>NC_071388.1:23882798-25171548 GCF_022682495.2 Desmodus rotundus | reverse complement strand
GTGGGAGACAAGGGAACAGGGGGAGGTCCTTGAATGCAGTGCCAAGGCACTTAGGCTTTAGCCAGGAAGCAGTGAGAAGCCACTGAAGGGTAAGCAAAGCCATGATTAAATGCTGCCGTTGGTCACATGAGGGATGTGCTGAGAGACTGCAGGCAGGTACAATAATTAGGAGGAAGTTATACTCAACAAACCAGGCGAGAGCCAACAGGAGAGGGAAAGAGAAGAGAGAGCGCTTGAATTGAGAGGAGAACAGTGCATGTTGAGGAGGGGACAGATATGAGAGGTGTGCGGGACGAGGTTCTGTGACCCCCAGTCCCAGGCCCCTGGAACTCAGAGAACAGACCTGAGCAGGAGGTAAAGTTCTGGGATCAGCCTTGGCATGAAGGCGAGCACCAAGGCAGTGAGGAGCAGGAAGAGGAGGATGCATAATGTGATTTTGGGTCACGTCAGTCCCCAGGACGGAGATGGAGCACAGGGAGAAAGGAGAGGCCCTTGAGACAGGAGCAGTGGGAGCAGACAGGGTGAGAGGGTCCTGGAAGCCACGGAGGAGCCTGGAGGACAGGTAGAGGTCACAAATGCATTGGGTCTGCCTGGCAGGAGTCACTGGCGGCTCTAGCTGAGTGGTTTCAGTCACATGGGAGAGCAGAAGGCTGACGGCTTTGAGTCTAGGCGAGAATGGAGAGGGGGAACGTGGGACGGAATTCTGGGAGACTGGGTGGAGAGGATTCAGTCAGTGGTGAGGATGGCACACAGGCCTGGGGAGGGACCTCTTGGTTAAACGGGAGCTCTCTGAGCCCTTCCTTTCTCAGCTGTGTTGGTGCTGAGGGGAGAGGCAGGAGAAGCAGAGTGAGTAGGCCTGGGAGAGGAGGGGGACCCGGGAGAGGCTCTCAGAGGGAGCCAGGTGGAGGGGCTGGAGGCTGCGGCAGGATGGGCGGTTAGGACTGTGTTCCGGGAGACGTGACCTGGGAAGGCCGATGGCTGGGCAGGGACATGCAGCTCTGTGAACCTGGGATCCTGTGCTGGCAGCTCTGGGGGTGTACCAGGACTAGGGGTCCAAGGGCACACTCGATAAGCTCCCTGTATCTGTGCGGTCTGCAGTCAGGCCCTGGAGACTGAGGGGGGCAGGAAGAGCATTGAGGGGTGGGGGGAGTGCTTTGGTCTGCAGCATTTCTGGAGAAACAGAATGCAATGATTATTTTGAAGGTTTTCATAATTATCATGTATAAAATTAGTGTCAGTTTCTAAAACTGATTTTCTTTTCTTGTCTAGTGATGATCACGTTGCCTCTTCAGGAGAAAAAGGTATGGTACTCTAAGTCAATGTTATCAAAAAATTCTGTGAAACATTTGCAGTTGAGAAAATGATTTCTTCATTAATTTAACGTACTGGTTGCAGTTGCTTTGTTAAATTCATGCATTCACTGACTTGTGAAATGTATTAAAATAATCATTAAGTTCGGGTGATGGGATATGATACTTTTTTAGACTTTTAAGGTTATTTTTCAACAGATATTTTAAAAGATGATGTGTAAAGAATTTGGGCCTTTGTAACTTTTCACAACTTGTTAATAGAATGCAAATGCTCTTATATCTCATTCCTTTTAAACTCTGCGTTTAATGTTTTCAACTTTATTTCAAATTAATAATGTAAGTTTAGTGAAATGCTATTATCAACTGAATTCTATAAATTTTCCATGTATAAAAACTAGGTGTTATCTTTAATACCTGAGTGTGATCATCAGTTGTATACACTTCATGAAGATAGCAACACACTTCTCTCCCTGAGTCCGGGCCAAATAAAACTCGCTTGTGAAAGGAATAAACTGGGTCTGCACCGGGGCTTGGAGCCGGGCTGCTGAGGGTCGCGTCCTCTGTTTGACTGCAGCTGCTTTGTTTGGAAAGTCTGTAAACCGTGGGTGGGGCCGTATTTCTTGCTCTGGCCGGTCCTCTCTGTCCCAGGCCGTGTGGCTGAGAGCCATTCTGGAGGGCGGCTCCGACGCACTCTGTCACTGACAGCGGACTGACACAGAAGCCTTCTTAGCCCATCGTTGGGCCGTCTTTTGCAAGTTCTCTTTCCCTCTTGTGGTTCCTCTGTTCAGTGTGGACTAATAACCTGCCTAAGAAAAGTGTCCTGATTGAAATCCAATAAAGGATTCTGTAAGGTTGGGCTGGCGCGTGCAGGGCATGGGGATGCCGTGCGTGTGTCACAGCCGTGGTCGGACCTGGTGGGCTTTTCTGCTGCACGGTGCTGACCTGAACTTCCCACCGCAGTACACGCATCCCTCGCTTCGCTTTCGCCCCTGTTTCTGTCTGCCTGAGCTGCCTCTCCCTTCCCTCATTTCACCTCCAAGACTTGTTTCAGCTCAGCCAGATTCCTGAGCTTGTGCTGAGCCCTCGTCATCAGTGACTGGTCTCGGTTTCTCTCTTGTACCAGGAAAATATTGGCCTAATTTCATCTTGTATTGTTGTGATTTCTTGTAGTGATTTGTCTAATGCACAGCTACTCCTTGCCCTCACGACTGCAGTAACCCGAAAGCTGTTTTCTGGGGCATGGATTTCCTCCTAATTTCTGCGGAGTGCCCATCACACAGTAATAGACACTAAGTCACTGTTCATAAAATTGAGGGGACAGTAGCCTCTGCCCAAGCCCAGAGCAATGAGTCAACCAGTAACGAAGCCCCCGTCGTTCACCAGCCCAGTGTGGATGGATGTTCCAGGGACAAGGGAAATGGAAGGCTGCTAGGTTCTGTTCTTTGGGGCAGCCTCGTTGAGTGGAGCATAAATAGAGGCACAGGGCATGGTAACTAAGGAGCAGTCCCTTCCCTGCACAGAAACATTCTCGCTTCAGTTAATGCTGGAGGTAACTTCTGCAACCCCCTTCTTCTCCTTCATCTGTACTAGCTTCCTTCCCGTGCCCGCTGACCCTGGCCTAGACTCTCTCCACTTCATACCTGGGTCTCTGCAGTGGCAGCTCAGTGTGAGGTGCTCTGGAATCTAATCCACCCTGAACACAGAGCCTGCCAGTAGCCACCGACATTGAGGACCACCGAGGCCCACTCCAGTTGAAGCTCTTACGACATCTGCGTCTTCATGTCTTTCCCTGTCGGAGAACCATCAGGCTGCCAGTTCTTCCTGATTGCGTTCAAGGCCTTCCCTGGTCTAGTCTCAACGAATCCTGCCAGCTTCAGTCTTACCTGAAACCTGTTTGTGTTTGCCTGGTATTGGAAGTACCATTGTCTGCCCTTCAGTTACCAAATCTTGAAACCAGGTGCTTTTTATCTTTCTGGTGTCAAGTTACTTAATTGCCAGGGATGTTTTTAGGGTGCTGCTGAGCTGATCAAAGAAACAATACAGCTAATTTGGCACAAAATTCAGACTTTACCAAGGAACCATCCAAATGTAAATCTAAATCTCAAGCTTGTTGGCTTTCTGTTCTCCCTTTACTGGAAAAGGCTTAAGATTTCTTGGTCTAAATCAGTCTTTCCCCTGAGAATGGGGCATCCTTTGCATCAGTTCGATATGCAAGGCTGCCATGGGTGTAAAGAGGTGATTTGATTTATAGGAGAGGCTGCTTCTATTATTGTTGGTTTAGTGGCTTTTACTGAAAAGCAACATAATGTTTTATTTTATACTTGTTTTTACACTCTTAAACATTTATTTCTTTCTCAACATTTAGATTTCCCTAGCTCCAACCTAGATACTTCAAAGGACTCTAAATCAGGTAAGGGACATGAGTAATATTGGTAAATGCCCCAGTGAAATTTTTATAAAACAACCAATCCATAGCATGGTAAGTTAGGGTTTGTTTTTCTGATTCACTGCAAAGAGTGAGTGAAAGGTATGGACTTCTGTCTTTCTGTTTGAAAGAGTTGACTAAATTTTAAAGTTTTCTGATTACCTATTCTCATGAAGTTAATCACTTTAAAGTTTGGTGATAAAGCTGTACTTAGTGAAACTGAGCATTTATCTGATGAGGCAATTAGGTCATTTTTAGACTGGCCGCTCTAACCTAGTACAGTGTCCTCTGTGAGCCCAGCTGAGTGGTGGACACTTGGCTGAGGTTTCCTGGGAGGCTTCCCAGAGGAGGTGATAAGTTGGGGTCACAGGGCAGAAATGTGGAGAAGTTCCCTTAATTCAGGAGACTTGCAGGTAGGAGACTTGCAGGTGCAAAGGCCCTGAAGTGGGGAGGTGTACAGCACTGCTTTCAGAGTCTGAAGCCGGTGAGATGCCTGGAACCAGAGAACAGAGGCTCTGCCTCCAGAGCTTTCCCTTGCACAAATGTGGGAAGGGTTTAGTGCTTTGGGGTAACAGGGTTGGCCAGTGCTGGTCACAAAAGTTTAGGAATGAGTGTGACCTATTAGTGAAAATAGCTAAAGAAGCACCTGTTGTGTGCCAGGCCCTAGGCTGGTCGCTCTTCACAGATGGGTCTCTGTGGGTACCTAGGAGCCCTGCAGGTGGGTGCTGGGGGAAAGGTTTCCAGGCAGTGGGAAGGCATCTCTGAAGGTGTGGAGGAAGGAGTGGCAATCATCCAGGGTATGAGTTTGGGAAAAGGGGCGTGACTAAGATGGGTTGATTCTAGGCCAGCGGTTCTCAACCCTGCTACATTGGAATCATTAGGGGGCCTTAAAAAACACTGCTGTGTAGGCCTCATCCTAGACTAGCTAAATCAGAACCTCTGAGGAAGGACAGAGTCCAGGCATGGGTGCTCATGTGGTGAGCTCCCCGGGTGATTCCAATGTGCAGCCAAGGCTGAGCCCACCGCCCTGTGCTGCCAGCCCCGGAGCACAGGGCCAAGGCTCATCACCTTGCTTTCCCTGCCAGGTCCCCGCACAGTGACTGCCTCCTGCCCTCTCAGGCCTCCGCTCCAACACAAACCTCCTCCTGCTCCCCATCCCCCCGCCCCCACATCCCACCAGTCTGCCCTTCCTGGGGGTGGAACTGCCTAAGTAATGATAAGCATGCTTGTAAGTGTAACCACATGGTTAAGAATCGGAAGCTTGGGTCAGACTGCCTGAGTGGAAATCCTTGCTCCGGACTTCCCGGGGCAGGAGGTGACTGTCCTGGTCTTGCATTAACTGGCTTCAGCTTACCTCTTTGGGCAGGTCTGAGCACTGCCACACATCTATGTAGAACATATAGATACATATGTAAAATGAGTAAATAAAGCTAAATGATTAAATGTATGTACAGTGCCTACCTAGCACATAGTGAACACTCTAAAAAAGCTTCAATTAGCTGCTCTTATTATTGTCCTCATGATTCTCAAATCTTTTCCTTCCTCCACGTACCTATTGCCAGGCCTTGGTCTGCTTGTGCGTAGTGCTGTGTAGCGAGGGAAGAAGATTGGAGAATAATGCTGATAGCTTTCCATGTATTCGCTCATTCTCAAGCAGAATGACTCCTCATCCTGAGGAGGGTGAGGCTGCATGGGGAGGACTCATCCACCTGTTCTGGAACGTGACAGTGTGTCCCTCTCCAAGAGATGACACCAGGTGTGGGGGTGAAGGAGACACTACTGCCACCTACCCCCGACAACCTGCAACCCCACCCCATGCCTTCCCTCTTGTGCATCACCCCTTCTGGAGCTCCATTTCCTTGTGAGGTCGGCCAGGAGAGGCCCAGGGTGCCCCCTGGAGCGGGAGGCTGACTCACAGCTGTGGGGGTAGGTGAAATGCCCTCCTCCCAGGGCTCTCAATGGAAAGGAGGCTTGGAGGGGGTGTGGGGCCAGAGGCATTGGTAGGTAGGCGTGGGAGGTGGAGAGGAGCCTGGAGGCAAGTGGAGGGCACTCAGGGAGGTAGGAGGAGAGCCAGGAGGGAGGGCCGTGTGAGCAGGAGGGAGGCCGGGTGAGCAGGCCTTTGGGGACAGCAGGGAAGGTAGCCCGAACTAGTTGTCTGATTGCAGTATGTGGCGGGGCTGCGTTGTGGGTGAGGGAGTGAAGGGAGCATTCTTGGGAACCACCCTTTTTAGTAGTAGTTGAACAGCATGGACTAAGTTTGTCCTGTGCTTTGGTGAAGTGGCATCCATACTCCAGGAGACTGCGCTGTTGTACCATTGAACTTGTGCCTAGGAATCTTGTACAAGTTCAGGGGCAAGATGGGAAGCAGTAGGGGCAGGTAAGGGCTGGGCGCGACTTCGGTGACACCCATATAAACTGACTGCAGGCAGAGTGTGAGCTGAGATCATATTTAAATGTTTCTTTTATCCATTTCCAAAGAAGAATAAGCCCCCTTTTATGTGAACCAGACTAGTTTTGGACTCGAGAGTTGAGTATAAGAAGAAATTGGTTGAGTTTGGATCTTTTTTATATGTCTAATTAAAGTAGCTCCTACTCTTTACTCATTGTGTACTTGACTGGCATGTGTTTTTATTCAGGAGATGACAGCGGTTCTGAGAGCAGTGCTGAAAGTGACTCTGGTGAGTGATACATGCATCTGTGTCTTTAATTCAAGCAAGACATATAAACCTTGATTTTTATTAATGCACACATCACTTATTACTTGAGGACATGTTAATTTCTAGCATGGTTGTGTAAAGTACTGAAAGAGCACTTACGTGGGAATTAATTTGAGTTGGCAAGTGAAGTGGCAAAACAGGATGAGCTCAAGAAGAAAGACAGGAAATGGTTGCCGCTGGTGAAAAGCAAACATTGTACCTGTTCTCCCAGGAGCCTGTGTTTTCTTAGTCGTCCTGAGTCTGACTTAGACCCTTTTTTATTTCCTAGATAATGAGGAGTCAGAAACAGAAAAAACAAGTGAGTACATCCTTCCTCTGAATTTTGTCTTTTGTTGTTGAAAGGAAGAAAGAGAAGGCTAGCCTTTGGGGTTTTTAAGTTGCTTGTTGACGACCTTTTTCTGTGCAGAACCGAGTTAAACAGTAGGCAGCTTCTGAGCATTTTGAAACTTTGAACTCACTGCCCTTGGGATACAGGGGCTGTGTTCTCTGCCCTGATACGGAGTCTCTGCCTGTGAGGTTCTGCTCTTACAGTTTCCCTGAGAGAAAATTGAGAGACCAAATCCGACGTGCAGGGCGGCCGCCAGCAGGCCAGCTTCCTTCTGTGGTCGCTGCGCACGGATTATCGCAGAGTGAACGACTGGCTGCAGGAAGCGTTGTGCCATTGGTGGTTGGAAGTTTCTGGGCTGCTGTTCTGACTATCTGTGCGCAACCTGATTATGAAACCACTTTGTTGAAGGACATAGATCCTAAATAAAAAATATGGTTTGCGTCTAAAGTTTTGTAAGTGACTGAGCTTATATTTTACCTGATTTGATTATAGTATAGGATTTTGTCCCCGTTCTTAGATTGTGAACTGCCCACGAAGGACAGTCGGAAGGCTTCTTTGTAACACTTCAGATAAATGAAGTCTCTTCACTCAGAAGTCTTCCTGTGTTTAATTCGCTCTGCAGTTTCCCAATGGGAATCTCTGAAGGCAGTTGTAAGCTCCTTGCAATCCTGTTATGTATGGATGAGAACCTGTAATTACCGTATTTTGCCGTGTATAACGCACACTTTTTCACCCAAATTTTTGAGGGAGAAATAAGGATGCACATTATACGAGGGCAGTACTAACTAAAATTTCTTGTACCTTGTATCTGTTCTTGTAATTATTTGTTACATAAAATTTCTTGTACTATAATATGTTCAAAAATAAATGCTAAAATTCTAATACAAAAAACAAGTACCGTATTTTTCAGACTATAAGATGTACCAGACCATAAGACATACCTAGGTTTTAGAGGAGGAAAATAGGAAAAAAAACCCACTCCACTGCTGCTCCCCCCACCCCAGCGATCCAGGTAAGCTACATTTGGACTATAAGATGAACCCCCATTTTCCTCCCAAATATGGGGGGTGCGTCTTATAGTCTGAAAAATATGTTATCTAAATATAAATTAAAAAATTGAACTAAAAAATTAAAACTTAAGATTTTTTTCCTGAAAGTTTGGATCAAAAATGTGTGTGCACGTTATACCTGGGAGCACATCATACACAGCAAAATACGGTAACTCTGTATTACCCTCGTGGGGTAGGTGTCAAGTTCTGATTCCCATAAGGAAAACCCCTCCCACTCCCAGTCCTCTGTATACATTAATGGATTGTTTCACCATTCAAAATGTGGTTGAAAGTCCAGCCTCCATAGATTGGATCAGGGTAGAAATTAAAGTAGAAAGTTGTATATTGGGGTAGCGTCTTTGTTGTCTCTGGCTGCTAACTGAGTAAATGGCCCTGGGGACCCAGAGTCCAGAGGCAGGACTTTTACGGTCCGGAAGCCAGGTCTGGGCCATGGCAGGCAACCCTGGTGGAAGGCATTTGGAATCAGCAAAGCTCAAGATAGGTTCAGAATTGGGTGGCAGGCTGGGGCGAGGGCCTGTGTGGGGCACGGGCCAGCTGGCCTTGGCCCTTGGCTGGGTTAGACAGCTCAGTGTCCTTTGGCAGGGAGAGTGCTCTGACTACTGTGGGCAGAGGAAGCTTGTTCTTAGAGCCCCAGGTTTGTGCAAAGGGCCCTGCCTTCCCCCCTCACCCCCCAGGGTTACTGTTTTTATGCAAAGCCCTGTTATTCTCCACACTGGTCAGATGGAGGGGGAAGCAAGGCAGGCCACCCCTGGGATGCTTGCCCCTGTGTGGGCTGGCTGGGCCACCCCTGGGATGCTTGCCCCTGTGTGGGCTGGCCGGCATTGTGGCCTACCCTTCTTTCTCGTGATTGGATGTGACCCTACTCACAGGCCTGAGCTCTAAGATCCTCTTGAGTCAGATAGTTTGAAGAGAAGCTGTGGCTTATGAGTTGGGGAGAATTGCATCACTTTCTCTGCTTTGGCTGGGAAGACCTGGGCAAGGACTGTGCTCGCCTGCTGCTTAGGATTCTCTAACCTCTTTCCTGTCTCTGCTCAGAAGGCAAACAGCGAGACAGGAAAACTTGGGCTGTGGATAAAATACAATGTAGATGTCATGCCATTAAATACTTTAGAATTCAATGATCCTTACAGACAGCAGCTGAGGAAATCTGGTTGGCAGGAGTGTGGGGCAGGACTTGAGTCACTATTTCAGAGCGTTTTCATCTGTGGTGTTCTGAGTCCAGGATCTGAATACTTTCAGTCCCCCTTTGCTGTTCATGTTACTGCTGTGATTGAAGTTGGTTCTGTCCTGCAGCCCTGCTCCCGGGACCCTGACTGCTCTGCTGGTCCAGAGATCAGGCAGCTGGTGTGATGGGGCTGGAGCTCCACTCTGGGGGTGGGACTGCACCTTCTGGTCACTGGTGGCGGATGGCATAGAACCTTACCCACATGTTGAGGAGTGTCTGTGCTACCCCTAGGGCAGGGTGTCACACTCATTTTCACCAGGGGCCACATCAGCCTCACGGTTGCCCTCAAAGGGCCAACCAAGTGTAATTTTAGGACTGTATAAATGTAACTACTCCCTAACAGTTGAGTGAGACTTTGGTGCTGCCACTGGGTAGAAACAAGGTGCCGGCCTGGATAAAACAAGGTGGAGGGTCAGATTCGACTGCGGGCCTTGTGTTTGCCACCTGTGCCCTAGGGTGACCCTCCCAAAGGTTGTCCAGATCTTTAAAGTATAAAACCAAGCATTTGACCACAGGCGACAAGGTTGTTGTCTGTTTTAGAATTCTTGAGTTTTTCAATGATTCCTACCCATCACCAGAGCAAAAAATAGTTAATAACAGGTAACATACACTGAGGGCTTGCTGAGTGCCAGACACAGTCCCTACCTGTGATTGACTTTCCTAACTTTGTGGGGGTGGTGTCATTTTAATGCCCGTTTAACAGATGGGGAATGGGTGAGGCACTGGGAGATGTAGTCACAGAACTAGAGAGCCCAAGGTCATCCACTAGAGGCCAGTGTAGATAATAGGAAAATGCAGCGCTGTTCCCTTTCATAGCACACTTTCTGGATTATGTTTTTCTGGTCATTCAGAAAATAGTCATGAGCCCTAGCGCTACCAGGCCCTAGCGCTTCAGCCCTCAGGCAGCGTACATTCCAGTGGGGGGGAGAGTCAGGAAGCGGAAATGCTGAAATGTAGAGTGCCAGTGTGGGGGGAGGGGGAGCGTATCAGCCAGGCCCTGTTTCAGGGGCACCAGCAGGAAAACCTCTCAGATAAGGCGACACTTGAGCGGAGACCTCAAAGATGTGAGGGGGTGAGCAACCTGAATATTTGAGGAAGGAGGTGGACAGTGCAAAGGCCCCGAGTGAGCGGTGTGCTTTGGTGTGGAAACTGGCTGGGAGTGATTGAAGGGCCTTCCTTGTGGGTCGGGGGGTGGGTGGGCTGGATCCTTCAGGCCTCAAGCCCCATGGAAGGAGGCCACATGCCGAGTCAGAGTTTCACTCACCTCAGACTCCGCTTTATGCCTGAAATCAGCTGTCACTCCCTTTCCCACTTCCACGCTAATCTCTCTCTGACTTTGTAATAGCCTGGAGGGCTGGTGCCAGCCAAGCCTTACCTTGGGGGTAAGGACTCCAGCTTAGTTCCCGACGCCAAGGGGATCCACCTGAGAAGCGGCCGGGTGAGCAGTAACCAATGAGAGATTGTTCAGGGGCACCTGTGCCCTAAAGCCCTTCTTATCTCCACAGATGGGGAAGTGGGAGAGTCTTCCGCCGAGGGCGCCTCCTGTCGGGGTAAGAGCGAGGCAGTGTGCTCGCCCTTCTGTTTTGTCTGACTCACCCCCCTCCCCTTGCTGTGCTCTTAGAGGAGGGCAGGAGGGTCAGGTTGGAGGATGCGGAGAGCCGTGGCTGCTGTGTTTAAACATCAGATAAAAAAATTATGGGCCCAAATGGGGTGGGTTGAAATTTGAGTCACATTCAAACTTACTTTCGTGCATTAATTAGACCTACAGTGCAATTCACAGCTATGCTAAAGTGTCACGTGCCATTGACCCGACTCACAGAGGTGTTTAAACATAAGTGTGACGTTGCTATTGGTGGTGAAGCCACAGGTGTGTGTTTAAGTGGCGGGTGGCTTACCCTGTGACCGCCTTGTGCTGATGCACGTGCGATGGTATCTTTAACAGCTGAGGAATGGGGGAGCAGAGACCTGCCCGCACATCACGTAAATTCAGGTATGAACTCAGGTTTCCCAGAGCTTCCTTTTAAATGTCATTATTGCTGAAGGGCACACGCCTTTGGAGTTCATAATCTGTGTATATCATATGTATTTATTTAGAAATTTTTGAGAACAGCAGTTGTACTGATATAAAAGTAAAACTTTTCTCTATTATTTAGAATTTATTAAAATTGAACCTCACTGTGAACACTGTAATGCTGAAAATGTAAGTATCTTTTAATTACAAAATATGATCCTCTAACTTGCTGTGTTTAAGAAAAAATTTATTTACATATCACTTACATGTTACACGTGTACTTTTTCTCCAGAAACACAATGAGCAAGTGACGCCCAGACTTCTTTCCAGGGGGCAGTTTCTGTAAGTAATTGTGAATATAGGAGGCTTATTATCATCACTAACTTAATTTTCTGCATGAGTATAACCCCAATTAGGAGAAATAATAAAACAGCATAACTAATTACACATTTTATGTAATTACTCGGATTGGTTTCCTTGATAATGATGCTTCTTCAAAATGCTATAGAGTTTCCTGAATGCTTTTGAATGAAATTAGAAACATAAACGATTTTAGGAAGTCCTCTCCTAACTGAACATTGGGACTGAACAGGTGTTCTTGTGTGTCCAATGCAGACTGAAGCTGGACTCGGAGGGGATTTACGAGTGCACAGAAACTGGTCTGATATTCGAGGTTAACAGAAAAGTTGACATCAAGTATTGCGTTTTGTCCTGGAGCAAATACGCAGACCTGGTGGTTAAGCCCTGGGTTGTTGGGGGACCCTTGTTTGATGTTAAATGTGACCCAGCCGCTCTTACCTCCATTGAGTTTCCACATTTCCTCTGCCTGGGTCGTAAGTACTTGTTTGCTAAAATTGTAATGATTGTGTGCACGTGTGTGCGCGCCACCCCTGTGACACCTGGAACACTAATTTACCTGCATGTTTTAACAGACCACGATGCCAATATGACGTTCAAAGTCTTACATGTCCAGAGTTCTGGGGCCTCGTTAGAATGTACTGTCGATCATTCTGCAAGCCACGTCAAATGGCATGTGAGCTCTCTGTCTCCCGTGGGACCTGTTATTCAAAGTGAAGGAACGTTATTCCACCACGGGGCTGTGATTCTGTACAAAGTCGTCGACCAGAATCCATCCTTGTCTTTTCGAGTGTATGTAGTAACCAATAACAACTCCTTCGTCCAGGTAAAGCCAATACACATGAATAATAAATGTTGATTACTTTGTGTTCAAACATGATACCACATTTAGGTGCTGGTCTTGTCTCTGTTAGGTACCCTCTACAGAGGGGTCTGTTAGGTCTGCTTTGGCACTCACCTACAGGGCTTATATCCTCAGTGCTAGGTGGGCCCCGAGTGCTCGGATCCACGGAGTGCGGTTGTCTGTACGCACAAAGAGCATCAAGAGAACCGCAGATGGGGAGATAGCTCTGCAGAGGTGGGGTTGGCCCAGGCACGCAGGGCTGGCCTTGGAGAAGGCTGCCTGGTGGACGGCCGAGGCCGGCAGTTTTCTATAACATTGCTCCTCAGAATGTGGTCTGGGAACTGGGGGACCAGGGCCTTCGGCATCGGCGGGGAGCTTGTTAAAATTTTAGCACACTCTCAGCCCCACCCCAGACCTACAGACTCAGAGCCTGCACTTGGCAGGAATCCCAGGGGATTTGTGCATAGTTTAGGGTGAGAAGCACCTGTTCCAGAATATACTGGGGAGATGTTTGAGGTCTTTGGGTCAAGTGTAGGGCGACTTGCGATTTCTCCTTGGCCTGAAGGTCCTCAGATAAGATGAGCCTCCTAGGTTAACTCATTTCATTCAGAGCAATGTTTTGCATAAAAATTGACCTACAGTTCATGGGTTCAACATTCTGGGTTTTATAACAGCAAAGATCCATGAATCACCTGTTTTGCTTGAGGGAAGAGGAGGGGTTTGGATATTCACAGTGGTTCAGTTTTCCAGAATGTAGAATAAGGCTGTGATTCGTAGCTCCTTTTCTGAATTCCTATATCGATTAGAATAGTCAGCAAGTTATTGAGTCGAAGGTAATTGAACCTCCCTTCATGCTTTTAGCCACTGTCGGTTCACTGGTAATGCCGTAGTGGTGGGTAGAGAACAGGTAAACAGACTGGACGGATGAAACAGTGACTCAAAACTGTACTTTCAGATTTTAGATCAGGGCTTGACATGAGTTAAAAATATAAGCATTAAAAATAACAAAAACCAGGAAATAAGCATTCGATTTATAGTAGAATGTGCTGAGTAATGGGTTCTAGTTTGAGTTCCAGAATTTACGTTGAACTGTCTACTCTCAATGTTTCAGGCTGTAGTATTTCTGCATCTTTAAAAATACGTTATACTGATTAGAATTATCAATATATGTGAAAGTTGAAACACTTGAATAAGTAATAGGCTTTTGGTTTCTTCCTAAGAGGGTAAAGTCTGTTTCCTGTAATCTCACTAAAGATAACATGTTCACTTGGGAAGCTAGTCTTTAACATGGTATAAAAACAATCCCATCTAAAGTATAATTAGCATAGCTTTGGAATAAGTACTATTATTTAATGACTCTAAATATTTTTAAAAGTGAACGCAGTTAGTTCATTAAAAGGGCATCATCATCCCTGCTTGCGGCAAGCTGGGGGAGGAGCTTTGTGTCCCTGAACGTTGGCAGGATGCCGCGAGGAGGGAGGGAGCACAGCCCAGTGAAGGCGGCCGTCCTTCCAGGCGGGTGTTTTATGCTTATACTCTTCTTCTTGGGTTGATTTTTTCCCCCCTATGTAGGAAAAGATTTTCTTGAACTTTGCCTGCAGGAAACGTACATTTCCTGTCAGCTGTGCAGCTGCTTCTAAGAGAACCTGGGCCAGAGGCTACCTTAACCTCTTTGGGCCATTCCAACAATTCCTACAAAGTCAGCGTCCCCTCTAGAGCCACGTCAGAGGGATAGCTGTGAACAGAAGGATGGAAAGGAAGTGCTGGGCAGAAATTTCCAAACCAAAACCTGTTTCCATCTGCAGGATATTTTCACATCTGTAAAGAAGTCCCCGAAGAAGTTCATGAAAATCGACAAGCCTCCTGTTTGCCAGAAGCCATTGCAGAGTGGGAAGAAGTACAGACTGATGAGTGAGCCTGAGGCCGACATCACCCCGGAGGTCTGTGCTCCAAAAGCCTCACCTGCAGTAGCGGTGGGGTGTATACTTCTTAGCTATGGTATTTCTAGGGTTTCAATAGAATCCATTTTGTTCTCATATTTTATTTCTTATTCATATGAAAACAGTTGTTTTACTCATCTTGTAGCTTGTTCCAAAGATGCTGTTGAATTTAAGGATTAGTCTGCAACCATTGCAGAGGTAGATTAGCCAATCATTTCCCTTTTAAAAGGTTTTACATTTTCTTGAATGTTTTATTAAATGCTTTAAATAGTGTTAATGTCAAAGGAATAAAAAAACTCAAGTTTAATGTTAAGTTACAGGGCATCAAAGGTTAATGGACAGCAATGGCTAACCAGGGATTTGGGGCTTTCTTACTGGAAGGCATGTGGAAGATAGTTATGGGAGCATAGTGCTACTTAGATTTAAACTTCATTGTACAGACAATGGCAGTTTTAAGTGGTTTCAGTTTCTCATAAATGACTTAGTTATTTTTCAAACTTATTTTCATGTGCTCTGAGTGTGTACCATAGCTTAAGCAGCCTAGACATTGGTGTGGAAATGCCTTTTGTATACCTCTTTCCGTTCTTTCTATTGTAGTGAAATATGAAGCAAGCGAGAGGGCTAATTGTAATGGTCTGTGTCACATTATTTTATTGTATTTCCAGGGCCCAGTGCCCTTTGAACCAGTCAGCTTGGTCAAGTCTTCCATAACTTTTGAATGCAGACTGTCTTGTTCTATTTCAAAGGGTCTCTCTGCACCCAGTGTCATTTGAACCTTACAACAGCGCCGCTGTGGCAGGTAATATGTAAAGCAGGCAGGTGATCCAGTCATACCCTGGGCAGCAGGAGAGTGTGGCCCGGAGCCCCAACTGCCCTTGGCTTCTAATGCCACAGTCTTATCACTGATTCTGAGACTGATTCCCAGCCCTTCCAAACTGATCAAGCCGTAGCAGGTGGAATATCAGCACAATCACAAGAAGCAAACTGCAGCCTTATCGAGGAGGTGGGATTCAATTTGAAAGGTTTGCTTAGCACAGTGATTCTTGGCCTTTGTTGCATAATGCAATTCCCCGAGGGGCTTCGAAGAAGTCTGCAGCCTGAGCCTCACCTCCAGAGTTACCGACTTCAATTGCTCTGGGAACGGCCTGGGCTTGGTGAAGCTCACAGGGCGACTTGAATGTGCTCCCGTGGTTAAGAAGCGCTAAGAGAGGGAATAATAGATAGTGAGTGTGCGAATCTGCCCAGAAAGAGACTGAGATGGTCCCAAGTTTTTTCTCACAGATGGTGGTGGCTGGGGGACTTCAGTATCTGGTTGTGTCACGCATTGTGTGCACTCTCTTATCCAAATTTCGGGCATTTGAAGTGGGGATAATCTCCCAGGATTGCTCAAAGGATCATATAAGTGGTTTGGGGGCACTCTGAAGTTTGTAAAACTCTGCGTAAATCTAAGGTGTTCTCACTAGCTTTATACCATTCATGATTTGTTTAACTGACATTTATCAAAAGTGTCTGTTAACAAGTAGGCCTGAGATAAGAGCCAAGAATTAAAAAAACTAACAGTAAGTCATGCGGTTTTCTCTCTAACGATGCCAGCATAGACGGAAAAATGCTGCTTCCTGTACAATAATTTTCCCATAACGTGGTATTCCCATCGAAGTGGACCAGTACAAAGTGCACTGGGTTTCCAGGAAGGTTCCCCACGTGGTGACATTTGTTCTGGGTTTGGCGGGTGAGGGAATCACTGGAAGAGGGAGCGGCAGTGCTAAGTGAGGTGACAGGAACGTGCAGCCGGGATTGAGGCACTGGGAGGGTCCGGGGAAGTGGGTACACAGAGGGCCTGGGGAAGAGTGGGCCCAGGGAGGGCGTTACCTGGGCTTTATAGGCCCTGGCGACCCTTTGAACGTTGTGAGGATAACGCTAGTGATTTGGAAGGGGAAGGGACAGGGACCAGTCGGCAGGCCCAGGGGCGGCTACTGGCACACAGGCAAGCCTAGGCGCTGCTGTGGGTCGTGTTCAGACCAGCACCATAGAGTGAGCATTGCAGTAAAGTGGGGCTCAAGTTCCTGGCTTGCCAGTGCATGTAAGAGGTATGTTTATGCTGTACTGTAGGCAGTATTAAGTATTTCGTATTATGTCTAAAAAACCATGTACATATTTAATTAAAAAGTACTTTCTTGCTAAAAAGTGCTAACCGTCAGCGAGTCAAAATAATTTTGCTGGTGGAGGGTCTTGCCTCAGGTTGATGGCGGCTGCCTGATCAGGGCGGTGGGTGCTGAAGGTTAGGGTGGCTGTGGCAATTTTTAAAGATAAAACAACAGTGAAGTTTGCCACGTAGATTGACTCCTCCTTTCATGAAAGATTTCTCTGTAGTGTGCAACACCGTTTGATGGCATTTTACCCACAGTAGAACTTGTTTTCAAATTTGGAGTCCGTTCCCTCAAACCTTACTGCTGCTTTCTCAGCTAAGTTTATGTAACATTCTAAATCCTCTGTTGTCGTTTCGACCATCTTCACAGCATCTTTACCAGGAGTAGATTCCTTCTCAAGGAACCACTTTCTTTGCTCACCCAACTCCTCGTTTGTTAAAGTTTCACCATGAGATTGCAGCAATTCAGTCACGTATTTAGGCTCCACTTTCAATTCTAGTTCTCTGGCTCTTTCCCCCATAGCTTCAGTTACTTCCTGCCCTGAAGTCTCGAACTCCTCCTAGTCATCCAGGAGGGTGGGAATCAACTTCTTCCCAACTCCCGTTGGTCTTGATATTTGACCTCTTCCATGACCATGAATGCTCTTAATGGCATCTAGAATGGTGGATTCTTTCCAGAAGGTTTTCAGTTTAGTTTGCCCATATCTAATCAGAGGACTCAACTATCTATGGCAACTATGCCCTCATGATACGTATTTCTTAAATAATAAGACTTGAGCGTCAAAATTACTCCTTGATCATGGGCTGCAGAATGGATGTTGTGTTAGCAGGCATGGAAACAACATTAATCTCATTTTGCATCTCCGTGAGAGCTCTTGAGTGACCAGGTGCATTGTCAGTGAGCGGTAATACTTTTAAGGGAATCTTTTTTTCCCCCCCTGAGCAATAGGCCTTAACAGTGGGCTTAAAATATTCAGTAGATCATGTCGTAAACAAATGTGCTGTCTTACAGGCTTTGTTGTTCCATTACTTGTGCAAAGTAGATTTAGCATAATTCTTAAGGGCCCTAGGATTTTTGGAATGGTAATGAGCATTGGCTTCAACTTAAACTCACCAGCTGCATTAGCCTCTAACAAGAGAGACAGCCTGTCCTTTGAAGCTTTGAAGCCAGGCACTGACTCCTCCTCTCTAGCCATGGAAGTCCTAGATGGCATCTTCTTCCAACATAAGGCTGTTTTGTCTGCACTGAAAACCTGTTCAGTGTAGCCACCGTCGTTAATTATCTTAGCTAGATCTTCTGGATATCTTGCTGTAGCTTCTACATCAGCACTTGCTGCTTCACCTTGAGCTTTCATGTTACGGAGATGGCTTCTTCCCTTAAACCTCATGAACCAACCTCTGCCAGCTTCAAACTTTCCTTCTGCAGCTTCCTCCCTTCTCTCAGCCTTCATAGACTAGAAGAGTCAGGACCTTGCTCTGGCTTCGGTTTAAGGAAATGTTGTGGCTGGTTTTTAATCTTCTATCTTGACCTGTTAAACTTTCTCTGTATCAGCAACAAGGCTGTTTCACTCTCATCTTCCGTGTGTTCACTGGAGTCGCATGTCTAATTCCCATCAGGAACTGGGCATTCCCAACTTGGCTAACTGGCACAACAGGCCTAGTTTTCGGCCTGCCTCAGCTTTTGACGTGACTTTCTCACTAAGTGTAACGTTTTCAGCTTTTGATTTAAAGTAAGAGATGTGCGACCCTTCCTTGAACACTAAGTGGCCGTTGTCAGGGTTATATTTCTTATGTTTTTCCATTTTTAAAAAGATTTTATTTATTTATTCTTAGTGAGAGGGGAATGGAGGGAGAAAGGGAGAGAAACATCAATTGCTTGCCTCTCCCACACCCCTAAACGGGGGCCTGGCCCGCAAGGCAGGCATGTGCCCTGACCAGGAATCGAAGCGGCAGCCTTTCGGTTTGCAGGCCAGCACTCAGTCCACTGAGCCACACCAGCCAGCATCATTGTCAGGTTTTTAATTGGTCTATTTTTAGTATGGTTGTGTCTCGGAGAATAGGGGTGCCCGAGGAGAGGAGAAATACAGGAGAATGGCTAGTCAGTGCAGCAGCCAGAACATGCTACACTTATCGATTAAGTTTGTGACATCTGAAAACAATTACAATAGTAACATCAAAGGTCGCAGCTCACCATACCAAATAGAATGATAATGAAAGAGTTCAAAATACTGTGAGAATTTCCAAAACGTGATACAGAGTCATGAAGTGAACAAGTGCTGTTAGAAAAACAGCGCCGATCGTTGCTGCAACCTTCAACTTGTAAAGAGCATAGTATCTTCGAACTGCAGTGAGACGCGCTCCACCTGTGCTTTGTGAAAAGTGCGTCTCTCCCCCAGGTTCGCTAGCTGGCCTGGGAAGGGCAGAGGAGGTGCAGGCGGGAGGCAGTCTGTGCAGTGGTTGAGAGGCCACACTTTGGAGTCAGCAGTGTGGATTCACATTGAGTCCTACCACTTCCTGGATGTGATGTGGGGCAAGTCTTTGCGATAATTTGCTTCCCTGAGATTCTTTATCCACAACAGAGCAAAAACAGGGTTTGGTGGGGGGAGGGGGTGTTCATTGAGGGAGGGAGTGTGGATAAAACACTCGGCATAGGCTGTAAATGTTGAATTGCTTCCAGATTGTGGAATGATCTCAGCAAAAGGTGGCGGGGATGTTTAAAAGCGCTTAGGAAAGGGTGGCCGATGGGCCAGCGTATGTTCTTGTTTGGGAACAGTGAAGCCTGAAATCAGGAGAGGGCGCGGGAAAGTCCAGCTTTAGACACACAAAGCAGAAAAGGCCGTCGGGGTAAGGGGGACTAGAAGCAGGAGAGCAAGAGGGTGTGTAGGAAGAGGGTGTAATTTTCAGGGGTGGGGTTTCCATGGTCAAGATGTCAATGAGCATCCGCCAAGCGTCAGCCGGTGCAATTGTCATCGTTTTTGGCGTTTCATGTCATCAATTAGTGAGCACAACTATTCTATTTACAAAAATTACTTCTTTTTTAAAGGAAATTGAATTCATGGATGGTTCACTTTTAAAACTGAAAAGTTATATTGAAGTTTATTTGGAGCAACCCACGGAGTTTAAATTACTGTTGGTCGAAGTGGATTCCGATGAGATTGTATGGAAAGCAAAACTGAGAGAATGTAAGTGTTTTTGTATCTTTTATTAAAATTTTTTTTATCCTCACGCAAGGACATTTTTTTCAGTGCTTTTAGAGAGAGAGGAAGGCAGAGAGATGAAACATTGAAGCGAGAGAGAAGCATCGATTGGTTGTCTCCCATTCTCACCTGGACCAGGATTTGTACAAGCCTAGACCAGGAAATGAACCTGCAACCTGAGTTTGTGCCCTGACTGGGAATTGAACCCACAACCCGTCGGTTATGGGTCAGTGCTCCAACCAACTGAGCCACATGGGCCAGGGCTGTAATGTTTTGTACCTTAAATGAAAACCGGTTTGTGAGGTGGTAGGGGTGGGAAAGAAAATAGAGTAATTGTCTCACCCATCATCATAACATTTAAAAATCTGATGAGAAAGGCCTCAGCTCCCGGTAAAGGAGTGTGTGTCTCAGGCACCCACGTCCAGCCAGGTCCCTGGAGGTCAGTGGGTGGCTCAGTGAGTGTGGGGAGGCTTTAAACAGTGGGTGGGCTTGGCCAGTAGAGTTGGGTTGTTTTCTTACCACCCTGAGGTTTGGATCTCAAATATTTTAATGTGGATTAGGGGTATTGTGACAAAGTGTCTTCTGTGACCTGGATGTAGATCTGCATTGTGACTGATTACGTGTCTCATTTGCTGACTTCACCTCCTCGGTCTTCAACTGATAGCTCCCGCTCTGTGCGGTTACAGCTTGGCTGTGGGACCTCATTCCCCTGTTTAATACTTTGGTGCCGGGAAGCCCTCTCACAATCCCCTCTTTACCATCCTCTCCTGCTCTGGGGACCCCTCTAGAGACGGGTATTTCAGGGGACACCAGATAGCTGTCCCGGGCCTCCTCCTTAGGCAGGTAGGAGCTTGACCTCCAAGTCTACCTGAGGGGAGTTTTTAGAACAACAGCTAACGTGAGTAGTGATCACATTCTGGAGCCCAAAGGCAGGAGCAGGAGCGGTGGGCTGGGAGTGAGGTCATGTGGTCCCTGTTCCAGCTCTCGACTTAATCAGTTCCGAGTGAGACTATGGGCCAGTCTCTCACCCACCTGTGGCTGTAGCCTCCTTATCTGCAAAGGGCACCAAGGTCCTGCTTGCCAGTGCCACATGTGTGTAATAGAAGGTCCCTTTGCATCACTTGCAGTTTGGATCCTGACACCTGAACTGTTTCCCAGTGTCACACATAGTCCCCTGCTGACTACAGCACCTTTCTGAAAAGCAGCGTAGTGGCCGGTGCCCACAGCTGCACACCTGTAATTACATCAAGGATCTGTAGGGTGTTCTAGAAATCTCTGTGTCATCGAACAACATTTGAATCCTTTTTCAGCTCGTGTCTTGTGTATCCATTTTGGGTTATTTGTGGGGTTTCCTATTATGTTTTTATACTCCAGAAATGCAACCTGATCTGATTGTTTTGGAGTTCTCGGTCCTAGCTTAAGCATGAGCCTTTCCTAGCAGGTGTGGTTGATTCTTATTCTCAACATCATACCCATAAGCTGGCCCTCTTGTGCAAGCTAAAATTACTCACCTGGAAAGAGTCTGGACTGGGGTTGTATTGTTTTTCTCAGTTCAGATGTAAATAAATGAACCTGAAAGATGTTACTTGTTAATCACCGTAAGTGCTGTAGTAACAGAGGTATTTAACTCGGAGCAACTTGGATAACAGATGTTCTTCTGGACTAACAGCATGTCTCCTAGTGGTTTTAAAGACCACTTCATAAGACCTCTCGTTATATTTGATTTTTAAACAACTTCTTTAATAATTCTTAGTGTATTACAAGATGTTTCTGGTCTCTAATATTAGTTTTTAAATTTTGGCTTACACCAATGGTTCATTTAAACTAGTCGTCACTATTAGGGCATCTTCACTAAAGGGACCCACAGAAGGCCTGCGTGAGACGTAGATGCCTCGCAGAGCAGGGGCTAGTTTCACTCGAGGACGGTGGTGGTGGGGCACAGTTCGGCGTCCAGAACGAGCCCCCGGGACAGCGCTCTCCAAAGGACAGAATGAAAATATCTGAGACTGTTTTGGTGGAGTACATGTAAACTAACATTTAAAATAAGGGTTTATTTTTACGGCTTCCTTTTCCATATGGCAAGCGATGACAATGTTCTACTTACAGTAGTTCCAGATTTGAAGAAATACTGAGCAAATAGCGTTTCACTTGGCACTTGGGTGTGGCAGAAGTGAGAGCAGGGGTGCGCAGACAACTTGAGTTTGGAAACACTTGCCCTGCAAGGCCTGTTGGAAGGAACGCTCGTTATTTATCTCAAAATTTCAAGCGCAGTGCATTTGTGTACGTACCAAGTTAAACCCCAGACTCATGTGTGAACTTCAGAGAGATTGCCACGACCCCAGAGCTTCATGCACTTTCGCAAATGGATTTCTTTCATTCTGGTTTCATACCACTTTTTCTAAGTGATGCTTCTTATACTTGCACAGGTGACTGGGTTCAAGATGACAAGAGTCAGAACATTTCAAAAAGCAGCGTAAGAGGTAAGTGCCAGTAACTAGGCATTAAGTGAGTTTTACCCACTTTTCTATTGCTTCCATTCGCTGGCATGTTTATTTTGCTACGCAGAGGTGGTCGCGTTAAGGATCTGTTACGTGCTCTGTAACTCTTAAATCGTTTGAACAACCTTAGAATCCATTTTTGTTGGTTTCTAACAGAATGATGATATTTTTTAAAAAATCCAGATTGAAGGTGGATCAAAAATAATAAACATAATGGAAAGCCAATTTGTTGATTTTTTTTTAAAGGTAACAGGCGACGTAAAATGAATAGCGCCCTACCTGAAGAGGGGGCCTATGAGAAAAGGATGAAGCAGGTTGACACTTCAGGTTTGTAACAGTGTCATCAGTGGCTGTACATTATTTCCCTGGTCTCTTCCATCTCGATCATCCGACATACACGCTCTTGGATCTGCGGTGGTAGAGCCACGTCCCAGCTGTGCATGGCCTGTGTCCCAGCTCCTCAGGCCTGGAGCAGGGGGCTCCTTGGCCTTCCCCAGCCTGTTTTTCTGGCGTGGTTCCCCACTCCTCCCCTTTACTCCGCAGAGCTGCGGAGGAGAGGGGATCCCCTACAGTCCTTAAGGGTAGGGCCATAGCCTGTCCATCTTTACATTTCCCAGAGCACTGAGCATGGAGCCTTAAGGTAGAGGACAGTGAGCGTTGCATGAATGAAAGGAATTGTGAATGTCCATGTGTGCATTCATTGGCTTCAGAGTTCTTAGCTACTTCCGGGTGGAGCCCCTCCAGCTCAATTATTACAGGCTGGTCTTGACTTAACTTCTTTAAATTAAATGGCAGAGACTAAGGCTCAATAGTTGTGAAAATATAATAGAGACTTAAAACATTTAACAATACTCTAAGGAGCCAGAAAATGGAATTTGCAGCTGAAAATGCAAGTCCAGCAAGAATTCACAGATCTGAGTTTAAAAACCCAGACTCAAATTATATAACACAAGGTTTCAAGCATTTATAGATACCTCATGTAACTTTCCAAATGAACTCTTTCATCGAAATACCATGTCTCACTAATCGTAAGAAGGTGTGAACGTCTAAAAGCAGCCAAGTGCTCTGTAAAGCCAGTCAGAGAGTCTCCACTCTGTAGAGCAGGGGGCCGTGTGGTGTGTGTGTGTGGTTTTCCTGTACATCGCTATACAGTAAACACCGAAATAAGCGAGGCTCTGGAATTACTTTTCAAACCTAACTAAATTGAGATACAATTTTTCTAGTTCTATGGAGATGTAGTTGACAGATAAAATTGTATATCCTTACAGCACACAACATGATGATTTGGTGTACATATACACTGTGAAATGTTTATTAGTCAAGTTCATTAACACATCCATCACTTCACAGTTGCTTTTTATGTTAGTGGCAAGAACACTTAAGATCTACTCTCAGCAAATTTTAAGTATAAAATACAGTGCAATGTTATTAGCTATACTCACCAGGCTGTGCATTAGATCCTCAGAAATTATTCATCTTATAATTTAGTGGGACAGAGTTTTGTATTAAATTGATTAGAGGACAAATTTTTCTTGTTTCATGCAATTATTTGGCTATTTAAAATTAGCTCCTGTACCATGTAGCTAGAAATAGAATTAAAATGATCAAATACACTTGGAAAGATAAAGGATTTCCAACCTTTTTGGAGGTGACAGTGTAAAATCTAAAACAAATTAATAAGATTTTTTGTTTAGGTATTTCTGCACATTCTTTGAGCTATCTAGTCACTAGACTGGTAGTTCAGACTCAGTATATCACTGTGTTGCTTTTTAAAATATGGTCAGCACTTCACCTTAACAGAATCACTTTGAGATCTTGTTAAAATTTAGGCTATGAGTCTGATACACTGAGTTTTGGGATGGTCTTGATAATTTCCATTTAAATAGGTTTCCTTGTGCAGTTTTCATTGAAGTTTTGAGCCAGTAGCAATAGGCCATGTGTCAGGGAACCACTAGAGGGCGCAGGCCGTCTTTTAAGAAACCCATTCTTCACTCTAGGAAGTTAAGAGAGGAAACAAGTGGGAAAGGGTCCAGGTACAGATGTTAAATTCGCATTAATAAATTATTGTCTTCAGAGCAGAGGTGTTGCAGTCCTGGGGGAGGGTCAGGAAGTATTCTTACCTCGCTCCCTTCTGATGTCCTCTCTGGTATTTGTAATGCCTTGAGGATCCTTACCCGAAATGCTACAACCAGTGAGCTTGGCTGCACTGTAGCACAAAGTCGTTGTCGAAAATCTAGCTTGATGATAGGGCTGCCATTTTTATGGGTCCAGTGGTTTGCACTGCAAATACACGCCCTTCCAAGATTATGACGGTGTGCCTTGGAGATCGTCAGGTGTCACAAATACCATCCCATGACTTCTCTGTGGAGCGTGCTGTTCCCCTAATGCCAGGAGATGGCGGAATGGAGCCTGCAGTTCAGCTCCCTTGCTGACACTTAGAGACATAGAGGGAGGCAGAGGCAAAGCTGGATATTTTTCTTTTTGAGCCACGTAAATTAATTTTGGTATCTGAATTTTTTTATTCCAAACTCATCCGTGCTGCTTTGCGAACATCTTATTCATAATTATTATGAATATTATACCCTGGTTTAATGTTACTAATGAAAGAGTTTTCTTTGTCCTTAATATAGTCTGGAAATCAGGGATATTTTTTGGCATTTAAATGTATTTTTAAAGCAGTTGCAGTTACAAATATAGTGCCCTTTTTAATAGAAGGAGACTACATTTTCATTGTTAAGTAGTTATAAACAATGGACATGTTGATGGGACCTACCGAATTCCTCATCTGCTTTTAGGTGGAGCAAAGACCCCTTTAACAGAAGCTCATTTGATTACTCTTGCTGGAAAGTTGGGGAAGGAGTGGATAAAAATTGCCATTGCCAAGCTGGACTTGGACATCAGCGTCATTGATGCCATCCGGGAGAAGAAAGAAAGTGATACAATTAGTACGTTTAAGATGCTGCAGAAGTGGCAAGAAAAGGAACAGAGCAATGCTACAGTCCAGAATTTATATAACTGCTTGAAAGACGTCTCAGTTGAAATCCAAGATGTGCTGGAAGGTGAGCAGGGAATTATCTCTAGCCATTTACTTGCAATCAAGCTGTGTCTCTGTGAATAGTAACTTTCTACTATAGGGTGTGTTGCTTGTTCATTTAGAAGCTTGAGTTCAGATTATTATGCAAATGCAGCAGCAAGCTCGTGGGCTGCTGTAGTCTGAGTCATGAAGATTTGTGTGCATGGAGTCAGAGGAAGGGTTCAAATCCCAGCTCAAGTGCTAGCTTTGTGACTAAGCAAATTCTTAACCTAACTTCAAGCTTCTCTGTTCCCACCTGTCGGATGGATGCAAAAACTTCTATGTCCTGGTCTGTTGTGAGGACGAAAAGAAGTAGTGCATGTAAAGCTTCAGGCAGGTAGTAAGGTTCAGTAAGGAGCACCATGGTACTTGGGACATACCTGGTAGCACTGAGCCTGCTGGGCCTTCCCTGGCGCTGAAGCAGTGCTCCGGGAGTCCACTAGGTGGCTCCAGTGAGCCTCAAGCGGCAAAGAGGGCAAGGGAAAAAGCAGAGTGGAGAGGCTAACTGTAGTTGTTTCTAGTCTCAATCCAGAAAACCACAGGGTTCCTTCCTTTGTTTTTAAGCATTTCTTTTTTGTGGTTTTGATTATGTTATATCCAAGGTCAAGCTAATTCAAAACTTTGATTATTATATATTGTTACCATAATTTAAAAAGTGCTACTTCACAGAACCCTCAATCAGTTAGAGGTTTTTATTTGGCATGCTGTTTAACTCTTTCTCCCCAAAAGGATGTACAGGTAAGTGTGTAAATGCCCCTGAAGTTGACATGAAAGTAAAAGCATTCAGCGATCAATCTCAGGATGCTCTCAGGGGTGGTGGGCAAGGGCTCCAAACTCCCCTGTGGGTTTCAGAGCAGAAGCCTCAAGCAAAGAGAAAATCAAATTTTTCATTCTTATGCTTGGATGTGTTGACATTACGTAAGTCACTGAGGCCACGTGTGGAAATCTGCTTATTTGCATGTAGGTGCTTCTGCCTGTTGAGCACGGCCACACTGTGCTGTGGTAACCAAACGTAGCAGCCTCTCCTTGTTTGTTTTTGTCTGCTCCTGGCCTCGCTGACTCTCCGCTTGCCCGTACACGAGAAACACAGAAGGGTTGGTGACATTTTTTGACAGTAAAAGGATCATAAAAACTTAATAGTCCAAGTCCCTTGTTAAATAGGAAAAACATCCTATGAGTTAAAAATAACATGCGCCCCCCCCCCCCCAATTTACCAATATTTTATGCCTTCCTGTAGCCAAAAATACCTGGTTCATTAGCTGAATCTTATATTTTTATCAGAATGTTTTAGCATATTGTAACCATAGCCTTAAATTGCAGTGGCTTCTCTTGAGCTCAGGAAAAATCAGCAACTCCAGGAGTTTCTTTTTTTTTAGTAGTTCCTTTTTTAAATAGGCAAGTGGTTTCATTTCAAAGTTTGCCCCTTTTTCCCCAAACAATGAATCCCTGAATTTGTTTAATTCTCTGTTTTGTCAGGTTTCTTATAGGCAATATAAAATTTGGAAGAAGGAAGCCTCAGGAACTTTTTACCTGCAAAATACACCATTTCAGCTGGTCATTGAGTATAGACGTGATGAGACCTTGAACTTCACAGTCTCTGGAAGCAACTTCTGGACAGCCAGCCACTCTATAACTCACACTATGTAGGGGCAAAGAGAATGTAAACTTGTGGAAAACTTGAGGAAGAAAACAGTTCCATAATATCAGGACTTCTTTTCGTTTTTGGCACCTCCTGCTCACGTCCTCCCACCTGCTCCCCCACCCAGACAGGTATAATTACAAAGGGTGCTTACAATTGCTCAGCTCAGGTGGGTGAGAGATGTAATTTTCTTTTTGGAGTCTTTGGACTATGAAATTCCTATCAAGGATTTGAAACATTTTTAGCAATTAAGTGATGGTGTACTTGAACTTGCACCAGTGTAGTTTAGCTTTTATTGTATTGACATTAACAATGAAGAGAGGTTCCCCTTCTTTTACAGTAGCTTCCACACAAACTGACCCCGTGCCTCTGGGTACAAGGTAGCTTTTTACGTGGGATGTAATTTCCATATCTCATTGCTAACCTGTCTGCCTAGTGGTCTGTTAAACCTCCAATCTGGCAACGTTACCTGGCCCGAGAGTGACCACAGAGGAATGTAATCCTCTCCTACCGCAGCGTGGACGCGCACCTTCAGGGGTGATCTTCTCACCTTACCGGTCACGTGCAGTGAGATGGAGTGGCAGAGTTGCTGCGGTCTTCATCAGCCTTCCGCACTCGCTGGGCCAAGCACTACTGCCTGTCTCGACTTTCAGCCTGGAGCGTTTCACTTTCGGGGGCAAAATCCACTCGGAAATAACATTAGCAGGACCAAGGAAAACTGTCCTCTCTTCTTGAAGAAGACGTGCCCTAGGAATAACGGGTCACACTGGCTCTTGATAATTGGTGAAATGTCTTTTTTTTGGTATGTATAAATACTGTCATTCTCCCAGAATCATGCATATAATGATTAACACTTTGGATATGTTTTGTTTACTTATTTGAAGACACTATAAATTACCATCAGTCTTCTGTCTACGTGAGCTGGAGAGTAAAGTAAATCTCAATGAATTAATCAGAGAAACATACTTTATTATTTTGCCCGTGGAGAACAAATTCACCTTAGAGGGAACATTTAATTGTCTGGGATCCTGTGGAATTCAAATTAGCGTCACTTTAATGAGTTTTTTTTTTTTTTAATTGTACTGTGTTTTAGGAAACCTATGGAATTTTAACATTCAGAAGTGTAAACTACTTTAAAGGACTTGAATTTTTAAATGTTTATTATTTTTTATAAGTTGTTTTTCAAATAAAAGCATAATTTCAGAGGTGCTTTGTATATCTGCTTATTTCCTAACAGTTTCAACCTTTCTCATAGTATGGACAAAAGAAAAATAAATCTGAATTTGTATGTACAGTGCAAATGTGGCTTCTTTGTGTTCTTATTTACTTACAGCTTAGTTTTTACAGCATCATATTCCTTCATCACTGTTGCACGACTGGGTGTAGCTGGTTTTTGCACGGTGTCCCAGTTCTTGAACTGGGGCTGAGCACGTGGGATCCCAGGAACGCCGGTTCACCTGGCGTTCCAACAGGTTCGGGAGAACCTGCAGCCCGCCTCCCTCCAGGAGTGCGTTCTGGTTCCCTCGCCTCCCCTGGGGCTGGGAAGGCATGTTTTATTTTAAACCAGGTGGATTCGTACTAGTTTCTCACCTGTGTTTGCACGTTTGGAACTCATCTTGTCATGGTATTGCTTTAGGGCAGGCGTTTCCTCCCCGGCTTTATCATGTTCTCATAAGGGTGGTGGTTTCAGCAGTTGCCTGAAGCCCTTGTTGGGGTGAAGCAGCACACTGCTGGCTGAAGGGCCTGACCCCGCTGGGTAGCCTGGGAATCACCGCTGGGACTGTGTCTTTTCCAGCTGTGGGGTGAGCGGTTCTGATAAAGGCTGTGTAGCTGCTGATACTAAAATAGAGGCTGTGGGGTTGAACGTGGAGCCAGAGTTCTGAAGTTCTTCCAGCTTCTCCAACTGGGACCCCCAGCTCTGGCCCGGGGCCCTCCCACGGGTTGCCATCGAATTTTTCCCGATCGTGGTGTAGCTCCCAGACAGACAGCCCGGAGTGAGGCAGCTATGCCCTGGAAGTGGACCCTCAGTGGAGGTCCATCCTTGTTGTTTGCGATAACCTCTGGCGTGTGTTTCATTTATGGAAAGGGCTCCCCTCTCTGCATTGATGGCAGTGTTCTATTTTCAAGCATGTTGGGAAATCTGAAAGATGGTTTTGTTCCTTACAGAAACCTAATTGCAGGGAGGGCCTTGGACGAGTTCAGTGAGTGTCTAACTTTTCCTTAGCTGTAGGAGCCATTTGTGAAAGGCGGTCTCACCCAGAACCTGCATTGGCCAAGCTTTCCAAAGTGGTGCTGCTCTGGTGGGGGGTTCTGGGGCTACTGAACGGTTCCTGAGGAGCCCTGCCGGACCCCCGCCCACTCCTGTCGGGCCGTGTGGGGCTAGCCGATGAGAAGATTGCTAGGGTCTCTCAAACTACCACCTGCAAGTGTGTTTCTAAGACATCTGCAATGGGAAGTAATCCCTTTCCAGGTCACAGGTGTGGATTGTCGGCACGCTGTCTCTGACGGAGAGTAGCCACATGATCCCAACCTGTACGTAGGTGGGTTATTTAAGTCAGCAGGCTTGTACATTTAGCATCCCCCCAATATAAATGTGTAATTGGTTTGAACCAAGCAAGTATGTGCATTTTACAGTTTTTAATGTTTTTGAATTGGGAATAATGTGATTTTTAAAGACCATAAAGACTGTTAATTCCTAAATTAGAAAAAGAAGTGAAAACCAAGTGGGAACCCATGAAGATTTGCCTTTCCCGTGTTTGAGTGCCGGGGCCTGAGAACACAAATACGTGAGTAGATGACACTCCCTGTACTTGACGCTCACAGTGTGGTTAGAAGGGGGATACAGTTACGATGGAAGGGCCCCCTGACTTACTGTGGCCTTAGTACGAGAAGCAAAGGGGTGCAGCGGTTGTGCTCGGGCTGGAACCCTCCTGGTGTGCAGACAGCCACTTGGGCACCGTGTCCTCCCAGGACAGTGGGCAGGGGCGGGTCTCTGAGTATCTTCGGATAAGGGCAGCAATCCCATCACGATGGCTCCACGTTTATGGCTTAACTCACCTCCTCATGTCCATCCCCATCTCCAAATGCCATTGCTCTGGGGGTCAGGGCTTCACCACATGAATTTTAGGGGGGCACAAACATCCAGAGACCAAAATTAGGCTGCCTCCAACCAAATGTCTGGTCCTCAAACAAGGACAGCAAGCGAACGGGCCAGGGTGACACACTATCCCTGCAGTGCTGGCCCACACCGAGCTGGTTTTCTTCCTTGTTTGCCCCCATGTTCTCCCCTCAGGGCATCTAAGGCCTTTGTGCATCTCTTGAGGTGTCCAATACTCACCTTTGGATGTCGGGCTACATCGCTCCCCAGCACTGTCCCTGTTCCCTACAATTAAAACACCCATAGAAATGGGAGAAGCCTGCATGTGTCCCAGTGGGGCGGCTGGCTGTTGTTTCCATGTTAATCCTGATTAAGTCATTCTCATGTGTGAAAAACTCCATTTACTTTTAAAAATAATTTATAAGTCAAATGAATTTCTAATAGGTTAGGAGTGGGGAATATTTTTAGGGGACCTCAGTCTTACTAAGTTATTCTGCTCCCCACCCTCTGTTCTGTGAAGGCCAGGACTGTGCATTTTTGCCCTGGTATCTTGCAGCAAATGACCTGCTATCCACACCCCCACATGCCAAGCACTGTGGAGGGGCGTCCTGGCCACTCAGGTGTTTTAAGCCGACAACTGGAGGATGTAGAACAGCTGATGTGGGGCACTGAGTCATTTAATCCAGCACTGCACTGTCATTTAATCCTCACAGCAGCGCTGGTAAATGGGCCTGTGGAGGGTTGAATTTCCCAGGTAATAGTAGCAAACAGGCTTTCACCAATATGGCCCCAAGACCAGTACTGTTTTTCAAAAATTGCTCACATTGATTGTGCACATGTTAGTGCCAGGCCGATGCTAGTGCTTGGCCTGACTTGTTCCATTTACCCCTCACGCTGATCTTTGGGGCAGGTTCTAGTATAATCTGACATTCTTAGAATTGTAAACAGGGAGAAGTTCAAACAACATGGTCCTCTTATATAACTTGAATGCCGCAGAACTAGGTGTAGGGAGAAAAGTGGAAACCTGACCACGTGATGCAGGATGAGTTACCGTCAGTCATGTTTTTGAAGCATATGTCACGGTAATTTTTAGAAACTAAAGTAACCCCTGTGCTCCTCCGTATAAACCCAGTCCATAGGGTGGACGATCTGCTTGCCTGTCCTTGTTCTGGGCGCAGGCAAGGGCCAAGCCACCACTCCACTGAGGAGTGGTAGCAACTGGGCAGTCTCAGCCCTGTCAAGACATCAAGCTCTTCCCACAATCAAAGCTGCTGAGACCCCAAACCCGGCGCCTACAGGCAAGGAACTCCTGTCTGTTCATCCAAGCTTACAGAGGAATCCCCAGAGAAAAGGAGATGTGTGATGGGACCTAGCTTCAAGTGATTTCTATCAAATGGGCTGAGAGTCTGGAAAATGAGTGAGTTTGCCACACAGAGACCTGGGGCGGCCAAACACAGTCCCCTCGCAGTTCACGGGGACATGGGGATAGGCATTGGGATCTGGGGGGAAGGATCCGGCTGAGGAAAGGGGGGCCACTCTGAGCAGTTTGTGTCTTAATGGCTTTTCATAGTACGGAGGATATGATTATCAGAGTGCTAAAATTCTGTGTTGTTCTGTCAGGTGAATCTTTTAAAATTCACACGGTTGGAGAAATAATAAGTTGTAATTTAATTGGTCATTAAGACCAAATCTCTTAACCGAAGCAAGGCCATTATCCACGTAGTTCAGGCAGAAGTCCTATGTAATTTCAAGCCAGTGGAGACTTTTCCTCATTGTACTTTAGAAACAACTTCCCCCCCGGGCCCGAAGGGCCATGAAAATTAGAATGATTTAACTAGAAGGCCTCTTAATGGTGTTTTCCCCAGTCGGGGTATATTATTATGTATTTGTCTAATGCACAGCATGTTCCAGGGCTGTGGCTAACAGGGAAAAACATTTTTATGTATCTTAGATTCAGATACTGAACAAAAATAAAGTAACTCAGTCGAGGACCTCAGCTTTAAAACAGATCTAGTCTAATGAGGCTCCCTCTAAGGACGATATGAAAGTGCTTAGGCAGTGGGTCAGAATATCGCGGCAATCTTTCCAAGGTGTTTCGTTGAAATTTCATCAGAGCGTTCAGTTTTCCCACAATGCGTGTCTTAACGCTGAAAGTGTCCCAATAGAGAGGTAGGAGAATGACTTTCATTCAATCACTTTATTTTCAGGACAACATAAGGTATTTCTAAAAGCCTTTTGAAAATAAATATTTTAATAAATATAACATAAATAAATATAACTTAGCTCACATGCCTTCATGAACACAAAATTATATAAATAAATAATTTAAAATAAATTATGCTTGAGTGTTTCAACAAACACTTTGATATAGAAATAGCTTATAAATTCTTGCTCTTCTATTAAATAAAAACACACATTCAGTGTAGAAAATTTCTCTCCTTAGCAATTTGCTCATGAAAACTTTGAAATAACTTATCCATAGTAAATGTGAAATACACAGAATAGAATTGAATCATTTAAATACAGTAGTCAAATGTTCAACTTTTGGGTGGTGACGCATGTAAACAACATGAAAATTACTAGCTTAAGTAGGACCAGGTGAAGGACCACCTCCCTCACATCCTGTAAATATTTCTTTGGTTTGAATTTTATGAAAATGACTTTAAGGCTGGGAGAGATCTGAGCTTTTTAGGAAGAGCTCAGATAGCTCATCACCCTGTCAATGGTCACTGCACGGTTTCTGAAAGCATGAAGGAGGACGCAGAGCTGGATTTTTGTCTTGTAAAAATCCAGTTCTCCTAGGGAGGGCTTGGGTGGCACCGTCTCACTGTTGGACTTCAGGACCTAGGAGAACAAATAATGAGCATGACATCTATGGGATTCCAAAATTAGACACCTGCCCATACAAACGGGGGAAGCCAACACGTGTCTCAGAGCCTGCAGCCCACCCCCTCATTACATCTCCTAGACCAGCCGGGTCTCCTCCCAGCCAGATGGCCAGGCAGAACCGGAGAGGAGAAATTCTCATTATCCAAGCACGTGGATCTTCAGTGAGCTCTGAAGAGACCCTTAAAGCTGTTTAGAAAATCATCAGTAGAAGCTGCATTTTAGAAAGGAACAATTCCGTTAAGATGACATCTGCTGCAATTCGTAATTAATTCTTAAGTGTTACATTAGGAAGCTTAGTCCTTTTTAGAACAGGGAGGTGATGGATTACTATTGATCAAAACTCTATCAAAAACAGACCTGTTTACTACAGAAACTCATTTGTGTCAGATAAACAAACCTGGCCACGGACCTCCCAGTTTTAGCCCTTTGATTTGCTGATTCAGCGCAAGACCTTATATTTGCACAGTGATTGGTGATTCCACTTGTTTCTCTCAAAAAGCGTAGAAGAAAGGTAGGGTGAGCAAAGCCCTCCCATTGCACAGAGGGAAAACTGAGGCACAGAGGAGCCAATGGCTTGGGCATAGTTGTCAGATTACTGGTATGATTGATTCCAGTGCCCAAATCGCCTGACTCTGTCCTGAAAATGAAATCATCACCTACAATTCTGCAGGTGGTAACATTCTTGGATACTTGTATGTCGTACAGTGCTTTTCAGACAAGTAATGTAGCAAAAGAAAAGACAGAAAGAAAAAATATTCCTCTTTAGACAATGATTTCTGACACCATATTTTTATCCTGTGCCCTGGTCACCAAAGCAATCACACCCGCTCTTTCTTCTGTGAATATTTCTATGTTTTGTATTGACATCATGTGCCACGATGATTAAGAAATTACAAAGCGAGTTCTTGACTCTGAATAACATTGTGGATCTCCCCAGGTGATAGGTCATTCTTTACTTCATTCACATTTTGGTTCCGAGTGGCTCCTACCCAGGCACTCGCCCTGCTTATTTACTCCAGCACTATTTACAGGTGCGCATGCTGGCCCCTCACATGCACAGCTTGGAGCCTTTAGAAGTGAGCAAGATGTGTCGTGGATCCCTTTGATGGGGTAACTTAAATCCTGACTCTGCCACATACAAGCTGTATGACCTTGGACAGGTGGCTAACTCTCTGAGCTTTGCTTTCCTCCTTGGTGCAGACCCCATCGGGTTGCTGTGGGGACCATGGGAGAAAATGAATGTATGAAAAGATTTGCAGAGAGCCTGGCGCATACCACTTGGTCAACAAATGGGTGGCTGCTTTTCTTAACGTGACCTGCTCTTTCTCTAGAGGACACACTCAAGGCTATAGCTCTTCAGGGGGGACGTCAGACCTCTCCCCATACAGAAAGAGCTGATGGTATACCTCTTCATCAGGGCCCCCGGCTGGCTGTCTTGGCATGAAGAAGGTGCTCTCGCTGATAGGATGAAGGCCTTACCTGCATCAGCTCATCAATAGCTGCCAGCATGTTTGGATCCAGAGTGATCTGCCTCTTAGGATCCATCAACAGCTTTGCACTGATAGCCTTGAACTCCACTTGGTACATCTTCAGGTCTTCATAGATACTACTAAGGCACAGGGTCTGGGTGATATGACAAATGGGGGAAAATCGATGGAGATGGTCCAGAGATGTTTTCCTCCCCCTCGCCTTCCCCCTGCACTTGAGGAAAGACTTTGGTGTCTTACCATCATAAAAGAGGCCTTTCTGGAGGCCAGGCAGGTCCCATTCTAGAAGAGAAAAATGATCAGACATCAATGACATAAAATTCGTAAAATGGGCAGAAACCTTTAATTTTCTGACTTACAGTTGTGAAAGAGATCTCTCTGGAAACCAGGCAACTCTCATCCTAGAGAAAAAAAAAAATCACACAGCAAAGATATTAATTCTTAATATAAAATTTTGTGACTTTTCTTCTCAAACATCTGTTTTTTTATTGTGGTTAAAAAATAACAAAATTTACCATCTTAACTATTTCTAAGTGTACAGTTCAGTGGTACACATATTGACATTGTGAAAACCCCTGTTTTTACATATGTTTTTCAACCTAATTTTGAAGTGGGACCTGGTAAAGTTTCATGATGGTAGAGACCAGAAACATGCACATTTTAGTAAGAAGAGGAGGTTTGATACACAGCTTTCACTTGCATCACGTGCTATGGGAGGAACGTCATCCGTACCGTGGTTAATTCTTGGGGTAAGCAGGCCTCTACTGTGCTCGTTTTATCTTTTGTGATATCTTTATGATCGACCTCTTCAGAACTGCAGGAGTAAAATTCTAGAGTTTGCATGGCCTGTAAAAAACATGAGGAGAAACCCAGTTTATATTAATAAAGTACCTGGCTCCCCACACCCTGAGGTGCCAGCAAAGCCAGAATTGGCTGCCCTTGACCTCTATTCCTTTGACCTGTAGGAAATTCAGGCTCTTCAGAAGACAAAAGGGAAGAGGTCCTTTATACCTTCTCTTTCTCCCTCGTTTCCCTTTGCTTTTAGGACCTGTTTCCCTGGATGACAAGTCTTCCCATTGTGTAAACACTGTAAATCATTTCAACAGGCTGGGCTAATCAGCATCTACACCACACTGTGATACTTGCTTCTGGTGAAAATGTTTTTTTTCTTTTGCCAAAGTGCCTGTGTTTTAGGAATATCTTTTTCAATTATAATTTTTAAAGACGAACCGTTAAGGTCACGACTTGATGGCTGTAACAAACATGCAACCCTCAAGACAAGTTGAGATTTAATTTGTGGTGCACACAGATATCATCTGACAAGCACCTTGGGTAACACCTTATGAAATGTATCATAAGGAGTTGGTGACTTCTGGATTGAAGATCGAGATCATTTTCTCACTCAGCAAGCCTGATGTGGGCCAGGCACTGAGCTGGGTACTAAGTTAGGAACATGACAAAGGGGAAGACTATGTTATGTCCCCCAGGATTCCAAGTTCATCTGCGGAGACAGGCAGGTGTCTGAATGACTAGGAGACAGGTCAGCAGGTGAGAAGTCTGAGGAAGGTATGAAGGTTCTGAGGAGGGGGTGGAAAGGGAAGGAAAGGCTTCACCAGGGGTCGGACATCAGCGACAGGAGGATTAGAATGTCGGCTGGCAGAGGAGGGCGACTTTCAGGCAGAGGCAACTGCGTGAGCCATGAGTCAAGGCTTGAGAGTGCAGAACATGTTTGCAAACAGGTAGTAAAATCCCCGTCTGTGCTGGGTAGAATAACACCCCTGATACACAGCGCCAGATAGATCCGCTTTGTAATGCCTGGAACCTGAGAATACGTCACTTTACATGGCAAAGGGGAATTAAGGTTGCAGGTGAAATTACAGTTGTTAATCAGCTGTCCTTAAAATACAGAGATTATCTTGGATTATCTGGGTGGGCCCAATGTAATCACTGGGTCCTTTTTAAGTGAAAGAAGGAGGCAGAAGAGTCAAGGTCAGAGTCATGGAGCCTGAGAGTGACTCAGCTGGCCGTTGCTGGCTTTGAAAATGGAAGGGGGCCACATACCACGGGATGTGGGCAGCCTCTAGACACTGGAAAAGGCAAGCAGACTGAGTCTCCCTGGTCTCCCGAAAGGGATACAGCTCTGCTGACACCTTGATTTTAACCCAGTGGGACCTATTTTAGACTTCTGGCCTCCAGGGCTATAAGATAATAAATCTGTGTTGTTTAAAGCCACCAACTATTGGGTGACTGGTTACGGCAGCGATAGAAAGGGAATACACAGTTCCTGCAGGTGTTCGAGCAGACCTGGGCAGCCACTGGACCGAGCAGGTTGTAGAAAGTTAGGTTTGGAAACACGCACTCACTGTCACAGTTCTTCAGATTTTTGCACCAGAAGATGGAAATTTGGATTTTTTTGTGAAAGGTCCACTTTTGCAATGGCACCAAACTAAAAAATCAATGTAAAATATAAAAGACATGGGCCAATCTCTGCAAATCTGGGTGCTGGATGTGGCCCCTGAACACCATGCATTTGTCACCTGTTTTCTGCAGTAGCCAGCTATTTGTTTTGGCAAATTTGACACAAGAATGACCTAAAACCCAGCAGATTGAGTCCTGCAATCCCTTGACCGTAAGTGCTACATCTGGGAGAAAACGAGTCAGCTTTCTCATATAACGCCTCTATTTAAGTGGCAGTGCCTACATTTTATCCATATTGACCCTTTCTTCAGGAATCAACGCACGGATCTCTGCAGCTTTCCTTCGGTGAGCCACCCTTTTAATGAAGATTGATTGAACTGTAAGGAGCAATAGGCAGCACATGATGGAAGATAAAGGGGAAAAAAGTTCTTTAAGAAGGCCTTGTAGCATTGAGTTTATTTTAAGGTACTCATAAAACAACAAGCTAAAAATATTCAAGATTTACTAGACATCTTTGAAAACATCAGTCTTTGGCCACTGCAGCAAAAGCATTAGCTGCTGCAGCACTTTGAAAGGGAAAAAATATTTTTGTTTGCATTAAAATACAAAGCCTAAAAAACGAACGAAACTGGATAACTCTCTCGCTGGAAAATGAAGGCTGGACGTGCTCTGTCACAGGCTCTCTGAAATGCGCTGCTCTGACTGTGGCCTGGGTCGCCAGACTGGAAGCTGGTGAGCAGCGTGAGGGGCAAGTCTAATTCGCCTCTGTAGTCCCCAGAGCACAGAGGCTGCAGTGGTTTCCTGGATTGATAAGTGTGTCAGAGAAAGCGTGTGGGCCTGACACAACTCCATCTCTGATGGAGGCTACAGAGAACAAGGTAAATACCCACTTTCCTCTGTGTAGACAGCCCAAAGGAATGCCATCATGATTTATCATCACTCGTACTTTCTCTGGAGACAATTTCATTGAGTCTCTTTGGCTAATAGCTAGGCCATTTATACAGTTCCCTCTTCCTCTCTTGATAGCTCCTGATAAACTTCCACAATTTCCCTGCGGTCCCTTCAGGTGACCTCAAAGAAGCCCCTTCCCTAGAGAGGCTGCAAAGTGGGAACAAGGACACTGACAAGCTCACCTTGTGCAGAGTGCTGCTGACAGCCTCCAGCAGGTTCTGGGCGTGACTGAGGCACTGGGACGGTTCTGGGCCTGCTGGGGTGGTGGGGAGGTTCCTGGCCAAACTGAGGTGGTGTAGGAGGACCAGGGTGGCCACAAGGAGGAGGCCTGGAAGGGAATGGAGGGGCTGGCTGAGGTTGTCCACCTGATTAGGCCTGCCTCTCCCTGCCATCTGCTCTGGTTATCTCCACCCATCTATCTACCTCCTCTGGGCTCAACCTCCCTCCACCCTTTTAGAATCTTCCTTAAACACCTGAGAGAGATGAATCACCTTCTTGGAAGGCAGTGTCTATTCTATGGGTAGAAACCAACTCGCGGCAAGGAACCCCTAACGATCTCAGACAAGGCTGTTGAACTCAAAACACAGCCGGAAAAAGTCTCCACTTCACCAGTGGGAAACTGAGACCAGGTGGTGAAGTGACTGTCCCAGACTCAGACCCCGTGTTTTGGAAAGACGGGGGTGACTACACCTCATTTTGAAGTCAGCTGGGATCTGGCCTTAACTTAGAGCTGTAGCTGAGGGACCCTGCGCCAGAATCCACTCCATGGGGCCTCAGTTTCTCACTTGTGAAGTGGGCATAATGAAACTACTCGGCTCAAGGGAATGTTTCAAGAACAAAAGAGACAATGTCCTCTGTAGAGCACGGAAAGCGCAATTGCCGTATTTTGCCGTGTATCATGCGCAACCGCGGTTTTGTAGGTGCGCGTGATACACGGGCGTTTCTAGCCCCAAACAACATTCCTTATTATACTCATAGTATGTAATCATTATACCCATGTATAATGCGCATCCTTATTTTCCCCTGAAAAATTTGGGCAAAAAGGTGGGCATTATACAAGACAAAACACTAAGTCTCCCGCCCCCCTCCCTTCTTTCTCCTTTGCTAGAAACTGCTAATCATTTTCAGCCTTCCCTTAGCTGTACCAAGTTTCTGCCTTCTCTTCTCCGTTTGCTGCCGCTCCCCACCCGAGCCCCGAGCCCCGAGCCCCGAGCCCCGAGCCCCGAGCCCCGAGCCGCGGCTGCCGGGTTACTCACTGCGTGGTGGGCGCATGCTGAGCGGGCACTGCGTGGACACGGAGCTAGCAGCTGGACGCAAACTGCTGGACGCAGCAGGTGAGGGCGGTGGTTGGAAAGCCGACCCAGAGGGTCACATTTTTATAATTGCCCGGAGGCGCGGCAGGACTTTCCCCGGACTCTGGTCTGTTGCTTTCTTTCTCTCTCTGTCTCTCTCTACATCAGCTTTTCGGTGACACGTGGAGTTCGGGCTGCGGGGCTGGCTGCGCTTTCGGCTTAACTCCCCCGGTGCCATTCGGGACGGCCCCGCCGCCTCCAGCCTGGCCCAAAGCGAAAGCGAAATTAGCGCAGAATCGCCGCACAGGGCCCCCGGGCACGCCCGCCCGGGTGTCTGCCCCTTCAGGCCGGACCTCACTTGCGCGGGGCTCCGAACCTCCACTTCCTAGCCCTCACCAGCCTCCCTGCAGGGCCCCCTGCCGACGGAGCGCCTAGTAGTGCCGCCCACTTCCCATCTAGCATATCCAGGATGTGCCCTGATCGGAGACCTCCCTAATTCTGGATGGAGGTGGGCAATTTATTTATTCGTTAGTTCGTTAGTTCGTTCATCCATCCGTCCATCCCTTCATCCACCCATTCACATGGTCTAAATGTGAGAAGCAGATACTGTGCCAGGTGCAGGACACCCAGTGCTGAATAGGTCCCTTTGGGGTACTCCCACACCAGATCTGACTCAATGTGTTTTGCTCAAGGGTACTACCTTAAACATGAAAAGGGATAAAAGGGTAACTACTGTCTCTGAGAATACAGTTTCTTCCAGAGCCCAGGAGAGAATCATGACAATTTAGTGGGTGGGTGCACAGGGTCCTGAGAGGAGAAGCCCAGAGAGAGGGCACCTCGGCTGGAGCAGTGGGGATGAAGAAGGAGCAAAGGCTTCTGGGAGCAGAGGCCCTCCACCTGAGTGCTGAAGGGTGCTTAGGCATGAGACCGCTTCCAGTGAGATGGGATGCAGGTCCTAGGTAGGGGGAGCAGGGGCCAGAAGCACTGTCAGGGAGGGTAGAGGGAAGCAGCTCTCTAGGGGTCCTGCTGCTCGGGTGTGAGATCCGGCAGGAAGACGGGGCTGCGCGCTGAGGGTGGTGGATGCTGTGCTAAGGCGTGTATATTCTGCTGAGAGTGGTGGGGAGCCTTCTAGAGTTTCAGGCAGGAGATATGGTTTCATTGGCATGATGCCAAGATTTCTTCAGCAGCGTGTGGGATGGATCCCAAGGGTCAGGAGTGGAGCAGAGGGAGCAGTTGGAGGGCGTGGCCAAAGCCTGGTTCAGAATGGAGAACAGAGGGTGGGCAGGAGGGATTCTCAGGACAGGGATACGCCAAGGCTTGGTAACTCCTCAGGTGCGAGAGACAGACAGGCCCTGAGAAGAGGTCAATGGAGGTTGCTCCAGTTCCTATACAGGGGTTACTGTAACAGCGGAGTGAGTTTGGAGGAGACAGTGAGAAGTTCCAGTTTGGACGTGCTGGGTTTGAGGTTCCTGTGGGACTTTTCAGTTCATTCATTTCTACCACAACTATTAGTCACCTTGGGTGTCTATGAAAGGGAGGGGTGTGTTTGGTTACCCACTCAAAGCTTCTGAGGGATCATACTGCACTAAGGCCCCAGGACTTCACTATGGAGCTGCTTGTGTCCACCTTTGTGCAGATTCACCGATCTTGCACAGGGAGAAGCCATCTGGAACACAGGGGGGAAGAGTGGATGCTTCTTCTTCCTCTCCTCCGAGTCCTTACCGATGTCAGCCCTGAGGTGCCACCATGAACACTTGGCTGGGCCAGCCTCTCCTGAAGATGGGGTGATGAAGCCAATTACGAGGAGGCTGTATCAGCCCCTGGTTGGATTCCCGCCCTCTCAGTTGGCATTAGCCCCCCTAGACAGCTCCGTTGCTCAAAGATGATGAGGCACCCACCTTAGGGACTTTTAGATGTGTGTAAATGAGAGCAACCGTTGATCACCAAGGCTCCTTCCAATGCTACTATCTCTGTATTCCCCCAGGGGGACAGAGACCAATGGGTTGTCAGAAACAATTAGGTCCAGCAGATTGTGTGAAGCACATGACAGGTGCAGAGCTGTGTTGTTGCCATAGGGTTGTAGGTGGGAATGAAATGTACTTAAAGTCAGAATGAAGTCGCGTTTATCACAACTGAGCTTTTCTCCCCCTGGAAGGGGGTCTCCTATGGAAAAGTAATTTCTGTGGCATAAATAAGTGCAGGCCTCGGCTCAGAATGTATTCGTAGCCACCATACGCAGTTTATAACCTATGCTTCTGTGAGACCGTTCTCTGATGTGCTGCGCATACTGTAGCCAAGAGAAAGTGAGAAACTTCCTCTGGGGTAACATTACTTTCCCACAAGAGGCACTGACCCGCGATCACTACTACTACGTAGTGCCTGGCATTGTACTGGAAGTCTTGGCCAGCGCTGTAAGGAAAGAAAAAGAAATGAGAGCTTTATAAATTGGAAAAAGCAAAATTGTCATTGTTTACCATTGACGTACAGAAAAGCAACAGAAACAATAGAGCAAATAGTAGAACTAATAAAAGAATTCAGCAGCTTCATTGGATACAAAGATTAGCTTACAAGAGTCAGCCAAGTTCTCCACACCTGCAACAACCAATTAGAAAAATAATATAATAAAGTATACTATAATAGCATAATAGTATAGTATAGTAGTATAACAACCAATAATAAAAATAGTATGCCAGATAATAAATAAATAAATAATAAAAAGACGATACTACTCACAGTAGCAGCCAGACTATATAAAGTAACTGCCTGTAGATAGAGAGGCGGTACAGTGGCTGAGTCAGGACTGTAAGTTATTTGAATCCAGGCTCTGTTGTGTTGTTACTATGTGTTCTTGGACAAGTTACTTATCTCTCTGGGTTCAGTTTCCTCATCTGGGAAATAATGATAATAAAAGCACCCATATTTTGGGTTGTTGTGTTTATTACATGAGTTAGTGTAAGTATAGAATAGTCTTTGTAGAAAAAATTTAAAAGCCTAATCAAGGACATAGAGTGATTTAATTGAAATGGAAATGCATTCCATACCCTTGTGTGAAAGATCTTAATATATAAATAGCTTAATATATAGTCTCCTTTATGTAATTTACATATTCAAGGTAATCCCAATACAAATTACAAATACATTTTCTGAGGAACTTAATAATAAACCTACTCTAAAATATATATGAATAAAAGCCTATGGATAGCTAAGCTAAAGTAAAGGAATCATAAATATGTGTAAGTAGTAGTTCCATATATAAAGACATGGTTCAAAGCAATAGTCATCGAATTAGTGTTTGACAGAAGAACAGCCAACTGATTTATTGAAACAAAACAGAGACATAGAACGGGCTCATAGGCATGGGTACGTAGTAAGAGATACAAATGGCCTCTAGATTAATGAGGGGAGCATGGGTTATGTAGTGGGAAGTGCTCACTGTGTGGTGAAAAGTAAAACTGGACTCCAGCCTGAACAAAATACAGAGGTGAAGCTGTTTGGAAGCGGAGTAAAGACTAAGTGTGAAAAGTAAAATTATTACAGTAGTAGAAGAAAGTATAGGAGACTATTTTGTCACTTAAGAGTGGGAAAGATTTTCTAAAAAACATCAAAGCATCAACCCATAAGGCAAAATACTGATACATTTGATTACACAAAAATTAAGAATTTCTGTAGTATGATTTCCTGTTAACCATGGGCAAAGTTAACAGACAGCTGACAGATTAGGAGAAAATATTTTGCAATGTCTAAAACCAATAGGGAAGTATACAAGGAACTCCTGTAAGTCAGAAAGAAAGAGACAGAAATCCCAGTGAAAATGGGCAAAGCTCATGAACAGACGATTTTCAGAGAGGAAACCCCAAAGGCTAACCAGCATCACGAGATGTTCAGATATATTATAATCAGGAAAATGCAAATGAAAACAAGAATGAGATATCATTTTATGACTATCAGATGGCAAAAGTGAGTACATGGATACTGACAAGTGTGGGTAGAAATGCAGGATTCCAGGACCCTTTATCTAACGCAAGGAGACTGCAGCAACTGTGTTGGAAGGCATTCTGGCATGGCTGGTTCAGATTAAGTGTACGCACACCTGATGACCCAGTGTTCTACCTCGGGTATATTCCCCAAAGCGATTCCTATACAGACTCCTGAGGAGACATGTGGGAGGATGTTCACTAAGTCATTGTTTGTAGTGGAGGGGAGCTGGAGGCAGTGTAGTTGCCCACCACTGTGGGAGTGAGTAAAGAAAATGTAGGACTTTCTCTCAGCCATGGACAGAGGTAACGGACAGCTGGCAGAGTAGGAAAGACGTTCTGTGATGTCTAAAACCATTTCATGGAGTTTTCTGCAGCAGTTATAAGTGATGGCCTGGATGCATTGTAATGGCAGCAGCATGGATGGATCGTAAAAACATGATACTGGATACAAAGATAAAGGCAAAAACAGAATAAGAGCTGTATACAATACGAGAGGTAGATAATGAAACCTCTTGGACTCAGATGGTTTAGAATTTAAAAAATTTGGATTTTAGAAAGGGAAGAGGAAGCATCTCACGATTGAACACAGTATTTCTGTAGCCAAATGTAGGAATGGATACATTAAGTGGATAAAAAATACAAGTGACCTTTTGTTCTTTGCATTAGATTTTGCTGCTGAATTTAAGAAAAAACTTTTGGTGTCCAGAGCTTTGTATGTTTCAGATTGTGACTGCTCGTGAACCTCTATTTACTTAAATAAGAAGATGCACTCAAAATGACACACATCACAAAGGACACTTACAGAGATATATGTGAAATATGTTAGGGTAGAGCCCAGTGAGGAGCGAGGGGCTGAGAATGAGAAAAGGGGATAGAGAAAATGCGTAAATACCTGCCTACACACATATAAGAGAAGGGGCTGGTGATGTCATTGGTGGAAGAATAGGATCAATTTAATCCTCTTCACCTGAAGTCCTTATTCTGCCCTAAATAGAGAAAAGTAAAAACACCCTTTGTAAGCACTTAACTTGAGTTGTTTGCAAACTTCATGTGTAGCTTGGTACATTCAGATGGTTTTTCTCTTAGTTATTTCTTTCCCATTGACTTTGAGCAATGGGCCAATCTGAGATCTCACATAACAGTTTCATCACTGGGAATCAAGGGTCTTTTAAAGAATTTGGTACAATATATTAAAGCCCCATGTCAGGGGTTCTTGACTGCAGGTGATCTTGTTCCCCAATGTATGGAGACAGTTTGGTGGTCATAATGGGGGAGGTTGCTACTAGCATCTAGTGGGTAGAGGAATGATGTAGATGCCGCTAAACATCCTCCAGTACACAGGGCAGTCCTGCTGGACTATCCTCCCCTTAAACTCTCAATAGTGCTGACCTGAAAAAAACGGCTGATGTGAAGCCAACAGGCAGCTCAGGATGCCTGCCTTCACTGTTATTCTTCTTGAGCTGTAGACAGTTCATAGCCAGAGGCCCTGGACAGAAGATCTTGGGCTGTGTTTTTAATGCCATGATTTAGAGTGGCAGCTCATCTTTGGAAGAAGTGAGATCCCAAAGAGGCTTATGATCAGTTGAAACTGTAGATGTGAATCTGTAGGTACGCACTGTAGAGTCCTTTACAACATAGCAAGGACTCTACTGTCCGGTTTTCTGCAGCTCTATTGCATAGGTGTCACTGAATTTGTGCACAAATCAGCTGACGCTTTCATGCCTTCCGACAGTCCGGGCTAGTCCTGACAGGTGGCCTGTCAGGGTGAGAAGCAGAATTTCATGTCCCTTGTTGCAGACCAGCCCCAAGCATGATGTGCTGATGAAGAGGATGGAGCAATTTCTTCTTTGGTGGTGAAATGTTTGAGCAGCAGGGAAAAAAATAGGAGCTGAGCCAGGAAGACTGTGGTAGAGGAACTTCGGATCTACAATCAAAAACCTAAGTTCTAGCCCTTTTCTGCTACTTGGAAGTTGTGTGAGCTTGGACAAACTACTGCCTTTCCTAATTTTCATGTCTGCCAAGTGGAGATGGCAGTCCCTGGTTGCCAAGGGATATCACTATCCAATGAGAGGTGTAGTTATTATTTGGGGATTAAGACACACACACCCATACACACACACCAGCTTCTTCCACAACTGCCTCTTTGCACTCTTTGAAATGTTAAGTGGCAATTTCCCACCAAGGGGGAAGACAAGTCCTAAATAGTCACAACGCAGTTTCTATAGGCAACAACCATTCATATGTTACCAGTACTGTCTTGAAGTACCTCGGAAATATCAACAATTGGCTTCAAGAAAAAATTCCAGAAAAGGGGCCATTATTGTTTATTGGTGCTCCAGTGTGAAAATTTCATTAGTATTGTTGCAAACTTTTCTGCATCTTGAGACAGTTGAACAAATTCTCTGAATATGGTACAGCTCCTGCTCATTCAGCCTCATGAATGATAAGATCACCTGATGCCTAGACATTGTAGAGAAAAGATTGATACATTTGGCTATATAAAAATCAAACACTTCTGCAGGGAAAAGATACTACAGATAACATTTAAAGACACATGATAACCTAGAAAAAGCAGTTGCAACAGCATATGACAGACCAAGGCTTAATGTCCTTAGTACGTAAGTATGAACATCACCAAGCAAAAGGCCAATAATCCAGTGCAAGAATGGGCTAAGGGTATGAATAGAGAGTTCAAAGAAAGAGAAGCACAAATTACTTATAAACATATGAAAAATACTCAGCTGCACTCAAAATTAAAGAAATGCAAATTAAAACCACTAGATATGATTTTTAACCTATAATTTGCAAAGCTAAAAAGTTTGATGGTTTATAGATTAGTGGGAGGGTATGTGGAAACAGGTGGCCATGTTCTGCTGGAGGGAATGTAACGCTCCATCTATTTGGAGCATTAGTTGACAATAGCTGTCAAAATAAAAAATGCACATAAACTTTTTCTGAACAATTCCACTTCTAGGAATTTTCCTATTAACTATTTGTACATACACATAGAGACTGTTCTTCATTAAAAGTATTATTTTTAACAGCAAAATACTTGGAATACTCTAAATGTCTGTTAACAAGGGGTTGTTTAAATAAAACATTATTGATCTTTTCAATGGACTAATATACCTACTAAAACATTTAGTTAAATTTATATGTGTGATAGGAATAGTCTTCATTGTGGGAAAAATATACTTCCATTTGTGCAAGGAAAAAGTATATATATTACGTATATATATATATGCACATAGATGTGGGTGTAGTACAGAGAGCTGCACTCATAGAGCATAGAAAATCAATGACTATAACCTCTGGAGAATGAAATTGGGTCTCTGAAATAGGAGGAAACCCTGCTTTTTATTGAATACACCCCTCTGTATTATTTATATTGTTTAACATGCAAGTATATTACAGTTCTGTTTATGTTTGTTTTGCTTTGAAGAACACCTAATGGCAGGTGACAGTGAACTGCTAAGACAGCTGCTGGGCCCATTCTGACAGTTTTTGAAAAAGAATTTCCTGTAAATTGCAGCATTCTTGCTGGATTTATAGTACAGACCTTGAATCTGTGAGCTGAGGCAGAGCTTTCTGCATCTGACCCCATCCATCCATCCACCCAATGCACCCATCCATCTTCTCACTTTACTTTGAAGAATATTCTACATGTATGCGATGCACATTTAGATCATCCCTTTTAATTATTTTGTGCGCTAACATTATTCACTGGCTTTGCAGTCCTAGGTTAAAATCCAGCCCCCATCAATTTCTAACCAGGCAGTCTTGGGCAATTTCCTTAACTTCTCTGAACTCCTGTAAAACAGGGAGGAAAACACCTACCTGGTGGAGTGGCTGGGTGGTATTGGGATGACGTACACGCAGTGAGAGGGAGCTCTGTAGAATAGCAGCATTGTCCTTGGCAGGTTGCTGGTTGGGTTTCTGTGACATGGGTTTCTAAACAGTGGCTGACGAGGTCTTAAGTAACCCCTCAAAGGCCCATTACCTGTCCTACTCTTCAATGAGTAGGAGGGTCACGGTTAGTATTACGGTGCTTGTGGCCCCTAACGTGGAAGGGACCGATGCTCCTCATCAACATCACCCATTTTAGCGTCTTACGAAACAATGAAAATTTCTCACCAGATGAGACCTGGCACTAGCTTTTTAAAGTCCCCAAATAGCCATTTTTATTGTTTTATACGGTCATTATTCATTTATGGTTAGTTTCCAGTGTTTTTCATTCCTCCACATTTATGTGTTCCTCTAACAGAAATAATGTTCCTTCTGCCTGAAGAACCCCATTTCGTCCTTTTTCAAAGCGCTTTGCTGGCAGCAACTTCTTTCACCTTCTGTTTGTCTCAACTGTCTTTATTTGGGGTTAATTTTTAAAATATATTTCTGCTTAGAGTTACTTTGTTTTGGTACTTTAAAGATATCATTTCAATGTCTTTTGACTTCTATTTTTCTGTTTAGTTTAGAAGTTGCTGTCTTTTTGTTGTTTTTTATTGCTGCTCCTTTGAAGGTAATTTGTTTGGGGAGATAGCCTGGCTGTTTAGAGCAGTTTCTTTGGCTTCTACCCATCGCCTCCACCCCCCGCCACTGCCCCAGAAATTTGGTTATGACATTCCTGGGTGTGTTTTTATTTGTATTTATTGTCTGAAGTACAAGCACTTCTTGAATTCATAGCTTGATCCATTTAAATTAGTTTTGGAAAATTCTGTCATTACCTCTTCAAATATTGTTCCTATTGCTTTCAACTCAACCTCCCTCTGAAATTCTTACCTACACATATGTTAGGCCTTTTCCTAATGTCCCACATGGTTTTTATGCTATTTCATGTGTTTTCCACCTTTTAGGGGGGTGGGGGCACTTCCATCTGGATATTTTCTGGCAACTAGTGTCCAGTACATTACTGCTTTTGTCTCCTGAATCTAAAATTCTTGTGAAATTCATTTATTGGACTTTCAATTTCAGTTGTTATACTTTGCAGTTTTAGGATTTCTACTTAAGAATTCTCCCATCTTGTCATCTAATTTCTTGACCATGTTAGTTACAGTTATTTTACATTCTGTGTCTGATAATTCCAGTATCTGGATCAGCTGTGTGTCTGTTTCTATTGCATATTTTCTCTGTTGTCCCTGTCTATTTGTATGCCTGGTAATTTTTGACCAAATGCCAGATACTGCACCTGAAAAGCTGTAGAGCCTCTCAATGATGTTAACTCTGGCAGGCAGTCAGATTAAAAGCGGAATACCTTACTTAAAGCAACCAGGGAATACGTTGATTTGAGGTTGGGTTTCAATCCTTCTGAAGGCTGGTCTATATTTGTTTACCCTTATTTCTAAAATGTTGTCCCATGAATTCCATTTGAAAGCAGGAGGTGTTTACCAAGGCCACCGTGCTTTGGTAGGCTCTGAAGTTCATGTTTATTTATCTAGCACTCTGGTATGGTCATTCACCTTGTTTAATTTCTCAGTCTCTTAACCACCATGTTTTGTTCTGCTTTTCTAACTCTTAGCCTGTTCTACTTACTAGTTGTCAAATACGTAGTGGTAAAAAAGCAGCTCATTCTGTTTGAAGCACTTCTCTGCACTTTCCTTCACTCCAAAACATCTTGGCATCTCAAGCCCTGGTTGCTTCAGTGGCCCCGAATGTCAGTATTTGTTGCTCCTCTGAGTCTGCCAAAAACCTCCACTGTCCTTCTCTGCTTTTTAACGGCCCCTCTCTGCTCAGCATATCAGTTCTATATTCACTAGTCTTATGCATCGGCAAATGACTCAGTGGGGAGTGTAGGCTGGTAGACTTATCTCAGTGAGTGTTCCTTCTTTCAGGGGTCTTGACCCTTTAAGTCTTGGCCACCTTGGTAGCCCTTCGATGTTTTCAGATGTATATAATCTGAATTTTATTTGGCTCTTCTAGTTATTCTTATGGGAGGATTTTCCTTCTATAAGCTATCCTGTCACAGCTGGAAGGAGAAACCAAATAGCCATTTTAAAAACAGGGTCTGTTCAGAGCTCCAAAGTTGAAACTCAACTTTAGAGTGATTATGACAACAGATGGTGTCTTCTCCCCTTTAAGATAATATACTGTCCTTGGTGATAGAAGAGCTGAGATGGACATAGAAAAATCATAATAACCTACAAGGCAGGTATTACTATTATCATCCTCATTTTTACAGATGAGGATGCTGAGGAAGAGGGCATCTAAGTCAGTCATTGAAAATCATATAGCAAGTAAGTAGCGGTGCTGAGGTTTGAATCCATATGGTCTGACTCTTAGGGCCACTCTCAACAGAAGGGTAGACCTTCACACAAGTTCTTGTTATTGAGAAAGAAACATCATAAGCAATCAGAGATACGCAAAGAGGTCTTTACATCATCATTATCCTTCAGAAACTCATGGACCCTGTCTTCCCCATCTGTGTCCCTTATAGGCCTTGCTTGCACAGAGCTGGCCACAGGCAGCTACAACACAAACATTTTGGTTTCTGGATTACAGCTGAGGCCTGAAGTGATATTGTCTTGTTTGCCCCTGCTGTGTTTCTTGTGTTACTGAAGGAACTCAGCAACACACGCAGAACTTGTGAAGATGAGGTACGGAGTGCAGAGTATGACTGGGAGGGCAAAGAGGCCCTTTGGGGCAAAATCTAGCCCATGCGTTGCTTGTCAAGCTGAAATCTTTACTGCAGCGTGAAGGAAGGGGTTCCTTTTTCTTACCAGGTTCTGGGCAACTTGAAATTAGAATTTTTCCCTAATCTGTCTCACAGGTGGAACTACCCATTTTTTCTGGCCAAAACATTTGGGCAGGGAGATGTCTAGAAGCAACTGTTTGTTATCACATACCTATGTTTATTTGGTGACTCACTGCAGGGGAAATTCACAGGCCTGATATCACTGATCTCAGAGCACAGAGAAGGAAAAATAGGACAGGAACACACTGGGCATATTTGTACTTCAGAAAGGGAAGAGTTCTATCAGTTTTCTGTTCCTAAATGCTACCTTTGGCGTCAGACAAAAGCTTTTTATATAGTAGATTTCCAGAAAAGAAACTCCAGGTGAATGCAGCAGCAACAATTTCATTTCCTCTGTTGTTTTGACAGCATGAAATGCCCTAGCGTTTCTCTCCTACGTAATGAGGCAAATTTACCCAAAGTCAAGGAACTCCAAGGAACTTAGAATGCATTCGGTATATTTATCTCACTGGTAGCAATATCCTTTTAGACAACAGATACAGCAGTTTTGAGTGGTTTCTCTCTAGAAGGGAAATACTGATGTTCCCATACCTAATAAATATCTAGCTCTACAAAAAGGTTAAGCAAATATATTGTCATAAAGCAATAAAAAATGATCTATTTTGTATTTAAATAGAACTAGACTGTTTATGTGGAACAATTTTAGGGCACCCATCTGCTAAAGAGCTTTCCACAAGAAATTTCGTTTGTTTTGGGATGATCTCAACCAAAAATTCTGTGGGCAGTCAAACCCAAAACTTACTGAATTCTATACAAAGTTCCAGCAGACCTTCCAAATTAATTGGAATGGCTTTTTCTTAGTTAAGTTGCTTAGGAACATAAAAATCATTGATTGATTTTGAGAGGCTATGGCCAAAATGTACTATGGTGCCTATGAGATCTATTTATGATGATGAAGTACAAAGCTATTTATGTTCATTTCCCTCTCTTTCTGGAAATTTTTTTTTCCATATTGAAGCCATTGCCCCTTAAATAAATGTTTCCCTAGAAATAATAAAGAACAGTATATCATTGTTAAAATAATGTATAAAGGGCAGAAAAACACCTTTCAGAAGATCTTCTTTGCCTCCAGGCGGAAACCAAACAGGCTGCTATTTTTAGAATACTGGGGCTTTGTGAGTGGAGACAAGAATGAAGTGACTTCAGCTGTTGAACGGTTTTATTAAACAGGGAAACTTAGTACTTTTCTGGACTGTGTGTAGGGGATTTTGTGCCTGAATGTTCCTCTGGCTAGGAAGGGCTTGGGGAAGAGTGATCTTGCTAGTTAGCAGTTGCTAACATTCATTGACCACGTGTGATATGCTACTGGGTGTATTAGACAACTTATATTATCATTTCACTTAATCCTCGTAACAACCCTATGAGCTGGATACCATTAGTATCCCCATTTCACAGATGAGGAAACTGAGTTTTAGTGAGTTTAAATAACTTTCCTAAGGCAGTAGAACTGACATTTGAACCCAGCATGTCTTTGCTACTCTTTTAAAATATAATGGGGAGGGACTGGTTGAGGGTAGTGGTGATAGTGAGGAGAGACCTGAGGGGCTTCCTCCCCTGGAGCTTGTTTCTTGGTGCTTGTCTTGCTCGCAAGAGACAAATTCAAGTGAGAGACACACATATAGTAGAAACGAGATAGCAAGTTTATTTATGAAACACGTACAAGCACAAAGCTGCAAATAGGCACCCAGCTAGTCTGAATGTCCCACGTATAGAGGAAATAAAGTTGTTAATAAGTTTATTAGTCACTTTGTTAAGTACGTTTGTTCTATACACTTGAGCTGAGGCTACAAGTGCACACTCAGCTAATCCAAGTGTGCTGACTATTGGGGTTCAGGAGTTAGTACCTTAGTCAACCTTTAGGTCCCCCTCTTTCTCCCCCTTCTAAACTGTGGGAGTAATGTACAGCCACAAAGGCTTTCTTTCTCAGCTCATAAAGGCTGTTCTGTCTTAGTGAGATTGCTACAGAGTCTCCCTTTCCCAGCACACAGTCTCGAGGACCCCCTCCTCCTGGGCTGTCCCTGCTCCTGATGTTCGGAACACCTGGCAACCTTACTGTACTGGGCTCAGGACTGCTGAGTCAACCGGTGACACATGTCTCCCTCCTCCTCTCTGCCTTAGTTCACTACCTGTCCTACCTAACAGTAGGAGGGGAGTATAAATCAGTACGACCTTTTTGGAAAGCAGTTTGAAATAGTTATCAAACAACCTTTAAAAATACATATATTTTGACCAAATAATTACACTTATGACTTCTGAGGCTCTCATTTAGGGTACTGATCATAGATTTGGATGATGATGTAAATGTTCACTGCAACACTGTTTGCAAGTTTCTGATACAGGTTGAAAATGACTCGTTGTCCATAATAGGTGCATAATGTAAATTATAATAAAGGCATAGTTGGAACATTATATATCTTTTAGTAATAATATTAAAAAACACATTATTGGGAAAATGTTCAGAATCTGTTAGCAGGTAAAAAACTAAGATATAAAGCCATAGATGTATAGAATGACCATAATTATATTTAAAATGGAAGGAAATGCAGAAAAATGTCAACAATGACTATCTCTGGATAATGGAATATGGGCAATTTTTATGTTCTACTCATGCTTTTCAGTGTTTAAAAAATTTTGTGTAATGAGTATGAATCACTTTTATAACTGAAAGGAAATATTACTAATGTTATTTAAACTAATGAATAGTAAATTAACCAACATTACAATTTCCATTGGCAACAAATCAACCTTTTACCCTGGGGTTAATTTTTTAAATTTATTTTTCTTTTAATTAGTCTTACTGTTTTCTGTGCAACTTCTAAAATTTCACCATGGAGCAAACTGCCGCCTCAGGCAGACGCCCCAAGGTGGGGCGAAGCACTGGGCTTACTCGGTCCTGCCCCGTAATTGCTGCCTGTAGGTGCCCTCCCTTGACACATGTCAGTTCCCTGGACCCTCCCAGCATATGGTGACAAGACAGGGAAAGGTCCCACTCAGGAGGCTGTACTCACAGAGCCTTACAATTGGAGAAGACAGTCCGAATGTTCCCTCTGAAACTGACACTAGTCGGATGAACAGGAGAGAGCATCTACTAAGTAAAGGTACCTTGAGAGAAAAGTTGTGAACGCATCCTTTTGTTTACCCAGCGGATATTTGTAGAACCCTTTCCCTGGTAAGGATTCTGGGTTGGGTGGCTTGGGGGAAGTTTATGTATCAGCCACAATGAGCTCATGTTGCTGCCTGAATTTTTACTAAGATGCCAGTGGATTTCCAACCAGGGAAGCCGAGAATCCCTTAGTTTAGTTAAGAGGCAAGCAAGAAAAGCTTTCTTTTTCTTTCTTTCTTTCTTTTAAATAAAAATTTTATTTATTTATTTTTAGAGAGAAGGGAAGGGAGGGAGAAAGAAAGGGAGAAACATTGATCCATTGCCTCCCTTATGTGCCCTGACCAGGGACCATATCTGCAACCCAGGCATGTGCCCTGACTGGGAATCAAGCTGCTTTGCAAGGGGATGCCCAAACCAACTGAGCCATACCAGTCAGGACAAGAGAAGCTTTCAAATCTGACTGCAGTTAGGAGGTTTAATAAGACTTCATAATAATACCTGCAAGGAAATCTCGTCGCCTCCCAGGTAGTCTTGCTTGTGTTACATCCTTGCCAGACCCCAGGTGTACGTGGGAGAGAGTGGGGAGGCATACAGACATTCATTGAGCAATATCTAATGAGTAGAATGCTGAGATGGAGTGATTAAACAAATAAAAGCAGACCTGATTCCATCTTTATCCTTTCCTTTGAATATCCTCGGACTAGAATCTTAGATTCTTTGTTCAACATCATAGTGAATCCAAATACCTGTGCAGATTGCCGCGAAGCCTTCACGGACCTGCCTGCCCCTAATGTACATCCTCTGGTCTGACCTTGCTACCTCTCCACCTGCATTTCCCAAGACTTCCTCTTGTCTGAGTCTCCAGAACCACTGTTCTTCTGGTCATGAAACATGCCAGGCATGTTCCCAGGTCAGGTCGTTTTGCACATCCTGTTCCTTCTCTCTGTGCCACTGTCCCCCTAGGTCATTCACGTGTCTTCTCACGACATCTCTTCCTCTTAGTCCCTTCTCCGCCACCTTGTGTGAAATGCACTATTCCTTCCCTGTCCGGTCCCCTGTGACGCTCTAGCCCCTACCCAGTTTTATTTTGCTCTCTTCGCACTTACCACCGCTTGACAATGTCCAGTTGTTTGTTTATTATCTGTTGTCCTGCATTAAAACGTACACTCCCTGAGGTCATTTGTTTGTGTTATTCACTGTGATAGTCCCAGCATATAGAACAGTGCGTGGTACATAGCAGATGTTTGAGAAATAGTTATTGAGTAAATAAATGAATGGATGTACTTTTCTGGAGGGCAGTTTTGGAATATGTATCAAAATGTAAAATGATACATAACTTTGACCTAGCCAATTCAGCTTCTTAGATTTGTACTAAAAAGATGATCATGTAGGTCAGAAATCATATGCATAATAAAGTTAAACACAGAATTGTTTATGGTAATATACACAGAGAGAATCTAAAATCTACTAATGGAACATTATGATATAGGCAGACTAATTGACATTATAACATGTAGGTCAATACTTATCAATGAGGAAAAATGTTTACAACATATTAGGGAGTGAAGAAAATTGATGCTGGAACAGTGTATATGGGCTGATTGCATTTTAATAAGATTCTATTATACTTGGAATACAAGGATTTGTGCATACAAGGATTTGTGGGAAGGTGTTCACCAAAAATAATACCAGTAATATTATTGGGTAGGAGGATGATTCGGGGATAAGTTTTACTTGTTTTTGTATGCTATTGTGCATTTTTTAAAAAACAATGAACTTACTTTTCTGAAAAAATTTTAAACTAAACGAATCAAGCTATTTCATAACATAAAAACATTTTTTCTATTTTTGAATCGATTCTGGTCCCCTCTCTGTTACAGCAGCCCACAGTTACCTGACTCGCTCCCTGCCCTGCCAGGGAAAGGTTTTGTGGGTTTACCTCCCGGCTCCCACAGGGTAGTTCACTGGGCTTCTCAAAGTTATTCCTTTTCTCCACTGCCCCTGCCTGCCATCGTTTAGGCTCTTCTCTGGTTGTGCTGACAAGGAAGCAGTTGCCTCCTCACTGGTCTTCCTGCCCCTCCTGCCTATCTCCTTCAATGGCACAAACCACAGTGGCTGCCTGTGACCCACGGGAGAGGCCAGGCTCTCAGCTGGCTGTCCTAGGCCTTCCTCATACAGCCCCAGGTGCTTCTTCTAACCTCATCCCCGGCCACTCCCTTTTCCTTCTGCCATTTCATCTGCCCACTGCTTCTGACTGTCCCTGATGCCTTCATGCCCGTCTTTCTGTTTCTCTGGAATTTCTTCCTGTCTGCCCCTTCTTTTAAGTTCCATCTCACCTTTGCATTTTGCATTGAAGTCCTAGAGAACTAACTTCCAGAGCAGTCACAGTACTTAACAATGCGTCCTAATCCTTTGCTTAGAGCACTGGTTTCTTTTAACTAGTGGATTGTGTTGTATGACTGGTAAAGTCTTTCAGGGAAGGAAATGTTTCTTCTGCTTCCTTGCATTATCCACAGAATTTATTTATTTATTAATTAATTTAACAAATATTTGTTGAACACCTGCCCTGCACCTGGCCCTGCACAAGGCGCTGGGATAGAGCACATACCCGCATCCAGTCCAGGAAGCCGCTGGGAAGGGCCTTACTCATTTGAGATGCAAACTGTCCATCTATTGGTAAAATTTTCTCTGTCCCTTTAGCAAAGAAATGATTCGTAAGAAAGAGGGACCAGTTACTAAGACTTGAGTCTCTCTGTTTTCAATATGGACTAGCAAAAGTCTTTGAAAGGAATGTTCTCTTCTCTTGGTCCTTCAAGCATCTCAAACACTAGGTTCTGTAGAGGGAAGCCTCCCTTAATTTCTTGATAAATAGAATCCATTGAGCTGGGCGAGCTTCCGGCTGAAGAGAGAGGATAGTCATTAATACTGAGAGGTAAGATGCTGGACATTCCCAGGCCTTTGTGAACCTGCTGAATGGGTCATTGCAGCAAAATGTAATAATAGGGTGTTGTATCATACATTTCCCAAGTTTTTCATGACTATGAGAAAGTGTGAGGTTAAACCTAAGAATGCTAAGAGTCTACTGCCTTTTTAAAAATATAAAATATGAAGTTATCATCGATAATTTTGAAAACTTGCATAAATATGAGTAGAAATCAAAGTTCTCAGCAGCTAAATTAATGAAATACACACTATCTCAGTACTTAACCTAGGTGTTCCAGGGGGATTCTTGGCCAATAATTCCTTTTGCTGTTTTCAGGCCCTGAATTAAGGGTGGGTAACCTGCGGCCCATGGGCTGCGTGCAGCCCAGGGTGGCTATGAATGTGGCCCAACACAAAATCGTAAACTTATTTAAGACATTATGAGACATTTTTTGTGATTTGTGTCAAAATGTATTTAATGTGTGGCCCAAGACAACTCTTCTTCCAATGTGGCCCAGAGACACCAAGAGGTTGGACACCCCTGATTATTAAGTATTTAGTTCTTTTTATTGAGAAGTGAATGAAAGATTCAGAACTCTGAGAGAGAAACATGATTCAAAAGGCCTTTTCCTTTGGCTATGTACTCAAGGTAACATTAAATAATCATCAGTAGTGTTACTGCTGGATTCTTTTTCTTTTGTCCCCAAAGTCCACATGGTGACAGTCACCTAAACCCTTACTTATGAACAAGATGATTCTTGGTAGACATCCCGTTATAACTTTCCTTTTCTCATTTAGATGCTGAAAGGTCAGCTTACTCTGTTTTTAATAGAAATATCACAAAACAAGCATCCATATTGTCTCAAGAGTTAGAAGAAGATATAAAAATCTTGTAAAGGTGTCTGATGCTTGCGTTAATTCCCTTGTGGTAATGCACATTGCCCTGTGGAAATGAGATATCTTGCACCCACAGTCCATGCTGTTCTCTTATGGAAGTAGGTTCCAAATGAAAGAAGTATTGTCACATAATAAATAAAATAAATATTAAAAAAATAAGAGTTTTGGTCTATGGGTATAAGATTTTTCAAAAAGCACCCTCATCCTTCTTTTCCTTGTTGGGAAAAATGGCCATAAGGATGGCCAAGCATGGTATCATTAAGGTAAATGTTGGGGTTATTTTAGAGACAAAGGTAACAGTAGTTAACTAAAACAGACATTTCTCTGGCTTACTTTCCTAACAGTGTGGCTAGAAGCAGCCGGGGTGGGCTTGGCAGCTACCTGCGGTTAAGGGTCTAGGTTTCTGTCATCTCCTTGCTCCATCCCAACATGCGGCTTCCACCTTGTGAGCCAACATGACTGCTCTGGCTCTGGACATCACATCTACTCTTCAGCTGTTGGGAAGGAGAGGATTAGAAGGGGAGAGCATAGTCTTTTCCCTCAGGGGTATGACCTCACAGTTGCCTACGTCATCTACTCACATCCCACTGGCTAGAACTTAGTCATGTGACTACACCAAGCTTCGAGAGGGGCTAAGAGACATCAATATTACCTAGGTGGCCAGATGACAAGCTAAAAACTCTATTCACATGTAAGAAAATGAGAATGGAAGTGAGGGGACAAATAAGGATGGAAAAGAAAGGAGAATGACAGAATTTGGGAATGAAGCAAGGGGCAGAAAGAGAGTGGGAGAAGAAAAAGTCAAAAGTTTATGTTGATAAAGGTAGACTATATTTTAAGTCATTTTCTCATATTCTGTTGCTCAGTTGATTCTAGACTCTGAGTTTATTTCTTATTACTGCAATTTGCAATGTCATATAACAAACTTAAGCCTCTGTTTATCTCTTCTCCATTTATTGAACTCCATCCAAGGAACGCGTACTTGTGAGTGCTTCTGCAAACCTGACACTGTAGTGGGTGCCAGACATACAGTGCTGGCAAAGAAAGATCAGTTCCTGCCTTGAAGGAATGAAGTGAAAGCACCCATGGTAGGGGAACAGATAATAATCAAGTAATTAAAAAGTGATTAATGATATAAAATAAGGGGTACAGGGAACTATAGCAGCAAAGAGGTGAACACCCCACCTCTGCTGGAGAGAGAATAGTTGCTTTTATTAAATTTCTTTCTGAGTAAGATAGCCACCGAAGCCCAATAAGAGTTATTTTTCTGGATTGCATTGATCCCAACAGTGTGACACCAGAGGCTAAAGAATCAAGCCCATTTAATTGAATCTATGAAACAGCCACGAACGGAGTCCCCGCTATGTCTGATATCCTGGGCCAAACACTGTGGGAACTATGAAAAGGAGGAAGAGATGGGCTCCTATCTTAACTAGCTTGTGCTCTAGTGAAGGAGACAACCGTGTAACTCAGGGCATCTGTGACCAAGAGCTACAGCAGAGATGTCCACAAAACCTAAGGGGGAAGGGAGATAAATTTTGACCTCTGAAAAATGTGATTGGGTAGAAGGATCTTTTAGGAGGGCACAGCTGGAACAAAAGGCAGAAAATGCAGGGTATGTTTAGGGACTGACTTTTAATGAACTGTATCTGATAGGGTGGGAGAGGGGCCGAGGGGAGCCATGTGACCCTAGGGGCATGCTCATAGATACTTCTAGAAAGGCAGGATGTAGATGCCGGAGGCCTTGATCCCTAAGGACTTTCTCTGGTAGGACGTAGGAAATTTGATTATATTACCCTTTGGTTTTGGAAGTTAACAATGGAGAGGGGGTCTGAGGGCAAGGAAACTAGAGAGGAGGCTTTAAAAACTGGCTAGACAGTGAGGATAGAAGACTGAAGCCTTGATGTGGAGGCTTCTTTAGGCTGCGCATCTGACTGGATGTGGGTGGGAAGGAGAAGCACAGAAGTGATGACAACTCTGAGGTGTTCAGCCTAAGTGACTGGGAGGGTGCTGATCACCTTTAGTGGTTTAGGGAAGAAAAAGAGGAAAGAAGCATCGTCTAGATGCTACTGGTAGTCTTCCCAAAAGCCATGTCCCTGTTCTTCACAGAAGCCTAATTTTCTCAAATGTCCAACCCCTCCTCAGTCTCTGAGGAATGTCCTAATGGGTGTAAGCCATTCAACTCAAGGATTCCCCCCCCCACCCTGCTGACTGGTATTGATCTGGGGTGGGGGGAAGCATGGCATTCAGGTTGGCCCCATCGTACTGAGTGCCGAGTTCACGTTTGGGGACGCCTACTCCACGTTGTAGGACCAACACAGCAGTGTGGGCTAACTAAACACCCAGCCCCAAAAGGAAAGCCTTAGGAAAGTATCAAGGAGATCATGGAGAGAGAAGAGCTCAGGAAATCAACCCTGTCGAGTTGTGTTTGAACCTCTGGGCTCAGCCTTGACCTGCATCTGTGAAGGTCTGACCCTAAACAGATGACCAGACCCTGAGAACTGCGCTAAGGGATAGGGGCCATGCTGGTTCCACACTGGTCACTGGAAGGCACACACAGGGCACAGATCCAATTGCCCTGCAAAGACTTTGAAACATGAGTTGTCATTAGAACTACAGCCCACAGAAGGCTGGCTGGAACTCGGGGCCAGAATCCAACCAGGTCAATTGCCTGCTAAAACAAAAATATCAAAATTCTCCCTAGAATTTAAACAAGACCCCAAGTCGCATTACATAACATTCAGACGTCAAAGAGCAATCCAAGATTACTCCTCACACAAAGAACCAGGAAAACTTCAACTTACATGAGAAAAGATAAGGTACGGATACCAACACAGAGAGGACACAGATTGGGGAATTTTGACTTTTAAGTCGCTATTATAGAAATGCTCCAAGAAGTAAAGGCAAGTGGACTTGAAATGAATGGAAAGATAGAAAGTCTCAGAAAATAAATGAAGATGTAAAAAGAACCAAATGGAAATTTTAGAACTGAAAAATACGAAAGCCAAATACAAAACTCTCCACTTGGCTGAATAGCCAGGCCACAGATAACAGAAGAATTGTTGCACTTAAAGGCAAGTCAATGGAAATTGTCCAGTCTGAATGGGAGAGAGAACGAAGCTCTGGCAGCTGTAGGGATTGCGGAGCCCCTCTTTCCTGTGGGAGAATGCCGAAGGTCTCCATTCGTGTCATCGGAGTCCCAGAAAGAGAGCAGGAGGAGGAAACTTCAGAAAAAATACTTGAAAGACCAATGACCAAAAATTCCCCAAATTTTGATGATAAGCAACAGAGATACAGGATAAAACTAAAGAAAGGTAAACAAAATGTCATAGAATACAACCAAGGACTGAAAAGGCTTTGAAAAATGAATGCCCAAGACTGCCCCTTACTTACTGTGTGACCTTGGGGAATTTTGCTCTTCTCTCTAAGTCTGTTTCTTCATCTGTAAAATGGGTAGGATAGGATCTGCCTAAAATAAGATTGTCATGAAAATTGAACACGATAATCTCAACAGAGCACTTAGCACAATTCCTGACTCACAAGAAGTGCTGAATAAATAACAGCTTTTTAAAAAGGAGAAGGAGGGTGGTCCGCAAAGAAGACAAGGATGATGAGAACTGGAAAGAGACCACAGTGTTCTACAAGAAGGAGATGATTATCTGAGAAGATTTTGGCCAGAGCAGGAGCTATACTATTGTAAATTGAGGAGTAAATGAGGGCAGAGGAAGGAAAGGAAGTGAGCGTGAACATTTTTTGATAGAGTTTGGTGGTGAAAGGAGGGTGAGAGAGAAAATACCTGCTTGAGATGTAAAGCTCCTGGAATATTCCCTTTCTTTTTTTAAGATGGAGCATAATTGGATCCTGGTTTTTAAGCTGAGGGCAAGACACCCAGGAGAGAAAGATTGTTTCAGGAAGGAAATGGGAGGGCTGACAGCACATGGCCTTGGAGCAGAGGGGAAGTGACTGGAGCAAACCCACAGTTTTGGGTTTTTTTTTTAAAGTTCTTGTTGATGCGAATGGCTTAAAGCAGGAATAAAAAGTCTGTTATAACAGAGGGTGTGTGATTATCACAATTTGCAGATTTCTAAACCAGTGATTCTCAACTCTTTGCCACATTATGCACATGGAGAAAATGATAGTAGTATGTGTAGATATATTGGTGTAGAATGTAGGGGATTTGGAGGCAATTTTCTGTGGCTTGGTGAAAAATTTAGTATGTCTTTATATTATATGATAATAAAAATAAAATGTAAGGTATCAGGGAAGATATTAAATGTTGAGTTTATGTAAAAGTTCCATGTAAAATATTCTCAAATTATTTACTTAGAAACTTAAAGCTTACTTCTGTGGACATACCTGTAACTTTAATGTGAGATTACATGCCTGACGGGACTATAAACATTTCTTTGTGTTGACTTTTTAATGATCATCTGTGGCTGATCAACATGAATGAGAAGCTTTGTTCATGTAGGTTGATGATTTAAAATATTTAGTAGTTGCCCAGAGCATCTAATGGCTCTTCCATTCCTTCCTAGACAAATATGATACTGAAGTGTGTGGTGATGATGCAAACAGATATTTCTCAATGATAGAACTTTTTCATATCATGCACTTCGAAGGAGTGATGAAGTGCGAATGGAAGGCAGGTGTCATTGAAGCAGTCACCTTGCAAGTAGCTTGAATGTCACTAAAGGAACCCATCAACCACAGATAAATAGCAGCATCTGTTGTGCGTCAGGACCAAGATTCCGAGTTGCCGCCTGGCGAAGTGCCTGCGCTGAGCCCCTAAGCAAGTGCACTGTGGGCTGTGACCTGGCGCGCTTGGCACCTGGAACCCATACTCCTCTGGCAGCTCCACAGACCCATGGCCACCAGGCAGAAATGTGCTCTGTAGCTGGCGCTGGAGGAGCATCCTGGCCAGAGGGTGCCTCATCGACGAGATTTATTGCATTGCTACCCATCAGCAAGGTGAGCCAGCTGAGGCTAGTGTTGCTCATTGCTGATGGTGACCACACATAGTCAGAGCTACTCTGCTTAGGGCGCTCCCTCGAGCCTCCAAGGAGCTTTACGACTGTAGGTGCCTAGCTGTGAGTCTCTGCACCAGGCCTTCCTTGGCTGCTGGGGCAGCCAGTGGCTGCCAGAGCACAAGAAGTCTCCTTCCCTGCACACCAGTGGGCCGCTTGCAGCACACCAGCTGAGGACTCTGGCCTAGAAAGCACAAGGGAGAAAGTATTGACATTAATATAACAGGAAAAAGGATGACTTCATATATGAAAGATGCACACACATATAAAGATAAATATCTGGAAAATTACTGGATTTTCTATATACTAACTATAACCAGTGAGCAAACATAATGGAAAAACATATTTCATTCCCAATAGTAACAAAAGAGATGAAATACCTAGGAGTAACTTAACAAGAAATGTGAAAGATTTATATAAATAAATGACAAAATTTTACTACAAGATGTAAAGGAAGGCTTCAATAAAATGAACCATTGTATGTTCTTGGATGGGAGAACTGAATATTATAAAGATGTCAACTCCTACCAAATTAATTTAACATTGTAATATAACTCCAATCAAAATCCCAACAGGGTTGTTTTTGAAATATGGCAATATCATTCTACAGTGCATCTAGAGGACAACAGGCCATGCTAACTACCCGGTAATACATTTTGAGAGAAAAAAGGGAGCGGGAGGAGGATTGGCAGAGAGGAATTAGCTTTTCCAGAAAGTAAAAGACAGCAGAAAAGAACAATAATGTTATCGATTTGTTTCTATTACTAGTATAGATTAGTGAAACAGAGACAGGCCAGAAACAGCCCATCGAATATATACGATGATGATAAAGAAGGCATCACAAAACAGAACGGAAGTGAAGGGAAGTGGGACTGGCAGCGCGACGGAGCAAGGGGTGGCGAGACACTGTTCTCCTGAGTGTGTGTCTCTGTGTAGGATCTACAGTTGGACTCATGCTTCTCCCTTCCCTCCCAAGCCCTGGCTTTCTCCCTCTGCCCTCCGCTCGGGCGTCCCTTAGAGGGGAGTTCCTGTTCCTGCCCTTCCAGGGTTTGCTGGGAGCCTGCCTAGCCGGGCCTGGGTTGGGGTGGCTGCAGCAGCTTAATTCAGGGATGACTATCTTGGCTGTTTATCTAAAATCACGTGTTCTAATCTAATTCTGAGCTATACTCAGAAACAAAGATACCCTCAGCCCACATTGTGTTTTTATCTTTTAATGGATTTCTAATCCTCTTCTAATTCATGAAGAGGAAAGGCTGTTATTTGTTGGTGCAGTTAAAACTCTAAAACTCAAACAAGCAGTTGGCTCATTGAGGGGAAAATTTTATATTACGACACATGCCAATATATGAAGACTGATTTTTAAAAATGTCACACTATTAAAAACAAAAACTAGAAGACAATATTGAATTTCTCTTTCAGGGAAGACCTTCTAGGGTTAAAAACAAATGCTAAGATCCCAAAGGCTAAGATACACCACTCTAATAAGATTTAAAAAGAGTGTGTATGTATTAAAAAAGCAAAAATGAATGAAAAAGCAATTATCAAACTGGAAAATTATTTTCAGTAGATATCACGCATAATTATTACACTAAATTTATCAAGTACACAGACAAAATGGTCAAGGACACGGATACCTCAACAGGTGAATGGGGAAAACCAATTAATAGGCAATTCACAAAAAGAAAAGTACAAATAGCTAATGAATAGGTGAAAAATTGTCATATACAGGAATGATCAAAGAGATGCAGTTAAAATAAAATGCCATTGTTTGTCTATCCAGTTTGGAAAAAAATGATAAAACAAGACTATGTAGTCCTGGTGATAATATAATGAAATGACCACTGTCACTGGTAAGAACGAAGTCAGTACAATTTTTCTGAAAAGAAATTTGTCAAAATTTATTGAATCTTAAAATGCTTATGCTTTTTGACCCCAGTAAATCTAGGAATCTACCATAAGGAATTTACAGAAATGCGAAATAAAGATTGATGCCCCCAGGTTGTTACGATAACAAAATAAGTGGAAAAGTGTATGTACGTCCAACATTAGTAAAGATTAAGTACATTTTTTTACTCATGTAATGGAATTTTATGCCGGCATTAAAATTAAACAAGAAAGAGCTTTTAAAAATCATTGAAGAACATTAAAAAAACCCCTTAAACCCCTCGCTGTTAAAGTAAATTAAGGCAGCTTGTGAGCATAGTTAAAATTCAGCAAGATTGCCTGCGTTAGAAGTAGTTGAGGGAAAGAAGCCAACAAGGGTAGGGACAAAGTAAGAGCTGGAAAGAACCTTTTACGAAAATGAAAAACTGTTGCTCAAGCCTGAACACTGGCTGTGTGTAAGCCACAAATCTGACTGCACGCGAATTCAAAAGGAAAGGTGTTTTATAGCAGCCCAGCATGGAATCGGCTAGGGAGGCAGCATGAGACATATACAGACTGGGTTAGGCATGATGTAAGGCACATGTGCGGTCTGGCAATATGATTTTGTGGAGGACCCCCTTGGCAGATGTCTGTGATTTTCTCCAGTAACTCTCGGCAGCCTGAAAATAGAAGCCACCGACCACATCACAGGCTGAGAAAATGAGTGTTGGGTAAATTCAGATTTGGAAATGGACACAATGAAGGCGAGACACGTTCAGGGTGCTAGAAGCTCCCATGTGCTTCTTTGACCAATCGTTTATTCACTCAACAGGAAGTCTTTGAACATTACTAAGATCTCTGAATTTGGGCAAGGGAGGGGGCAGGGACACAATAAATAATAGCCACAATAGATTTGTGTACTTAGGTACAAAAGAAACCATCGAGTAGGGTGTAGGAATGGAGAGTGTGGACTGTATGTGTGAGATGCTGGTCAGTAAAGACTTAAAGGAGGTAAGGGAGTGAGTCACGAAGGTATCTTGGGGAAGAATGCGAAGGGATGAGGGCATCTAAATCACTAGGACCCAGAATGGGCAGCAAGAAAAGAAAGGTGAGGCAAGGACTTGAGTCTTAGGTGGAGAAACTAGAGAGTCTCTAGATATAGCTCATGAAAGAGAGATACCTCTTGTCCCTTTAGACACTCTTCTGTCTGGGTGGGAAGTTATCAGAAAGCCAAACGGCCGTGATACACTAAGGATAGCTGAGTGGAAAGACAGAATCTGGGTCTTCGGTGCTTTAGCACTGAGTGAACCAGTCCCGGAATCTACTGCAATCTGCTCAGTGTGCGGGGACCACAGTGATGACACTGAGCGCCCGTGGTTTCCACATCCAAGTACTTTGCACAACGACCCCTACAAATTGGCACATCTTCTATCTGAGATTTTCTATAAAGCTCTAGAAGCAAAGAAAAAGTCAATGTTAGGGATGAGATGCATCATTACTAAGCACTGACCATGTGCCATGTCCTTTAGGCTGCCTGAAGATGGATAGCCCTTACAGACTATGAATTTTACTGCCTATGGTCTTAAGTCTTTGCACATACAGAATTATTGAAAGAAAAAAGGATTCACTTAAAATAGCCCCTGATATTTGTATAAAAGTTTATACTTTTAAAGAATAATTTCACATGTGACAACTTACTACTCTAGAGAAACACATTGTTATGTGCTAACCACTTAGGAAATGCTAAACTAAAGAAATGAGTCTGTCTCTCCCAGTTATTACAGAGTTCTGTCATGGTCCTGAGTGTGCCAATCATTCATGCAGATTGCAAGTAAGAAAAATGAATGAGTGGGAGGGGCTCAGTGAGGAGGGGAGGCAGTGATCAGACCCTGCTCAGGCATGGAGCCTGGGAGCCATGTAAACCAAGTGCGCAGGGGAGCACAGGCCATCTCGGCACCAAGGAGAGAATCACAGCCTGAAATTTCCTGATATGGCCACCGTTGGCCTGCCGTACTCCAAAGATACATTTCATGTGCTTGCCAAGAAATTGGTACAAAATGGCTTGTGAACAATGTCCCAGCGTGCTCCTGACAAACCCCGAAATGGAATTGGAAAGCATTAAATGGGATTGGATTGTCAATAAATGATATGTAAAAACATCAACATAAAAAGCTTTTTATGTCCGTCTCAATTATTTAATCTCTGCCAGTTCAGATGTGCATCTCCCCTGCCCTGGTATTAATAACCACTGGCATCTGAAGAGGAGCGAGCTGTTTCCATGTCCTTTGGAAATGGAAATAGAGGTGTCAAGGGAGCTCAGAGAGTAGTGATGGGAAATGCTGTTGTTCATCATAATGGCTGCTAATTAAAAATGCACAGTAATACCGCCAGGGCCATGAATTTTACAGCAGGTCTTCTGGATGATGAAAGTGTTTGTCAGATTGGGCCTTTTATGCTGATGGAGCCCCCAGCTGCAGAGGCTGTCTCTGGAGATGTGTTTTGTGGTTCGATGTTTCCCCAAATCTCTCTTATATGGCAGTTTTAGGAATATGACAATTCCCTACTGGAAGGGACCTTAGTAACCGTGGAGTCCAGTGCTGTTGTTCTACAGAAGAGGAAATAAAACCCAAAGAGTGGAGGCACCTTGCTAAGTTCAGAGTGATGGTTGGGTCAGGGTCCAGAGCAGAGCTCAGGCCTGCGGAGCTCCCACCACAGTTCTTTCCTCTGCTCTGCAAGGTCTTCCCTCGTAAGATACCTTGTTGTCTGTGAAGTCATCGATGAGGGACATCCTCGCACACGTAGACAAGCACGTGGTTTAGTTGAGGGGACACGCCCACTCTGTGAAAGACAGGCCGTCTTTCTCTCAGGTGCCCACACTGCTCAGGGCAGACATGCACAGCCACGTTCTGTTATTTCTGGACAGTGGGATCAGGGTGATTTTAATTTTCTTTTTGTCTCTTTAAAAAAAATGTAATAGTATTTACATTGTCTCTCCTGTAGTGAGTCTGAATTGTTTTTGTGCTTTAAAAATAAGACACAATTTTTCTTAAGGATTTTAGGGTCCAGACATGACCATGGGAATGGGTTATTGGGTCAGAGCAAAGAGCATTGTGACTTGGTGAGGGTGGCATCAGCACTCTGAGGCCGGGGTCAGCTGATTTGGCCACATAGATGCTGAAGTCACTTATGACGGTGGTGGTGCGAGATGATGAGTCACAGAGAAAGCTGGGAGTCGGGCCAATGGCTTTCTGCAGTGCGCCGTGGGCGCTGTTCCTGCCCCACGTCTCGGCTCACTGACTCTTCAGCTGAGTCTGAACCCATCCACTGAATTTTTGTTATTGCAGCCTTTTCTGTCAGAGGGTTCTATTTGGTTGTTTTTCAGATGTGTTGTGTTGCTTTTAATGGTTTTCTGTTCCCTGCAGATATCTTCGAGCTTCCATTCGTAACTTTAAATATCATAAACATAATTATTTTCTAGTCTTTATCTGAAAACTTCAATATCTGAAGTTGTACCTGTGAGTTTTTATTTATTTTATTGCTTATTGCTCCGGAGTTGTTAGCTGTGATTGTGTACGTGCCATTATGTTTAATGTATAATAATAATTCAAGGCCTGTGATGAGTCTTCAGGGGGATTTTTTTTCCTTCTGCTTGGGTTCTTGGGCAACTGATAGTTTAGGGCAGCCTTGTCACATTTACCGGTTGAGGTTCCCGGGGGAGCCAGCTCAGCCTCCCTCTGAGGCTCTCCCTGGCCTACTCCGGAGCATGTCTGTGTGTCCCTGTTTGCCCTCTGCCTGGTGCCAGTCTTGGGGTTGGCGAGTGTTCCCTTCACCCCACAAGGCCATTAAAACCAAAGTTTAAACGTTTCAGAACGGACACATGCTTTCTGCAGCTTTTCTGCTTACTTAACTCACTGGGCTATTTTATCTATAGTTTTATCATTTCCTGCTGCCTTCTTAGCTTTCTTGTGCTTTTAAGAAGACTTAAAAGTGAATTCAGCTCTTTTTCAGTTGTTTCCAGCAGGATGTTGTTCCAAGTAATCCATGACATTACCAGAAATAGGAGGGCCAGAAATTTCTTTACATGGAGGAAGAATTCCAGAGAAAATGGTAAAAAGTTTTCTTAGAAAAAAATATAGCAGAGGGAGACGGAAAAAGAAGCTCTAAGGAATAAATTAAGAATATGTGAGATACCAAGTCCAGAGAAGCTTGCCTTTTGTTCTAAGATTTAGGGACGAAAGGAATTACGGGATTAACTGGACTCTGTTTTCCAGAGAGTAAAGACAAAGACCCCAGTGATATCAGTCCAGTGACTGGTCAGACTTGGATACCAGGCCGGTGGGCACCAGGTTTGCAGGAAACCCCACTGTTCTGGAGATGTTGGAGATTTCTGGGAAGGAAATCTTCAGTTCTGAGAATGCTCCCCTCTTAAAAAAATTGGTGGTGATTCTTAGGGGCTTGGAAACCTCAATGTGCTCATTGTTATTTGGGGTGCTGTCTGCGGGAGGAAGTGTGACCATTACACATTTTAAAAGACTAAGGATTCATTTTACAATATAAAAATAAAGTAAAATAGACTTTATCATAGATGGGTGGGAACTCTGCACCATGCAATCATTCAGAGTCCCAGGCTGAAGGTGGTTTCATTTTCTTTTTTTCCCCTCAAAACATACTTTTAAAATTATTTAATATTTTTATTGTTCAATTACAGCTGTCCCAATTTCCCCCCTTTGCCCTACTCTGCCCAGCTCACCCCCTGCTCCTACAGTCAGTTCCCACACTCTTGTCCGTGTCCACAGGTCCTTTACACGTGTTCCTAGACTAGACCCTTCCCCTTTTTCCCGCGCTATTCCCCTCCCCGCTCTCTGGTTACTGCCAATCTGTTCCTTATTTCCACATCTCGGTTCTATTTTGCTCGTTTGTTTTGTTCATTAGGTTCCACTTATAGGTTATAGAAGACTGGAGTCGTAGCTATGTTTTAAGCTCATCATTTGTGGCCATTTCATTTCAGCATTTCACATGGTGTGAAATCTCAGACAGCGATGTGCAGAGTGCTGAAGCCCAGGTCGGAAGGCAATCCCAGTTGTGACTTTTCCTGTGGGAAAATAGGCCATGCTTCTTCTGGTTGTAGTTTCAGGTGTGTCCACAAACGTACAGGGAAAAAGTCCTTCAGAAAACACACTAAATACTGACTGGGGATTTTAAATTCTTTATTCAGACTTTTCTTTGTTTTTTAAAATTTATATAATACACATACTTTTTTTGTATAATCAGAAGGTACCGGGTCATTTTGGAGCAGAAACAAGGTGCTGTCTATGCCACAACTGAGTCAGAAAAATCCACAAATCTTCTGTAATATGAGATGCAATTACACCATAATTTAAATAGAACTCACTAATGAGTAAGCACTGGGGATATGAGAGAAGGATCTTCAGTTCTTAGGTATAGGAAGTAAGGTCAAAGGTCAGGGGCTCACAGAGAAGTGTGGCTGTTGTCTTGTCTTTGGGGGATTCTGTTAATCTAGGAGTAGTCACCCATTCTTTCAAAGCTATTCATGGATTGTTTATGGCACAGGTGGCAAACACAAGGCCCTCGGGCCGAATCTGGCCCTCCACCTTGTTTTATCCAGCCTGGCACCTTGTTTCTACCCGGCAGCAGCACAGAGCTCTCATGTAGCTGTTAAGGAGTAGTTACATGTATACAGTCCTAAAATTACATTCGGCCCTCTGAAGGCAACTGCAAGGCTCATGTGGCCCCCAGTGAAAATGAGTTTGACACCCCTGGTTTATGGAATCCAGGAAGAGCTTTGATGGTTTCCCTAACTCCTTCTGGAATATTTCCTGGACAAGAACCCTGACCTAGTCTCAATCAGTAAGAGAGAGAGAGAGAGAGAGAGAGAGAGAGAGAGAGAGAGAGAGAGAGAGAAGAGGTTAACTTGAAACTCAGTCTTGCTTTATAGCTGCACTTGGTGGAAACATCTGTTCTTCAGGTAAAGGTTAAATATTTTAACTGCTCATGGGTCTAACTCTACCACAGCTTTTGGTTCATCTTCTGTAAATTAAAATTTCAAAGTCTCATTTGGGAAGTTAGAGGGTCCCACTTTGGTTTCCTCCAGCAATTCAGTGAACAACAGTCAGGATAGGAGCTTTGCTGTGGGAAGAGTTTTCTAGAATTTTGCTTTGACTTGACTCACCCCAGTGACCCTGAGAAGTCACCTGTCCTGGTGTCTCCAGACACCTGCTCCGAGAGCTCTGGGCTAGTTCTCGCCACTGCACGTCACTACTCCCACTGGTATGGGTCTTACCAAGTGCACAGTCGGTCATGTGGTCAGTCCCAGGCCTGTCCTTGGTGGCCACGATGGACTCGAGGGCAGGGACGCTCTCTTTGATTTCTGTTTACTTAGCCTAGAAAGAAGGAGCTAGTGTGCAAACAGAAGACCTGCTTTGGATTCTGCTCTGAACTTAGCCAGAGAAAATATTTTGCTCTTGCATTTTCATTCTGTTCCAGCCACAAACTATACACTGCTCATAATCACTGCATCATTGTAAAGTTCTTTGTTGGGTGAATATGAATCGACATAAATCAACAAAACTAATTTAAACAAAAGAAAATAATTAACTTTGCTCTTTAAAATCATTTCCAGAATCATCATAGAGTTGGTTCTTCTACTTCCAAGGGGTCACCCAGGTAACTATACGTTTATCTTCAAGTCTGGCTCCCATCACTTTGGGAAGAACTCTTTCTGCACTGTCTTTTAATGCACACGAGGTAAATCAGTCTCCACTCCACAGTTGTTTGTTGGTTGAATCTCTGTGGACTTAGAACAAAAGCAGTGTTTGCTCAGCTTGGTCATCGTGCAATTCACCAGACTTGAGTTCTTTGCATTGGGTTTGGTTGCATCTAATGGAACGAGTTAAAACGTTTTAGAATGGTACAAAGTTCTTTAAAATCTGACCTCAGCCTGCTGCTCTCACATATCTCTTGCTACCTCCCAACCTGACCCATCTCCTACATCCTGCTACCGACACCCTGTGTTCCAGCTTCAGAAACTCCACTCGTCCCTAAATGTGCCATGTTCTCTTGTGCCTTTGCTCAATAACTTTCCGTGCATTGTCGGTCTCCTCATCCTTCAAGGTGTAAATCAAGTATCACCAGATCCCAGCTGTTCCTCTCTCTAAGCTCTCTCATCTCCCTGAAAGCATTTCTGCTGTAGCCTTTGTGCTTTAGGGGGATGACTTTTTTTTTTTTTTAAACTAGTCTGGTTTCCTCACTAGAGTGTATGCTCCTTTAGGACAAGCTCCAGGGCTGTGTCGATATTCCCGGGGCTTAGCACTGAGTCGGGCACAGGGTAGGGAAGAATGATCACAACATGAAGTCTTCTTCAAAGGATCAGACATGTTTTTAAACATGTGCTACAGACTCGGAAGGCATTAAGCATGTGTGCATTACATGCATGTTACTCCAGGCGCTGGGCTGGCTGTGGGGACTCACAGGTGGAAAGGACGTAGTCCTTATACCTAAAGAGGTAGAGGCTAGAGGAGGAGATGCAGAGGAAGCAGGTAATCACAAGCCAGGTGACAGGGGGGTATGCTGAGGAGAAAGGGGTCGGTGTGACCGTGGCACCTTATGAAGTGGCTTCATTGATCACTCACATGTTTGGGGAACACTGGCCCTGTCATTGAAACAGAAGTCTAATTACACGGGGTTTGGAAAGAGTCATCAAGGTTTATTGTGGCCTCAGATAATGATCTCTCACTGCTTGTCCCCCATGGCCTGACATTCCATTACAAGCTACCCCGTTAGAGAAGAGCCTTGCTGCTCCAGAGAGTTCTGTTAAAATGTACGTGTGTGTAGTTAAGATGAGCTATCAGTACCTCAGCTCCTCCCAACACCTGACCTCTAGGTCATCCTGACTCCTCCACTCCCCTCACCTCACACCTCAGTCAAAGTCCCGGGGATTCTTCTTCCCCTGGCTCTCTCATCAGGTCTCTCTGGACTTCTCTGGACTCTCACTGACACCACATAGTTCAGGGAATGACCTCTGGAACTACCTCCTCATCTTCCGTCTCTCCTCGCTGTGTTTCATTCCATTGTCTGGTTAATCTCCTGAAAATGGTATTTCCCTGTTCAAAAATCTTCAAAGGTCTTCCCAAACTTTTAATTTAATATTTAGGGATCTTTGTGAGCTGATTGCAGGAGACTTCTAATCTGTTGTGGCAGTGACTCAGTAAGGAGATAGATCAGGCAGCTGTAAGAAGCCCCCAATTATGGTAACATAAACGAGATGGATGTTTATGTCTTTCTCATGCAAAAATCTATGTAGAAGGTCCAGGACAGATTAGGTGGCTTGATAGTGATAGGGACTGTGGGTAGGTTGACTTCAAGATGACCCCCAATAATTGCTGCCTTCTCCCACTCATACCCTTGTGTAGTTCCCTCCCACCTGCACAAAAGTAAATGGGGAAAAGTATTTTTATTTACAGTGTATATGTAAGAAACTGATACTCAAAGAAGTTAAGTAACATGATTGGTATAGTGGGTGAAAGAGACAAGAATCAGGTGTCCTGATGCCAAATCCAAGGCTTTGTTTAACTTCTGATGATGCTGTTCCTTGGAAGGAGAGTAAACTGAATGAATGAAATTAAACATTTGCATTCATTCAAATGATTGCTCACTGGGTTAAGCAGCGCCCTCACACCCAGAGATATTAATGCACGAATACATATTTACCCTTTGAAATTCTCTTCAGTTACATACATTAATAAATGATAAGTAACATCAAAAGGGATGTGGACCCCCTCTTTCCTCCTCTATCTTGTTAATTAATCAACCCACTCTCTTTTCTGTTGGCTCAGAGATAGACAGATTTGCATAATATCCAGGTTGCCATGGCTGATAATGTGCTTTGTTAGTTAACTCTTAAAGGGGGAGTCATGTAAAAGCGTGCAAATGACCACATGAATTATGCATAAGGGACTCAACTCAAGTCATGCATATAAGATGGGCATTAAGAACACAAACTTGACTCTCGTATTCTTTCATAAAGACCCCTACACAGCGCTAGCTAGCCTAGTCTGTAGCCCTCTCATAGAATGAAATGGAATTTGATTTGCTTGGTTTGTACATATTTACAAAATGGAGACCACTAACCAAGAAAATCAAATTCTATAAGCACAGTTGGCATCTGACAAATAATAATAATATGTCTTTTCAAATTTTGGTATATCTTGTGGAACATATAATGTTTTGTGCACACAGTGACTGATGAAATCTAACCCTTTCCTCGTCCACCCAGCCAGGAAGTACCTGTATTAGACTGATAAGTGATTTGCTGAAGAGCTCAACAGGTACCAGAAGAGATTCAAATCCCATCTCCTGTTCTCCAAAGTTATTGTCTGTGATACCTTTGAGGACAAACTGACTCTCAAGGGGGATAATGCTGTACGGGAGGGACAAACCTTTGCTAACTCAGGAAGACAGAGATGCAGGGGAGACCCTGGTATTCACCACCACAGCCAAACTCCCTTTCAACTTCAGCTGCCCAAGACCTAGTCCAGCTAGTTCAAGCCCATCTTCTTACCAATCCCCAGGCTATTAAAGATTCAAGGACACCTCAAAGTGGGTGTATAGCTCTGTCATTTTGTTGAGACTCTCAACTCTCGCATGGCCTGGAAAAGAGCACCCTTATGTGGTTTAATTGAATCTTATGTGGAAGAATTTGTTTTTGTGTTTTAACCACATGTAACTGAAAGAACAGCTTACTGACGCTGTCCCATGGGGATCATGGAGAAATTTGGGTGGGCTGGCATGCATGCCCACTCCAAGCCACTGCCATCTCTCACCAGGCTACTGTGGTGGTGCCTGATGTGGCCTCCTTGCCTCCTCACTCACTGCATACAGCCTGTTTCCCACATGGCAGCTGAAACCACCTATGGCTTCTCATCACACTTCAAACAAACTCCCAGCCCCTTACTCCTGCCCATGAGGTCTTCCATGGCAGGGCCCTGCTGGTCACGGAGTCGGGTCTACAGGTCAACACAACACCTGAAGGACAAATGCTGTGCAAAATTAGTTAGGAAAGCTCCTAGCTAATTTTGTACCACTCTCCTCCTTGCCCAGCACTTTCCAGCCCTTGTTTTCTAGAACACATTAAGCTTGCTTCTACCTTAGGTCCTTCACACTTCTTCCTTTTTCCTGGGACAATCCCACCACCCTGTCTTTGCCTTTCCAGCTCCTTCTTGCCATTTCCATTTATTACTAAATGTCACTTCCCCCAGAGATCCTTCCCTGACCGTCCAGTCTGAATTAGCAGTTCTAGCACATGACTTGGTTTTATTTTCATCTTATTACTTCCTGATATTTCCTTATTTAATTTGATCTGTTTTACTGTCTGGCTTTCCCCTTCAAGCTGTAAGCTCCAAAGGCAGCTATGAATTAGAACTTTTAGTGTCTAATTCTCCACTGGAGACAAAGCTTATCTCCCTGGCAGGGGTACCACCTCTGCCCCCTTTACTTCACCCTGCTTGGCCCCGAGTCTGACCAGTTAGCCAATGATGGGTAAGATTCCTCAAGGAAGGGATGACCTAAGACAGGCATGGTCATGAAGAGGCCCTCAGGGAAGGACTTGGGGGTCTATAAAAAAGGGGGTGATGGACCCTCGCCCCTCAGCTTTGACAAAGTTTGAGTCCTCATTCTGTCTGCAAGAAGTCTCCTAATCTCTTGGCTGCCTTACTTCCCCTGCCTGACTTAAGCCCGAAACAAGGACAGAGGGTGGTGCAGCCCTGTGCTGGAAAGGGCAGATTCCCCGGGGGTGATCAGGCCTAAGAAAGAATACATAAAATCCTGTGAAACCTGCTTTGCTAAGAATGCCCTCAGTTTTCTGATAAGGGTCCAAGCATGAAATGAGTTTGTTTCCCAAAGTTTTATAGCCCTTTAGCTAACTGATCCTGACTCAGAATAAGCCCTCAGAGTTCTTTGTATGTTATCTATTGTTTGATCCTTACTGCCTGACAATGATTGATGAGCTTTACCTGTATTCCTGTGCAAATTAAACCCAATGAAAGCCCATTGAGGAAAAGGCTCTTGGCCCTTCTCCTTTGAGAGACCGGCTACCTTTCCTCCCCAAGCAGATCATGTCCTGGTAGACTTATTCTCATCCATGGCTGCTGGGGGGGCCCTGCGGGTGGAACTCCCCACATTGACTCAGATACCCGAAGGTGTCATTTGAGTTACAGTCGCTAGTTGTGGGATTGTCTTACTCTGCCTTTCTCTGGGCTCCAATGACCCGACACAAGTCCTGTGGCCTCTGTAAGTTTCTTTGATCTCCCAGCCCACAGACTTGCTTTCTTTCTTGGTTCCCCTCTCCTTTCATAGCATTTAGTGTTTTAGTCGCTTATGAGGATTTGGGTAGAGCTGGCTGTTAGATAGTCTCTGCTATTTGGGGTGAATTTGCAGGCAGGCTGTTAACTCTTTGAAGGCAGAGTGAGGGTGAGAAATAAATTTCTCCTGGACTCCTGTCTTAGAATTTCTAGCACAGCATTTGTCTTAAGGGTGTTATGTTGACTTGCACACCCAACTCCAGTGCCGTTTTCCGTACGGCCCCAGGACAGTCTGGCCCTAATTTTGGCTATGGTCAGTGGCAGCAGGCAGGGCAGCGTTCAAAGGGGGGCTCTTTCCAGGATGCCCAAAATGTGTAGGACGCTTCCCCTTTTCCTTTCAGTTGAGATCATTCAGTGAAGTCATTCTTAGCCAGAAATAAGTTGTAAAAAGGCAAGAACTAGATCCCTTTATCCCCCTTAATAGCTTTCCACAAAAGAGGGAGGTCCTCCCAGCTGAGATAAAGCCTCATTTTAGCTGATGCTGCTGGGCAACCCATGACTAACCCCTCCCTGGCCTGGAGCCCATGCACGTCTCTTTACTGGATACACGATGGTGCATTAGCAGCAGACTCTGGACACCTTCTTCCCATTAGAGGGGCTTGGATCTTGGAGAAACAGTGTCCTTAGTAGAAAGATATGGTAAAAATCTTACTTCTCCTAAGAGCAGACAAACCTTCTCCTCTCCAAAGAGAAACCTGTTATTATTAGGTGATTCTTTTGATAAGACGCTTGGAGCGAGGGTAGACATCTGAACTGCAGTCTGAGGTCCTGGGACTGCCTTCTAAGGAAGGTGGATGTGGATGACAGAAAAGTGCCAGGAACTCCCTGCTCGCAAACCTCTCTCATTGGTAAGGAGATTAAGTCATTTGTTTCTTGAAAGCTTTTCTGCCTTTCAGAATTTTATTAAAACATAAGTCTTCCCAGCAGAGGTAAACTCCAAGCCATTCGTCAGCCTGGACCCTCATGGACAGCTCCATGGAGCCCTATAATAATATGATGATCTTAGAGTATAGAATTTACCTCGTTGCTTTTTTTCATGGCTGTGACCCCACTGGGTGGACAGGGACCCTAGAGCAAATATGGCACAGGGACAATTTATCTTATTCATCTTTTCTCTCCCAGGGCCTAGTATGGTGCCTGGCACTTGATAAGCCCTTGATAAATATTTCTGAATGAGTGATCAACATTGCTAGGTGTTCCAAGTCTGGAGGCTGGCTGAGCTGGGGAGCAGACCCCAGATGCCGTCACAGGAAGGGCTGTGGGGAGAGGGTCTCTGACAAGAGAGGGAAGAGGATCCCTAGCCTTCTGAATCTGCCACCCTGGGCCACACAAAAGGCAGGTGGTGACAAGGAGAGGAGAAAGTGAAAGTTCTCAGAGGTTGCCATGGACATGTTTTAAGCATGGACTTCCTCTGTCCTCTGTGACTGTGACACTTCAGTGAAGCCATTTCATCTTCTCTCCTTGCTGAAGCATTTGGAGTGTGAATTCTAAACACAACCCTGGGAACCGCCCCTTCAGTAAACCCAGGGGATCAAGGTGGGCTGCAGAGTCGTCTGCATCCGAGATAGTGGCAGTTTGATCTTCTCAGGTCACGTTGCCCCCTGAAAGGAGAAAGCAGTGGTTCCTGACCGACCGCCTGTGGGGACTGAGGCGCGTGGTGGCTGCGGGATGGTCCCACAGCACATGCTGTGATAGAACAAGGCCGAATCCCAGGCTGCTCCCCACTGCGCGGTTCTCCCAAGGGACAATGGAGCAGGACTGCAGCTGGCAGGACCGGGGGCGTGGCCAGCACGCACCACACCCTAAAGCGGGATGTTCAGCTCAGCAGGATGCGTTTTGACGGAGTTGCTAGCGTGCTGTCAAGATGCACGTTTGTCCCAAAGTGCTCTGTGGGTTCCTCTGACAACTGTCTAGGAGCCATTGCTGCTTCTGTCCGGGTTAGAAACACCAGCAACAACTAATCCTTATTAAGCACCTACTTTGTGCTAAACGTGGTTCTAAGTGATTATCCACTTGTGAAATCACCTAATCCTCATAACAACCAGTGAGGCAGGTGGGGTTATCACCCACCTTTTACAGATAGGAACTTTAGAAAGAGAGGTGCAGTAGAAGGGCCCACCTTAGCGAGCCTCTTCGCATCTCAGGGAGGTTTTATACAAAGGTCTGAGGTTTGGGATTTCCCATCTCAGAGGGTGTCTATCTTGTTGGCTCTGTTTCCTCCTTCTTCATGGCCCTCTGACCTTGACCCTTCATTTCCACTGTATGTCTGGCAGTTAATTCTGACCTCTGTCTGTCTGAAAGGCCTGGGCTCTGTACTCATGGCCTACAAGCCAGCCCTGCCTCACCCCAGCACCCCACTGGCCTCTGGAACCCCTACCTGGCGTCAGATGGGCAGTTCTACAGGCTGCCAGGGCTCGGCAGTAGAGCATACAGTTGGTGGAAACAGTGCATCCTCTTGTGAAGGCAGGTACTCAGCACGAGACAGGTCTCCACATGGAGGTGGAAGGAGCACATTAATGTCTCATCTTCATCATCAGGACCTCTCTCCATTTTCTGAGCCTTTAGGTAGTAAAATCAAGTCCATAGATAGTGATTTCTTTGAAAATCCATGTTTAGTAGCCCTCCAAAACATCTTTCAGAATTCAGCTTCTCTAAGATATTTTCCCTTGAATCCTCACCAAGGTAGCCACTCCTCACACCAGCTTTGCATCTTTTTTGTCTTTTACCTTCTGCAACTTCCATCATTAACCACCACTTCGGCCACTGTTCCTCATACTTCTGTCTTACAGCCAACCCGCACCTGCCCTCACCGCCACACACCCTGTCGTCTGGGGTTGTGTTAGTTGCTCTTGCTTACTCTCCTTTCTCTGTGTTATGTTGTTTCCTGAGTAGACTGTAGATCTGGGGAGTCATCTATAGCTTCTCTACTCCTGCTATCTACCCCAAGGCCGGGCAGGAAACAAATAACTCAGAAACAGACTTTGCTATTGATGAGGCACCATATTGGTTCCTCAGTGCATGAGTACCAAATATTCTGGTGCTAGATGTAGACCCTCCATAAAATTGTGGCTCCTCCAGTGCTACCTGCCTCTCTTCTACACAATCTATGAATCTGGCTAACCTCCCACATTTTTTAGACTTTATAGTTTAGGTTGCTGTAGACTTTTGTTTAGAGCAGTTTTAGATTCACAGAAAAATTGAGTAGAACGTATGAAGTTCTTTCTATAACCCTGTGTACCCACACACATGCCCTGGGTCCCCCACTGTCAGTGTTCCGCACCAGAATGGTGCATTTGGTACCATCAATGAGCCTACATCAAAACAACAAGTGTTGGAGAGGGTGTGGAGAAAAGGGAACACTAGTACACTGTTGGTGGGATTGCAGACTGGTGCAACCACTATGGAAAAGAGTATGGAATTTCCTCAAAAAACTAAAAATGGAACTGCCTTTGGAGCCAGCAACTCCACTGCTAGGATTATATTCTAAGAACCATGAAACACCAATCCAAAAGAACCTATGCACCCCAATGTTCATAGCAGCACAATTTACAATAGCCAAGTGCTAGAAGCAACCTAAGTGCCCATTAGTAAATGGATGGATCAAAAAACTATAGTACATTTACACAATGGCATTCTATGCAGCAGAAAGAAAGAAGGAGCTCCTACCCTTTGCGACAGCATGGATGGAACTAGAGAGCATTATGCTAAGTGAAATAAGCCAGGTGGTGAGGGACAAATACCGTATGATCTCACCTTTAACAGGAACCTAATCAACAAAATGAACAAGCAAGCAAAATATAACCAAACACACTGAAATTGAGAACAGGCTTACAGTGACCAGAGGGGAGAGGGGAGGGGATTATAGGGGAAAAGGGTGAAGGGTTTGCCGGAATAATTATAAAGAACACATGGACAATAACAAGGAGAGGGGTGGAAACAGGGGAGGAAGGTGGAGAGGGCTGGGGTGGTAGGGAGGGGTGGGGGGAAAAGGCAGAAAACTGTACTTGAACAACAATAAAAAAATGTAAAAAAAAATGAGCCTACATCAACACACCATTGTCTCCCCAACTGCACAATTTATGTTAGAGTTTGTTCTTGGTGTTGTACGTTCTGTGTTTAGATAATTTCATAACAATACAATAAGAACATGTGCTCATTATTACAGTGTCATACAGGATGGTTCCATGGCCCTAAAAATCCTGTGCTCTGTGTGTTCATTCCTCCCTTGCCCCTAACCCTTAGCAACCACAGATACATTTATTGTCTCCCTAATTGTGGCTTTCCCAGAATGTGGTAAAGTTGGAACCATACAATACGTAGCCTGTTTGGATGCAACCTTGTACTTTTCATTTTTCAATCACTTCTTTTGTCGGACTCTGGCTCTCTTGGGTAATCACACAGTGGGCATAGCCTGTAGGGTGTCCACATAGAGAGAGAGACAAGGAAATACTACAAGTGCAATTTTAGGGATCTCCAAGGGCCAGAAATTCCCCTCCCACTCTACCTAATGTTGCGCCTGCCCTTTATGTTAAGATGTTGAAGTTTCCTGTTAAAATACAAACAGCATGTGGAAGGGATGAGACACATTTATTAAACATTAACATGCTGACTCCGATTAGGTGAACACAATAACTAAAGGATAACATGAATCTAGGGGAACATTCCCCAAACATAGGGCTTCTGGGAGCCAAGGAACAACAGAATGCGGGGTTCCCTGGGTCGTATGCACTTGTTTAGGTTGGACTCCTGGAAAAGTGGAGAAAGATAGAAAAGTGTGGTGTAGTGGAAAACATACACAGGATGAAAGGTTCACTAGTGTATTAGTTCTTTATTTCCGTGTATCCAATTATCCCCCAAACTTAGTGGTTTGAAATAGTAAATATTTGTTAACCTCAGTTTCTGTGTCAGAAATTTGAGAGGGTAGTTCTGGCTCAGACTCTCTCAGGAGGTAGCCGTCAAGATGTGGGCTGAGACTGCAGCCATCTCAACCCCTGCCAGGGCCAGATGCCCTTCAAGATGCCTCGCTCACAGGCGGCTGGCAGGAGCCCTCGTTCTTTGCTGGCTGCCGGAGAGCGGAGGGGGCTGTACTTATTGCCATGGGGCTGCTTGAGCACCCTCCCAACATGGCCGCTGGCCCCCCCAGAGTGCAGGAATGATCCAAGGCAGCGCAGGGAGAAGTCCGAAATGCCTTTTATGGCCTGGTCACTCCACGGTCCTTGCTGCCGTACTCTGTCAGATGTGAGTCACCAAGTCCAGTCCATGCTGAAGGGGAGGCTCTGGGGATTTTTTTTCAGGAGAAGTTTTAAAGAATTTGTGGACATATTTTAAAACCATGATACCTATGCTGTATACACTTACACAGTCCGGACCCCTAGGAAGTGGCAGGAGAAAGAAGTGTGGTATAGCAAAAAGAATAATCTGTTTGGCATCCAAGATCTGGCTTGAGTGCCAGCTCTTCTGCTCACCAGCAGCGGCTCCTAGGAAACCCCAAGTGCTCTGAGCCTTGGTTCCCATGATCAGAGTTACATGGACAACATGCCTTCCCTACAAGCTGCAAAGAGGGCTAAGGATTTTGGAAACCCATTCGTATATCAAAAGATGCTATGTGGACTCACCCTTTTATATTGACATTAATTTTATATTTTTTATGTGTGGTCAAAGGAAATATCCATAGCAAAATTTCTCCTCACACAGGCATTCCCTCTTCCCCTGTGGGTAGAACCCAACCCCCCACTCCTTTCTCATCCTGAAGTGCAGGTCACAGAGTCCCTACCTGGGTCTATTTCAGGATCAGGCTTCTGGATTCCAGGGCAGAATTCAGAGCGTCAGCCCTGTTACATGCCTTTCCTGAGCTGCTCTGGAGGCCTGGGAAACATTCTGTACAGGCCGTAGTCCCGTTGTTTTGTAGAAACCAGTTGAAGACATCTAGAAGTAAGGTCAGATAGACTCCGAATCAGAAAGCAGACTTTGCAGTCTGTGCCTATTCCGCCCTGTTGCTAAACCATGCTTGATTTTCTGTTTTAGTTACTTACATGGTGGCAACTTTTTATAGCAATGGTGTGGAGACAGATTTGTCTGTTGGGAATGCTATGTTTGTCCTTCATTTACTCCCTTCCATTGGTTATTGCATTTCAAGTCCCTTCTTTAAAGAATTCGTTGTGAATGAGTCATCAAGCCTGGAAAAATGTATACCTCAGAGGCTTGTAAGGAGAAGTTCAAATGACATGCTCGTTCCAGGGGCCCTGTGATCTTCACCTCCACCCACCGAGATGTTTTCTGTGTTAGGAATGATTTGGAAATGTAAAAGAGAGCAGACATTCACATTTTAGAGAATAGTCAGTGAAATCAGCTTCAGCAGCGCAGCGCCCGAGCAGGCCCCATCCGACACGGTCTCCAGGTGTGCGCTGAAGAGGAAGGAGTACACACCTTGCAAACTGGAAATGGGCTCCTGCAAAGTTCATTGCAACCTTTATTTCTCAACCAGGCAAGAACTTCCAGCTGCTCCGATATGGCTTTCAGTGCTGCGATGCCTGCACAGGACACGGTCTTTTTAGTTCTTGGTCCACCCAGCATTCCCATTCCTTTGGAGCATGGTGGGCCAGAGTGGACTGAGCCCAGCTTATCCTCTGGGCAAATCTCCCCTTGCAGCACAGGCCGGGAATTCCTGTTGTCTCAGGAAACTCAAAACTCTTACAGTAAAATCAGTTTAAATACTCTAGAAAATAGGTAACAATAGAAGATAAGTTAAAAACAAAATGAAAACCAAAGGTTGGGGAAAGTAGAAGAAATGAGGGGTTAGCGTGGCTCCAAATCGGACATCACTTATTTCCTATTCAGTTCCCTTTCTTCTCTGTGGCAGAGGCTGCCAGTTCTTCTGTTATCAGATCCTCTCTGCTCTTACACTCCAGAACGACAGAAATATGCCTTTAGTTTTTAGGTGGCCACAAGGTCACCCGACACCCCTTGCAGTTGGATGCACTGTGTGACTAAATTCGGACAGTGGCATGTTAAACAGAATAGTGCCTGCACCTTCCAGGAAGTGGTGCATACCCTTCTTTTTCTCTCTTCTTCCCAATGACTGGAATGCAGATGTGATGGCTAGAATTGGAGCGGCATTCTACGGTCAGGGGATGATGTTGGAAATGGAAACCACACACAACACAGACATAGGGTAAACGGATCCTAGGTTAACACCATGGGGAATGGTGCCAGCTCAGGCCCACCCATCAACTCCATCCGTGAACTGGAAAGTGGTCCAACTGGCATCTTCACTGTAGCAGGTTGCCTCTTGGTGCTGTAGCCACAGGAGCAGCATCACCTGGTGGTTAAGAATGCTAGCTTTCAAAGTCAGGTGATTTGGGATTGAAATCCTGGCCTCACCACTTACTAGCTGTATAACCTTGGGCAACTTGTTTAACCTCTCTGGTATGATCATGTGTTGCATCTTGCATGTTCATACATTTCAAGGTCAGAAATTTAGAGAGAGCACAACAGTTTTATCTCTGTTCCCTGCTGCCTGGGCCTTAGCGGGAAGACTCAAAGGCTGAGGGGTAATTCGACAGCTGAGGCCGAAAGCATCTGAAGTCTCATTCACTCGCACATCTGGCTGCTGATGCCAGCTGTCAGCTGAGACCTCAAATCAGACCTCAACTGGGACTGCCAGCCAGAGCCCCTACACATGGCCTCTTCATGTGGGCTTCTTCTACAAGCTGGCTGTACAGTATTCCACCAGTGCATGTCCCGAGAGAGAGCCAAGTAGAAACTGGATCACCTTCACTAACCTAGCCCCAGAAGTCACAGATTCTGTTCATTGAGATAGCCACACAGTCCCACCCAGGTGCTAGGGGAGGGGAGATAGACGCCAAGTCTTGATTGGAAAGCCTCAAAATTTTTGAAGAGCTCGCATGACTGGAAATATTATAGTAGCCACTCTTAGAAAAGAGAGACTGCCATAGTCTCCAAAGCTTCCAGTTCTTCATCTGCAAAGGAGGGTAACCACATCCACCTCATAAGCCAGGGTGACCTCAGGAATATTGAAGTACATGAGTACAGTGGGGACAGTGACCCATTACAACAGTCACCAGTATTAATGCCTCAGCCCTGGACCAGGGGATGGTTGTGGAGGTCTCCATGGGAGAGGAAAGGGAGTATGGGGTGGGGGGCTCTCAGTGTTCTCAGGGCAGTGAATAAAGACCACCAGGAAAGAAACAGGTCAGTAACTTAACTTTTTTTCTTTTTTTTTTTTTTTTTTAACAATTCATCATGTTGGCTGAATGTCAGCTCTGCTCGTATTATTTTGAGATTGAAATAAGACACTGCATATAAAGCGCTTGACACATGGCAAATATAGAGTAAACGACAATTATGTTTACAGTTCTTTTTGGTACTTTTTTATGCTAAAATGCAGCATAGAAATTAAAATCTGAAAAACATGAGACCTCCCTAATGCTTTCTCTCTTTTAAAAAATTTTTTTAAAAGAAGATTTTATTTATTTATTTTAGAGAGGAACGGAAGGAGGAAGAGAGGGAAAGAAACATCAGTGTGTGGTTGCCTCTCACATGCCCCCTACTAGGGACTTGACCTGGCTGGCAACCCAGGTATGTGCCCTGACTGGGAATTGAACTAGTGACCCTTTGGTTCACAGGCTGACACTCAATCCACTGAGCCACACTGGCCAGGGCCCTATTTTCTCTCTTTTAACAGAAGGACACGTGTCTCTGCTTCTCCAAGCGCTTATAGACCTTGCGAGCATCTCAGGTCTTTAACAAAACAAGGTTTTAACAAAACAAGATGACCTTTCAAATGCATACATTATTCTTAAGAAATAAGGAATCTGGTTTTTTTCCCCTCTTATTGGAAACCATGAGTCAATGACAGTACTGCTCTGTATAAGTCTCTTCAGCAGTTGTACAAAACTTGAAAATTTCCTAGATATTTGGGTACACATTGTCAGCGAATTGATCTGGAAAAGGAATAGAAACAAGAGGACTACCCAGCTGTAATTTCAGAAGGGATTTCTGTGGCTTCATAGAGAAGTGTGCTTTGCATTGTGGAGCTCTCTATACTAAAACTAGAAGAAGCTGAAAGGGACAGAGTCCAGATCTACAGTTCCTCATAGAATGGGAACCTCCTTTAATAATGAAATTATGCTCCCAGGGCCTGACTCACTAGCACATTTCCTGGACATGAATGAGCCCCCCAGGGCTGGGCTGGCAGATATCTGAATTCTTTGGAAAAAGGCTGATTGATATTGAAGAACTTTGCACAATGCTGGGTAGCCCTATTTTCTGCCAAGCCACATCGGCTAGGAAAGGTCAAATGAAGGGCTGGCTAATAAAACATTGGCAGGAACGAAAGGTAACGTTAGCTTTGAGCAGATGTCCCGCAGTCTGGACCAGGACACCCCTCAGTGTCCTGCTTTGCTCTGTCTCCGGGTGGCTCTGTTGTTCTCCGAGAGCCGTTCAGAGAGTTTCTGTGGCGGGTGCAGGCTCCACACTCTGTTCATGCCAACAGGTGTGAGAGGGAGCTGCTGCCACCCTGGTCCCTCCACTCTGGGCACCGGCCGAGGCTGGCTTTGTGACACCATGGCTGTCTGGGGGTTCACTCTGTGTGCACTGCGGTGGGGCACGCTCAGTCCCCTAGGGTTCCATCGCCTGGATTAGAAGGTGGGGTCTGGCACTAAATTCCCTGGGGGCAAAGTTAGGGGACAGCTGAGAGGTGTCATGTGGACAGCACCCCAAAATGTCTCTCCTCACCAGCCTTCCCATGGTTTCCAGTGTGGCACCCCAGCTTCTTCTCTGGCCTCTGGGTGCATTCCTGCCCGCCCCCCGCAGGGTTCTCTCTGAGAAGACTGGCCAGCTGTGGCCCTTCCTTCCTTGGTTTAGCAGCCTCCTTCCCAGACACAGAAAGAATCCTTTTTCCTCTCCAAGGTATTCTTCACCTTCTCAGGCAAATGCCTGGCCTCCTGGCCACTCTCACGGAAGCCACCATTGATGAGATGGGAACATATGTCTCTTAGATCCTTCACTGTAATTTGGAGACCTTCACTTAACCCTGGAAATCAGGGGAAGGTGAATTTTAATTGGGTTCAAAGCCAGACATTTACTGTGCAAGCAAATCTCATTAACCCCTTGGTTAATGAGAGCCCAAATAAAGTTAAACGTGGTATTTCACCTGACTGATCTCGACTGATAGCAGATTCACTCATTTTTTTATTCGCCAAACATTTACCAAGTGCCTGCTGCGTGTGAGGCACTGCGTTGTGGGGGCCCCGTGGTAGTGGCTAGTTTTCCAGCACAAGTTGCTAACCAGTTGGTGAGAGAGACACGAAGAGGTTGTGACAAGTCCTGTGGTCAGGCAGCGATGGGAGTGGCGTGGAGGCCTTGCTCAGTGTGGACTCACCAAGATTCTGCCTCCCAAACATGTGCTTCACCCGAGAAATGATCAGAAATTTAAGACAGCCAGAAGCCTTCTTAGGCAGCTAGGAGAAAGGGTTCAGGAAATGGTCCCTCGTGGGTTTTTGTTTTGTTTTGTTTTGTTTTTTGCTTCTGTGGATGGAGAATAGGGAGGGAATTTTGGAGACATAGTAAACAATCCCAAAATGTTCTTGAATTTCTCCGGTGAGCTCAGCTAGGTTAGTAGGAAGCAAAACTTTGGAAGTGTCTCCACTTAGCCCAGTAATTGCGGAAATTCAATTGTCTGTATTTGGAAGAAGCTTTTTACTTCAAGGATCAAGGCCCGTGTTTTTCGAGTGTTTTTAGACTATGATTTTTATATTATGTTCCAGTAAACATATGTGTTTAAAAATGATTTCCAACTGAAAAGTGTTTCACAAAACAATAGTTAATCACACTAAGTCAAATGTACCCTATTTTCTCTCTTAGTCTTATTCCCTCTCTCTCTCTTTCTCTCTCTCTTTCTCATGCTGGTTACTACCCACTAAATTGATTTAACACATAACTGATGCATTTAAAAAGCCAGCTCTAGAACACTGAACCCAAAACCTTGAATTGGCAATCATTCCTTGCCAGCAGCTGAATTGCTCTTAATTGGATGTTATCTTCAGCCGTGCCTGTCACGTCTACAATAAAGGCAATCAGAGCCCTGAGTGCCAGGTGCGGTTGCTGGCTGAGTCAGGGCCGCTCACCTAGAGCACCATTCTGCCCTGCACAGTTGGGCGAATTTATTTTCCTGCCTGTGGTTGGTGAAGCTTTCAAAATTGGCCATAGCTGCATCATAGAACTACTTTATTATATGATATGCACTTTTTTTTGACACATTAAAATGAAACACTTGGAAATTACTTCAAATTGTATCTGGAACCATTTTATTTATTTTGCTTTTGTTCTTTAAGTTTTAAAAAATATTTTTCAATTATAATTCACATACAATATTATATTAGCTTCAGTGCACAACATCTACATAACTTAGTGGTCACCCCGATAAGTCGAGCACCCACCTAACACCATACATAGTTACAAGTATTAGGGTATTATTAGCTATGTTCGCTAGGCTGTACTTTATATTCCCCACGGCTATTTTATAACTGGCAATTTGTACTTCTTAGTCCCTTCACCATTTTCACCCATCTACCCTGGAGCTGTTTGCAAAAACTCAGCTTAAGAATCACTTCATTTTCATAAAGAATGCTCAGCTCTTGTTTAACATGTTTTTATTTCTTGGACTTGAACCCCAGTGGTTTTTAGAAAAGCCCATTCGGTATGGTGCAGGGGTCGGGTCTATGCTGGAAGTCTGAGTCTCAGCCTGCTCATCTGTTAAATGGGGGTAGTATTAGTCCTGCTTCCACGGGAGCGCTGTGGGGCTTAGATGATGGTGTGGCTACAGCGAACTCAGCAGAGCGCCTGGCCTATGGCAGGGAGGAGGGGCACTGGCGCTCCTGTCCTGTGCTGCTCCAGACTCGCTGCTCCCCGTCTCGTGCGGGTCAGCGGTCCCTGCTCATGGCTGGGGGAGACAGTTCTGCCGACTGTACGTATTGACATGCATACAGTATGTAGAAAATACAGTACGTATTGACATACCGAGACTTCCTTGTTTAGTTCCTCCCTCGGTGACCTCCTTCACTTATTGAAAGACTGGAGAGAACGTTACAATAACAAGGAAGTGAAACTCCACTGCTCTTTAGGAGGACACCTAATCAGGGGTGCCACATTCATACCTTTATATCAAATAAATATCTTTATTTGAATTTCTGTGGGGATGTCCTCCATGCAGGAGACTCGCCCCTAAGTGAGAGATACTGAGGGAAGAATCTAAATTTGCCTGAATTTGGGTTAAAATGTGACAATAATGATCTGTGACTTGGAGAGGGGGAGAATGGGGAGAGATAAGATCCCGTGAATAGCTGAAATCTGGAAAAATTTTTATTACAAAACATTTATTGTGCACCTCCTGTACCCATTACACTGAATGGAAAAAAACAGACTCAGACCTCCAGGGATGTATCACTTAATTGAGGGCTATAATATGTTCTTATGTTAACTTTTAAAAATAATCCAAGAGAGCTCACGCCATTGGATAATGGCACTCCATGTCCTTGACTTGACACAATGTGCTATGAGACGTTTTCCAAACAGACCCTGTGGAGAAGGTCAGACTGAACCTGGGGTAAACTCTAGATAAACAGGTACTTGGTGAATGAATAAAGGAGTGATTGGCCCTGAACGGTGCGACTCAGTTGGTTGAGCATCATCCTGCAAAGCAAAAGGTCACTGGTCGGATTCCCAGTCGGGGCACATGCCTGGGTTGTGGTTGGGACAAGTGCAAGAGGCAACCAATTGATGTTTCTCTCCCTCTTTCTCCTGCCCTTCCCCTCTCCCTAAATATAGATAAGTAAAATCTCTTAAAAAAATAAAGGAGTGACTGAAGAATGTGTGCACAGGTAAAGAAGGGCGTACACACTCGGGGGGAATAGCCAGAGTCTAGAGAGAGAGAGGTCATCGTTTACAGGAAGTTTTGTACCGAGGGAAATGCTGAGAAAGCGCGTCTTGACCTAAGCCGCATTGCGGCGAGGACAGTCTTGGTTTCGGCACACACTGCCCGGTGGGGAGAACTACGTAGTTAGATACTTCGGTGGGCCCATCGACTGAGACATGAAAGGAACTGCGAGGTGTAAGGTGCCCATGCTTGACGCCAGTACAGAACTCCTGATTTCATAGATCTCTGTTTATCCATGTTTTATATCTATGTCACACGTATGTATCTTATGTATAAACACTTTTTTAAATAGGAGCACCATATGAAGCAATATCAAAGCTCCTTATCTTGCCCCATTCTTCCCAAGGTGGATTGTTTCCAAAGTTGAGATCAGCCAGATTTATAGGTAGAAAGCGGCTGTCCCAGGGAAGGATCAGTATGAACATGGCCAGGCTCCTGAGAATGAGTACACATTGGTTTCTTCCATTGCTATCATTTTACTTTACTTTCTCTCCTCAGGGGTTGACTGCGAGGGGGGTGGGGGCAGAGTTCTAGGCCCACAAGGATCAGGAAAGGACAGGTTGAGTCTGTCTCACATCCTGCCAGGGTCGGGGTGGGTGGGGCCTTCCTGCCTCTAAGGACTAGGCAGGCATGGCCTTCAGGGGCTGCTCAGGGCTCTCTACTCCCGATCTCCTGGCCACATTTACCATGGCGCTTAGCTAGAATCCCCTCCCCATGGGTAATGCGCCTGGTGTTTCGATAGTTCCTCTCAAAGCACTAGCATGCAAATTTTCTCATTCGAAACTCATAGTAGCCCTTGTTCTGTGCTTTATTTTTACTGCGGGGACAAATGCTGCCTAGATCTTTAGACTGTAAAGGCCTCTGAGGTAAACTGGGCTGTCTGACTTGGCCAGGAATCCACTGGTCCTCCCTGTACAGGAAGACGCATATTCCTACACACATAGAAATGGGGCTACTTTTTTTCATAAAGAAAACAGGTTTCGTTTTTCTCTAGTGCCATAGAAACTAAAGTACTCGAGCATATTTTTATATGCAGAAATATCCCCATAGCAGAGAGAAATAAAGTTAATTCAAGAAGCAAATATGTCTACATATAAGTATATAGGACAAAGGTGGCCACAAAACTCATATTTTAAAGGAAAATGACAATTTATAGTGCTTAAAAATTGTATAGCCTATCATATATAAATATATAAAGCTGAGTTTATTTCTTTGTATAGATATTGCTTCAATAAAAGTAATTTATTAAAGGTGCCACTAAATCTGATACACAAGTCAGAAAATTATTTGTCATCAGACTTTATGTCCTAATTTTTGTTTTAGGAAAATGGAGTCATCATCCTTAAAGGAAAAAAAAAAATCAGCTTTCAGATTAGTGCATCCTAAGGGGGACTGGCCAAACCTGGCGTCACAGGAGACCATTTTGACATAGGCAGGGATATATCCCCAGCACATGGCGAAACTGAGACAACTGAGGCATTCCTGTGAGAGCAGAACTCAAAGAGCAGCCTGGTGCTGAGCCACCAAGGAACTGGCCCAAGCTCCTAATGCTGTCTATGGCTCCCAAGGAGGATGGTTTCCAGAGCTGAGACATCAGCAGGATTTACAGGTGTGCTGAGATGAAGCCCGCAGCCACCAGAACAGAACAGTGCCGGGACAAGGAGGTGCATGGGTCCTTTCAGGATTCACCAGTCACCACTGAAGCACAGCTATGTCGAATGCTAATATGGCATTTGTGACTTTCTGTTAGCCTTCCAGCCCTAGTGCTTCTGATTGCCCCCTCCTAGGCCTTCTTCAGGGAGCCGCCTGGTGGTGTTGGAGCCAATAGTTAATGTTGGATGGGATTTGCCCATTGGCTGTAAAATATGAAACTGAAGATGAGACAGTGAATGAACGAGGGTGAAACAAAAAACAAAACCCAAGCTTCAGGGCAACTGAGTCATCTGTCCAGAGGCTCTGTGGAGAGTCCAGCTTTGGGGCAACAGAATGGCATTTTAGAAAACCAGACTAGAATGGGAGGGCTGGAATCCAAATGTGATGTAAGAGAAGCTCAGAAAGTTCTTAAAATGTTTGAATTGTGTTTATTTTATTTTTTAAAGGATTTTATTTATTTATTCTTAGAGAGGGGAAAGGAAAGGAGAAAGGGAGGGAGAGAAACATCAGTGTGTGGTTGCTTCTTGAATGCCCCCCCACCGGGGACCTGGCCTGCAACCCAGGCATGTGCCCTGACTGGGAATCGAACCAGCAACCCTTTGTTTCACGGTCCAGTGGCGTTCAATCCACTGAGCCACACCAGCCAGGGCTATTTCATTTTTTATAAGGCACCAGTGACCTGGGCCCTGACTAGCAAGGGAATTTTGAAGAACAGAAGTGATGGTTAAGATAGTGTGTTTACTCCTATGAAGTTTTATATTTTATTAATTATTTTATATTTGTTAAACAGTGGTCAACAGTTTGGCAGCCATTTTGAAAAACGATAGCTACAGAAGTAAAACCATGGAATGAGTTGAGTATAGGTTGTCTCGAAGCTCACACACACCTTGAAGTTTTCTAAGTAGTGGGCAGAGGATAGTAGTTGGGGGCAGGGAGTGTGCAAAACGGGTTGGACAGTGAATGGCTGGTTAAGTGTGTTCTTATTTTTTTCCTTGTGGATTTAGAAAGAGCCTGCTCACCACCTTTCACATGGCTTTTTGTATATCTCATGACCACCTCCTCCCCCAAAGGCCTGCCAGCTTCCCCAGGCTTTTCTTCTTTAACCTGTTTCTCCAGAACAAAACACTAACTCAGTCTCTGTAGCCTTCCATGTAACGGTCAATTTCCCAGCCCATTTATCATTTTCGCTGATTACCAGAGAGTCCCTTGGTTGATGAGCTTATTTTAGAAGCCAGACTTAGTCCAAGCTGGTCCATGCTAGTCCTTGTGAGTCTCGTTTGCATCAAGAAAAACTCCCCTCTCTGAGCCCAGAACCTTCAGTGCAAGGAACTTGGTCTGAAAAGACCCCTGACTCTGCTGCTGCTTTTGACCTCACAGTCACTCTCAGGCCATCATTTGTCCCATGTCTGGGTGGGCCACTCACCTGGGCACTTGAGTTGTGGTGTTAGAGATGGGACAATATGCTTCTATTGGACACTTTTTACTTTATACACATCTGTAAAATAACTGCTAGTTTCTTGCATAAGAAGAGCTCATCATTGAAGACATGGTTAATATTTACATTTGTCAAGTTTTCATCAGTCTTCTCAAAATGGCCTTTCAAAGGTAAAGACGCATGGAAACTTTTGAGCATTAGGCTCTCATTTCTTCCTGAGGGCCTCTGGGTGTGGAGCTGGGCACAGGCAGAAACAGAGCGTTCTGGTGATGAATGCTTGTTTTCTGCCTGGCTGGGAGAGCCCCTCATTCCTGAACAGCAAGAGGAAATTCCACTTGCCCTGGCTCCACTCCGAGAGCCACAGCTCACATTTGTGGGCTTTGTAGTTTCCTTCTTTGCGAGGTGACTGGCTTTCTCGCACCAACTCTGTGTTGATGCCTCTTCTTTATTTTGGTTTCCAAAATGAGTGCCGCCCTTACAGAAGCTGTGCCAGGCTTCCTGCAGCACCGTCCCCACCTGGGATGAGCTCACTGTCTCCCCTTGTCTCACTTCTGTCAGGGTGATGCTAAGCCCTGTGGGGTTTTTAAACCATTAACTTGAGTAATGAGACTCTCTCACTGGTGGTTTATTTGTGAAAATCACCCTGTTTCTGGTGAAAAGGCTCAATGTTTTGGTGTTGCTGTTCATACCTGCCCCAAGGACAAGAGAAAATGAAAGTTCCAGTTTATCCTTTTATGTGAAATGCCCACATTCTCCTCAGGCGTCTTCCTCAAAGGCCAGGCTTTGGTTCCCTCTGCTGTTGGCTGCCGCAAGGGGACCAGACAGTCCCTGACCTTGTGGAACTGGTTTGAGTGAAAAGCCTCCCTCCGTTGATTAGAAGTTGGAAGGCTGCAGGGTTTCCAAGAGCTGTGACTGATTGAGCCCTGTTGAGTTCCCCATTAGAAGTGAGGAAAGGAAAAGACTCTTTCTTAAATGTGCAGAGATTCAGTTTTCTTTTTGTTGACAGGATTCAGCCTAGCCAGGATCCCCTAACCTATCAATCACTGTCTAGGTCAATCAAAATGTTCAACCTTCACTCAAATCACAGCTCTGTCCCTCCTCCCCATGTAAGCTAAAGTGCCCAGGGAAGGCCTTTCCGAGGAGGTGCCATGAGCAGAAGGGTCAGGTCACTTCTAGACCTGAATCATGGCCTGCGGTGTGGTGAGGCGTCAGCCAGCCACTCCCTTGCTTACATAAATCCCAATAATGGTCACTATTGACTTCGTAAATCCAATGGCTACCTTGGCGTACAAGCCCTTGCTAATCTCTCCAGGCTTTCTCCACATCCCATTGCCACCCTACCCCTCGTGCTTTTCACAATTTTCATTGCTTGAAAGCCAAGCATTTCTTCTCATAATGGCCCCTGCCTATGTCTCTCTCTCTACCTCAAATACTATTTTATTCAGTTGTCCTTCCTTCTTTTAACTTCTGCTCGGTTAAACCCCACTAACCCTTCAGACCTCAGATTAGATATTTCTTCTTCTAGGAAGCCTTTCTTGACTACCCAGACGAACCTAAGTTTCCTATCCCTGTGATTGCTAGTTCTTGTCCTGACTCCCTGTGTTCCCACTGGACTACAGTTTTCTTATGAGCAGGGGCCGTATTTGCCTTATTCACCACTTGATCCCGGGCATTGAGAACAGTGCTTGGCACACAGTAGATGCTCCATACATATGGACAAATGATGACCTAAAAGCAACTGAGAGGTCCCCCAAGCAGCAGAGTCCAGAGTCTTTACAGACCAGCTTCCTTACATCACAGGAGTGTGAATGGGGCTGAGGCTGACACAGTTGGGACCTGGAAACTTCTGTGCAGAAGAGACCAGAGTCTATTCTCCAGCATCAGGAAGAAGCTGCAAAAATGCACTGATGGGAAGAGAGTGTTTCTGCAGCAGAGACTCAGGGCTGGCAGGCTCAAGGCCTCTGTTTGGATTCCACAGGCCGGCCTTGCCCAGGGCTCACTGGAGTGCTTTGCCTCGGAGCCCCCTGGAAGGGACTTTTGACATCATATTTCGTGAGCCCTCAAATCCCATCAGCAGATTTGCCTCAACCCATCTGTTGAGGTTCCTCCACTCAACTGTCAGCCTAATCAGAGATTGATGATTTGTTCCCTCAAGGTCAGGTGAAGGGCAAAGGAGCCTGCAGGATGTGAAAGAGAGTAGTGGAGAGGGCTCAGCTGGATGGATGGGGGGCTATTTGTGTGGTCCCTATTGTGTCTCAGGCTTTTCTGTGTGACTTGGGGGATGTTGGGGAACCACTCTCTCAGGCTGACTGAGCGCTGGGAAAAGCAGGAGAGAATAACTCCTCTCTCGTTTGGTCCCTGGGTTGTCACTGACAGCCTCTCTGCTTTCTGGCTCAAGGCCCGGCCTGACTGGCCTGCTGGAGGGTGGCTGTGGTGGGAGCACCCTGCAGAGGGACCTGAGGCCTGCAGCTCCCAGTGGCAGCCTACACTTTACTCGTTAAGATAGGTGGAGGGTGTGAATGCCAAAGTCAGAATTTCTGAGTTTGAACACCAGCTCCATCATCTATGCCTGGCTATGTGATTTTAATCAGGTTCCTTGCCTCCATTTTTTGCTTTGAAACTACCTCATATATTTTTTATCTTCACCTGAGGACATGCTTATTGATTTTAGAGGGAGGGGAAGGAAGGGAGAGAGAGGGGGGCAGAAACATGGATGTGAGAGAGAAACATCGATCAGTTGCCTCTCACATGTGCCCAGACTGGAGACTGAACCTGCAACCCAGGCATGTGTCTTGACTGGGAATCAAACCGGTGACCTTTTGGTTTATGGGATGACCCTCCAACCAAATGAGCCATACCAGCCAGAGCCTATCTAACATGTTTAAAGTCCTTAGAATACCGCCTGGCACCTAGCAAATACAGAGACAGCATTTTCATTTGTAAAATGGGTGGATCGGACCCAGTGAACCTTGAGAACCCTTTCAATATAAAGTTCATGGCCTTCCTGGATTCAAATCCTGACTCCACCATTGACCAGCTGGAAGTCCTTAAGGTCAGGGACTGGCATTACCTGGGTCAACCCCAAATGGTCTGCCATAGTGCCTGCTATTGTAGCTGGCACGTGGGAAATTTTGAAGGTGTGCATGAATTGCTTGGCGAAGACCCCGTGCAGAGCGTACGGACTTAGGAGGCAACGAATGCTGCCTTCCCTCTGCTGCTAACAGCTGGACCTCAGCCCAGGGAGCAAGGCCTTCGGGAACAGGGAGAGGCCTCCTCTTGTCTTGACAGATGGCTTTGTGGTCTGGAGGAGCACTGAAGCCATGGAGGAAAGGGGACGACTGGGTTTGGGTGGCCCAGAGCAGAGGAATAGGTGAGGGAACACACCATATGCCGGGCCCTTGCCTCCTAAGTGGGAAGACCAGCTGCCCACTGGCCTGGAGCTTAGCTGCCCTGCAGAAAAACTGGTGGACTCAGAACCCAGAGCCCCACGTTTGAATCTAGACCTGCTTGCCCTATTGTGTGCTGTGGAGCAGAGCCCCTATTACCGTATATCAGACAATCAATTTTAATAAAGCAGGCAATGAATTTTAAAACACTTCTCGTGATATGGGGAGAATGAATAGCTAGAAGCATCACTGAATTCAGTGTTCTTTTTTCCTTTCTCAGGATGGCAAATTAAGTGACTTTTTTCATGGAAATTTTTAGTTTTTAAAGTACTTAACATATCTTCCCATACGCAGAGCATCCCTACAGGGCAGGAACATTCCCTATGCTCATTTTGGAGATTTGAATCAGAGTGTCTGCTAAGATCACCTAACCAGTGAAACCCACTGTGGAGCAAAATTCTTGCTTTATTTCCCCCTCTGCCTCTCAGTATGCTGTGCAAATCTCTGGACGAACGTGAAATCTTATTATGTGTGGATGGCTGAATAAGGAAGGAAGAAAGCTGGAGAACATATGTGTAGGTGCATGTGATTATGGCTCACACTCTCATGCCGGTGCCACCAATAGTGGGAACAAGACAGAGTGAGAGGACCCACAAGCTGGCTGGCCAAGGTATGAACACTGGAGGGTGTTCAGCTCCTGCATAGAGGAGGCGCCCAGGAAGGCACATGGATAACCTGGTTACTGAGACAAGGTGGTTGCCCAGCTCACAGTTGGGAAATTTTTCTAAAGAAGGGAAAGCACTAGTTATTTGACCTGTTGCAAGATATCGGTATTGAATGTGTTAACAAAAAAAACACTACAGAGAGCAGGCTGATGGCTTGGGAGGGAGGTCATTTTGGGGGTGTTGGGTGGGGGTGGAGGGACTGAACAAAAAAGAAAAAGAAAGAACTCATGGATATGGACAACCATGTGGTAGAGGTGGAGTGAGGAGGGTGTAGTGGGGATAAATGATAATGGAAAAAAATACAATAAAAAATTAAAAATTAAAAAAAAAGAACACCAGATTTCTGTACCACAAATTTGCTTTTAGCATACATTTCCTAATTGTATCTCAACATAGTTTCTTTTATAATGCTATATATTTTATTTTGTGCATTTAAAAACCTAGAAGAGATCCATAGCTTTTACCAGACTATCAAAGGGCAAAAAATAGGTTAAAAATCCTTAGGTTAGAGGCAGATTTATGAGAAGCTAATACAGTTTAAGCTCAAGGTCCTTCAATTTAACCATGCCTTTCCAAGATTCTGTTCTGAAATTTGTACTTGTCATTTTACATTGCTTTTTTAAAAGCTTCCAGTATTTGTATACCATCCCATAATATAAAACTTCGATCAACTGAGACATTTAGCTTGGTCCTGGGCATATAGTAGGCTTTCAATAATTAATTTTTGGTTGAAAGTTTCTGGGAAATGTAAACGATTCTTGATGTGTATCTGGAAATCCTGCAGCCTACCCCTTGACCTTCCTCACTTGCTAAGGGGGGTGGGGCGCTGGCTGGTGAGGTCAGGAAGGAAGGGCTGGCTCTGCAGAAGCAAGCTTGGAAGGCTATGGGATGAGAAAAAAGTATTTGGGGGTGCATTGGAGGAAAATAAGTGCATTTGGTTCTCACTTGGGGCCTTCTGCAATGTCTGATGTACGTCTCTGGAGAGTATCCTCTCAGCTTATGGAGAAAATTTGGGACTTGGTTTGGGGATTCTAAGTCTTGCATAAACAGTAAAGAAAGTCTTTTATGTCTCTTCACAAGATCTTCACCAGGCAACATTCATGAACATTTTTCATTGTAAATTTCCTGAGTACCAAAAATGTGCCAAGCATTGTCTCAGTTATCCAGGGGAAGTCCTTGACCTTGAGGAACTCCCGGCTGCTGGGTGGTGGAGTCAGGATTTGAACCCTGGCAGTTTGACTCCATGTTCTGTGTTCTAAGTTAATTATACTATGTTGTCTCAGAAAACATACCCAACTCGGCTTGGAGAAATCAAGGAAGGCTTCTAAGAAGAGGTATGATTTCTGAGCCAAGTTGAGTTCAGCAAGTGAGTGGAGAGAAGGATGTTTTCTTTCCCAGAACAATAAGTGTTCAAAGGCTAAAAGGTGTGAGGAGAGAAAAACATACTCAAGGAACTACATATTATATGGAATGACAAAAATAACAATCAAAATGACGTGTATAGGAAGTAGACAGATATGAGGCTGAAGAACACAGTTGAACCCAAACCATAAAGCTCTTTAAACTCCCTGCTAAGTTGTATTTTGTCTCAATGGTGCTGAAAAGTGATTCAGGCAGGGCAGTGGCATGATCACCATTGTGACATGGGACATTGTGTTCAGGGGTTCTTATAGGATAGACATATATTTACTAATGCAACATTTTTGAAACCACACTTTCTCTAGCCTTCCCCACTGAACTTAGTGGTACCCACGAATGTCTGCGTCTCACATCAGATATCTTGGGGTCATCTTGAGTCTTCCCTTTCCTCCACCTACACCCCCCATCAGCATGTTCTCTCTCTTCTGCCCCTAAGATGTATCCCGGTTCCATTCACTGCCATCCGTGTCCACTGTCTCTGGCCTGAATGATTGTGTCTGCCTCCTAATCAGTCCCTCCTGCCTCCCTGCTATCCAATCTCCATCGAGTAGCTGGAGTGATCTTTCAGAAAATAAGATCATGTCACCCTCTCCCCTGCCCCCCCCCCCACACATACACACAAATCCCCTTAAAAACAGCTCCCATTGGCCTTGGAATGGAATCCAAACTCCTTAGGACGGCCATTGGAGTCTTGGCTGCCTTTCCAGCTACCACAGACTCCTTTTACTTGTGCCCTTGTCAGCAGGCTCTGGCCAGCTGGCCCTCTGACCGCTTCTAGGACTGGCTAAGTTCTTTCTGACTTGACTCTTTGGACTTGCTGCCTCCTGTTCCCACAAAACCCTTCCCTGTGTAGCTCCTGAGACCTGCTCCTCCGCTTCCTCCACCTCCAGGCTTAAATATCCTTTTCAAGGGGGCCACTTGAATGTCTCCTAAAGTTGTTCTTTTCACAGCACATGGTACCTTTCTTTCATAGCTCATGAACAAGTCTGTATATATGCAATCTGTCTAGTCTAAATTTAGTTTATCTGCTTAATTATTTGATGTCTGTCCTGTCCTGGGAGAACACGAGCTGCCTGAGGGTGGGAGCACCGGACCCTCACTGTGGTGTCCGCGGCCTCACATGGGGGCCTGCAGGTGTTCAGTAGGACCGGAGTGAGTGGTTGAATGAAAAATGAGTGCTATTTGCTCCGATAGAGCAGGACTTTTTTCTGCAGTTGTCTCTCTCACTTTAATAAGAGGAAGGATGCTGGAAAACAAAAACAAAAAACCCCAAACAGATGATTTCTTTTAATCTAGTCATTCTTTCTTGCCAAACTTCACTCATTGGTTATGAAGAGGAACTTCTGACAGTTCCCCCCCACCCCCACCCCTGTTCATTGTGAGAGCTGACTGGCTGAGGCGACAGCTTTTCATCAAGTCATGGAGGTGTTGCTTGCTCCTGCCGGTCAGAACACAACACTGTGTTACAGCAGGGGAGCAGAAGTGAATTCACATCGCCCCACCAAATCCCGGAGTGGCAGGGGCTGGAGAGCGGTCCTGGGCTCAGCCCCTTTGTTGTATGAATGAGGAAACTGAAGGCTGGTCGAGAGATCAAGGAAACTGACTCTAGTTCTGTTTTTCCTGTCTGCCACCCCAACCCTGATCCTAGGGAGAATCTGGTTGTGAGTTGACAAGTGACATCATCATGGCCCTGTGGGGCCATCCCTTACCATGGTTCTGATGGGGCCACCAAGGGTTGGTTTGTCAACAGCCTGCTTGTCCTTCTTGAGCACAAAGAACATGCCTGGCATCCCTGAGTGTCCCCTGCCACTCCGTGGTTGTGTTTTCTATGAATTTAGTGAGACTTTAGGGGTAGCTTATTTTTATTCCCCACCTAAATCAAGCCCTAGGGGTTAATGAGCTTTTTACCTTTATGCTTAGTATGTAGTAGTAAAACTTTACTTTTCTTCATTTATCATTAATTTGCTTCTTGCAGGATCTAAGGTGGGGACCACAGCAGGTGACTTGTGAGTCTCATGTGGCTTGGGTGCCTCACAGCTCTGTGGGTAGGTGTGCTTTGTTGAACCCTCACAACTAATTTGAATTAATTGCCACCATTAAAAACCGTGCAGTTTTACATAATTATCTGAGGTTATAGCTTCTCTTGGAAAATAGAAACATCCAGCAATTCTGGGCCACAATCCTTCAGGGTAACAGTTGACTGGACCTGAGTAGAGGTTGTTGATTTTATTTTATATTTTATTTTTTCCAGATTCTTAAATTTATTTTTTAATTTAAATTATATTTATTGATAATGCTATTATAGTTGTCCCAATTTTTCCCCCTTGCCCCCCTCCAACTAGCCCCCCCACTCCCTCAGGCAATCCCCACACCATTGTCCATGTCTATGGGCCATGCGTGTATGTTCTTTTTAGACTGGGGAACACTGCCCTGCTTAACGCAGTCACCACCGTTTTCAGGTGCCTTACTCCAACAGAGCAACTGTGACATCTAGAGTGAAGTCAGTCTGGAGAGGTTTGGAGGAGGGATGCAGGGAAACTCAACATCAGGGCTAACTATTTTAAGTCAGGAAGGGGGCAGGTAAAAGTTCGGAGAACCTAAAGTGTTTATCTTAATTGTGAGTAGAAACTTTTGTTCATTGTATCTTTTATTTAGATTCTCCTGGTAGGTACTATAGGACTATGCATTAGTTTCCAAAAGCTGCTGTAACAGATTCTAAAAACTCGATGGCTTAAGGCCCTGAATGGGTACCTCAGTTGGTAGGAGCATTGTCTGATACCAAGGTTGTGGGTTTGATTCCTGGTCAAGGCACATACAAGAATCAACCAATGAGTGCAAAAGTAATAGAAACAACAAATCAGTGTTTCTCTCTCTCCCTTCCTCTCTCTCTAAAAGTCAGTAAGTTAAAAAAAAAAACCTGATGGCTTAAAACAACAGAAATTTATTATCTTACAGTTCTAGAGGCCACAGTGCAAAATCAGTATCACTCAGCCTAAATCAAGGTGTTGGTACAATTATCCTCTCTCTGGAAGGTCTAGAGGAAAGTGCCTTCCTTGCCTCTTCCAGCTTCTGGTGGCTGCCTCTATTCCTTGGTTTGTGGACACATCGATCCAACTTTCAAGGTTAAGCTTTAAATCCCTCTCTGTCTTCACGTTGCCTTTGTGAGTGTATGTGTGTGTATATGTGTGTGTGTACTCTCTGTCTTATGATACATAGGATTCCATTTAAGGTCTACCCAAAGAATTCAGGATGATCTCCTCATCTCAAGATCCTTAAATTAATCACATCTGCGACAATCCTTTTTTGAAATAAGGCAATAATTACTAGAATCCAAGGACTAGGACCTGACACCATTGGGAACATTATTCAGCCTACTACAGACTGCTATTGATTTTGGTGTGTTAACCTTGGATTCAGCAACATTTAAAGACTTTGTCTGAGGAGTCAACTTTTCTATATAGACAGTTACATCATAAACAAATAACAATTTGTGTTTACTTATTGAATAAAAGAACTTCTATTCTTCCTTTGTCATTCTCTTTCCCTCCTCTCCTGCACCTCCCTGTTTGCATCCTTTTTTTCTTTTAAAAAAATTTTTGGTCTTATTTTCTTCCATCTTCAATATTAAGATGGCCACACAAAAATTTACCAATTTTGATAAGTTTTTAAAAAATGTACACTGATATGACAGTTGTCACAATAAAATCTAACAAAATTGTTTTGAATGAAGTTAAAGACATAAGCGCTACTGGAGCCATCTTACAGAAAAAAACCCAAATGAACTTTTTGGCCAACATAATAGTATCACACTGTGGTTTTCATTTTTATTTCCTTAATGGCTAATGATGCTGAGCATCTTTTAATGTACTGATTGACTACTTACATATCTTCTGTAGAGGAATGTCTATTTAGATCCTTTGCCTATTTTTAAATTGGATTGTCTTTTTAGGATATGTATATAAAAATATACATATATATTTATCCTCATCTGAGGAGATATTTTCATTGCTTTAAAAAAATTATATTTTATTGATTATGCTAATACAGTTGTTCTGATTTTTTCCTCCTTTGCCACCCTCCACCCAGTGCCCGATACTCCCTTAGGCAATCCCTCCACCACTGGTCATTGATTCATGTCATTTGTATAAGTTCTTCAGCTATTCCATTCCCTAAACTATACTTTATATCCCCATGGCTGCTCTGTAACTACCTATTTGTACTTCTTAATCCCCTCACCTTTTCACCATTCTCCCTCTCACTGTCCCCCTCCCCCATCTGACAACCTTCCAGTAACTAACTTCTTTTCTCTTGCTTTTTAGAGTCTCTCTTTATCTTTAACCTCTGGCCTTTTAATAACAATCTGTCTTGGAGTGGGCGTCTCTGCACTTCCTGGACTTGCATGTCTATTTCCTTCACCAAATTAGGAAAGTTTTCTTTCACTATATTTTCAGATAGATTTCCAATTTCTTGCTCTTTCTATTCTCCTTCTGGCACCCCTAAGAGGTGAATATTGGACCTCTTAAAGTTGTCCCAGAAGCTGTTTATATCATCCTCATTTTTTTTTTTTTTGGATTCTTTTTCTTTTTGTTGTTCTGTGTGGTTGTTTTTTGCTTCCTTATGTTCCATATTGTTGATTTGATTTTTGGCTTCATCCATTCTACTGTTCTTTATTTCAAATAGTGTATTGTTTGTTTCTGACTGGATCTTTTTTATGCTGTTGAGGTCCTCACTAAGTTCCTTCAGCATCCTTATAAACAGTGTTTTGAACTCTGCATCTGATAGATTGCTTATGTCCACTTTGTTTAGCTTTTTTCTAGAGTTTTGGTCTGTTCTTTCATTTGGGCCATGTTTCTTTGTCTCCTCCTCATTTTGGCAGCCTCCCTGTGTTTGTTTCTACATATTAGGTAGAGCTGCTTTGACTCCATGTCTTGGTAGTGTGGCCTAATGCAGTAGGTGCCCTGTAAGGTCCAGTGGCATATAACCTCCCCTGTCACCCAAGTTGGGTACTTGAGACGTGCTCTTTGTGTGGTCTGAGTACACCCTCTTCTTGTAGTCAAGTCTCGGTTGGTGTTGGCAGATCAATGGGAGGGATTTACGTAGGCCAGTCAGCTGCGAGGACTGGCTGTGACCACTGATCAGCAACCTCTGCCCTCCGTGGAGGATCAGCTGTGCAGCGGCAGAGTCGTGGTGCTCCTATGTGGTCTATAGTTGTCCATGGGGTGAGCAGGTTCTGGGGTTCCCTGGGTGATGCAGGCCAAGGTCAGCCTTGACCTGTGTTTTGCTCAGGGCACTCTGCCTGAGCTGTAAAGCAATCTGAGATGGCTGCTACTTGTGCTGGGCTTGGAGATTCCCAGATGAAGCCAACCTGTGACTCTAATCTGGCTGCCACTAGGGCTCACTGAAGCCAGCTGTTGCTTGTTTGATAGGATTTAGGAGCCAAGACCAGCCATTCTTATGGAAAAGCATCTTGGGTGGGTCTTTAAGTTGGGTGGGGTAGAGCCTCTGTGGATCTCCAAGGTGGGTGACACCGTGTTAGTTCGATTGATGGAGTTTCAGATATGGCACCAGCCTACCAGCTCTGTAGGGGGAGGGCTCAGCAAGGGGACAATGGCCTCTGCTCGCCCCAGTGCCAGACACTCCAGTCTCTCCCTGTATACCACCGGTGTCCTTCAAGCTGCCATCCTGGTGCTGGAGCTCAGAAGGGGACAAGTCTGAGTCTGTGAGTCTGTGCATGGGTTCCCCAAGAAGAAATGCTTAGGGCTCCAGCAGCCTCCTCCACCAATTTAATCCCTGTTGGTTTTTGCAGCCAGAAGTCATGGGGATTTAACATTCCTGGCACTGGAATCCTGGGCTAGGGGGTCTGGTGTGGGCCTGGGACTCCTCGATCCTGAAATATCCTTCCTGAATTTTTATCGACCTGGCTGTTGGACCAGCCTGTTCAGTGTCTGTGCCCTTCCTGCCAGTCTGGATGGATGTAGTTTCTTCAATTCCATAGTTGTCAGACTTCCATTCAACCCAATTTCTGACATTCCTGAGGTGATGGTTGTTCTATATTTTAAGTTGTAATTTTGATGTGGTTGTGTGAAGAGGTGAGCCATGTCTGCCTTCATCGCCATCTTTGCCAGAAGCCAATCATTATTACTTTTTTTTTATGGATTTTTATTTTATTTTTTTATTTTTAGACAGAGGGGAAGGGAGGGAGAAAAAGAGGGAGAGAAACATCAATGTGTAGTTGCCTCTCATGTGCCCCCAACTGGGGACCTGGCCTGCAACCCAGGCATGTCCCCCAACTAGGAACCAAACCAACAACCCTCTGGTTCACAGGCTGGCACTCAATCCACTGAGCCACACCAGCCAGGGCTATTGCTTTTTTTCTTTTTTTTAAGAGAGAGAGGAGGAGAGAGAAACATTCATGTGAGAGAGAAATTGGTGGCCTCCCATACATGCTTGGGGCCAGGATCATATGCACTAGGACCAGGGATCAAACGCACAACCTTTTGGTTACGGGATGATGCTGCAACCAATTGAGCCACACCAGCCAGCGCTTTTATATTTTTTAGATACACGTCTCTTATAAGATATATGATTTGCAAAATTTTTCTCCCATTCTGTGGTTTGTATTTCTACTATCTTGATGGTATTCTTTGAAGCACAGAAGTTTTAAATTTTGATTGTTGCTTATGATTTTGGTGTCATATCTAAGAAATCATTGCCTAATCTAAGGTGATTTGTGCCCATGTTTTCTTTTAAGAACTTTATAATTTTAGCTCTTACATTTACATCTTTGATCCATTTTGAATTTATTTTTAAATATGCTGTGAAGGAGAAGGTACAACTTTATTCTTTTGCATGTGGCTATCCGATTGTCCCAACCCCTATTGAAGAGACTAATTTTCCCCTTCGGGTTGTCTTGGTGCCCTTGTTGACCACCAGTGTGAGGTCAACAAGGGTTTGTTTCTGGAACTTCTTTTTGTTTACTAGAGATGTCACAGCAGCACCCTGATAGCATCTGGTTTTAATGGGAAAATGTCTCTTCCCCTGATTGTGGTGCTGCTGTGACTGTTTGATAGCCTTCACTAGTATAAGGACGTTTGTTTGCATCTCTAGTTTGTTAAGAGATTAAAAAAAATTGTGTTTAGTGAATTTCAAATGATTTCTTTGCATCTATGTAAATGATTACATTTTATTTTTATTTTTTAATTTGTTAGTGTGTTAAGTCACACTGAAGGGTGTTTCTAATGGTGAAATCTTGCATTCCTGAGATAAACGCTTCTTGGACTTATTTCTATTTTATGTAGCACTTCTGTAACTATGTATATAAGTGAGATTGGCACATAGATTCCTTCTCTTGTATAGTTTTGATCTGGCTTTGGTAGCAAAAATCAAAACATGTTTTTGTTTTTTGTATCAGACATCTCCTGAGCTTGGTTTAAAACTCTTCCCAGCCCTACCTCTTACTCCCACACATGCTGTCTTTGTCTCTGGCTTTGGATGGGCACCACCTGACTGTGCTTTTCTCTGTCTGTCTTACGTTCCTCTCATATCCTTCCTAGGGCTCCCCCAATGTGCAAAACCGACTCTGCATCACACAAATGCACCAGAAAATGCTGGGGGTGAGACTGCCTAGGCCTGCCCCTGGGAGGCCTTGGCCAAGGCACTCAGGAGATCCTGCGCACTCTCCTTTCTTTCCCCAGGCTGACAGTCCTGAGATGATATTATTAAAACCTTCAGAAGGCCCCAGTCTCCCTTAGTGGAGGCCAGCTCCATGATGCTTCCTTCTATTAGCTTTCCTCCTTCCTTCCTTCAGCCTCTGTTCCTCACTTCTGCTTCTGGGGATCACTCCAAGTAAACTAGCGACATGCAAGCCTGTGGCTCAGGTTCTGTTTTCAGGAGGAACTGAAGCTAAGACAGTTTTGTCTGAGAAAATAAGCTGATAACTTTCCTTTTTAAAAAAGTTCTTTCTCTGTGAAAAGACTCATAGGCACGGACAACAGTATGGTGTGAGTGGGGGAGGAAGAGGGTGTAAAGGGGATAAATGGTAACAGAAAAAACACACAAAAAGTTCTTTTTTTCGGTGAAGGTTGTATTGAATACGAATAATCTGTTGAATGTTTGTTAAAATCTGCCAATGAATCCATACGGTGTCATTTGTGAGAAGAGATGGGAAAATACTTCCCCCCTGCAACTTATTCAAGTTTTTAAATAGTTATTGGTTTATTCAAGTCTTCCATTTCTCTTTAAATTTATTTTTTTAATTTATATTTTTTAAACTTTTAATGTTCTCTTATAGTTTTAATTTTTTCTACTGCACTTGTAATTATGTCTTCCCCTTTACTCCCAATGCTGTGCTTAATTTATGGCTTCTCTCTTTTTTCTTGGGCAATATTTATTTATGGGTCATGATTCATTTGTCTTTTCAGAGAACTGGCTTTTAGTTTTATTGGTGATCATTAATTTCTGCTTTTGTATTTACTTATTTTTTCCTGATTTCCTTGAGTTTACTTTGAGTCAAATGCTTCTTGAATTAGCTCATTTATTTTTATTAAAAAGTTTTAATAACTTTGTAGTGTATATAAATATTAAAGTATAATGCTGTGAACTTGAACCATTAATCATAAGATATCTTAAATACCCATAAAAATAAGCAAAACCCCCTCCTTATGTATGTAATAAATATCCATATGACTATTACCCAGATTTGAAAAATCAGATTATTTATTTTCAATCTTTCTTATTTACTAAGATTTATTTACTGATACATTTAAGACTATAAATTTTCATATAAATACATTTGTTGCATCTTACAATTCTGAATCTGTAGAGCTTTGGTTATTTTGAATGATGTCTTTAAAATTATTCCAACTGTATTTTTCCCTGTCTCCTCATGCTGATTCTAATTTTATTGCTCTGTGACTGGAGCCTGTTAAATCTGTTCTTTTAGAAGTCGGTATTTCTTTTATTGATGTAAAAGAAGCTCGTGACATACTGCTGAGAGAAAACATCACTATGTTGAAAGGATTGCACTGAGGAGAAAGAGCAGGTGTGTGCTTGCAGAGAGAAAGGACGAGGGGGATACAGGCTGAAGGGTTTATCCGCCCCATAGTTATCGCCAAAGTGAGAGGTAGTTACAGACGCTTTAAAGAAAAATTCATTTTGCTTCTTGAATTTCTAATAATTTCTTCAATGATCATGTAGTCTCTTAAAAAATTAAAAGTTAGTTTATGGATTTAAAAAAATGTCTTTTTATGTAAAAATAATCAATATGAAAAAAATAATCAATATGTATTCCAAAACCTTAAAATATAGAAATATATGCTATTGAAATTTGTTGCTTGACTCTAAACAGAGAGCCTACAATTACTAATTTAAATTGGTAGAAGGAGTTGAAGAAATCATGTAGTTCAGTATTTCTCAGAACCAGGCCACAGTCTCCCAGTGAGTCCTCAAAGCAATTTTGTGGGTCACAACCAGTATTACTTCATTAAGAATTTAAAAATTGAATAAGATAGACCAGAACAGAAAGTATCAGAGTACATTGTACATAGAAAGGCTATGTATCCTATTGGTAAACTGTGTTTCATAATATGATTTGTGTGTATGCATGTGTGTCGGTGTGTAGTGTGGGCACCTGCACATATGTGTGTTCTGTTTGCAAACACATGTGCTTTTGGTGTGTGCATTTTGGTATGTGTGTGATTATGCATGTGTATGTTTTGTGGTTCAAATGTATTCCTTACTGTTGGTCCTAGACTAAAAAGTTTTAAACTCATTGTCCTAGTTCAAAATACCTTACTTTACGGTTAAGGAAATGGAGGCTGAGACAGGCAAGGTGACTTGCCCAAGATGAGTTGCGGGGCTAGACTTCCCACTCAGGTGTCTGGACTTACAAGCTTTATCCAAGTTTGTAGATGCCCCTGTTGCCAGATCCACTGAAGGATGTTAAAGGGTGGGAAGGTGGATAAATGGGTTTCGTTTTGGAAAGACCATGAGGAAGAGACACTGTGGAGGATGGACTAAAGTGGAAGCTGGGACTCCGGTCGGAGGATTTCATGTCAGCCCTGGTGGGAATTGATGACTCTATGAAGGCATTGGCCCTAGGCCTGCTGAGATGCAGAATGGTGTGACATTTGCTTGAAGACGGAAGTGACAGGACCCGGTGCTGACTAAATTTGAAGCGGTGCCATGGAAGGATTTAAGAATATGTCCTGAGCCGCAGACAGGCGCCTGGAGATAGGGTAGGGCTGTTTGCTGAACAAGAGAAAACGGGAGGAGCAGTTTCAAGGACAGAGATGTCGAGACTAGATTTGAGATGTCTTTGGGACTTGGTAGTAGAGACTTCCAGAAGAGAGTGAGAAGTCTAGCTCAGGGATAGAGCTGACTCTCTGGGAGTCATCTGTGGAAGTCAAGGACAACTGTGAAATGCTTTCTCCTCTGGGTTTCTTTGTCCTCATCCCTGAGTGTGGTTTCCAGGGTTTCTTATTCGAAGGCCATCAGCAGAAACTTCTCACAGAACATCACCTCAACCAAATGCCACAGAAATGCAAAGTGAAACTGGGGGAGACTGACTCAGAAACCAAACCAACAAATTCTCCTCTCAGAGGCTCTTTATTTACTCATTTGGTTTCCATTTGTGCCAGTGTAATTAAACAGTGCTTTCTTTCTTTTACTTGGAACCTCTTTATTTGGCCATCGGGGACTTCCTCTGCTAGGGGCAGCAGTCACTCCAAGGACTTACCCCAAAGACCTCAGAACAGAAGCAGCTGCACTTCCACTGGAACTGTTATTTCTCTGCCTAAGGAACCTTCCCACCAATAATCCTGCTAACCGGTTATGGGAAATTTGGCCTTTGGGCACCACAGATATTAAATTCACAGTGAAACCGTGGAAGACTCCCATTCAGTAAAAATTCCTTTCATAACTCTCCAAGCTGAAAACACAAAACCACATTTTGGGTTATAGGCGTAGCCACTCCAAATAACCCAGCTGACCTGCTGTTGCCTTTATGATATGTGGGTCCTGTGAATTCCAAGGGAATTCATGAAATAGAGGGAGAAAGAAGTGTTTTGTTATTTCACTTTTTATATAGATGAGTAGGGCTTTGTTGGGAGGTTATGCAGCTACCGGTCAGGGACATTTCTTAGTAGTAGCTGTCAAACTGGGGCTGGATGAAAGGACCCTGGAGGCAGAATTTGCCTGGATTGAAGGCGCCTAAAAATTTCCCACTGGCCACAAACACAAGATTGGTCACAGACTCGATTCATGATGTTGGTAAGTCACGTCACCTTCCCAGGCTTCATTTCTTTTTCTTCAAGAAAAGTAGAAATGGGATCGGATGGTCAGTCAGTTCCTTTCTGGATCTAAAGATATTATGATTTTATGAGTGACTTTATAGCAGTCCTCAGTTAATAAAAACAATTGTATCGAACACTTTGGAAAGATAAATACAATTTCCTTTGACTTCCAACATCACACATTTAATTGGGCAGATACGTATGGGCAGCCTGTTATGTGCCTGGCATCCTGCTTGGTGCAGGGGAGACTGAGGACAGAGGGTACAGTGCCCTGTCCTTGCAGCTACAGGAGAGGCAGGGCAGCCGCGTTCTGGGGTCAGCAATGGCCTGAGCTTGCTCTTTCTGACTCTGTCATGTCCCAGTATGCCCAACATAAAATGAAGTCAAATTCTGGTAATTTATTGTCTCTCTTGTCCACTAGTGTGAAGGGCAGAATTTCATCACTTTTCTTTGCTGTTGTATCTCCAGTACTTAGAAAAATGCCCAACACACTTTGGGCATTTGTTGGTGATTGACGTACAAGGTGTACTGATGGGGCAGAAGTCTGAAGGATTCATTTAAAAGTGGTGGAAGCATGAATTAATACAGTTGTCTTCAAATTGAAGTATGCTTATCCTAAAAGAATTGACAAAGCCTTTCCAAGGGGTAGGTAGGCGGGGATAGCTGTAGGAGAACCAATTTCCAGATCCTCAGCCTCAGTGTGAACCATCTCATGAAGCGGATCTGCCTGAGAGCCACTGAGAAAGTCGTCCTGCTGGCTTCTTTCTCATATTCCCTTTTACACTGTTTTCTTACTTAGCGAGGAATGGCTGTTCTCTCCAGTGTTACTAAGATGCATTCCCACAGGCGGTAAAAAGCACCTGAGAAGAAACCCTTGAAAGTATAGAGATGGTAAATGGCTCTCATGACTCGCTAATGAATGTTTGAAAGTCAATTGGTTTCCAATTCGTTGCTGTCGACGAAAATCAAGCAGAACCTAATGGAGCTGCCATCTGATAGATTACTAAAAATAATTTTTGATAAGAGGTCATAACTTGAATTTTGGCACATCATTCAAAGGGAACTCAAAGAATTCACATTGTAGTAATAAGACTCCTTCCATTTCCGACTACTTATGAACAAGTTTTCTCAAGGTTTCCGTCTATACAAATAATGGGAATAGAAATGATGGCTAACTATGTCTCATTCTGTCAATAAGTAATATTCATTGACATTATCAAATTAGAGAGGAAAATGATATCCTCTCAATAAAAGATGCATTTCCAATACAATTTACTTTTTATTCCATAACTGGTCATCAAAGTTTATAATACATTTATGTTATTTTTATTAATTTATTAGTAGTGTTTGTAACAGGAACTCAGTATAGAAGAACCATATTTTTAGAACCTATGGTCACAGGAAACTTTAAAAAATTTAATTTCATATTTATATACTTTTTTTGTGTAAAGAAGTTTGATAGGGTGATCAATAAGGCATTTCTAAAAAATAAAATAAAATTACATAAGGACTAAGTTCTGAGGGGGAAATGGAGTGGAAATATAAGTTCAAGAATAAATAAATGATATAAAGTTTCCAACAGTTAAAGAAGAGCTTGCTCATTTATTTTTTAAAAAAGGGATATGTTAGTTAAATTGACTTGATATTTAAATTCCATTGGATACCAGAAAAAGATATGTTCATTTTGATATATCAGACATATTTTTAAGCCTTTTTATTTAGAAAGTCCTGGAAATGATATTTTTTGCAGTTCTTTAAAAGTATAATGGAAAAAATTTGAAGTCAGCGTAGAAATGTAAGAGGAGTACATAGTCTTAAACATTTTTCTGGGGACTATGCAGGCAGCGAAGTGTGGAGACTACCAGGCTAAGAATGCAAGTGTGGCATTCTGATCCTGGCTGCATGGTCACTCTCGAGCCTTGGGAAATGCCCTTCTTAATCCCTCTGAGCCCATTTCTCTTTCTGCAAAATAAAAAGCACACCTGCCTGCTTTCCTTTATTCTCAGGAAAATTCTGAGATCATACGAGATAATGAAACAAGGTAAAAGGTCTAGATTATTTGCTGGGAGTAAGTTGGACACCTCTGGGAAGTTTCAATAACTTTTTGAGACTAACAGGATGCTGGTTAGTTCCCCAGAAAGTATACATGAAAGGTATTCTTATTACTGCCTCTGATTTGCTGTGGGCTCTCATTTTCCCCAGTGTTGATTCAGCCTGGGGAACGTCACGAAAACCATTTGACACTGTAGGGTCAGCTTCTGCATCTCTGCATCATAGGGTTAGCGAAGAGGACCCAACTGCACTTCAGGTCCCTGTCCAACGTTCTACTCTGATGGTTGATAGGAGAAATTGCAGAAAGGGCTGTGAGGGCCCATGTGTCTTAGCCCAGAGAATATTGACCAAGCTTCTGAGTATTGTCATTGTTAACACCTGTTCAGGTAACTGAGGATGGTCAGGACACACCACCTGTGCCCCTTCAGCTTGGTAGATCATCTGACATACCTTGTATTCAATTCCTTTCCTCTTTAAGATGCTTATAGTTTTGTAAACAATTATTAGAAGGACAGACCTGAACCCCTCATCCCAGTTCATAAAGCACATTAGGATGTGATGTAGAACAGGTCGAATGTGCCTCAGAATTGGGTTTTGCTTCACAGACCTTATGAATCCATTGGATCTGAAATGAGGATTAAGACACCTGCAGTTTTGAAGAGATGTGGAGTTTTATGTTGTTGTATAAGTCTAAGAACTTGTTGTGGAGCCTTGGCTGGTGTAGCTCAGTAGATTGAGTATGGACTGTGAACAAAGGGGTCGCCGGTTTGGTTCGATTCCCAGCCAGGCACATGCCTGGGTTGCAGGCCAGGTCCCCAGGATGGGGTGCATGACAGGCAACTGCATATTGATGTTTCTCTCCCTTTCTTTCTCCTTCTCTTCCCCTATCTCTAGATGAATAGATAAAAATCTTAAAAAAAAAAAAAAAGACCTTGTGGGGGAAATTGGGTGCTGAAGAGCTGTATGTAAAAAAAAAAATTAGGAGTAAGATTTCTCTATGAGGTGGTATTGAGTATTCATTCATTCACTCATTCATCATATATTTACTTAGCTCCAATTGAGTGCCATTTGCTGAGCTGGGTAGGAAGAAACACAGATAAATACCCTTTCCTGCTCTCAAGGAGCTGTAGTCTGGTTGGAGAAGGGCTAAAACAATTAAAATACTATAAAATTATCCCAATGAGGACACTGTGGGAGCAGAGGAGAAAAAAAACAGCAAATTCTATCTAAGGAAGCAAAGAAAGAATTTCTGGAGGAGATGGCATTTGAGTGCAAAGTGCGCGGAAGGCATTTCAGGAATAAAATTAGGCCATGGACAAAGGCCTGGGGGCCAGGGGGAACTGGGGATCAAAGAAGGGGCTCAAATGTCACTTGCTCAAAACCTGAGAGGGTAGTGGCAGGACTTAGGCCAGATGGGAAGACAAGAAACAGATCATACCATGTCTTGAATATCATGCAGAGAGTTTATGTTTAATCCTGTGGGTGACAGGCTTTCAGGACATTGAACAGGGACGGGTCAAGATCAGATGTTTGTTAGAAATGTCACAAGATCACCTAGCTCTGTGGAGGGTGGATTGAGGTGACAGGGGCAGGGCCACAAGGTTAGAAGCACGAGGAGTAAGAGTGCAGTCAGGACTCTCAATCCTGACAGAAATCCAAATTAAACTAGCATACGCCAAATGCGACATTCTTGGCTGCTGAAACACGTCGAGGGGACAGTCTGACTTCAGACTAAACCCGAGAACATGTAGGATGTCACCAGGGCTTTTCTCCCCTCTCAGCTCTGCTGCTGTCATTAGCTTCTGCTGCAAACTTTCTCTCCACATAGTAGGCGAGATGGCTGCCAGGCTCTTACCATCTCAGTTTAGCAATTCCTGTATTCATATACCAATTCAGGGAAGCTTCTAATTGGCTCTGCTGGGGTCACATGCACATTAACGAACCAATTATTGATGGGGGGTAGAGGGGTAGGTGGTTCATTCTGGGTGACCGCCTGGGTCACTCCTGCGGAAGAAGGGCCAGGCACGGAGTCTGACAGCCTCAGCAGAACCACACAGAGGAAGAGATCCCCCAAGGAACCAGAAGAGTGGAACACGCACTGGGGTTATAAAGACTCTAGCTACCACCGACCACAAGAACAGACTTTGATTATGATATGAGAATGGAACTATGGAAAAGAGGACAGAAAAAAGAGGGTGAGGGTATAATGGACATCAGAACTTGACTTTTATTCACTTGATCTTTTAAAACAAAATAGGTTTCTGTCTTTGGCAGGTAACTGGATGCTGCCACTAGGAGAAGATTCCAGGTGTGGCAGTCAGGGAGGGCTAAGTAAATATATGAAGATAACTATATAAATAAAAATAGATAAATAAATACGTAGAGATATTTGCTTATGATATCTTTCTTGGTTCCCCAGAAGAATTTGAAGCAACTTAAAGGGATAATCCAGTAAACTAGGAATCCCATTACTCCAAGTTCTTATCCAGTTTGTCCTAGGTGGGCTGCAAGTTTAGTTCTTTGCTTGTTGGAAGCCAATGCAAGCAGGCAACATTATGAGTCAAAAAATTTACAAGGGAAACTTGACTATTATTGGTACCCTGAAAGGAATCTCTCCCCATGCACTCATAAAGTTGTCATTGTGTAATGCTGTAGTGATATGATGCTGTCTGTACGTACAATACATTTTGTGGGGCTCTTTCCTAGAACGACTTTCCGTAGTGGCTGATGTCATATAGCTAAAACATTAGTTAACAGAAGTAATGAACTCTGCAACAAATGCAGGATATTTTGAAATCTTAGAAAGGTCTTGCAGAGGCCAGGTCAGCCCAGCAGTAAGATGAGTAGTTAGCATTTACTTGCCTGTGAATCCCTTTATTCAGGGCATGCGCCTCTTATATTGTCTCACATTCAACTTGTTTCTGTTACTTGTATTACCAGTCTGGTCCCTAAATGCATTTGCATACGTGTCCTCTGGAAGAGAGGCCCATAACCAGTGGTCCAACTCCTTTTCCCCCTACACATCTCACCCTACCTATCAGCATACTGAAGTGTCTTTTTTCCCCCCGTCCCGGCTGCCTCTAATACTAACTTTATCAAATGCCTCTTCCACTCTCCTCCAGTCTGCTCTGGGCAAGGCCTCACATTCTCCCTGTCCTGCTTTGGGCTTCAGGACCTGGAAGGTAAAGCTGCCTCCTTCCTAAAGACCCAGCTTGCAATGTGGTGAGACTGGTCCATGTTTTTTCCTTTTTATTAAATGCATTGGGGTGACACCGGTTAACAAAATTATATAGGTTTCAGGTGCACAATTCTATAACACATCATCTTCTGTACACTGTATTGTGTGTTCACCACCCCAAGTCAAGTCTCTGTCCATTATAGGGAACCTATTCACGTGGAATGGCAAATGTAGCTCAGCCCTATGGGAAAGCCCATAGGCACGTGGTGGCACACAGGATGCCAAACCCACGGATCGGCTCTCCCGTGCGAAATCAGGCCTGCATTGTGCCTAGGCTGCTTTGAAACTTGCTCTTGCTAAAACTCCCTCACCCTGAGTTGAGGCAGCAAATACTTACTGCATATCTTTGAAGTAACTTCCAGAAGTCTGTGCTAATTCTCCCAAGGATTGAAGTGTAACCAGACCAATTACTCTTATCGTTCCCTTGCATTTACGACATTTTCTCCTTGTTAATCTGTAGGAAGTAGTCAGTAACATCCTTTCCATTGCTACCTGTAAAAAGTAATTACCTAAAGCAAACCTAAATATGATGAATGAAAACCTTCTTTGATGTACGCTATTAGAAAGCCAATAAAAGCCTGTCAAGGCAAGGGTTGGGGCACTCTCTTCTTGAGAGAGTGGCTGTGCTGTCCCTTTTCCTCCACAGGACTTGGTAGTCCGTGTGAATTTGTCTCATCTCATCCACAATGCTGCAGACACTGCGGGCCAGTGTCCACATCAGTCCATCACCACTTATCCCCCTATACCTCCTCCACCTCCTCCCTCCCTCCCAATGATCACATCATTGTCTGTGTCCATGAGTTTTTTTTCTTTTATGCTCATTCCCTCTACCCACTCCACCCAGCTCCCACCCCCAACAGCTGTCAGCCTGTTCTCTACCTATGAGTCTGTCATTATTTTGCTTGTTAGTTTATTTTGGTCATTAGATTCCATGTATGAGTGAAATCATATGGTACTTATCTTCCTCTGACTGGCTTATTTCACTTGGCATAATGTTCTCTAGGTCCAATCGTGCTGTTGCAAAGGGTAAGAGTTTCTTCTTCTTCTTCTTCTCCTCCTCCTCCTCCTCCTCCTCCTCCCCCTCCTCCTCCTCCTCCCCCTCCTCCTCCTCCCCCCCTCCTCCCCCCCTCCTCCCCCCCTCCTCCCCCTCTCCCTCCTCCTCCTTCTTCTTTTTTACTGCCAAATAGTATTCCATCGTGTAAATGGACCACAGCTGTTTCATCCACTCACCTACTGATGGGCACTTGGGTTACTTCCAGATCTTGGCTATTGCAAATAACATGGCAATGAACATAGCGGGGTATGTATTTTTTGAATTAGTGTTTTAGGTTTCTTCGGATATACTCCCAGAAGTAGAATCACGGGTCAAAAAGCAGTTCCATTTATAGTTTTCTGAGGAAATTCTATACTGTTTTCCACAGTGGCTGCACCAGTCTGCATTCCCACCAACAGGGTTCCCCTTTCTCCACATCCTTGCCAGCACTTGTTTGTTGATTTATTGATGGTAGCCATTCTGACAGGTGTGAGGTGATATCTCATTGTGGTTTTAATTTGCATCTCTCTGATGATTAGTGATGTTGAGCATCTTTTCATATGTCTATTGGCCATCTGTATGTCTTCTTTGGAGAAATGTCTATTCGGGTCCTTTGCCCATTTTTTAATTGGATTGTTTGGGTTTTTTTGGTGTTGAGTTTTGTAAGTTATTTATAAATTCTGCATATTAATCCCTTTTCAGATGTATTGGCATTTTTGGATGGTTTGCGTGACTGACCTGGAAACTGAAGCCAAGGAGTTCCCAATGAAAACACTTTCATCTTGAGCCAGGAATCCTGGGCTAACTTTGAGTTATCAGTCTCAAAAATGTGAAGTAGCCCCAAGGCTTGGCTTTCACTTTCTGGTGTGATGTGGAAGCCATGCTGCTGGCCCAGTTAACTGGTGGTGGAGGAAGGTCCATGTATGCCCCTGAGAGCCATTTCTATGTGCACTTCCTGCTTCCTTTAAAATTTTTTTCAATTACAGTTTAAGTTCAATATTATTTTGTATTAGTTTCATGCATATAGCATAGTCTTTCTTTTTGTTGTTGTTGTTGTTCAAGCACAGTTGTCTCCATTTTCACACCATCACAGCCCCCTGCCCCACTCATCCCTGCCTCCCACCCTCGAACCTATCCCCTTGGCTTTGTCTATGTGTCCTTTATACATGTTCTTTGATGGCTCTTCCCTCACTTCCCCCCATTATCCCTCTCCCCCTCCCCTCTGGCTACTGTCAGTTTGTTCTTTATTTCAATAACTCTGGTTATATTTTGCTTATTTGTTTTTTATGTTGATTAGGTTCCACTTACAGGTGAGATCATCACTAGCATAGTCTTACTTTCTTTAAAATTCTAAATTCTGAGGGTTAGTTAGTGTATTTGGCCCCAGCTTGTAGGTACAGAGGCTCCTAAGAGTTAGGGTGACTATGCTGTGTTAAAATAGCAGTTAACTGCCTCAGATAAAAACTAACTCTGGGATAATTTTATAGTCCAAAAGTTTTGACAATGAGTATAATTTAGGAAGTGATATGCATGTGTGTACTTTTAAAAAGAGGAAGTGGCATTTAGACTTTTTATTTTAGTGGGTCGGGGAGGGCATTGTTAGTACAATATTGGCACACCAGCTATGATATTAAAAAAATAACAAGAGAGACAGAAAATAAGACTTGAAATACAATTTCAATATCAAAACCATGATGATTTATCCAAAACTTTTTCTTGCAGGGAGCAAATGAACAGTGCATTTCAAGTGTGGGCCAAAAGGGCAAAACTCAAAACTCTTAACGATTTATTTTTTCATTCTTGGATTTGCCCCGTCCATCTAAACCCCATTACACTTCCTGATTCTTGCCTGAGTGTCTGGGGGAGGTAGCCTCCAGAGCAGCTGAGAAGTAGAGGAAACTCAAAAGAGGCTTCTGATTGTTCACATATTGCTGAGAAAATTCATAAAACCTCAGTTATTCAGTCCCTTCAAGGTTCTCCTCTAGGCCTCAGACCTGCTGGGGGTAGGCCTGGCTCTGAACTTTGAGGGGTCCCACTGTGGTGACTGTCAAATGTTCTCCTAGGAAAGCGTGGGGATGGGGGTCCCCAGCCACGCCCACTCCCTCACTACCTCCAGGCAGATCTCTAGCTCCCACTCTCACCTGGGCAACCAATGCCCCCCAGGTGACTGCCTTGGAGTATCAGATGCTGTCCTGGTTCTCTGGGACCCCTTAGTGAACAGCGCTTCCTTGCATTTCCCTTAGCTCTCACACTCTCGGGCTCTTGGCCTCAGGCCCAGGAAGTGAGAGTGGCCATCTCCCTACGCATCCAGCACCCCCACTTGCAGCGTACTGAGACTGGTTTGGGAACTCCGAAAAGGCCCATGTTCTGTTTCACTCCCACTCTTGATTTAGCCAGAACTGTAGGGAGATGGATTTATTAGTCCCATACAAAACATCCCCACACCTAATTCTTCTTCCCAGGCTGTTTTGACTTCCCTTAAAAAATTACTTAGCCCAATAGAGTTGCCTGGTGCTTGAGTCTCAGTCTGATTTGCATCTGAGACAATGACTCAAAACCAGCCTCTTAAGCGACGCAGACAAAAGTCCTTCACAACACTGGAAAGAGAAGAGGGACGTTTTGTGATAAATTAGTGAAGTCCTGTCTTCCCTTTGCTTGTAAGAGTACAGACACTTTGCATCTTTAACCCTTGCATCTAAATTGCCCCTAAGGTGAAGTATGGGCTCCTGCTGTCTTTCAGATGTCATTTCTAATACGTGAGGGTGCTCTGTGACCTAAAAAGCTCCCTCATGAGCTGAGAGGACACGTCATTACAGACTGTCATTTCTACTGAGAACTAACAGACATCTGGAAGGAAGTAACTTTATGACCCAGAAAATTAAATAACTCATTTCTAGCCTTGTCTATACTTTTACCAGAGCCAAGATCCATGCCACGATTTTCTGCAAAGTCAAAAAGCAAACAAGGTACTGACTGAATACAAGAGAAAAGAGACTCTAGTAGTAAGTAATCACTAAGAAAGTTTGAATGCCTAGTCTGGAGTGTGAAAATAAAATCGTTTTCCCTGTAAGTATCGCTTTTCCACCCTGGGCTCTTGTATGTTGGTGCCAGGAAGTTCATGCAGTAGTTTTCTGAAACAAGGGCAGTGTTAGAACCACAGGTAGAGCCTTGTTCTAGAACAGAGAAATGCGCGAAGGCAAGCATACTACGGGAAAGAATTTCTTACAGCAAATTAATTCATCCTGGTAAATAATTTCCCACTGAATGAAAGAGCGTTTGCATTCGCACTCAGAAATTAGGAGGGCACTTTCATTTTGCATAGCCAGACCATTAATTCATAATATTTAATATAATATTAATTTATACTGACAATGGACTATGAGCCTCAATTAAAATATCCTGAAAAACTCATTACCCATCAACCTATCTTATAATGAATGTGTCATATCTTATTTAGAAAAAAATAAATGAACATCAGCACAAAAGGGAATTGTTTTTTCTAAGCATCAGAATTCCGCTGGGGTGGTAATAATCCAAGTGTGGTCTTGAGGGTTGCGGAAACCCAAGGCTCTTCCAGATGGACACCAGAAAAAGTCTCCTGCAGTTGCTTGATAAATATTTGTGTCTGGCCTCATGATAAAATCCATATTCTTGTTTCTGGTGTGAATGTTTGGGACAAATCTCATTCTGACCCAATGATGAGAGGGAAAGCTAGAATGGGGGGAGGGCAGGATCTAAACTAAACTGAAGAGGTCCATGAATTGGAAAAGGATAAGCCTCTTTCTAGAGGTGTTTTAGAGGAAAGAGGTGGGACCACTGGAAGCAGTGTTGCGTGGTAGTTAAGGACGCAGGGTTTGTCTTCGGAGAACTTGGCCTGAGTTCTAGCTTTTTCTTAAAGGACTATGGCCTTCCTTGTTAAGGACTTGCCTCAGTTACAGTAGTGCTAGCCGTTGTATCAGAGAGATTTGATGCAGTGTAATGGTTCAACCATAGTCATAGTTTACGTCTCACTCCTGTGACGGTCTGAGGCAAACCCTGCAGGGTGGCAGGCAGCCCTCCCCACGCAGTGGCCTCCAGGACTCCCTCCACACTGCGGCTCTGCCATCCCCAGGCTCCCATGGTTGATGTAAGAAGGAGGAAGCATGGAGTAGGCAAACCCCTTCTTCAAGGGTTTGGCTGGAATGAAGACACATCACACCCACTCATGTTCTATTGATGAAAGTCAGTCACGGGTTGCATCTAGAGGCAAGGGGGTGGTGGGAGAAAAGTGTAGTTCCCGTTTAGCCACTTCCCAGGGACAACTCTGTAACTGCGAACATGGTGGGGAGGCACGCGTGTTGGCAGATGGCTAGCCGTATCTTCCATTGCGCTGTTTAATTAGAGACAGTAGAGATGACATTCTGTAGAAGGAAAGTCTCCGTAGATAGATCAACGCTTTGGAGAGAGGTTATCACAGAATAAAAGGACAAGTAGATTAAGTACAAGCATATTTATTGCATCACTGTGTTTAGTGGAAGAAATGTGGAAAGATCCTTAATGCCCACCATTAAAAGCTGGATATAGTATGTTCCATCATACGGGGGATGATTATGCATGTTAAAAAAAATTGACTTAGCCCTGGTTGGTGTGGCTCAGTGGATTAAGTGCAGGCTGTGAACCAAAGGGTCACTGGTTTGATTCCCAGTCAGGGCGCATGTGTGGGTTGCAGGGCAGGTCCCCAGCTGGGGCCACATGAGAAGCAACCACACATTGATTTTTCTCTCCCTCTCTTTCTCCCTCCCTTGCCCTCTCTAAAAGTAAATAAATAAAATCTTTTAAAAAATTGACTTAGATCCATTTATACAGACTCACCTGTAAGAGTGTCCATGGACAAAGCCGATTGCAAAACAGTGTTTTATGTGACCCCACCTTTGTATAAACAAATTGAAACAGAAAACCTATTTGTTGCATCTATTTGTATACCCATGGAGAAAGATATGTAAGAATACATCCCAAGTTTTAACGCTGATATTTGGAGGAGTGATGGGGCTTAAAGACTGATGTTATTTTTCCTTGAGTATCTGTTTTGAAAGTTAATGATTAATAAACAAGGTGAAAAGCCCCACAAGGATGTGTTAAATCTCAGAAGCTGGTGAAATACAGAACGCCTCCTTCGCCCAAATCCTGATCAAGTACTTCTTTCAACAATTATTTATTGAGGGCCTGCTGGGTGCCAGGAACTCTCATGGACACTATCGCACTCAATTTTTAGAATGACCCCAAGAGAACTCATTTTAGGTAATAAAATAAGATAAAATTGAGCTGCAGCAACTTCCTCGAGGTCAAATCACTAGGAAGGTGGTGGAGTTGGCTTCTGTGCCCAGTTCCTTCTGGCCCCAGAGCCCGGGCACTCTCACACCGTATTCTCTTAAAATCAGGAAGAGAGGAGGCCCTGTTTTTGTAGGTCAGGCAGTCTAGCCTTCTATCTAAGCCTGGTTAAGGGTCCTAGTTAATGTATGGAAGGGTGATCTAGGGCAGATGAGAAAACCCTGTTGGGAATGATCCCAGTCCTTGCTGGAAAAAACCTAAGCAATAGAACTAGAAAGACCCCATTTTGAAAGAATCCCTTTGGAGGGGAGTCACATGGTGATGTCTCTGCCAGGGGCAACCAAGTGTGGAAGGTACATTGGACACCAAGTGTCATCTCCTTTGAGGGTCTTGGGGTGTGGGAAGAACTGCTCTACTTCTAGCTGGCTTTGACCCCGGAGGTGTTTCCAGGGGCCTTTGTGATGTAATCTCACTTTCTTCGTTCTCAAGTTGGGGGCTCTCTAGCTATGATTATGGGCTTCAAACACTGGACCAGTTTTGAAGCCATGGATTTCTTCAGAACATGTGTCCAGCCAGAGAGACTGCATTGCTTAAGACAAAGAGAAAACTCATTTCTAAATTTTTATTGAAACTGTCAGTTCTGGCAAGGACTTAAAAAAACGTAAATCCTGGCGGGCCGCGTTTTAGCGCCAGGGCTGCAGGTTGTGGATGGCACTGAGGGAGGTTTTCAGCTTGCACTGTGTTACTTGGGCACAGGCATTTTCTGTAGCACGCTTCCTAGCTCCGCTCTCCCCAAAAGTCCAAATTAGTACTAATACACTTTAATTAGGAAAATACTAGATAGTAAGCAAATACAGAAAACCTAAAAAGGAAGAAAGTCTAAGGTAGTGTTTCTCAGTGTTAGTATCACCTGGGGACCTTCAAAACAATCCAGAACACACCTTGGACCAATTCAGTCAGTATCTGTGGGGGTGGGGACCAGACCCTGCTGGGAGGGGAGGCCCCGGCGGTTGCTAAATTGCCCAGGTGGTTCCATTTGCAGGTGAGGATGAGAATCACGGCTTACTGACCGAGGTTCTCACCCAGATGAAGCAGCAGAGATCCAGGAGCTGGGCCTGGGCGCTCGGCTCTGATCAGCCCAGCAGATTGCCTACAGCTGGTGCCAGGCTTCAGGCTCAGTTCTCGATCGCTGGGCAAAGAGGACTTTGGGTGCCACCCCTTAGCTCAGGGGTGTCAAACATTTTCACCAGGGGCCACATGAGCCTTGAGGTTGCCTCCAAAGGGCCGAATGTAATTTTAGGACTGTATAAATGTAACTACTGCTTAACTAGGGGAAATGAGCTCGGCGCTGCCGCCGGGTAGAAACAAGGTGCTGGGCTGGATAAAACAAGGTGGAGGCCAGATTTGGCACACGGGCCTTGTGTTTGCCACCTGTGATTTATTTAAATCAATGGTGAGCAACCTGTCCTTCGCAATAGCCAACTCACAACATTGAAACATTTCAGGGCTGCTTTTTCTTTTCTAAGTGAAAATAACTTGTCTGAGGCCCATAAAGATGATTAGTGTTACAATTTAAGATTAAAGACTATGAAAACTGGCGGCTCTTTATTGCTATTACTTACACTGTGTAGCTGGACATTTTTAAGGAAGGAAAATGTAGACAGTTGTCTAAACTTCTATTTTCAGATTACGTCATGGATCTTAGAGTGAAACCAGGTGGTCTGTGGGTGGTTCTGGAATGATAATTGCTCATCTCTGCGTTAGTTTATGTTTCCCTAACACCTGCAGGGATGATAGCTAATTAAATTGATTTTCTGAAGCTCTCTACTTATTCGGGAATAATACTTCTTTGGACTTAGCACTTTTTCTCATTAAACCAGTGGAAGTGGTTAAAATTGGAAAAATGGCAACACCTGGCCTTGAGAAAAGCGCATGTGCAAGCATCACGTTCGTGTGGCAACTTTGATAAATGGAGTTTCGATGTAGTAAGAGGCTCTAACGAGACTAGTGGCTAGTAAGTGGTACAGGGCTAGCATTACAGAATGGGACCTCGGAGCAGTGACAGAGTGCTAGGTGGGATGTTGTCGATGCTGTCCTCTTTGGGTCACTCACACACACATACACACTCTCTCACACACCCTCATTCACTCCTGCACAACCTCACACACTCTTTCCTGTCTTCTTGGCAATTCACTGCATTGCTTGTCCTCTGAAGAGCACTTTGTTTTTTTCTCTGATAAAAATAACCGTCCTGGCTGGTGTAGCTCAGTGGATCGAGCATGGGCTGCGAACCAAAGGTTTGCTGGTTCAATTACCCAATCAGGGTACATACCTAGGTTGCGGGCCAGGTCCCCAGTGAGGGCCACGTAAGAGGCAACCATACACTGATGTTTCTCTCCCTCTTTCTCCCTCCCTTCTCCTCTCACTAAAAATAAATAAAATAACCTGTCCCCTACTTCTTTAGATTTGGCATTTTTCTTCCTGAGACCAGTGAAAGTGGTTAAAACAGGAAGAAATTCCTGGTGAGGAATTTAGTTGAGGAAGAGTGAAAAGGGAAGAAATACAGCCAGGGTAGGGGCTTCCTAGTGAGCAAAAAGACATATCATATGAAACAAAGTTTTAATTTTTATTTTACATATTTATACATAAAACTTTCAAGGAACCCTCTGAATCCAACAGAATGTTAATAGCACATCTAAAAATGAACTTCAGGTAGTCAACATTCACAAAATGTTGAAAACTGATTAAAATACCCATATTACGGAGAGCTACGACTTCACGACGAGGCAGGCATGTATGTCTGACTTGTATAGCACCGTCATTTACAGTTCTTCAAACTACCGTGGGGGATGAACGTGGTCCATGGGAAAATACTGCTCCAACTGAAAAGGTCTAAACAAGTAAACACAAAGTTAAAACTACCCTCTTCAATTAACCATGAGTTGTGATGGTGTTAAGTACTGTATATTTTTGTAACAATATTTTATTAAAATGCCTGATATTAAGGGCACAATAAAAAAATTAAAATAAATTAAGAAGCAAAGGCCAATCACTGGACATTAAGCTTCGGACATTATCAATGACTAACACTGATATTTGTTTGTTTCTGCGCCGCCTTTAGCAACAACATTCTTACAACCACAGAAGCAAAAGGAAGTCTAGTGTGTCCTCTGGCTGGATGGCTTCTTTTCACTTTGCGGGCATTTTCTCTGCCATGTGCTTCTGCTGACTTTCGGCATGTCTGTAAAATCAAGACAATTATTTAGTGCTAAGGAGAAAGATCCAAGCTACTTTCCAATCAACACCTAAAACATCCTCCAAAGTGAGGTTCAGAGTTACTCATAGTGAAACCAAGAAAACCAAGAAACAGTTCTTAGTTTTAATGGCCTTTCCCTCTTCCATTTTTATATCCTCTGCAGGATTCCTTTGATTTGATAAACCGCTGGGTTAACCTGAGACTGGTTAAAGTGCTATGCTCAAACAGGAAGAGGTAAGTCCCTGGGACCACGAATGTTCACGAATGTTCACGATGTGCCAGGCACCGTTCCCGTGCGAGGGGTTTGGTGGTGAGTGGACAATGTGGCCTTTGTTCTCATGGAGCATCTATTCCAATGGAGAGAGACAAGAAAGGAACAAACAGCAAACAAGGAGCAAGCAGACAGGAAAAAAGGGCTAAGCCAAAAGACAAAACAAGGTAGGGTGACGGAAAGTAACTTTGTGGCCTCTTTCTCTAAAAACGTGCACACACAGACACACATCTAGGTATTAGCGAGGCTCCGGACAGCAATTAGAGGCCAGTGACCTAATGCCACTCTTACAGTTAACGTCTTCCTAGCAAATGGCAGGCTTTGGCGGATGTGAAGAATTTCCATGCCTGCGTACTTCCTCCCACGCCCTCAAACAGTCCTAAGAGCATGATCGTGGCAGCAAGGCTGGGGGGAGAGTGGGGTGAGTCTTCTTATTCATCTAGCCCTATGCTGGCCTGGGAGCCTACAGCTTGGCTGACCCAGCACCTGGCCATTGGAGACAGTGGGAGGAATGGGCAAGCTGCTTACATCCCTTGAACGGGCACTAATTAAACATCTCAAAGAATGGTGTGGTCTGAAGGCTGCAAAAGACAAATGTTTTGAAGATTAAGCAATTATAAATTTGCCAAGAGAAAAAAGCCTCTAAGGGTGTGGTTTCCAGCTGTACCCAAAGGCTGAGGGGCTGTTTGTGGGTGCTGCCCTAATTTGGGCAGTCAGTGACGTCAAGTCTAACCCATTGGTTTTATGCAGAATGTCTCATATCCATAGTACAGAGAAGGCAAACCACAAATACTTTCTGAAATAGGGAAGTGACAAGAGTCTTTGCCACATTCAACAGCCCACAAATAATTGGTGATATTCATTTAACAATAAAGGAACTCAAGGAAAAGCCTCTATTCCTAAAAAAAAAAAAAAAAAAAAAAAAATCATGCTCGTTAGCCGACCACCTCATGACCCTATTTATGTGTCAATACTTTATAAAGGTTCCCGGGGGTTCCAATGTGCAGCCAAACCTGAGAACCACTCGTCTGAAGTGCCCCCGGATGGCAGGAGTTGGGCAGGTAAGCGGCAGAGGTAAGCAGGACTTCAGAAGCCCTACAGCCACGCCACGCTCTCAGCCCGCTCAGATCTGGCTTCAAAGCTCTGTAGGGACATTAAAGTATCCTTGGTTTCCCCATAAGAAAAGTTATAGTTCTGCTGCCAGGGACAGACATAGAAACTTCTCCCTACCTACTCCAATGTAAAGGGTTCCTCCAACACCTTTAAATTACGGACTCCTCTCCCTTTAACCCTGTGGTTCTGCCCGCCCTGCTTGCCATGAACACACCATGTGACAGGTATACACAAAATGTACACTACAATCCTACATAACAACGTAATCCTTGGAGGGAAGGGAGGAGCCTCTTGATGTCCTCCGTGCAGCGACTAAGGCCGATGCTGCGTCGAGGGGCAGAGTAAAAGTCTGCCCGCTCCCACAGGCAAATCATACATTTATCAAAGAGTTCACATCTCTTTCGAAGATGCAGGTCCTGGGTGTGTATTTCACTACTGATGTCCCATAATGTTAGTGCTTGTGTGTAAATTTCTTGGACTAGCAAAAGGCGATGTAGCTCACAGTGGTTGGTGCAGTGCCTGAACACATCTGTAAACGGCAGTCACGTTATCTGAGTGTTACTGCAGATGCAGGCAAATGCGCTAAGAAGGCACGGGAAGGCCTTCTGGTTTTTTGTTTTTTTGTTACTGTCGTTTTGTTAGGGGCGAGGCAATCTACTATTCAAAGCGTACAAAATGAGAGTGCTGCTCACAGGTCTTCAAAAAAAGCCTAAACATGGGTCTGCGGCATTTATTTTGCTATAAGCTATTTTTATAACATTGCACTTAGAAAAATATTTCACCCCGTGTTACACACTGAGAAGGGGACCTGAGAGCATTTTCACCACATGTTTTCAAGCTTCTCGACCATGTGGTTGATTCCTTACGTTATTGTGACAAGCGGTGTTCTCCCTTTCCTTGGGGAGCGGTTCACTCTCTGAATACCATTCCTGGGATTAATAGTAATCGCTGCCTCCTGGTTTAAAGACTTCAAATAACCTGACTCAGAAAAGGTGCCAAAGTACATATGAGATTACAGGAATGCTCACAGTATTCTGTGTACTTTCTATAGTTACGGGGACAGGCTTTACTATAAGGAAAACTAAGAAGCGCAAGATTTGACTAGCATTAGACTGGTTTCCTCGCCCGCTGGGGAAGGAAGCCTTCTTTACCTCTTCACAGAGAGGCACTTGGAGCCGGCCCAGCTAGATACTCAAGGCCCGGAGTCTCCCCCTGGCGAGAGCAATCTGGAGGCACTGGTCCTGTGGAAAGATTCCAGTGTCCCTGCCTTCTGGGCCCAGCACATGTGATCAAGAGTCACGTCACATAACAGCAAGTGCCATTTTGTGGCTTCCACCATATGGCTGCTCATACACTGGCAACCTGCCAGCGTGGAATGGCTTAGAGCCAACCCCCCAGGGCCAGTCCTCCCGGACAAAGTCCTCCCAGGCCAGAACTGCTGACCTGACTTGGGTGCGAGCGCATGTTCTAATGCCCCGACCACCCCTCACCGGGGGGTGGGGGGCTGGTTGTGAGAGGCAATGCGTTCTGCAAAGAGCAGTCTGGGCCACTTCTCCTCCATCTGAACAGCAGACAGCAGCAGGGATTAGGTGAGGGTGGGAGGTAGTTCTCCAGCCCTCGCTCTTGCCCTGATTCTGAAACTTCAGACCACCCTGGACTTCTCTGGAAAGGGTGAAACCTCACTGACCTGGTCAAGTCTTCGATGTCCACCAGCATAGCATCTTGTTCTGTGTGCAGCTCATCTCGAATGAGAAGCAGCTGGACCAACTCTTCATTCAAGCCTGGGGCAAAGAGAAGGCAGCATGGAAAAATAGATATGATTGCACCCAAGTCAGAGGAGTAACTATTTATGGGTACATGGGCCATAGCTATCTATATCTATACCCATATCTATCTGTCTACCTATCTGTTTGTTAAAATTTAGAATTGCCATATTAGCTTCTCATCACCTCAGGGAAGCCATCAATTTGAAAACACGACTAGTTTGCATAATTATAGGCATGTTGGAAGAAAAGGCGTACAGTACAAAGAATTTCCAAATACATTCACATTAAAGTGGGAAAAGAAATTGTTAATTGTCAGGGGAACAGCTTGTTAGAAAACGCAGGTCTTTGTTTTGAAAAAACGTGAGCACAAAAGTCTGGGATTTATTAAGTTTTCCGCTGTTCCAGCCACACGGAGAGTCGGAGGGGCTGCTGTAGCTGACAGGCTGTATCAGCCGCCCAGCTGGAGAGGAGGGCGCCTCAGGGATGCTCAGAGGCTCCCCGAGGCCTGGGGAAGGAGCAGCCCTGTGCGCAGGTTGTTCTGGGAGAAAGTAATCGCTCCCGATAGCAGAGAGCCAGATGCGTGAGACCTGAAGGAATAACCCCCCAAATCCCTGGACAACAGGTGCCAAGGCAAATATTCCTTAGGACTTATATGGGAATAAAATAGAAACATTTCTTTCTTTTTTTGTTCCAGTTATACTTCAATGATTATGCTATTAGAGTTGTCCTGATTTTTCCCCCTTTGCCTCCCTCCACCCAGCACCCCCCACTCCGTCAGGCAGTCCCCACACCATTTTCATGTCCATGAGCCACACGTATAAGTTCTCCTATACTGTAGTTTACATCCCCGTGGCTATTCTGTAACTACCTATTTGTACTTCTTAATCCCCTCACCTACTCACCTATTCCCCCCAGGCCCCCCTCCCATCTGACAACCATCAAAACGTTCTCCATATCCATTGATCCTGTCTTCTTGTTTGCTTAGTTTGTTTTTTAAATTCAATCGTTGATAAATATGTATTTTTTGCCATTTTATTGTCAGAGCTTTGATCTTCTTTTTCTTAAGTAAGTCCCTTTAACATAATGGTAACATTTCTAATTCTCTTCAGTCAGTGCACTGGGTCAATATGGCATCTGCCTCTGAAAAAAAGGAACAAGCCAGGGGCTCTCTCTTGTGTTTCCCCCTCAGTTCAGCTAAGAATTAAAGCTTCTAAGTCTAGCTCAGGCTGGTGGGGCTCAGTTGGTTGGAGCATCATCCCATAGAACAAAAGGTTGCAGGTCCGATCCCCTGTCAGGGCAACCAGTCAACATGTCTCTCTCGTATTCATGTCCCTCTCTCTCTTTATCTCTCCCCACTGCTCCTGCAAAATCAATGAAAAAAAAAGTCCTCGGGTGAAGATTTAAAAAAAAAGCTTCTACGTCTGGATTATGGGCACATAGGAGAGAACATTCATTTAGTAAGAGCTCTGGGCACAGAAACCAAAGGAAGGAAGTGGGTATTCAGCCAGGTCCCCCTTGGAAATGCTCTTAGAGATCCTGACTTCAAATGATGCATTTATCTGCCGTTAGTTCAGACTAGTTTCCAATTTTGAAAAGAGAGGGGAAAAAAATCACACATAGTGATCTAGAACTTCATCTACCCCTGACAAGGATGAGATGGCAATTTTATTATTTAAAAATCTAAGGAAGATGTTTTAGTGGTAAAACATTACTAGAAAGAATAAAACTCCTAGTAACCTATTCTCAACTAAAATTAAAATGTAGTAGAATATTGACAAAATCCAGTAAATTTATGGTTTCTTAATTAAAATGTTAAAACTTTTTCTTGATTTTAAAATAATACTGAATGCATTAACTTGACAGTGAATATGTCCAATCCAATTTTTTCCCATGTGTTTCTGGGGTGGCTTTCTACACCAGTACTTAGTAGAGTGCCTGCATAGTGCATAGGAAGTTTTTTTCCCATATGAAGTTTGTAATGTTTTATTATGGAAAATTTTAAACAAGATACAAAAGCGAAGAACATAGTTTAAGAAGTCCCATACACCCAACTAGCTTCGACTAGCCAATCCCGACTTATGTTACCTTCCCTTCTCCTACTAGATTATTTTAAAACAAATTCCAGACATCATATTATTTCATCTGCCAGTGCTTCTGTGTGTATTTCTAAAGATGGGGTTCTTTAAAAAAAAATTAACATAACCACAATATTGTTATTGTATCAGAATAAAAAAATAAATAATAAAACATTTAGTCAGCATTCAGATTTCCCCCTGTGGCTCTTAAAAAATGCTTTTTACAGTTGGTTTGTCAGAGTGCATTTGGTTGGCATATCTCTTAGGTGGCTTTATCTCTAAGTCCATATGATTTTAAGAAATCATATTGTCAGAGGGCGTGTGAGTCCATCTGGCCTAACCACACTGCCCAAGCGGGCGTGTTCTCTCTTTCATCGGGCCAAGCAACGGACCTTCTCTGCGCCTCTCATCAGCTCGTGTGAGCGCTGCTCACTCCCTACCCCTCTGCACTTCAGTTATTCTGGGGGAAACAGGCCCATCGGTTGTCACCCTGAAATTTTCACGTGCTGGTCACATATGCTTTCACCCCCTGGAGCACCACAAAGTAGGTCGAATTTGCCTTGTCGACCTAAGATGAATGAACGGACCAGTAGAGTGGAGGGCACAATTGTGTAACGAATGCCCTGTAACTACTGAACTGTCTTCCAGAAACAGAGGGTGCAGGCCAAATACATGCCAAGCACTTGCTAGGAGCTGGCGATTTAAAATAAGTAAGACGGACCTGACCTTGAAAAATTCTCAAAGTTCCTGAATATTTCAAAGTACTAAGAGAGAGAGGGAGAGGGAGAGGGAGAGGGAGAGGGAGAGGGAGAGGGAGCTAGTTAAGAGAGTTTGGGATGCTCTTCCTTTCCTTGCAAGCGCTCGGGAGGAGCCCAGTGAGACGCTGTGCACAGGCACCGAGTCAAGGAGGTAGTGCCCTCCCACTGCATTTCACCCTCGTCGCCCCATTTTCAGGTGCGTTTAAACTTACTTTCTATCTGCGAATGGAGATCATTGACTATCACTTGCAGCTGCCCAACCGTCATGTCTCTCAGGTCAGCAGGCTTTAAACTTCTTTTCATCAAGCATTCACTTATGTGAGGCATGTGTGGCAGCTGGAGATGCGAGCAGAAGGAATGCAGGTGTGAGCTGCGCAGCCGGCACACTGAACCCAAGACCCAGTTTCCTCCCCTCCTCCCCCCACTTGCCCACTGCGATTCAAGCTCTGGGCTTAAAGGCTTTCCCAGCATCCCGTTCCCCATGCCAGGCCCTGCACAGCACATTGCCTGAAACACTGCCAGCGTCAGAATGCTGACACTTTCAGACTGGCTCATAACACAGGCTGTGACAACCGTGGGTCAGTGATTACATCCCCGAATGAATGACCATGGAGTCAAACCATATTAATGGCACAGATAAAAGTGAATCACATCAGCTATTTATTAATTTATACCATGCTGTAAGCACTGTGCTACGTGCTTTGGATGCTCAGTTCGCCGAATTCTCACAATCGTGCTGACACGGGAGTTACTGCTGGTCCCATTTGGTAGATGAGAAAACGGGGACGTGTGTGACATGCCCGGAGCCCCACAGCAGGTGGGGGGCAGAGAGGGGCTCTTACCTACTATGCCACACTGTCTTCGTTGCAAAGTGGGAATGAGAACTACAGCAATAGTAAGTTTGCCACAACCAATAGGTTCTTAAACTGAGATTGCTTTAAAGGAATTTAAATATCGATATTCCCATGGCAGCTAATATTGCCCCTGAGACACACAGTAGACAAGAATCAAGAGCAGACTTTACTTTTGTGAAACCTGTTGCTTATGTATCATTCAGTGTTGCAGTAGAAAGGAAAAAGAAACAAACTTAAATATTTCTCAATGACAGTACTTTTTACAAACTGTCTTGGAGAAACCCAAGTTTGCATCATTCTGGCAAAGGGCGGGGACAGCCTCAACCATGGGCAGCCACCAAACACCGGCTTGAGTTTCAGCGCTTGCTGCTTACGAGATCAGCGACGGGAGACTTTTTCCTGTTCTGTTTTTCCACTTCTACTTGCATTTTGGCCATGGGTTTGGCCATGGCGAGCGCCATTTTGGCTTCGGCTTGCAATTTCTTTTGCCTGGTGAGGAAATCCATATCGTCTAGGGATTCAGATTCCTCTTCAGTAGTGTCTCTATCAGAATAGGAAGAACTCTGTTTGCTCTGCGAAGGGAAAAAGAGCCGCGTTGACCTTTGCATGCCAGGTACCATCCTGGGAGAGGGGCTGGAGCATCCCTGAGCTCTCCTGAGACTCCCCTCCATCGCTCAGCTCGCCACTTGATTTGATGTGTACCCATCTCAAGGAACACTTACAAAGGTAGTTTATTTCCCCAGTGTCGATAACAGATTACGATTTTAGCCTAATAAATAAATCATAGGAACAACAGATTTGTGACAAACTTGAATCAATTTCTTTGATTCTGGGTCTCAAAAGGCCAGACAGAGCAAACTGTTCAGCCCAGAGCTAAGGCAGCATGTAGCTCTCTGGAGTGGTTGGGACCCCAGGTATCCAATGCCCAACAGGGTTTTCTTGGTGAGAAAACATGGTTGGTTGGTGAGGAAGGTGATGCACAGATGTCACAGAGCAGCAAGAATTCCGGCAACGAGCACCCATGGTGAGTAAGCCATCTTTTATGATGTGTGTACAAGACATGTGTACGGAATACTAGACACACTTGCCGGTTTCTCTGAGTGACAGCTCTGTGTACGAGCTCTCCCACTGCCCCCCCCCCCCCCACTCGTCCTTTTAGAAGGTGTCCTACTGCTAGTCTGCGCTCATGTTTCTAAACCCAGTGGGGAAGGGTTGGTGTTTAGCATACTCCCCTTAGAATTTTTTAGGGCACATGTGATTTCTCTCCTGGTTTAACAGGAAAGTAGTTGCTGACTCTAACAGAGCTTACGTATCTTTGCTGCATCACCGTTCTGATTTTTCAGTCACTGTCGGATTTTAGGGGCATGCCACATCGAGAAAGGCAAAGCAACATTTCTGTTTAAATCTCTGTAGTGCTTGCTCCTGACTAACAACAGAAAAGAACCTGAAACACCAGGAAAGCACAGGCGTCCGGCCCCAGGCACAGCTGTGGACTCACCATGGGCGACAAGGGGGTGTCCAAGCTGGTTTCAGTCTTGCTGTCGTCTGCATCGCTGTCCTTGTCACTGCCGCTGTCGTTGACAAAGCAGATCTGCAGGTTCATCCCACTCTGCAGGCTGGGCAGAAGCAAACAGGTCACCAAGTCCACTTAGCATTTGTTACCTGGCCGCACTCAACAGAGCTACCTGGTTTTGCTAATAAAAAGCAATTGTATGTATTCTTCATGTGGAGAAGTGATTGACCAATATTACTCTTAACTCAGAAGTGGTAACATACAAGAGGATAATAATCACCTGATAACTTTACAACTTGATAAATGATAAAATAATAACTTTTACTAACATTGTATTAGTTTTTTCCACACTCATGTCATGTTAAGTGAAAAATATCGAAGGCCACATATTATACCGCCCAGCACAATACCAAACACACAGCTGGCACCCCCCAAAATGTGTTTAGTCATTGAGTTTCTATTCCTGTCGATGAAGATAAATAGGGTCCTCGGCCACATGAAGCTGCATGGTGTCATCCAGTGCAGCTTCAGATTGTCTCCATCGTGTCCCGTGGGGACAATTCGAAAATCCCCAGAGCCAGCATCCTAGAGCCACAGCTCTCTGAAGACCTCCCCCGACCAAAGAGACAGAATAGGGCCATCTGAAGGAAAATTTTATGTAAGGCAGTTGCCAAAAGCCAACCAAGGGAGCTCATTTATGTCATTAAGAAAAAAAACCACACTACAGGTTCACCCTAGAGAAATTTCAGAAAACCCCAAACCCAGTGAGAAAGGCACAGCCTCCAAATGCTGTGAGGTTCTGCCGGCTGCCTGCCAGGTGCTCTCTGAGCCTGGGAGGTGGAGCTTTCTCGGGAGCTCATTCTGTTCCTGGCAAACCCTGAAGCTCCGGGAGGGATGCTGCTGGAATGCGGCCACCAAGGTATCTTGGTTTCTTTGTATCGTTCCATGTGAGTCTCTGTATCTGCTACACACTAGGCCAGACAGGGAGTCTAATTCTTTGTCCTAAACTTCTGAGGTTAAACACGTTTTCCTGCTCTTTGGTGAGGGAGAGTTCTTAAACAAGTAATTTTCTTAGCATCCTAGTAGTCCCTAGTCTGTGTGTAGGGGTAGAGAAAGAAACGGCAAAAGGGGGGCTCCTGAACAGCAAGGATCATAAGGCTCATCTAAATCAGGTTTCGGACAGTGGACACCAAATGGCTCAGCGTTATTCCTGTCACAGGGAGAAAGGCAAAGAACTACTCATCTGAGAGTTGACACTTGTATTTGATTTTTTTTTATTCCAATGGGTAGGGATGCTTTGTACAAACTGCTCAGATGACTCATAGAAAGTGCTTCTTAGGAAATGATACAGAACCTAGAAAAGGAAATCTACTGGTTGAACACAGGCACCACATTGTTACATGTGTGTACTGCCACCTATTGTTCGCTTCCATAATGACAGAAAGTCCCAGCTCATATCCCCGGGAAGGAGACACTGCCTTTCCCTCAGGAGGTCCAGTTCCATTCCCTTCCTGACCGCACAGGAGGCAAAGAGACCTGGGCCTGGGGCTGGGCAACAGGTGCTGTCTGGTCAGCTCAGGGTGCTTGGATGCAGTCGGACTTGGGTTCAGAATCCTCACGTCTGTCTCTAGGCAAATTACTCCATGACCCTTGGTGTCCTCACCTGTCAAATGGGGTGAAGCACTCAGTGCTTTGTAGGAAGAATGAAAAGGGTTAGCAGAGAGCTGGCCACGAGGCAGTGTTCTGTCCAGATTAACTGCCCTCCTTTTCCTACTTTCTGAAAGCCTCGACAAAGGAACACAGAATTTTCAAAGCGACATGACTGTGTGCAGGGACCTCTACCATCACGTAAGGGAGTGCCTCACCTGGCCACTGTGATTGCCAGGTGCGCGCGCACACAGCTCTGGCAGTGTCCTTGAGTTGTCTGTAACTCTGCTGGGCAGCTTCACGCCTGTGAACTGTGAAGCCGGAATTCGTCTCCTTTTAACTTCCCCCCCTGGATTTTTTTTTTCCTGGAGAAATCTACTATGTTTAGGGTACCCTTTGATCCCATATAAATTAGGTTTTAAAATTTATTATCTGTAGTTGGTAAAAAAAAAAAACACACCCCAATATCAACCTAAAGCTTTATTATTGAGTTAATAATAAAACTCAAGATCTATGGATTGGAAGATAATGGGAAATAAAATTGTAAATTAAAAAACACATTTTAAAGGCATATTTTACAATAAAAAAGACATTTTAAATTAAATTTAATTTGAATCTAAGATCATGTCGTATTTTCTATTTATTGAATAAATTTTTGAAAAGAAGCATCTGGCCACTAGATACATAGATTATAAAAATATAAAATAACCCATGATACCATCATAAAATAAGATTTAAAATGTCCAAAGATAAATATTCTGAAGAAAGTTTGGTCATCAATTCTATTGTTCTGCCCCTAAACTGAACTTTGTGCTCGGATCAGCTCAGACCCAAATCAACCACCCCATGTAGCGTCTCTAACTCTGGAAAGGCAAAGGAAAAAAGTAGGGGAGGGAAAGGACTTAAGAATGAAATGGAAAAACACCTCAGGTGCAAATTGAGAAAATCGCCTTAGTATCACATTATCACTGTGGGAAACTGAACAGAGCTTCTTACTGGGTGAGACTTAGAATTCCTTACAGCGGTAATCACCAAGAATGTTGCTCTCAAGAAAAGGAAATTACGGGACATAACAGCTGATGGTTCAGAGGGGATTTCTGTAAAGACATCTTAAAATGGACTCACGTTTCAAAAAGGATGTTTGCCTTTAGCCTTTAAGCGGGTTTTAAGATGAAAGTGGCTTTGAGGAAATTCAGGCACAGCTCCCAAGCCGTGGCCTGGCTGTGGGGTGAGCAGGCAGCCCCCCTCCCCCCCCCCCCCCCCGCCCCCAGGCTGCTGAAGGCCTCTGTGTCCAGGGTTGAGTTAGATAAGCCCCACTCTGGCCCCTTCCAGCCTGGGGAGGCCTGGTGAACAGAAGCTCACTCCTGGAACCCGGGGTCCCTGGCCCCTGGCCCTCATACCACAGTGCATCTAGCCTCACTTCCAACCAGGCCACACACACGGGCATGCGAAATCCAAGCTGCTAGGGGTCTAATTTGTCCTGGTCTCTCAAGCACAGCCTGAGGTGAAAACAAAACACAACCCTCATCATGTTAATTAGTAATATAATTTAAGGTATCCAAGTCAAGGTTACTTGATGTTTCCAGTGGCATTTAGCAGAAAGTTGCCTGCAAACGGCTGCTTGAGCTCTGCCTTGCCTGTGGATTTTTGCAATGCAAGGTCAGCATCCGGGTTCTCCCAGACACCTCTCCTCCCTACGCACCATGAGGCAATGAGAAACCACACTGCAGACCAGCGCTACTGCGAGGAAGGCCCGCAGGTATGGAAACAGGGTGTTCTGGGCGGAGAATGCTCAGAAAGACGGAGAGATGAAGATTAAGTGCGCCTTCTGGACACCTCGGTGTGAGCAGAACTGGCCAGGAGTGGGCAGGCACTTAGCTGAGAGGCTGTTCAGCTCCCACATCTGCTTGGCATTTACAATAAGGAAGACTGTTACTTAGAAAATGCTTGTGCTGGCTTCCAACTACCGTTGCCAGAGATACCTCTAAAATATGCACACAACTGAGAGGATGGTAGAAATGAAAAGTTCTTAACTACTAAGAGGATACCTCAAAAATTTAGCCAAGTGGTAACAGGATTTGGTATAAAGACACCACTTTTTCCAAAATGCAAGGACAAGAGCAGTTTATTTCCTGAGACAAACTACGCGATGCCCCTGAAGTCTGCTGGGACTTCCAGCGGGGCAGGAGCCATAGTGGATTGGGCCTCAGTCCTTGGCCGTGGGTGTGGTGACTGGCGCTGGGCTGGGCTGGGCTGGGCTGCGGCCAGTTCGGAGCCCCAGAACTGTTTGGTGTTTTCTGATTTTAGAAATAGGAATCTTCTAGTACCAGCTTGGACCCCCAGCATCTTCATATAAATACTTAAAATTCCTGGGTTTTACCCCCTGTACTGCCTCTTAGTTAACTTCACTTGAAATGTCCAATGAATTTGGGTTTAAAAGTATGCGCACGTACATTCTCTGCTTGGGCTGAACAACCAGCCACCTGTGGCTTACAGGCAAGGTAACGGTCACTCAGAGAAGTCCAATGACTTGCCCCAGAACTGTGACAGCCTCATGATAAAAAATGGTCCCGATTTCCCCCCTCCTGGTATCTTGAAGAGGACTTCGCAGCTTCTTCCATTAAGAGGTAGGACCCACTTCCCTGCTCCTGGGCTGGCCTCCTGACTTGTCCTGGCCAACAGGATGCAGAAGTGACTTCATTCCTCTTCCAAGCCTCCCACTGAGGGAACCCTGCCACAAGTCCAGGCTAGCCGCTGGTGGACGAGAGACTTTGCAGCACAGAGCTCAGGTAAGAGTAGTAGAGACACCTCACCATCCGTAACTGACCGCAGACACACAAGTAAGCCCCTGGGAGCCCAGGCCTGATCTGCAGACCTGCTCAGCCGCCCTACATAGGCTCCTAAGCTAAAACCTTATCATCATATGCCACTGAGGTGGGTGGTTTATCATGCCTCGTCATTGTGGCAACGGATAACTGTACAAGGTCACAAAGCAAGAGACTACAGGCTGGATCTCTGGTTTTGGAATCCAGTGGCCTTTCCCCCACGTAAACTTAGGTTTGGATTTATTACATTGTGCTTGAGATGGTAATATAATTTTACAGGGCAGATGCCTCCTGTAGCTGCTGATAACTTCAAGACGATTGTACAGTTTCCTTAAGAAACAGAGTGAGAGGGAACTTCCCATATGCCTATGGATTTCCAACATGCCTCGCTCACTCTGTGTGCACAACCAGAGTGTCCAGGAGCCACGGGCCCCGCTGTGCCATCCGGTACGTGGCACCTCCAACCAGTCGGCGGACGGGCTGTTAAAACACGTTATTTCCACTTATTTTAATGGATCTGTGATAAATTATTCAAAGACTTTGCACATGATGAATAATCTGCCATATTTTTTATACCTTATCTTTTTCTGTTTCACAAGAATTTCAAAGGGGAAGAAACATAAAATGTGGGCTGTAATTACCCAAGGGTAGCTGTAAACACATTTCATTTTTCTAAGGATTTGTTGTGAAGAAAGAAAGTGAGGACAATTGAGCTCTGGGTAAGTTCTAGACGCTGCACATGTGTGATGGTGTCTCTGTGGAATGTACAAGGGAGGTCGATAAATTATAAAACACGTTTCCCATCCCCCAAACCTTGCATCTTCCTCTTCTTTTCCTTACTGACTGTTCCATATCGCCATTTATCGTGAGTTATAGAAATACCTATCACTATTTTTTTAATAAGAGGAAAAGGTAGAGTTTTTGCTTCCTAATATTTGTTGTTGTGAAAATACATTGCTACTTCTTATTTTATTTTAGAGGGAACGTGTTAACTCTCTTTGCTGCAGGCTGTGTGATGCATGGGATGATGCCTTTTTAAAAGGAGTGGGGTTCATTTAATAGGAGAGATTTTTGCTGGTACAACATATATCATCACATACACAAAAGGCCTGCAAATGATTTTTCTAACTGTATTAGAGAGGAAGAGGATGTTTAACCATGCATCCATCCACTCATTTGATGATCAGGCACCAACATCTCTGCAAACTCCGTGGCACCAACAGGCTAGAGCAGAGCAGCGGCTGGTCCCCTTGGCCCTGGACACACACTTTCTAGTTTGCTACAGTTCCACCTATTGCCTTTTAGGGGCTTCTTTACTCATTTATGTTTCTTGCTAGCCCTGAAGACATTTTATAGTTCATGACCACTCTATTAAGTGGATGCATAGTAGTAGCTGAACCAAGAATAATAGAAATCAGGTCTTCCTAACAGCTACCAATGCTTGGATCGTTAAATCACAATGTGCAAGTAAAAATGTGGACTGTACAGGGCACTGGAAGAGAACACACACACACACACACACGACAGTCCCTATCTTATATACGACAAAAGATACTTTAGTAACCTGGACATTAACTAATAAGGTGTTAACCAAGAAGAGTGAATGAGCAGGGTAGTGCAAAAGAAAGGAGAGACTTGTGAATTGGGGGTGAGGGAAAAATGCAGGAGAGGGGTAGAAAGCCAACCCTCCAGCAGGTATGTGCCCAGAGATGTTAAGGGTAGTTTCGAACTACGTGATAAAGCAAGGAGTAAGGGAAAGGGGAACCACCTGCTACAGGACTCAGGCTTCCTCGGCAGGAGCTGAGAGGCAGCTGCCAAGGTGCTGAAGTGTGAACGGCCTTCTCTAGGTTTCTTCCTCCTAATCCCACACATACTCTCTTTTTCTGCTTTCTTTCCTAAGGCTAGTTCTAGATCCTTCCATCTGCACATGTTCACGTGATGGCTGGCAGGCACCCAACACCACATGGCCACAGAACCTTCTCTACCCAAGAGACTAATGGGAAAGGGAACTAGCTGTCTCCAGCTTTTCTTTGGTGAAGAAAAAGTCCTAGCCCAAGTCTCTAGAGAGCTATAAATACACACTTGCGTTCCTCAGACAGCTGCTGGATCCAATTCCACACCAGTGTCCAGTTCCTTCACTAATGACCACTTACACGTAATTAAATTTGGAATTATAGGATCTTTATGTTGGAAAAATGCATTTCACCACAACTATTTTTTTAGCATTAACTGAAGACCAGAATGAGGCTGCTTTTCCTCGGCACCAAATACGGTTTACTCTCATCTTAACTGAAGCCTAATGATTTCTAAGCAATCTGCACTCTGAAATACAAAAAGGAATTACCATTTCTGAGCATCTACTACATGCTAGGTACTTTATAGTTACCTCCAATCTCCAGATATACATGAACTAAGTATTCTGATCTCCTTTTCACATATGAGAAAACTAAGGCTCAGAGGTTAAATCATACAGGGTCACCAAACTGGTATTCTACTGTAGAACTTGGGTCTTCTTTGAGAGACCAGGGCACTTTAAAAAAGACAGAATAAATTCATGAATGGAAGAGAAAAAGAGAAGATGAAAAATAAAACAAAATGAAAACAAAACAAAGAACTGGAAACAACTCCAGTGTCTAACAATAAGAGTCTGATTAAGCATGTTTTGGTGAAATATATTATGGGCCATTATACAGCTAATAAAAATAGATATGATAGTAGAAAGTTATGACTATGGGCAAATGTTCATGATATATTTAAAAATAGCTCATAAAACAGTAGGTATAGTAAGATTTCAACTCTGTAAACAAAATTGTGGCGATATATGCACCAAATAGGAGATCTACCTAGGTATTTTTTGGTGGAAGTAATTGAACTGACTTTGAGTTTTTTTTCTTGTGAGTGCTTCTGAGTCCCCATGTGTGGGCACTCAGCAGGAATCACAAAAAGGAAACGGAGAGAACATGGGCGAGCTGATTAGCACTTCGTGTCGGAGAAAAGGTGAGTAGGATGCAATGCTGGACAGCTGCAAGAGGGTGGTTGTGTGTCTGACTCAGGTCTCTGCAGGGACCGTGACTCACACGTGAGTCAGGCTGGGCTCTGTGTTTGGCAGGGTGCTGGGGTGATGGGAGATGGTCTCGGGGGACAGCAAGAAACATAATTTCTTATAAGTGAGCATTGCTGTGGATGGGCTCTTTGATTCAACCACTGACGTCCGTCCAGCCCAGTCTCCATCCCCGTCTCCTCCTTGGAGCTGAAGCAGACATCAGTCTTTAAAATAATTGCTATGCACTTAACTGTCCGTATTTTTAAAGCCAGCCTGCCTATTTGCTCTGCTCAGCCCAGACAGAGTTTAGACTTGTATCTGCCTGACCTGCTGCTGAGTTTCAACTGCTGGAGCTGGAGAAATGCTCGTCCCTGGCCAGACCTGTGCCAACGTCTATGGGGCGGGAGTAAAGGTACCGCAGTCCGAGGGTCAGTGCCTGGATTTGGTTGAACATGGCAGTCTTTTAAGCTCGCAAACATGGAATCACTGCTTTCACCACTCTTTTATGTTATGTTTAAAAAAATGACGGGCCCCTTGTGCAGACTTGGTTGCGCGGTAAGCTATCTCAAAGGCATTCTCTTTCATGATTTAACGTGTGGCCATTTGATTTCTGTACAGCCATTAAAAAGAATGCGGGAGATCTACGGAACTGCCTTGATTCCAGGAAGCTTGGTTATGCCCATTCTGCCATCTTTAAAATCAGAATGTGCCTCGCAACCTCCACCGCCTGGGTGGCTGGTGGCAGTTCCGCTCCACTGAACTGTAGCCCCATCCACCAAGAGACCAGTTAAGGACCCCTGAGGACAGAGGCCGGCCCTGGGAGCTGGCTGTTCATGTCTTCTGATAAGAACAAAGCTCCAGCATCAAAACCTATAGAACAGGGACAGCGGTTTAGAAGGTGACACAGCATCCCTGACGGCACAGGTGACAGCGTGGGGAAAAACAAAGACTGAGGCCTTTAAGGGAAAGTAGTTCAACAGAGAATTGGACTCTGAATGTGAAAATTTGTTGGACTCAACCAACAAATTTCACTTTTTTCCTGTATGCACAAAAGGCATGTGTATATCTACATAATTCTAAAGACTCTTTCAGTAACTAAAATAAAAATTCTGGGTGATAGGAGGCATATATCATCACTTCATTGGCAGTGGTTCTTCAAAATATCCTCCACAGGTTTTTAATGCAGTGATAATCCGAATAAGGAGACTAAGCCAGGGGGCAGAGAACATTTTGTAAGACTGAACTGGCAGTGTGTAAATCTCCGGGTGGCACAGGTCCCCCGGAGTCAGTGAGGGGGTTTTCTAGTAGCAGCAAATGCTTGTGTAAACTCTCAAAGAGGCCCCGTCCTCCTGTGAGCTGCGCGTGTGCAGATACGCGTGTGGGAGCCCTGCCCGAGGGCACGCGGGCCACAGTAATAAAGTCGTGACAGCCTGTCAAAGATGACGCACCAATGAGAAATCTTTCCTACCAGTTCTTTTAATTAAACATTCAGCTGTCCACTGGAGCCAATTTTAAATATAAAATGTAGCCCTGTAGCCTTTTTCTTCCTGCCTCCCACCCTCCTGCAGTAGTGCCGACAATGAATTCTCATCGGTGATTTAAAAAAAATTCGTAAGACAGGGTACAGCTGGTTATGCCTCTAGCAAGATGTCAAATTTTGCTTGCATAAAATTAATTGCACCTAATTAAACTGGGGTCATTGGCATTATTGTAAAGCGAGGCTATTTATTAGACAAAGAAAATTTCTCAAATACCAATTTGCTTTTCTTTCAGGTTTGTGAAAGTGAAGAATTGCTTACATAATTAAACTTGTTTTGCCATTTTAAGCTTTTTGCTCTTCAGAAGATCTACTTCAAGTCTTGTTTCAATTGTTACTTAAAATTGTGTAACATTTTAGAATACTAGAGGTAATCGTTGGAGGAGGTTATAAAAAAAGATAGGTTTTTTCCAACTAATATCAAAAGGAGAATTTGTAAACATCCATTTGCAAGGACACATACCTTGGAATTACTAATACACAAAAAGGGTTTCTAAGCAAATTATTGGTATACATGTCTGAGGTTAATATGAAATTTAAAACATATGTTCCATGTTATAAATAGGTTGCTACAGTATGCACCTATTACTGCAAGAAAAATGCCTCAGAAAAAGCCGATTTCATTGTGATGAAACAGGACACCCATGCTGGGTATATACGACCATTATGCTCACTTCTTCCAGGAAGTTATGCAAAAATCATCATCATTAGAGACAGAAGGATGATTCACATTCCTGGCAAAATGATGCTGGTTCGACCTGTGGTTCCGCGGCAGATTATATATGCAGATTCTCAGCTCCTCATGGTCAAAGCTCCTGCAAACCTCATTTCTTTAACAGCGCTCTAGATCAATGTTATCTGTCCAGTTGCTACAACTTCCTAGGCCGTGGCACTCCCTGTCCCCCCACCCAAATGCACAAGGATGTGGTGGGTACCTATTACAGGTCTTGCTTCAGCCATTCACCAATAAACCTATAAGAACAAGAGTGATAGGCGTTTTGATTTGAAAATGTTGCAATGGTTGAGATGAGTAAACAGTAATCATTATTCAAACCAGCTGCTCAAAAGCTCTCTGGGGGATTTCTGCTTTTCATAACATTCACAATATTTGGAGAGGAGAGCATGGCCTATGCTAGGTTATGCCATCCCATCTCATACTTGATGAAAAGGACTGTATTATATCCTCTTTGCATTTATTTGTATGTAAATAAAATCTATCTTGGGGTAAGGCAAGAAGGGAGCTGAGAGGTGATTTTGCAGTTACTTGGAGAAAAGGAGGATGAAGAAGGCAGAGAGAGTTTTCTTCACCAGGGCAGATCAGGGTGTGATGTTTGAAAACTGAAAGACCTCCTGGATGTCTATCACTAAACACCACTCTGTCTTCTGTTCTCGGGGCCGCCAGGCCAGGTTCCGTTCCTTCTACGGCACTAAGCTGTCTAAACCCGGCATCCGAACTCTAATGCTGATTCAAGATCAGTTTGGTCAATAAAAAAATTTTGTATAAGATTATAATACTCATAAAAAAGGAATATTTATTTTTTCAGGAACATGATTAGACCTAATATTTCTTAGAAACCTTATTTCAAAAATAGGTAATTTATTTTTTATCATTCCCTTTTAAGCTTTTAAAAGCTTTTTGCTGAATTATTTTTAAATAGAAAAAAATGACAAAGGTCATATGGTCTCAATTTGAAAGGCTGATCATGTGTAGATTAGCAAATTTTGATGAATAAAAACACAGGCACTTCCTATATTTGCCATACTTCAGTATAAGTCAAATCTAATTAGTAGAGTTATGAAGCAATATTAAAAATTCTTTTGGTACAATAATTATTGTGAGCCTAGCTTACATTTATTTAACAGCTCGTCACTCTTTTAAAAAGTGCTTCAGGAGATGTCACCAATTAGAAACATTCAGTGGGGATGACTGCGAAGGCCCTGTACTCACAGGCGCAGCTTAAACACGTCTTCCCAGAAGACCCGCACGCCACTTCGCAATGTCTCACGTGATGTGCATGACATTTTTATAGGTGCACACGTACATTCTTTAAAACACATAAACAACTCTATCATTTTACCAAACAAAGATGCCATTTAGTGGGTAGTCCCCACCTTAAAAGTAAGCTCAGCACTTCAGAATTCGTTGCTTGGCCAATTAATTTTAACTCCCCAGCCTCATTTAAAACCGAGTGCTGGGCTTTCAGACAGGTGCGTTCGTGTAAGATTTACCTAGTTCGGGTCATTTAACTAACTCGACATGTGTGCTCTGGCACATGTCTGAGCACCGTGGTGGCCTCAAAGATCTGACACCCCTCAAGTACTTTTGTAAAGTAAGAGGGGAGGTATTTCTAGCTCCGTGAAGAATCTCAGGGGTTGTAACACATTAGAAAAAATTAGTTCTAATAGGGATGGGAAATATGCAACTGAACATTTCCTAGGGCTTTTCTCCTACATTATTTCTGATAAGGGGAAATGACAGTCAGTCTTTGCAGACTTTAAATTTATGGCAATAAAGAGATATTTCTTAGAAACATTAAGTGTCATTATTAATCATCATCTTAAGAAGTATCCAAAAGTCATCGTGTTCTCACAGAGGATGATCTCATCCCAGCATGTGGAGATGAAAACATCTGAGAGAACAGGATATAAATAATCTTCCTTATGGCGAGTCAACAGGTGTAGCTTGTTCTGAGCTACTGTGAAATACATGTGTTTAGATCTTTGTGTCTCCAAAGGGGGTAGATGACTCAGTGATTTTCAAGTTTTGCTTTGCCAGAAGCGTTTCAGGTGGGCTCTGGAGGCCGGCAGGGGAGGGATGGAGACGGGCACAGATGGGAAATGATGGGGGAGGCATTTTCTGGGCAGCATTATCCCAGTCCCTTTCCTTCAGTCCTCCTGAACCAGAGGAGGATGGCTTTGTTTTACACCCAGGGTTTCTGCAGACGATTTAGTTTCAGAAGATATTTCTTTTATGATTTCACTTATACATGGCATGTAAAGAACAAAACAAACATACAAAAATAGAGACTCACAGATACGGGGAACAGACTGATGGTTGACAGAGGGAAAGAAGGCTGGGGCACTGGGTGAAAAAAGTGAAGGGATTAAGAAGTATAAATTGGTAGTTACAGAATAGTCACAGAGATGTAAATTACAGCATAAGAAATACAGTCAATAATATCATAATAACTATGTATGGTGCCAAGTGGGTAGTTGAAATACTGGGGGGAACCACTCTGTAAACTACATGATTGACTAACCAGTGTGCTGTACACCTGAAACTAATACAGAATAACATTGAATGTAAATTATAATTGAAGAAAAAATAAAAACCTTCATGAGACTTCTATTTAAATATGGCACCCTGAACACAGCTGTATATCTAATCTCTCTTCTGAAATCCTACTAAAATAATATTAGAGGAAGAGAAAAGGTATAAACCTACATGGCCAAAGAAAATGGAAGTCAACAGCACACAAGAGAGTTTGAAAAAGTTTGGAAAATGTAGGTGATGGATGAGATATTTGACACCCCCCGACAGGGCTATCTATCTGGACCCTCTATTTGCCCCGTTCACCTACGGCCCTCTGGCCAGCAGCATGTGGAAGGCCATTATCTGCAGGCGCTGAATCAGAGGAGCTCTGGACTGGGGCACAGTCAGGCACAGCTAGCGTGGCAATAAAGGGCCTTACTGACCCCAGAGAATTAGGGGAAATTCTACATGTTGAACCTTCAACCCTTCCCTCGCTAGAGTCTTGAAACACTGGTAACCTGGCTTAAAACTCTTTTGGGTGAGGTTGTAGAGTTCTCTGCGACGACTTACAGCTCAAGGGAAAGGGTAGTTTTAGGTGGTTTTCATTGGAGGCACCTTAATGAATGGTTGTGCTTCTATCTGACCATTCTAAAAGCAAGTCCACCGTGCATTAATGCAACAACTCTTTAGTGACTGACTATGTCCTAGGCGCTACTGTAGGCAATAGTTATGGTGGTGAACAAAACAGATGTGCTTCCTTGGAACCTACATTTTAGTGCTGGAGAAAGACAAAGAACAGATGTCAGGTGGAGATAGGAATCACAAAGAAAAACACATCAGGGTAAGAGGGGAAGCAGGGTCAGAGGAGAGAAAGGATCCATATGTTGGGTGTTTGCCATTAACTGGGTGGTCAGAGAAGGTCTCTTGAGGAGACAATATGGGCCACCGAGCCCAACAGGAGGGTTCACTGAACAGCTTTCTGAGTTTTACGTTTAATTATTAATGGACAGAAGTCAAAACAAAAAAAATAAATTCAGAAAAAGCCATGGACAGTTTAGAAATCGGAAGAAAACATTTTAAACAATCACTAATATTAATACTTTCAGTGAGATGAGAAAGTATGATGCCCAAAATTGTGAAAACATAAATAAAATGGACACATTCGTAGAAAAATGTAACTGATCAGAACTGATTCAAGAATAAAAAATGTGTACAGTCTTATAACCCTACAGTAAATGAAAGAGGTTAGAGCAAATATGCAAAGGAAATACCTGGCTCAGATGATCACACAGGTGACAAACAGACCATTCCAACATTATGCAGGCTTTTCTCAGACAATAAGAAAGAAGAAATAATATCCAGCTCATTTTTAAGCCAGCATAACCCTGATACTAAAACCACAGAAAAAATATTATGAGAGAAGAATATAACAGACTGATGTCATTCTGGAACAGAAATGTAACAATCCTAAACAAAATATGATAAATAAAATCCAATTGTTTCTGCAAAAAGATAATATCCTCAGCCAATTTTGGTCTATATAGGAATGTGAAGATTGTTCAATATTTCGAAGATCTATAAATGTAATTCATTGATTCATTACTAGCTTAATACAGTAAATCATATAATCACCTCAACAAATGCAGAAAAACATGATAAATACCTATTCATGATAATTATTTGTAAATTATGAATAGAAGGGAATATCATTAATCTCACCAAAAGAAACATTAAAGAAAACATAAATTTAACATCATCCTAATGGGGAAACATTAGAAGCATTCCATTTAATATGAGAAATAGGCTAAGGACTCCAACTAGTACCATTTTTAATCCTTACTGTATTAGTGCACCTACCCAGTATAATAAAACAACCAGAAGCATGAGGATTGTAAAGAAAGAAAGCAAGCTGCTATTTTCTGTAGATGACATTATTTAAAAATCTCAGAGGATGTAGAGGCAACTTCATCAGAATATGACAACAGAGAAGTTATAGGAGTGATAATAACAAGGAGACTGGGTATAAGGCCACTACACAAAGTTAGGTGCATTTCTGTTCACCAGCAGCAAATGAGAAAGGATTACTAAAGAGGATTTAAGATAAAACCAGAATATCAAATATCTAGAAATAAATACAAGAAAAGATGTACATTAAGCTGAAATTACAAAACCTTAAGAAATATTTAATAAAATCTAAATAAAGGAGGGATGGACCATATACATGGATCGAAGGATTAATATAGTGAAAATCTAATTCTCCCCTAAATTAATCTATAGATTCAATGCAATTCCAGTCCAAATCCTAAGAGAATATTTTGCCGAACTTGATTAGACGATTTAAAATTTATATAGAATAAAAATATACAGAAGAATAAATATAAAATAAAAAAGCACAGGCAGTGTGTTTCTAAAGAAAAAGAGTAAGAAGAGGGACTTGTTTGTGCAAATGTCAGGACTTATTTTGAACCTCCAGTAATCAAGACTGTCTGGTATTGATGCAGGAATAGAAACACTAATCAATGAAACAGAATGTCTTCCAGTTAATGTCTGCTATATACAGAAGTGGTCAAATCAGTGAGTAAAAAAGGGATTGTTTAATAAATATGATGAAAATAATAATCATGTATATGGAAAAGGATAAGATTAGATTTCTCCTCATACCATATCGAGAAACCAACTCCTAATTTATTACAGACTTTAAAAAAACAATTGACACTTTCAACTCTTGTAGGACATCTGGGTTAATATCTTTTGGACCTTGGGGTAGAGGAAGTTTTTTATATAAGACAGAAAAGTATTGACTCTGAAAGTTTGATAAAAATTTACGGTGTTAAAATTAAGAATTTGTGGTCATAAAGACACATTGAAGAAGTGAAAAGACAAGCTACAGTCTGGGAAAGACTGTAATATATAACCTGCAATATATACAGCATGTTAAGGATTAGTATCACGACTACACAACTTTCACAAATCAATTAAAAAAAAGAAGAGAATCCATAAGATCCAAACAGACATTTCACAGATGAGGAACCAAGGATGGCTAATAAACACAAAGTAATACTATGCTGTACCATTCAATTAAGAAAAGTTTAAAATAAATTGCCAATATAAGTGTTAGAAAGGTTATAAATCCATAGGTTCTCTGAAACACGGCTCATAGCATGCAACTTGTTGTGACCATTTTGGAAGAAAGATTAGCCCTGGCTGGTGTGGCTCCGTGGACTGAATGATGGTCTGAGAACCAAAGGATCACCAGATTGATTCCCAGTCAGGGTACATGCCTGGGTTGCTGGCCAGGTCCCCAGTAGGGGCGCGTGAGAGGCAACCACACACTGATGTTTCTCTCTCTTTCTCCCTCTCTTCTCCTCTCTCTAAAAATATCTCACTTGTGGCCAAGATGGAGGCGTAGGTAGATACACTGTGCCTCCTCACACAACCAAAAGAAGGACAAGAACAAATTTAAAAACAAAAACTGCCAGAAAATCGAACCTATGGAAGTTTGACAACTAAGGAGTTAAGAAGAGACATTCATTCAGACTGGTAGGAGGATGATGGGCAGCCGGGCAGAGAGGACTTGCACAAGGCTTTGGCTGGCAGACCAGGTGAGGTGGTGGCTGGTGGAGTGGGTGGTCCCACATTTACCCACATGTGGATAAACCCGGAGCAACAACTGGAGAGCGAGATAGGCCGCACAACCCAAAGTTCCAGTGTGGGGAAATAAAGCCTCAAATCTCTGACTGAAAAAACCTGTGGGCATTGCGGTGGGAGAAACTGCCAGTCTCATAGGAGAGTTCATTGGAGAGACCCACAGGGTCCTAGAATGTACACAAACCCACCTACCTGGGAATCAGCACCAGAAGGGCCCAATTTGCTTGTGGGTAGCAGAGGAAGTGACTGAAAGCTGGCAGAGAGCAGAGCAAGTGGCACTGTCCCCTCTTGGACTCCTCCCCCCACATCCAGCGTCACAACGCAGCAACGTGGGTTGCCCCGCCCTGGCGAATACCTGAGGCTCCACCCCCTACTATATAACAGGCACACCAAGACAAAAAATTGGCCCAAATGAAAGAACAGGTCAAAGCTCTAGAAAAAATACAATTAAGTGATGAAGAGATAGCCAACCTATCAGATGCAGAGTTCAAAACACTGGTAATCAGGATGCTCACAGAATTGGTTGAGTAGGGTCACAAATAGAGGGAAAAGTGAAGGCTATGAAAAGTGAAATAAAGGAAAACGTATAGGGAACCAACAGTGAAGAGAAGGAAACCAGAACTCAAATCAACGGTTTGGACCAGAAAGAAGACATAAACATTCAATCAGAACAGAATGAAGAAACAAGAATTCAAAAAAATGAGGACAGGCTTAGGAACCTCCAGGACAACTTTAAACATCTCAACATCAGAATCATAGGGGTGCCAGAAGGAGAAGAGGAACAGCAAGACATTGAAAACTTATTTGAAAACATAATGAAGGAGAACTTCCCCAATCTGGTAAAGGAAATATACTTCCAGGAAGTCCAGGAAGCTCAGAGAGTCCCAAAGAAGCTGGACCCAAGGAGGAACACACCAAAGAACATCATAATTACATTACCCAAGATTAAAGATAAGGAGAGAATCTTAAAAGCAGCAAGAGAAAAGGACACAGTTACCTACAAAGGAGTTTCCATAAGATTATCAGCTGATTTCTCAAAAGAGACCTTACAGGCAAGAAGGGGCTGAAAAGAAGTATTTGAAGTCAAGAAAGGCAAGAACCTACCTCCAAGATTACTGTATCCAGAAAAGCTATCATTTAGAATGGGAGGGCAGGTAAAGTGCTTCCCAGATAAAGTCAAGTTAAGGAGGCTCATCGTCACCAAGCTCTTATTATGTGAAATGTTAAAGGGACTTATCTAAGAAAAAGAAGATCAAAAACTATGGACAGTAAAATGACAACAAACTCACAGCTATCAACAACCAAACCTAAAAAACCAAAAACTAAAACGAACCCAGCAAACATATAGAACAGGAACAGATTCACAGAAATAGAGATCACATGGAGGGTTATCAGTGAGGTGGGGGAGGGGGAGAGTGGGAGGAAAGGTACAGGGAATAAGAAGCATAAACGGTAGGTACAAAATAGACAGGGGGAGGTTAAGAATAGTATGGGAAACGGAGAAGCCAAAGAACTTATATGTATGATCCATGGACATGAACTAAGGAGGGCGGATGATGGTGGGAGGGGGAGTGTAGGGTGGAGGGGAATAAAGGGGAGAAAAAATTGGGACAACTGTAATAGCATAATCAATAAAACTTATTTAAAAAATAAATATAAATCTTAAAAAAAAGAAAACAGACTGGCATTATCTTCTAAATATGAGCATTAGTGTATTTTCCTAGTAATTCCACTCCTGGGTGGAATCAAAGAGAAACTCTTGCACACAGAGAGCAAAAGACATGTATAAGCACATTTATAAGCAGTAATGTTTACAAGAGCAAAACCTTTGCAAAAACTCAATGCCCACCATCAGGACAGCGGCAGGAGAAACTGACTATATTCACATAGTGAAATATTATGTAGCCGTCGAAATCACCGACCAGCAAAAGGGAAAATGGGGCAATTTTAAATTCAGGACAAAAACCTTAATTTCTCAAGTAATCGTAGTTTGTGACCTGGTTCAGTATGAATAACATGCCCTTAATAATGGAAACACTGAACAGTTACTTGCCCCCAAACTGTGAAATAACTATGAAAAGAACAGGGTCTGGAGTGCAGATACGCCTGTGAGATAGCTGCAAAAGGAAGTTGAGCCCGACATTTCTACCGTAGGTGGTCAAAAAATGGTCACTTAAAAGTAAATGCTAAGAAGACAAGCCTTTTACTTAGAGATGTGTAGGTAAATACCAGAAGAAACAGCCAAGGAGTTAAACGTTTCTAAAGAGTGGGACAAAAATAGAGAGGGATTGGACAGGAGACTGTTACTTGTATTTCATGTTATTATATACCTTGTAGTTATTATCCTATTTCACTGTCATAGCCATATGTATGTATGTGTGTATGTGTGTGATACTGTGTCTACCTGTATCTATCTAGCTAGCTAACTTTGATTTAAAAAACAAAAATCTCCATTTGGACCCAATAGATATGACATTGCTGAACAGGGAAATGGTATTTCTAGAAGAAAACTTTTTGGTGCTTTGGGGAACATTAGAGAACAGTAGCAGAAACCTCTAAGACCATAGGGTTCAATCCCCTCATTTTATGAAAATGAGGAAACTGAGGCATGATAAAACTAAGTAAACTGATCAAGTCTCAAAATCGGAAGCTCACTAGAACTAACCCTCAGGTCTCCAGGGGCCCAGGCAGAGCTCTTCCTGCCACATCCCACTGGGAGGGCAGACAGGTGCTGCTACAGCAAAGGGAAGGGCTCACCTTCCAGCTCGGGAATGACATGAAAAGAGCAAGGGAACTGAGGAAGAGACGCCTAACTCTGAAAGGCCAAACTGCGGCTCCTGTCCTGACGAGCTAGCTCACCTGCAGTGACCCTAAATATGCGTATATGCAAGCGTGTGTGTGTTTTCTGATTTTTGCTGATTTAAATGCATCTCTAAGCATGGCACTGAAGTAAAATACAAGGCTTACTGAAAGCCAGACAGATATAAATAGATATTAAAGTGCCTAATTCCTTAAATGCGCACATGAAGGCAAGGGTGGATGGTTGAATGACTTCATAAATGCTATCTTGTGTCTCCCACACCCGGCCTTACACGGTGTATATATACCTAGCATTGATACAGGGAGTATTTACTCTCACAAAGCCCGAAGGAAGACACAGCCATTCCAAACAGAAATGCACATTTGGGGAGGCATCAAGATTATGCTGATGGGTCTTCAGCTACCACCATCTTTATTAAAAACAAAGTTCTATGTGTTTTAATCACTTGGAATACCTATATTCATAATAGTTAATTTTTCAGATTGCCTCAGTAAGCAAAGTGTGACCCATGGACTGGCAGCCTGGACCTCAACTGGGAGCTTGTTAGAAATACAGAAACTTGAGCCCCACCTAAACCTAACGACCAACCATCACCATCAGCATCAGCATGCTAACAAAATCCCCACGTGTTTCACACGCATAATAACGTTTGAGAAGCTCTCATCAACAGCTTATTTGCTAGGTAAAATTATAATTTTAATATATGTTAATGGGAATTGGAAGCTATGTAAATAGCCAATGATATACTGAAATATCAATAAATGAGCAATTATCTTGAAATAAATTAAGATGAAGAAAAGCCACCCAGAGGACAGGTTAAGCTCTGTACTGTAGTAAATGGTAAATAATCAGAGCGGGAACTTTATTTTTCAGTTGCCAGTTTTCACTGCAATCAGATATATGAGGGAGGTGGTGCTGGATGCTTTGGGGGCGCTTAATGGGAAATCTGGTGGCCTGCCACACTTCTCTAAGCGTCAGCCAGCTTGTTTTGGAGTGCGCCTTGATTCCCTCATCACCGTGCAAAATCAGAACAGTGTCTAGAAAAAAAATCAAATATAGAAATCTGACCTCAAGTAGCTGGGCAAATGGGCCAAAAAAACCCCAAAACTAAAACTCAAAAAACCAACCCAACAAACAGGGTGAGGTCTGCCCAGAATCCAAATAAAGGTGATAGTATTATTAAAAAAAAATACTCAAGGATTTAAAGAATATCTTTTATTAAATGTGTAGTCAGATGACAAAATCCATTAGGTACATATATCAGAAAATCAGTTCAAAAGAACACTCACCGAGAGGAAAGGCTTGGCTTCCCACTTTTGCTACAGCTGGTATAAATTCCTGGGCCATCATCAAAGAAGCTCCCGAGGGCCAACTTCTGTCGGATAGATTCTCTCTCATTTTTCTGTGCCTAAAATTTCAGGAAAATAAAAAGTGCCGATAAGCGGGCAGAAAACAGCACAACCACGGGCGGTCTAACTGTTAAGTTTCTTTGTACTGTAACATGAGACGAAAAATAAATACGTAGGCCACACCAAAGGGCACTGGAATTATTAAAAGCTGGACCTAAACCAGTCTCTCCTGGTTCCACCTCTGCAAGCGATTTCAAGCCTTCAGAGTCCTCAGTCTGGGAAATCACCTCTTGAGATACTAAACAATCTTCACCAGGACAGAAGTGGGTTTCTTGGAGCCATGACCTTTCTTCTCACCTGCTCGGTACGACAGAGTGAAGCTGTGGAGGGCAAGCATTTCGTCCTCAATCAAATTGTTTTTATCCCAAATGTGGCCTTTCCCAGAATGTCATCTTTCTCTTCCTTGTATCACCCCTTCAGCCCACCTTTGCCACGGCAAGGATAGGAATTCATTCAACCCCCATGCACTGAACCTCGATGAGACAGCACATGCCACACTATGACGCTGGAACAGAGCCCTGAAGGACAGACGTAGCCTCTGCTGCCACCAAGCTCTCAGTCCTGATGGGGACTATCGTTTCTGTTCAAGAGTTGTAATGACCTTACCAGGTTTAGAATATGAGAAGCCCCACCATATCGCCCGGGATAGCTGGAGCATTCTAATGGAACCCATCTGTTTCATATTTTGAAGGGAAGTCAGGTCGGCGTGCACAGGAAAGGATCTGGTAAACGACACTGCTGAGATAATTTGGGTATGTTTACAGCACTTGGCTTCCCATAAAAGTCCCATAAAAATTCACCATGCTGAACTTTTAAACCCTTTAAACAACAGGAGAGGATTATGAATGATTTCCTTAGTTAAAAATAAAACAGCTACGAAAGCAAACATGAGTTCGAAACCCTGGGGTGAGGAGGTTTCGGTCTGCGGTTGTGTGGGGACGATGAGGTTGTGAGAAGCATCATTTTACGATCTGAGCAGGGGGCTGAAGACTATGCTGAGCAAATGAGGTTACAAAACCCAGCCCACAGGACGGGGTGTGGCTCCGGAAGGCAGATGGCTCCTGGATCCTCCCAGTAGGAGGTTCTGGAGCCACGTCTGCTCCTACCAGAGCCCAGAAGTTACAGGGAAATATCTGAGTCTCACTGTGCCACAGCGACAGAATGCACCTGTTGGAAGGGCGGGCTGAACGATGGCTTCATTTCATGCCCAAGTGAAGGGTGGTGTGCTATAGGTTATGGCTGCTCTAACATACTAGTTACTAGTCACATGTGGCTATTTGCATTCACACTAAAAATTAATTCAAATAAAATTTCATTTCCTCAGCCACACTAGCTGCATCTGAAGAGCTCCACAGCCTCAGGTGGACAGCACAGACTAAATATATGACACAGCAGTACCGCTAAGCCATGGGCTCCCAACTGCCAGCTTCAACAGGCTGCATCAAAATTTCCAGTAGAGACTAAAATTCACATTCCCATTGCTTCCCAGCCTTCTGGCTAAGATCACGAGTGAAATACACATTCCTAGGCTCTTAGGACCAGATATTTAGTTTCAGTAGGTTTGAGAACTTCTAATTCAAGGAAAGCTCATCTCTATTCTCCTTTTCTCTAACATTATTTAATCTTTGGACACTATACGCATTTTTCAACGTTCACACTTAGCAAGTGTATCTATCTGTCTGTCTGTCTGTGTATCCATTCATCCATCCCCCCATTTGGGGGTGTACTAAGCAGGGGTGTCCGACCTGTGGCCCACAGGCCACATGCAGCCCAGGGTGGCTATGAATGTGGCCCAACACAAAATTGTAAATTTACTTAAAACATTATGAGATTTTTTTTGTGATTACGTGTCACAATGTATTTAATGTGGGGCCCAAGACAACAATTCTTCTTCCAGTGTGGCCCAGAGACACCAAAAGGTTGGACACAGGTCCACAGTCCTTGGCTCACAGCTCCAAAAACTCTTGCAATTTTTAAGTGATGAGAAGGATACAGGTTGTCTATTGTTATGTGAATGAGGTGACTTTTTGGAAAGCACCTGAGGATGGGGGCTAGTTGCCAGGAGCACCAGCTATGTGACCACAGGGTTGGAACTTTCAGTCTCACCCCCAGTTCTGGAGGTAGGGTGTGGAGAGCTTCCAGGTTGGTGATCACATGGAGATGTGGGGAGAGTGGGGTACCTATAGAGGGTGCTGAAGCTCTGTGTCCTTTCCCGCACCCCATGCCCTCTGCTTCTCTTCATCTGGCTGTTCCTGAGTCATATCCTTTTCCAGTAAGCCAGTGTTCTAGTAAGAAGCAGGTCTAGTAAGTTTCTTCGAGTCCTGTGAGCCATTCTGGCACATTCATCAAACCCAAGGAGGGGGCTCTGGGAACATTTGATTTAGAGCCAGTCAGTCAACAACCTGGCCTTGCAATTGGCATTCTGAGTCGGAGGGGTCATTGGAACCTTCCGTCTCTAGCTGACTGCTGACAAGTGCAGGTAAGATCCTGGGCTTGTGACTGGCATCTGACGTGTGTGTGTGAGGAGTCTTGTGGGACTGAACCCTTAACCTGTGGAATCTGAGGCTATCTCTGGGCACACAGTGTCAGAACTGAGTTGAGATCTTGGACACCCTGCTCACACCCAGAACTGTTTGTTGGTGTGTGTGTGTGTTTGGGGGGGGGAATTGCCCCACGTTGGGATCGGGTCTAGGGACTCTAATTTAGTGTATAATGCAGCCACAAAGTGGAAGACTACTTTTACAGTCACAGATGCGATGCTGGTTTCATACTGTTTACTGGGCTAGCACAGCACTGAGCCCTGAGAAAGTAGCCATGAGGCTGTAGAGGAAGCAAGAGTGCCTTTCATTTCATAAGCTCTCGTCACTGCACTGCTGGGAGCCTTAGGTAAAGAAACCCACTCTTCCGAACAAGGCAGGGCTGGCACTTGGGATGGTCCTGACAAAACAGAACCGCATCACTTGACATCTTTATTTAAAATAAGTTCATTTCAAAATCCCAAAAATCTGCCATGGAGATTGAATGTAGTCAGTGAGCCTATTTCTCAATCCATACAGTGGAAAGAAGAGATTCTCACTCAATGTCCTCTAGCCAGAGAACTGTTGGGTGGAACCGGATACCCAAATATAAAATCAGTAGGTAACAACAGGAGTGTTAATGACTCATATTTGACAACATGCTGGTGTCCGACCTTGGCCTGGGGTCGGGAAGAGGTCTTATTTAAAGAAAACCCCTATCCCAGGTGTGACTGTGTGATCACAGCCTTGATTCCATGTCCATCTTTTCTGATTTACTTGGTACACTAGAGCTATAGACATCAGAGAAGGCCTTAAAAATAATTCTATACATTAATTACAATTCTTTATGCCTAACTACTTCGTTAACAATTTAAAGAGGACTTTATACACACACCCTTCCCCCTTCTCTCTCTCTCTGGATCCACCGAATACAACCAAGAAAAGTGTAAAGAACATGAATGTCACCCACAACCAGGTCACTGCTAACATTTGGGTACATTTCTTTCTAGTTATTCATCTTATGTGTGCCTGTTTTTCTTATTACAAAACTGAGATCATACTGCTTATTGGATTGAGAATTTCCCTCATCTCAATTAAAATTCTTTAAAAACAATGTTTAAGGGCTGTCTATCATTCTATCCCATGTTAGCCATTTAGGCTGCCTCCAATTAAAAACAAAGTTAGCATTTTTACATACATCTCTGTCCACACATCTGATCACTTCCTCGGGATAAGCTCCTAGAAGGGGAAGCACCAGATCAGCTGGGTGTGAACATGTGTTGAGCTCCCAACACATGCTGTCACGTCCCTCTGACGAAAGCTGTTCCAATTCACATGCCCACGGGCGACAGAGAGGGTATAGCTTTCCCTACATCTTGACTTTACACTGAGCATTTTCACTTAAAAAAACTGCTGTTGTTTTCAATTTGATAGGCAAAAAGTAGTGTTCTTTTTAATTTAATTTCTTTGATTATCAGTGAGATTACATACTTAAATATTTTTTAGTTACCGTACCTGCTTTTCTCTGAATTTACCTGCTCCACTCCTAGCTTTGTTTCTTTTTCTTTAAAGGTCTGAGGGTTTTGAAAATTTTATGTTGAGAGTATTAGTCCTTTTGAGTTTTAAGTCAAATTATTATGTAGTTTTAAGCCTATTGCTGGTTTCCTCTGTTCCGTGTTTGATGGCTTTGTGCTTGTTTGTGCTTGGAAAGCTCTTCCCAGTCCAGAGGAAAAGGACCTCACTTGACATTGAAAGATTAAATGAGAGAATTTACGTAAATTCCTGAGCAGCAGTACCTGGTCCAGGCTAATGTAACTCTACCATAAATGGTAACTATTTTGGCTCATCCTCCAATAATTCCTGCTTTGAAGGTGAGGAAATGGAGTGCGATGGGAGGTTACCCTACTGGTAGAGAAGAGCTAGGATTCAAGCCCATCTTTCTGCTCTTCCACACTGACAAGGAAGGTCCAGGCTAATAATGGATAGCATATTGGGGATTCAATGGGAAATTCACAGAGTTAGGGACCTATGCCTCTCCTGAGATGGCCGTGATGCTCCCTCAGGACAGGCGGCCGCCTTGGACCGCAAAACCTACAGCGCGGCCTTGTAGTAACCAGACACTCAGTGCAAACACCTTCTCAGCGGAGCCACTCCAACACCTTCTCCCCTGGACACCACCACTCCACCTTCCTTCAGAACAAATGTGATTCCCAACCTTTTGAGTGGTTATGATTCAATTGACCAGTAAATAGTTTTTCTTTTAAAATTCACTGGTTGAAACCTAATTTCCTTTTGGTTGCCCATATGTGTAAAGTGTGTGTGTATGTGATTTCAAAGTACTTTTCTCTGAATCGGAAGGAAGGTCTGAGAGAGTGCATTTCAAACCTGCAGGGCAATTATGTCCTTCAACCCCCGAAGCCCAAAGATGGCCCAGGGTGAGGGACAGTGACATGTGCAGGAAAAGGGAGAGGCTGACTCACACTGTTTGGCTGTGTTTATGGCAAGCGGAGCCCTGTCCACTCCTAAAACGGCCTTGGGAAATACCCTCATCAAATAAAAGTAAAACATCTGAAGTTGATACTGCCAGCAAAAGAGCTGCGGAGGAAGAGTGGCTCATCACCATGAGACAGAAAAGCTGTGTGAGACCAAGATGAGAGCAGAAATGCCCTTAGAAATGCACCATTGTCCAGCCGCAGGCGGTTTTTGTCTTCACCTGCCGCTGAATTCCCCACTGCCACCCTCTGCGCCCAGGCAGATAACGCTCACAATGGCTTTCCAGGGTGCCTGGCGAGCCACTATCTCAGAACACAAACTGCAGATCCCCCAAACTTGACAAGACAGAGAGATGTTAGGTAAAGAAATAAAAACAAAGGTTCTGCCTGGGGAGATAGAGTCCATCTCCAAATCTAGTATGTCCCCCAGTCCCCCACTCTGGTCCTGCCTTCATCCCTCTGGTCCAGTTCACCTCTCGAGCAGCACTGTGGTGACTCTGGTCTCTGAGGCAGGGCCACCTCGTCTTTCAGATGCTAATCTGCACGTAAATTTATAGACAGAATATTGAGTGTCTTCTGCGTTCTAAAATTTATTTAATGGACAAACTACATTTCTGTGGGACAGCTGCAGGGCTGCAAGGGTTCCTAGGAACTTCCTTCAGGAAATAATATCCTAAACCTAAAGCCAGCTGGTGCACAGGACACTGCAAACAGCTGCTTCCTTCCGGCTGCTGCACAGATGATGAAACCCATGCAGCCGGGAAGGGCCTGTCTGACCAAGAGGAAGGGGGTCCTTAAACTCCCCAGTGGAGGAAGATGCGTAAAGAAGCTTGGCCTAGAGAATCAGGGTCCCAAGGGATGCACATGCACAGAAGTGCTGTGGGACTCAAGGCAGAGGTGAGCTTCGGAGCAACAATGCCCTGGGCCTGGATGGGATTTGGTGTGGGGAGGGGGAACAGGAGAAAGGAAACCGCTTCCCCCAAATCTCCTGTCTCCCATCTCTTCCCTGCGTTAATCTTCCCCACCTCCCCAGCTCCATTTGTTTCTTACTTTGACTGGTTATTAGAGGTACTTGCTTTATAATGCTAACTGTCTCAGTACTCAATTTGCTACTAATCCTGGGAGATAGCACTTATAGCACTCTCCTTTCCACACCACTAAATTGTTATCTGGTCGATGCTTCTCACACATCAGGGTGCATATGAATGACCAGGGGACCGCACTTTCCACCACTGGTGAACAGTGTGCCATTGAGGAAAATCTTCCTAAGGACTAGGGCCGCATTATTCCAGAAGCTGATGAATACCCCGGTACCTCCCATGGCCCACACAGGAACTCAGGGAGCCAGGAGGTTGCTGTGACACAGGTGTGCCAACTGGAGAACTGCACAGGTGGGCAGACACACCAAGTGGCACTCTCCCTGTCACACGTTTTTTAAACCAGTAGCTCTCAAACTTGATTATTCATCGGAATCACTGGAGGGCTTGTGCAACAACATAAACTATTTTTCTGATTCAGAAGGAAGGTCTGGAGTGGGGCTGAGAGAGTGCATTTCGAACAAGTTCCCAGATGCTGCTCATTCAGACACTTGGAGAACCAAGGTTTTGACCAGCTGAACAGATCAAGGAGTCCGGACGAAACAGAGCCGGTTCTTCTTGAACTGAGCACGAATCTGTTCCATGTGGAACGGACAGACTCTGCATCCAGGTGGATTTCATTTGCAACCGTCTGGCCTCTGCCAAGGCTTTGCCAGGATGCCTGTTTTGCACAATTAATGATCCCCTGGCTTCAGTGCAATCTATTGCCTAGTGATATCTGGCACCATCGCCATTAGCAGCATCCTCCGGGGAACGCAACGGGGGTTCTGAGCTCCCTGTGGAGAAGTGCTCTTCCTTCGGGGAAATGGTGGTCACTCTCACTTCTCTGCACAGCCTGTAAGAAAGGCGGCTCTCCTCTAGCATTACAGGCAGCGTTCCGCTGTGGAGGAGTCCTTTTAAACAGCAGGAACCAGACGTACACAACGTATTTGTTCATTACACATTTTTAAAAAATTTTCTTTAAAACAAAAATGCAAAAGGAAAACCTAAATACACCAGTGGTACTTTCTAATTATTTTCTCACTGAAACAACCATGGGTTTGTCACAAGATCAAAATATGTAAACGGCATTTTATAGGAAAATAAATTGTATGCTTTTGAATGGCACATGTATTAACTATTTGTAAGGTGCAGATTATTTCAAGTTCTTGCATTTTATTTTATCCCCTGGGAAGATTTTGATTATTAGTGCACATATAAGTTAAATAACCCAGAATCTTCCCATTCTATCACTGAATGGGTATTAAATCTGGACACTGGCTTCTCAGTTTGCATTTCTGACAGTTTCCATTTCAGACACACTAACCAGTCCAGAAAGGCTTTCTGAAAGGCTGTTGAAATCTTTTAACTTTGCATCCTTGAACCAATGTGCCTAATCAAGTCCTCTGGGCTAAATGTGGGGCCTGACTGTTGGGCAATGCTGAGAACTTGCTCAGCATCAGTGCTCATGGGAGACCTGGCCTTGGACACCTAAAGTGCGGGATAAGCACCCGAAGGAAAAGACTCTAGAACATGTTTTACTTGAGAACTGGCCAACATCCAAAGTGTTGGGATGCCACTCCAGAGAATGGAGAGGTTTGCTTACAGTTACTAGTTACCCCTGAGGACGGCTTGGCCTCTTGACAGTATTCCCTGTCTTCACTCTACAGGGATGATGTAAACAGAGGCAGGCAGATAGGAGTGGTGTTGTACAGAGCCCCTAAGACTTGAAAACTCTAATTGTTAAGGACCAGAGCAAAGGCATTTAACAAACATCTATTCTGGGGCTGAAGTTTCAGTAGCCACTTACTGGCTGAATGGGACCTTGGTGAAGGTGAGGAGCCCAAGGCGCAATCCACAAAGATGACTAAAGTGGAAGTGTTGCAACATCCAATCCTAAAGGGACACCGGTGGAAACGAAAGTTTTCCTTCCTTGTGAGCGGCCTGTCCCAAACGTGAACTGTGGGGAGCCTCTTGGGCTCTTTCTGGTTCTCAAATGACTGCCTACAGAGACTACTTTCTCACACAGCACACTGATCTGGGGGCTCTATTTTTAACGGGTGCCATTTCAAAGGTCTGCAAAACTATCACAGCCATTCAGTGTCACTGCCAGAACACCACAGTCTAAAATGACGCCTGCACGGTTATGAAACAGCCAAACCTCAATCAACTGCCAGAACCTGGTGCCTCCAATTTCCCACGTCAGGGTGGACACAGGACCTAGGAGAGCTGGACACAGTCATGTGACCAGAAAGGAGAGTAGGAGGCTGGGGCAGGGAAATTGGGGTCAAGAAGACTCAAGTTCACATCCTGACTCTGATACTTCCTAGTACAAGTTACAAAAACTCTTTAAGCCCCAGTTTCTTTTTCTGAAAAAGAGGATAATACTACCTATCTTTTAGATTGTACTAGGGATTAAATGCAATGTTATATAGGAAATAATTGGCATGGTATTTGGCCCAGCAAGAAGCTTATTGAATGGTGGCTGTTAATATTAAAGGGAGGGGTGGAGTAAGCTGGGGAGAAGAGTGGAGAAGGAACTAAAGAAGGCCAGAAATACCCAGAACAGGTAAATCCATAAAGACAGATTAATGATTGTGTGGGGAGGGGAGAATTGGGAGTAATTGCAGAGAGAGATAGTGTTTCTTTGGGGGTGATGAAAATATCCTGGAATTAGATAGTAGTGGTTTGTACAACCTTATAAATACAATGAAACCCATCAAAATTTGAAATGGTGAATTTTATGGTATGTGAATTTCATCTCATACATTATGGTGTATGAATTATATTTCAAAAAAAGGCACACACATGTTTTGTATGTGTGTGGCTTATTTTACTTTGTTGAGATACAACTCATATGCCATGTACCCAGAAAATCTAGTTACTTGGAACCCACTCCCTGACCATGCTGTGAACCGAGGTGCACCAACAGGGTGGTGTGATGGGAAGGACCCTCAAGTAGGGGCTGAGGCCTCACATTTCTATCATCTAAGACCAGGCAGGCCAATTCCTCCCTTGGAAGGAAAGGACACCCTGGCTCAGAAAGCAGAAGAGATTGTCCCCAGGTGGCCAAAGCGGGGCTAGGCTCCACGGTTCAGTAACCTAAGGGAGTCGTCCGGCGCATTCAGCCCTCGCAGGCAGGAAGACGTGCGGGTTAATGGAGGTCGACGGCTGCTTTTCCTCGGTAATTGAGTGGGGAGGGCAGAGCTCTTGTCTGGAATGGCAGCTGGCATTCTGTGTTCCTGTTTATTGCAGTTTATCTCAAGCAGTCATTCCCACTCACCTTTTAAAAAAAACATGAGGCGCAGCTGTGGCTTCACTTTAAATATTGTTCCTTCTAGCCTTTTATTTTTTTTCACGGGCTCCTCCCTAATCTTTCACTATAATTGGATGCACGACACTGGAGACAGCACCTCGGAGGAACAAAGCAAGGCCTTCCTGTCCTCGGCCACACATGGCCTGCCTGCAGCTCCTTTCTCTGCAAGGAGCAGCCTGGGAGCAGAGGGCAAGACCCGCTTCCCTGGGTTTGCTCTGCTCTGGGACACAGTGGGAGCCAGATTCTGCCGAATTCTCTTAAGTGTCTTGATTTCCTTTCTCTCTCCACCCGTGAAATTTGGATCTTTTCAGGCTCTGAGATGACACAGGCTGCATGTTTTCTAGGTTCACACGAGCTATCTGAACATTTTCCAGGCAGCGCCATCCACATCAGTTTATTTGTCTGTGTGCTCCCCTCCCCCCATTCAGACTGTAAGCTCCTTGAGGGAAGCCCGGCCTCTCTTCCCTGATCCTGGCCCTGAATGCAATGCTGGGGACATCAGAGGGTTCTTGGTAAGTGATGGCTGGAGGGATCAGGATGTTGACTTGCTCGGTGCTTGGTCCTAAAGACACTCTGGTGTGTACACGGGTCTCTACCACAGGGCCAGAGGTTGCTCGGGAAGAGGCACGGCAATGACAGACTGAACACACACACCTCGGGTTGTGCCGAGGTGCAGGCTTTCCTTCCTAAACACTAACATCTGAGTCCTGTTGAGCACAGTGTTACTACTACTGAATTAACCAGCAGTCCTTAATGAGGCCCCCTTCTTTCCATCAGGGCCTTCCCCAAGGAGAAGGAACAGATGCATACTCTTTTCCTTCCTTTGCCTGAGTGGAATCTGATTTTCGTTATTGGAAAGCGACCTTTCCCCTGAAGGCTGTTTGCCTGACTTCATAACAACCTTGTAAAATAATCCCTATACGCATGTGGTATTTATTAGTACAACCGGTACAGGGAATTCTATCGTATCTAGGCAGGGGTATACCAATTTTCCAATTGCTTTTGACAACTGACCTCATAGTCAGAGGAAGTGAAAGAAGAAATTATTAAGATTATTTTAAACTTGTTTAAAAATGTATTTTAAACATTTACTTAAAAATATCTCTCTGTGTATATGTTTTATGCATACATAATATATTTTTACAGTGAAAAGTGCATGCAACTTATGAACAAAATATATGGATATTAGAGGCATGGGCTCAAAAACATTACCCTTGATGGGTACAAGGTCAAAAGAGCCTGCAGACCATTGCTTTATGGCATTTCATTTAATTTTCTACTTAGTCAACCCAACAGTGAAATGAAAACATTCGAGGAAAAACCTTAGAAAAAGATGATTCCAATTAGGAAAAGTGATTTTTTACACTAGGCGATTCTTTTCTTGTCCTTTGTATTTTGAAGAACGCATATGTGGCCCTGTCTCTCTAGTCATTCTTAAGGAGATTATGACTAGTATTTTTTTAGCATAATGAAACCCTCATAGTAAACATGATATGCATACCTTTGAAAGTACTTGCCTGAGAAAGGCAGTTAAAAGCTGAAATGACAAGAGAACAACTCTCATGTGTAGGGTTCAGGACACTACGAACTGACCTCTGGCATCCCAGTCACCCAAAGTCTCATCTAGTGGTCTTCGTACTGACGGATCGGACATGGTGTCTCCTGAAACCACATTCCACTGCCTCAGTTAGATAATGGGTTATACAATGAATCTCTGTACTGTTGTTCTTGATGCTTTAAAGCTACTGGAGCCTTTCAAGTTCGTGGCTTCAGTCAGTGCTGTGTCAGGTCGCCGGGTACCATCGCTCACTCATTCCAGGCACCTGGGCTCTCTCAGGTTCTGGGTGGTGTAAAACTACAGTGGTCATTACTTTATTGTTATTGCATGAGAAGTGCTACATCTTTCATTTTTCTGAAGTGCAAATTGACCTACACTTTCCTACCTGAGAAATGGTGTGACCGCCTTTGGCACTGAACATATAGCAGGGAGAACTGTGCGCTTGTTCTTCTTGGTCGGGTGTGCGACCAACTCTGACTGCTGAGTGTCTCAGGTGTCTTTTGCACACCCAGTTCCAGAAGGAGGGGACAGCTGAGAGGTGTTAGGGTTTCAGGACTCGGTGCACTTGTCACCTCGAGTGCTCATTCCCTCTTTGGGAATTGCAAGGGACCAAACACAGGCAGGGCAACATGGCAGGTCATTTAAACCTCTTTTACATGTTTAAGCTTCAGTTTCTGGAGAAAGAACATAAATTATTGTGGACTGTTCTGAGAAATACAGTATATACTTAAAATAGCCCTTCCACGCAAGCACAATTATGCATGTAAGCTACAGACTGCCCTATTTTACATTATTAGATGTAAGAATCTATCACGATAGAAGCTTCTTTCTGTATCTCACTCTAGGGGGAAAGTTAGTGACATATTTGATCAAATCAAAAATTTGGCACCAAGTTTTATTGTTTTAGGAGTCTTTGATACCTGATATTTGCCTCTGAAGCAAAAGAGGTTTTCCTTTCCAGGTCCACGGTACGCAGAAGGACCCTTGTTTTTCCTCCTGCGCTGTGCTGTGACCTACATTTGACTTATGGGAAATAATAAGGGGGAAGGACGTAGTATGTGTTTAGCCTTCTGTGGACAGACAAGCATATACTTGTAGTTTAATTTCATGGCCTCACCCATATAACTGCAGCTATTTTTACTTGGGTCTCTTATTACCAGACAATTGCCATATAAAACATTCCAAAAATATATTTACTGACTTTCAAAAGAAAAGACAAGCAGAGAATTAGTAGATACTGTATCAATGTTTTAAAATCCCACACTTCTCTTAGTAAAACTTAGTATTTTTCATGGTTAAAAAAGTCAAAATTAGAAAGATAGGTTAAACACTCTAGTAATTTTTAATTGCGGGTGAACTGTTAACATGTCAGTAATTTCAAAAATTCTTCCTTTACATAAAAAGCCTGCCTAGCAACTAAATGTATAATAGAATTTTTCAACTTCAGAATAACAACATGTGTATTCCAGTTACTGCTAAAATACACTAATGAATACAAGCTGGGAAAAGCAGAAAGAACTCTCTCAGCTTAATGTATTCAGTTCTGTGCATTTCAGCTCTCCTGAATATATCACGGCAAGGGCCACTGAGTGTGGAATTTGGCCACTTCTCAAGGGTGATCTTTCTCCCAGTCAGAAAAATGGTCCAATTGTTCACAAACAAAAGAACTCTCCCCCCTTACCTTCTTATAATTCCCCTCCATGTCCAATGGGGATTCTTGACTGATGATGTCATCCATTCCATCACTGTCCAAATTCATCCTTTAACGCTTTAGAATTTCACTTGAGAAAGAACCTCTCATGAATTCTGATAGGCTGGTGTGCCTGTGGCTCGGGACCCTGATCACTGCCCATGCTGACGTGCAGAGCCAGCGAAGAGTCTGTGCCCGGCTGTGCACGTCCTTGTCCTGCTCTGTCTCAGAGACACCGCCCTGCCTGGCCTCCCCAGTCTGCCCTGTGCTCTGGCACAGGGGCAGCTGCCGTTGTCCGAGGCTCACTCAGCACTGACACTCGGTCTGGTGCAGGTCCAGCCTCCCTACCATCTGCTGTCGCCTTCCCCTGAATGATCCTCCCTGGGTTCCTCTCCACAGCACCTTTCCTGTCCCCAGTCAAGGAAGAGCAGACCCAACTCGCCAACTCCCCGGGTCAGGGCTGACAGTGGCTAGGAGCTCTGTGAGGAAACCAGCAACCTCGTTCTGAACCGGGGGGTGGGGGGGGGGTGGGGGGGTGGATGGAATAAAAATAGATGCAAAACCCTAGCCTCACAGACTTCACCAGTGAGTTAAAAGACAAAATAAAAACAGTATAATTTAAAGAATAACCTGTAGGACAGATGTTTGCTTTTTTTCTTTTCCCCAAACCTATCATTTCTTAGAATCAGATGTAAATGTCTGATCTTGTGATAGAAGCCCCAGCACAAACTGACATTTATTTCTGACCCAGAGAAGGACCCCTCTACCCCAGGATCAGCGCTTTGTTCTATTAATATAGTCAGGAGAATAAGATCCATCAACTTTTCTTTAAAATTCAGACACTGGCGGGCTTTTCCACAAAAGACAGCGTTCCTTTCTGCTGCCCTCTTTAGCCTTTTCCCAGGGCCTTTGGTTTCGTTTACTGGCTTTACATACGGGGAAGGCAAAGGCCCACAGCTGGAGGATGTTTGGGTGCAAGAAGCAGACAAACTACACACAAACGCATACTCATCGTTACTGAATGACTACCACCATCCAGTAAAGAATATACCCACTACTCATTTCAAAAAAATAAGTTCCTGTTTGCAGGAGAAGTGGGCCAGAGAACTCACAGGGCCAGCTCCGTCTGACACGGCCATCTCACACTCTGACACGCTCAGACAGAAAGCAGCAGATGTACTAGTTAGTATGTTTTCCAATATGAATTCCTGACCAAGTTCAATGCTGTTAAGGACACACTAATAAAGCAAAAATGCCACTCAAGGTAGCCTTTTGGCATCTGAACTTCTGCTGACATGTTAAAATTCTGTTGTCAATTTTTCTCCACAATTTTTTAAAAGTCAGTTCGTTCGAGACTAGTGGCTGGCATGCATCCCAACATAGCTGAGTGCAGTCCTTTTGTAAAGCAAATACTTTCCCTTGCAGCTCCTGACCCAAATCCAAATCCTCCCTGAACTCCACCCCCTGAACCCACCACCACCTCAGTTCCCAAGAGAATGACTTATCCATCCTTCTCCAGACAGTATAAGAAGTTGTATTTCGTGAGCCACGCTTGCACTTGGGCAGGGCTTCTCTGCGGAGATACCCCTTGTCTTACTCTCTTCCAGACCCCAGGTCCTTCATGCTAAGCCAGGCTCCCACTGTCTGCAGGCAAGAGACCCCAAACACTTGCCAGGGCTGTGAGGCAATGCTGGGCACCCTCCCAGTGGGGGCGTTTGTTCCCAACACCAGAGAATTAACCAAGGCTAAGGTTCTGGGGTTAGAATGAAGTATCTCTCCCATAAAGGATCCTGGGTGTATTAAATCCTGCCTAAGGCGGTTACTTAAAATGAAGGAAGCATACATCTTATGTGCCAGGCACTTTACACACGGGTCTTACACACGTCTTCAGTCCCCAGAGTAACCCTGTAGAGTAGACACTATTGTCAGTTGCATTTTATAGGTGAGTGAGAGCTCAGTGAGGTTAAGTAACTTGCCCAGAGTGTGGCTGCTTGGGAACAGTCAGGCCAGAACTTGAATCTGGGCCCCTGCTTCTGTGGCCCACATTCTATCCATACATGGGCGTGCCAGACCACCTTCCGCCACTGCCTTGGTAAGGAAAGCTGTGCACACGAAAATAATCAGGCACAGCTTTTACAAATTAGGGCTCAATACAGAGAGAATTCCGGCAGCTCTCCTCTGACAGTATCACATACTGAATTTAAATCCCACATCTGGAGCACCCAGCATGCAGCACCACCGTCCCCTGCCAATTAGGCCTCAGGAGATGACGTGAGAGCTCTGTCTCCGACGATCAGGACCTAACACGCTGCACAGTCAACCTTCTTTCCAGCACATCACAGTGTTTTCAGGGCCCCTGCGGCTTCTTTCTGACTGCTGCCTGGTTTCAAGGCTTTTTCTAGGGGGGCGAAGGTTTGTTTTCCATTGTGCTTTCCCTGCAGCATCCAGATGTGCCTTGCACACCTGAAGGGCACGGTGAAGAGCTGTTGAATAGATACATGAACGCAGGAGAAATGTGTGTGTTGCTTAAAATACTTCCTCTAAATGCTGTCCATGGTAGGAAATATTAGTAGTTCATATTACGGCTTTTCAACCAAAATTTTCAAAGTTAAAACTGGGTCTGCTCTGGTTGAAAGAGTGGGGAGGTACCATGAATGCAGTCTCTGGCCTTGGTTGGCATCCCAGTCCACTTAGCAGTCTACAATCAAGAGCTCACATAAATGCAATTTTAAACATTTGGAGATTACAAGGCTAAGTAAGATACATAACACTATGGGCCTAATTATCATCGTTTTGCTTTAATTTTTAACAGGGTAAACTTAACATACAGTTAAAATGACTGAGCTCTCATTATTAACCACGTACATGTATACACGTATTTAAATTAATATACAGTGATAACATATTGACTGTAGACATATATATACAAACACAGACATACACTTTAATAATATGTTATCTTTTGGAGAAGGGCCCCTCAAAACCCAAGATGAAATTTCCCAAACAACAGCAGCAAGGGTGAGCGCTAAGAGAGTGTTGAACACCATTCTCCTCCTCCACCCACTACGCCTTTTCTTGTCCTAAGTGATTCTCTACTAAGCACTACATAGAGACAAATGAGAAGACACCCCATCCTGAAGCATGGATGCAAAAGCCTGCAGGGGGTCCCCAGTGGAGATGAATTCCTGCGCACCTCCCTGAAGAGGGCCCAGCCCACCAAGAGGCTCATCGCCCAGACCCCTTCCAGAAGGAGCTGCACCACCGCAGTCTGGATGGCTTCTATCAGCTTAAAGTAGGCGGTAATTTTCTATCACGTGGCCTCATCTTTGATGTACATTCTTGAGTTTTGCTACCCTCTGACGAGAGCGCACACACTACCCGGGAGCTTACCGGAAACGAAAACTCTGAGGTCCCACCCCAGCCCCACCAAATCCGAAAACACATTTTTAAAAGAGCTCTAGGATTTTGGAATGCACCTTCAATTTTAGATGCATAGCTCCAGGCCTTGGAAAACATTCATCACAAGCCATCAGCCTTCTGTTTTAGATCATGTTTCTGGGTTTGGTGGTAAGATCCTGACTTCAGATGTTTGGGGTGAACACTGTCATTAACATCACTTCCAAGAGGTCCAAACGGACACGGGAAAGGGAAAAGTCAGAACGCCGCACTGGAGATGCACGTGAGGCGCTTCCGCAGGAGCTCTGCACACTAGGGGGTAAGAGCTACTCACGTCCTTTCCACAGAGTGTTCTCTGGTTCCTTCCCCACCGCCACCCCCTCTAAAATAAACTGTGCCGGCTTAACACAGATACTAACGCTATCTATCCCTTAGAAAATAGCCACTTACCATCCCTCAGGTTGAAAGGGCCTCTTCTCCCGCCCCCACCACCCCCTCCACCCAGCCTTGAAATCCAAGGACCAGAACTGCGAGCTTCAGTTTCCTGTCAAGCCCTGACCTGAACTGCAAGGTGCATTGATCATGTGAGCTAATGCTTTTAAAAGATCATTATCGAGCACTGGTGGAAATTATTGACTCGGAGAACACTCACCACATTACTGGGAAATTACTTATGCATTGTCAGAAGATTTTCCGATTCATAGATGGGAACTCTCGTTCATTCTGACTAACCCTTCAGCATCCTACTGTCTCCGTGGCAGCCCAAACATCCAAATTCCACGTGCTAAACAAACTGATACTTGAGTTATCATCTTTGTCCAAATTAATTATTATTTTTCTTCTGTGCAAAGTTCATTTAAATTTCCTTTGCCTTTCAATTAAGGTACTCGGATAGCTAGATACACCATGAAAATAAGCAGGCAGTATTTAAATGAACTTTTTAGTGTATGTCAGAAAATTAAAATAATGGCTTTGGGAGTGTGGGGTAGAGGCGGCGGAAGTCTTGAGAGTAGACAGAGTGCCAAGCGTTCGCCCCTATCAAAAAGACTGGGGTCCACAGACATAAATCTTTCTGCCCAATGAAAATCCGAGGACAAGAAACTCAACTGTGGTCACTTTGGTGGCCGGGGCAGAGCTCCCCAGTGGGGCCAGCATTGATATCCTCATTACATTTCTGAGTTCTTACCATTCTTTCCCCGTTAATGGCTCTCCTATGCTGATTGTCACTGGGCCTTTTCACAGTTGTTTTCTTCTGAATTAAAGCAGTTTTGTCCAAGTACTTTCTATTTCGGGAAGCTTGGTAATTTCTGATGCTTCTAGTTAGTGCACAGGAGAATACGAAGTACACCAAGATTCCAAATTTTTCCTTGGCATAGGGGACATAAATAAGTAATAGGGTACGGCTGTATTAATATTGAGCTGCTTCTTGTGAGAGCGTGATTAGTTACCCAAGATTGTGTGTGTGTGTGTGTGTGTGAGGTCTCTGCTCTCCGAAAATCATGAATGCACTCTATGTACCATAGAGGTGTTTCTACTTCCTGTCCTGCCTCTAATACCACCTTCCTTCCAGGAGAAAATATTAGGTGTTTGGCTTAAAATAGATGTTGCATATTTATTTCTTAAGGTCACCTGGTATCTGAATGATGGTGTTTGGGGCACCAAGTGCTTCTTTAAATAGAAATGTTTGTGCTTCTACTAAATTTCTATTTCAGACCAGGTCTATAATGTAGCGGTGTTGAGATTTTGTTTGTTTGTTTATATTCATTTGGGCCCTTACCGCTGTTTTCCTTTGTGTTAAAACATATAAATTAGACTTTTAGATATCTTTCTTGGCCAAAAACAAGTGCAGAATCATATGTGCAGAATTAGGTTCTTAATTTTTAAGGTGATAGTTAGGTTACTGCCTCTTCAGAAAAACACACTGTATCTCAACAAGGCAAAACACAACTATAACCAGGCAAAACAATGAAAACAAAGTATTCTTCAGCACTACTGACTATGGGAAAAAATGTTTCCAGTAAAAAACATTGATAGAGTAAGACAGAATATTGTTTCAATGAACTTAAATTTAAAAGTCTGTATCAAATAGTGCACTAAAACACTTTGAAATTCCCTTTTCCATCAGGTCAGTGTATTTTTCCCTGTTGTGGGTGAAACCGGCTTAAATTAGGTGGAATCCTAAATGAATTCAAATTTGATACCTTGTTTTCTCATTCACAGGAAGAAGGTTGGGAAAGGAACCTCACTTGGCCTGGTGTCAACAGGGAGAGGATATATTTCCTTTCCTTTGTTAACCATTAAATAACCCACTGGAATCTGGCATGAAGGCTGTTCACTACTTTCTTCAAAACATGTTGATGCACTACTTAAATTGATATAATCCCTAGTATTTCAGACCAACATAAGCCATCTTTTACTTTATGTGCTGGGTATGACACTTTCATTAGGCTGAAACATTTTGCCCATGAAAAAGTTGTTGTTTCAGGAGGCAGTAAAGCTACCTCTGTATGGCAAAAAGATTTATTATAACTTTGCAAAATTCAATAGATTAAGAAAGGCAGCTTGGATATAGAGCTTGCCTCAGCCTACCACAGGTATTTTGAAAAAGTGCTTGGGGACAGACCATGAGGTTCACCTTGGGAAAATTCCTGGGTGGAGGATTAGTAGGTACAGAGGTATATTTTTAATCACTGCCTCTGGGAAGGCTGGGAAGGCTGGGGCTGTCTCATTCATTTTATTCCTACACTATGCCCCCCACCCCCATTTTGGCAGATGGGATGTTTGAAATGCTGGCAACTGGCCAAGAGGCTCACAAGCTAGGTACCTGGACTGCGGGGCATATTCACCCATTCCCTGTCACAATGCACAGATCTGAGCTTCTCTCCGGCATTATGATGGGAAATCCTGACCCCAGGAACTCAGAGCATCACCAACTGCAGCAAATGCAATTCAATCCAACAAACGTTTATGGAACACACACCCCATGTGTAGGGCCAGACATGCAAAGGAGGCTCCTGTCCTCAGGAAGCCTGTTGCCAAGTGGGGGAGACAGACTCACACATCAGCAGCTGTGAATGGGTTCTCACAGAGGTAAACCCAAAGTGCACTCAGCACTGTGGACTGGGGACGGGAGCGGAAAGTTTCCTGACGAAGGTGACATTTGAGCCTTGAAAGCTGCCTCAGCCTGAAACAGGTCGAGGCAGGTGGAGTGTGCAGAGGAGACATTCCAGGCTGAGGCACCAAAGCAGAGAAACAGAAGTGACGGCAGTGTGGGGCAGGAGTGTCGCCTCTGGAGGGAGGGGAGTTTCTGCCCAGGGGTCAGGTCATGGTTAGGCCTCAGAGGCCATGCAAAGCGGGGTGGGAGGTATCCTAAGGAAAATGGGGACACATTATAGATTCCTACCGTGTTGCCTCAAGACCTGGTGTGCGTTTGAAGAAGAGTCTCTTTAAGCTCCCAAGGGAGGAAAGAGATGAGAGTCATTCACCTATCATTTTACTCTGTTTTCTTTCAAGTTTCCATTCCCACAGTAGCAAGAATGTGAGGGCGTGATCTGTATCGGAGGTGGTCGTTCAGAGAATTTTAGCGATAGAAAGAAAGGGATGAAAGCCTGTCATTGTTTTTATACACACATGAATCCAGAAAAAACCAACTGCTGGGAAAGAGGGGAAAATATTTGGGAGCTTGGAAGCAAAATGGACCGTCTGACGTGAACTTGTGCTGTCGAGTTAACACTATCTCAAAGCCTCCTGTCAGAGGATAAAAATTTGGCCCCTTGAAGGCTGCCAGGCCTGAAGCTGCGGGCAAGATTCTTTCCTGAAGAGGTTGGCTTCCTCCCAAGTCTGGAAAATGGAGGTCGAAAGCTCCAGCTTTTAACACGGCTACCACTGAAAATGACAACACACGCCTCAGTAACCTCTTTGCTAATGCAAATCCTGAGAGAGAAAAGTACACGAAGATGCCGACTATGTGAGACCCTTTAAAAACAAAACCACCACCAAAACTTCTGCCTGAGAATCTCCCTGATCACCCCTCCTTGGATCAAGCTGTTCTAAGCACGGGGCGTGCAAAACGCCTGCAACAGAGGTTCTCAGGCTCTTGGTCATAGTGAAACTCTCTTTTTCAAAAAAATCAGTGATTTGGAAAAGCAATATACATGAATCAATTACAGTTCCCTCTATCAGCAACAAATAATTGAGAAACGAAATGGTGTGTGGTGCTCCTGGGCTGCTTCACAATCTTCACAGCCCCCGCTGGGCACCAGGAGGAGGAGGGAGCTCTTCATTCACGACAACTGACTTGTTTATATAGAAAGGTGGCCTCCAGCAGGGGACCTGCCAACTCCCATGCCAGAGTGTTAACTAGGAAAAATCCCATTTCACAGATGAGAAAGGTAAGAAGAAATAAGGGGATAATGTGACCCATAGGGAAAACCTGCAGGTTAATGGTGGGTGTCGGGGGGAGGGAGCACGTCCATGAGAGTCACCTCAGCGGCTATCAAAACATAAGAAACCACGATACTACAGTATTTTGTACAGAGTAGGCATGTCCATCCAGATTACTTGAGGGTTTTTTCCTAAGCACTGGGAAAGCTGATGACTACAAATATGAAAATCCCTGCCCTCCTGGAGCTTACGTGGAGTGAGGGAGACAGAAAACACACACATCAATATGTACTCCGATAGACGGTAATGAATGCCAAGTACAAAAATGAGTTACAGAAGTGTGAGAGAAATACGGGGATAGAACTGGGGAGCTGGCAGTTGGCATAGTAAGTCTAGTGAAGGCCTCCTCGAGAAGGTAACATGTGAGCGAAGACCTGAAGAAGGGGAGAATAAACTATGGGGGAGACTCACAGGATGCCCAGGTGCATGGGAATTTCTGATAAACAGTGAACAATTTTTCAGTATAAGCATGTCTCAAACACTGTAGATTATTTGCTAAATCTGGCCACCTACGCGGGGAAGCATATGCCAGGTAGAAGGGACAGGACAGCTGGTGGGAGGAGAGTGGAGGGAAGGGGAATGTGGGAGAGGAGTCCAAGAGGAAACAGGGCCCTGAGAGGCCCAGCCTTTTATTCTGAGGAGAATTTTGAGAAGGGGTCACACGCTCTGACTTAGGTTTTGAAAGACTGTTCAAGGGCAGGAGTGGCAAGACCAATTAGGAAGCGATTATTGCTGTAATGATGATGATGACCATAATAACATAATAATAACATACATTTAGATACGCACCAAAATGAGCAGGTAATTTTGGGCGGAATGGCCCCTGAAGCCCCATTCATGGACTCTCCATTAAGAAATGTTGGCATACATTTATGAGGAAAGAAATCAGTCCTACAGATAAATTCTATTTGCTCACTAACAATGCTACTATGCCCCCATCCAAACAGGGGAAGTTTCTGAAAAACATCAGACTGTTGATGTATCCGAGTGACTATGGTAACATGAGGCCAAGAACTTACAGAAACCGGCCTTTCTGAATCCAGCTTCACGTGGGGTCAGCTGGGTTCTAAAACTAAGGTGTCTAAGTGGGACTGAGACTCAGTTTCCAGGTCAATGCTTTGTTTTGGCTGAGCTGTGGATACAGGGAGGGATTTTCAAAAGAAAATACAGATAAAGGTGGTTCTACACAAAACTCATGGACATGCAGAATCTACCGACTATGATTATGTGCCTGATACACTTAATTTTATTGTGAAAATAAGCCACAAATACTTCAGAACTATTAAGCACACAATGACAGTGTTACAAGTTGTAGTTTATATAAAATAAATTCAATTTGTCTTCCTTTGGAAAAGACGGTAGGCTAACAAAATCCCTCCCCTCCAGATGAAATTGCTGACATTTGACCAATTTTTGACCTATAAAAACAGTGATTCCATGTTCAACCTAATGAAAAAATATAGGAAATAATCTTGGAGTACCTTGCCTTTCGAAAATTAAATTACATTGTTTCTCTGAAAAGCGAGAAGAAAAATTTTCTTAATTATGACAGTCATTGAATGGTCTGGAGCCGCGCCAGGAGCAGGCTCGGCTCTGCAGAGACGTCCACACTCCTACTCCCAAGCTCTGTGTCACGTCAGTCAGTGAGTTTTCTGTTGTTCTTGACCCCTTTCTCTTGGGAAGAATTTCTGTGAAGCACAAATCTCGATATTTGGGATCTACAGGCCTAAATGTGCTATAAAATGCCATACTGTAAAACAAGCCTACAGTGATGAAATTGCAATTATTCAGCAGAGAAAAAAGTGGGTAAGTACATCATACTGGCACACTCTACTTACCTTAGAAACCACTGCCTTCAGTCTTGTGAAATGTATTATTCTGCCTGCATACTTTTACCACTGGGAAATCTGACCTTAGGAGAAACACCTGCTTGTCTCAGGTAACCTACCTCACACAAGGAAGAGGCATTGTTAAGTTAGAGAATTGGTCTCTCAGAGCTTCTAAAGTCGGTCAGTTGAGTAATAAACCCCAATATGAACTATCCAGGACTGGGACTAGCCACGCCTGCTGCAGCGAGCAGCAATTTCTCAGAACGTTCTCGCTGTCTGTTTGCAATGAAGATACTTCCAATGCTGCCTCCACAGTTGAAATCGCAGGAAAGAGTTATTAACGCTCTAGAACTGGTCTTTTGAAATCGGCTCAGTGTTTAATTCAAAACTCCAGACAGCAAATTAGCATATAGATGAATATGCATTCTAAAACATTTTCTATTTGGAGTTTTTTATGCATGTCGGTCGGTACCTTAATTCTTATTTACTTACCATTTAGAACAATATATCAATAAAAATAAGTTTGGAAAGACATAAAAGTGCAACTTTAAATGTCAAGTTCACGCTGGCAGATTTTTGAAAATTTCTAAGATCATCCATTACTTCCTATTTACATAATTTCCTTAAAGGCAATCCTAAAACTGGACGTGAAGCAACTCACGTGCGGTGAGCAATGGTCATATTCCTCGATGTGATCTATGTGACACTCTGCAAGATTTTCCTCCTCTGAAGCCCCTGAAATCCAATTACAGCTCAAAACAGTTCCTCTTATTTGCAGACATACAGAATATGCAAAGCACAGATCACCTCACAGGATTTTACATATGCTTTAAAGGCCAAGGAAGCCGTGTTTTCTGCCCCATTAGTCCCCAGAAACCCTAATTACAATTCAGATACTGTATGCCATGAGGCCGGGAGTGGAGGATGGCAAAATCCCTTGAAAATCCGGAAAGAGGCAACCTGCTGCTTTGGAAAAGGAAGGCCTTTCCTCCCAGAGGATGCCGGCCTCACAATCAGGCTTTAAATCTTACCTGATACGAGCAGTTGTCCTGATGTACCATCTCAGTGCATCCCTAGGGCGCAGACCCCAAAGCAGGACTGCTCAGCGAGGAGGTTGCGGAGGGAACGCGCGGAGCATCCGCAGGCGGAGAGAACGCCCTGGGAAGGCAAGGGCTCCCCGCAGATTAAAATGGATGCTGTTTCGCAGATCAACCTGCGCAGTGGCTCTGCCTGTGCCGGGAAGCGCGCAGCGCGCCGAGCTGCTCTCCTCGGAAACCAGCAATGAGGCTTGCAAACATGGAGCTAGGACCGGGCTGGGGGAGGGGGCGCGCTCATCACTGGCACAATCAGCCAATTATATTATAGGCACAAAGAAAAGGATCAGTCTGGGGCTGGTGTGACCTTCTGGTGCTTTATGAAGGCAGTTAACTGATGTGGAAACATTCTAGTCCTCATTAAAGGGAAAAAGGCCGGGGAGGGGGAGGGAGAGAGACAGACACGAATCAATGTTGCAGTTGAACACTTCTGACCCCCAGCATCACCTTTCCTGCCCACAGATGCTGCTCGGATGCTGCGTATAAACAAGAGGCTTCAGGCTCAGTTCAGAACTTTTAACGTGAGAAAGGGAAAATGGCCCATTCTGAACACTGACACCGAAAGGATGTCTTCTGTGTTGAGTTTTTGAAGTGTTTGTCAACTTTAAAACTAAACGAAGGGTCTTCGTTCTTTAAAGAATATTATTTTGTAAGTCTTTTGATTCCCCACTGAGTTTTGGCTCTTCCCTGCTTTTCAAGTCAAAGAGAAATAAGGTGACGTAATTATTCCTATAGTGTTTTTTTGAGGGGTGGGGAGGAAAGCTTAGTAAAGTCAGTATAATTCATTCATTTTATGGAAGTAAAACTGAACTGCAGTTTTAAAAAGTAAGGCTTTTACTTACTTCTGTGTGTGTGTGTGTGTGTGTGTATGTGTGAGTAGATCTGTCTAATCTATATGCTAACGCTGTGACTTGCATAGACACCCCCATCACAACACGAATGACCCTAGAAACCAACCACTGTACTTAACAGGCAGCAATGGAAGGAATTTCGGACTTACGGATAGTAATTGAAGGAAATACAAGTTGGACCCTACAGGTTTCCGAGGATAAAAGGACCCAATTTCTGAACTGCTTCTGGTCTATCTAGGGTTTTAGGATTTATAAAAAGGAACAACCAGGCCTGTACATTTTAAAATCTAATTTAATGACAGAAAATTAAGAAAATAAACACAATAAAATTTCCTCATCTATTTTCCTTAGTTGCCACAGGCAATTTGTTTTGTTGTTTCTTAATAAACTGGCCCTGAGCACTTAATGGTACCCTGTAAAAATGTGACTGAATTTAAACCATCAATTAAAAAAAATTCAATAGGGATATTATTAAGCTATATTAATATATCTATTAATTTATCATCTCAAAAAACTCTTATTAATAACCACACAGTCTTCATTATGCTACTGATAGAGCAAAATAAGTGCTTTTTGCCTGAGGAATGAAAGCTACATGTTTGACATGTTTTCGTATCAAGCGCTATCTTAATGAGTGGTGAGAGTTTGTATTAGGAATATTTGGTGATATGTTTTTAATTGTATAACAACGGCTCTGTTGCTTGGAAGGAGAAAAGCCTATTGTTATGAATATTGTTAATGTTTGCTATTTGAGATTCAAACAGGAGAGAAAAGGTTGCTCCCTCAGTGCAGAAAGCCGGCCTAGATAGTGAGTCTTCTTAGACACAGGATGAAGAAAAGGGGAGAGATACTGTCCAAGGAAAGGAAACAGTAGGCAACCCATCCCCATCCCAACCTCCCATGCTCCCATCCTGAGTAATCCACACGGGACAGAGAGAGAGATGTCTGTGTGGAGCGGCCTGTCATACAACCACTTGGATGAAGGTTCTGGAATCCTAACGATGTGCAAGGAAAAGCAGGCTAACGCAAAAGCTTCTTTTGCAAGGTAGCAAATAAGGTGGAATGGAAATCTTATGCCTAATGTAAAAGGCATAATTCCAACGTTCCAAGACAGAACAGCTCTGACTTCAAAGGCTGTTCAAGCTTTACTAAAATTACTACTCTAACAATCTATGACCTTAAGACTCAGGAACATGCTTTCAAAAGCTGTACAAGGCCACTTCCTGGACTCTGTTCTCTTCTGAAAACTGGAGGCTCTGGGATATGTTACATAAGCTCCTGAAGACATTTATCATGTGCTGTTAAAAAAAAAAAAAGCTTAAACATGATCCCACTCTTCACAGTTGCTGTTCCATAAATAGTGGAAGTGACTCAGAGGTGGCGCTGGGGAGAACAGATTTCTGACAATTGTATCCCAAAACCTGTCAGAAAATCTTCTCAAGTGGTATAAACAGGATTGAAAAAAAAGAAAAGAAATACATCAAGCAAATTTCCCTTTATAGTCATTCATTAGGAAGGACTTTGTGTTACAATTTAAACTGTGACTTGCTAGTACAAAAATCTTTAAACAGAAACCAGCTATTCCGAGAACATTTAAGCTAGAAAATTTATCAAACTTCAGTAATGTTTGTTATTTCTGAACTAAATAATATTGATGAACTGTTTCAGTAGGGGCTGCGGAGCACAGAGGCTTCTTTCTTCCCAAGTCCTGACAGCTTCCCTTCCTGTCAAAAGTATTGAGTCTCAGATTTGGGTGGGACCTCAAGAGATACACTGTTATTTCCCAAATATGGAAACCAAGGCCTAAAAAAGTTGTTCAAGAACATAAATCCTTCTCCAACAATAAAAAGGCATCAAAGTAAGAAAAAGAAGTGCCCAGATTTTCTTTCTGATTCATACCTTGTGAGTGTGTTCATATGAACCAGTGCTAAATAAGGACCCAGCGGGCTTGGAGGAATGAACCCCTCAGACTGAGTCAATGTAGGCCAGCCTTGAAATCAAAATCTGTGATTGGTAAAAGTGAGGTTGCAGTGAGGTTCTGCCTAAGTCCGAACCCAAGGTATGTTTTAAAAGAAGAAAAAATTAAAATATTAATATTTCCTGATGAAGCTATTGTTCCTATTACTGCCACCAAGCAAACTATCATGTAATTAAATCCAGAAAAACATTTTTTCAATCATGGCAATTAAATGCAACAGAATGAGAGGTTTTTTGGATAGTCAAGACAGGACCAAAAGTCCCATCTGCAGGTCATCTGAGTGTACAATTTCAAAAGTAAATTGTTGGGGTTGTGGGCTGACCTGGATGGGCACTGGGAAATTTCTGGCACAGCTATATGATCTCATAAGGGTTTGGCTTACACAGGTATACATCTTCCAAAAGCACACTGAATAGTATATTTAAGATTTGTGCATTTTGTTGTATGTAAACTTTATTTTAAAAGAACAAAAAAGATGGTCAATGGATTTTGAACCCTAGTTAATGACATGCAGGCTGCAGTATTTAGGCGGAGGCTTACTACTGTCTGTAACTTACTTTGAAACTAATCAAACACATGAGATGGGTGGAGGGATAGGTTGATGGAAAGCTGTGATGAAGCAAATTTAGTAAAACATTAATTCTTCAATCTGAATGGTGCGCAAACAGATAGTCACCTAAAAACTTTTCCATTTGAAAATATTTTTAATGAAATGTTGGGAAAGAAGTTATTGGAGGTAGTAAAGGCGAATAAGGAAGGCTTTACTACCTCAGCAATCCTCAGCAATAGGATTCATCATCCTCAGCAATATCTTTTAAATTTTCCTTAGGATGTTTAGAAAAGCAGGAAGAAATTTTATATAGCTTTAAATTTTGCTTCTCTACAGGGACCATGGAAGAAACGGAATTGCAGGGGAAATGAATCCTGTTCACATCAGGGAGAACTAGGTCCTCAAATGACCCACCCAGAGAAGAACACAATTGGCGTCACTAGTGACAACGAATCGGAGAAAACGTCTCTGTGGTTCACAGAGTATTTTCCCCAACATCTCCCTTGGTTCGTACAACCCTGTAGTTGAAACAAATTCCTGTTATGTGCCATGTGAAGGAGAGTGTCTACCCTCAAAACGTTTGGTAAGACAAATAATGCAATATACACAAATAACTGGGTATAATGATGAGTGAATGAATGAAGTGCCTCCAAAGAGATTTTGTTGTTTGCTCACTAGGAATTCAGAAGAGGAAGAAAACTCTTAGCTAGGGCAAACCAGGAGACTGCAATAACCTTGTTCGTTGGGTTGTTCACTTCTTAAATGTCTGTCTTTTTTATTTCAAATTACTATGTTTCCCCAGAACTTGGATCTTGGTTGGTTTATTCAGTGCAATTACCCCCATCATCTAAAATAGTACCTGGCATATCATAGGCTCCCAATAAATATATTTCAATGAATGAATGAATGATTACGACCTTCAGAAAGTTACCCCATTGCTCTTAGCCTCAGTTTCCTCATCTATAAACTAAGGGTATTAATTCCCTGTTTACTGGGTTGATAACAGGATGAAATGAGAATAACATGTAAAACACACTGCCCGGGAAAGGATCAGAGATGGATTTTTCCCCCATCTCCTAAAATGAAAGGTAATAGCAACGATCCAGGGAATGAAGAGAGGCCTGAAAAATGGAGGTGATGGTGGGAATGAAAGGGAAAGACAGAGGGGTTCATCCCCTGACACACTGAAAAATGAACTGCAGGCACCTGGGCAGAGACACGGGGGAGTGATCGAGACAAGGCATTGTGAGGATCTCAGACCCCTGCTGGAGTGACGCTGGCGCTGGGAAAAGAAATAGGGAAGTTAGAACAAGGAACTAATTCAGAGGGATTGGGTTGCAGTGATGAGGCCTTTAATTTTTCACCATAAAGTTACAAGTTGAAGGTACAGGAGGCAACTAGGGCTCACAAGAAAAGTCAGGTCAACAGACAGAATTTGGGGGTCTTTTGCAAGGGGAGAATTGTTGAAACTGTAGAAATGGATTAGATTAAGGAAGAGATTATAAAGAAAAAATTAATGAGAAAAAAAGTCATCACTATGATAAGCAAAATCATGACACCCCCAAAATATCTACATCGTAATCCCCATGTAGGAAAGGGAAATGAAGGTTGCTGATCAGCTGACCCTGAGATGGGCTCATTATCTTGGGTTATGCTGGTGGGCCCAATGTGTCACAAGAGTCCTTATAAGGTAAGAGGAGGGGGCAGAAGAGGAGGAACCAGAGAGATGGCAATGTAAGAAAGAGTAGACACAATGGGCTTGTTTGGCTTTGAAGACAGAGGAAGGGATCATAACCCAAGAAATGTGAGAGGTTTCTAGAAGACAGAAAAGGCAAGGCACTGTCACAAGGGGTCAGGCAGAGCAGGCTGACACGCCTGGAAGGCTTCAAATACTGCAGGGAAGCTGGAAAGACTAACAGGTCGAAAGGGAAACACAACCCAAAGCCATTGGTTTGGACTATTAGGAAGTCATCAGTCCCCCTTTAAAGGATATTTTTTGTAGTATGTGTATGGGGTGGAAGCCAGGTTATAAATGGTTAAGAAGTTGAGGAGCTAAGTAGAGAGCAGTTGGTCAAGTTTGTGGATGAATAGAGCATTAGGGTGGTAGCTGGAGTAGGTAATAGAATTAGAGAGTTAGTGTTGGGGGCTGATGTTTAAGACAGGGGACATCCAAACATCTATGTGGGCAGCAGGGAGGCAGCCAGCCAGGAGGGAGAAACTGAGGTGGTGGCTGGGGAATAACTGAAAGGGCCAGGTCCTGGCAGAGTGGTATCTGGAGCACAGGAGAGGGGTTCACTCAGCCTTGCAGCCGTAGGGTACGGTGAGTCAAGTTACAAAGCAATGCTGAATAAGGAGGAGCTCACAGGGGAGAGGGGGAAGATGCAGAAGCATAGAGGGTGAGTATCCTTGATTGGGTCTTTGAAAAGGCGGTGACATTATAGACCTCAAGGACAGGGAGGCCAGCTTGGCTGAGATTAGAGAGGCTGGACCAGTGTGGGGGAAGCTTTTCCAAGAGATTTTGTAGGAGGTGCTCCTGTATTACTTGGGAAAATTCAATTAATGCTATAGAAGAACAAGATAAACAAATGGGACAGATGAAACTTCTGAGATGTGTTAAAGTGTATGTGGTGAATGTGTAGTAGCTTGCCAGACACAGGCAGTACGTGTAGCTGTGTTAGACTTAGACAACGAGCAAGTAAGCAGACGGAGGCAGAATTCGTGAGAGGTGTTAGGTATTGATAAGTTAATACGTGGATGTGTTAGGCCTAGATCAAGCATGTGTGGCAAGCATAAGAGCACATAAAGTAACAGAAAAACTAAAGAGTCCCCTACTATTCACGGCATACAAAATAACCTGTCACTCAATATTGATTAGGTGGCACAGTGACTGCCCTTTGGAGACAACCATGCTGGCTCTCTGGGTCCTCTGCCGAAAAATACAATCCGTAGCTGCTACCAGGTGAGGAGGAGAGCTAAAGAGGAAGCCAGAGGGCCTCGCCCCCGTGTCTCTGACGGAGCAAGCTGGTGTCATTAGCAGACACCTACTATTGTCTAACTGGGCCACCCTTCTCAAACCTCCACTCGGGGTCGTAACCACATCATCAACAGAGAGGGTGGTTGTGGCAGAAAGGCTGGACATATAAATGCTGCATAACCCAAGACTCAGGTAGTGTGGTCCTTGCACACTCCCATACCAAATCTTCAGTATGATTGTAGTGAGGCAGGATAGAAATAATTTAGGGAAAAACCCCGACAAGTGGAACAAGGAAGTAGGAGCCGACATCACAAGCCAACAAGCTACTGCGTCCGCTCACCAGAGCCCCCACTTCCACCCATGACCAAGGGCAACAGTTGACGGCAGGAAACCCCTGTGGTGGTCACAGAAGTCAACAACAAGGACTGGCCGAAACCAGATCATTCTGAGACGAAGGCAAAATTGAACAGAGTCCAACCCCAAAGCTCATGACTCCATCACTGTAATGAAAACTGATGCAAGTAGAAGGGGAATCAGAGGAGGACGAACAGCATGACACTTCCGGATTGGACCCTGTTAGGGACAAGGCCCCTCCCAACCAGAAGGCAGAGTCAGATTTTGGCACCACAACACTTAGAAACAACCCACCCCTGAAAACACATAAAATCCCAAGAACTACTGACCACGGTGCGCAGCTCCACGGTGCCCACGTCCGCTCGGATGGGTACCTCTGCTTCTTTCTCGACGGTCCCCATGCGTCCTTCCTGGCCTATTTTTCTCTACCTGAATAAAACTTGCTTTTGTTCTTACTCTGACTTGTTCTGGAAATTTTTCCTGCACAAGTCAAGAGCCTGGAGGTTGCCTGACACTCGAAAGGTCCAGACGGTTGCTGGGCCAGGGCCAGCCCTCGGCACAGAGCCGGTCCAGTTACACTGAGACCAATTCCAATTCACGTGGAGGTGGGGGTTTACACCACCGAGCAATTGCACACCTGCTGGGCCTCCTACAATTCAACTCAGTTCTGCCACTATCTACCTGGAGAAAATGTCAGATTCCAGATTCCACAGGTAAGGGCTCAATCCACATGACTGGCCTCCCTCCCCACTTCAGATGCCAACTGCGACCCAGGTGGTCACCTGTGCTTCTACAACTCAGGAAAAGCCGGAGGTAAGAGAGATGCACAGAGCAAGGTGTGGGGGAAAGGCCAAGGAGTTTCTATGCTTCCTCTCCCAGTGTGCCACCCTTCTCAAATCTCCACACGTTCACCAACCACAAAGCTCTCTGACTCCCATCCTCTTTTTGAGAATTATTTTTTTTGGAGACTTTTTATGGAGAGTTCATTCCATAGGCATGATTGATTAAATCACTGGCTCTTAGTGATAGATGCGCCCTCCAGGCCCTCTCCCCTTCCCAGAGTTCTGGGGGTTGGGAATGAAAGTTCCCACCTTCTGACCAAGTGGTTAGTTCCCCTGGCAACCAGCCCCTAAACTGAAGTACCTTCCAAAAGCCATCTCATTAACATAACAAAACATACTCCCACTTAGGAAATTCCAAGAATTTTAGGAACTTTGCACCAGAAATGGGAATGAAGACCAAATCAGAATATCACTCTAAGTACATCAGCTCATTCCCTCATTTACCCTTGCTTCTTGATATGCACTGATTTAATGAGCTGTGATTTGAGCATCTTAACCTGGTCTGAGACTCCTGGGAGAGCGCCTGGTAGTGGACTTGGAGGCTACTGATGCATCAAGGTCATTTCCCACAGAAAATGATGCTTGGTGTCAAAATACTCCCACAACTTCTTCCCACACACTAGGAGCCCCCAAAATGGGAAGTGAGAAAATTCTGGATAAAAGGAAGTTGTAACTTTTTATCTTTATAATTATAAACAAGAAGCTTGAGAGTCTTACAAACTATATAAACTCGTTTATTCAGAGTTTAGACTATTCTAACCCTGGTTATACTTGTGTTTATTAATTCAGATATTAAAAAAAGGTTCCTGAGCAAATTTTTGTTGTGAATCAAGGGTCATCACTCGTTCTTGTCTTTTCTTTTCTTTTTTTAAGGATTAGCATCTGCTTTTAAAATGAAAACCAATGTGTAAAACAGTCAAAAGTGTTTTTAATCAATATAAAATTATTCGTAGTTCAAATTTATATTATTTGCTTACATCCTTCAGTGAAAACCTGAGGCTGTTTTGTTAAACACAGACATTTGAAAACAGAACTTAATGAAGTCAGTTACAGCCTTATTCCAACTGTGTTTTTACATTTCTTTCTTCATTGCGTTTGTGGCACGTCAGAGAATCCTCTTCCACACAGATGAGTAGATGGAAAAGGTAACAGTCATTCTGAGTAGCTTATGCTAAAATCTCTGGACATTCTACACTAAGTATATAAGAATCTTGAAAACAAAGTAATAAGACATTTATTTTAAAATTGATTTATTAACATCATATATCAATTGCTCACGTTTCTTCTCGCGAACAAGATAAGACAGAATACCCCAACCTACAATAGGTCCTCGGTCTAGAACCAGACTTTCTCACTTGATATGCTGGGCATTTGACTAGTCTTTGCACGACCCACCTATTAGGCTTGATGAGGGAATGTGCCAAACAGGTGCTCCCAACCCTGACCTGGCACAGCACCGAGCTGGGTCCTGTGGACAACGCAGACAGTTTTTCCTGCTTGGGCACTCATTTGTAAGGCTTTTCAGCAAGACCAGTGCAGAGCTCTCCTGGTCCGTGACACGTTTACAAGCTCAATTTTGAGGACTGTAAAAAACTTCTTAACCTGGCAGGACAAATATCAAAAGTGGGGGGTGGAGAAAAATACTTTGCACAGATATGAGGGAGTAAATCACTGCAAATTGGACTGAAATGGTATCCCCTTGTCACCACAGCTTCATAGGACAATGTTTCTCCAAAAGCCCACAGTCTCACAGACAATCTCAATTGTATCTATGTTCTGAATTATTTCCACATCTCAGAACTCTTTAATTTCCGAACTGATTTTGGGGGGCGGGCCTGGGGCCAAGATGTTTAGCAGCTCATATAATAGGTGCAAATGAGCCTCTAAAAATACCTCCTGCAACCCTGGGCTTCTTCTATGGACACAGTTGAAACCTGATGCATCAGGTGCTGTATAGGGGGCAGGGCAGCCTCCCTCTCCCTCTAGAATAATGAGATGGTTTATATTTCAATAGAATCTGCCAAAGTGCCTGTTTATTGGACACCATCCTAGTCCTCTCCCCACAGTATTTTCTGGCCAATGCTGACCGAAACCTGCACACTGCAGAAAAATAGTAACTGACTCAGAGATTTGGGTGAAGTGTACGTGGTTTCACCCCAGATTTATGTTGGTGTTTAAGGACCATTTCTTTTAGTCTCCATTTAGTCTCTGACTTTGGAGTCAGGAGTAGCAGAAAAAGTGAGGGTAGTATAACCTGCCAGGACCAACACAAGACTTTCCAAATAAAAATAAATTCATCTGTCAAGAGAGGCCAAGCCAGAACCAGCACAAAGTGTGTGCATGTGTGTGTGTGCATGTGTGTGTGTGTGTTTGTGTGTGTACAGGAAGTAGGAGGCTCGGTAACCCAGGTAGCCTTACCTACCAATGTAAGGGCATTTAGCTAAAGCAATATTTGGAATCCCTGACGGCAAAAAAAAAAAAAAAATTAAGTTCATTTCTCTGAGGTGGTGGTGGTTTTTTGAAAAACCAAATTAACAGAGTATTAGGAAAGGGAACTGACCCTTATCTTGAAGAAAGGTGACCTCTAGTGGACAGCTGTGTTTTTCAACCAGGTGAAACTATGAATAGGCATAGGAAACAAAAATAACGTTAGGAGTAAGCTCCATTGTTTGACATCTCAATGATATTTAAAAATGGGCTGACTCGTAAATGATCATCTCCATGTTCTCCCCTCTCCCCTTTTTTCAAGCTGCTTAGTTTTAAAATTTTTAAATCAAGTTTATTTTATATAAGGTTTCCAAATAAGCAACAACCAAAATGAAAACAAAAACAAAACAATATTATTACATATTAGCATTGTGTGAGTCAGCAAACAGGGCACACGTAAAGCTACTTTTTTTTTTCTTTTCTTTTTACGTTGACTGTGAAAAAACATTTCCAAAACTAAACATACTAGATCACTAGTTTATTATAAAATTTTACTTTATTATAAAAGTGCTACTATTTTCAAAAGACTTACTTCACAGAATAAAGCAAAAATGACGATGAAAAGAAACAATTTATGTAGTGTATTTCTTCTGAAAACCATCTGCTCATCAACTGATGTACTTTCCTAGTTCATCACTGAACTCTGGGCAGAGGCCTAATAACTTATGATCAAACTCAAAATAATCTCTAAGAAACTATTAAAATTCCTTAGTGGTCTTTAAATCTTTTTTCCCACCCTCAATATAGGAGCAGTGATGAAATGCTGTTGGTTATAATGGGATTCAGCACTTCAGGGCTTTCTCCGGCATGTTCTCTGACCCGCTTTCCCAGGGTCAGGTGAACAGCAGTCTGGAATGGCTTTATAATTGTTCTCATCCTCACCCCTCTGAAGAGCTGTTCAAATGGTTTTAGCTGCTAAATGGTAGGAGAGAACACTGGTCTAAAAAGTTTTTATATGAAAAATGCCAGAACAGCATTTACATTTGATCTTAGCCAAAAGGCCGAGAAGCGATACTGGAATATCATTTAATAATTTCATTAACTTGCTTGATCTTAAAGCTTTTTGAATTAAGGCAATTTCTCATCTTTAAAAAAATAAATTCTTTGAAAATATGAAAGCACTGGTTAGGAAACTATACTCCTCCAAATAGGTGAACTCAATTCTCAGAGTGGAGGGTTAAAATCAGTCATGGAATATTCACAAGCAGTAAAATTAATCTGCAGATTAATATCAGATCTTCTAAAACTCTGTAACCAGGTTTTCCTTGTGAAGGGCAAAGACATCCTCTTTGAAACACCTAAGCTGGGCCAACAAAATGTTCATTTATGGTAAGTGCTCAGGCTTTTTCGTTATTTACTAAGAAAGCCAAGATAGAAATTAGCGTCCTTTCCAGGTCCAGCACCTTGCACGACACCTAGCTACCTCATGCCAACACCTCTCCTCTCTCCTCTTCTGAGATGATGCTAAGGGACAGTAGAGCTGGCTTTTTTTTCATTCTTGACATTCAAAAGAAAAGAAAAAAACTGGAAAAATAAACGCGATCCCTTTTGCCTAAGCGCCAACGCCTCTTCTCTTCCTCTGACTTCCAGTGTAACTGTGAGGACTAGTAGCTGGCGGAAAAGGCCCACGTCTGCTTTGCAGACAGCAGGGAAACTTACATGGACAGTTTAAGCTACTTGTGTTTTGTTTTGAGGTTTTTTAAATCAAATTTCCCAAGGACAGAAGTGATTTTTTTCAGCAGGTCTGTCACTACAGCTGAGGCCATTGGACCTTTGACCCTAATTTTGGATGGCATAAATTTATAAAACATCATTAAAAGAAAAATTTAGCCTCATTCACCCAACCAGCTTGCCCCTGATTTGATAAGTTTCCATAGTTGCATGCTTCTTGGTTTATTTCCCAAATTGTTGTAAAGACTTAAGCACTTGCAGCCTTAGTTACTTTTTGTGAATGAAAAATGTGTCTAATAAAAACATAAATCAGATTATATCACATGTTGGCTTAAATCTCCTCCCTCCTTTCCCACAACATCTTAAATCCCTCCGGGCCCTGATCTACTCTCCAGGCTGTTCTGAACCTCACAGTCTCGCTCACTTAGCTGTGGGCACATGGGCCGCATTTCAGATTCTTGGAAAGGCCAAGATCGTCCCGCCTCAGGGCCTTCATGAGTTGTTTCTCTAACGTCCCTCCCTTTGCACCCTAGTAAACCCTCTTGCTTACAGTTGGAGACCTTTCCTTAGCCCCTAGTTAAACAATGTCCTGCCTCAAATTCACTTAGCACGTACTGTTTTCTTTCTTCATCTAGCACAGTGCTGGGCATATAGTAGGTGTTCAATAAATATGTGAAGGAATGAATGAAATTCTTCAAGTTTCCTAACATCAGGATCTTGGGATCCAGGGCAGGAGTGTGCCTACAACCAGCAATATTAGTTCAATTCACCACCATGGCAAAGTTGGTCAAGTGGCGACTTGCTCATCTCAGGACAATGGGGAAGCTTCAGCAGGACGACTCAGGGGCTGACTGCCTGCTTGTGAGCCAGGCATCGAGGCCTTTGGCTACATTTCCCTCCTCACTGAGAACCACGGTGGCTTTGGCAGGCTCAAAGGGGCCAGCTTGCAGACTGCCAGCTGGACCTGCAGGCAAAATAATCATTCACAGCTCCCCATGGAAGCTTAACTCTTCCTAAACTGCGTCCACTAGACCACTGCCCCCAACTGCAAACAGAATTAGTGGAAAAGAAAAAAACAACAACAATGTAGTGTTTGTTTCCCCTTCTCAATTTGCTACCTCGTGTGATGGATTGTTGGTTCCTGGGGATCGCCTGGCAAAATAGCAAATAATTTGATATTGTCAACTTGGGCACTCCAAAAAGGAGGATATTGGTAAGTATAAAATGTCAGAATTCTTATATTTAAGCAATGAGAAAGTGTTCCCACTTGTTTCGAATCAAAAAAATAGGATGCAAAATTACCAGTGGGACAGTGAACTGGGTTTGTGAGACATGCTTTTAAATTTCCCTGCCTACTGTGGAGGTTTAGACTAGAGAGAAAAACACACACACACACACAAAAGGAACAATTTAGCACGTTTGCTTTCTTAGAGATGAACAAGCAAACAAAAACAACGATGAAAAACAAGCACTGACCTACAACTTAGGCTGTAGCCATCCCTAAAATAGTCTCAAGTTTGAAGAAGAAATGATGGATGTGGCTTGGGTCTCTAATCCAAATGCTCTCCGTCTGTAGAAACTATTTACCATTCCATACAATGGCATCCTCATGGACTGTGACTTCCACAGTAAGAGAATTACTGAAGTGTCCATTGTCCAGGTCCTCACTTGCCCTGCCTCGATGATTCATGAATCGTGAATTAGGGCAGAGGTCTGGCACTGCTGAATCCAGAAAGCTTGCGAGGATGCCTCATTTGGTACCAGCCATTGTAATCCAGGTTTGATGGCTAAATCAGTGCGGGGGCTTTGCTTTTCCTAGATGGTGAGTGGACTGGGGCAGGTGTGTCATCTATCCGCAAATAAATGATGATCCAGTCTTGGATGCGTCCCTGCTTGTCTTGCCCATGTGATCTCTTTTGCCACCCCACGCCTATTGCTCTTGGATGTACACGCTGCAGGAAATGGATGTCTCCTGGGGAGACAACAAGAGAGTTCCTGCAAGCAGGTAGGAAATGCTCTCAAGGAAGGACTCAATGCTCTGCTTGGCATGAATGATAATCAGTCGTGTTTCACTTGCAATTAGAATAACTTTCAGATTTTCAATGTGTTCATACATGGGGGTAATGACAAGAAATGAATCCTTCAGAAAGTGATAATCATTCTTCAGGTTGAAAAAATTGTGATTAGAAACTGGGAGTTCATAAAGTTTTAGATGCATTCAATTGTTTTCTTATTTATAAGCGATATAGTTAAGGTGTTTCCATTATTTTCAAACTACTCCTCTTCACTGAAATGTTGACACATGGATGGGATGATAAATCGATGGCCCGACTCCTCCACGGTCATGTTTTACCTCTTACTTGTTTTTATAAGGGTTGGAATAAACCCAGGGCCAGTGACATACCTGTGGGGCCCTGTGCAAAACGAAAATTGGAACTTGTCATTCGAAAATTGTTAAGAATTTCAGGATGGCGACAGCAGAGCATGAAGCCAGGAGCTGGGAGCCCCCGAAGCCCAGGGCGCTGGGCCACTGCAGAGGCTCCACTCAGTGAAGGCGGTCCTGGGTGGCAGATTGGGGAGCAGGGAGCTGGACACACAGTCATTCCGGTTGAGAATTACATGGGTTCTCATTTTTGGAAGAAATTTTTTAAAATTTATTTTTAGCATGTAGATATGTAGATATGAAAAGATGTAACTTCCCGCAGTATGAGAGGAAATGAAATTTAAGAAGTTGCCCAGCAGGGAAGGAGGAAATTGACCGTTCCCTAACAACTACCATAGACCAGCTGCTGGGCCCTAAGCTGGCCCTGACGCTGTCACTCTTTGTTCTTGCTCCTGCAGAGGACCAAGTCCACCCTGTAGATGAAGAAGCTGAGGTCTATGAAGAGTTGAAGTTTAACTGCTTCGAGTTTAGAAAGAGCAGGTTGAGGACTGCAGATACCATAGGACACCAGGGCGGTTGTGGTGGTGGTGGGGTTTCCTGTATCCTGTATTCTGATTTCTTTCCTGACCCACATCCTTCTCAGACCACGCATTCCTCACTGCTTTCAGCCCAAGGGCCCCAGAGAGCTGTGTGCTCTGGGCCAGAACTCTTCCTGGGCCTCCAGCACTAGCAGCCTCACCTCTACTTTCTATCTTGGAAACCATCCAGCCTTACCTCAAGGTCTTTTCTACTTCCAGTTGCTCCCTCAACTCCCAGGCCTTCCACGTCCACCTGTGTGCCTTCCTATATGGCTCTAACATCCCTGCTTAGGCCCCAGCGAGGCTCTGCCGCCTTTCCAGTGGGCCCTTCTCTTGGAACATTTCCTTCACCATCTTGCTCCAACAGGAACCCAAAGGCCCTGTCTCCCCTACAGCTCTTTCAAGGACCCACTTGATGGGTAGTTGTACTCTCTTAATTCCAGACAAGTGTTGCTCCCCCCGTCAGATTTTTCACACCACCCCCAGTTAGCTCTCCCAGCTGCAACCACCTTTTCTTCCCACGTTACTCTGCCTCATGCTTCGAAGAGTCACTCTGTGAGGTGGGCTCTGTTATAATATGTGGGAATTTCCATGTCTACTGCCCTCCAATATCTTGACTTCCTCCTTCCATTCTCTCTCGGTTGTACCCGCTCCCAAGGTCATATCCTAATCTTGCCATCACCAACAACTTCATTGCTTCCAAAATTTCATCTTCGAGCCTCCTATTCTCCCACAATCCCACCTTGTCATTCCAGTAACTCTCCAGTATTCTGATTCCACTAACTCTTCTACTGCACTAGGCCCTACACCCATGTACTGCCCACCTTTCTAGTTCACCCCCTTTCTCTCTCCACACACCTTAGATTCCGTGGCCCATCATTCTAACCAGTAACTCTCTCACATCGTACTCGCTTGGTTGAATACGAAATGTGGGTAAATTCAGCTCTTTGCTACCCCGTGCAGGCTGATATATGTGGCTGGAGGAAAATACACAACCCTACTAACTGATCTCACTTTAAATTCATGGCCACTAAGCCCAAGCGTGTCACTGGCACTGCGTCCCCTCTGTTTCCCCAACCCATTCACTCCCACTCTCCTAGACAACTACCACACACCCGAAAGAGCCGGGTAGACTTTCTGTCTATAATTTCTCTCTGCCCTTTGTTCTGTTTTGAACACCCTCCAGTCAGGCTTTGTCTCCCACATGCCCCTGAAAGGGCTAGACTTTCCTCAATGCCAAGATCAATTACGCATTCTTCCTCACACTAGATTTATGAGCATGCTCAACACAGACAGCTTCTGAGACAGCATTCTCTCCTGGCTCTTCTCCTGCATTACAGGCCTGTCCTCCATTGATCCCTCCTTATTTCTCCCACTTTTACCTACTGGAGCCGAGCTGTCCAATATGATAGCCATTAGCCACCTGTGGCTATTTAAATTCAATGAAATTAAAAATTCAGCTCCTTAGCAGCACTAGTCTTGTTTCAGGTGCTCAAGAGCCACATGTGCCTAGTGGCTCTCACACTGGGCAGGGTGGACACAGAACATTTGCATCATCACAGGACCGCACTGTGCTAGGACACCAAGGTCCACTCCTTGGGTGTCTTCTTGATTTGAACTCACTCTCTTAGAAATGTCATCCAATCTCCTGACTGGTGACTCCAAACTTACACCTCTATCTGGACCATTCCCTGAACGCCAGATTCCTTTATCTGACTGCCTACTCATCATTTCCACTTGCATGTTTAATAGGTATCTTAAATTTGTCATGCCTAAAGTGAACTCCTCTCTCTCCCAACCCTTGACTCCTACAAACTCTTCTATCCAGTCTCCATTTCAGTAAATGACAGCTCCACGATTCTAGTTAATCAGCCTAAATTTGGGAGGTCACTATTGACTATTCCCTTTCTCTCACTCCACAACCCACCAGCAAATCCTCTTTGGCCGAAGCTTCAAATATATTCAGCATCTGCCCACTTCTCAGCACTTCTACTGCTACCATTCTGCTCTGAACCACCATAGACTTCCACTTAGATTATTGCAAAGGTTTTCTAGAAGGTTTTCTACCCAGACTTCTTACTTCTGTCCTTCCAACTTCCCCCACCTTGGCCTACCCCCAACAAAACAGCCAGAGTCATTCTTCTAAAAGGTAATCTGATTACATCATGTCTCAGGTCTGCTCAAAACCCTCCTGTACCCTCCATTTCACTCAGCGTAGAAGCCAAAGCCCTGCCAAGAGCCTGCGGAGACCTCTATATCTGCCTCCCGGCACCCACATGACCTGTTCTCCCTCACTCAGATCCTGCCCCAAACTCTCGTCATTAGTCCTTGATCAAGCTAAGTCTTACCTCAGGGCCTTTGCACTATCTGCTTCTTCTGCTTGAAACTCTCCTGCCCCAGAGAGCCCATGACTTGCTCCTATACCTTCTCCAGATCTCTTCTCAAATGTTGCCTTAGCAGCGAGGCCTTCCCTGACCACTCCGTCTAGAGCTGCAATCCCTCCTCAATGCTTCTCCCTGGCCCCACACTCCCCATCCCCTGCCTCTGCTTTATTTTCTTCCATAGCACTTGCCACAGTTAAAATACTATATATGAAATTTAACAAGACTGAAATCATATCAAGCGTATACTTTGACCACAATGGTATGAAACTAGGAATCAGTTACAAGAAAAAAACCTGAAAAACACACAAACACATGGAGGCTGAATAACATCACTAAACAATGAATAAGTTAACAGTGAGATCAAGGAAGAAATCACAAGATACTCTGAGACAAATACAAATGAAAACACAATAATCCCAAATCATGGGACATAGCAAAAGCAGTCCTAAAGAAGGAAATTCATAGCAATGCTGGCCTACCTCAAGAAATAACGAAAATCTTAAATAAAAAAAATCTAACCTTCCACCTAAAGGAACTAGGAAAAGAATAACAAAGCCTGCTCTGGTCGGGGAGCTCAGTTGGTTGCAGTGTCGTTCTGATGTGTAAGGTTGAGTGTCCAACCCCTAGTCAGGGCCCATACAGGAGTCAACCAGTGAATACATAAATAAGTGGAACAACAAATTGATGTTTCTCTCTCTCCCCCTTCCTCTCTCTCTAAAAATCAAGTTAAAAAAAAAAAGATGAACAAAGCCCAAAGTGAGTAGAAGAAAGGAAATAATAAAATCAGAACAAAAGTAAACCAAATAGAGTCTAAAACAACAATACAAAAGATCAATAAAGCCAAGGTTCACTTCCAAGAACCTTTCAAGGTTCTTTGAAAAGATAAACCAGATTGATAAACCTTTAACTAGACTCATCAGTAAAATGAAGAGGACCTAAATAAATAAAATCAGAAATGAGAGAGAAGTGACAACTGACACCACAGAAATACAAAGAATTATAAGAAAATACTGTAAATGATTATATGGCAACTAATTGGACAATCTGGACAAAATGGATAACTTCCTAGAAACATACAATCTTCCAAGATGGAATCAAGAAACAGAAAATCTGAACAGACTGATTACAACCAATGAAATAGAAATAGTAATCAAAAACTCCCCAAAACAAAGTCCTGGACTGGATTGCTTCACAAGTGAATTTTATGAAATATTGAAAGAAGAATTAGCACCTATCCTTCTCAAACTATTCTGAAAAATTCAAGAGGAGGGAAGACTCTCAAGCTCATATTGTGAGGCCTCCATTATCCTGATTCCAAACCAGATGAAGGCACTACAAAGTAAGAAACTCTTAGGCCAATATCCTTGATGAACATAGATGCAAAAATTCTGAACAAAATATTAGCAAACTCAATTCAGCAATATATTAAAAAGATAATACACTATGATCAAGTGGGATTTATTCGTGGGATGCAAGGTTTCTCCAGTATCTGCAAATCAATGAACGTGATACACCACGTAAACAAAATGAAGGGTAACAATCATTTGACAGCCCTGGCCAGTGAATGGTTGGAGCATCATTCCATAACTGAAAGATTGCGGGTTTGATTCCTGGTCAGGGCACACACCTAGGTTGTGGGATCAATCCCTGGTTTGGGTGTGTACAATCCCCAGTCCAGGCACATATGGAAGTCAACCAATTGATGTTTCTCTCTCACATAGATGTTTCTCTCTCTCCCTCCCTCACTCCCTTCATTTATCTCTAAAAACAGTGAAAAATTACCTTGAGTGAGGATGTTAAAAAAACCCATCTGATCATATCAATAGATGCAGAAAAACCATTTGACAAAATACAGCACCCATTTATTTAAAAAAAACCTCTTGGCAAAGAGGGAATCAAGGGAACATACCTCCGTACAATAAAGGCCGTATATGGCAAACCCACAGCTAACATCATACTCAAAGGGAAAAACTAAATGCATTTCCTTTAAGATCAGGAACAAGACAGGATGTCTGCTTTCACCATTCTTATTCAACATAGTATTGGAAGTCCTAGCCATAGCAATCAGATGAAAAGAAACAAAAGACATCCGAATTGAAAAGAAAGAAGTAAAAATGTTATTATTTGCAGATGACATGATACTTTATAGAGAGAACCCTAATATTCCACCAAAAAACTACTAGAACTAATAAAGAAATTCAAAAAGGAGCAGAATACAAAAACTCAGAAATAGATTGCATTTTTATATACCAATAATGAACTATCAGAGAGATAAACTAAGAAAACAATTCCAGCCCTGGTTGGTGTGGCTCAGTGGATTGAATGCTGGCCTGTGAACCGAAGGGTCATGAGTTCAATTTCTAGTCAGGGCACATGCCTAGGTTGCAGGTCAGGTCCCCAGTAGGGCGTGTGCGAGGGGCAACCACCCATTGATGCTTCCCTCCCTCTCTTTCTCCTTCCCTTCTCTAAAAATAAATAAATAAAATCTTTAAAAATTTTTTAAAAAAAGAGTATAGAAAGGAAGAAAACTGTTTAAAAAAAGAAAAAGAAAACAATACCATTTACAATTGCATCAAAAAATAAAATACCTAGAAATAAATTTAGCCAAGGAGGTAAAAGACCTGTACTTGGAAAATTATACGACACTAAAGCAATAAATCAAAGAAGATACAAATTCATGGGAACATCTGTGCTCATGGATAGGAAAAGTTAACATTAAGTTGTCCATACTACCAAAACAATCTATAGATTCAAAGTAATTCCTATCAAAATACCAACAGCATTTTACACAGAACTAGAACAAATAATCCTGAAATTTATATGGAACCACAAAAGACCTTGGAGAGTCACAACAATGTTGAGAAAGGAGAACATTATTGAAGGTATCACACTACCTGATATCAAACTATACTACAAGCTTACAGTAATCAGAACAGCATGGTACTGGCATAAAAACAGACATACAGATCAATGGGGCGGAATACAGCCCATAAGAAACCCCACACCTGTATGGTAAATTAATATATGACAAAAAAGGCAAGAACATGTAATCGGGTAAAGACAATCTAGTCAATAAATGGTACTGGGAAAATTGGATACATGCAAAAAATAAAACTAGACCACCTTCTTAAGAATAAACTCAAAATGGAGTAAAGACTTAAATGTAAGACTCAAAATCATAAAACTCCTAGAAGAAAACATAAGCAGTAAAATATCTGACATTTATCTTACCAATATTTTTTCTGACATATCTTCTTGGGCAAGGGAAACAAAAGAAAAAATAAACAAATGAGACTACATCAAACCAAAATGTTTTTGCACAGCAAAGAAAACCAACAAAACAAAAAGACAACCTGGTAAATGGGAGAACATATTTGCTGATACATCTAATAAGAGGTTATTATCCAATTTTTAAATAAAATTTATTGGGGTGACATTGGGTAATAAGATTATATAGGTTTCAAGTGCATTGTGTGCCTGCCACCCAAAGTCAAATCATCTTCTGTGACCTTTACCCTCCACTACTCCCCCACTCCCCTAGTATCCAAATTTTATAAAGAACTCACACAACTAAACACAAGAAAAGCAAAGAATCCAATTTAAAAATGGGCAGAGGATCTGAACAGACACTTCTCCAAAGAGGACGTGCAGATGGCCAACAGACATATGAAAAGATGTTCAACCTCACTAATCATCAAAGAAGTGCAAATTAAAACCACAGTGAGATATCAACTCATACTTGTCGAAAAGGCTACCAGTAAGTCAACAAACAGTAAGTGCTGGCTAGGATGTAGGGAAAAGGGCAACCTAGTGCACTGTTGGTGGGAACGCAGACTGGTGCAGCCACTATGGAAAACAGTATGGAGGTACCTCAAAAAATTGAAAATGGAACTGCCTGATGATATAGCAATTCTGCTCTGGGTATATATGCAAAGAAACCCAAAACAGTAATTGGAAAGGATGTATGCATCCCTATGTTCATTGCAGTGTTATTTGCAATAGTCAAGATATGGAAGCAACCCAAGTGCCCATCAATAGATAAGTGGATAAAAAAGCTGTGGTACATATATAGAGTGGAATATTACTTGGCCATAAAAAATAACAAATCCTACTATTTGCAACAGCATGGATGAATCTAGGAGGTATTATGCTAAGTGAAAAAAGTCAGAGGAAGACAAATGCCATATGTTTTCACTTAAATGTGGAATCTAATGAACAAAATAAACAAAATAAAAATAGACTCGTAGATACAGAGTGACCATCAGAAAAGTGGACCATCAGTTCCTGACCATCAGAAACTGTGAGATAATAAATGATTGTCGTTTTAAGCTGTTAAATTATCTAGTAAGATGTTACAAAGTAATTGGTAACTAAGATAGAGGGTAAGAACCATACAGTTAAAACTTATTAATTTTTCATAAAACATACAATTTTATTAATGTAAAAAAGGCCTAAGTTGCCAGAAAGAAAAAGGGCCTACTGTGTTTCCACAGATAGGGGCAGGGCCTCCGCGTAGCCACTCCTAACCCTCACTCTGTGAACCTGGGCAGGATGCGTGGCTTCTCCCAGCCTTAGGGCCCCTCACAGTGCAGGTACGAGGTTACCAGGGCTGCATGAGATCACTGGGAAGGCTGCTGGCGGTGACGCCCCTCCCTCAGGCTGCCCTACAGAGATACAAAAGCCCTGAAGACTCCCTGACCGGGCTCTGCCCGGGGTGCAGCGCTGCCCCTGGCCGAGGAAGGGGCCGTGAAGCTTGGGTAATCGGGAAACAAGAGAAGCAAGCTCAGGACATGCCCTTCAGGAGGCCTGTAAGTGATCGGACTTGCTACATTATTTGAACATTCTTTTCCACTTTGTTTTTGAATCTCACGCTGCTATCACGCCCAGGTGACAGTATCCCCAGCTATTGCGTACAGCTCTGCAACTGCTTTTCATGTCTAGAACTTCAGCAGTAGACATGGCACTTTGGGGACTGCAAGGTGAAGGCACTGCCTTGGCCTGTGAGGAGGGAAATGTCTACACGGCGGCAGCTCACTCTTTTCTGCACACTCCTGGCCGACTCGAGAGGAATAGACTCGGACTTTGTAAACACTCCTGGGCTGATTGCTGCTGAGTGGCTGCCTACGTCTAGGCCTCTGACTGCAGTTGCCAAAGACCTCACCACCAGATGAGTACGAGAGGACCGCACCTTGATTTTAAATTCAGGTTCTTGGACTGTAGCACGCTGTGGGTGTTGTGTATAAAAGGGAACCTCAAAACAAGGAGGGCACTAGAGAGAGTCTGGAAGACTCCATTAAGGAGACCCACCTGAGAGGTAGACAGGTAGGTCAAGTGGGGAAAGACGTAAAGGGTGCAGGACTGGAGGCAGGAAGACCGGGTGAGAAGGCTGTAGCGGTTGGGTGCGAGTTCGAAGCATTTATAGAACTAGGGTGGTAGCTGTGATGGGGAGAGGGGTGATCTGAGACCCATTTGAAAAGTAAAGTTAGTAAGACTTGGTGACTGATTGGTTATAGGAAATGAAGACAGGGAGGAGTGACAGATGTGCTGGCGGAGGCCACGGCCACAATCTGAGATAAAGGGACGGGCATAGACTTAAGTTGGAGAAGATGATGATGAGTTAGTTTTGAACATGTGCACGAGATGGCTTATATAATTTACTTATATAATTAATTTATTTATTCTCTCACTGTCTTCAAAATAAAGGCAGCGAATGCTGCGTTAATGCATATTACTAATTTATTAGCACACTCTTTCTCACACAGCCCAGACACAACTTCAGCATCCTTCTTAACACACTGCTGTCCCACGAGGCAGCCACCCTATGTTTCAGCACAACATGGAGGCCACCACCAGTCCAACACAGAGTGCATGCATGTTTCCCCTCACCTGAAGGCTTGAGAGAGTTTCAGTCTTTCTAAGACACATCATGATTTGGAGGTATCCTTGAAGTGAATCATATCTCACTAAATTTACATAAGCAAGCCCACACTGATCCTGAGTACCAGAGTCACTGGGAATTCTTAACATATTTCTGAGAGATTCTTAACTTAGTTTAAGGTCAAGGCAGGACAGACCATGGTGATCAACAGAATCCAGTTTATCTTCTATTAACTGCCTACTATGTGATAGGCCAGGGTTTCTCACTATGACTCCAGGAGGACAAGCCTATGGATGATTCCTGGAAGGTGCTGGGAGTGAAGAAAAGTCTTCTTGGTGAGTTAAGATGATTTTGATTACATCCCCCTCTCTGGGATCAAAGGCAGAGCAGTGTATTAAAGACTGTGAAATCCTTCAGTATAGACATCCATTTAGCTGAGCTTAGCCCAGTGTTATCCAGAGTTATTCTGGCCATGGAATCCTCCTGTCACATGACACTAATGAAATGCCCTTAAAATTAGGAATATTTTAATCTTCAAGACATACCCCATTTCTAAATGAGGAATAGAAGCTCTAAAATCACACAGGTAGGAAGTTGGCAAGGGAGATCTTAAATTCAGATCTTCCCTTTCCAGCTTCAGGGCCTACTTCACAGGATCACTGATGGATGGATGGGTCAATAAGTGTTCAAGGTCAAGACTGACATTTCTGGGTTACACATTCTCTTTACCGAGGAACATCATGGTCAGCTCCAATATTCTCACTGTGTGCCAGCTATAGCACGTGGGCCAGCCAAGGCTTTCTGCAGTGTTCTTTCAAGGCTGATATTTTGTCTTTCAACATCCTCTGCCATCAGCCCCCTTTTCTAGGCATTTTAAAACAACTCTAGTTTGCTTATTCTCTCTCGCACCCCTGAAAGAAATTCTGGCCTCTAGGCCTTTGTTCCTGCACTTTCTATTGCTTGGAGACCTTAAGAGATCATTAGGTGCAGGTTGGACCCCCAGGAAGCCGAAGGAAAGGTGAAGGCCCCAGCAGGAATTTATTGAGAAGCGCTCTGGGGATCAACACCTTTGAGGGAACAGAGGATGTAATAGGAGGCAGAGGGAGAAGCTGAATTCTGAGGCTGCTGCAGCAAAGGCCTCACTGATCCTAGAGGGAAGCTCTGAAGCTGGCTGGCCCTTCAGAGATGACCCAAGCTGGGAGACAGGGGCCAGGGCAGACATTGGATATAGGCTGCCCCTAAGGGGCGTGACCTTGGGCTATCGCCAGAGAGATCTCATGTGTGACAACTGTCAGTTGCCAACATTCCCAGCAGCTGGGGGTGGCGGGGGGAGGGATGGGTGCTCCACTTCTGATGAGGGGGTGGGTGGTGTCATTGATCTGGGCTGCCTGACAGTGACTGTCCTTCCTCTACCTTGTTCAGGTCATGCTTCCTACTCAGTTACTCAGGTCCGTATACTGGCCTGCATTCTGCAGATGCCAGCAGAACTTAGGGCCTGTGCTGTGGGCTCTATTATATTAACTTTACGTGAGCATGTTGCATGGGTTCTACCTAGATTGCAAAGCCCCCGAAAATTTGATATTTTTCTCGTATCCTTACTAGGATGTAAGAAAGTGATCAATAATATATGTAGTAAAAAAAAATTAAGGGATTTGGAACCTGAAATCCTAATTTTAAATCCCAAATTACCATATAAATGGATAAAATTATATGCATCACTTAATTTCTGTAAATCTTAGTTTAATCATCTATAATGTGGGGATAATAAAATCCTTATTTTACCCAAGCTCCAGGGTTGCTGTAAGAATAGTTGCTCGTGAACTGAAAATGTTTTGTAAATTAATAAACTAAAACCAATGTTTTCCAATGTTGAGGACTAGACACCCACAAAAGAGAAAAAATCTGGGTCCAGTAAGTGTAAAACTAGGTATAAATTCTTCATGCTGATAATACTTATAAAATGCAGATTTACAAATAAATATAAACAAAAATAATATACAATCAATTTCAAAGAACCAAGACTGAATTATTGTGAAAGATGATATTGATTTATTGGCTATTATGCATATGGTACTAACTGTAAGGCAACAGCTCATTTGGGTTGGATATGCCTATAATCCATGTGTCATGCAATAATTGTGTTTTCTCAACATTTTCTCCATTTCTCCACTGTAAAATCAATCATTTGTACAATGTACCATGACATCATTTGAACTTCACATAAAAATATCACTTATCTATCTTAAACCCACTTCTACTCCTTTAATTTTCTATTTTATATGTCAATTAGAACATATATCAGGTTTTCAATTCAGCAGAGGAAAGTCCATAAAACACTGACCTTAAAAATTAAGGAACAAAAGAAGTATATGACTTATACACTAAAAACTATAAATATTGCTGAGAGAAATTAACTAAAACCTAAATAAATGGAGACATTCTATATTCATAGATTAGAACATTCACTAATATTAAGGTCAACAATTTTCCTCAAATTGATCTACAGAGTCAACACAATTCCTATCAAAATTGCACTGGCAGAAATTGACAAGCTGATCCTAAATTTTATATGGAACTGCAAAAGATCCAGAAAAGCTAGAACAATCTGGAAAAAACACAAAGTTGGAGAACTCACACTTCCTAATTTCAAAGCGTACTGTAAAGATACATTAATCAAGAGATGTAGTACTGGTGTATGGATAGATATATAGAGAAATGGAACAGAACTGAGAATCCAGAAATAAACCCTTACATGTATAATCCATTGATTTTTGACAAAGGTGCCAACGTAATTCAATGGGGGAAAGCACATTGTTTTCAACAAACAGTGCTGGGACAACTGGGTATCTGCATGTGAAAACATAAATTTATATGCTTAACTTCCATCATATATAAAAATGGACTCAAAATTGATCATAAACTAATGTCAGGGCTAAAGCTATAAAAATTCTAGAAGAAAATATAGAAGGCCTTTTGTGGTCTTGCGTTAGACAGAGTTATTGGACATAATATCTATGATTCATAAAAGGAAAAAAATGAAAAAATAGATTTCATAAAAAATCAAACCTTCTGTGCTTTACAAATTATCAATAAGAGAATGAAAAGATAAACCTCAGTCTGGAAGAGAATATGTGCAAATATTATTTCTGATAATGGATTTATATCCAGAATATATATAATGATCTCTTACAAGTAAATAAGAAGACAAACCAGTTTTAAAATGGGAAAATAAGGCCATCAGAAGATGTTCAGCATCATTAATCACTAAGGAAATGCAAATTAAAAGAACAATGAGATGTCATTATTTCTATGAGAATGGGTATAATCAAAAAGACAAAATAATTATTGGTGAAAATATGGAACAACTTTTAACCTCATGTATTGCTGATGGGAAGGTAAGATGGGGCAGCCACTTTGAAAAACAGTTTGGCAGTTAAAAAAAAATCAAACCTAAATTTACCATATTATTTTGCAATTCCACTTCAAAGTTATCTACCCACAAGAAATGCAAATACACGTATCATGAAGATGTATATGTATTCACAGCAGCATTATTAATATATGAAAAGAATGGAAATAATTCACATGCCCATCCACTGGTGACTGGATAAACAAAATGAGGGATACCCAGAGAAGGGAACAGTGTTCAGAAATGAGGAGTGAACTACTGACACATGCTACCACCTGAGTGGACCCCAAAAACAAGAAGCCAATGAAGAAGCCAGATGCAAAAGATTCCATGTTGTTGATCCCACTTATATTAAATTCCCAGAAAAGTCAAATTTATAGGGGCAGAAAGTAGGCCAGTAGTTGCCAGGGTTGGGAGTGGGACTGGGAAATGATGGCCCGTGGGCAGGCAAGATCTTTTAAGGGTAATGAAAACGTCCTAAATTTGCATTGTAGTGATGTTCACACAACTTTGAAAATTTTCTAAAAATCATTGAATTGTATACTTAAAATAGGTGAATTTTATAATAGGTATATTATATATCAATAAAGCTATTTTTAAAAGATTTTATTTATTTACTTTTTGAGAGACGGGAAGGGAGGGAGAAAGAGAGGAAGAAACCTCGATGGGTAGCCTCTCCTATGTGCCCTGACCAGGGACCAAACCTGCAACCCAGGCATGTGTCCTGACTGGGAATTGAACCAGTGACCTTTTTGTTTGTGGGATGACACCCAGCTGAGCCACACTAGCCAGGGATAAAGCAATTTTGAAAATTAGGGAACTTATTGTTCCCATAAAATGCACTGTCTATATAGATAGGCAAGTCCAGGGCTGTTATGATGCTTTTTATAGTCATTAGAGACCCAGATTCTTTCCATCTTCGGCCGTCCCTAGCACATGTTCTTGCCTTCATCATCATAACTCGACCTCCTTCCAGGCTAGAAAAGGAAGAACAGAGAGGGCAAAAGGCATCAACCTGCTAAGTCAGTTGCCCTTAAGAGTCTTTTTGGGAAGTCCCAACTAATAATAACTCTGTTCTATATCATTGGTTACAACAGTATCACATGACCATTCTTAACATCAAGGGAGTCTGGGAAATGTAGGAATCCTACTACCTGTAGTCAAATAAGCATCCTGTTAACCAGAAATAAAGGAAAAGTGCATGTTGAGTAGAGCAGCCAGCGATCTCTGCTGATGAGAAATGCTTCTTGGTGTCACTGCAAACACAAACAGAACCAGCCCTGCTCACGTGACAGAGTGATCACCCAGATGATCTCAGCAGGGGTGTCCAACCTGTTGGTGTCTTCGGGCCACAATGGAAGAAGAGTTGTCTTGGGCCACACATTAAATACATTGCGACGTGTAACACAAAAACAATCTCATAATGTTTCAAGTAAATTTACGGTTTTGTGTTGGGCCTCATTCATAGTCATCCTGGGCCACATATAGCCGGCAGGCCGTGGGCTGGACACCCCTGAATGGTTTCTTACCAAAATGAAAACTACAATGATCAAGTTCTCAATGAAAACATACGGGGTCCAGAGAAACTGTCTGTTACTCTGTTAGGAAATACTAAACTGAACAAATATTCACTGTTGTTTGTATTTTTATTTCTAATACAAAAACTTGAGAGCTGAGCCATTTAATATAGTAGAAAGGGTCCCTGAGTTTGGAAATGCCTGGATTCACAACGAGGCCACACCCTTTAGTAACTATGCCTTGAGCAAAAGTCTTAACTTATCTGAGACTCAATTTCCTCACCTGCACTAGGAGAAAAATAATGCGCCTCGAACCTGCTTCAAAGGATTTGTTTGGGAGGACTTAATAAGACAGCAGGTGCAAAGCACTAACTGTACATTAGTTTCCCTCCTTCACCCGTCACTCTGCAGGGTGGCACATGGAGCCTCAGACACCCAACAAAGGAGAAGTCCTCTTACTGTTTTCTTGCCAAAATTAAACAGCTCTCTCAGAGTTCTCGAGCCATGGTTTCCCCCATTGCTCGGCTGAGACTTTTTCTCAAGAGAATTCCTAATTAGGTACCACTTATTCAACACACACACAATTTATAGTGTGGGGTAGCGGTGGGAGGGGAGGAGCAAACAAAACAAAACAAAACAAAACACAAAAATCCACATGGAAAATAAAAGTGAAACTGTGGAGAACAAAACTCTAAAAATACCTTTAGTTTTGTACCCAGAGTTGTAGCCTTCCTAATAGTTGATTCTCCCTTTACAGAACCAGAGAGAGCACTTAGAAAAACACACCAACCAAATGTTTGTACTTGGCACATTAAAAAAATGTGGGGGGGTGTCAAGGGCTCATGACAGCAGGTGCGCAGGTGGGCCTGCTGGCGTGGACCCTGGGCCATCCATTACTTGCCCATTATTCATAAATCAGTTCGATGAAGCCTCCGTGGGGCCTCTTCCAGCACTTTCTCCCCGAAGCACAAATACAGCTTAAAATAGGAGACTCTTCAAACTGGCTGACTGGGATTGGTTTGCAACTTTAGGAGCTTTTAAAGTCTCGGTTAAACACTGCCTGAATAAAATCTGTATTTCTATAAAAATACTATGGGTCACAGAAGAAAAGAATGAAATCTGAAGCAGAACTGTGAAATTTGTCAACTAAAAGCTAGAATAAATATTGAGTACCTATCTGCATTCTCTGCAAAATACCAAAATTGCATTAATGATGATGGTAAACATCATTTTAAAACAAACAGACAACTTACAGAAAATAAACAGCATTTCTTCACTGGAGACGAGCAGGTTGGCAAAATTGATTCAATCCTTTAGGATACAGTGATACAGTTGGCTTTTTCTGGTACTTTGTTATCAGCGATTTAATTTTTCACATCCCGTGACCCATCTGGCCAATTTATTATGATACCTACTTGCCCATTTTTCTCCTCACTGTGAAAAGGGGAAGAGACTACTGGTGTGTGACTACTTTCCCGGAAGAGGACTCACAGGCTGCTTGTCCCGAGAGGCCCTCAGCGATCCAAGGCTCAGCCTGCCAAATCGAACAGCTGTGGGGACTTCTACAGCTGTGGCTGCCACCTTTTCCCAGAACTCTTCCCCAGACCGACTGAGAAATCCTATCTGTCCTTCGATGCCCTCCACAGCTAATACCAGCTCATTTCCACTTAGGGGTTTGTGTGAAATATCTTATCCTGTGAGCTGCCACACCGACAATTGAATTAGAAGTCAATTAAAAGCAAAAAAATCACAAAAACTTTATTCCCTATTTTCTTGAGAATCATCTTATATTGTAATTACCATGTTCCTGCCTTTCCTCTCCAACCCAAAGCATGGAACAGGAAATGTCCTGTGACCCCAAATGCACACACTAAAGAAGGTCCCCTTGGAGCACAGCTTCGCCCACAGCTCAAAGCAGGGCTTGTGAGTATGGGGCCTGGCTGACGGGGTTATAATGAAATGCCTTGCCCAGTGAGTGCCTTCTCTGTTGTCCCCCATGTGGTGGGGGGCTGTTCTGTATGCCAAAACGTATATTTTGGGTTGTTGGAATATTTATGTGCACATATTCCAAACACAACAGTTTGTGTGTGTGCGCGCGCTGTGAGTACAGTTAGGCTGATGTACTTGGCATTTATAAATGAAAGCAGTGGCTACAGAAGGAGTGGCATCTGGGCTCCTCATTTACTCATGCAAGTATCCACTCAGCATCTGGGTTCTCCGTGTGAGGGGCTGGGGCTTTGCGCGCAGGCCGCACCCTCAGAGAGCATACCCTCTGTCCAAGGAGAAAGACAAACTTTGGGTGATCACGTATAGGCATGGCAAGGGTCACAGAACACGCTCTGAGAGTACCGGCCCGAAAGGTCAGCGAGGGCCTGTGTGCTGGGTCTCGAAAGGTCTTTGTGAGGTTTCTAATTAAACTCGTGTAAAGCCCTTCTAGAAGCTTTGTTTTGTTTACACTCTCACTGTGTGTGAGGGGTTGGCGCAGCTCTTGGGATTTTCATTTCCAAGGCTAGCCCAAGTCACTGGGTTCTCCGTCCAATGCTGTCCTCCAAACACTAGGGGTCAGCAGCCCTCCAAAAGTCACGAGTTCAGCTAACAGCCCAGCTCTGGGGTGCCGTGAGGAGGGGTAAGGGTTGACTCTCGTAACAGGGAACATCTGACGGACACTGCCTGTGCTTTCCCAACCCTCCCCGCTCCGTTCTTTCAGTACAACCTGAACTTTTCTTTGGGTAGCTTCCGCTGCTCTTGCAAACCCCAGGTGCCGGGGAGGGGGGGGGGGGGGTGGGGGGGGGGGGGGGGGGGGGAGTTCATCTGGGGATGGGATTTGTGGCTCAGCCTAAGTTAATTTGCATTCTCCCACCCCCTGCCATCAAGTATTGGTTCAGGATAAACACAGGATCCCTATTTGGATCAATAGAGATTGAGGAGAAATTTGCTAAGGATGACAACGGGGAAAGAAGTTTACTGCTTTTCTCAGAGAGCTCTTTTGAATGACAATCAGTATCTCCCCCCATTCCCCCCTCCCCCCCCCACCTCTCTTTCCTTTCCCCTCCCCCATGAGGATGAAAAACCCAAAGCCCTAGAGATGGGGACTGTCACCTGGCAACTACCAGGTGTGGAGGAACAGCTATAAGATGCAGGTGACTGCAAAAAACAAAACAAAACAAAACACCCAGGAGAGTGGTGAAACCAGATCTATGAAACCCAGGAAACTGGAGAGAGGACGTGGCTTCAGCTCTTTGCTACCGACCTCCCTCCCCTGCTCCGCCCCAAGCAGTCTACATCCTCCCAGCTGTAAAACCGTGGCAATTTCCTATAGTGCATTGTAGGGTTCTATCTGCAGTCCATTAGTTCAGTAAGGAACCAATGAGAGGGTCAAGAGAACCTTCATCCAACTCCAGGGACCAGGAAAAGTTGACTGCACTTCTCTCCTTTCCTTAGGCTATTACACAAAAAGAAACACTGAAGGGATCCTTGCACCGTCTCATATTTTTTACAAAGGAGAGGCCATGGTGATAAAGGCTATGAATTTTAGAGTCCATCAGACCCAAGTTCAAATCTCAGCAATTGCCTTTACTAGTTATATGATTTTTGTCTCTGAGCTTCTGTGTAAAATGAGAATGAAGAAAGGCTATCTTTCTCGGTTGCTCTGAAGTTTGTGTAACTGCGTATGTAATGAGTTTGGCATTCAAAATATAGCTATTAGGAGCATTTCAGTATCCATGGGAGAAAAGAGCACCAGGACAGAAAAGCAGCCAGCTCCCTAAATGCTCTTCCCAATGCATATTTCTGCTTCCCACCTACGACAAGATTCCCCAGGTCTCAGTGTGCTGATGAGAGCAGATCACAAGAACTTTGAAGTCCACGTCCTTCCTGCTGTCTTTGTCTGTGTCAGGTTGCTCAGACCTTCAAATGGAAGTTGCATGCTTCTGAAAGCAATTGCAGGTCTGGAGCTACTGATTCATTAGTGATGTAATTTCTCTGGTACGTCCTATTTGTAGTGAGGCAGTGTGCAAAGGGGCTACTGAAAAAAAAAGGTTATTATCATCTTTGCTTTTTTTTTTTTAATACATGGGAGCCCAAATACATCTATTATTCACTCTCAAAGGCAGGTACTCAGAGTAAAAGTTTGGGCCTCACATCTGTGCAGGTGTTCCAGGATTCCTGTCCTAGGCAAAGGATACACAAAGCATTCTAGAGTGGAGGCTGGACAGGAGGCAATCTCTCCCTGTCACGTGGTTATCTCTTTTACATTCTTCCCCTGGCAGACTTTACAAGCCCCCCAACATCTGTTCTCTCCCTCTTCTTTACCGGCAGAAAACCCCTCCACCCAGACCCCAGAATCAGACCACATTTTCCAGGCTCCTTCGCAACCAGATGTGTGCGGTCACAAACATGTGACTACATTCCAGCTAACTGGATATAAGCAAAGATGGAAAGTGTCCTTAAAGGAAGGGAGATGTGTGTGCCCATCCTCCTTCCAACTGGCTGGATTACAATGTGATAGCAAGTGTTTAAGCAGCCAGCCTGGACCATGAGGCAGAAAGCCATGTATCAAGGATGATGGGGCAGCAAAACAGACAAAAATCTTCAGGCATCTTAAAACTGCTTTATACTCCTGACCTCCATGCTCCTTTTACATGCACGAGAACTAAAATTCTATCTGGTTTGAGGCATTGGTATTTTGGTGGTGTTTCTGTTACTCACAGCTAAGCCTAATCCAAACTGATACTTTCCTATATCCATCATGTATGCTTTCTCCATTCATCTGTGATATCAGAACTGTCCTGTTTTTAATGTGACAGGCCACTTATGAAGGAGGTATGGATCCATCAGCCATTCCCATCGTAATCCTCAAGTCCCGCTCACATCCTATAGAATGAACTCTACCCAAGGTGCAATATTTAAGGTGACTGCTTTCTCCTACTTTAGCTGGCAGTTTTACAAAACGAAGACTATTTTCTTAGTGACGCAAACTCTGAAATGCTTACTATCAGTTAAAAATAAAATATTTGTTCCTTGCAAGCACCAATTAGATACAGTGTATTGAGAGGCTGACTCTGTAGGAAGGTCAGGGGCCTTGGCTTCAAACCAAGGAGCACTTTTTGACTTTGTCACTTACTTGCAATGTGACCTTGGTAAGTGATTTATCCCCTACTAGTTCCAGCTTCTTCATCTATGAGATGAAACCTCATACAGTACTTGCAAAAAGAATGTGCAGTGCACCCAGTACACAAATAGGTGCTCTAATAACAAAGGGTTCTTTTTGTTCCTTTGCTTTTTATTATTATAAATGAAAGGCTATCAAGTTTAGGTGTGTAGAACTGTGTCTTAATAAGCTTAACTTACTAGTTTTATAAGCATAGTGGACTTCAGTTACTTGAAACTCAGTTTCTTCAACTGCCAGTCAGGCTTATAACAAGACGAGTGATATTATTAATCGTAGCAATAGCAATTATTGACATGTTGCATGATTATCACATGTAGGCACTGCACCAAGTCCTTCATTTATTTTCCTGCTCTTTCTTTTTCTCTTTCTCCCTTTCTTTCTCTCTCTCTCTCTTCCTCCCTCCCTCATTCACTTCCTCCCTCCCTTCCTTTGAGAGAGAAGGGAAGGGAGGGAGAAAGAAAGGGAGACAAACATTGATGTGAGAGAGAAACATCAATCAGCTGCCTCTTGTATGCACCCCAACCTGGGACTGAACCTGCAGCCTGGGAACTTGCCCTGACTGGGAATCGAACCGGCTACCTTTTGCTTTGTCGGAGAATGCCCTACCAACTGAGCCACATTTCATTATAACCTGTTTCTTTTTTCTGCCTCCTAGAGATGTTTTTGAGGATATAAGTAAAAATGAGAAAGTGACTATGAGGATACTGTGTGTAAAAGAAATTTACAAAACTGTAAGGTCCAAATATAGTAGGTATTATTGATCAAATAGAATACTTCTTTTAGAAGAAAACACCCTGATTTTTACAAGGCAAAAGATTTCAATCATAAATGAAGGTACAAAATTTTTTTTCTTTCCTAAAACTTATATTTAATTTAAAAAGTAATCTAAAGCTATATAATGCCAAAACAGAAGCACCTGCTTATGTAATTGCTTATCATAATATGTTTGCAAATATCCATGCAGAATATATTTTCTTTCTCTTTTCCTTTCTTTCTTCCTTTATTTTTTACTTTAGATAGTCCTCATCATTTGATGCAGGAAAAAGTATCTGATAATGGCTAAGAAAAACATATACGTACTGTGTGTAATATTTATGTAAGGCATTTGCATGTACTTTCTTTCTTTTACTTTTAATAAACTAAATGTTTGTGTTCCATAACACGTGTTTACAGGTTGACTGGGATTCAGAAATATCTCCCCTTGAAGAAGCAACATTTACAATAGCATCATACTTGCAGTAACCGCTGCCAACTTCCAACTGAAAACTTTTCCTTCGATAAAATCCTTGTGTATATGAACTCACTTTTGTATGTAACTTTTCCATAAATGCAAGAACATTCTGGCCAATTTTGAGTCACTTCTGTTGGACAGAAGGAAGGACTAGGGGACTCGGCGGGGAGACGAAGGGGAGGAAAAGTAGATGCTAAATGTAGGTTTTGCAGGACAGCCTTGGAAAAGATAGAGGAAGAATCCAGCCCACAGAAGATTACAAATGACACATTTTTTAAAAAAATGGACTTAGCTGCCAACACTTAAAAATGGGGATTTCCACATAAAAATCCCATGAGCTGCATTTCAGCACACCCACAAACAGCTGGCCATGCACAGTGCCATTTCGGTTCCCTTGGCTGAGGTCTGTGCTGTCTCTCCACCGGCAGGGGCTTCCCTCACAGACAGACCTGCTGGCCTGTATTCAAGGCATATAGACTTGTATATAGGAACTTAGGGTGTCTGAGTTTGCACACACACCTCTGCCCTGTGTGAAAATAAGACCATGCGACTGCAGATCGGGGGCCCATAGAAGCAAAAGGAAGGCCTGGCAATGCTTCATTCTTGTCCTGTGACTGGGACACCAGTTGTCAAAATCGTACGTGAAAAATCACTGCCACACAGCCCACAGCAGCTGTCACTGTGGAGGTCGGTGTTCTGCACAACGAGGGGTCTCTGCGAAACTCACCTTCTAGCACCAGATAACTTCTGTGCAGCATAAAGCTGATAATAATGATAATCTTCCCCTCTGCACATTTGAGTCTGTGACCCTGGCTTTGAGTAGCTTTGAATCAGTCCCTTTCTTGGATCTGTCAGTGGGGGAGGGGACAGCTGCAATCTGTCAGTGTGGGGGGGGGGGGGCAGCTGCAAGAAGGGCTTCTGGAGATCAGAAAACTGGCCCTTGGGACCCGAGCGTGCCATTATCATTACTGAGGTCAGAGATATGCACTGACCCTATGCATTGGGGAGGTTGGCCCGAACAACGCCTGCTCCCCTGGGTGGACCTCTCCTTCCAGAAGTTGAATCGGGGAGGTTAGCATGAATGTGGTTGTAAAATTAGAGTAGTGTGTGTTTCATTACATTCATTTATGTTACATGCTGAATGTAGCTCCGCGAGGTAGACTTTGTTCACGACCGTACCACTGGCGGTTAGAATAGTGTGTGGCATGAAACTGATGCTCAATTAATATGCACGGAATACATGAATGAGTGATAGCACCATTTTTTTGTTCCTGGAAGCCTCCTCTTTCTAAGACCAGGCCTCCATCATCTCTGACCTGGAGAACTTCAACTGCCTCCCAACTGAATTGGACCCAGGCCTCCGTATGTCACTTCTCCACTCAATCACTTAAAACCCCTCAATAGGTTTCTCATCATTCTTAGGATAAAATCCAAATGTTTTCCTGGGGCCCCAACCAATCCCTCCTGCCCTGGCCAGCCTTATTGACCTTCTCTGCCCCAACTCTGTCCTTCACACCCCTGCTTCCCATCGCCCACCAGACTGGGGGCAAACTCCTAACGCATCCGCCAGGTCTCGGCCTAGGTCTTCCCTGTGTTCTCATCACTGCCCTTTAGTCCTCACTGTGCTTACTGTGCACCTGTGCACCTGTTACACCGTTTCCGCTGGCTTGTCCGCCCCGTCACCTTGGTCGCCTGTGTCCCTGGCACCTGACTCAAGGAGCACCAGGCACAAAGGAGGCAGTGGGCGCTCTTTCACTGGATAAACTTGGTCCTTTTTGTGCCAGGTTCAGCAGCATGCTCTTTGTCATCTTCCATTTCATGGTCTCTTAGATGAGAAAGCTGAGGTTCAGAGAGGTTAAGTAATTTACCTAGGGTCAGGGTTCACCTTCGAGTCAGTGCATCCCAGAGCCTGCTTCCTCCCCCCATGAAGTGTGGTGGTGCTCAGCCTTCCTTTCCCAGGAGAGCAGCCAGGGCGGCGGCATACCTGTGTCTGAGTGTTTGCATCTCTCACCTCAGGAAGAAAGAATGCCGGAGGAGATGGAATTCTCGGGTGGTTACTCAAGACTGCTCACACAAGTATGAATAAAGCCTCCTGAACACCCGAGGAAAGGAATGCAGGTCAAAGAAATTGCCAGGGTCAGCGTCTCCCTCAATTATCTGACTTTCTCCTTGCAGGTGTGAGGCCCCAGGTGGAAGATAACTAAGTGGAAAATTCCAGAAGCTTTGTAACTACTGTTAAAAATGAAAGCTCAAGAAATCAAGGAAAGGCTTTTAAAATCACTTTCTGTTTTAGCTCACAGTCATTCTAACTTGGAAGTTCAGATTCATTAGTTTGTTACGAGACCACCAGGTATGGAAAACTGCAGTAGCTTCTGGAAAAATAAACTTTGTTTGGCTGCTATGAAAGTGGAGTAAAGGATGATGATGGTGATAAGTAAATGCATTGATGTACAAATGATGTACACCTTACATCATTTATGAGTCAGGTGTACACATCACCATTTCATCCTCCAACCCTGTAAAGTAGGTACTATTAACAACCCCATTTTACAGGTGTAGAAGTTGAGGCACAGAAAGGTCAAGTATTTTGCTCAAGGTCACCTAGCTAAAAGGGTCAGAGAGTATTAGAACCCAGCCAAGCTGGCTCCAAAACCCGCTCTTATCCACTATGCAATACAACTTCCTACTTTGTGTAATACTAACATAAACAATACTTTCTAATAGTTAGATTTACATTTTTTAGAAAAATGTAGTACAGAATTAGTCTAACAACATTTCAATACTAATTTGTATCTTACAAATGGGTTGTCTACAATAAGAAACTTTATAACATTGATATAATGCCTTTTTTTTTTAACCTTTTAAGGTAACAGTGAAAGGGGGAAAAAGTGAAAATCCATCACGGAAGAATCTGAAGGGAAGGCTTAGGAAATAAGTGATGTAGGACTTCCACATTTTAACCTAAGAGAAATTCAAAGACATCTAATAAAGTCAAGTTTTGCAATGACCTACTGAATACCTTATCGATTTATCAATACCATCCTGCAGAAAACACTGGTGCTGGTGCCTCCCACCAATTCTGAGGACTAAAAAAAAAAAAAAAAAAAAAAAAGGCCTTTGTGTCAATAATCTTGCAGGGTTTGAGCTTGAGCAAGCAGAGGCAGATCTCCTGAGCAGCCAAACGCAACTGGAAAAACCGGGCAGTCACAGAAAAATGGGCAATTCAGTAGTTGGTCATTTAGGTCCTTGTTCTAACTATGTGACATCATCTAGCAGAAAAACAGTGTGGCGCTTGTCCAGAGTTACAGTCATTTTCCTCCCTGACATGCAGAGGGCATGGTTTTAGGTTTATGTCCCGTCTATGATTTTATGGTCTTGGTACGCTCTCGGAGTGATTATTACTTCATTTCTCCGCAGTCAGTGTAAGGCTGCTTTGTCCCCAAAGCATTCTTTAGTACAATGACTCTCAACTTGGCATCACAACTTACGTCCTGAATCAAAACTTCAAATCTCCCCCTTATCATCATTATCGTTACCTAACAAGTGTCACAGAAGACGGGGACCCATAGCTATGCAGATGGCTTTCTCCCCTGTTACCTTCAGATGTCACCACGTCATGCTGTTTACTTCTTGGCATCTCTCTGGGGAACCGGGGAAGGATGGGTGCGCAACTGCTCCACCTGGCAGGTGTCTGTTGCGAGAAGCAGTACATCGGAGACTCGCTGGGTTCCCACAGTTGCTCTGTGCCAACCCAGACTCCTCTCTGATCCCCCCACACACTCGCCCCCGCCCCAGACCGTTTTGCAGTAGGTTCTGAGGATTTGGCACGTGTATGTGGCTTGCATTTCTTCCCTTCTGTCTTCCACTGACACCCTGTGTCTCAGTTCAGGAGGGTTTTCATGTAGGACCATGATCTCCCTGCTAGAATGTGCTCTGACCACGACCAGGCACCACCCCTGGCACATCCTCTTTCTTCTGTCTTTACCGGGTCCAGAGTGATCCCTTTGAAAATCTGCCTAAGTCCCAACACCTCAGATGACACACAGGAGCCCTTGCGATCTATCATTTCCCTAAACTCTTGTCTGTGCTTCACCCAACTTTAGTCTTTATACATTCGTATGCTTTGCTTCATTTAAAATGCAGATCGCCAGGTTCTAACCTCAGTGATTTTGATTCATTATGCCTGGGGAGGGCCCCAGAATTTGCAAATTGATGCTTCTCCTATATCTGATGCACAACCCTGGAGAAACACTGCTCCACAGCCTCCCTCTTACAGGTGGCTGGGCTTCCCTGTGCACATCCTACTCCATGGCCATGTGGTCCCCAGTGCAGCCTCTCTTCCTGTCGCTATGATTTTACATGTGCTGTTCCCTTTGCCTGGAATGTCTTCCATATCCTCCTGAGATTGCTGGGAGGATTCACTATTTTTCAAGACCCAGCTCAAGATTCTCTTTGCCTGACCTATTCAAATGAAGTGAATCCTTCCTTTGGACCACCACTGTGCTAGTGTATACTTCTACCACATGTTACCCAATACTGAGATGGTTTACGTGTTAGGCATCTCTGCTTGGGAACCAAAGATACAGTTTCCAATCCCAGTTCTGTCCCCTTGTCAGCTGTTTTAGTCTGTCTGGGCTCCTATAACAAACTACCACAGAATGGGTGACTTAAACGACAAACATTTATTTTTCACAGTCTGGAGGTTGGGAAGGCCAAGATCGACGTGCCAGCAAATTTGGTGCTTAGTGAGGGCCTTCTTCCAAGTTTACAAATGGCCACCTTCTCACCCTACCCTCGTGTGGTGAAGAGAGGAGCATGGTCTCTCTCCCTCTCCTTATTAGGGCACTACTCCATCCTTCGGGCTCCGCTCTCATGACCTCATCTCCCAATCTCCTCCCAAAGGCCCCACTCCCTAGTATCTCCATACTGGGGGGCAGGGCTTCAATGACAGCATTTTGGGGGGACACAAGCATTCAGTCTATACCACCAGCTGCGATATCTTGGACAAGTTACTAAATATCTCTAAGTCTCATCTTAATAAAACACCTACTCCACTCAGCTCTTGGTACTATCTTAAGACATACAATTATTAGTGAGGAAACTGAAGTGAAGAGATTAAATAAATTTCCAAAGATCACTTATGTAGTAAGCTGAATTGCTGGGACTGGCCCCCACGTAGTACAGCTCATGCTACATCCTTAACTACCGGAAACCTGTCTTCCCACTAGGAAATGAGCTGGTTAAAGAAGGAACAGAAGTTTGCTGAGTTGCCAAGTGTCAAAGTTTGGTTCTGTCCCACTCAAAGGTCACAGCAGACAGTTTGGCAGAAGAACTGGGGTGTGGGCAGGATGAGCGAATGGACTTACTGCCCCTGCCTGTGTCCCGGCTCTATAGATTCATCACAACTCCTTCACGGAGCCCCTGACCTCTGCCATATCTCCGAGGTCTTCCCATTCTACCTCACTTTTACCAGGCCGAACTCAGGATCACTTCTTTTGTGACAGCTGTTACAGCCCTCCCTGAACAATCAAATCAGAAGCTCTGTCAGTGGGTCCCAGGCACTGGAATTTTGAAGGGGTACCACCTACCTTCTGCCCATCCTGCTAATAAGAGCTAAAGTTCGAAACCATTGCTAGGAGCTTCCACCTCCCTTGGGCAGTTTTCTGCATCTTGTGATTATATTTTTGGTGAGACCTACCGTTCTACTAGAATCCTGATTGTTGGCCTCTCATAGGAAGTTTTTATGCGATGAGGCCCCCTTTGGCACTCAGGTGAAGCCTATGAACTCCTTTTCAGAACAATGTTTTTATATGCACATAGTAAAAACTGTAAAATTACAAGGAAATCAGTTATATTGAAATATAAATATATTGACCATTAGGACTGAGTTCTTTGACCCTGACCTTGAGGTCAGGAGTCCAGTATTCTCTCTCTCTTTTTTTAAACGTCACCTGAGGACATTTTATCACTGCTTTTAGAGAGAGAGGAAGGGAGAAAGGATGGGAAAGAGAGAAATATTGATGTGAGAGAGCTACATCGATTGGTTGCCTCCTGTACAAGTCTAGACTGGTGATTGAACCAACAACCTATGTATGTGCCCTGACTAGGAATTAAACCCACAAACTTTCATTTACCAGATGATGCTCATCCAACTGAGCCACACCAGCCAGGGCAGGAATCCAGTATTCTTGCATCTAGTGGCCAAACATACATTTGGTGCTCAATAAATGCTTGTTGGAAAAACAAATTCAAGAATAAGTCACACCCTGTTTGAGAATCACTGTTTTATAGCAGAAAAATACACTATCTGATAAAATTAAAAAATTATGCAAACTCTTTCTGAAACAAGTTCCTAAGGTAAAGGACAATTTAAAAATTAATAGCCTTTTAAAAAAAATCAATAAAATCAAATCCTGAACAAGTAATCATCACTTCCAGCCTTTGCAAAATGTTCTTCTTTTGCTTATCAGAAATAGTAGAAAACAGAAACTGTGGTTAACTCAAAGGTTTCTGTACTCAAATGAGAAAAATAGGAAATTTGCATATTTTCCCTCCTGTGGTAGGTAGAATAATGGTCTCTCCCAAATAGGTCTATGTCCAAATCTCCAGAACCTATAATTATATTTCTTTACATTTCAAAAGAGATTTGTGGATGTAATTAAGGGAAGGATTTGGGGATGAGGAGATTATTCTGGATTATCCATGTGGGCCCAATGTAATTGCAAAGGCTTTATGAGAGGGAGGCAGGCAGAGTCAGAGAAGGAGATGTGATGACAGAAGCGGGTAGGAAAGCGGGGGCACAACTCAAGACGTGCGAGTGGCCTCTAGAAGACGGAAAAGGCAAGGAAATAGGTGCTCCTCTAGAGCCTGCAGAAGGAATCAGCCCTGCCAACACCTGGTTCTAGTCCTGTAAGACCATTTCAGACTTCTGGTCCCCGGAACTGTAAGATAATAAATATGTGTTGTTTTCAGCCACTGAGTTTTGGGCAATTTGTTATAGCAGCAGTAGGAAACTCATACATCTGTTGTTATCCATTAAGCAACAAAGTGGCCAACAGACACAATTTAGAAGAAAAAAACAAGCATGCGGGTTGGCTTTATCCTTTATAACAATGTTTTCAACCCCGGTTGCATGTGAGGGCCACCTGGGGAAGATGATAGACAGATAGGTAGGTAGGTAGGTAGATAGATAGATAGATAGATAGATAGATAGATAGAATAGAGACACTAAACACATACACACGCACACTAACACACACACCTGGGTTTCAAATGAATCGGAATCTTAGGGTGGGAGAGTGATGCTCTGGTTCTGAGTATGTTAAGGGCTCTCAAGGATTATGAAATGCAGGGAGGCTAAGAACTCTGCCCTCTACTGACAAAAGTACGGTAAGGTAAAGACATAGTTGGTTCATAGCCCTTTTATCCCAAAGTAAATATATGCTGTTTGTAAATATTCTCTTTAATTCTTAAAAGACTGTTGTGAATCAAGGAGATGGCAAACATAAAATGAAAATAAAGGGAATCAAATAGTTTACCTCCTGTATGGACAAGTCTCTGACAGTTAAAAACAGAATCCAAGTTCTTTCCGAAACTTCAATTCAGCACCCTGGTCACTAGAAGCGACTACATCCCCCCATACAGTTCCACATCAAAGCTCCACTTTCATTAACAGTCAACCTGTAGGTATGAAGACCAAAGGCCTGCAAAATGATTAAAGCACTCAAGTTATTTATTTTTAACACTCTTATAAAAACTTTATAAATGACAAGCCAGCCACCTCAAATCTTATTTGGAGGTAGAAAAGAGAGTTGTACAAATCTTAAACAAACTAATAATTTTAAAAGAAAAATTTCCTTCCAGGCCAATGACAACTAAAATGCTGATTAACTGTACAAATGAAACACAAATATCTAAGCAGTGAAAACTTTACTATTAAATTTAATAATGTCTGACATTGAAGAAAGAAATTGACAAAGACACAAATAAATGGAAGCATATACTGTGCTCCTGGATAGGAATTAACATCGTTAAAATAACCATATTACACAAGACAATCTATAGATTCCACAATATTCCTAACAAAATACCAATGGCATAATCACAGAAGTAGAATAAATAATCCAGAAAATTTATATGGAACTACAAAATATCCCCAAAAGCCAGAGTAATCTTGAGAGGGAAGAATACGTTCAAAGTATCACACTACCTGACATTAAACTATAGTACAAGGCTATAGTAATAAAAATAGCATGGTACTGGCATAAAAACAAAAACATATCAATGGAACAGAATAGACAGCCCAGAAATAAACCCACACCGATATGGTTAATTCATCTATGACAAAGAAGGCAAGAACATACAATGGGGTAAAGACAGTCTATTCAATAAATGGTGTGGGGAAAATTAGACAGACACATGCACAAAATAATGAAATGACTATCTTCTTATATCATATACAAGAATAAACTCAAAATGGATTAAAGATTTAAATGTAAGACTTGAAACCATAAAAATCCTAGAAGAAATACAGGCAGTAAAATCTCTGACATTTATCTTAGAATATTTAATCAACATATAATATTTGATTTAATATATAATATTTAATCAACATTTAATCAAAATATTGATAATATTTCATCAGTATTTGTTCTGATATATCTCCTTGGGCAAGAAAATAAAAAAAATAAACAAATGGAACCAAATAAACCAATCAACAAATAAACACATCAAACTAAAATGTTTTTGTATCACAAAGGAAGAAAACCTACAGCCTGGGAGAAGACATACGTGAATGGTACATCCTATAAGGGGTTAATATCCAGAATTTATAAACAGCTCACACAACTCAACATAAAAAGTGGACAAAGGATCTGAACAGACACTTCTCCAAGGAGGTCATACAGAGGACCAATAGACATAAAAAGATGCTCAACATCACAAATCATCAGAGAAATGCAAATTAAAACCACAGTGAGGTATCATCTCACACCTGTCAGAAAGGCTACCATCAATAAATCAACAAACAAGTGCTGGCAAGGATGTGGAGAAAAGGGAACCCTCGAGCACTGTTGGTGGGAACGCAGACTGGTGCAGCCACTATGGAAAAAGAGCATGGAGGTTCCTCAAAAACTTTAAATGAAACTGCCTTATGACCCAGCGATTCTACTTCTGCGAATTTATCTGAAAACAAACAAACAAACAAAGACAAAACCCAAAACATAATTCAAAAGAATATATGCACTTCTATGTTCATTGCAGCATTATTTACAATAGCCAAAATATGAATGCAACCCAAGTGCCCATCAATGGACGAGTGGGTAAGAAAGCTGTGGCACATACATAAAACATTACTCGGCCATAAAAAAGAATGAAATCTTACCATTTATGACAGCATGGATGGATCTAGAGGGTGTTATGCTTAGTGAAATAAGCAAAAGAGGAAGACAAATACCATATGATATTTCACTTACTCAGGGAATCTAATGAACAAATAAACAAAGAAACAAAATAGAAACAGACTTATAGATACGGCAGATTGAAGGATGCCAGAAGGGAGTGGGTTTGGGGGCTGGATGATAAAGGTGAAGGGATTAGAAGTACAGATACGTAGTTATAAAACAGTCACGGGGTGTGAAGTAAAGCACAGGGAGTATAGTCATTATTATTACAATATTTTATTAACTATGTGTGGTGCCGATGGGTACTGGAAATATTGGGGGAGCACTCTGTCAAGGAGAGGATTGTCTAACCACCATGCCACACATCTGAAACCAACACAAAATAATGCTGAATGCAAATCATAACTGAAAAATAAAATGTAAAAAGTAGTGCAAAGACATAGATTATTACCAATCATACAGAGATATAAGAAATTAATATAAAGTTTGCAGAAAAATCTAAACCCATCAAATTTTTCTTTTGAAAATGAAAATTTGTATTTGATGGGTTCCATTAATGTCTCCAAATGTGGCCCATATTGTACATGTGTTGAAAAATAAACAGAAAGACTTAAAAAAATTAATAATGACCAAAAAGCCTACTGAAGTTATAAATGATTATCACCGTAATAATAGCGCGTTACCATTCATTGATGGAACACCTCCTATGTCCCAGACATGAAGACAAGTGCTTTACCGCATATAACCCTTTAACAACTCTGTGACACCGGTGTTTATCCTCACATCACGGATGGGGAAACTGAGCTCGAGGGGGGAAGAAGCTTGAGTCGTGGAGGCAGAACTCAAAGCCAAGCCTGTCCTAGGCCCAAAGAATGGCATTTGACAGGGTTGTTGATTGGAGCTGAATATGACAAGGAAGGCATTATCATCTCCAATACCGTCATCCCTAGAAATGAACAAACAAAGGAATTGTTGCAAAAAGAGATGCCCATGGAATCCTAACCATTAGGAGAAGATGAGTCATTTTTTTCTAGACACAAGATAGGCACACACAGATAAGAATGGTTATTATAAGGATGCACTTTTACATCCAAATGGGAACATGACTTCAAAGAGAATCTCGAAAGGGAAATGAGAGTATGCCACAGAATTCTGTTCTCTGGCAAACTGAAATGTGGTATTAAAAAAACAAAACACTGAGATTTTCGTTTCCTTCATTAATAATATTAAAGTGTTTCCTCATAACAACTGACAATCTGTAGGATAACCTAAATAGAGAATAAATTCCCTCCTTGTTCCTTACAAATACGAGATCCATTTATCACTGAGTTTGTTATAGACTAAATGTATAAAGCTGATGGTAAAGGGAAGCAAAGGAAGCCATAGGCCTCTGCTCTATGATGCTGAGGCTGAGGCTCTGCAAACCCTATTTCTCAGGCTCCTTTGCCACCTGGCTCCTGTCGGATCCTGCCCACAGGTGGCCCCAGTGGGAGCCTCGCCCATCCATTGGAGGAGAGGACGGATGTGCTTCACGAGGCCCAGCTCCTCCAGGGCATTCATTCCTGCAGCAGCCACGGACAGCACCGGTCCTGGGGCAACCCTTCTGTGAGCTGTGGCTGCCAGATGTCCCCAAACACAACTGTGCTCCCACCTCCCTGCCCTGTACCCAGTCACAAGTGGCTCCTCCCAGGAAGATTCTGGTAACACCATCTCTCCCCTTTTGTTGCCCCAATCCCAGGGGCGGTGGTTCTTGCAGTTACTAGTTTCTGTGTTACTGTGGTGTCCCTTTTTTGCTCTTTCCGCCTTCCTTCACTTGTGTAACTGATTCCCTGTATTGAATCCGCTCCCTGAAGCCTGTAGAAGGGTTTCCGTTTGCTGACTGAACCCTGCACCGATAGGATGAAACTGGAAGGTTAAAGGTGAGAATGCACCTGCCTTGTCTCACAACGCCAAGACTGATGTGGGTCTGCTTCCCATCTGCACTGAGGTCCACTTCCAACAACCCAGAGGCCATTCTAGGGCCACCTATCCTCACAGGCTAAAGGTCATTCATTCAACTGTCTTTCACAAGAAGTTCAAGGCAGGCAAGGTGTGAGGGGTTGTGCAGTCTCAGCCCACTTTTCAAGTTGGGAAAGGCAGCTGTAGGATTCTAAAAAATGACCACTAACACAAATAACGTAAACATAACTTTTTTGCAATGCAATTTGGTCCAAAGGTCTTTATTTGAAAGGAATCTCATTCTTAATGTAAAATCTAAAAATAGCGAGATAGAAGCAGAAAGCCCAAGTTGGGGGAAAATGGCTCCTAAGTGGACATGGGACATTCTGAAAATATGAAATGCATAAATGTTTTTTCAAAGTCAAAGAAAGATAGAAATAGTCTTTTAAGGGGAGACTGTAACTTACTCAAATTACGACCCAGAGAGGAAACCCAGTGTATGAAGGGCCCACACTAACAAATTCTAATGCAGCCCACGTTTCTCTTTGATAAAAACAGTATAGACGTTACATCTAATGAAAAGTTACTATAAAAAATAAATTTTTAATGATTCATTAAAAGTAATTCCAGTCTCTGTGGACTTCGAGCCCCACTGCCGAGTTTGCAGTGCAGAGAGAAGCATTCTTTCACTGCAGTAAAAACTGAAGCTTCCCACCTAAAGCTTCCATTCCCCAAACAATGGCCCTGTATTACTCCACACACAAAGTCCAGGGAGAGAGGGCCTTGGTCAGTGGACCCTGGTAACCATCCCTGTGGTGCCATGGGTGCAGCAAACAGTCTATCACCCCTCTCCCTGGCTCTGGTTCCTCGGCTCCTTCTGCTTAATGCTCAGGGTTCCACAGAGCCGATATGGCTGTTCTGCTGACTGTGGTTGTTTAGTTCTTATTACGAACCCATAAATTCCTGCTGGTATTTTACACATCAGCTTGGTCATCTTGATTTATTTGGATCCACCCTGAGAAATAAAATTACCTTCCTTATGATCACAAAACCTATTTCTGAGCCAGAAGACTAGGGGGCAGACCCCAGATTGCACAGACCAGTGGTTCTCAAAGTGGGGTCCCGGATCAACAACAGCAGCCTCACCTGGGAATTGTGAGACCTGCAAACTCTTGGGCCCAACCCCAGACCTTCTGAATCAGGGGCACAGAGGCCAGCATGCTGTTCTGAAGAGCACTCCAGGGGGTTGGGATGCCTGCCCAGGTTGGAGAGCCACTAAATCAAAATGACAGAGTTATTTGGGTGGGTGGCTATGTTTATGGTAACTTGGCTAGGCCTGTGCCCAGTTGTCTGGTCAAAGGCCAGTCTAGATGCTGCTGTGAAGGTATGTTTTAGATGTGGTTAACATTTAAACCCATGGACTTTGAGTAAAGCAGATTATCTTCCACAATGTGAGTGAACCCCCTCCAATCAGTTGAAAACTTTAAGAGAAAAGACAGAGGTTCCCGGAAGAGGAAGGAACTCAGCCTCCCGATGGCCTTTGGACTCAAGATGGCATCAGTGCTTCCCAGCATTTCGAGCCTGCCAGCCTGCCCTCCAGATTTCAGACATGCCCGTCCAGATGTGCCTGTTTGGACAAGAGCCAATTCTTAAATCCCTCTTTCTCTCTTTTGATAGATAGGTAGATACACACACACACACACACACACACACCCTCTACTGTTTTGTTTCTGTGGAGAACCCTGACTGATACTGGGGGCTCATAGGTCTAATGTATGTGTCTATATTAGGACTAAAATTCTATCTATTTTTTCAACACGATATCGTTAGTGTTTAGCACATAACAGACTCTCTATACTTTTGATGAATGTATGAAACCCACTGAGAAAGGGAAGTAGATAATTTGGCCCTTTAGTGGGGGCAGCTGAGGAAGAACAAAGGCAGGGCTTAGTCTCCAGGTTAGAGGGATTGTCCTGGACATAGGTCAAAAGTCATCTTGATTAGACAATTTGAAACTTCGGGCATGGTACTTTTATCCGCCACATGGAATCGGAAAAAGTAAACATTCCTCAGCTAACCTTGTCCATCCCCCTACCGGAAGTCCAAGTCAAGTCTCATCGAAAGCATGCCGGACTTTCGGTGCTGGCTGACTGACTCAGGCTGGGCTGAGGGAGCCGGCCCAAAGCAGTAGGCAGGCAAAGGCGCTCAGAAAGGGGGACTCAGGGCTCACAGACTCCCCTTCAACACCGTAGTCAGTCCTTAGGTGGAATCTTTGGAAGCCCGTTAAACTGCAAAGGTGTTGTTCTGGTGGAGAAGTAAAACACTAGAGTTAGTTTGTTGAATTTGTTCTCCATTTACCTACAACTCCCCCAACCCCACCACAAATTTTTTTTTTTGAGGCAAGGGATTCATGATTTCACCATAAATCCATTTAGCTCACTAGACACTTAGCAAGAGACCGACTCTGGGGCTGGGCCAGTCAGGCTGACAGTCACTTATCTTTTGGAGTCTGAACACACGGGCCTGAGCCAAGTGTGTGTGGAGGTGCGTGGGGTAAACAGGGACTGGGGAGTTCCAGGAAGGTGCCTGCTGAACCTCTAGTGCTTACAAAACAATCTCAACCCCACACAGACCAAGCAAAAACGGTTAGAGGCTCAAGTACAATCAACCCAGATGGGAGCCACTTTGAAACAAATTCTGGGTATTTGTTTGAAGGTCTTAGAACAAAAACAATTGGATCTATCATGAACCTTACCTTACTGTTAAAATGGAAAAAAATACAATGAAACTTATTTTCTCTCAGAAACTAAGCAAAACATCTCATTTTTTCCCCTACTGAGGGAGAAAAACAACTAATTACATATTTTAAATGGTCAGACTGTTTAAAACAACAACAACAAAGAACATACACACACAAGAAAACTACAGAAGATGTAGTGAGGAACTTCCCAGGGAAATGGCACGGCAGAGATGAACCCGATGACTTCCCCAGTGCGCTCCACGCAATCACCGTCGGGGGCAGCTCTGCTGTTTCCCCACGCACGGCTTTCAGCGGGGACCCCGATGTTTTGTTAAAACTTCTAACATCCTCTTTATTATTCAGATCGATTAGGAAAATATATATATATTTTTTCTTTCAACAGAGTTGGGTTGCTTTTTAAGGAATTACTTGTTTCAAATTACATTCTTCCATTGCAGCCCTCGGATTTGACAGCTCGAGCACGACTCACCAAGTGCCCTCCCCCACTTCCCAACAAAAACCACGGCCCCTCCGGGGATGGCCGCGTATTTACATTCCGCCTCACACCTCAGCATTTACCAGGGTGAGGCCGCGGGCTGTCAACTCCTGGCTCTTTGTCAATATTTAATCACCGTGCACTTATGTAGGGAGCAGGAAACATTCCGTCTCCCAATAACATGGCTTCAATATAAAAAGGGCTTTCATTACATTTATGGAAGCACGGTTACGCTTTTTAGAAAAGCTATCAAACTGAGAAGCTACACAACCGTTCTGATAGAGCATTTTAAATGTATTGCCGTTGGTAGGTATATAAAATGAATTATACATAATCATAATTTTTTTAAGTATCACTAACCTTTGAGTTCAACCTGAAGCCTTTTTCTTTTTTAAATGGAGAAGGGTATTTAGAGAAAAACCATGCAATACTTGTCTATTTTATAACATCCAGTCCTAGTTCAGTGTCTAGGTTACACAGCAAAGCAGCTACACCAAGGAGAAAATTCAGACTGGTGTTTTGACCTTTTTTTAAGTGTTTTTTATTCACAGTTTTGTTTTTGATAGAGATTTGTAAAGAATTTCCTCCAACCCTGCACAACAGTACGCGGCCATTTACTTTTCCGTTTACCCTATAGGGCCACTGAAAGAACAGAAGCCACCAGTCAGAAGAAAACAGCCCTGGAAACCCACGGGAGATGCCCACCTTACAGGGAGTCTTTAGGCTCCAACCTGACAAGAACAGTTTGTATTTCTCGGTAGCAAATGGCTCTTCTAATGAGCCGATCACCTGAGCTGGAGACGTTTTCACCACGTAAACGAGATCTGCGCTGCTCCACAGGAAAGGCTCTGGCACCACGTCCAGTGGGCGGATGAAAGGAAGGCTGCGGTGAGCTCGCGTGCTGGAGAGCAGAACGGAGTAACGAGGACTGAAAAGGCCTCTCAGCTCAAAGGCACGCAGTTCTCTCTCACTCCTGTGCTAACCAACAACCAGATGAACAGGTGTGGACTTGTTCGACTGGATGACGTGTGGCAGGAAACATTTTTCATTTCCAAGTTGCAAACCATATTTGACATTCAACAGCTTTTCATTGCGGGCAGGTGGAGGAGAGAATTAACCTTTACTTCAGCCCAGTCACTGGTCCCGCAATGACAGAATAATTGCCCTCTGGCTCCCAACCAAGACTCCTGGTCCAATCCTAACTGGGTAGATGGGGAAGGGGGGGCATTTCTCTAACCTCCTCAGTCTTGTCTGCAGAGGGTTCGGGGGTTCTGAAAGGATGTCCCAGGTCAGGGTGCACTAGAATGTCTGACTTTCTGTCCCCCATCCTGTCAGCATCTGGCACTTCAGCATCTCTGCCCCATCCCAGGTTAGTGAGCCTAAGGCTTCAGGTAGAGCACAAACAGCTCTTTAGAGAAAAGCCTGGGGCCTCTGTTTTAACATATTCCCAGCCCACAGCGTCCAATAGACCTGAAGAAACTTCCTGAGTCTCCAGCTCCTTTAAACCAAAAATACTCAGGAAGTTCCTGGAGCCTGAGAAACTTAACATTAATTCACTACTGAATTCAAATGACTTCTTCCCACAGCACCCCAATTCTCTGGGTACAAGGAACTGGCATTTCAAGCACTGTGCCTATCATTAAATTCACTGAAGCATAAAAAACATTTTAAATCTACTACAGGACAATTACAGTTTTTTATTTTGGAGCCATGGTCAAAGTTCCATAAGTGAACCCCACCAGATGTGGCTCAGTTGGTTGGGCTTCGTCCTGCAAAGGGAAAGGTCACCAGTTCGATTCCTGGTCAGGACACATACATGCCTGGGTTGCGGGTTTGGTCCCTGACGGGGCTCATATGAGAGGCAGCCGATTGATGCTTCTCTCTCACATTGATGTTTCTCTCCCTCTCTTTCTCTCTCCCTTCCCCTCTCTCTAAAAATAAATAAATAAAACCTTAAAAAAAGTTCCATAAGTGAGATACTCAGATGCCTGGGGTGTGTTTGTCAGGAAACAGAGTGTTTTTCGTCAGGCTCTTCCTGGCTGAATTTCCACAAGCTTTTCCAAACTTCCTTCTGCCCCAAGGCCCCTCTGCCTGGACAGCTCCTGCCAATCCACCTTGAACCTGGCTGGCTCCTCTTCAGGTCTCCACTCAGCTGCCTCTGCAGGTGAGCCTCCTAGAGCTCTCCTTCACGGCCCTTACTTTGGATACTGAATAGCTGAGGAAGTGGTTTAATGTCCGTCTCCATAACCAACTTGGGCAGTGACCACAGCCAACTCATCTCCCTAGTGTCTAGCACCACATGGCTCCTGAGGAAACGGTTACTCAGTGGGTACATGAATGGGGGGATACATCACAGGAGGTAGAGAGTTCAGCTGCAGGTTGAGCTCCCTCCGATTTATTTACCCCACCCAACCTGTCCCTCTCCTGGTCCTTCAGGTGACAGTCTCTTTCGCTAGCCATACTGCCACAGATGAAGCTACTGTGAAATGTGGTCCCAGGATTTCTGAGGGGAAAGCTGTCTGGGTGCATTGTAGGCATGCCCCCTCTGTTCTGGGCTGCTTATAACCTCAGGGACCCACAGTACCATTCTACATACAGTTGACCATTGAACAACGTAAGATTAGGGGCATCAACCTTCATGTGTAAACATTATTTTTATATTAAAATACTTCATTCTTTTTATATTAAAATACTTCATTCTTTTCTTTTTTTATTTTTAAAGATTAGAGAGAGGGAAAGGGAGGGAGAAAGAGAGGGAGAGAAATATCAATGTGTGGCTGTCTTCTTGTGTGCTCCCTCCTGGGGACTGGCCTGCAACTCAGGCATGTACCCTGAATCAAACCAGCAACCCTCTGGTTCTCAGGCAGGCACTCAATCCACTGAGCCACACCAGCCAGGGCTCATGTGTACAACTTTTCACTCCCTCAAAACTTAACTACTAATATCCTACTGCTGATGGAAGCCTTACGGCTAACATAGTCAATTAACACACATTTCACATGGTATATGTACATATACTATATTCTCACAATAAGTAAGCTAAAAAAAAAAAGAAAATGTTATTAAGAAAATCATAAAGAAAAGATATGTTTATAGTATTGTGCTGTATTAACATTGTAAGTTTATGCCATCTGTTTACAAGATGAAAAAAATCTGCGCTCTTGTTTAAAACTGTGTTGTTCAAGGATAAAGCTGTGTAACACAATTTGCTAGCTCAGAGATGGGCGTCAAGAGAGCGGGAACATACAGTCTTCTCTCCGAGCCCCTGCTCAACCGGGGGATCATTACGACCCCTGCAAGCAGGACGAGTTGGCTTGTTCCTGTTTCTTTTTTTGCAGGTTCTCAATAAATGTTTATTGAATAAATGAATAAATGCATGTAGAAAGGATATGTACTTTTGATAAAACCAATGAAAGTAAACATCACTGATTAAAGCTAGTACCACATTTTATTTTTTTAATTAAAATATTTTTGGGGGGAGGGTAGGGTGAGTTTCTGACTAGGCCGTAACAGACTGGATGGGTTTGACTATTAGAAGTAAGCACAGCGCTGATGGTGAAGCACAGCCCTTCGAAGCAGAGCGAAGAAACATAAAGCCATATAGTTATGTTCAAGCAGATTTCTAATTAATTAAAGTTCCCATTTATCAAAAATTGTCCAATTGAGTCACGTGGGGTATAAGTGGATAATTACATATTAAGAGATTACAGATACTCAGATGTGGCCACAGCTATTAGCAAAGAGCAGCAGTTACTGTGTGATGAGTCAGAGGCTCACTTCCATATACTTCTAACAGGAAGGGAAAAGCATCACGTAATCCCACCATAAGCTCAGTTTCCTTTCTGTAAAATGGGAGTAGGAGCATCCACCTCGCCCATTCTGAGCACTAGGCCCGATAAAGCACAGCTCAGCACCTGCCCGTATGTAGCAGGCACTCACTGAGTAATAGCTGTTGCCGTTATGGGGAAGATGGGTTTAGCTCTCCCAGCATCCTGGCCCTTCAGCAGCAGCTGCTACACGTGTGCTCACGTGCGCTGTGTCAGCTGCCGCACTTGACTGCGAGCCCCGCGAGGGCAAGAGCTCCAGGACGTGCGGAGAAGCCCCACGTGAGCCTCTGCTCATCTTCATCCTCGTGCCGAACATGCAGCAGGCATTCCTCCACTGTGTATCGGTGCACTGAGTAAAGCTGTGAAGAAAAACAATGACGTATACGAGGGAAATCCTTGGCAGACGTCACTCCGTGGACTTTCGTGACTTTGCTGAAAAGCTTCACACAGGCAATTTAAAACCACAGCTCTTGCTCAAAAGTGAATTCAGAAGGTTTACCCTTTGGAAACTCAGACAGTCCCCGCACTTTGACCGCACAGTGACACAGTTAGTGACACAAAATAGGGAATGGTTGGGAGACAGTCTTTCACTCACATTAAAAACACAAGCATTATACCGTAATACTAGCTGTTTTTATCCCAAAAGTTGCAAGGAGGCCAGTAGCACTGTTCTGGGCGAGGTCCGTCGGAGTCCAGAAACTGCCTAGGACCACTTCTTAGACAGAGTCTCCGCTGGAACAAGAGGGCTCACCTGGACCGTCATCAAGGGCCTGCGACGGTGGCTAAAAGCTGACGCTCCAGCTCAGAGTTTGAATCTTAGCATTAACTCCTCCAGACGCAGGCTGAAACCCTATCCGCTGCAGTCCAGTTAGCTTTGGTCCTTTCCACGGTCACTGACGCCACCCTCAGTTCTGCCCAGGCACCCCATGAGTGAGTCCTGGGCTAACAGGGGCAGGGGAGCAGAGTGAGGGCATGCAGACAAGATGCCCTGGGCAGATGGGCCGTGAGGTCTCTGTGGAGGGGGTCCGTGTAGCAGGTTCCATTTGTCACATCTTCAGAGTCACTGTCACTCTCTGTGCTTATCCCCTGACATGTGAAAGGAGGGAGAGGAGCCAAAGGAGCTCTAAGGTCCATTCCACCGGGAATATTCAGTGACTCTCTGAAAGACTCAAAAAATATTAAAGGCTTCTATTTAGGGATATTGGGCCTACCTCTGTCATGTCTGAACTTGAGTCGTGAGTCAAGACAGTGCCTGCTGGTTCCCGATTTGAAAGCAGCTTAAAACCAACACTGGTTCTAAACTCACAGAATCAACAGGAGACAGATGTGGAGCAGCAACTGGAAACTGGGGGAACCCAGGGAAGTTGGGGAGCAGAGGAGCCTCCAATGGCTCTGAGGGCTCCGGACTCCAAGCCCGGGGGGTGTGGGGGTGGGGTGGGGCAGTGAGGGGTTCTTCCAGCTGTGGCAGAGCCAGGGCAGGGAGATTCTGGGGCTAAGTCCCCGATATGAACCAGCCACTTATAATTACCCTCCCACCAAAATCACGCACAGCACGGAACGGGTAATGCCCTGCAAGGAACCTGGGGGGTCTCGTGGAGGGGAACTTGTGCTGGGTGCAAAACCCATGGACATCCGCCACGGAAGGAAGAACCTAAGAATGCAGGTCAGCGATGCCCATGCGCCCCATTCTCCAGCACGGCCTTTAATGAGCAGCAAGAGACTACACAAATGAAGCAGCTATTTCAAATAGTTCAGTCTGGAAAGCACAGTTTTCAATATGATTATATGGGTTTTGCTGAAAGAAGCATTTAGCGACAGTAATATCATAATCCACAACACACCGAACATGTAATTAGTGAAAGAATTCTGGGAAATTTTAACAAGCCTTAAGAGGAAACCACTGATCCCGTCAGCCAAATCAGGCCACACAAAGGCACGGAATGAGTGCCTGGGAAGCCCCTCTCTGAGAATTCACTGAGTACAGCAGCGTCCTTCAAACGCTGACAAAACTTGTTCTGGTGTCCACTAGCAGTAGTTCAGTTTTTCAAATTCGGATTATCAATCAGTCACCAAATAGTCTCCTTTCCTTTTCCACTCCCGCAAGAGTCTCAAACCTCTTTTCTCACAAATGCTAATCTGTGAGATCTCCCAAACATGTTCCTCATGACTTAGCGCTCGTTTTATATCTTGAGTGGCATTTGTCCCTCCAGTCCCTTACAGCTGGCTCTCTCTAGTCCACTGCAGCTTCCTTCGGTCACAACTTTCATACCACACACTCAGAGCCTCTGCAATCCCGCCAGACACCTAACCTGCAAGAAGCAAACCGCTAAGCAGAAAAGCTGCTCCGTAGACCAGTAACACTCCAGAGGACAGGAAGGACCTGTGGCTGTCCATGGGAGCCGACGGTGGGCAAGCGTGTGGTCTATTTCTGCACTTGGGGGCTCACAGCGCAGCCCCTCCCTGCCACCTTCCCGAGGGGAGGAGCCGCACCCTCTACAGGCAGGCGTGCCCGTGTCCTCTCTGCCTGCCTCTCTCTTCTGTCCCTCCTTTTTTAAAAAATCCTCACCTGAGGACATTTTTTCACGGTTTTTTGTAGAGAGAGAGAAACATCGGAGGAGCATGGAAGACTGGTTGCCTCCCATACGTGCCAGGACCAGGTATCATACGCACCCAGCCCAGGGATCAAACCCGCAACCTAGACATGTGCCCTGACCCAGGAATCGATCCTGCAACCTTTCAGTTAGGGAAGGACGCTCCAACCCAGCCACACCGGCCGGGGCTCTTCTGCCCCTTCTGTACAGATGCCTTCCCCACAGACAGGGACCCAGGGAAGGCGATCTGACTGGAAGAGGGGCTAGGAGACTCCGCTTCAAAATCTATGCACAGATCAAACTCACTAGAGGAAATTTTGCTTCAATTTTATGTTCTCTTGGATGACTTTGTGGGGACATGTTAGAGAAAATGGGGAAACCCTCCCCTCTCTCTTTAAGCCACTGTGTGAGATGATACATTACTTATTACCTATAGTTTTAATACAAACTTTTTACTTTTAAAAGCTAATATAAATCAAAATAAAGCATATAGTTTAGGTAATGATATTGTGCCAAGATTCATTTCTTAGTTTTGATACACGTACCACAGTTAGAAAAGATGTTAATGCTAGGGGAAACCAGTGAAGGGTATTCAGAAACTCTGTAACGCCTTTGTAACTTTTTGATAAATCTAAAGTTACTCCAAAATAAAAAGGTTTGTTTTCTTTTTAAGTGAAGTGAACAATGTTTCCAAACTTGTCTTGTTTGTTTGAAATCTATGCTGACTTTGTAGTTAGAGCCAGAAATTCTCAAGAGGAAAAAAATGTAACTTTCCAGTCTCTATCCTTTCAATTGGCCCTATTTAACGTTAATATAGTAACAGCTGCAGTTAAATAAAATCTCAGTGTGGTTCAGCAATATTGAAGTTTCATTAGATGCCATATAACAAGAAATTTTATCAAAACTCATCCCCTACCACCACCCCTTGGAATTAAAATGATCCCAGACGAGTGTCCAGCACATAAAAGAACTGAGGCCACAAAGCATGCGGGGTGTGTGTGCGTGCGTGCATGCGTGTGTGTGTGTGTAAGATTACCTGTTCTTAAAGAGATCTTCCCTTTTCATTTTTCATAATGAAAAATAAATCATGACACATTTTCTTGAATCCCAATAACAAATCAATTTTCGAACTGCTCTGAAGGTGAAAGAGACAAGTAAATTCTAAGAAATGGGATGTAAATAAGAATTAAGTAAAATAGAGTAAGCTGCGTCAGGTCGCTCTTACTTGTCCCTCTGCATGTTATTGTTTTAAATTATTTTAAGCACTTGCAAGGAGGGGTGGGGAGCTACTGTGGTGTCAGTAAAGGACGCTTGTTCAAGAGTTTTCTTCCCTAAGATCTCTCCTTTCTAGAATCTCACCAGACCTCTCCGCAAGCCACCTCCACTTTGCCCCACCTCACCCCCACCTCAGTTAAGTCCTTTAACCTCTTCAGGTCCCTGTTGTCTCACCTGTAAAATGCGAAGATTGAGTTGAGTATAGGATGAGAAACTGGTAGCCCAGAGGCCATATTTGGAACCACACATCTGTTTGTTAGCCCCCCAAATTATGTGTTTATTTAACCGCACTTGCCAAAATTTCATATTGAGGATATTTCTCATAAAACCATGGCCTGGGCCCTGGCTGGTGTGGCTCAGTGGATTGAGTGCTGGCCTGTGAACCAAAGGGTCACTGGTGCGATTCCCAGTCAGAGCACATACCTGGGTTGCAGGCCAGGTCCACAGTGGGGGCCACGTGAGAGGCAACCACACACTGATGTTTCTCTCCCTTTCTCCCTCCCTTCCCCTCTGTCTAAAAATAAATAAATAAAATCTTTAAAAATGGGTCCTGGGCTTCCCCTGACATGTCAGAAGGCTGCGGCTATATTCCAGCATGGCGACAGGGCAGCCAGTGTGAAGACAGCTGCCCATCATCCCAGGGACCGGCCCTCCAGAACACCACACAGTCTGACTCCCTCCTGGGCCACTGCTCTCACCAGTTACCTACGTGGCTTCTGTGAACATCTGGTTTTGCCACCCTTCCAGCTCTAATATTCTGATTCCCAGGGTTATTGTTTACTAGTAAAAGAGAGTTTTCATTACGCTTCCAGTGCTCTGGGTCTTCCTCATGGGCTGGTGTGAGCCCAACAGGGTACATTTCCTTTGCTGCACACATCTGTATGAAACGCAAGAAGGTTGCACCGAATCCTGAGGCCACCATACCGCCGGAGAGCAGGTACTCAGAGAGTTCTCAAACTCCTGCTGCCTGCAGTTGCTCTTCCAGAAGGAGATCCCACTTTAAGGGCTATTTGGGTCAGACTGTGGAGCCACTGTTGGCTGGATAACTACTCTACCAGATCACTGGTTACGTAATTTAAGAATTCAAAAATAAAATCCCAGTGATCTTCTCTCTTCCTCCTTACAGAACCAATTTTAGAGTGGAAATAAAAAGGACAGAGCACTTAAGATGCAGTTGCTTATACTAAAATGTCAGATCAGGTCAAAATGGACCAAAAATTATGTGAGGTTTGCACAGAGAAAAAATATTGTAATTTTCATAAGTGGCAAAACTTTTTAGCTCCTGGTGCCACGAGGAGAAAAACAGAAGGCTAAATTGGTTCTGAAACTGTTTGGAAACATGTTCTTTTTATAGGAGTGGAGTTTAGCCTTTAAGAAGACATGTGCCAGGTTCCCAGAGGGCCAGGCCCTTCTTATTTTGGAAATAAGTTTAATACCACTCTTTCTTCGGACGGGGAAGAGGGGGTATAAGCTGTTATGCCGCTGGACTTGACATTAAAAATGCCCCAGCATTTTATAGCATGGCAGCTTCTCTGGTTTTGTTTTTATTTTTTATGTTCTAATCTCCAATCTAAATTTGTAACACTGTTGAAGACCTTAGGAATGATGAGGAAATTACCTCATTCCCTTTAAACTTTTTTAGACAGCAAAGTTCTTTCCCTACAAGGCAAACCAAGAAGAAAGCAGAATCCAGTTATGTTAGTTCAGGAGCTGCCACAACTTACCTGTTGTTTTGTTCTGGGCATGTCTACAATCTGTTTGTGAGCAGCTGACCCTGGCCACAGCTAGCTGGCCAGTGACAGTGCCTGGCCTCCCCTCACTATCCCCAAGTGGTCCATGGCTGGAGTGGGGGGCTGGCAGGGGAGCCTGACAAGGAGTCCTGGCCACCAAAGATGCCCAGTACTAGATGAGTCACTTTCTTATGGACTTTGAATTGGTTCTCTACACATACAGGTAAACCTGCATAAGAGTGGAAGGGGAAACAGGCAGGCCGAGGGCCACAGACTGGGGGGAATCCTAGAGGAGGAGGCAATGGGTGTGCACTCCTGTCAGCTGGTGTGCTCCAAGGGAGGGGCTAACAGACGGACAACTGGATGCCTAGAGCCTGCCCGCGCAGCTGCGGAGATGCCACTGTGTTCCCTGCCCTTCCTCAAGCATCCCGAAAACAAGCCCATCCATGATGCAAACAGAGCATCACTTGAAAAAGGCCAACCTACACACTTTGTTGTTAGAAGCTTTTAGTAATACTTTGTAAAAAAAAAAAAAACCCCAAAACTCAACTCCATGAATAACTAAGACATTTATGTTTACAAGGAAGAGTTTTAAAGGATCAATCATCTCTATTAGGACATGGGCAATAAAACCCTCTGGAACTGATGAATTTGTAGAAATCATCTGCTGACTAATGCATTGCTTCTTGTAACCCATAAAAATTGAAGCTTTTTCTTTTTTTTTTGGTATACTATGTTAATATTCCCAGGAAGACAGATTCACAATCACTTTCATGAACCATAAATACTAAGGAGAGAGTAAGAAATGGAAGGGGAAAAAGAAGAACACGATGTTGCTGATGATGGATAAACCAAAAAATGGTCATTCAACTACAGATAAATATAAACTATCTGGGTGGAGAAGTAAGGGTGTCCGTAAAGTACACAGATACCAGTGACAGTTATTAGGAAATCAGATCTACAAACCAGACTGAAGAACACTGATCACTCCTTTAGCATCTAGTAAGCTTTACTTCAATAAAACCTCATGTCAGTTAGAAGTAACTAAAAAATATTTCATGAGTTCTTTTGAAAAACCATCAGCTGTGGCTGAGCAAACTCTGATGGACTTCATTCCCATCACCTGGCCATTTCCCAGCCTAAATCAGCACCTTTTGAGTTACACACACTCTGTGCGGAAAATACCATGAGAGGAGGAACAAAGGGGAATAACCTAAAATGGTACAACAAGAAACTGAAAACAGAGAAAGACAAGTGATGAAGATGGGTCATAGAACATGCTTGACATAATTATTTAACAAATATATAAGGAATATAATAAAATTATTCACAAAAGTAGCCAAAAATCAAAGGAAGCAAACCGAGAACATCTGAGAAAACGAGGGCTCTTACAGATCTGCTGAGACCTGGTCAGTGAAGGAGAGAGATAATTTCAGAGAACCGGTGGTGGTTCAGCTGCACACATCCAACCGGCAAGCTCAGAAACAGCGCCTGGGGGTCGTACAGGGAGAAGATCTCCCCCCTTTCCTCTGCCCATCTTCCTTGTTCTCACTCATATTCTAACAAAGCCAGGTGTCCTAATGGGGATTCTTTAATGGGCTGTTTCTGCACTCCACAAGTACCTTTCTAGTCTTCTTGATTTTGTTATTGCCACCCCACCGCCCTCGCCTTTGGGGCTTACAATAAAATATTCACTAAAAACTCTGTCTAGAAGGAACCAAATCTGTTTCCACTTGTGAGGTGAACAACAGAGATCTCCTCTCCTCCGTCTTCCTGAATCTAGCACCTCCTCATGGCCCCAACAGTCAGTGGATGGACTCCGTAAACAGAAGTGATGAGTGGAAAGGTACCCAAAGCTTCGCTGCCACCTTCTCTGCCTCCTAGAACTCAGCAAAGTTCTTAAGTGCCAGGCAAGCCCTGGCCCCGTCCCCAGGAGAGGACTGTGCGCTGTCCAGTGCAGCAAAGGAGGGTGGGCGGCCAGGGACAGTTGTTCACAGGTAGGAAGGAGCAATGACAGAAAACGAAGTCTGTCAACCTAGGGAGACCCCTGTTCTGTTGCTAGAAATACACCCACGGAAGAGCTCAAGTCTGAACGGAAGAAACCAATTTTATCATTGTTGACAACAAGGGTGTAAAAAAAGAAAACAAGAAACAAGACATTGAGAACTTTTCTACCAAGTGATAAAAATTAGAACCCACTTCTACTTTTGAAGATCTTAAATAATGAGACTAGACCTGTCCTTCAAATTAAATTGCAAAAATATTTGTTTAAGAAAAAAGTGGCCTTGGCTGAAGAGGGGAAGAATTTACCCAAAGTGGGAGCAGTGAGTTGGGTGCCTCGCTGCGTCAGGCCTGGGCCGAGGGGACTGGGTGAAGAAGTTTAATCTCCATGGACATGTTCCCTCCTTTGAAAACGGTGGTGAGGGTTTGGGTTTGATGAGATGACCTCTCAGATCCTTTCTGTCTTTAAAATCCTGTTACTTTTCTACTAAAAATGCTCAATTTCATAGCTGACATTTGAATTTCTACAGAAGTTTTGTGCAAAATAATCTCGTAGACACTGACAGTATAAAGCATCATCTGTCCTAATGGCTCAAGGAGCACAAAGCAGCTAAAGAAAAGCATCTGCAAAGCCCTATTGGTTAAAATACATAGGACTGAATTTCAGATGTAAGAAAACAAAACCATTCATGTCTTCAGGGCAAAGGTCCAGGAGTAAAAACAATTGCTATTTTAAAATGCAAATGTAATGTTACAGAGCTTACATAAGCTTTTAAGAAAGGACTTGGAATTACTATTATTAGCACTAATAAGAAATTTCAGAGTGTAGCAGTTTTGAGTAAAATTTAAAACTAAAGGGTAAAAAAACCCTCAACTAAAAAACTAAAAACTTAAGGGTATTACCAAATACATTAACCAACCAGATAACAAGCATTCATCAAGTGGCCATTCCTCAGGAAATGCCTGAGCCTGCATTTCGTATGTTTTTGATGGAGGGAAGGGTAGGTAAGAGACATACCCACAAAAAGATGACCTAGAATACATGACAACGTCACTGAAAGAGCCTGGAACCAGGGCCAGAAATTGACAGGTGTGGCCTGAATTTTGTCTGGCATGAGACTTTAGGCAAATCCCTGAACTTCACAGGGCCTCAGTTTCCTCGTCTCTAAAATGGGAATAGTAACTGCCTTGTCCAATTTTAGGTGTTGTGAGGAGCAAATGTGACAATGAACATGAACACACTCAAAATCAGAAAGCCTTTGAAAACTTAAGTACGAGGAAGAGGCACCGAGTGGAACAGAAGTTCAGAAGAGGGGGGATCAGGAACAGCTTCCTCAAGGAGGTGGGACTCTGAATCAGAGCGGGCCCTGGACGAGCAGGTGCCAGGTGGCGTGGTGGGCAGGAGCGGCAGTGCCTGGGCCTGGGCCTGCGACTTAGCCGAGGGCTCATGCTGGGGCTTCCCCAAGAGTGGAAAACGAGTGCCAGGCGAAGGACCCACAGGCAGAAACGCAGGCAGAACCAGAGGAGGGAGGAGAGTGCAGGATGCGGGTGGGGGATGCTCAAAGAACGCCTACGTGTGTTTTTCCGATGTGCGCGCTGAACGGTTTGCCTCAGGAGGCAGGGACCACTGTGTGCAAACCAACTGGTAGGCGAAGATTTCACGTACTCCAACCGCAACATTTCAAAAGTCTGTTCCACAATAGGCGGAATCACCTGGTGGCCACATACCTACACCCAGCCCTGGAACTGGGGGTTTGCCTGCAACCTATTTCTTAAAACCCAGTCATATTTCCCTGAATGGATAAAGCAGCCTTCACAGCTCTTAAACAAAACCAACATAAATTTGAAAAGCAGGCAAAGGTGGCACTAAGCTTTTCAAGGGAAAAGGTCAAAGCACAGAGTACATTTAGCCCTGGTAATTTCTGGTCATGGTAAAAACACAAAATGATTTCACCAGCGCCCTGTCGTGCTCTCTACCAATAGGGGTTAGTGGTAACTGCACGCCACACAGAACGTTTCCACGGCTGCGTCCCAGGCCGCCGAATCACATCACTTATTAAAGTTGTAAACTTTACTACATTTTGTAGCAGTAATAAAGACCTCTTAACTCAGCCTATAAAAATGGGCATTCATGTAATTTAAGTATAGCCCAAATCACTAAGGAAACAAACTACTCAGCCATTCAAGCTTCTTTAGCAGTGCCATTGATGGAGGAGAAACCGGGCTGGAATTCTTGCAGAATAATACACTGAAAATAACGTGAGATTAGTACCATTCTAGGAAGAAATGTAGGTAATTTAAAGTTTTCTGCTAGTTAAAAGTACAAACAAATAAAAAGGCAAATTATTTTCAAGTACTTTGGAAATAACTTCAGGAGAATTTGCTTTCAATTAACATGTCAATTAAACATTTTCTTATCTTCTCATTGAACAAGAGAAAATGCACCTGTCACAGGTACTAAAAAATAATAAAACTGGAATTAAAACACGTTGGGTCTACAATTAGAACTCTTCAATAATTTAAAACCGAACCCTTTCCTTTTTGAACAGTGGGAGGTATGACCTTGGTTGAACATCAGGGGTGATCCAAGTGCCTTCCCATTGTTTTAAGAGAGAGGGCAGCGGTCACCTCAGTCACCTGAAGAGAGATGTCCTGCAAGGCCCAAGGACACAGACTAGAGCAACCAGTGGCAGAGAAAGCCAAGGTTACAGTGACTGTATTAAGAATCATGAAGAGGACAATGTAAAATGATGCAACTTCTTTGGAAAACAGGCAACTTCTTAAACAGTTAAATACACACATACCGTATGATCCAACCACTCTGTTCCCGGGTATTTACCCAAGAGAAACAAAAGAAACTGTCTCTACAGAGACTTCATTTGTAATAGAAAAACCTAGAAACAACCCAAATGTCCGTCGACAGGGGCACAGGGTACATCCATAAAATGGAACACTCCTAGCAACAGAAAGTAGTAAGCTATAAACATGCACAGTAGCACATCTGCTACTGGGGGGAAGGAGGGAGGGATTGAGCAAAAAAGAAAAATAAAAGAGAAAAAACTCATAGACACAGACAACAATAGACAACAGTGTGGTGATTGCTGCGGGCCGGGGGTGGGGGGAGGGGAGGTGGAGGAGGGTGTAGCGGGATAAAGTGGTGATGGACGGAGACTTGACTTGGGCTGGTGAACACACAATGCAGTGTACAGATGCCGTGTTGAAGAACTCTGCACATGAAACCTGTGTAATTTCCTGAACCAGCGCCACCCCAATAAATTCAATAAAAAGGAAAAAATTTAAAAAGTACTTAAGTTAAAAATATAAATAAACATACACAGTAACATAAGTGAATTGCAAAATAATAATACACTGAGCGAAAGCCCAACAAAAACAGAGTATATATTATATAATTCCATTTACTCTCATGTTAGAAAATGCCAACTAACCCACAGTGATAGAAATAAGGCCAGTGGTTGCCGAGAGACGGGACCAGGAAATTCACGCAGGGGCACCAGGATACTTTTGGGGGTTGAGAGATATGTTCATTATCTTGATTTTAGTGATGGTTTCGCAGGTGTGCACATATGTCAAAACTCATCAGATTGTACACTTCAAACATCGGCAGTTGATTACATGTCAATTCTACCTCAACAGAGCTATTAAAAAAAAAGAATCAAAAGGAGAGAGAAGTGGGGAAAAAATGGGAGTGCGTTTCCAGAGATAGGACAGGCTAAACACGGAGGACCACGGATGCTGAAGGAGAGAAAAGTGCATGGAAACACTACTGAGATAAAGAGGTGAAATCATACTCCATGTAAGAAAAGGAGTACATTGAAGCAGTGGGCATCACCACCACCTTAGGGTGAGTGTGGAAGCCCCTCGAGTTGGCAGAAAGAGTGATACTGTGACAAACTACATTTTGCTACACTTTGCAAAGTACATTCTGGAGAAGCAGAAGAAAAGAGAGGAACTCCTGGTTTCCCTTGGGATCGTCCTAGCCAGTTCACCTGCGGCAGAGGAGGCAGGGAGACGAGCATTTAAGACGAATACAAACATATGGGAGCAGGACTCCTTTAACATTGCCTCCATGGTCCCAAATCTGGCATCAAAAGCACTAACGCCCGGTATCCTTCTTTACTCCTTAACTGTGTGAGGCCCATGCACGCTGACACACCTGAGGTGATATAGCCCAGGGCAGGGATGTGAGAAACACATGGATACCGTGTGACCAGGGGCTGGCCACCTGGAAGGGGTACCTACGGGATGAACTCTTGTTGTTGAATTGAACGTCTCTTCCTCCCAACCTGCATCAGGCATTTGCTCCAGGCTCCATGGAGCTACTGGGAAAAGTCAGTGCAACAAAGTAACCTTGCTGCCCTCCGGGCTCTGTCATCAAGTTGGGGGCTTGGGACACCAAGGAGGGGTTTGGGCCCCTGAGGGGACACAGGTTTGCCTGGAAGCAGCCAGCTCTGAGAAGACAGCAGGAAGTGAGGTCACCAAAGTGTTTCCTTCAGGACCTCTCAGGTACCTCTGCTCTGACACCAACAGCTCCTGGCAGCGTCCAACCTCATCCCCCTCCACTGGCACCCAGCACCGAGGGAGAGGTGAGCTGCTTAAACCCCTCAAGGAGAGACGGTCAGCCCTAGGTTTCAGATCCCACCTGAACATTGTGAGTTTTTTCCATTTGCCTCTAGGTCTTCCTTGATTGCCAACACATTTTTGAAACCTCAGCCTGTCCTTCTGAGTGTACTGCCATAGCCCAGGAGGAAAAGAGAGACCTGGATAGGGAGAGGGAAGACCTGAATTCTGTCTTGGTCTTGCTCTGCAGAACTCGAGGTTATTCTGTTAAAACAAACCCAGCCAAACCCTGTCTGAGTTTACTTCTATGCCTAACACTAAGGAAGTGGAAGACAGGACTAGTTAGGGAACCCTTTAAGTTACTACGGGGGGTGGGGGGGGCTCTTTCCTTTCCTTTTATTTCAAATTATTTTAAGCATTAAAAGGAGAAGAAAAAAACCCCATAGGCTGGTGTCAGCAGAAAGGGCAAAACCGATTTCATAGGTTTCTCTCTGGACCTTCGACAAATCACTAAGCAACTCCTAGTGCCAGTTTCCTCAACTGTAAAGTGAGAGGGGTGGTTTAGGTCTGTGGTGTGTGGGTCATAGAAGTCCTTCATTCCTCATGCAGTTTGTATTTGAGAGCTCACTATATCCCGGGCACTGTCACGGGCACTAGGTTACAGCAATTAAAAGACGGGTAAGACCCCTGCACTCCCCTGTCAAGATTCTAGAGAGACTGAAATGAAGGAGAGCAAGGTAACACCAGGTAGTGATACGCAGTAGGAAGTACACCAGGAGCGGCTGGGGAGGAGGTGGAGTGCCTTCCACTCGGGAGTGTGGTCAGGACAGCCGCTCTGAGAAGGTGAGAGCCAGAACCGAACAGGGTCTGGAATGACTAGAAGGAACCAGCCACTGGATTCCAAAGGAGAATGGGCAGAAGCCCTGGGATGGGAACAAGCTTATGTGGCTCTCTTCACAGGTGAATGAACACCTGCGTCTCTTTCTCATGTATACCCCCTTCCCCAGCAGTATGTGGTAATTCCAGTTACACACAACTTTTTAAAGAGTAGCAAAAACATCGTTTGATTTGAACAATCCCTTCGAGACAGGCTTTCTCTTTTCCATAGTTCCTTCATGATTCCTAAATTTCTGTCCTCATGGCTATAAATTCTCCTCTTATTCCAGACAGAAGTAAACAGGATGTAAATCAGGGTTTTCCAACCCGTTATGACAGCAATCCATGGTGAGAAAAAACCTCACGTTGTGACCCAGTGTCTCACAAAAAGGAAACGAAAGCTTTAGAGCCGAGCTGACCATGACTGCCTGCAATGGACTACAGTAACTCTATTCTACTTCATTTTTCCTAAGTGCTAAGGTGATGTCAAAGGTAACATACTTCGAAAAGCACTCTTCTAAACTAACATTGGCTAGTACTTTTGTTAAAGACAAAATAAAACACGGAAAATTCCAATATTAAACAACCTCCAAGGCCACCTCCCATCCCCCCTTCTCCTGTACTCATACTTGCTTTAAAGCAGTGGGACCCGAATCTCTCTGCGACTTGTGGAGGAAATGGCCAGAGGGACATTTTCAGGAGGTTTGGGGAGAGGAGTGAGGGGAGGAAGGAGAGGAACCCAAATATTCAAATTGTTCCCTAGGTGAGGATTCAGCTTTGGCTTCAAAGATTGCCCAAGAGGGAAAGGTCCATAAAGTCTTCACGAAAACAAGAGAAAGGGTGTGTGTGTGTGTGTGTTGGCAGAGGGGCAGTTGTCAGGAAACCATTACATTTTCAGTGCCCACAGGGCTCTGTCTGCATTCCTACCGCCCCTCACCGCAATTCCAGTTCCACGTGGACAGAGGTGTAACGGCAGCACTGAGAGTCACACCTCCAATGTAGCACATACACAAGGGTGCTTAATAACATTTTGTTTAATAACTTTTGAATAACGGAGCTCATTGTCACCATCAAATCCTAACTTCACGTGGATACCCAGTTATTACATTGTCCCGAAATAGATAAATGTCACACAATAGTAAACAAAACTTGCTTATCTCCAGGTTATTGTTTAAGTCCAGGGAGCTTAATGAAGTCTTTTTCTTAAGCACTAAGCAGGAAAAGGATGTTTTCCATTGCAAGCTACAAGAGATATATTGGCGGTAATAGAAAGATTCCATGTCTGCTAGTGGCCATGGTAAAGCTGGGATTAAAACTAGTGTGTTAATTTACTAGGTAGGTTCCCAAGGGACACTAATCCTCGGGCTCTGTCAGCGAAGGGCTCTCTCTGGTGGAACCATGCCAATTTCTCTGTGAAACGCAGTTACCGTCCTCACCCCTGAAGTCAGAAGTGCCCGCACCCAATTTGCAGCAGCCCCAGGGCCCTGGAGCCGAAGAAATTGCACCTGCAAGCAAGCGTTTTCCCACACTGCCACACCGCTGCCACCCGCGGAAAGCAGCTCATTTAAACTGTGCCCTTCGGCCCCATTTAGGGACATCATCAGTGATTTCAAATTACAACTGTTGCTTTATCTCAAAACCGTGATAAATAGGGAGGGGAGCTACACTCATGCTTTCTTTTAAGCCATTTATCTGCTCTCTTCTAAGCGGCACAGAAAGCTGCTGAGACAAGTCGGAACCTGTCAGAGCTTCTGATCACCGAGCCAGCCCTCCTCCCGGGGCTGCCTCCCTGTTCCCCACGCCAGCGCCCCTCCCGCCTGGACTTCCTGCGCGGAGGTACTGACCTCCGGTGAGGAGGGGTCAGAGGCTCGTTTTCAAAACAACGAGGATTCAGCGGAAGGGGAGCGAGTCCCGCGACGCGGGCTCGAACGCCCCCCTCGTCCCAGCAAGTCAATGCGCCTCCTTGCCCCAGGTCAACGATAGGCCGGGTTTCAGAATGGACGAGCCGCCCATTCAAACACAAGAGCGTTCGCTCCAACGCGAGATGGAGCAAACCCTGTTGCCAGACCGGAGGAGCGGGCGGGCGACTGCGCGCGTGTGCACGGGGACAGCCTGCATGCGGGCGAGACGTCCGTGGCAATGAGGAAGACCCACCACGGTCGACAAAGCCACAACTATTAACGATTTAAAATATCGCCCGCAGGCACTGGTTGCGGTGCCAAAACCTCCCCGGATTTATTTTCAGGCAAGTGACTCACAGCTTCGTCTCCCTAAGTAATTCCATTAAAATGAGTCGCCGGTTCCACTAACCCGACTTTCCGCTGCTCTCCCGCTGCCCCTCCCTCCACTCCGCCCATCCAGCAAAGCCAGACAGCTCGCAGACTGAGCAACCAACCGTACCCCGGGGGAGCAGAAGGCAGGCTCCCCCGCCCGGCCCGGCCCCCAGCCTCGGGGGTGGATGAATGGGGCCGCAGGCGGGCTGGAGCGCCAGGAGGGCGCGTGCGGGCTGTGCGCGGGCTGCGGACGCGTGTGTGTGCGCGTGGGCACGCACCCCGGCCAACTTACTGAGGTGGAGTTGGTCCTCCCGTGGCCCTGGTTCCGCACCTCCTGCTCCCGGAACTGCAGTCCAGCCAGATGCTTCTCCAGCGCCTCCCAGTCCATTGGGGGCATCGGGGGCTCCGCCGGCATGCAGGTCCCGGGGTCCGTGGGCTGAAGGCAGAGGCCCCCAGTCACCCGGCCCTGGGCGCCGCGCCGACTCCCCGTGGGCTGGGGCTTCTGCACCGCCCGGCGGGGGCCTCGAGTGCCGCTCGGCCAGCTGGCCACCACCACATTGCCATTATGCCTGAGGTCCTGGGGGTCGTGCGAGTGGAGATTGCCATTTGGCACCGGGGGCGGCATGGCGGTGGTGGCCCCCCTACCGCCGCCGCTGCGGGTCCTGGCGCTCACGTCCCCCGGCTCCCGGGCGGGACAGCGGTCATCCCGGTACCCTGGCTCGTCGCGCTCGTCCTCCTCTTCCTCCTCCTCCCCGTCCTCCTCCGGCGCCCACTCATCAATCACCTTCTTCTGGTAAACCGGGAAGGGCTCCTCATAGTCCTCCAGGGCAGACACCAAGTCCAGGCTGCCCCCCGGCGACGACGACGATTTGCACTCGGAGCAAGGGGTCACTTTGGTGGAGTTGGACTGCGAACTGGCGCGGCTGCTGCTGCTGCTGCTGCCGGCGTCACTGCCTAGATCCATCCCATCCTCTCGGTAATCCTGGAGGGAGGAGGCAGAGAGAGTGAGCCTCCGGGCCGAGCTAGCTCCGGCTGCCCGCCGCCCGCCGCTAACGCCACGGCCCGGCGCGCTGCGCCCGTCTGGCCGGAGGTGCGCCCCACCGGAGGCCTGGGGGCGGGAGCCGGCACCAGCCTGAGGCATCCCTTATCCCACCCCCCTCCTGCCACAACCAGACTTCCTCCGGGCAACTAACTCAAATCAGCAAAGGGGTTGTCCAGCCACCAGCCTGCACACTTTCCTTAAAAGGGGCCGCGGGGCGCGCGCGGACTTTGTTTTAACCATTTTGCGCCAGGCGCGCCCCTGCACCCCGCCCCAAGGATTCTCCGAGAACCCGACACTTTCCCAGAGAATTATAATTCCCCGGAGGCGGGGACTGAGAAGAGGGTGGGTGGGTACCAAATTCGCACCTCGGTCTACGCGCTGAGACCACCACCCACCCGGCCCCGCCCCACCCGCCGCGGGCGGTGGGGAGCCCGGCTCCACTCGCCAGCTGAGCTGTACTTTCTAAGGAGCTGCCGGCAGCGGAGAGGTCTGACTCCCGCCTCCGCGCCTCCCTGGCTGGCCCTTCCTCCGCTCGCCGGAAGGCTGGGGGTAGGTGGGCGCTCTGGGCTCCCGCTGAACGGGGCGGCCCCGCTGCCCCCAAAGGTGTGACAGGCCGGGGCGCGGCGGCAGTCGCCGCAGGCGCCGCCGCCGCCCTGGGGGAGGGAGGACGCGCCCTCCCGGCAGCAGAGCGGTCCCGCCACCGAGCATGCCCAGAGGATGCCGGGCGCGGCGCAGTCCGCTCTCCCGGTTTTCGCAGCAGCAGACCGGGGCGGGAGGTCGGGCGGGGATGGGGTTGGAGGGGCCGGGAACAGACCCCAAGGGAAGAGGCGCGGGGCGTTAGGGGCACAGAGCAGGTCAATTAGCAGGGGCGGCGCCGTGGAGTGGGTGGTGAATTCAACCCCCAGACACACTCGCATTTCCTGGGCGCGCCCCGAGCCCGCTCTGAAGGGCTGGTTACCACGCCTAAGCCTCCCGACACCACAAAGCGCGGGCTGGACGCCTCCTAACCCACGCGAAAGTCCCCGAGTGACCTCGTGAAGGACCTCCCTCCCCCCCACGCGAACATACACAAGCCCATGTGGGAGCCCGAGTGACGTGTGCGCGGTTGTCATGCGTTTCCCTTCCACCTTCCTCCTCGCCGCTTCCTCTCCTCCACCACTCAGCGCCAGTCGCCTACCCGCCCTCCCTTTCAAGTTCTGACTGTGGGTGGAACCTGTTGCTTTAGCTCGTTTTCCTTCCCTCCCGGCTGCACTCTGAGGGTGGCAACCTCAAGAGAGGTGTGTGTATGGGGAAGGGAGGAGTAAGTGTGCGATGGGGCTGATTCCTGGCATGGTCATAGAGAATCTCTCTGTTCGGGCGAGCCTCCAAAGCCCTCTTTGGCCACCTCCAAGCAAGGAGACAATAAAGGAGGGGAAGAAGAAGGTATCAGGTGACACACTCCTGGCACCTAGACGGCTTTGCTTCTGTCGGTTGTTCATAAACGGCGTCAAAGGACCCTGTGCTGGGGTTTTCAACCAGGTCGGGGGAGAGGGGATCCTTGCAGAAGGTGTACCTATCTCAAATCACTATGTGCGCACTTGAATTGTTTATAATTTTATGGGCCGGGGGCGGGGAGAGGATAGAGAAACAGCACTCCATTTTACAATAGTCTGAGGAAAACCAGTTTCTCTGAACTTTCAGATTTGGACCTGTTACTAATTACTCCCAGCGAATTCTAGCCTAGACAGGGCCCTGTCTAGCTGCCCTGGCTTGGCAGGGTCCAGATGCCAGATGGAGGACCAGGGGAATGCTTAGGATTCTTCGATAGGGAGTGGCTGCCACCCTGACATTCCTTCGAGGTCCTAATGGGGACTTGGTGCAGAGACCCTTTGTTTAAGTGATTTCAGTGGAGTGAGACTCTTTCCTCTCCTGGGTAAGCCTGAGCCAGGGAAGATAAGCTAATCTTCTGACTTTTCTGGAAACAGCAATCTTATGAATAACAGGAAAAGGGGCTTTCAGTTCCGGAGCTCTTTACAGGACTGATTGTAACTTAGAATGTCTTTTACGGTAAGGCCTGTAAGGAGCCTGCCTTGTGCTCCAAATATGGTTTGGTTTTGAGGTTGCTGCGGAGCCCGGGTCAGCTGGCTGCCCCACTGTGGGATGGAGGTGGCTCTAGGAGTGTTCAGAGACATGGGTAGTGTGCTGGGAACCAGACAGCTGCTTTTCACGTCCCCATGTGACTTGGCAAGGCTTAGGTCAGAGAAAGTTCCCTGCTCTGTGGCAGGACAGAGGTCGCAGCAGGTAGGTATTGAGCAGCCGGAGTGGGAAGAGAGACTTGCGGTCTCAGTTCACTTTTCAAACTTTGGGACCTCCTCAGCCACCCACCCAGACTCCCTCCTGGGCTTCAGCTCTTGTCGCTGCTGCCCAGATGGTCTCTGTTCAGGGAATGCAAAATGAGGCCTTAGAAAAACATTTGGCAAGGTAAATACACTGCCAAAAATGTGTGGCATTTCAAAGCCAAATACAAACATCTTTGAATTATCTGTCCTTTCAAATTATTTTTTGTCCAAATATTCTGGATCAGATGGGAAACTACCAGGTTTCTTTTTTTTTCCTCTCTCTTCATGCAAGGTGCCTGAGTAGCCAGGGGTCCATTCTGTTTCCAGCTTTCCACCGCATGCCAAGAACCATCCTATTTTGAAACTGGAAGCCCTGACAACCCCGAGGCCGGCAACAGTCTACAGACACGTCCGGCAGGCCGAGGACGGAGAGATGAGCTGCAGAGTGTCTGAAAGGTCCTGTCTTCCTGTTCCAGAAGGTCTCCTCAAGGTAGAGGCTTGGCGCTTACAGACTAAGATCTGTCCCCTGCCACCTTCGTACAGTAAACATCAGAGATGTGAGTAAAGTGGGAGTCATCCCAGACCAGCACCTTCCCCCATCCGTCACTGAGTCCTGTCCACCTGTGTCCTGAAATGACGGAACAGTCGCCACACTATCTCTGCTCTTCCTCCTCAGGCAGTCAGAGTGGTCTTCCTCAAATGCAAATCTGAGCAAGTCTCTCCCAGGCTTCGTTAAAGCCCTCCAGGACTCCTCACTGCCCTTAAAGGAACTGCTGCCTGCCCAATCTCCCCCAACTTCTTTTGGCAAATTTCTACTCATCATTTAAGTCTCAGGTTAGATGTCACCTCCTCTTGGGAGGCTTCCCTGATTCTCTATCCCTGCCCTATGGGGTCAGGTGACCTTCCTAAGCTTCCATGACATTCACCGCATCTATCACACATGCTGTATGGAAATTGCTGTGTAATTGCTTATCTTTTCCACTACTCAAGAAATCCACTTTATCTCAAGACCCAGGCCACACACAAATATAAAAACATATGTAACTGAAAAAAAGTTTTATACAACTCTTATTTTGTAAAATCCTATCCTACTTCATTTAAAACAAAATCTAGTAACACCTTATTACATTGATTTCATAACCCTTAAATGGGTCAGGGCTCCTAGTGTGAAAAAATACCCTAAATTCTATGAAGGGCAAGGACATTTCTATCTTGTTCATGGCAAATGGAATGAAATAGAAGCACCATAAATATTTGTTGCTAGGATTATTAATTATAATAATATTTAATCTTTTAACACTCAAAGACTGTGTGAAGACACTATCATTCCCATTTATAGATGTGGATGCGGAAGACAGTGAGGTTAAGTAACTTGCCTGACGTCAACAAGCTGAAAAGCTAGGCGGCAGAGCCAGGATTTGAACCTGGGTAGTTTGACTTCATTATCCTTACTCTTAGTCACCCAGCTGAAATTCAGCATCCCTTGGTGCAGATGCATATGGATGAGTTTACCAGGCACAATGTCAGCAGGGTCTCCTTGCAGCAACTTCACACTCCTTCCCAGTCCCCTGCCCTGCAGAGGCTCCTTGGGCAGCAGTTGCGCTATGCAGAGCAGAAGGCAGCTGGCAAGAGCAGCTGTTCTCTTCTGCTCACACGTGCTTGACCTCCTCAACTGTCAACAAGTTCAGCAAGTTGGGAGATTTCATTGTGAAAAGGCAGAGTACAGACACCTCAGAAAATGAAAGTTCACGTTGTTATGAGCTACGTGCCTTAAGTTCCCCCCAAAACAAATGCTTTAGGAAGATACCCACCATGAGATTGGGTTATTAATTTTTGTCACGGGTAGGAAACTGCAATCATATTCAAAGGGTAGGTAGGAATGAGGTCAGTGCTACTTACAGGATTCTAATCTGTAAAGACAACACTTGAGAAAAGACATGATTGAAATAGTTAAACTATAAGGAGTATAAGTAGGTTGGAAACAGATCTGTCTGCAAAACTCCCAAATGCTGAAGTTATTTAGCCCTAACGCTGAACTTCTCCAAGTTGTGGCATGCAGAGTAATAAAGAAACAGCTGGCAATGGGGTTTGTATTCCATCTTTATCACATGAACTACATGCGAGTCACATACAGTACACAAATGCTCTCTTAATTCCATCACCTGCATGTAACTATGTGGGAATATTTAAGAGCACTGTGGGTGAAGTGTCCTGGGCATCTGGGCTTGGTTTCCAGCCCTGTCTCTAACCAGCTTTGTGACCTCAGGTTCCTCCGGAAGGAGGCCAGACTGCAAGATCATTGTGTTAAGCAAATTGTAAGAATCAATTGAATGAGTGAATAAGTGAATGAACTAGAGGCTTCTTCCAGCTTAAAGACCCCTGGGATTTCACCTCTGAATTGTTTCATCGCCTTCCTTGTTAGGAGGTACAAAGTTGGTTTCTCCGCTAATTCAAAACCAAGGTCTCTCTCCATTAGGCAGGTGGAATGTGTGGTATTTTTCCTTTATTTATGTAGAGCCAATGGGTTAATCTTAACTTATTAGTCTGTCTACAGACTAATAGGTCTGTGTGTAGATACTTTGTAAATGAAAGAAAGAAAAAACTTGTTTTAGGTGTATGTGGGATCTGTCTCTAGAACTATATACTTTAATGGAAAAAACTTTAAGAAACATTAACCTCTTAAATATTTTGATTATCTAGCAAACCATGAGATAGCATTTGTTTCCTATGCTTTCCTCAATAAAAATGAAATGGCAAAATCTAGGTAACCTCAGCCCATAAAAAATAGCTCCAATGACCTATTTTCTAAACCTGAAACCAGGACACTTGGCTCAACAAATACTACGGAGCTAACAGAAACCACGCGAACGCATGTTGGAAATGCAGATCACCCCGGAGATTCCGTAGGCCCTGACTGGTAAGGCAACACTACCTGCAGCAAAGGGGTAAGTGTCTTTATCAGAGGAAAGTCACCTGGCGGGTGTCAGTCAGGACCTCCGCACGTGGCCACACAGGATGCGCCCTGTTCAGTGCCAGGAGGGTGTGCACTGCACCGCAAGTCCCTGCCAGGAGGGACAACCTGGCACCATTCTCATGGATGTGACTGAAGGTAAAGGGCGCCCCCTGGAGTTGTGCGGTGCACAGTCTGCACAGCAGTCCACTGGGGCTCTAGTGGTAATTCCTCTGGTCAGAAGTTTGTTCCTGTGGACAAGCCTGGAAGGGGCAGGCTGCTGCTCTTCTAGGAAAGCCATGCCTCCTATCGCACGGCACTGCAGAAATTCAACGTATCTAAACTCTCCCAGTCTTTCTTTTTCCAGGATTTTTCTGTCATCATAGTTTACTTTCCTTAAGTTACTAGCAGTTCTTGAACATGCAAGTCTGTAAGTGACTCTGAATTTATTTTTTGAGCTTCATGGAAGGGTATAAGTTACATAAAAAGATATTTAGGAAGCGCTGGGAAAGTTGGTAGACACAGGGCATGAGCTCGAGGAAGCATCACAAGTGATGAGGCCGTGGGCATGTAGCCCCAGGACAAGATGGGCTGCCTCAGACATCGCGTGCCTTGTACTTTGTTGTGTTAGGCTTGTGAAAGAGGAACGTCTCACAAGACACTCTAGGAAGTGAAAACCCTGTTCTGATCACTTGTTGACGTAATCTTGGAAGCACTATAAAGTCAGAAATAGCTCTGGCATTGTCAGGGCAATGCAGGCAGAAGGAATGCATCTGGAGGTGATGAAGGAGGCAGCGTGGGGGAATGGGCGTGAACCTGCAAGGCCCCACCTCTGACTAGCTCTGCGTTTATAGGCAAGACAGTCTCTGCAGCAATTTGGGCCACTGGCCTCATCACAAAAGGAGAGTTGTCTGAAATTGTGAGATGCCTCCAAGGGTCGGTGAGGTGAGGTAAATGAGTGAAACAGGCAGAATTGTAGACAGGGAGTGCCAGGGAGAGTCACCGAGTCACTGAACAGCACAGCACAAAGGCATCTATATTAAAGTTCAGGACAAAAAGCACGTTTATCCTCAATTGATCCATGGATCACCATTTGGACCTCTGCTCTCAGCTCTAGATCCCCAGAGCTCTATGTCTGCATGAAGATGAGTTAGGGAGGCCACGTGTCTTGGATTATACAGGATGGCCCTGCTTTACTCCTGCTGTCCCAGCATAATTATTAATGGCGCCCTCCTTCACTCCCCAAAGTGGCCCTGTTGACGTGATGAATTATATTATCACCCAAAGTAAGGGGGAGTCATCAATGACTAAGCATAAATCTTGGGGAGCAGCATTTTCCAAAGCCGCCCACCCCTTCGGAGGAAGCTAAGTAGGTTTGGTGGTGGTGTTTTATGGGTAGAAAGATAATTCATCTAAATAAGCTTCCAAATTTTCCCAATAAAAATGGTTCAATAGAAGCAATGTGTCATGAATTTAAAAACCAGAGAAAAATATACGAGAGCCTATCAATTTGTGAACAATGTTCATCTTCACTAGCAATCCAAAAAATGCAATTTCAATAACAATGAGATAACATTTTGCCTGTAAAATATTTAAAAGTTATTTAAAACTATAATACTCCATGTCAGGATGGGTGTGATCAAAGGAACACTCATATACTGCTGGTGGGTATAAATTGGTTGATATAAACTTTCTGGAATACCATGTGATAACATGTTTTAAATGTCTTTACAACTTTTATACCCCATGCCTGTGACTAATTTAACAACTTTATTGAGCCCCTATGACATGCCACACACTGGGAGATACTGTGGTGAAAGAGACAAACACTATTTACACAAAATGGAACTTCAGTCTAGTGAAAAAACAGATATTTCAAGGAAAAAATACAGAATGGGGCAAAAGTAAGGTTACAGTTGTTCGTGTGGAAAATAATACAATAATTAATAATCATAAAAGAATGAACTCACAATGGTAAACCTACTTCTGCTCCACTCTGCATATGATAGTTTAGCTGACGATTTGTAGTGAGTACCCAAACAGCAGACTCCTAGATGCTGAGACCACGTGAGTAGTGTGTGTGCTGGGCCAGAGGTCAGGAAAAGGGCTGACCAGCTGAGGCAGGAGGGAAGGGTGTAACAGGCAGAGGGAACACCTTGAATAAAAGTTTTAAGGCTAGAAGAAGCAGAGCACAATAGCTGAATAGCTGAAAGCAAACCACTCACAGGGTTGGAGCAAGAGAGTAAGGGCAGAAGTGGCAAGAAGAGGGGTTGCCAGTGAGATATTTCTCTTCACAGCCACTTATGAGTTGTAAAAGCAGACTGACACTTTTAGAAACTTTCTCCATGGTGGAGACTTGCAAAGGGGGATAGGAAGACAGAGCAGGACAGGAATAGAAACAGACCAATTAGGAAGCAAATACAGCAAGTGGTCCAGGAGAGAGATGAATGTGGCTTAGGAGGGGTTGGGGAGACGGAGAGAAATAGAAACGTTAAAGGTATATTTAAGTGGTAGAATCAACAGGCCCTGGTGACTGACTAGATGGGGTGGTGAGAGACAGAGAGATGTCCCTGATGGTTTCCTGGTGCGTGTCAGAAGCAGAAAGGTGATGCCTCTTGAGATGGGCAGTAAGGAGGAGGGGAGTGTGGTAGGGGAGCAGAAGGAGGGACGATGTGGAATCCTTTTTGGATATTTTCTACTTGAGATAATGTAAGACACACAAGTAGAGGTGACGAGTAAGTACTTGGATGTGTCGGTCTGGAACTTAGAAGAGAGAGTGGGGTTGGAGATGTAAATACGGGCATCAGAGCATGTAGATGGCATTCAAAATCTTGAGAATAACAGACTCGTTTGGAGACAAATATAGAGAGTAAGGAGAACAGGCCAAGTTTCTAGCCCTGAGGAATTTCATCATTTATAGATCTGGGAGAAGAAGAATGCGTTTGCAAAAAAGACAAGGAACAGAATGAGGGAGACAATACTTAAGTCTTTTCAAAAGTCTAGCCTAAGGACACAGAAATTAAGATCTAGATTTATGCATAAAGAAGCTCACTGTGGCATTTACAATAGTGAAAAATTAGTTTCAACCTAAATGTCAAAAAATGGGAAGATGTTTAAATAAATTGTGACATATTCATTCTGTGAAATAAATGCAGTCAAATGAGATGTTTTTGAAAATTACAACATTAAGTGAATAAGAGAGGGTATACTGTTTTACATACAACGTGATCCACATTTTAAACATTAAAGGGATATGCCTAGAAGAACATGTAGCCAAATGTTAACAGGGCTTAACTGTAGATAAGATTGCAGGTGACATTTTTACCTTTGTATCCCCTTGTGTTTTTCAATGTCTTTCCAATAATCACAAAATAGGTGGTAATACTTTATGAAATAGGGAATAAATTAGCATATTTATTTTACTTAAAATGAATGATTCTGAATATGCTGAAAGGATTTCATCAGAAATAATTGTTTGGATGAGTTAGAATTTATTGATATAAATTCTGTGATGTTGCCTTTCATAAAACAAATAATTTTATGGTTCCATAAATCGTTTACTAATTTTAAGATTTTAATATCAGATTTTCTATATTTTGAATCTATATTTCAAAATATAGATTGAGCCAAAAATATTTTGAGGTTATAATGGATTGAAGCAGGGGTTGGCAAACTTTTTTGGTAAAGGGCTAAATCATAAATATTTTCAGCTTTGTGGGCCATACAGTTTCATACACATTCATTTTCTTTAAAAAAATTTTAAGCAACTGTTTAAAAATGTAAAAACTCTTAACTCTCAAGCCATCCTAACACAGGTTGGATTTGGCCCACAGGCCAGTTTGCTGGCTTCTGAACTGAAGGAAGAATGCATTAGAACAACACATCACTACCGTTCCATGAAATTGAACCTAACACTGGGACTGTAACTAGGGGGACCTTCGGTTAGTGGAGTACTAAGGTGTTTCTCTCACACATCAATTTGTGTGTTTGCCTCTCTCATGCCCCCAAATGGGGACCAGGCCCACAACCCAGGCCTGTGCCCTGACTGGGAATCAAACCGATGACCTTTCGGTTCACAGGCTGGCACTCAATCCACTGAGTTACCCCAGCTGGGGCAATTAGGACATACTTTAAAAAATTTTAACACCTCTGAAATTGGGATGTGTTTTTGAATCAATGTCGTCTTGAAATTATAATTGGCAACATTTCTGTTATTCTTAGGAACACACAAAATAGTTATGTTTTATGTATCAATGGTATATTAGATTTGATAAAATATAGTAAATTCTATAAATACAATGTTCTTAAAATTTTTTAAATATAAAGTAAAAATGCCACAAAAAATAGAATAAATCGAATTAGCTAATAAAATGTATGGCTGAACAAAAGTTTCTTATTGAGAAGAATGGAACTTTTTAATCGAAATAGCTAGATATCCTAATAGATAGTTTTAGACAAAGATGAGGATCCGCGTCAGAGAGACAGATTTCTCAGTTTTTGTATAACCCACACTAGCTGAATTCACACGAGGATGTGCTTGGACAACTCAAAAGATATTTAACTATTTTAACTGTTATATTTAGGTGTTTATACACATTTAAAGCAACTTCCGGAAGTGACATTTCAACATATCACTGAATATAGCAGAGGTGCCCGTGGACTTCAGTACAGGAGCCCCCCCTTGTTGGTGTGATTCCTGGCTGTCTGCGTTAATGGGCACGGCTGAGGGTTCAGTTCCAGAGGGCTTGGAACATTTATATGATTGTGCCTGAGCACCTTGCCCCTGATTTACGAGGCCCAGGTGAGGTTGATTACCATGCACTTCCTGTGTTTGTCTCATCCTGGGAAGTATTCTCGGTGAAATCGTAGTTTTTATGTGTTCAATCCCTTCCCCCCGCTGAATATACATGATTGTAAACACAAGGCTGTCAAATGACGTTTGTTTGAGTATCACCTAAAAATTACTGCACACCACACTCTGGATAACATGCGTCTGGGTGAAACACCAAGTTGGACGGACTCAGCAGTGACGGGACAATCCAGGTACAGCTAGAGCGAGATGGGTCAAGGTGGGTTGAGGAGGTAGTTAGGAGGCAACTGGAGGGGCTGCCAGGCCTAAGAGCACCGACTCAGTCCTCTGGAGAAGGCCCTTGGGTAGGGGCGTACTGTCTTAAGGAGTTAACAGCATTCATTTATCCATTCCTCTGTTCATTCAGACATTCATTGAAATACCTACTATTTGCCAGGTATTGGGCTGGGTTCTGGGAAGAAAGAATTGAAATCAGTCAAAGAACTCATGGTCTAGAAAGGAAACAAAGACTGTCATTGATTGCAGTTGGCTTTCAAAGTATTAGGATGGGTGGAGTCTAAGAGTGCTATGAAGAAAAGTACAGGAGGGGACAGTTAACTCCATGTGAACAGCTCAGGGAAGCCTTCCAAAGGGAGTGATGCTTGAATTGAGTCTTGAGGTTATAAACAAAAGTTGCTGAAGTCCCCCAGGAGCAGAATGATACCAGGTCATTCCAATCTTAGGGAACTGTATAGTCAAGTGTTTGGAGGTGTGAGAAGGCATGGCTTGTTACCTACAAATGAAGGAAGTGGTATAGCTGGAAAAGAGAGGGAATATCTGAGGTCAGTAGGGAAAGAGGCTGGAAATGGTAGGGAAGCAAGAACTGGATGTGAAGGATACTGAACTTGAATTGAACTTGAAATTCATGGAGAGACCTGAAGGACTTTAAGCCAGAAATGGCTGGAGTTTTTACATATAAAATGTGTTTTATGTGTTGACCAATATTGAGAAAAAGTAAATTCTGTAACAAAACATAACCTGAAGGTCTTAGCCACAGTGCTAGGCAGTCAGCAATAGAGATTTGCATCATTTTAAACACGGTCTAAAGTCTAATCAAGGGAGAGTGGGCTGCTGAGAGGGAGCGAAAGTGCAGGCCATTGGCATTGCAGGTATGAAGCACTGGACCAACCACACATCAGCTCACTAAAATTTCCAAGTGAGAAAAGAGCTTGGAAAGAAGGGAAGAGGAGGAGCAAGGGCTAAGCTTTGCAGTGAATGCAGAGGAATGGCTGAGCCACTAATCAATGACAAGGACAAGGATAACTGGAGGATGATAAGGAGTTCCCTTACTCTAAGTCCTAAGATAGTTCACAGGATCAGCTTTATACTTATGTTTCTTTTTGGCTTTTAAAAAATAACTTTACATTATAGAAACACTTCAGCCATTTACACGATTGAATATTACATTGAACCCCTATGTACCTATGTACCTGCTATGAAACTCTGGTGGGGATCCACCCAGGGAAACCTTATCTCACCTATATCCACCACTCCCACTAGATTATTTTGAAGCAAATCCTAGACATCCCGTCCTTTCAGGACGATGGTCTTTATTCTCAACGCAAACCTGTGTCAGAATCATGCAATATGATGAACCTTGTGCTGTGGCCACTTAGAAAAATACTGAAAATTAACAAATATAGAAGCGAAGTCTACTCTCTAATAAAGAGAAATTAAAAATAAGACAATATGAACATGAGTATCAGTTATTTGGAGAAAGGACAGTGTAGAATAATTTATAAATCATGCTAATCTGGTAAACAAGGTTACTAACCAAATCCTATGACACGAATTAAACCAATGAGGTTAAATATATGATCAGGAAACAAGAAAATTTAATTTAAAAATGTGTAAACTAAGGCATCAAAGAAATAAGCTATGAAATAATTATTCAAGCAGAAAGAAAAACCTGAAAGCAGAAAGAGACTGGGCTGATGGTGGGATGGGGAAGCAAATTAAGTGTAAATTATAATGTAGTCCAGACCATTTTAAAGAGACTCCAATTAATCCCTTCATTCGGTAATTACTTACTGAGCCCCATCCCTGGGCAGGGTACTGTTCTGGCCTCTGGATGGTCATGTGCTTTTTGTGAACCACCTCTGCTGCTTAAAGAAGAGGCGGCAAATACCTGGGGGCAAGTAGCTGCATCTACCTGATTCTGCCTGAACTTCACCCAGATGCTTTATTCTACACCTGGCTCCTTGAGAAATGCAGGCAATTGGAAGGGGTTCAAAGAAGTGGAACAGAAAATAATTAGAAGAAGAGATTGATTTTAACAGAAAGATCAAAGGAACCAAATACAGGCAACTTGGCTAAGTGAGGGCTCAGGGAAAAAAAAAATGAGCGATTTGAGGCATGTAAAGAGTGAAGCAAAAGAGAAATACTGAGCTGGTGCACAGAGCAAAATGAAGAGCACAGGAAAGGCAGGTGAAGACGGAGCAAGGACGGGGCGAGCCGCTCCTCCAGCACAGCTCAGCTCGCACAGCCGCCCGACTGCACACACTCTAGCGTGACACAGGCCTCTGTTCAACGGCGCCTTGCACTAGGGCCCAACTTCCAGGGAGGAGGCATTATTTTTAACTTTTTAACTTGGGAAGAGAAAGTGTGCTCAATCAGTCCTGCCCAGTCCTGCCCTGACAAGCAGGATGGGGTGGGGAATGAGGGGTGAAAATTATTTTCTCTCGAATGTAATTCATAGGTAAGTTCTGACGCTCCTCACTCCCACAAAATTCTTTCCAGTCAGCAACAATTTTACCAGTGAAGGCAGAGAGATAAAGGGAGGCTGGGGGGAAGGGAGACCAAGAGAGACCGAGACTCACAGACAGAGCTATGCTGGTTCTATGGTTCATGTTTCGTGTTTTAGCTTTTCACTTAAGGTCTTATTGATGTGCTTTCGGCAGCTACGTTAGTTCTTGATCAGTTGCTTTCAGACCTTGGGTCTTTATTGTTTGGGAGGGGTTAAAATTTATCTTTTTATTTTAAAATGTATCATATGTACAAAGCAAGATATAAAAAGCATACGCACAGCTTAAAGAATGACAAAATGAATACCAGCATTTCCTACCTCTCCATTGTAAGTCAGATTATTCTGACTGAATCTGAAATTCTTCTGGGCGTTCCACCCTGGCCACATTTCTCTCTCTGCCTCTCTCTTCCAACCCCCAACATTACCCTAGAATTTAGCTTAACCCCTCGCTTTTCCTTACAGTTTTACTATAAGGTGTTGTCGAAAGCCACTCCATGGTATTGCTGCCTCCGTATCCATTTTGTTTGGCCGAGACCTGCAAGGGGGGGCTTAAGCTTTCTCAGCGCCTCATGCAAGCTCACGCCCGAGACAACAGTCTGCACAAGCAAATGGAAGCTCCGGATGTGACTCCCCCACCAGGCCCTGCGACGAAGTGTCCGCACCTCCTAGAGTCTTCCCCTTCTGTGCCCCTTAGATCAGACCCCATGAAGCTCACCAAAGCCCAGCTTTTTGGTTTGAATAAGGTTTATTATTGCCATGAAATTTAAGAGTTATATGATGCTTTCATGATGGTGTCTTACCCTGTCCCCAGGACGGTACTAATAAGGGACAAAGAGGCTTGCTTCTTTTCACAGTGGACAAAAAAGTAAAATTAATGGAGTTCATGACACTGGCTACTCAGGTTGCAACCAGGGCTCAGACACATGGGTGCAAGGCCCATACGTAGCACATCACCATGATGAAGCTGGAGATGTGTGTTACTGTCTGCCTGGCAGACAATATTTTGGAAGAAATGCTAGCTCAGTATCCCTCAGGGAGACCCCCGGTGACCACACACTTTCGGGGGGAGTGTTTCTCTGCCCCAGCCTTCGGTAGCTCCCCTGGCAGCATCATTTCAGTACAGGGTCTGGTAAACGTTTGGCCCCTGCCCAGAAGTTTTGATGCTCTGTCCTCTCTCAGTCCCCTCAAATCCAGACTGCGGGAACTGAACCAGGGTTGGATTTGTCCCATTGCAGGCCACCTCTGCTGTTTAGTCCCCGCTCCCTCCCTTCTTCCCAGCATCTCGCCAGCAAGGCTTTACCATTTTTGGTAACTTGGTTAGACAGGCTAAGGGGTTCCTCCCACAAGGCCTTCCCTAGGCTCTTTAGCAATTCTAATGATGAGGCCACGGTGGTTATGAATTTTAAATAAGTGAAAAGATCAAGGCTTCAGAAGACAATATGTGGTCAGTTTTAAACTTTCTGATTCAGATTTCCCCCGACCCCAGGAACAGCTAGTATAAGAGCTAGTATAAAACTACTGAGTAGAAATTTCCAGATCCCTTACACTGTGAGTTCATGCCTCCTTAAGTTAAGACGTCCAGGATCTTATGGGCAGAATGTAGAATGTATGGCTTTTAACAAAGGTAGGCTCTTGAGCTTTGAATTGCTTGGTCGTCTTCTCTATTTTTGTATCTTCCCTATACATTCATCCAACAACAAGTGTTTGCTGGACATCAAAGTGTGCAGTAAACCCGGTAAGTGTCAGGTAGCATGCTAAGCCCCAAGAGTCAAAGAAAAAACTGGCATCGGTACCTCCTTTCAGGGAAGCTTAAGAGCTAGTAGAGGGAGAGAGCCCTGCAAAGAAGGAACCACAGCAGTGTTCTAGGGCGCTGATGGGAGTGTTTCCAGAGCCAGTGGGGACGGCGTGAAGACAATTATAAATTCAGAGCAAGAGAGAGAAATAAGAATTGGTCAAGATGGATGGTTTGGTTTACGAGGGGCTTTGGGGGACAGTGAAGATCTTGAGCTGTATTAAGAATTACAGCCTCAAAGCATATCAGAGTCTGAAAGAACTAACTTTTGATCAACTCTATTTCTGAAGCTCAGGAAGGTGACCTTGTCCCAATTTGCATGACTACTTGGTAGCTGGGACAGGATTTCTAAATGCTATTTCTTTCTAACACATCATTCTGGTTCCCCTTTTGCACTAGGCGGTGAAGTGGCCTGCCTCTTGCAGGACCACACCTGTGCCCAAAGATGAAGGCAGAGCTTCCTCTTCTTTGGTTGCTAGAGTTAAATAAGACCACTTGCTTTCTTCATTCCAGAGAGTTTGGTTTATGTAGATTAGGTGATGCATTTAAAAAACGTAATTTGATGTTTTGGATGGTCCTATCCACTTCCCGTTCCTCTATGCCAGTTTCCACCAGAAATTGGAAGGCAGGATGCGGATGGGTGAGTACTGACTCCACCAGCTGAAGTTGGCTGCTGAGGTGTGCAGCCTCACCTGCATCCTATACCCAGTGTTCCTTTGGCGTCTGACCCTCTCTGCTCTCAGGATACAAGATTAAAGTGGGAAGACCCACCTCCTGAGTTCCACATTCAGTGGAATCATCCACCAGTGTGGGGATGGCCTGAAGCCAGCTGCCTCCTCTTTCTTCTTCTCCTGCCCCACCCCCGTTCAGCTCAGTCAGTGGTGGTGGGGGGGAGCTAGAAGGCTCCTCTCTCCTGGTATATGAGAAGTGGCTTCTTCTGCAGGTGAACTCTGAGTGCAGACTGGGGACCACTTGCTGTGGGGGTGCAGGAAGAAGTCATGATTAGAAAGAGAGAGAAGACAGCAGTGAGGGGGTTCTCTAACATTATGGGAACTGAATTGCCTTTGTGGGGGAGGAGCTGATGCACCTGAACACTATCTGCAAGGCTTTAATGCTCAAATAAAATTCATCCTGAAATGCCTGCAATCCCTTCAAGAGATTTTGATGTTCACTTAACGTTCCTCTCTCAGCAGAATAAATGTAGACTTGGTCCTTGTTATTCCTGTGACTAAGCACTGGTTTTGTAAAATGATCTATGTAGGCTAATTCCTATTGACCCTTCAGAGAGAGAAATCACATATTATTATTCAGGAAGCACATGTAATTTTATCTCTTTTACAAGCCCAAATCAAATAGATTACCTTCCTGAGCTACGAACAACTTGAAATACACATAGATCTGCGAGGTTAAAGACCAAGGGTAAGTAAGGGCTTGCATTTCCAAGAGCAAAGTCTGCTGTAATTTGCTGCTGAAAAGATTCTCCTAAGTGAATACAGAGGAAACCAGTGGATTCTGAAACTGAAAAATCTCTTGAGGAAAATAAAGGTAACATAGGGATGCCATGGGAAACAACACGTTATATTTATCTAGCAGTCTTCTTTTTAAAGGTAGAAATACTTCTCAAAACCTTCACCGTTATTCCGCCTACCCAGGCCACCATCATCTCCAGGCTGGACTCCTGAAACAGCTGCCTGCTGAATTTCCCAGTTCTTACCTTTGTTCCTTTACAATTTACTCTCCGCTTAGCAGCCGAAGTAATCTCTTAGAATCTGCAACTCTCCAACAGCTTTCCACTCTTAGGATAAAATTCAAACTCCTCACCCAGGCCTTAGAGTCTCCTAGGATTTCTCAAGAGACAGTATCTGCAGGGCAGTATGAGTAAGACAAGTCTGGAGTGCGTCCATCCAAAGCGAATGCCAGACACTCAGTATCCCTGGTCCCTGTCCCCGAAAATCCAATAGTGTTCTGTCCTCAACTCCAGCATTTTGGGACCGCATCACCACCTGCACATCTCCAAACACCCTCTAGGCAGGGGTAAGGAGTTCATCACCCCATCTGGAAAACTCCTGCCAGTCTACGTGATCTGGCCTCTGCTTACCTTCAACCTCAGGACCTTTGCACAGGCTCTTCTCCCTGCCTGGACTAATGCAATCCCAGACTATCCCTGTTCAGCTCTTTTCCCACATTCAAGTCTTAGCTTAAATGTCACCTCCTCAGAAAAGCCTTCCCTGACCACCCCATCTAAAACAGCAAGACACACACACTCACATTCACACACATACACACAGTCACGCTCTCCATGTACATTCATCACTATACACTGTTTTCTTTTTTATTTGTTCACTGACTGTCTGCCCCTCCCCCCTAGGATGTAAGTTCTGTGACAACAGTCTGTTTTGTTTGCTTCTCTGTCCCCAGTGCCTGGGGATACATTTTAGAAAACATTTGTTGATTAAATTAGATGCCAGGAAGTTATACATCATTTAATCACACATACATAACAAATGTTAGGAAGAAGCAGAAAAGCATTATCACACTCATTTTTCAGATAAAGTACGAAGACCCTAAAAGTAACAGATCCCACACTGACTGTTAATGATGGACAGAGGAAGCAAACTGGAAATGTCATCACCTCCTTATTAAGTCACAGGGCATTATTTCAGTATAAGGCCATCTACTAGACAGGTCACACTGAAAGACAGATAACATACAAAATCTATAATTAATGTAATTCTGTCTGTGTAATTTTAAGGCTAAATGTCCTTGGTGGCTACTACTATTTATCTACCAGTTGCATTTTATTTTATTACTTTATAGGTTATGATACCTTCTCAAATGTAGGCTGAAAAACTTACGTTCACCCTTCAGAGAAGGGGGAGGAAAAGTAAATACATTTTATTGTTCCCTATGGAATGAATCTGGATGCCCACCTCTCGTCTGATTCTAGTAGCTAACGAAACCTGGTCCATGAACAGGGCACAGCGTGGGGACCGCAAATCCTTGGCACCCATGCTTCCACTCTCCACGCCCACACTTCCAGCGGGTGCAGCTGGCCATTTCCAGAACTCCCTCATGCCTTCACCCATTCCATCTGGGACTCTTCCACCCAGAGTGCCAGGCATCCACTACCAATAAATCAAGAGTTGACGTACAAGTTAAACACCTATTTGCCAGCCCTGGAATAGTGGAAAGAGCACATCTTTCCAGATAAGCCTGAGTCTGAATACCCCATCTGCCCCTTGTCACTTGTGAGATCTTAGTTACTACCTTTTTTGTTTGTTCGTTTCATGACACCAAACTTGCAGGGTTGTTGGGAAAGATACAAACACAATGTATGTAAGGTTGTTCAGCACAATCTCGTGACAATTAGAATTCAGTGAACACGGAACATATAACTGCTGGGAGAAGCTCTATTTCACCCCCAGAATGGAGGGGGTGAGTGAGTGGTTCCCAAAGTGGGGTCCCCAGACCACCTGTGAACTTGTTACAAATTGCAAATATTCGGGCCCCAGCCCAGTCCTACAGATCAGAAACTGTGGAGAGGGGTCCCAGCACTGTAGCAATAAACCTTCCAGGTAATTCTGAGGCAAGCTCTCTCTACCTTGGGAATTCCTGTAATACAGAGCGGGTGGGGGAAGGAGAATAGAGGTGGGGAAGTCAGGGGAGAAGAAGTTCTGCACACCAGGGGATTAATCCGAGAGGAGACAAGGCGTGCGGCCCCTCTCACAGGCTGTGGCCATATGAGCACCCCCAACCCAGTAGCAACTTCCCACAGCAATTTGTCACAACATAAAGGACAGGCCCAGAGCATATTAAGAGAAAGCGGGCTTTTATTATTACAGGGTTATGGGCATCCCAGTGGAGGAAGATAATAGACTGAACTTGAAAGGTCCTTTCCCTGAGCAGGGGTAGGTGGCCATTGTTTTTGGTTGTTTCAAGTGCCACTTTGACTGAAGGCAAGAAGCTGGTCTAGACACTTCCTCAAACTTCCTCAGCTTGGTGACTTCATGAATGAATCACATCTGACAAGCTCAAGGTGAAGAGTAGGGGGAAGGGAGGAAGGTGAGTCAAAGATGTGTCAGGAGGATACAGAGAGCATTTGGATGGCTGCCAGATGGGAAGGGTGTGGAGGAATGGGTGGCGAGGTGAGGGGATTTAGAAGTGCAAATAGGTAGTCACAGAGTAGCCATGGGGATGTAAAGTACAGTACAGAAAATGGAGCAGCTAAAGAACTTATATGCATAACCCATGGACACAGACAATGGTGGGGGATTGCCTGAGGGAGTGGGGGACACTGGGTGGAGGGGGCAACGGGGGAAAAGTTGGGACAACTGAAATAGCATAATAGTGAGATAGAATTAAAACAAAAAGATGCGTCAAGAGATGCAACGCTACCAGGATTTCTCTACTCCATCCGTTCAGTCCACACCACTTGCTCTCCCCCACTGCAACCCTTTCTGCCAGAGGACAGGACACAGAGGTACTTCCCGTGGGGTCAGCAGTTAAGCAATATTTTTAAAGAACATAATCATTCCGAAGCCCCACATGACCCAGCAGATTTTAAACCTGTTTCCAAAGTTAACCCCTGCAGCAAGAGCTCTTTCTCTTTGGTTCCACCTAATTACAAACTTAAATTTTCACTAAGAATTTAATTTATATTTTCTTAGACGCATATTCATACTTGAAGATTATTCTAAAGGGTGTAGACAAGATCAAGGTTAGTCTTTTCTTATTAAAGGACAAGGATCCAACACAATTATTGAGCAGCTGCACTGCCAGCTTCGCCGCCCCCCCCTCCCACCAAGTGCACAGCTATGACTATCATTCCAGTGGGCAGATCATAGAACCCAGGCTCAGACACATGAGGGAACTAGCCCAGAGTCTCACAGTCACTTTAAGTAGCCAACTGTGGATTCTCTTTTTTTTTTCCAAATTTTTATTGAATTTTTTAAGGTGACATTGGTTAACAAAATTATATAGGTTCCAAGTGTAGAATTCTATAATATATCACCTGTATATTGTGTTATGTGTTCACCACCCAAAGCTAAGTCAAGTGTGGATTCTAAACACCAGCCTCCCATAGGCAGTGCTAATCCATGGCTAGAAGATGGGCTATGGGGCTGACCTGCCCTGACTTTTGCTAAAAATGACAGCTCTCAATCTCTGGCTGAGGTATGTGCTGTGATTTGTACTTCCGATGAAATGTTTCTGCTGCTGAAATTTATCACCAGCTTCCTAAGCTGGTGGAGCGAATGTGTTCAGTTTAAAAGTGTGTTATACACAACCCTGTTGCAAGGATGGCAAACCTGCTCTTAAAATAACCTGAAGTGAACAATAAAAACTAATCATGTGCTTAAACACAGCTGTGTTAGGAGATTTTACAGAAAAGTAGCCATTGCTTATTATTGAGACACTTGCAAGAGGTGCCTGTGTCTTTAAAAATGCTTTTTAAACTTACTTTTGGATAGACCGCCTTTAGTGAGATTCTAAGACGGTTTACTATTGTTCTTTAAGCATATGGAATATTTTTTATAACAAAGGAAAGCAACCAACTATTCTTCATGCCCCTGAACACAAAATAAGCGGAAGTGGGTTTGGTTTAAGAAGAACTTCCAAACAATGAGCCTTGTTAATAATTAGGAGTGGGTTCCCTAGGGAGTTGGGCATCCTCATTCTTTCTTTTTTCTTTTTAAATGGCTTAATTTAGCTTCTAAAAGATCACAGTGTGTTACTTTTTGAGATTTTCAAGCTTTGGGGATGAGGCTTTGTTTTTCTTGGCAGCATTCACATTTGAAGGCAGTATATTTGACACTGCTTTCTGGATTTAGCTTGATAGAAAATGAAGCAAAGTTATACCCACGCACTCTACCCTCTTCCAGACTGCGAATGCATCAGTTAACTTTTTTGCTCAGGACATCAGAGTGTCTGAATGGGTAAGGCCCAAGTGGAGTCCTTTGTGACTTTTAGAGTTAAGAACAGATCTTTCTATTCAGCAAGCAACGGTCAGCACTTTGCCCACCCATCAGAAGTGAGAAGAGAGGGACCCTTGCACTAACAAATCCTTGTTGATAAAACAAAACCCCCTTTCATGAACACTCTGCCTTTAGAAAACAAGTGGATAGAGCACTTGTTAGTTAATAATAAAAGGAATTCTTTACTGACTACTCACATGAATGAGTATTTTAAAGGCATGGAGTATGTAAGGAATTTTAATCCCGCCTCTGTGTTCACTCCCCCACACAACAACTGTGGAGAAACCACTGGCTTCTGAATGATGAATGGCCCAGACTCAACCCCGAGGAAGACGACCCCAAAGCCCTATAATTCGGCATCTGTCTTTTTAAAATCCTGGGCAGACTTCTTTTTTGACTGTAGCTGATGAATGGGTTCAGTTAGAGGCTTTGGATGCATTGTAAACTGACCATCTACAGATATGCTCACCTCTTTTCATTCCATCAATAAAATTCCAACCCTCACGGTATTCATCTCAGCCTTTCAGAGACATTCACTTCTGCTAGCACATCTTTAACTGTTAAAAAGTTCTATTAGTTAATTTCAAATTAATATCTTTGGAGGCTTCAGTCCATGGGAGAAAAGAAATCAGGAAACTGAATTCATATGACAGAGTAATAATCAGCTTAAATGAGATTTCTTGCAGCCCTTTCTTGAGAATGACACAAAATTTGCCAAGCTTGGAGAGCTCTCTTCTCTGAAGGTGGTACTATGGGGATACGGGAGATGTGTTTCTACAATCGCAATCTTACTCATTTATTTAGTCACCTACTGCAATACTCCACGCGTGCACCCCCACCCCCTCCCCATGCTCTGTGCAAACCCTACCTGCAAACCAGCCAGGCTGCATGAAGGGTTAAGGCTGCAGCCTTCCATGCCAGTAGATACTGCAAACATTCGCGCATACTTTCTCGGCTGCAGTCAGCCCTGGAGCTCCTGCAAAGCCTTCAGCACTTGCAGAAATATTATTTCCTCCCAGCTATGCTTTAAACTTGCATTTGATCAGGTTCTTTGGCTCCAGAGTCTAAACAAACCCCTGCAGGGTCTTAACTAGAATCTGTTCCTCTTTGCCTGCTGAATTTGTCTCCCCTGCCCTGTCCTGGAATGCCACGGGGCCTTCGGTAACCTTGATGCCTTCTCCCCACTGGAAGTTAGATGCATCTTCATTGGCTGCATTACTGCATATTTCCCTAGTAACCTTGTTTTTTCCTCCAACTCCAACTTCTCCAGACAACACCGTCTCTACTAACCCTGACCTTCTCTTTCCCTCTATACCAGCATTTCCAACCCGCCACGAGATGAGAGGGATCCTAGAGGGCAAACTGGGGAGAGGTTTTGGAACTCACCTGCACAGCTGCAAGGATCAGACACAGGATGGGGCTGCCCGCAAACTTCCCAGGGACCTTCTGCAGCCAAGTCTCTTGGCCTTAAAGCGACAGGGCGCTTTTCACCATATAAGGAAGACAGTTTCACTTGTCTGCTTTGAAACCTGTTTGGGCAAACCAGCTCCTCTCTTGATATTGCTGAGACATCAGCCTTCTGGGGGCATCTGGAGGCTGATGTCAGTTCCAGAGGATGTGTACCTAGTAGGCAGTTTAATAACTGCTGGATAAAGCACAAGAAGGGTGTTTTGCAGGCTCTAGTAAAAGGCCAGAAAACCCTTAATATGGGGCTTGTCCCCTCCAGAAAGGGTTTAGGGTGACAGGGAAGTCTTTCTCAGTTACATGAAAGGGCTTCTGCTTCTATTTCAGGTTTGGCTTCCTGAAAACCAGTGATCCTGCTGTTCACACAGAGGAGAGGCGGTTGACTCGCCTCCCCTCCCTGACCCCCCACTCAGACAAAGGAGAGAAGACCAGAGAGTGGTGAAGCTTGTGGTGTGAGGTTTGGATTGTTTACGACAAATTAGCCGTGCACCTTGAAAGCGAGTGAAGTGGACATGATATTATGATTTTAGCTGGCAGAGACCTTCCTGAACCGGCAAGGAGACACAGTTCTCCACCAAGGCCATGTCCGCTCCTGAACACACTTTTGGGTTCCCGGGGACTGAGGCCCACAGCTGAAGTTGGAGGACGGCTTTTAATTTCTGAGAGGCAGGGATGAGAGTGTGTTTTTGCAAAAGCAAACATTTTCTGCTAATGACATTGAAATGCAAGCCTGCACTGTTGGTTTGGGGTGGATTAAAAACAATTATAAAAAAAAAGTAGAGCTTAATTTAGTTGTCACTGAATTAAGTCACATACTTTTTCTTTACTGCCAACTGGATATTCACTCTATTGCTTAGCTAACTATGCCTAATAGCAGACATCGGGGTCACTACAGTGATCATTAATTCTTTTGTGGTCACAGATCCTTTGCACATTATGGTGAAAGGCATTGGTAAAAATATATCATTTTACGTGTTATTTTTACGTTCATTTTAAAGGTCAAGTTTATTCTTAGACAGGTCATGGTTTCCCTTTTTTTGTTCATTTACATTTATTTTACAGGTTTATAAACTTAAAAAAAAAAAAGGTGCCAGTTGTTTAAAGTGTAAAAACGTAAAACGGGAAAGCCCCCCCCCTAGAAGGACCTGGAGGTACTGTTAGGGGTTATGGTGGGGCCACAGAGACACATCAGTCCCACCACTTCTCCACTCCTGCAAAACTCCCCGGAAGCCAATACACTGAAGCTGCGGAACGGGAAACAATGGTGATGCCAGTGGCTGTGGGCGAGCTGTGCACCCGGATGAAGAGTTTGCTACAGGCCAGGCTGGAGCCAGGGCTGTGTGCGTGACCCAGCTTAGCAGTATTCAGGCGCCATCAAAGACCTCGGCCCCCCTCGCAGGCACTCAGAGGGAGGGTGGTGGGAAGAAGCAGGTGTGGCTGGGGGTAAGTGATTAAAGCGATGTCTTCCACACCTACTACTTATATTTTGATATTTCCTCCCACACATGTCTATGCTTATGCAAAAACTACATATATTCTTCTACAATTTAATTTTCACATTAAACATTATAATGAACATCTTTTCAAGTTTAACTGTGAAGTATTTAGCTGAACCAAAATTTATGAACCATCTTCCTGCCGATGGATATTTTTTCCAATTTTTTGTTATTATAAATATTTATTCACGTTCTAAATAGTAGGTACTATGCAGGAAGACAATTTCGAGCGCCCCCTCCGCCGTGCTGTGGCTCTGTCGCCTCGTACATGCCTACTTGTGCGGGTGGGTGGGAATTTCTCTAGCGGTAAAGGTAGCAGTGGGCTGGCTGTGCAGATGGGAGCGCTTGTTTACACTTTAATGGATACCGTTCCATTGAAAGAGCATTCTTCTTTTTAGGTCTGTGCTTTTTATTCCTTTTTATTGTTTAAAAACAACTACTTTTTGTCTTGAAAAGCTAAGATATATACATAATAAAAACACCAAATGGCATAAAAGGGATATATGGTGGAAAGGTAAGTCTTTTTACCCTTATTTCCTCATCCTCATCTCCAGGGGCAAGGTTTCTTGGGTGCTCTTCGAAGTGTGTGTGCGCACACATGTATGTGCATTTACACAAATAACATCATAGTATATATGTTTGTTATATGTGCATGCCCATGTGTTATATCTGTATACACACACATATGTAGACATCTCATTTGCATATATGTATATGTGTGTGTACATATATTTCTGCACCTTGGTCTTTTTATCTAATGATATATCTTAATGATTGTTCCACATCCAGGCCTGCAAATATCTCTTTAAAAAAATAGCATGATATCGTAATGGTATCCTCCGGGGACACACCTTGATTTGACCAATCTCCTATTGAGGACATTCAGATTGTTTCCAGGCTATTGCAACTATAATAAACGTGGAATGGATATCTTTATTTTCCACATGTGATCTCAACAATAAGCAAACAAATCTTGTTGGCACTTTTATTGGTATTACATTCAATCGATAATTTAATTTCAAGAAACTTGGCATCTTTATACTATTTAACTTTTAGTGTAAACATAGGGAATGCCATTTTATTCTTTCAATGTTCATTTATATACAGCCTGCATGTTTGCTATTTTTAATTGTCAGGTATTTTACTATTCTGAGTACTTTTCTAAATGGGATTTTTTCATTATTTTTTGTAACTTGTTCTTATGTAGAAAAGTTATTGGTTATTGCCTTGTATTCCTAGCCAGTGTTCCTAGTGGATTCTCTTGTCATTTCCAATAGCTTCTGTGTGGTTCTCTTTTAGCTACATAACTGTATCATATATAAATAGTTATCATTTTGGCTCATCTTTTAAAATTGTTTACACATTTTCCTTTCCTCTAATTGGGTAGTACTTCAACAATATTAGTTACATGTGTTAAAAATGTTGTGTTTTCCTCACTTTAATAAAAAACCTTTTTGTATTTCACCCTTAATCAAGATGCTACCTTAGCAAAAATTAGAATAAATGGATAATTCCTTACCACTATAAAAGTAATTTGTGTATAAAATTTCAATTTTACTGAGAGTTTACGTGGAACCAGCTTATTTTTAATGACTAAACTCGGCAAACACCCCCTGGCTCCACCGCCAGGGACCGCTCCGCCTCTAACTGCCTCTCAGCGGGTTCTCCCCGCCCCCCAGGCTCTCGGAGGCTGCTGCCAGCCCGCCCAAGGCAGGCAGGGCCTCTTTTGGTCTTTCTACCTTCTGTCTCAACTGCAAGTGACTTCCAAGCGATGCTTTCGAGCTCACTTGTCCTCTGCTGTGACCACTGCCCATTCTGGCCTTAGCTGGGATGAGACGGGAAGGGAAACGCTGCTCTCTTTTGTCACTCCAAGCAGCATGAGACAGGCTGCCCTCTTCACAGTAGCTGATACCAGCACGAAATACAAGGCCTTCTCGAAAGCTGGAAGTGACTGATGAAGACACAGTGTAGCCCCTCCCAGATAGGTCTGCGGTACCGCTTGTCTCCATCTGCCTGCAGGTATTGAGAGGACCTCTACCTCTGGGCGTCAGGGCAATACTGACTACCCACCCAAAAGAGAAGAAAGACCATCTCTGACACAAGAGTAAGGCCCTCTTCCAGAGTCCTTCTCTGCCCAGGACTGATAACCTCTAGAAAGACCCATCCTGTCCTGGGAAGTGCTCATGGACCCACCCACAGGCGTGTAGTTTGTCCCTAGGCACCAGCAAGACAATCACAGCAGCAATCTGACTTCACGCCCCTGGGAGCTAAGACCCTGCGGAGGCGTCTTTACTCTTAGCTACAGATTGCCTTCCCTTTAAAGACTGACATTTTTCATCAGGTGATGCCACGGGTGTGACCTGGGCCGAGAAGGCAAAGTCAGGGGTTACCTGGTACCGTTTGGAGGAAGGACTGACCAGTGCATGACACAGGCACAGGGGATGTGTTGAATAAAGGCTTATTAATTTGACTACCGTGAAGGCTTTGCTAGCAACTTTTCGTTTCATGTAACATCAGGGACATGGAGCCAATATTCCCTCCGGGCACTCCACAGTTCGCCCTGTCCCCCAGCCCCACACTAGCCCAGGAAATCCAAGCCCCGTCAAATTCCTTCCTGTAGGAAAGCTGATTCTTTCTGCAAAATAAGATCCTTCAATTCTTCAAGCCCCTTATTGCTTCTTTGAGCTCCTTTTTTCCTGAATAAATAATTGAATATTATTGATACTTGGGGGCTTATTTTCTGTCCCTTGTGAGTCCATGCTCCTTCTGAAGGTGGGAATTTACTCATTCTTTGGCACAGTGTGTTGAAAGTCTGTAACAGACTGGGGATTCAGCAGAGGACAAAATGGGCCAAATGTCAACATTCGCGGAGCTTACAGCCTTGTGGGAGAGAGACCAATAGAGGAGAAAATGCCAGGTAGTGGTGAATTCCGTGATGAGGATGAAACCGGAAGTGCGAAGGGGTAACTGGGCCTTGGCCAGGAGAGCACTTTCTGAATTCTTGACTTTTAAGCTGATCATATCTTTCTTCTTAGTTCCTGCAGCACATCAGCCTGCAAATGGTTGGCGCTCAGTAGGTATTATAGAATTGTTACGATAGTTTAGTGATTGTTTGAAACCTGGCAAAGTGTCTTTTTAATAGCTTTTAACTTCATTGGTTCCAGAGAGTAGAATTTGTTTTTTTAACCTCCAAATTAGGTGGCATTCAATGGCCTTTTCACATAAGCTTGCTCTCCTATATATCTAGCATATCGCCAGTTGTCACTTATTCCAGTTACGAGAAGAGCAAATGCAGAAATAAAGTGATCTCGAATTCCAGTCAAGAAACATCTGCTATACAGTCGGCAGTATCCTCAGACAATCTTCTGGTCCAGCCATTTTGGACACTCCCCAGCTGGGCTTGTGTAAGGGTTGGCACCTTTGAGATGGCGTGGCTTTTATGAGGAGTGCTGTTACGCAGGAGCTGAGAGAGGGGAGGCTGCTAGGAGCTCTGTTTTATGGTACAGTAAGGTTAGCCATTTACTGTTCCCATAAGCTACTTCACTTGCAGTAAAGGTCAATGGGCCTTTTTAGGAAGGAGAGAGAGACCCCTGCCTAAAGCTGCCATCACTGGCAGTCAAAAAGACATGCTGCTTTAGATTATTCGGGAGAAGTGGTAGGATGTTTATTTAGCTGGGAGAGTGGTTCAGTATGAACAGCTGACGAGCAAAGCAATAAGCATTCACCGACTTCAGGGCAAAAGTTTTAAAGCCTAAGGTAGCTTGACTGCAAAGCTAAGCAGGTGTGGCCGATGGGGATCTGGTTGTTCCCTTGACACAGGGACAAGTGTGACTCTATACCTGGACCTGTCTGTTCTAGGGCCCCCCGGGAAGCTGGTGTCGTAAGTGACTGAGGCCTGCAGCCCACGGCAGCTGCAAATCCAGTTCAGCACAAGCAGTTTCAGTAACTACTTATTTTTCTTTCTGGTTAGTTTTTTAAATACTGAAATCCAATTGGGGGGGCGCGATGCTTTCCTAAAGCGAGTGTAGAACCCTGGGCTACAATGTTTTTGTTCACTCTCTCTTAAAGGAATTTTGGAAAACTACGCACTTTCCTTCAGTTTCATGGTGCAATGTAAAAACATTTCATCAAAAGCTTGAATAGTAGTAAGGGCATAATTTATACTCTGTTGTAAATATTGGCTTTTTAAAGTGATTAAACAACTCGTTATAATACACATATCCAATGGGATGTGCGATAACAGTTTGATAGCTGACACCACCACTAGGTGAGAATCGCAAATTTTATATCTTTTTGTTTTCCCCTTGAATTTTTTAAAAAACTGATTTGAGAGAGAGAAAGAGGGAGATTTGTTGTTCCACTTATTTATACGTTCATTGGTTGATTGATTCTTGTATGTGCCCTGATCAGGGATCGAACCCGCAATGTTGGCGTATTGGGACGACACTCTAAACAACTGAACTCCCCTGCCAGGGCTCCCCTTGAATTCTTATTTCCATTTCTTTACAGAATTTTATCCTAATAATTTTTTTATGGGCTTAAGGGTACTTGATTATCTACCTTATACTTTTCTATAAAAATAAAGTGAAATTAAATTTCTAACCTGTACCCATAACTATTTAAAAAAATCCATCTGTATTGAGCGGTCATTACAACTATTATTGGGGGTACCTGTGGTGGAGCCGAAGCTGTGTTCACTACACCCTTTTCTCTGCCTGGAGGTAACAGAAAGTTTACGTTTCTCAGTTTACCATGGGGAGTGTGAGCAGTGTGTGATGTGTTGTTTTCTGTTGTAGGCAGTCACGACTGGCTGAGCTCTAATCCGTTCCCCCACACTAGCCCCCCACCCCCACTGCCCTCTCTGTCTCTCTCTCCCCTTTCCCTTGTCTTCCCACTTGGAAGCTTGGAATTTTGAGATGGCAGAGTTGCCTGATGGAAGCAGAGTTATCTGGATCCCCCTTGGCGACAGTCCCCCAGGAGAGCCTCCTCATCTGCAGCAGCCTGTGATGTGAGCAAACAATAAACTTCTGCCGTGTTAAGCCATCGAAGTTTCAGGTTGTTCCTGTCAGGTAGCTTACACGATCCTGATTAATAGATGGCATAACTGGTCACAACAACATGGACATATTACAACTTTCCATCAGTCATTGTTAAGAAAAAAGATTGTTTAATTCTTGAAAATGCATGTCTCAGTAAAAATACTGAAAAACCTTGTTCACATAGATGGGAATGAAGGCAATTATAAGTAATGTCACTCAATTCCCATTGAGTTTTGTGCACCCTCCCTGTGCAAATCAGCACAGCAAGACTTTCTAAAGTGGGAGAAACACTATTAGAAAAGGGGGGTAGAAAAGGACTCCTCAGGCAGTCAGTTTCAGGAATAACTTATATGAAATTTGAAGATCTGGAAATTAATTCCCTGAAAAACATCTATGTGTATATACCCCTTTGAAAGTCTCTGTGAATGCCCGGGACGCACGTACCCCACATCAAAGACACGTCTAGGAAGAGGAGGGAGAAGCAGGAGATGGAGTGTCCGCGCACCTGGTCCTCTCTTGGCTGCAGCCCTTTGCCCAAACCCTTTGTCCACCTTTTCCTGCTCTTCCTTTTAACTCCCACTAGCTCACGACAAAAGAGATCCTGGTCAAGATGAAAGCCTATAACATATAAAGAGTTATTTTAAGTCCATAAGGACAATATGGTTACTTCAACAGAAAAAAAAGGGCAAATGATGTGAATAGGCAATTTATAGAAGAAGAAACAAAAATGCCCAACACTCAGAAAATGGTAAAGCTCACCTGGAAATCATGTATGTGCAACATAAAATAATGAGATACCAAGTCAGATTGGAAGAATAAGTTAATAGTGATTTAGTAGTGGTTGGGAACAGAATGATCTGGTGTACCATTTCTAGAGAGTCATCTGGTAATATGCATCAAAAAATCCTTTTAAAAACCTCTGAAGTTGAGCTAGCAATCCTACTTCTAAGACGTATTCCAAGGAATAATCATAAATATGTTAACAGATATAAAGTAAACTCTGACACTGGGCAGTGAGATCATTAAAAAATGTAATGATATGAAAATATATTTGTGGTATATTCCTATTTCTAGAGAAAAAAACACATGTTGCAGAAGAAAATAAACAGTATAATCTCATTTATAAAAATGTTTCCATTTATAAGGAAAAAAAGTGCTGTGGACTGAATTCCTGTTACAGCGACTGGATGTTTGTGTGTGTTCGCTGCCCCGGAATTCATATATTGAAGCACTACCCCCTGGTGTGATGGTATCTGGAGGTGGGGCCTTTGAGAGGTAATTAGGTTTAGATGAGGCCCTGAGAGTGGAGCCCCTGTGATGGTATTAGTGCCCTTATAACAAGAGGAAGAAACCAGAGCCTGCCGTGTGAGGACACAGCAAGAAGGGAGGTATTTGCAAACCACACACTGAATCTACTGGAACCTGGATGTTGGACTTCCGGCCTCCAGAACTGTGAGAAGAAATTTTTGTGGTTTAAGCCCTTTAGTTTATGGTATTTTATTACTGTAGTCCAAACTGGTTAAGACAGAAAAAATATATATCAAAACTTTACTGGTAGAAATATTTGGATAGTGGAAATATTATTTCTAATTACTTATCTTTATGAAAACATTTTTCTAAATTAATTAGTAAATATATATAAACATATTGTAAGAAAAGCAACACAAAGCTTCAGGGGTAGTTCTCTAATCTCTAAGAGGACTGAAAAGAAACAAATTAGAACCTAAATTCTGGATGAACTAAAGTCAAAGACTCGGACAAGTGGCTGCAAAATATTTACCCAGTTCCCAGAGCACTGGACATGCATGGCCTTTGGCCATGAGCAGCAGCAGGTTCTAATTGCTGGAACGAGAAGAGGAACTCTTTGTACCCCCCACGTTCCTGCAGGAATACGAACGTGAACTCTTAAGTGTCCAGTTACATTTTACTATTTCTATGGGAAGACATGCAGTTTAGGGAGAAGAGAACTGGACTCCTGAATACAGGACCCAAATCTGGTCTGATGGTTCACTAGCTGAGTTATCTTAATGAAGCTATTAATATGAAAGTTCTTGGAGCCTCTTTGCAGATAATAATAGGTAACTTCTTTTCCTTATACGGTTGTTGTGGCAATTAAACGAGATGCTATGTGAAAGTGATATTTTTATAAACATGCATGCGTGTGCGAGTACGCACAAACTGCTCTCTCTATACACACATATGTGCACACACAATGTATATATTATACATTTCTCAGATGTAAGACAGTTGTGGTAATAAAAGTTAGAAACCTAAATTCCTGACATGACTGTGGCTGGATGTAAATAAAATTGGAGCTCACTGTGGATTCCATGAGACACCTTGAGAAGGGAAGTTCTTGTTGATCCAAGTACTTTGAAGAGCGCTGATTATTACTCTTTTCCACAGGAACAGAAAGAGAAGGTTAGAGAATCTTTACTTTCTGGTGAAATCAGGAGCACAATAAGCAAGGGAACTTGTTAAAAGACAAGCCAGGGGAACAAAGGTCTCATTTAAATTTAAATATTTGCCTACAGCCTTTTAGACTACAATAAATTATAGCTTCTCTCTTTTAATGTTTACTGAGAAGAAGACACTCTCTAAGCTATTCAAATATTAACAATAAATATGACCATTAACCACAGAGTTTGAGATTACCACAAAGCTTATAAAACATGTCAGATACAGGAAACTATGTTTGTTCACTTGGCTATAAACGATGTTATAGGAAATTATATTTGTTCCCAGGCTGGATATAAACCCTCTGCATTGGAGAGTTAGCATACTCTTCAGTCAATAGACTCAGTAGCCCAATTAACCCCCGTGACAGACATCGGGTAGGTTCTCAAACGAGTCCAAACACTTCAAACACTTTGGCTCCTGCTTTCCCTCGGTAGACCAGCTGAAACAAAGGATGCTTCTAGAAGACTCAACTTCAAACACGGTGAAGTGTGATTTATTTCACAACGTTATTTGAGGTTACATCTGGGGAGTGTCAGTGGGAAGTGAGAGGAGAAAAACAAACTTTTACTGTGTGAACATGTGTTGCTGGAATATTATTTTCTCTGGCATTTACTACTTGTAAAAATTAGTACAATTTTAAGTGCTTTAAATAGAGCACAGCACTCTACAAGTTGTCATCATATATAGGCTGGGGGAAGGGCAGGGCTTCACCCCTCCTTCCCTGAGCTAAAGTGGGCCCAAAACTACCCTCCACTTACTTGCCATGAAGCCGAAAATGTATTTCGTTGACTCCCACATTATTGCCCTTCCATCAGTTTTTTTTAAATTGATTTAAGCACCAGCATTAAAAAGCACAGGTGATTTTTGCATGAAAATTCAATATGGTGAATAAAATAGACGATTAATCCACGTACATTCCACATGACCATCCCCTTTCCCCACACCCTCAGAGCTTGGGCAGCTAAAAATGACTTTTCTAAGCTGGGCACCCAGAAGCGACTTAGCTTTTGCTTTGACCAACCACATGCACTCAGACAATATTTCAAAGACAGGGGTCCCGCTGCCCTGGTGGCAGGCACTGTGAAGGCTCTGGGATAGCATTCTTGTCACCAGCTTCGTCGGGGTCAACAGGTGAAGTGAGCAGCATCTTTTAAGCTGTTATTTTGTTGCCAGCACAGACCTAACAGGTGAGGTATGGCTCTGAAGCCACAGGTCACAGAATCAGTAGCTCCCTCATTTCTACATGGTTCCTAGAACAAACAATTTAGAGAAAATTTCTGATTTCCCATCTTCCTGTCCGAGGCAGAGTTGACAGTGTCCTTAGGGGCAAGCTCTCCATTGTTCTCAGCAGCTGAGTCCTGGGGGCCGCCGACACACGTTGCGAGTGCCTAATTCCCTGTTGCAGGCCCTTTGCCCTTCATGCCTAAAATAGCTACAATGGTTTCTATTTTCTGAAACAAAACTGTAATACACAGGAAAAATGGGATCTGGTAACATCTGCCCCGATTTGGGTTATGGTAACAACAGGCTGGTAATGAGCAATAAACAGGCTCGAGGTGGCATAGACCCTAGCGTGCCTTAGTGTGCCCCCAATGTGAGGCCGCTTGTCAAACACCATTTTCATCGTATGTGTAGCGTGCATTTGTTTTTAACAGACACCTCACTTTTCTTAGTTATTTTACCTTCCTGTGCCCTGTATGGATTTCAGTTTGCCAACCCCCCTCAATACTTATCGAAAGCTTGGTTGAAAACATTCTTTATTTCTTAAAGGATGCAATTCTTTCCATTTGAATATACTCCCAAATGCTCCCAAATCAAAACCAGGAAGCTGTACACCCAAACTGCATTATCTGGTCCCTGATACACACACTGTTCTTACTGAACTATGAAACTAGTTGTTTTATTAACCCTAAAGCTGTTGTGGAGTAAAATTCTAATGCCACATCTATGAGGACAAAGCAAAGGGGTTTCTTTCAAGTCAAGCTTTATCTTATAGTCATGTCACCAATCACATTTTGCCTTTTGCACTGGCAATTAGAAATGCAGGGCCAAAGGCCACCGAGAGTGTGACATCTCGTAGGGCAGGTGACTTCACACGTGCACATATGTACTAACCCTACTTCTGACTGGGTCCCTGGTTTTCTCTTCATCCAGATGTTTTCATATATTAAAAAATCCTATTGTACTATGTTTAAAACCCATTTTAAATCCTTCTTGTGCTATGACAGAGAATAAATAAATATTTAAATAAACTATTGTCACTTCCCCTGCTCTATTCCTTTCATTATGTCTAACAGATACCTGTTCCTCAGTTCTCTCTGACTTCGTGTGCTTGGACAAGTGTTTCTGCAAATGTCTTAACAGATCAAGGCTATTCATGGATGTGCTCAGGACTTTGCAATGTAACAATGATGGACTTTTAGCAAAGCTGAGTAAGAATGAAGGAGCTACACATTTCTTGTAAGCCAAACATAAGACTCAGTCTTCTGAGGAAGTAAGTAATTATATTTTGATGATATAAGGCCAGGAAATATCCAGTATCTGATCTTAAGTTAACCTGTCTTTTCTTTTTTAATGAAACATTTTATTTTTAGATAATTAAAATGCACATGTTATTGTAGGAATGAGTAATCTTGTGTATCTTGTACTTTTCACCAAGTTTCTCCCAAGGGTAATATCTTGCAAAACTACAGTACACTATCACATCTAAAATACTGAAATCGATACAGTCACCACCCAGAACATTTCCATCACCACAGGAATCCCTCCTGCAGCCCTTTTATGGCCACACTCCTTCCCCCCCCCACCCCTTTAACTCCTGGCTACCACAAATCTTTTTTTCATTTCTATACTTTGTTTTACGTCAAGAATGGCTAATTTCTTTTGATGGCATAAATGTTCATCACAGGTGACTATACTATATTTACCATCACCCTCCCCCCACTTCAATTCATTCATTATCTGCCCTTCTTTCAAGTACTCTGGGCCTGGGAAAGCCAACCTTTGAAATGCATCTCCAGGCTCCCTGGTTCTCTAGCTCCCACCTGGCTCAGCCATTGGAGGTGCTGGCAGAAGATGGAGTGGGAGGAGAGAGATGTAGAGTAACCCCTAGTCACACCCCTCAGGTGACAAGGTAGGGGGTGGTGAGGAGAAACCCTAGTACCATCAGAGAGAAAAGAGCATCTTAGATGAGGAAATGGACAGAGACATTGGCCAGTTGAATTGCCCGCCTTTAAGGAGTGGAGCTATCTTGGACAATGAATTGATCACTAATGACCTTGACAGACTGAAGATTAGGGAGGGTGAAGAATCTGACACTGATTGAGATTGAATTCCTTGATCCAGCACAGTTCTTTGATCCAACAAACACATTCTTCTGAATATGTGCTCCTCATGTTTGTCACACGGGCTAAAGATTTGAACTTCAGACAAATTCTGACCAGATTTACTAGATCCTAAACTAAGGTTATTCTAACTTAATCTCATCTCTGATCTACATAGAGTTTGAAGAAAACCTCAACTTCCATTTAAATGTGTCTAATGAAAGTAATTATTTGATCACTGTCTACTGTTTACCAAGTACCTGCACTGAGTCTCTCTCTTCTGTGCCATTCTGTCCCCTTGCCTCACTGGAAGCCAAGGACTCTCATTCACCCTATTTAAGGGACTGGTAGGAGGCTTCTGGGTTTTTAACATGGAGCAATATAACTGAAATTCATTAAAGTCTCATGAATAAAAGTGCATGTTCTTAGGCCGGACAAACCACAGGTGGCAGAAATATATTTGATAGAAGGAACAGCGAAGTAGCTTCTTTGCCTGTGCTTCCCACAGTGATCTCAGCTTCCACGCAGTCCCAACTCAGTACTGAACTCCAATAGTGCGGGGCACTCTTCTGATTTGACCAGCTGTTCCACCTCTGCACCTGCTGGTCCTCTTTGGGAGGGGTGGAGGCTGGAGGCGTGGCTTTTCGTCTAATCCCTTTCTATTTCTATGTCTTGATCTCTGGGCTCCCTCAAGATTCCCTCTGATTCTCACAAGCCTGCTTCAGAGTCTCAGAGCTGAACACGTACCATTCTTTTTTATTCTCAATCTAATTATCCTGCTCTCCTTGAGAAGATGTGCTCACATAAAAGAAAGTTGGAAAAAGAAAAGCACAAGATTAATTTTTAAAGATACTATCTTGTTACAATTGTCCTACTGCTACACCCTATCTGTACTTATGCCATCGATTCTTTTGGCCTAAAGAATAGGATCCAAATACTTTTGAACAGAGGTATTTTGGCATTGAAGAAAAAGATTATTTTCTATAAAGAAAATTCCCATTTTATTTTCCAATTTCTAATACAAAAATAGCCTTCCATTTAAGAAAGTACCTTCATTTAAGAAACATTTATTAAGTTACATCTAGGTTTTGGGAAGTTTGGTTTTTTGCTTCCCTTATTTAGAGAGAAGGTACCTGGGAATCACTGAAATTAACATACTCATTGGTAATAAACAAGACAGTCTCTCTTCCAGTGAGCTAATATTCCAGAGGGATTTTAGTATGGATATATGCATTCATTCAGTTACTCATCTGACATGTTTTCTGAGCCCCAGCTCAACCTTTGGCACTAAACATAGAAAAGACATGACACCTATCTCTGTAGTGAACAGATAGGCAGCTAAAACAATAATTACTTCAGCCCTGCCTGGTGTGGCTCAGTAGATTGAGTGTTGGCCTGTGGATCAAAGGGTCGCTGGTTTGATTCCCAGTCAGGGCACATGCCTGGGTTGTGGACCAGGTCCCCAGTAGGAGGTGCTTAGAGGCAACCACACTGTGATGTTCCTCCCTCACTTTCTCCCTCTCTTCCCCTCTCCTAAAAATAAATAAATCTTAAAAAAAGAAAAAAACAAATGAAAACAATAATTACTTCAAAATGGTTTTAAGGTTATTTGATACAGACAAAAAGGGTCTGTTGGGAGGAGTTGTGGAGGACTTCCCAGAGGAGATGAGGTGTGGGCTTTACTTATGGGCATGAGTGGGAACTTATGAAGTGAGTAAGCATGAGTAAGCATGGATACTCTAGAACATGCCAAACACAGAGGCAAGAACAGCAAGAGTATGTTTGGAGAAGGTCAAATTGCACGAATTTAGGCCAAGTAGAAAGGCTTTTGTCTAAACACAGGAAAGAACTCAAGTGCTCTGAATTCCTATGTTCCTTCTTTCCTAAAAATAAAAGCTTGACCGTGTAAGTGGATTCCATTCATGCGTTTGGCGCTGTGGATGAACTGCAGTATGCGGAGAGGCACTGGGGCCTCAGCCATGTCTCAGAGCACTGGGAAGCAGAGAAGTGTCAGGGGCTGGCCCCAGGGGCCAGATTGCTTGGGAATCCAATTTTTCTAAAATACTGCAGTAGATCCTGCTCTGGGAACTCCAGTTCCATCCTACAGTTGTTTGTGACATAATCTCCCCCTATGTATGCAGTAGGTCAGCTACACATTTGGTGAAATCCATCTCAGGCTATTGGCAAATATCAGTGTCAAGGCTTAACTTAACTTTTGCTCTAATAAGGGGAAAATGATTTTGGAAAGAGAGCACTTATGAAAGAAAATTTTGAAAAACAATTTCCTTCAATGCAAATGGTTAAGGAAATAAAGATTTTATTCATTCAATCCATAAGCACCCTTGGACTCTATACTGAAGCTCAAGGTCTTGAATCATCTGATTCATTATGGCTGACCCCTCCTTCCCTGCTCCAGTCTAAGCAGAAAGGTACTATGCTGGACTCCAATCATTGGCTGAATTAAGATCAGAGTTAGGAATTCAGCTCAAGGTCCCAAACAATAGCCTCCTACTTTACACCTCGGTGCTCAGAGAATGGCAAACAGACACAGAATAAATGCATATACTCTGTCAATTATACTGACAATTGTTTAAGGAAGCATCACCATTTCTATAAATGGAAATTCCAGAAAAAAGGTATCATGGACTGTTTTCAACCTACAAGTCTACTTATTTTAAAAGGTCATCACAATCTGGCTATACTTTGGTTTTCAAAAAAATCTTTTTTCAAACTTTTGAAATGTATAAACCGTGTATAATGAAGTTTATATAGGTTCAAGCCTTGGAAAATTAAGCGCAGGGATGCAATTGAACTTTCGGTGTCAAATGCTGTACTCATTTTCTGACCATTGCAATCAGAAACTAACATCAGGTTCTAAATTCATCTGCTAGGAGACATTTGGGGAATTTATTTTCAGAATGCATTTTTTCCTTTCCAGAAATCAGCTTAGCTTTTTGCTCCTGGTGGCTGACTTTTTCAAATAGAGAGCTCTCTACCACGCATTGGAAGTTAGGGTATAACTGTACGGGCAATTACTTTACAGATGTTCTCTGCTTAACAGCAATGTTTTTTTTTTACCCATGTACAACACTTACAGGTACTTTGCTGAAAAGATCTCAAAAACATTATCAACGTGTAGGTCGTCACTGTGAACAAACCGCAGTTAATCTGGCCTAACTCACTGTAGGTAGCATTGTGTATTTAGTACCATTCCATTTTAATCAAAGAAAACTTCAGATCATTCCTTGCTGTCCTAGGGGACTCTGGGAGCCTTACTAACGATGCTGCATGGGTTTTCCGTACTTACTAAAATGCTTTTGCTTAGAATCTTGTCTGTTAGATACAAAGAAGTATCAAGACACAGCTTGTAAGTACTATGCAGGTGATCCCTGCTTATTCAGAAAACCACCTAGTTTGTGATTCTCTGCTGTAGGACTAGGGTCAGAAGCTTCTCTGTTCCTGCAGCAGCCAGCAGATAATCCAAGAATGTGAGGCAGGTCTGATGGAGACCAAGGCCACCTGAGGAGTGCATGTCCTTCTAAAGACAGCGGGGCTTCTTAATTCTGGTTGACTGCAGCCACACGGGAAAGTGAGTCCAAAATGCTATACTTCTGTATTTGCTGACTCTTCTAGAGAACCCCCAAACCTATATTTCTATCTGAAATCTTTGGATTAAAAGTAAAAATTCCATGTGGGTAAATGTCTGCAGGCTTCCTGTTTCAACCTCTGATACAAACCTGTATTAATTCATTGCTTTCCTTGTTTAATAAACAGACTAGGGTTCTTTTCACCACGGACTATGTCTTACCAACTTTCGTTTCCCCAGAGCCTAGAACAATGTGCCTGGCACACTGTAAAGGTACAAATATTAGTCATTAATCCAAACCGCGCTCTGAATAAATGAGGGCCAGAGATGGTTGTTTTGTTTGTTTTGGAGCTGAACAAACCTGTTAAATCTGCACACTTTGGAAAATTAAACATTCACAACTGTTCTCACCATGTCCATCCCAGGTGGGGCATTTCTTTTAACCATCTGTACACTCGGAAGCATACTTCTTTCTTTGCATTTTGGGAGGAGATTAGGTTTGGCTTAGGTACTTTCATGGAAAAAGAGATGCACAGAGCGTATTCAATAATTTACATAAGACGATGAAAGGAACAGGCATTAAGTGAAATTTCATTGTTACTTATTAACTTCTTGGGATATTAGAGATATTATGACTGAATTAAAAATTACTTTGGCTTAGTCAGAATTTACTCACAAAGCGAGGAAAGCTTTTTTTTTTTTGCCTTTGGGACATGTACTAGAACAGGGACTTCTCCTTTATCCTGAGCTTCTCTAGTGCCTCTGACAACTGACGTGATGAGCCACTGATTCAGAAATACTGCCCATGACAGTCTGTCTAAAATAAAAAATGGAAAAATCCATAATTTCCTCTTTAGATAGCCATGACCACCAGAGGAAGTCTGGTATATATTCCAGCTCAGCAATTTTCCACCAGTGTACCACAAGAATTTTTACAACATGCGATACCTGACTACTTAGTCAGGGGCACTGATCTCTTTTCCCTGAGATTGTCAAATAAAAAATGACAATAGCCATCTGGAGTAAATGAATAAAACTTATACCTCCTTTTTTTGTCAAATTGGCAAAAAATATATTTTTGGTGTTGCAGGATTTTAGTCATTAGCTTGTGTGTGCCATAAGATGAAAAAGGTTGAAAATTGCTGTTACAGGAAAATATATCAAATGTTTATTCTGCCAGGTTCAGTGTTTAACATTACTGCATTTAATTCTCATGTATTTCAGTGAGACAGAAACTGGGGTCACCCTCATTTTAAGATGAGGAAACCAAGTCTCCCACAGGTTAATTTGCTCAAGACTCAACAGCAGGAAGTAGCTTTACATAAATACCTGTGTTTTTTGATTACTGTCTATAACCTGTAACTTGCTTATTTCCCCCTCCCTTTTAATTTACTTTTCTGTCTCAATATCACAGCTTTTTCAATGGAAGCATAGTACTTCCAGCATTACAAACAGCACAGCAGTGGTTACCCACATACACGCACCTGAACTCTTGTCCAATTATTTACTTGAAATGCTTAGAAGTTGCATTATTGCAGCAATTACTTAAAAAATTATTATATGTTAAGTATTTTTTATTCTATAATCCATCTGCCTTTATTCCATTCCATTAATTTATTGGAGAAATTGGTTCATTTGCGGTTGGAGAAACTGGATCACTTGTCTTGTAAAATATATTCTTTATTCAGGATTTGGCTGATCACATTTCTTGTGATATTATTTAACTTGTTTCCCTATCCCCTGTGTTTACCGAAAACTGGTAGTTAATATAGAATTTTAATTAGATTCAGATTCATGTTTTTAAGCAAGAAGACTTTATAGGAGCCATTGTGTCTTTCTGATGAAAGCGATCCATTTACTTCTGATGCTTCACCTTCGGTTAAAATAGAAAACTTTCTAAACAGTGGGCACCGTTACCTCTGGAGTCTTCACCACGTGAAACGAGATAGCTTGGCTTTATAGAACAGTAGCAGCCACGACACATGTTCTATCCCCTATTTGTAAGTGTCAGCCCATGAGATCTCTACCAATACATTTCCCACCTCTTCTTTCTTCTTTGACCAATGTGGGAAGCTTCTGTCACGTGCCTCTCATGAGCCACTGAGAGAAGCTTCAACACAATCTATTTGAACCTGTTTTCTGGGATCCATTTCTATTTCCAGCTATGTTTACTCTATTTCCTTATGAAGGAGGATTTCCACATGATACTTTGTACCTGGCCTTCGTGATGAAGACCTGGGGAAAATTCTGCTAAGATTCTCCAGGCTACCAATGTACCTTTCATTTTCCCATGTCCATCCTTGCCTCTCCCTTTGATCGCGATACTTCACGCAGCCTGAGATCCACAATCTGAGCAGCGCTGCAGCACAGATTTGGTTCTCCCTTCCTTGCTCACCTCTCAAGTCTGCACTTTTGTGGATAAATACTCCTGCGGGCTCCACTCGACTCTCCTGCCTGAATGCTACCTGCTTCCACTGGGTTCACTCTAGCCCTCCGAGTGAGACCCAGCCAGAAATCCAGATAAAACACAGTGGTTAAGAGCATAGGCTCTCGAGGCAGGCAGACCTGGGGTTGAAATCAAGCTGTCTGTCTGTAAAGCTATCAACTTGATGAGTGTAAGTTTCATCTTCTATAAAATGGAGATATTAATAGTTACTATATACGATTACTGCGAGGATTAAATGAGACAGAGCAAATACCTAGGCCAATGCCTGGCCCATGGCAAATGCCCAAAGAATGGAAGCATTATTTTTGGTGTATCATATTCCCACACTCATGCTTGGTCTCTAGACCTTCAGCTTCCATTGGAATGGAGGCATGGTTAGTACTACATCAAAAATTGACACTTAATAGTGAGTAGATATAATAAAATAGTGAAGCAAAGTGAAATTTAATAAAGCCTACATAGTTTATAGTAATAAAATGTTCCTGAGGGTAGAATAATAAACTTATGGACCTGGAAGGAGTCTTAGGAGTTACTAAATCCAATTGCACATTTTATAGATGAGACAACTGAGGCCCAGACTGGTCGACCGATCTTCCCTAAGCTCCTCCACTGACCGAGCAGGTGCGCTGCAATGGGAACCTGTGTCTGACTTTGGCCAGGGTGTGTTCCCCCACAATGCCCTTGCCTGATAGTGAATCACTTGAGTTTTATCTTTTGGTCTTGCACTAACGAATGGGATTATGATGTAGAAATTGGTGAAAAATGTCTGAGCTGTATCTTCTAAGTTTTCTAATGAAATGAAAGAATCAAGAGGAAAAAAAAAAGGGATGTGTTTAATTCTTTGATTAGTTGCTGGCATTACCATTGCAGGCAGACACTGTTATGTTCCAGAGAATCTATTCCTACATTTAAATGTTATGTTCAATTAAAGAACAAAAAGATTCAAAGAGTTCCCTTTGAAAATAATTACAAAATTACCATGATAATATACAACAGGAGTCTCTTTGTAGCCCCGCATTGAAGCTCTGGGAGGGCGGCGAGTGGAAAATGGAAAGCCAGCCACCGTGACAGGCCATTGCCAAGGCAGGCTCCTGTGGCACCAAATGCGCTTCAAAGGTTGCTCGTTCTTCATTTCTCTTTAACCATCCCTTTAATCTCTTTGTCTCTTGCTAATTATTATGCACAGACAAATATGATTATCAAATTTTAATTGCACCATCACAGACACTATACAAATGATGATGATAAAACAGAACTTGCAATCTGCTTTGGTAATTTTTGGACTGTAACTGTGCCTTAATTTGTACAAATGAAATGCATTTCATTTGTCTTCAAAGTAGTTATTATGCCGCCCAACTTTTTTTTTTTTTAGATTATCCATTCCAATACTGCTTTTCTTAAAACTTGGTTGATGTGTATCAATACCATGACACTTTTAATATTTTATATATATAGGCAGGTTTTCAAATTAGACTTGGTTGTATTTCACACTGTTCAGGCGTTCATTCATTTGCTTGTTCATTCATTCATTTGTTCAATGAAAACATCAAAGCGCCGACTCCGTTCCGGGCACAGTTACAGACCCTGGAGATACAGAGGTAAGTGACGTATGCCCTTTGACTTGCTAGGTCTGCAGTCCATGGCATCATGTGCACCCACTTGCTGTTTATTACAGTTTATTTGCCAAGGACTTTAAAATCTCTGTTTCCAGACCTGTCTCCATCTTCTTCGCTGATCCCTAGATCCATGCATATTCAAATACCTACTGGACGGCTCTGTTTGTTTGTTTTGAAGACACCTCAAAATCAACATGTCCTAATCGGAGTTTATCATCTTTCTCTTAAAAGTGCCTCTCCACCAAAACATTCCCAGTCATAGGAATGGTACCCATAACCACCTTAATCCAGGAATTTGAGGTTATCCTCGACTCTTCCCTCATGCCTTCTTTCTAAGAAATTAATAGATCTTGTCAGTTCTACCTCCTAAAGCAGTTTTAAAACTTGCCCACATTTCTTCATTCCTGCTGGTCCTATCTAGTCTAGCGCACTCTCATCTCTCACTTGGATTGGTGACAGTGTCCTAGTTAGTTAGTGCCCCTGCATCTGTCCTCTCTCTGTCCCCAGTGACTCCATTCCCCTGGCAGCCACAGTGATCCTTCTAAAAGGCAAGTCTCATTTTCTTCTTATACTCTTTCAAATGTCTTCCCATAATTTGGGGATAAAATCAAAGGTCCTTAAACAAGGCTTCGACAGCCCTTCACTAGCCGGAGCCCCTATTACTCCCCTCCTCCCCACCTTGGTGTCTTGCCAGCCCGCTGCCTGTCTCCATTTGTAATGAACTTCCTTCAGGCCCCACGCATGCGTTCCCTCATTTCTAGGCCTTCAGTGGGCTGCTGCCTCTTCTTGGAAATGCCTCAGTTTCAAGGATGGCCTTTCTTGACCTGCGGGGTGATGTTAAGAGCCCTATAACCTGGAGAACCTTCCACTGTGTATGACACATAGTGAATAAATATCGGTTGAATAAATGAATGAGCCTTACAAAATAAATGTTATGTATGATAGATGCCATGATACAGTTATGCACAGAATGCTGGGAACCCAAATAAGGATCATCTAAATTGAATCGGGGTTCAAGGAACACCTACACTCTTAACAGAACGCACAACACGTGGTAAATTGAGGTTGAAGCACCAACAAATCAGTGAGTTAATCTGACTCTCCATGCTGAAGGGTGGCAAAGCCCATATGTGGTTTTTTGCCATAAGAACTGGTGAACTGATTATTTTGGGCTCATTATTTTGAGACACAAGAAAAGCTTTGAAAATAGAGTAGGCACTACCTTTTTATAAGGATATTTATATTTATAAAGGGAATCTCCATTTGTAAAGGTCCTCTGCTCACCTCCCATTCTTTCTCCCAGCCTAGAAACCACCAAACTCATCAAGGGAGACTTAAAAGAACTTGAATCTACATAACAAACCCCACTTTTCATTGTCATCTTCCCATAACTGGTCTACCCTACCCATTTACTTTTACTGTATTTTATTTTCTTAAAATGGTATATTGGCCTGAACTTGAGTTACTCATTTTCCCTGGACATTTTCCAAGTATACTTGTGGTACACATATTAATAAATTTCTGTTTATTTTTCTCTTGTTAATCTATATTTTGTTATAGGAATCCCATCCAGAGAAGTTAGAAGGATGGAGAAAAAGTTATTTTTTCCTTTCCTATGATGGGAAGAGAGGCATTCCAGGAGAGGAAACAGGGAGCTCATGGGAAATAGTGGAGGTGTGAGTCAGCAAGGGAAATTACTTCCATATAGTGGAATAAAAAGTACAAGGGTGGACGGCATAGTACTGGAAAAGGAAACTACACATGTAGGCAGGACCTGATCATAAACCACGATCATAGCAAAGCAGTTTGAGAGTTATTCTGAAAGCTATAGGGACTCAGGCCAGGAAGTGACATACATTTTGGAAAAAACACCATGGCTGCGTTTAGAGAGATGAACTTGATGGGTGGAAGCGGAGGCAAAGTGAGCTGTGTGGTGATGGGTGGTGACAGATTTGACTAATCAGTGGGGGTGGGGGGCAGGGCAATAATTTCAGCCTACACTGATAAGAACCTGAATAAGGCAGTGGCAGTAAAGATAACCCAAAGGGCCTGGCGATGGAGGGGACAAGGAAGGGTTCGGGAGCAGGGAGGGCTCGGGATCACTCGTGGGATTCTGGTTCAGGTGAATGTCTGGATGGCGGTTGCTCCACTGAGAGCTCAGGTTGGTTCAGTGGAAAGATGAGGAAGGTAATGGGTTGGCCCTGACTGGTGTGGCCCAGTGGATTGGGTGTTGATCTGAAAACCAAAAGGTTGCCAGTTTGATTCCCTGTCAGGGCACATGCCTCCGTTAAGGGCCAGTTCCCTGGTTGGGGGCATGCGGGAGGCAACCAATCGATGTTTCTGTCACTCTGTTTCTCTCTCCCTTCTCCTATTTCCAAAAATAAATAAAATATTTTTAAAAAGAGAAGGCAATGGGTTGTATGGAACATGGAGACATTCACCAACTGCAGCAATGAGACAAATAGCAGCTGGATCCTCACACCAATACTGCAAAGCTTATTTAACCAGAATGAAGCCGCGGATACTCAAATCTGAGGGCCCAGCTCACTTCTGAAACCCTGTCAAACTCTAAACTACTCAGAGACAAAGCCACATGGTGCCTTGGGTCTCCTTGTCTCCTGAACACTTCAAAACCCTCGGGGAGAAGAGGAATGAAGGCAGAAAAAAAAATGATACGAGGTGTGGGGTGGAGCAGCTGCATTGTTCTAGGAGTAAGAAGCGAGGGGGCAAACACCTTACCCACACACAGGGCCGCACGAGCACCTGTCCTCACCTACTCATACTCGCCACAGTCCTGGATTCATCAGCACAGGCTGAATAAAGTACAATGTGGGTATTCGAGGAAGACAGCGCTGTAGTTGCTGTGGAAACCGCAGCGCTGATCTCCGTGCCACGCAGGCCCTGAGCTCCAGCATGCCGTAAATGAGTCAGTAATGGATGGATTCATTTTCTCGAAACAATTTCTAAAACTTATTTACAGAAATCTTTAAAAATGGGAAGGTTCTATAGCTTCATTTAATAAATTTCAGCTCTAGGTGAATTTTGCTGCCCATCTAAATCTCTGAAAATTGGAGGATTTTTGTTGTCGTTTGCTTTAAATGAAGATGTGCAGACTAGATGCTGATTCCACAGGAGTGAAGTGGGCTCTGTCTACAGTCACAACCAAGCACATGCAAACAAAAGTATGGATATCTCCGTATTCCTAATGCTTTTTCCACTGGGTCTTCGGGGACATCTCCATTGCAGCTGAAAGTGGCCCTGTACCCTCCGGTCTAAAACATGAAGAGCCAGCCTGCCGAGAATGGCAGCTCGTTCACCTGTGGATCAGGATCCGGTTAGTCCCTTCTTCTCCTCGGGCTGCACTGAAGCCTGCTGGGAGGACGATCACCTCTGAGTTTCTCTCCAAACACAAAGGTGGCGGGTATTGATTACTCTCTCTCTCTATATATATATATATTGATTACTGCCTTTCTAAATTCCAGAGATCCTATTTGATTTGTGAAACATTGCTATGATTACTCCTTTAAAATATTTTCAAGTCCTAAACATTTCTTTAAATAAGTAAGTATTTTCTTTCAAAAGTCTGAGTGTGAGAATTCGACTCTGAAGCTCCTGAGTGTCTGATTCTGCCGTCCCTCCTGCTGCTTCTTGCCCACGGTGCCTCCTTCCTTCGCGCGTTGGTGACTTTGATTCTGTGCTGCTCATGCCTCTAGAGAAAGTGTACGTGAGAACTCTCAAAGGCCTAATCAGACGAAGTCATCTTCCTCTGGACAAGGTTTGCATTTGATTCGTTGGGGGGCTTGGGTACATTACCGGTCTGGTGCCACTCTAAACTAGATTTTTGGCAGTATACAAATTTGGGGCTACGTATTTGGGCTTCAAATGTTCCTATGGATACTGTCCTTCGGGACTGGGTTTCCTTTTTCTTTTCCTCCTGCTCTGCTCTGTCCCTGGCAAAGCTAGCGTTTCTGTGGCTGTGTGTGGGGGATGAGAGGGGACAGGCTGACCTCTGGTGTAGCCCCTTGTGTGGCACTTCATGTGGGGCTCTCCTATGACACTGTCCACATCCAGTGAGCCTTGGGGTCTGATTTCCACCCCTCTCGCCCCAGGAACCCGCCAAAGCCACAGCTCAGGTTCATGGTCCAAATGGACAAATGGTCTTGGAACAAAAGCGGCGTCTAGCACGTGGCCTACTTTTCTGTGTTCTCACTTATTCCAGGCTTTTGCCTGGTAATGCCTGACTATGTTTTGGCTTATTTATGTTTTTAGTAAAGATGCAAACATATTTTATTCAGTATTTTTAGTGATTTTCAGTGGGAGGATTGGTTTGAATAAATTCACTCAGTATTGCTGAACATCAGAAGTCATACCTGAGTTACGTAAGTGTGAAATTCACACTCACTGTATCTACAGTGAGGTAAGAAAACTAAGTGTTCAGAACTCCAGAAAGGTTAAAGAGAACTGATAGAGTAATATTTTCCCTTTTTAAAGCTCCTTGCAGCTTTTGCAAGTAGAGCAAACTGGCTAGGTAAGCTTGGGAACTTAAACAAGCTCTTCTCATGTGAGTGGAAAAGCTATTTAGAAAGAAGGTGCAAGAAAAGTTGAAGGGCATCGTGTTGGATAAAGAATTAAAGAATTGTAAATAATTGCCATTTATTTGCCCCCCTAAATTTTGGGTTTTTTGATTCTAAACAGAATCTGAAATCTAGGTTGGAAACACATAAAGAAACTATTATTCATAATTAATTTTTAAATCACCAAGAAAATAAAAACCCTCTCATCATTTCGGGAATACTCCTCTCAAGGATCTGGACTTACCATGCCATCCATCCCTTCTGTGAGAAGCCAGCATGGCCTGTCATGTTCGGACCTGTCCCTCAATGGCAGAAGGCTTCCCTCCACCCTCCCAGTGCCTTCTCCTGCCCTTTCCCCAGCTCCTCCCCCACCCAGTCGTCCACTTGGGCCAACATAAGCTGCCACGAAATAGCTTTCTCATGAATTTTGTGTCATGCTTCCTATAATGGATTTAATCCTTTGCTAATTAAAAGTTAGTAAATTTCCATTCTGTGGAAGGATGTAAAACTAATGAGACCACGTTCCTACTGTGGAACCTATAATCTCTTTGGGAAGGACATGCACCTAAGAAATGTCAGCTTCCAGAGGGGCAGGGGCTTTGTCTGTTTTGCTTCACACCCTGTTTCCTGGGCCGAATGCAGGTCTTGCTACACAGTGGGGGCTTAATACGTATTTGTTGACTGAAAGAAATACGTGAGATGGGAAGGAAGCCAACCCCGCTCGCATGCTTGAGGTTGGCAGGTTGAGTAGGAACTGCTACATCTTGAGGGAGGTTGAGAAGTTTGGTGGGTGGACCAAGGAAGCCTTGACGTGGGCCAGAGGTGAAGGGGTTTTATACAAAGGAAATAAAAGTGTTTGCAGACAAGGAAGAAATATAGTAGACTTAATCTAGGACAGTGTTTTTAAAAATTTTATTCTATGTACCAGAGTCTTATCTTCGAATGAATTTTATGAGGAAGCACAAGTGGAGCTCTGATTGCAATGGAGATGGAGAGCACTCAAGCCGATCGGCCACCCTGCCTGCCTCATGGCTGCCCTGCGGCCTCCCAGAACCTCCCGGGTTCTGCCAAGCACAGCTTGGAGGCAGCTTATGTTGGCCCAAGTGGATGGCTGGGTGGGGGAGGAGCTGGGGAAAGGGCAGTGAGAAGGCACTGGGAGGGCAGAGGGAAGCCATCTACCATTGAGGGACACCTCTACACATAACGAGGTGACCCAAAGGAGCCATGTTGGGTTCTCACAGAAGGGATGACATGGTAAATGTAGATCCTTGACAGGGAGTATTCCCAAAATGATGAAAGGAAAACACAAGGGCAGGAAACCAGCTAAGAGACAGTTGCAGTGACCCAGGCATGAGCTGTGAGGGTCTGAACTTTAATGTTCAAGTATGTTATCCAGGCTTATTTAAAATGCAGATTTCTAGACCCCACTTCCAGAAATTCTGATTAGTAGATGTGAGGTGGAGCTCAGGAATAGGAATTTTAACAAGCATCCTTGATAGTTCTGATGCCGGATCAAACCTACCGACATACAGTATAACTGAATATTCCTTATTTTTGCTTTCATCCTTGTGGTCATTTTTATAGTTATAAGTATTACAGGAATAAGGAGGAAGGAACTACTTAAGTCACCACCCTCTTAAATCCAAGGCATCAGTGGAATATACAAATGAAATACTGACTTGAATGTCAGTTGTGAAATTTGAGCCCAAAGGAAATTTTATGGGGAGCGTATTAGTAGAAATAACCCCAGCTGCCAAGGGACCCAGAACAAGTAAGGTCACATTCAGAGGACATATTTTGTCTGGTGTGTTTAGGTCACCAGATGACCAGCCCATTCCAGTCACTTTTCTACAATGATGTCCTCAGGGGATGTCTAGAAGTACATGGCTTCCCTCTAGATTTTCAAAGATTCAGCACCTACTTCAATCACCCTCTGTTGAATTTAGCACCCACGAATTCATTTGAACTCTTCTTGGTTCATTATTTCCTGTAGTTCATCGACATCACTCAACCCACATGTAAACGGGCATGAAATAATTCAGCAGCTGGACTCTGATGAGACATACCAGCCATTTCCTCATGTTCCTTAGCTGGAGCTGAGGTCGCTTCGTGCTCAACTGGCTTTACGGGCAGCAATTATTGAACTTTTAGCAGGTGTTTTCTTTAAACACTTGGTATTTAACATGGGAAAGGAAAAGGGAAAGAGAGAAAACTAGTAGTGAGTGCTTACTATGTACTAGGCATTTTAAATACATTCTCACTTAGAGGTCGGAGTATTTTTATTTTAAACATGAGGAAACGGAGGCTCAGAGAGGATAGTAACCGAGGTTGGGAGAATTGAAGTGAGTTGTTTAAGGTCCCTCACAGCAAGACAACTGAGGAAATTAAATAGGAAAGGAAATCGAAAAAATAGTTCTGACCGTTTGTGGCCATTGAGAATGTTCTTGGCTAACGGTGTGCCCTGCTGGGAGGTTTGGGTTTGTGCAGAAGCTTCTTGGATAATCCAGAGACTGGGCTTCATGTGTCACTCAGATGAGCCTGCCTCAGGGTACTCCCCGTCTCCTCGTTGTCTCCCTGGGCACTTGTGCAGGCTGTGGCGGCTTTGCCTTCGCCTTCCAGAAACTATCTAGCCTGGACTCTTTCCGTATAGATGGAGTGAACAGAGGACAGCGGGGGTGATGGTTTGCCCAAAATCAGACGGAGAGACAACATGGTTCAGAGCAGGAATCAGACCTCTTACCCCGATCCCCTGCCCTGTTATCTACATTTAGGCAAAACCCAAGACAACATGGGTTTCCATCTGCTCCCTTGTACGTCTAGTTATGATATCAGTGGGAGCATAGAGATGCTTCTGAGCAAAAAAGAAAGAGTCCCTGGACCAGCAGGACTCTGGTTAGAGAGAGTTATTGGAGCAACGCTTCTCCAGAAGGCTCTGGTGAACCCAAACACTCCCTTAGATGTTCACAGTGTGGTCCAGGAGGAGCTCTGAGATGATCAGCATTTGGGAAAAGTGATGTAAAGTTAAGTAACCTGCTCTGCAAGGCCTCCTAGAGCTTTCAGCCTATCGGTGCAATGCTCAAAGACATGCATTTCAAATATCGAGCTTCCCAGATACATTTGTGGATGGGCTCCCCCCCTTGCAGCCCCGCCTCCCCAGTCCCATCCTGGCACAGAACACCTACCTGTCCATAGCTGGCAGGGTACTGTTTGGATAACACCATCTCATGCCAAGTCAACTAACTGAATTGGAAGATCTTTTTCAAAGTTCGACTGATGACAGGTTCAGTGAGAAGAGACGAGCCGATTGGCCCAGAAAGAAGGGAAACTCCCCCTGAACAGTAAACTGTGGTACATCAGGGACTCAACAGAAAATTCTTCAGGCACAAAAATATGATAATTTTAAAAATGCTAAGAAAATGTAGGTAATGCTTCTAGAGTATTATTAAATAGGAAAAGTCCCTAAAAATACAAAATGTTATCTATGGGATGATTGTAGGTGTGTGAAAAATTACATGTATGTGTGAGCAGGAACTGGAGGGAAATATGAAATAATAACATCAAAACTTTATGAAGGCTGAAGGCTCACAAATGTCTTTTAAAAGTTCTACTACTGGGGATAATATTAGTTATACAATAAAAACTAAAATAAAGAAATGTCACCTGAAAAATTCAATTTCCCCTTCTTTATCATTTAAAAAGATTTTTTTTCTTCTGCCTACTTTGGGAACCCCAACTTTCCATAGGATAATATTAAGGTCAGGAAAATGCTGCTATACTTGCTTCCTCCACCAAAAAAATAAATAAATAAATAAATCCCCAAAGCAGTTTCTGATTAAATTGCGCAAACTTCACTGGCTGCAGAGAGGTGGACGCCCTGTACCCAGAACACGCATGGTGCATGGTTAAAACGCGGTTCCACAGACCGGGAGACACTGACGGATCTATGGCTGTTTTTTGATGTACACAGTACTTTGCTACTTTCTTTCAGAAAAAATCAGATGAGGGCATTCATTACAAGGCCTAAATTCTGAAAGTTGATATTTGGAACATATGTAGCTATGTCCTGGTTTTAGGATCTTTTGTCATAATGGTACAATATAAAAATAAAGTTTAAAAATGCATATTTTTAGACTGAGCATTCAAAAGAGAACCAGAAATACTATTCTTCACAAGTCACGCTATTCATGTTATTCATGTGACCCCTGGAGAATATTAATAATTGTGATAAATAACTTTGCGTGGTGAGGCAAAGCATATGCAAAGAATTTTAACATATTTATCTAAAACCATTGCATGCCCACTACGTGCCAGGCACTGGGAGTATAGTGTGAAAAACCCCTGTCTTCACGGAGTTTGTTCTAACAGGAAGACATAGAAAAGGCAGGAAAATAAGTAAAGTATACAGTGTGTTCCATTGCGGTAAATGCTACGGAGAAAAATAAAGCAAAGAAGAGAGGCTATGTGGGAGGGCAGATCTCACAAGGAAGGTGGCATCTGAGTGAATATCTGAAGGAGAAGGGTGGCTTGTGGATCTCTGGGGTGGAGTGCTCTGGCAGAAGGACCAGCAAGTGCAAAGGCCCTGGGGTGAGAGTATGCCGGTATGCTGGAGAAAGAGAGCAAGGCTGGCGAAGGCTGGGGTGAGTGCAGGGCTGCTCTCTGGGATAAGGATAAGAGACAGACAGCAGTGCGTTAGGAAAATGCTCACTTCCACAAATGCATGAACAGTGTGAACTTCCCCTGAGCCCTGTGCTCCTGGAAAACAGTGATGGTTAAAAACACCCCTGCCCTACTGTGTTCTGGAAATGGCTTACTACGAAGAACCACCCTTCCCTGTGTGACTTGGACAAGGCACACGATGACCCTTGAGCACTTATGTCAGAGACAGACACGGATCCTCCAAATGTCCATTCTTTGTCTCATAGCTCAACTGTCCCCTCAAAACTAGCTAGACACAGAAGTAAACATTCCCTGTTCCTGACTGCCCGAGACTTTCCCGATGACAGAAGCACCCCAGCTGGAAAATCACTTTGGTAGAATTTGTGCACTCGCCCTATACAAGTCCCAGGCAAAACCATGCCGCCAAGATGCTCTGACTTGGGAATCTAGGGTGCTCTCCTGATCGCATCTGAGAGAATAAAGTCAATTTCCTTCCTTGCTCCATTTTTGTCTTTGATGAGGCATTAGATATATTATAAACCTATTCGAGGGATTTTTCTTCCTCCTCATAACACACGTTTGCCAACAAGCCTTCTCTAAATTTAAAAGTAACTCTCTTGGGTTGAAATCACCTTCATGCAGGCTTGAAAGACAGTCAAGAGAGCAGTCAAGATTCAAACTTAATTACTAAATTCTAAAGTTATACTCTGTGAGAATTAAATTGGGAGTTAGAGGAAATTGTTCATCAATAGAATCCTTTGGGCAATGTTCACTATTGAGAACGTCAACTTCTCCTCTGCTTTGCCAGCCAATGTCATTGATTTAATAAATAACAAATTAGGTTTAATTAGTTTATTTTCTTTTAGTGGGACATTTATTATAAGGGGTATTGTACTATATTGGTTTTCATTATAAATAGAAAAATTATAAAATTAAAAATATATTTTATCAATGTCAATACATTTTTGCTGATAAAAACTTTTGCCAAGGAAAAAGTAAAAATTCTTTTATATATATATATGTATTTTTCCCATTATTATTTATCCCCCTTATACGCCTCTCCACCCGGCAATCACCACACTGTTGTCCATGTCCATGAGTCCTTTCTCTTTTTGTCTGATCCCTCCACCCTCTAACCCCTCCCCCCATAGCTGTAGGTCTGCTCTCCATCTATGCGTCCGTCTCTATTTTGCTTAGTTCAGTGTGTTCATTAGACTCCACATGTGAATGAAATCATATGGTATTTGTCTTTCTCTGACTGGCTTATTTCACTTAGCATAATGTTTTCCAGGTCCATTCATGCTGTCACAAAGGGTAAAATTTTCTTCTTTTCTATGGCCAAGTAGTATTCCATTATGTAAATGTCCCATAGTTGTTTTATCCATTCATCTACTGATGGACACTTGGGCTGCTTCCATATCTTGGCCATTGTAAATAACACTGCAATGAACATAGGGGTGCTTATGTTCTTTTGCATTAGTGTTTTTTGGGTTTCTTCAGATATATCCACAGATTCTTATTTATCTTGTTCCTAAAGTATTTCCACAACAGCTGGAAGCTGAAATTACTCACTTTGTTCAACTAAGGTTTTCTGAAATAGTCAATTGTACTTGAAATGATAAGAAGGATACTATCAATCATTCATACCATAGTATGAATTAGTGTTTGTAGACTTTTCTTTCACTTGGATAAAATCATCTTCAGTGAAGAAATGAGACTTTGTAACAAGGTTGTGGTTGAAGAGGAGAGTAGGGTAATTTATGCAGGCTTGGGTGAGAATGCTATTGTATAGTGGAAATGTCAGCTAACTAGAGACAGCATGAAAGGTATGGATTCAAAACAGAAGATGAGACACAAAAGATGGATTTATTTGCTAATGTTCCTACCCCAGTTCCTAGAGCTTTCATAGGTTCGTGCATTAACTAGTAATAGAAACATATCTGATGAAGGGCCTTATTACAAAGATAGATTTCTAACAAATACAAGTGTACATCTTGAGAATTCTCTGTGTTCAGTACAACTGTTGGCCTGAGGTGTGATCAGGAAGCAGATCAGCGGGCCATGCAGACCCAAGTGATGCTATAAAGACGGATCCCACAGAACTGGAGACTTGCCTTGCCACTCCCACTCAAACACTGGTGGGCCCCAGGACGTGAGTACAGATGGAAGGCCCACATACCATATGTCAAAATCTTTGGAAGTTGTCAATGAGGCTGGTAAACTGCTAGATAAATATATTCTATCTTACTGTCTTATCAAATATACCTTCATAAGTGCCTGGAAGATTAGGCTCAAATTTAGGAATCGGCTGTGCAGGGAGAGCTGGCTCCCTGGCCCTCTGACTGCAGTCCAACCCACTTCTCTTCCCACCCCTGCCCCATGGGGCCTTGTGTGTATGTGCGCACCCCACCCGTTACTATTGTTCAAATTCTGCTCATACCCATGCCAACAGCCCTCCACACCCACCCCAATCACTCCTTGGGCCTCTGAGCATGCACAGTGGTGGCACAATCTACCTTCGGGGCACAGGATGTGGGGTAGAAGGCTGTGTGGGTCAGTGATGTAGGCTTGGGATCATTTGAGCAGAGAATTCCAGAGAATTCTTGGGATCATTTGAACATGGATCATTTCCTGGAGGGCAGGGCTTGGGTTCCAGGTGGACACAAGGCCCCTTGGTCCCTTGGACTTCTTGCTCTGGAAGGCAGGGGTAGTGGCTGGGGGTGTGGCTAGAGGATGGCCAGAGAGGAACCCTATAGGCAGGGGTGTCCAACCCATGGCCTACGGGCCACATGCGGCCCAGGATGGCTATGAATGTGGCCCAACACAAAAATTGTAAATATACTTAAAACCTTTTTTTGCTCATCAGTTTTCGTTAGTGTCTGTGTATTTAATGTATGACCCAAGACAACCCTTCTTCTTCCAGTGTGGGCTAGAGACACCAAAAGGTTGGCCAGCACTGCAAGCCCGTCCGGCACTTCTTGCCGGGGCCTGAGGCAGTGCCATAACCTTACTGCAGTCATGCCTTTATTTGTTCGTAATGTGTTTACTTTATATATGCAGTGACTGTTAATAAATGAATTTCATTCCATAATAGGATTTAGTTCTTCTCAAGGAATTGTTATTATGAACTCTTTAAAATCTTGAGTCGAAGGACTTCCTTTGGGCTGCAGGGAGGCTGGGTGGTGAAATGACTGTGGAGCCGAGAGCACCGCCCAGGTAACAGTCCTCGTGCAGAGTGCTGCCTGCCCCGGTCAGTTCCATCCAGGGGTCACGCCCTTCCCTAAGCATTCCTCTGCTCCCCTCCTAGGCACCTCTCGACACCCGCTTTTCCAGGGTCTGCTCACAGCTAGAGATACTGACAAGATACTGTTTTACCCAGGAAACTCCATGGGCTAAAGGAATGTCTCCTCAAAGACTTGAAGTTTCAAACATGATTTGTACTGTTTGTTTTAAGAGATCTGAAAAAAATTGTCGTGGATTCCAGCCAACTACATAATATTCTATGTAATGAAGAAAAAAAGCTCTTCACCAAGGGAACTCCCTAAAGCTTTCCTTCTGACAGCAAAATAGACATTTCTGAAGTACTCAATGAATTTAATTTGCTAAATAGTAATTAGCTATGATTTAAGTAGAAGATTATATGAAGAACCGAACAGAATAACACTGTTTATCTTGAGCTTAATCCGAGTAATTGACTACTCTCGAACTTTGATGTAGATAGAAGCAACTACCATCTGTTTCCTTAGGCAGATTATTTTTTTGGAGGAATAACTGTAAAGGGTAAACCATTTCTAGAGCAGCGATTTGCAACCGGTGTGCTGCAAGAATTTCTAAAACGTGCAATACCAGACAATTTAGTCAAGGGCACTGACCTCTTTTTCCTTAGATTGTCAAATAAAAAAAAAATGACAGCAGCCAATATAATATAATAGCCATCTGGTGTGAATAAATCAAATTATACCTATTTTTCAAAATCAGATTGGCAAAAATATATATTTTTTGGTGTGTTGCCAAATTTTGTAATTAGTCGATGTGTGCCATGGATGAGAGAGGTTGAAAATCGTCGTTCTGGAGCCCGGTACCCGCTCCGTATCCACCACAGCACTTCGATTCCATGTGTAAACATTAACACACACTTCTGAGCCAAGACCTGACTCCGAGTTTCTGCCATGGGCAAGATGGCAGGCATCACTTCTCTTTGCATGGGTTTTAACTTCCAAGGAGCAGTGATTTCTGCCTTCTCTCAGGTGTGCTGGGCAGGATTTCTGTGAAAGGCAAACTAGCACTAGCTAGCAAGTGAAGTTGCTTTTAGGCTCTCAGCGTCCCTGAACGGCCCTCCCCCTCAGCTACCCGAACACACAGTCCTGTGGAAACCCACAGCGTGGACCGAGTCCATCTGGGCCCAAGGGCAGCTTCTTGACCTTCTGGTGTGACAGTCCCCAGAGATTTCACAGTGATGCACATTGTGTCCCTCTACTCAGGGCACCTATTTTTGGAGTGTGAGAAACAAAGACCATGTCTGACATACACTCAAGCTGCTGTGTATGGGTGGCGTCACCCTCTGCAACATTTGGAGGAGTTTCAGGGAATCATCGGCCTGCATCTGCAGCTGTGCTTTTCCGTAACTTACAGGGACTGTGTAATTTACTACCTGCCGTTCTCCTCCTCACCGTTATCACCAGCCATGGCGAACTTGGGGTTTTGCTGAGCATAGAGAAGCTGTGTCCTACAATCTTAACACTCCTTCAGTCTTGGGCAGGACAGATACAAACATGTCAAGCTCACAATTCAACGTTTCTGCCTCTGCACATCTAAAGACATACAGATCAGCTGTGTTTTTCTCCATCTCACTTCTGCCCGTGTTACACCTGAAGCCGGGCCCACTAATGCACTACTGCTACACCATAAAGCACAAACCCATGGCTGTGTCTGGGGCTCTTTTCTGAGTGGAAGACCTTGAGCTCTGCAGACCCTGCTCCCTCTGTGGGCTCTTCCTCGTCTCTCCCTCATCCCTGCCTCTGCCTTGTGAGTGATCATTGCCAGGAATGTCTGAGCATGCCCTGGTAGGGTCAGGCACCCTTGAGTCATATCTTAATTGGAATCTGTCCAGCCTTTGGGATTTTTTTTTTCCAGATTCTTATTTATTGATTGATGGCTTCGCTTACATATATCATTCCTCCCTCTTTATCCTGCTGCCAATTCAAATCTATTTTTCTACAGATAGCTTTTCCCAACCCTTTCTGGAGGTTTGAATCCTGACTCCATATTTAAGGACAGTGGACCAAAGTCTCGCTATGCATGGACAGGTCTCCCCCAGAGACATTGGTATGAGTCTGGTCTTGACTTTCAAAAGACTGCCTGGGTTCCCAGTTGTTGGGTGTAACAGGAATAGACACAGGGAACGAGGCCCTTGGGCATTGTACATGGTGCCTAGCTGCCTGCCCCAGGGCCAGACCTCCCTAAGTCTCTCCAACCAGCAAGTGGCTTAGCCCAGGGCACTTCTCCCAGTCCTTGCAGCCCTACTTTATCAGGGGTCTATGGCTATGTCTTGGACCTAATTTATGACTTAAGGAGATCCAGTTGTACATGAATCTGTAGGTTACATTCTGTATATATAGGAAGGGGTGGCAAGGGGCTGATGAAGAGATGAAGGTCTGAGGGAACATGTAGCACACTGGGGCGGGCTTTGCAGAAGAGTTAGGTTTGGAACAGACTGAAGGGCAAAGGAAGTGTTTTGACCAAAATATGTAAAGAGGATATTCAGATAAGTTTGGATCAACTCCTTGGAAAGGACCTGGCAATTAATTTCACGGTCCTGGGCTCCAGGGTAAGAGGCACTTCGCGAGTTGTGAGCAGCTGGCTGTGAGCACCCTGATGGCAGGGGAGTGTTGTTCATTGTTATGTCCCTTTGCCCAGCACAGTGCCCCAGCCCTGCTTGGCAAAGAGTATTTCTGCATTAATGAGTGCCGAGCAAGGCCTTGCATAGTGTCTTATGTGTTAACCCACTTCCTGGTAGAAAACAGCCTATTAGATGGTAAGTAACTTTTCTCCCTCTGTTCTCCTTTCTAATAAAGGGCAACCTGGCTTATGACCTCTGAAGAAATGCCTTGTTCTCCCCAGGGGTTCTAGAAGGATTACTGAGGTCCCTTTGCCTCCCAGAGGAAAACCCCATCCATATGGCCTGAATAGCTGCCCCCACAAGAACTTTTCTGAAGTTCTTCCCTGTAGCAACACACTAGTTGCCTGATGTCACTAACAAGTGATCCAGAATGAGGTGAATAATGGCCAAATTAGCCTCACTGATACATGTCATCAATAAAATACACAGCAGTTATGAAATCTGCATTCTCAGGGTAGGAAATGGTCTAGAGCAGTATTAAGAAGTCATGGGTAGGACTAGTCGTTGGGAGGGTGTTGGAATGCAGTGAATTCGGTTCTGAAAGGCTGAGCCAGGAGCTGGGGCAGCCCATGCATACTGCTCACGCAGGGCTCAGCTCACGCAGGGCTCGGCTCACGCAGGGCTCAGCTCTCCATGGCCTGTGGAGTCTCTGTGCCTCATTAATGCCGAAACACACTCTCCAACAGATCGTTTTCTCTGTGAAGGTATTACTTTAACTAAGGCAGAGAGACAGAGTGTCCATGCTAACTGAGCAAATAACAGAACAGAAAAATTGTTTGAAGGTCTACATTCTGGTCAGCTTAGATTTGCATGTGTGAGAAGGGATGGGAACAGTGAGCAAAGAGAAGCTGTTGTAGACACCTCTGAACAGCTCAAAGGAGAACCCAAAGGGGGAAAGCAGATTATTGTTACTTTTTTTCTTATCCCGGCAACAAAAGAGCCTAAATGGTTTGCAGTGTCTCTCTTTCTGTTCCCCCGGTGTTAATGGAGAATCATCTCCACAGTTGTGTAAGCAAGGACAGTATTCACCACCTCTTCTATCACCACCCTTGTTGGCGCCAGGGTTGGCTGTGTGTCAGGAACCCTACTGTGCTTTTTTCATGTATAGTTGTCACTATTATTTGTAACAACCTTGCAAGCAATGTTACTTGTTTTCCTTTCTAAAGACGAGGAAGCTGAGGCCTAGCGAGGTAGATATCCCGTCAGAGTCTCCCACAGAGCAGAGTTTCTCAGGCCTGGGGCGTGGCGTTGGGGACCGGACAATTTTTGCTGTGTGCTGAGGGGCTGTCCTGCGCACTGCAGGTTGTGTAGAAGAATCCACAGCCTCTCTGAAGGGCTAATAACTCCTCTCTGGGTTGTGACAACTGAAAACGTCTCCAGACATTGCCAAGAGTCCCCTGGGGAGTAAAAGCGCTCCTAGTTATGACAGTGTTCACAGGGTAAGTGGCTAACCTGAAATTTGAATCCTTAGATAGAAACAAAATGAACATGTAAACATCAGCACTGGCGGGAAGAGACTGCCTGGCAGGGCTGTAGGACGAGTAGAGGCACTCTGGTTGTTACAGCAATTAATGTCATTTCAGAATAAAGGAGCTTATAATAATAATTGCTAACATTTACTGAGTGCTTACTATGTTCGGAGACGCATGCCACTTTCTATACCTTTGCGCATTTAATCATCTCCACAACCTTGTGAGGAATGCTCTGCCTGCAGACTCAGCCAGTGATAAAATAGACTCAGGACAGGAACTGTGCCGTTGCTGCAGCACGCGAGCGTTCTGCAATGGCTAACAATTTTTCCAAGTTCAACTCTGGAGTTCTTGTGAGATATTAGATTTTAATGACATCTGTGGTTCCAATTATCCTCAACTATGAAATGTACTGCTCAAACTCGAGCTGTCAAAAAAGGGTTGTTCTGAACCATTTTCATGGCGTCAGCCAATTAGTTGACAGGATCACAGATCCTTTCCGGTGCCTGGTGAGGAACTGCAGGTCACCTCTCCCGGAGGCGTGCGTGGAGCCTGCTGGGAAAATGGAGTCCGTTCAAAACTGGCTTCTAGCATTTTTCAGACCCATGGTTCCTTAACGCTGTCTCTTCTAAAAAGCCATTGGTTTTGAAAGTGTTTTCTGGATCAAAGTTATAGTCTCAGAAAAAAAAAATGTGATTGTGAACTCATTAGTTTGAATTAAACCAATGGCTTAATACTAATCATTTCAGAAGAAGAAATTAAAGTCCAATGCCAGCAGAAGAAAGTTTAGGCATCAGTATCATGCTACAAGTGAATGAAGGCTGTCTCAGAAGTTGGTCTAATAATAACTTAATAACACACCAAACTACACTATGGTTCACAGAGAGAAGAATTCTCAGAATTGAACATACAGACCAATTACTGATGCTGAACATCGTTATGGCGTGTACCCTGGAGGATAGGTTTATGGAATAAAGTGATGTGAACACAGGATGGGGATAAAGATGAGTGTGGGGGGGTGGAGCAGGGATGCTAATTCTAAAGCAGAAGGTGCCTAGACTGGTAAGAAAGAAAAAGGGGGACATAAAGAGGAATCAATGTGGAGATGAACTCAAAGTGGCCGGGGCTCAGAGTGGGGGAGGTGGTACCCAGATCCATGCTTACAGGTCTCCTGTGGCTTCATGAGGCCCCCGAGACTCTCACCAGCTTCCCTCAAGGCAGAATGAGGTAACGGGGCATACGTAGAATTAATAGGCTGTGCCAAAATGAGGCTGTGGGGTGGTGCTTGGGAAAAGCTTGCAGTGTCGGTGAGGGAGGGTTTCTGGGGAATGTAAGGGCTTGTATGGTGTTTCAAGCTTAGCACAAGCTGCTCCTCTGGCCAGGGGTGGGCCAGCCAGGGGTGGACAACGTGCAGAGCATCTGTACCACAGTACGAGGTACCACAGGCCTCCTACTCAGGGCCCGTGCTCGGGAGGGCCAAACTCAGCTACATGCTCTGCGGTTACCATGTTGAAGTTTGTAATAGGTTTTGAAGATGAGTCTCCATATTTTCATTTTAATCTTGGATCTGCAAATTACATAGCTGGCCCTGGGTAGCAGTCACCATGCTGTCCCGGTGAGCACTTCTGTGATGTGCCAGCTCTGCGTTACTCTGGGAGGGGCCTCAGGGGTCACACAAGGGTCATTATGCACAGGACACTGCGGACACTTCCTAGAGAAAAACAGTGAAGTACCCCATTTCTTTAATTCTACAGTAACGTCAAATATGACATTCCACTGGCTTCTTTTGTTCTGAGACAAATAAACATATTAGCTCTGCATATAAATGATATAACCTATATCGATCTAAGAAACACTCAATTGTAAAACAAACACCAAAAAAAGGGCATCTCAGTACAGCAGATAGCCAGTCCTGGGCTATTTATATCCAGCGACACATCGGTGTGTTCTGTGAGCGAGCAGCGAGGAGGCTCTCTCACATGTGATTAGCTGAAAGATGAAAACAGCTGACGCTCTGGCTCTGCGATCTAACTGTGATGATGTTGGAAATCGTTGTCATGGGTTTGCTTATTCTGTTTAGTGTAAGCAGACCTATAATTTTAATATCTTGGATGTTCTCATGCAGCTGAAGAGCAGGCAGATATATCCATTTAATTAAAACTTTGCCCACAAGTAGGGCATAAATCCCTTTTGCAGAAACAAACCTTCCCTCTATCAGACAATTCTCTGAGTCTTTGTTGACACCCTCCCTCAAGGTGAATGCTTCTTTAGCTGCTCAGAATCTGTGGCCTGATCACCCTCTCTTCCCTAGACAGCCCCCAACCAAGGAGCAGGTTGCCCACAACAGAGCTGCCTTGCACAGGTTCACTTATGACAAGCTCAGGTACCACCTATGGGCCTCTTAGCAAATCTGACTTGAAAAGATTCACCCACTGCTTCACCCCAGGGCTCGAGGACAGAACACGGTGAGTTACCTCTGCAAAGAGCCTCAGTACTTGCTCTCTACCTCAGCCACCAAGAACGGATGAAAACATAACCGGGGTGTCTGATGTAGTGTCATAGGATGGTCTCATGCTTGTATTTACCTGCCTGAGAACGCTTTGCTACATACCTGCCGTGTACATGGAGCAGAGTGAGGCGAGGGGTGGGGGAATCTGAAGACAAGTGAAACAGAGCCTCGGGCCTGGGGTGGGGTGACAGGGCCCAGTCTAGGAGAACAGAAAATGATGTGTGCATAAAATCTGTACCACTGAGGCCAGTCACCTAGTCCCTGTTTCCTATGACCTTGTGACCTACTCATTTCACATCACTACACAGAATGCTGTCAGTTCACATCCATGTCACCTGCCTGAGAGGCCTTCCCAGTGGATAGGTGCTGGGTCTAACCCTCTTTATAGATGATGTGAGCAGGATGCTGACTCATAAATATTCAACAGTAGTAGTGATGGTAATGATCCATTTCCCATTGCCTTGCAGTCAAACTGAGCCCGGCTTTTTTGGGTCAGTCTAAGAAGAAACTTACTGTAACTATGACAACAGCAGCAACAATAACAACACTACTACTTTTACAACTCCTTTTCTGTGTCTCCATGTGGCTCGCACTCTCCTTCATTTTACATACATTGTTTCCTACCTTGCCTATTTATGATTATCCTAGCTTTCTCGAAGAAGAAATGAAATGTCAGAAAGTTAAGCCTCTTGCTGCCGGGGTGGAGCTGGGGCCCAGGCACAGCTTGCCCTCACAGCTGTCCCCGCAGCCCTTCCTGCAGTGAGAATGGGGGTCTCGGCAGCCCCTCCTCCTGCTGGGAGCCTTGGGATGAAAGCTCAGGTCCTCTGGGAGCACCAAGGAAAGGGCCGAGGGAAGAACGAGGACTGTATTGCTGCAATGCAAACCCAAGTGCTGGGGTGGAACCCACTGCCTCGTAAACACTTTCTTCCCCTTAGGTTGGCATTAGCATCCTGGAACTGCCAGAGCCCTTACTTGCTTGTAAAAAAGCACCATAACCTTTTTTATTGGAAAAGCCTAATGGTGCAAAGGGAGAAAGAGCAAGAGAGAAGTTCTCAGCTGCAGAAAGAGGAAAGAGAGAAGGAGTCAAAGGGAAAGCATTTCTAGAAAATTCATTTAGTAGCCTGGACTATTTTAAATAGCTTCTCAGCTTCTTCAAGAGGCAGGGCTGCTGGGCTCTGAACGCCTGAGGAGGGCATCTTCCTCAGGCCAGCGCTCCAGGTGCACAGAGCATGCAACTTAACATACCTGCTACAGAGGCCCCTGCGCAAGCCCAGAGGAGGAAGGCCAGGTTTAAGGAAGATGATGGGTGATGACACCCATCCGCTTCTCCACGTCCATGGTGCTATCAAGTCGGGTTGGTAGAAGGTGCATACTTGAGGCAGCTAATTTCAGTTTAGTTAAGACAGATCAAGTCTGGTCGCTGTAACTTTTTTGAATGTGCACTGTGTGTCAAGCAGGAGGGAGTCACAGAAGATCCAGTCTAGTGGGGCCTCATTGAACTAACCCCCTACAGCCCGACACCTGAGGCCATGCCACAGTGTGAAGCCCTTCCCTGCTACTAGGTATTCTGATAAACCTTCTCTCTCACTAGCTTGGACCCAAGGTCTCCCTGAAAGGGTCTTTCCTTAAAGCAGGGAGTTTGAAACTGTGATAAAACAGCAATGAAAAAAAAAAGAACGAGAATGAAAATATTAGAGTGCAGTGTACATTAAGAGTCAGAACTGTTTTGTGAGATAAATTTCATTTCTCACTATGGGCTGTGGTCCGAAAAGTTGGAAAAGCGCTGCCTCTAGGGCATCCTCCCGCCGCTACGTTCCCTTCCCACCTCTTCTTCTAGTCAGACCACCACAGACCCTTTATTTCGGAGGCCACTGCAGCTCTGTGCCTCCCTCTGAGGCTCAACAGTTCACATGCTCCTGCCTTCCAGAAGCCAACTGACTCATGACTAGGACTTCGGTTCCTGTGCCCCATGCCCACTGCCTGTGCCAGGACTGCTCCCCTCCCCTCCACACACAGGGGCTGTGGCCCAGGCTCCAGCTTGCAGGGACACTGGGTGCCCTGATCACTCACGTGGGGGCGATTTAAGAACCCACCATGTATACATTCAGGTCCCTTCTGCATTTGCAGTGAAGCTATTGTCAGCCAAATTTTGAAGCTATTGTCAGCTTTTGCCTTACAACGTCTCCCACTGGTTGCAGAGAGTGATACTTTAACGAAAAGCAAAGGCTCGCCTGAAGGGGCGGAACCTGGGCCTTGGAAAGGGTCCAGGGCACAAAGGCTGGCCGTCTCTCAGGGTTTCTCCAGAAGGCTCCTCACCCTGGCTTTCCTGACCCGTCTCCTCACGTATCCTTCTTTGCGGATCTCAGTGTGTAACTTGATATTTGCTCTTAGCCACAAGCAACAGCTACCTACCTGGGCTTCAGTAACAGGAACTAATATTTTAACTAAGGGCTTACCGTGAACCAGACACTGTGCTAAGCACACCAGTGCCATCATTCTACATACTGTCACAACCAGATCATGGGCGGGTAACATTCTACCCCATTTTACAGACAAGGGAATGAGCCACGCCAAGAGGCTGGCCCAAGTTCAGCCGGGATTTGAACCTGGCCAGTCGGCTCCCCTGCCTGCACACTTGCCCACTGCGTCGTGCAGGTTCGGTTGCATGTGGCTGTCCGAGTTCTGCCTAATCGCACTGCTGCCTGGCCAGGATAGGAAAGCGCATCAGCTTCGTCACGATACATTTCTCTAAGGACTGAGATTCAGAAAAATGGTTTTTCTTCTCAAGGTTTGGTATATTCTTATTCATCAGCTAAGAATGACATAGTTATAGTTTCCTCTTTTGCCTTAGCGTCCAGGAGGCTCACAATTAATGTTAAATGTTTATTGTGTGTTAATTCTATGGTTGGCATAATTTCTTTCTCTTTTTCACTGCTTTAATCTTTCACTTCTATTTATGTGAACATATATGCATGTTTAACTGTAAACCACCTCCAAATTGTAACAAGAAGGACAATAAACAGGTAAACATTCTATTCTCTGGAAAATTGCCTAATGATCTGGAGCACCTATCTGGATTACTTAACAGAAGGCTTGATAATATCACTACCAAAAACTGTGCACAGCAGAGCTCTTCTACCCCTGTTTTGCCTTGGAAACAATGGACGCACAGCATTATGCTTCACTCTGTGCTTTGGCAAAACCTCAGGGAGAGCTGGCGGGGCTGCCACACACGGCTGTGCAGATTGTGCGCTCCAAACTCTCGGCCGTGCCACTCACATCGGAAGCTGCAGGGTTGCTCAGTGTGCAGTCTGCACATCTGTGCACAGCAGCTCAAAGAGTGTCATTGGGCTCGTAACACTCTCTGCTTCTCATCAACTCTCTGGGGCTGGGGTCGTTTGAAGAGGAGGTGGCTGTGGAGCAGGGAGGTGTTCCATGACTCCCGTTTCTCTTCCCAGGCGAAGCCATTCCTCCTCACTCTGGATTGAAGCCCCAGGAAATGAAATGTGGGTGAGGTGGAGCGTTTCCCCCTACATTTGTGCAGGAGCACTGAGGTTGGGAGGGTGGGGGGAAGAGGAAAAAGGGCCAGGAAGATGCTAAACTGAGCAGGCAATCCATCATCCTGGAACCTCTCTCGAGTTTCTTCTGGCTTCCTTTTGGGCACTGACTGGAAATGCCTGCTCCTTCAGAGTCTGTTCCCTAACTATGAAGGAAGGAAGGTTCCAGGTGAGTCTGCGGATGCTGAGAGGGAATGTGGTCGCATTCAAACGACTGGCATTCTCCACTGCTTCCTCCTCCAGAGCCTCACTTTGGGGCGCTTGCTGAGTGGCCTGTCAGCTGCAAGGAGAGTCCTTTCCTCCTGGGTGTCCTCCTATGCAGACTGCCAAGCAGGGGATAGAGGGGATTGTATAAGCGTGTTAAATGTATGGTCTATTTTTATTCATTATTTAGTCTTTGTTTCATCAGCTTCATTGAGGTATAATTGACAGATAAAACGGTAAGATATTTAAAGTGTACAGTGTGGCTGTTTGATATACGTATACATTCTCTTTTTCAGTTGGTGAGCACACTCAAGTTCTCTCTCAGCAACTTTCAGTTACACAACAGTGTCATGAAATGCAGTCACCGTGCTTCACATTAGACCTCAGACCTTATTCATCTTATAACTGAAAATTTGTACCATTTACCAACCTCTCCCTTCTTCCCAACCCCCCACGCCCCTGGCAGCTGTTTTTCTGCTTTCTGTTTTTATGAGTTAGACTGCAGTACTTGTCTTTCTTTGTCTGGCTTATTTCACTTAACATAATTCCCTCAAGATCCACCCATGTTGTCACAAATGGCGGGACTTCCTTCTTTCTCATGTCCGAATCGTATCTTCCATTGTGTGTGTATGAGTAGCCATTCATCTGTCCATGGACATGTAAGTTGTTTCCATATCTTGGCTATTGTGAATAATGCTGCCTTGAACTTGGGAGTGCAGGTACCTCTATGACGTCCTGTTTTCACTTTATTTGGAAATATACCCAGAAGTGGGAATGCTGCATCAAATCTGTTTCAATTTTTGGAGGAAACACTATACTGTTTTTCATACTGGCTGCACCAATTTACATTCCCACCAGTAGCGCACAAAGGTTCCCTTTTCTCCACGTCCTTGCCCACACTTCTGTCCTCTTTTTAAAAAAATCTATGTGCGCATGTACGCGCAGGAGTGGGCCAATACAAAGTGGGAAACAGGCTCTTCTGGGAGCTGCAGCTGGGAAAGGGCAGGAGGGGAGTCCGAGCTCTGACTTGGCCACAGGGTGCCGGCCTCAACACTCTTGCTGCTGTCACATTAGTTGCTAAGAAAAGGTTTGTTGTCACTGAAAATGGTATAAAGGTAAATAGACCCACTAGGTTTTTAAATTGGCCCTAGTGAAGGGAAGCGATGGTCTGAGTCCCGTGGTCCACACACACTGCATCCCAGTCTGGACTCCAGCGCATCATAGCCTCGGGCAGTTTACCTAATGTCTCTAAATCTCCGTTTCTTTATCTGGAAAATAGGAAAACAGGGAAAAGAATCCTATCTGCATTATGGGATTGTGATGGATATTTAAAGAGATAACGTATATAGAACAGCAACATAAAGCGCAGGGGGGACCCTCAGAGTAAGCCTGGATGACAGAGAGAGAAATGTTATCCCCCTGGGTGAGCAGAGCGATCAGCGGAACTCACGGGGTCTCGTTTCCTATATGCCGCTTGTACTCCAGCCATTAAGGGATGTTCAAGGGTAATTCTGACTGTGTTTCAGCTTACACGCTGTCTTTAGATCGTAAACCACCCTCCCCAGAAATGATTCCATTGTAAGCGCTCAGTAAATGGTAGTTACCATTATTAAAAATTGCTCAGTTAACAAGTGTTCAAGGATTTATGATGAGTGAAGATGATATTTGAAATTTAAGAAATAGCTGCCAGTTAGACGAACGGGACTACAGCTACTTCATTTAATTCATAAGGCAAAGTGTGAGTGTTTCATTTTTCTTCAGAGATGCTTGTGGTCCTTCCTCACCCACCACTTACCCAGCCTCCCATTCATCCCACCCCCTCCCAAATAATTGCTTTGTAAATTCAATTTAAAAATCTTGTTACTTCGGTCCTAGTTCTCTGTTTAGTTAATGATTTAGTCTGCACTACATGGAAGCTTACCTCGTGCTATTTATGCAGATAGGATTTTTCTGTTATTAAGTCTCACAGAAACATGGCTGCCAAGGGCATGGGCAATTTGGTATTGGCTGTTAGAAAATGGATGATGTTAATTACAGACTACCGATCAATGTTACCAAGGCTAAAACTAGAAGAGAAGAGAATTGTTATCAATGAGTTTTCCCTGAGAGTAAAACTTTCCCTATCGTTAGCATGTTACAGATTACAAAATCTTAGTTCAAACCAGTGATTCTCAACCCTGGCTCCGAGTCAGAATTCCCTGGAGGGCTTCCAGAAAACACCAAAGCCAGAGCCTGGCTCCCAGATTTAATTGGCTTGGGGTGGGGATCAGACCTCTGTATTTAAGGCTTCTCGCAGGATTCCACGGTGCAGGCTAAACCTCTCAGCGTGGTCTCATTCCTGGTTCTTGGACCATGAGAATCAAAGCAGTAGAATCACCCGCAGAACTTGTTAAACAGAGGCTGCGGATTCCCACCCCAGAGTTTGAGAGTCAGTATACGGGAGGTGGGGCAGACAATGTGCGTTGTTAACAAGTGCTCAGGCGGTGCTGGTCATGCTGGTTCCCGACCACACTTTGAGGGTCACTGCACGCTTGGATTGGCTCCCGCAGTCACGGAGGCTGAGAAGGCCCCCAATGTGCTCCTGCATGCCGGAGCCCCAGGAAAGCTGCCAGTGTGATTCAGAGCGGGGGCTGGGAGAGGCGGGTGGTGGAGAGGCTGCTGGTCTGAAGATCCCAGAACCAGAGGTTCTGTTTCCAAAGCAGGAGAAGATAAGCATACACATCCCAGGAGAAGGATAGGAAAAGTGGTCTATCCTTCCTCTGCCTTTTTGTTCTACTTGGGCCCTCAACGGACAGGACGATGCCCATGATGGAGGGCAATCTTTTTATTCAGTCTACTGGATCAAATGCTAATCTCTTCCAGAAACACCCTCTCAGACACATGCATGCAGAAATAATCTTTCACCAGCTATCTGGGCATAGGCCTTCTTTAGGCCCGTGAAGTCAAAATATAGAATTAACCATCACAAGCCTTATTTTTGCCCATTGCCATTTCTACACTCTCTTCCACCCACCCAGAGCCCCTTATATCCCTCTAGTAAGTACACCGTGCTCCCTCTACCCTGTGGGTCTCCGAGCAGCCTTTCCTTTTGCCTGCAACACCTGCCCACGTCACAAGACACACTTCTTTGAGAAGAGGGTGTGATCCAGTTTTCACTAACTGGCATTAGGTTCCCTATAGCAAACCTAAATTAGGGAACTTATACTAAATTTGTTCATGTTAATATATATACCTTTACAACATACAGTTTTTCATTAAATAAGGTTTTATTTCCTACGTTGAAGTGAATACAAAAATAAACTATGGCTGTACTTTCTTTTTTTCCCACTTGATATGTTTTTAATACATTTTACATTAAGTCATAAGCTTTTTAAAAGTCATAATCTGTTAGGAAAAATAAGGAAATTGAACTGCTATGTTATTAACAATGGAACCACATAATGACATTGGGTGAGTATATATCAGGATACGTGAATATAAGATAGATTCTAAGCTTTTCCATCTTCCACCCTCACCAGCCACCCGTTTCGCTTGTGATGATTTTGCCTCTGGGGAAAGGGCACTGTGCTGAGTGGGGAAGAGATGAATGAATGCCCTTTCTCCCGCAGCTTCCCGTGCAAGTTTTCCTGGGCAGTTAGTGCCTTATGACTCTTCTTGGCTTCCCTTAAATTACTTCAGATGGTCCAAATAAAAAGAGAGAAGCAAATAAACCCCAAATGATGGAATCGGAGATACTGCCCAATTTAAACTTTATTTTTTCACACTGAGTTAGTAATTTTTAAAGTAAGGAAGTTTCTTATAAGATCTGTTAAATGGAGGTCTAAAGCAATTATTTTTGAAATGAAAAATGTTTATCTCTCTCTCCTTTCTCTTTCTGCCTCTTTCTTTCATCTTTTTGTTGCAATGAAACTGGCTTTCATTTTTCTGTCCCAGGGCTTGTGCGTTTAGAGAGAAACAACCCGAAGTGGAGAATTCATATTTGAAAGACTGCCCAGACAATCAAACAGCTACAACATATGGAATTAATGTGTCATTGTTGTTCTAAGTGATATATGTGTGTTTGTGTATCATACATACACATGTATTACTATGTTTAAGCTTCGTAAAAATGTGATATGAGTACTGTTATAATACTGTTATTGTCCACATTTTACACCTGAGGGGAATGAGGTACACAGAAGTTATACCGAAGGTCAGGCAGCTAATAAACAGCAGAGCTGAGATGGGAGCTCAGACAGCCCGTCGCTAGAGTCGATGTGCTATGCTACCATTCTACACTGCTTCTTTGGTTAAATTAATCTGTTTAACCAAGTAATCATTTAGTGAAAAGAAAGACACATAGTGGAATGACCTAGACAATAGAATTTTAACTTTTCATTGAATTGTGCTGCTTTTATCTACATCTAGCATCAGCTCGACTCCTTTCCATCTTTAGCTGAAACGGCCTTGGAGCAGTGCGGTGGGGGAGGTGTGTCTGGGCAGAAAGGTAATAATAGCCTCTCGATGAGACCCTTCCTGGGACCTGCTGCGAGGTGGGGACTGAGAGTGGGATGATTCTTTTTTTTATTATGATGTCTTGGTCAGAAAGACCCTACCTGCCCTCTAAGAATTCTAGGTCTCTAGAGACGTGTGCAGCTCAGGCCCTAATCCAGAGGGATCGGTCCTCTTGGTGTGAGTGTATACCAATACCCTGAGGTCTCTCACTTACCTTTAACTCAATCTGATCTAGGTAGACTTTGGAAGGTGGGGAGAAGGGGAACACAGCTTGACTCATGTTTGGCGCGTGTTTGTGACTTAGTGTTGGTAGGACAGGTGGGGAGAGGTTCAGGGGGAAGTTCGGAGGTGAGCTCTGATGGGAGCAGAAGATACATGGCCACGAGGACAGCTGAGTGAGAGAAATCCCCACAGCATGTGGCCGTGACCTCTGTTTCCCAGGAGTCTGCTTTTCGTACAGTTGAGGAAGACACCTCCCGCACCCGATCCTCCTAAAGGATCCACTGTGCATCTAACTCTCAAACAGACCTCAAGCTCCAGTTTAATGTCTTCTCCAAAAGCCCCCTCTGACAATCCTCATCTCCTCCTTCCCTGAATACCACCGACATTCCGCCAGGCTTCACTGAGCTCCCTGAGAGATTCTCTCTGCAAGCCTAGATTCTCTGTTCCCAGCCCTGGATGCTCCGATTCTGTAGGCCTGGGACGGTCCCCGCACTTTAAAATCCTCCCTAAATGAGTGGCAATTATCTTTACAGGCAGTGGTGTGCTGGTAAACTTCTTTGCCATAAATATTAAATAAATAGCCCAGATTTTGCTGGTATAACTACTCCTGCCATGGCTGATTTCAAGTTATAAGCAATTTAACAATTGGCTCACAAGATTCTTGAATGTTTAACAACTGGCTTTTTAAAAATAATTTTATTGTTATTCAATTACAGTTGTCTGCCTTTTCTCCCCATCCCCCCACCCCACCCTGGCTGAACCCTAACAACTGGCTTTTGTGAGCTGGTTCTGACTGGTTTTAGCACATCGATGGCAGACAATTCAGAAATCTCTGTCAAAGACATTTTTAAAGTCATTATAGGAATTCTAAGATATCCTCCTACTGATATATAGAGTTACACATATAGGCAAAGATATAGTACAAAGATATTTGTGCTAATAAAATGCTGGAAATACCTAGATGTCTATCAACAGGGGTTGGGTAAATATATTGTGGAACTCCAGTCAACGAAGGGCTACGCAGTCGCTAACAGGGTGTCCCCCTGTGTGCAGCCGCAGAACCTCGTATTCACAAGACACGGTGAGTGAAAGAAAAAAGACACTGTGGGTGTCCTTTCTGTTTAAAGAAGTGGGGAGACCTATACACATATTTACCTCTTCATGTGTGGGAGTTTTTCAGAGGGAGGCAAAGCAATTCTTAGCAGTTCTGACCTAGAAGGTAGAAAACTAGGATTTTGATTAATACCCCTTTGAATGGTTTGGTTCTTTAAAAAAATGTAGATATTACTTCTTTTCCAATACGAAGCAGTCAGAATGTCCTCTTGATTTTTTTTTAAGTCAGAAAGCAAATAAACAAGAGCTTCTCAGCTGCCTCTGATGTGGCTGGGTTTAGAGCCCCAGGGCTGCCTGGTGAAGGGATTTGCGGTGGTTCGCCTGAGTTAGGTTGCCTGCGTGTCTGGATGCTATAGTCAGTCCTCAAGCAAGCCCACTGAGCACTGAATGCTGTGGCTGTGGGAAGCGACTCAGCTTCCTCAGGCATCCTTTTCCTCACTCATAAAAAAAGGGGGGGTCCTGTACCAGGGTCCAGGGATCATTAACTCAAAGTCTTCAGGCCCAGGCTGTGAATGGGTGACCTGAAAGACTGTGGACCTGTGGCTTCATCCCCACCACCCAACCCCTCCCCTACACACACACCTAAGAGAAACATTCAAATTCACATCAAACTGAACTAAATACTATGCTGGCTAACAAGGACAGTTCACTGTCAGCCCACCTTGAATTAGGCACTTTTTAATGTCTTTCTAGACTAATACTACTTATCATATGTATTATTATGTTGCAAGCTATTAATGACTACAATATATATCTGTATCATGTATATCATAATATACATGATGATGGTAAGATAATAATAATGGCAAAAATAAAAATAATAGTGACTTGAAACCAGAAGCGCTGAGCTCTGGTTTTAGTCTTCCTAATTGAGTGTGTGTGTGTGTACGCGTGCGTGTGTACATAGGATGCTCGCATACTTTATACAAATAAATAAATATTATATAATAGGAATTACAATGTTTTATTCCTAGGATTTTTGCAATATGATATAAAGTCTTGCACAGGCTTGGCACACAGTATGTGCTTAAAAATCTGCAAATATTATTTGATTTTGAATGTGGTCTATTTTTAAATAATGTATAAGATGTTTAATAAAATCTGTCCTACAATTTACACATAGCTGGGCATGAGTTTGAAAAAGTACTTATGTCAGTTCTTAGTATGTGGAGAGATACTGTACTTACATAAAAAGTGCCTCTAAAAGATGTAAAAAGCATTATAGAAGTTGTGTGGTGTAAATAAGAAAATAAAATAGAAAATTCAGCTTTCTTGTAGTTTAGTCCCTACAGAAAGGAATTGCATCCTGACTCTAGAAAGTCTGAAATCTCAGGTGGGTTGTCCCCTCTCTATACCCAGAGGCCCCTACTCCTGTCTCATCATAGCTCAGCAAATGGCAATGAGATCTGGGTTCCTTGCATCTTTCTCCCACTGGGCTGAGAGCTCAATGAAGTGAGGATTTTATTTCATATTCACATTACCTCACACAGTGCCCAACATTAGCATACCCTCAGTGCATGAATGGGTGGGTGGATGGGTGGGTGAGTGAATGGATGGATGGATTGCCCTTTCTCCAGCTGCAGACTGCTTCCGACTGCTGCCTGATCACGTGGACTGATTTCTCTACTCTTCTCTTTGTTTGAGTTCCTTTGGGCAACCTTTTAAAAGACAACCTGCAGCAGATAATTTATGGGTCGACTCAAGTACCTATTGATCTATCTTCTCTATTGAACCTCTGAAAGAAAACTTTAAATTCATAGTCTTCCTGAGGTTTGGTGTTGCCCTAATCACTTAAATCTTCGTTCTCTATTAATTTGAGCCTCGAGCATACTCACAGTTTTCTTTTAAACTGTGCTGTTCTTGCACTGTTAAAATATATTCATTATATGTGTGTGTACATAATATATATATATATATATATATATGCCTGTATGTTTCTGCATGGGTAGAATATATATTCTAGAGATCTAATAAGAATTTAATCTTACACAGATTCAGCCATGACACATGCTCATTCATGCACAGCTGCAATAAACGTTGCTTTTCTTCAGCACACTGTAGTTATGTTTTCTAAGGTAGTTTAAGGGAAAAGACAATGGAGGAAAGATATGAAAGCAAAAAGGTATCTGTGTTGGCTTTTATTCCTGACCTACTCACAGTCATCACCCATACTGTGAGCTTCCTTTCAGGACATTTCCTATCCGATTCCCATCATCTCTTGTGTGGAGGAGATAAGGAGCGTGCACTAAGCCAACTGCCCCCGTGCTGTTTCCTGCTTTCCTTTCTTCTCAGAGACCATTCCTTCAGGATTTGGAGATTTGAGCTCAAAAATAGACTTTAATTCACTGGGCATCAAACGTTTAGTCTTAACTCTCCCCAGCAGCTGTCAGAGTCAGAAGGAACTAAATGTGGTGTCAAAAGATTTCAATATAATCCCTGCAAAACGACTAGATAGTGTCCTATGTTACTTGAACTTGCGTTAACCCTCCAAATGCAAGTAGATCACTGGACAACACAAAATATAATTCTGTCTTTGCAGAAGTCCCCCTCCCCCATTTTTCATGCTTCAACCTTTGCAAGAAGGGGGAAAAATTGGTGTCTTATTTAAATTATTCATGCCACTTTCTGTTCTGCCAATTCCAGCTCACATTTGAAATCATTAATATGTCATGACTTTCCTGCATGTAGCCTTCTCGCATTTTGTAACATTGTGAAGCGCCACAAAAAGACATTAAGATTCATTAACAAGAGCATTCTATTTATATTTTTAATTCACTATTTTCAGTCTTCGTAATACAATTTTAGAAGTCCTGAATGCTCAATAGGTTGGCACTGAAATTGCACCTGTGCAGGGGGCTTTGGTGAACAATCCTGTTCAGCACACAATGGCACTCTGAAATGCAGCTGCATAGTTTGAAAGAGCTTGGGGAAGTGCCATGTGGGTATATATCTTATGTACTTGCTACAGTCTTATAACCATCAAAAAAGGAGGGCAGTCTCGTCCCAACGACCTTTCCACTCACTTGCAAGCAATCCCACCGATGAGCCTCATATGCCCATTCTGTGCCAGGCCGTGTGCTAGTGCACAACAGAGGGCAGGGCGGGCATGGGCTCTGTCCCCATCGACCTTGTTACTACAGTCAACTGGGTCACCGCAAAGTGAGGGCTCCTACACCGAGCCCAGTAGCATGAGGCAGCAGGAAATGTCAACTAGGAATGACAAGGTACTGAACATTTAGCTCATGCCACTGAAAAGGAATTATTTAGTGAGATGGAGATGATTATAGGATGAAAACGTTTATAAGGGAAAGATTAGAAATTCGGTGCTGGGCATGCTTGGCAGGACAGGTAAACATCCAAGTGGAGCTATTGAGTAAGCAGTTGGGTATGTGAACCTGGGTCTGGGGGGATCTCTGGGAAGATGCCTATTCGAACATGTCAGTATGTGGGAGGGTTTAAAGTCATGAGACTGGACTATATCACCCAGCGAGTGACTGTGGACAGCTGAGAACAGGGGCTTAAGAACCTGACGGGGTGGGGGGGGGCAGTCTAACCTCTAAAGGGCGAGGAGATGAGAAGGAGCCAGGAGGGCTATTAGAAGTAGGGGGGCTGGAAGCAAGTGAAGACAGGACATCATTCCCCCCGTCAATCTATCCCAGGCATCCTCAAACTTTAATATTCTTAAGAAGATCTGAACAGAACATATAAAACTGGGTATACTGTACTTGATTTGCAATTTAAGGAATTCTCAAGTCTGCCATTTTTCACCTTTCTCACTGACTTGAGAGTCTTACCTGGCTCCTCAGCCTATGATTTGGAAATGAATCCATGCTATTGTCACCTGGATGTCATAGTCATAGAAGGGGGACTGAAAAATCCAGATATGATGCTTTCTTCTCTGAATCAGAAAGCATGTCAGTATTGGAAGCTGCAGAGTTTTATGAAACAATTCATGCACCTCCCATTATGAAGTCAGGGCTCCTGTTCTCCTCCTCTTCACATCAACGGGCAATTTGCTGCTCTTTCTAGGCAAGCAACTGTGAGAGCAAGTGGGCCAGGCACCACTTTTGGAGCACTTGCCAGACTTTGATGGCGTCAGCCCATGAGCCACTGGTTCTGCCAGGGCAATGCTAGAAGCAAACGGCCTTTAATGAGACCCTGGACGCTTCATAGCTATAGGTCAGAGTGAAGGGCTTCATGTGGACAATGACAACCTGATTCTACGCGTCTGTCCTGGGTACAGCTCTGTCTCCTGGAGAACAAGCCCATCACCATAGTAACAGCATCCACATCATGCACCTCCCAGTGGCCCGCAAATCCTTTCATTCGCTTCTCCCCCATTGACGGCAGTTATTAATTTAAAACCAGACCTCACAATTAGCTTGTCTTCAGGAGGCTAATATCTCTTTAATCCCCACCATTGCACATATGACTAGAAGGTTCAGGACCCTCGGCGCTGTTTCCTGAAGAGTTAAATGACATCCAGGCTGCAGGAAACTTTTGCCCATAAAATAAAAATCTAAACCAGTTGCCTTTTATTATCACTTAAATTATTCTCTCCACTTGACTCGGATTTATTGGTCAGTGCAGCCTCTGAGACAGATTTGGTTGTAGTCACACGGAGCGTGACTAACAGCCTTAACTACAAGCCTGTAAACGGAGCATGATGTAAGCGTACATTATCGCCATGTAATAATATCTGTGGGCTAATTATATAAAGTAAATGAACACCACAGTGACCGCCATGCACAAGTCCAGGGAGAGCCAGGTTCGCAGCCAGGTCTGCGCTCCGCAGGTGACCTGGACTTTCAGGTGGAGTTGGGGTGACTGTGCGGGTCACTGACCTGTGTCTCGCACCGTTTATCAGCACCATCTCTGAGGATGGTCACTTGCATCTCTTTCTTGCTAATTTGTAATCTCCTGGAAAGTTTATTTTAGCCAAACTAATTGATGTAAGATTTCTAGCCCTTTTAACATGTGTAGGCTTATCATAGCATGTGTGGTAATGCAAGGGGAACCCATGGCGTTTCTAGCTGTTTGTTTGGTGTATACTAGAGACTGGCTGGGTGCCCAAGGACGACCCCTTCCCATTCACACACTGTGAGCACGATAGGCTAGGCCATGTGACTCGAAGGTCCCAGACGTCACGGGAAGGAAGCAGGTGAATGTGTGGGAACATGTTGCCACCTGGCCATGTGGAGGGGAGGCAGCTCTAGAATCTGGAAGCAGAAGCCCTGGCTTGGAATCCTGCCCTGGACACGCTGAAGCTGTGTGACTGGGCTGTTTACACACTTCCCTGAGCTTCAGTCTCTACATCTGTAAAATGGAAACAGTACCTTATATTTGAGACTTGAAAGAGCTAATGGAAATAGTTTATGTCAGTTGTTTTCCATTCAATTTTCATAAAGCCTAGGAAGTAGATATAATTATTGTTCTCACCTTAGAGCAAAGTAGGCTGAGAATTGTAATGACTTGCTCAAGTTCATACAGAAAGTGGTAGAGTCAGGATTCAAACCCAGAGTCCACCCTCTGAACTACTACATCGCACTGCCCAGAACAGCGACTCTAAGTGACCGGCAGCACAGCCTTCCTGCTTTATGAAAGGAGTCAGCTAGTGGGCAGCGGCACTGAGATGTAAAGGGTGGAGGGGGGAGGGCTGGCCCACCATCTCTGGTCAGCACTGCTCACTGCCACTGACTGGCAACAAATCAATGTGTCACGCTGAATGTGTGCAGATTGTCTTTGCATGCTTTATGAGAAACTTTGTCACTTAAAACACAGTCTTGGACCATGTTGTAAAGTAGCTTCATTTTTAAGAAGGAGCTAATTGAAATGTAAGTGCCTTGTAACTCCATCCATCCCCATACCCCAACTCTGCATGGGCCCTACTTCCTCCTCTTAAGTGCCTGCAACTCACATACACTCAGTCCCTCCTCCCACCTGCATCCGGGCCGCCTCCCACCACCATTCACACAGACCCCCACCCCCAGGGCACCGGCACACAGACACATCAGGCCTATGGCGGAAGGGGGCGCTGTGACTGGTCATCCCAGTCGGAGTCTGCAGACAGTGAACTGTAGACCACAGACTGTTAGAACTAAAAGATTTCAGAAACAGTTTGGATCAACCTCCTAATTTTATCGATGAGGAAACTGAGGTCCTAGGTGACACGGCAAGTTCAGTGGGTCTGCACAGTCAAAAGACAAATGAAAAGGGAGTGACCAGCGTAAGAGGGAGTGCCCCGCCTGGCAGAGCAGACCCCGGAGAGAACACAGCGCAGGGTTACCACTGACTCACGGAAAGCTAATTTTCAAAACTGACTTTGTTGGTTTTATTTCCTTTCAAGTTTATTGTACTTCTCAACAGGGCTATCACTACATTAAGATGTATTAAAGACCACCAATAATTGCCTCAGTAAAAAATGCAAACACATTTTTCCTCCAATATTGCTCAATCAATATCTTGAGGATCTTAACAGATGCTAATGAAGATGGTAGTCTGAGTAATGGAGAAAGTGCTTCTATTAGGTAAATATGAGCCAATTATATAAGAAAGTAGCAAAAGCACATTTTATCTAGTCTCTTAAATTTAAATTGTAACGTGTGTACTTTTGCTCTACTTACAGTAATATTTTGAGTAGTTTAACAAAAACATGCTTTAGGCTTTCAAACTTACTTTGCAATAGAGTTTTAGTAAAATAAAAGTTTGCTTGCTAAAAAGTAATAGAAAATGATAAAAAATGGTTCTAATGCTTTTATAATTATACAATTTGCCTTTTATCTTGCAACTGCTCTTTATAGAGGGACTAATGGAAATCATTAAACCTTTAGTGCACTTATAGAGACAAAATGCATTTTAATGTGGTTGAAGCAATAAGTAAACAACTACTGTATTGTTAGTGGTAATGGCGGTAAAACTGAAGGCTGCCGCTCTGACAGATGGGGAAAGTGATGGTCGTGACCATTGTTATGGAAGACTTCCAGGGGCTAGGCTGTCTGTGTGGGTCATCTCTGGGAGAGGCAAATGCTTGCTGACATTTCTAGATCTAGCTGTTACACTTAACTAATAAATTCTCCCTACTGCTTCTGTTAAAGGGTTTCGGTCTCCTGAATTACAAAAGCAACACACATTTGCTTCAACTGCTCAGATAGAAGTGAATATCCATATAAAGTTCATAGCCTTTGCTTCCTCCTCTAATTCTACTCTCTTCATACAATGCATGCTAAATGTATAGGTTATAAATTGCATATTTTCTCCTTTGCCTATATAAATGTAAACTTTAAATATAATAAAAATTATAGCCAATAACACTCTTGTGGTGTTAGGGTATGTCAGGTACTTTTTGAAGGACCGGACGGACATCCTGCTACACCCTGTGAGAAGGGTACTGGTGTCAGCCCCGCTTTATAGGTTAGGAAGCTGAGGCACAGAGAAATCAAATACTTTGCCAAAGGTCGCCTGCTAATATGTGGCAGACATCACATTCACACACAGAGAATCTTCGTTACTAAGTTATCCTGTCTCTCACACTTAGCTTTTCTGGTTGGTTTACGTCAAGGGATCGTACCATCTGTCTCTTCTAACGTTTCTGCACACCGAGCCGCGCATCACTGACGCTTTTCCACTGCAGTGACGACGGAGCTAAGATACGCTTGTGGGTGGTGGCCCGCTTTCTGTCACGTGGGTGCATCGCACTTTCCCTGAGTGCTCCCCTGTGACGAACATGAAGACTGTCTCCCCGCTCTAGCCAGTGCAAACACTAAACAAACAACAAGCTTGTACATAAATCTCTACACACTAGCACTTTTATTTTCCCCAGAATTGGGCTTTTGGGGGTCAAAGACTATGTGCATTTTAAATCCTAATAAATACTACCCATTTATCTCCCCCAAAGGCTGTACAGAGTGGGTGCTTGCTCCTTAAACTGCTCTAAGACCTTCCTCACTACCTAATACTCTGATTCAAAGTAATTTTGCCAATGTGCATCTTTTTTAGCAAACCTTGTAATTTATAGCTTTTGACATTATGTCCTATTCCTGAGACAACATTGATGGGCTAGTCATAAATTGATGATCTAAACACAAATAAAATAGTTAACGTTTGGAATTCTAACTGGCAGTTGGAATTTCCCCCTTTTTTTCTGATTTTCGATGTGCAGTTTCTGTTTTCCCTGCCAGAAGGGCTCATTTCTTACAATTCATCCTGTTCCATCTCTATCACGCTCCAGGGAGGGCTGACAGGGGACAGACCGCCATCTGTCCTGGTGTACCAGACGATCTCTCCAAGTCCCTTCCAGCTCAGGGATTTTTTGAAAGTGTGAACTAAAAAAAGTCGAGCTACAAATTCCAGGATGCTGGCTTGTAATTTTATAGAGCTTGTGTGCAGTCATATATATATCTCCAGGCTATTAAAACAAGTGGAGTATGGCCATGTCTTGGGACAATAAAATTTCTGGAAATATGGCAGCCACCAGAACTATCTGGAGGTTGTGTATTCAGGCTGTTTTAGATGACACAGGATGCTTAGACCCTCCCCAGTTTGTCCTGTTCTGACTCCAAGGATACTCTAAATATAAACATTTTAATTAGACCTAGAACAATTTTTCACCGAGGAAACTGTTCCTAAGTGGACTTTATCAAAACCAATGTAAATCTGGGAATCAATTTTCCATTATGATGTAGTTACACCATATCTATTTTGTTTAACTTTAATTTTTATTTAACTGAAATTGCTTGTATTGAATATTTTTCCATTTAAATTGAACAGATCTGATTCATCAGTTAGCTTTCTGTCTATATAAAATTATACTGATTCTATCTTTTGTCATTTTTTGATGGCCATTATTTCTGTAAAGTTCATTTTTTCCCTCTACTTTTGCTGGTCTGTATTGCTAAATTTTGTGAAGGTTTGGTTCTTTTGTCATTTTTATTCAATATTAACTTTACAATGTACAGTTCAGTTTTGTCTTGATTTTTCAACCATCAACCTTAATCATTTAATATGAATTTGAAAAAAAAAGACTGATTTGCATATATCTCCCAGCTAATCCGTGATAAAATTGTGAACATTTTCATGATGGAGAGAGAAATAACAACAGAGAGCAGAGACTGAGAGAGCCAGACATCGGAAGAGGCCACAGCAGTCTCAAGGAACCCTCGCTGAGCTCTTGAACGCAAAGAGGACCAAAACCTTCTGCCAGCATAAGGGGATGGAGGCAAATGCCCTTGGGGTCAAAATGGCAGACCCAATGGCTCCTGTGATAAAAGAATGCAGATCTCTCAATCTCTGATCTCTCTCCTGGAACCCTCTCTCCAAGGTTCTTTACTAGGATAGCTTTCCATGTCCAAGAAGTCAGGATGGCGGAGGGGTATGTTAATTAGCATTAGCTTCAGGCCTTAGTGACAGAAAATCCAAAGCAGCAGGACAGAAGTTCTTTTCTCTCTCTTCTACACAAAGTCCAGAGGAAGGCAGAGAGGAGAGTGTTACATGGAGCCCTGAGAGCTGCTGCTGTGGAAGGGGTGCCTGAAAGAGGGACCCCGCCCCAGCTGGGACCAGCCCGCCAAGCCTGACAGGGGCTGGGAGAGAAACTGTCCAACAGAGCCCTCTTTTCACTCCCTGGGTGGCTGCTGTTCTACTTGTTCTGCTGGGGGGATCTCGGGGTAACTAAGCCCGACAGCAAGGGAGCCTGGCAGAGGCTGTCCCTGGTTTCAGCTTCTAGGACAGAGAAGGGCAGGGGATGGATGTGGGCCTGTTTCTGTGCGACTAGAGACTATCCAGGAAGGAGGACATAAACTGCCTTACCAACAAGAAGAGGCAATGCTTAATGTGCTAAATGAGTAATCATGAAAAAAGTACCAGTTTCCACAGTAAAATTATGAGCTCCCACTGACGGAACAGTTGTGAGGTGCCTAGCCCTGTGCTAACACGTCCCAGTCAGTACCCCAGCCAGTCCTCAAGACCATCTTCTGAGGTAAGTACAACCGTTCTTAGTTTAGCAGATGGAAAACCTGGTGGAGAGAACTTACTGGAGCTTACACAGCAAGCGGTAGTGACAGGCTGCGGACAAGGCGGCCTGGCCGCACAGCCATGCTCTCAATCACTGTGATTTCCTGCCTGGAGCGCAGCAGGACTCCACAGCTTCCTTCAGGGTGGACGTGTGCTGCTGCCTCACTCTAGCTTCCTGTCAAGGGCGACACCAACACTCTTTCCTCCCATTTTTTTCCAAGAAGGGAAGTTGGGGGCTGGGAGTGGAAAGTTGTGGGGTGGGATCCTGTCACAATTTCAGTTTTCTGCCTTCCATTTCTGTTCCCTTCAGGAAGCTCGAACAGCTTCCTCCCTCAGCCCTGGCTTAGCTGCCACTTGCTGAAAAACCTGAGCCACGGGCAGGCCCATCTCAAGGATCGGTGGGATTTGGCAGAAGAAGTGGTTTGCCTCTTACCTGCCTTGCAAGCTTACTTCCGGGCAGAGACCTCAGGATAAATCAGTTTCTTGTGACCCTGTAGGAAAGAGAGCCTGGTTGTCAGCGGGGAGCTTCTGGAAGATGGGGAGTGTATTTAAAATTGTAAACCATTTCCTGCTTCCCAAAGAAACTAAATTGGAAGAAATGCGGATTTAGTTCAGATGGCTTTTCACTTTTATTTCTGTCAGCAACTACATGCAATTGAGCTTCTAGACGGGACATAGGAAAATGAACAGTGCTGAACAATCGTATTATCTCAGACCAGTCCAGTGGGTAAAAGTAGGAAAAAGCATTGGAACATTAGCTATAATGGCTTCCCAGGGCAAAGTGTAATGGCCATGAAGACACAATTAGCAAAGTCATTTGTTCTGATAGACCCCGCTGGCCAGCACTTCATACAGGCGCAGAGCTGCCATGGAGTCGTTTTTCCATATGAAGTTTGCTGTTACCCCTGGCAAGTCTCACAATACACGTCCCTCTACCCACAAAGGATCAGAGCAGGATGTACTTCCCTTCCTCTCAAAGCCCCGCCTCCCTCCTGTTCAATGACCAGGTTCTAAAAAGACCACTGGGCACTTGGGGTCTCCACCTCATTTCCCATCTGACTCCCAACTGCCTGGTAGGTTGGCCTCTGTTCCTCCAGCCTCCCCATCCTTTCCACTGGACTCGGTCACTCGTGACCCTTGCTTGACCTTGAAAACATTTGTCCTTGTCCACCACTCTCTTATTTCTGGATTTCTCTATCCTCTTGTGATTTTCCTCTGACAGCACCCTCTTCTGATTTTCCTCAGCACTTTCTCCCTTTCATTAACTTTTCTTTTCTCTGTCCACCGCTCATTTACTTTCAGGTTCTTTCCTTGGCCATTGTCTTTCCCACCTTAACACCCTCTATATATTCAGTCCCAGTGCTCTTATCTTCTAGTCTTCACCCAACACACTAAATAGCTTCCACTCTCTTGCCCAGATGTCTCTCCTGTGCTCCAGACCATACAGATACCCAGCTTCCTTACTGGATGGAGCACACAATGATAGTGCTCTGCCCAGACACCCTTGGGTCCTTTTTAGTATTTCTGTGTTGTCACAGCTCCCCATGGTGCTTTCTATGCCTGACCATGTGGCTGTTTTTCAAAGGACTGTCCTCCCATTACCAGAGCAGGTACGCCTGCATGTGGGGAGAGTTGTAACTTCCTGGGAGTTTATGTAACACCTGTGGAAGGAGAGACAGAAGGAAGGAGGATTGGGTAGAATAAACCCCGGACTGCTGTGCACCACTGAGAGTTTCAGCTAGTCCAATTGCATGGTCTGATGCAAAGGCTGTTTGTAGAGGAGTCCCAGAAATGGTGAGACATTATAATTATACTTCTGTGCCCTGTCATTGGCTGGTGGCTGCCTGGGAGGCACATGGTCTCAGCTGGAAAGCTGAGGCTAAAAGCTATCCTTGTGGAAGGTTCTCTCTTGAAGAGAGATCTGAGCCGCTCACTCGATTCCATGGCTGCCACAGGTGAGGAAGCTGTGAGCTGTAGCTTACCTCTGAGAATCCAGGCTAATGCCTGTGTTCTGTGGAACCTCTGCCCGAGAGATCATATCCTTATTTGGCTCCCTCCCCTTCCTCCTCCTGTTTTCCCTGCTTCCTTACTTCTTCCCCCTTGGGATCATTTCCTTTATAAATCACTTGCACACGATTCTTGACTCATAATCTATTTGGGAAAACCCAACCTAAGATATTGAATACATCCATTTAAATATTCTGAAGAATCTCTAAATATACCTCATCCGAACTGACGCATCATCTTCTTGCTTAGACTTTCCCTTCTCTGTAGCAAGTGGCACCTCTGCCCACCAGTCACCCAAGCCTGCGATTCTGGTACCACTTTTTGAGTTGTATCCTTATTCTACACATCCAAGATACAAATTCTGTTTCTTTTCACTCATTAATATTTCTTAGATACATAATTTCCTTTCCAATTCTACTGACTTGCATACTATGTCACCATCTATTTGCTGGATTATGGCAACAGTTCCCTCACTAGTTTTGGCCTCCAGGACACCTCCCCCCAATCCATCCTCCACACTGCAGACAGAACGAGCTACCTACACATACAGGGGGTGTCTGGTGGAGGCATAATCTCTAAATTGTTAGATGAGTGTGATGGCCATTCTGGAGGTGGCAAGCAGTCTTTCCATTCTCCAGTGAGAAATGGAATTTACTCTGAAAATAGCCTATCACTTTGTTCTGGAAAGAACCTTTTGAGTTGTTTCTTTTGGTGATGTAGACAGGAGTCAGGAGTCAAGAGTCAACCACCATTTCTGTAGAGGTCAATGTGATGGGCACTTTTTGACTCATCAAGTTCTCTGGGCTTGGATGCTGTTGGTAAGTGTAATAGGCGGCATTCCTTGTTTCAGATAAGTCTAATCAGAGGGACAAACTGGGGTGGGGGAACATTTAGTGGAAGGAAGGATTGTTCTCAAGTTCATGCTTAAGTCATAGCTTCTCCAACTCTAGCCTTTGTGGATTGTCTTATTCTCTTAGCAGTTTCTAAATATGAAAACAACTACCTCAGCCTTTCCCCCTCCCCAATGAAAATAGTAATTAGATAAAAAAGAAAGTAAGAGTAGGCAATGTTTATTTGCTCTTTCATGTGTGGACTGGTTAAGGTGGCCATTTCCTACCTCAAAATTTTAGGGGCTGCTAACCTAGCCATGCTTTGGGGACCAGTCAGTCAGAGAAGTACCAAGATCCAGTTTACAAGTCTCATTGCAGTCTTTTCTCATCTAGAATAAGAGGTCCTTGGGGGTGGGATCTCTTTCAGCTTTTACTCCCCTAAGTTTCCAGAATATTTTTTGTCTGATTGATAATTTGACTCTTTCTACCCTATGTAGCAGAATGCTTGTATTTCAACTGCAAAATAAGCACCAAACTTGAAAAAGTAAGGAAAACAGGAATAATCTTATAATTCTGTAAGCTTTTAATTTGGATTTAGTGGGCATTTTTTGATTTGCAGAATTGTGTTCTACCTTGTTTATTTTTGGAACAATGTGTACCCTTACGGACCTGTTTACTGATTGGTGTGAGATGAATGTTTTAGCTAATCTTGTTTCAATCCTTCTGTGGTCGTCAGTGCAACAGAAAAATGACTCATAAAAATCTCCAAATGGATAAAGAGAAAAAGATCAAGAAGGAGCATGGTGATGCATTTATTCATATTAGCATTACCAACAGTCTGAACAAAATAGAGAAGATAACCATTTGCTGTAGAAATTTAGTCTATAACGGGTGCCTAGGTATTTACACAATTTCTAATCAAGGACAAACTAGTTTTGACATGTAGGCTATACTGATGGGCCAAAGCATGAAAAATAAAATTCAGTGGGGACAAATAAAACATACGCGCAAAACCCAGAGAGATGTAGCTTAACTTAAAAAGACAATTTAAGAGATTTAGTTTATTTGAAGCTCAAGATAAATTAACAATGCAATTTTGCTGCTGAGAAGACAGATTCTATCTTAGGGAGTCTTACTAGAAGTTTATTGCTTCAGAAAATACCTGAGGCAATAAAATACCTTAGACTGGTTGTAGTTTCTGTGAGCACTCAAACCATACCTGGAATACTGTGTGTAAGTCCGGGTCTGGCTTTTTAAGATGGACATTGACAACCTAGAAATGTTCTTGTGTTGAATGAGGAAAGTGAAGTTCAAATTCCCTGTAACTGTTGTCAGTAAAAGAGGACTATGGTGAGGTGCACGCTTTGCCCTGTTCACCCACCTCTGCCTCCAGATACAGCAAGTAGGGAAGTAAGATAGATCTCTTAAGGTCAAAGTATAAAAGTCAACACATGTTGGGTGAGAAGAGAAAGATCCTAGGCCTACATGAAATAGTACATAAAGGGTTATTTACATGTATTGAAATACATTAAACAAGTCAAAAGAAGAAAGCATCAGTTAGGAAGGTGGGGCATGGAAAATATGAGCTATAGAGAAAATGATCAGTCATGCTTGGAAAAGCCCAGTCCAGAGGGGTCTAAGTTATGGGGCTTTGCAGACAGTCAAGGCCATTTCTATTATGATTGAAGAATACAGCCAGCTCTTGTAGCCTGATGCCATTGAACATTCAATTCATCTATTTCTTTGGGTCCTGATTCTGTGTTCACCAAGCTACCTTCTGATTACCAGCTGGCTTCCTGCATAAGCCTGTGTACAAAAGAAGGAAGGAAGGGAACGAATGTGTTGATGTGCCATCTGAGGAATCTGGGATGTGAGACGTAATAGCTGTCATTGTAAATGAGTCTGTTGGCACTCTGTATCTCATGGGCTTGGCTAATGTGAGTCTGACCTTCAGAGGGTCAGAGCCACTCTTGATGTACTTACAGAATCTGATTTTATAAATTGTGAACTGGAGCCACAGACTGGATTGCAGCAAATTCGCCACAGTAACAAAATCCACTTCACTGAGAGTTGTTAGGAAACAAGAAATTCTTCTGAGAATCAGAACAATAACCTTCATGTCAACACCTAGAGCAGGTATTGTTATTTGATTCTTAGATATTGCTTCATAAAATCTTCTCTCTTTGAAGGAAGGGGCTGAACTTGATTCACCTTTGTGCCATTTATCAATACAATATCTGGCACACAGAAGTTCCGACCAACCTATAGCCTATCCCTGACAACCCTAGACCTACCTACCACTCTTCTTCAAGTTCAATGCTTTCTCACCTTCCACCCCACTGAAACAAGCAGGACTAGCCCCTTTCTTGCCACTCTGCTCACCCCACCCCAACAGTTGTTCTACTGCGTGCTACAGTCGTCTCCCAGTGCAGACGTCTCCTCGTGCAGTGTAGACAACTCCTCGTGCTCTACACTTCAGATCGCAGACTGCCCTGTTTCTGTTCCTGGGCCCTTGTACTCACTATCTCTCCCATCGGCTGAGTACCCTTGGCCTGCTGACTTCCATGAGGTGGTCCACGATATCATCTCTTCCACTGGCTCCACAGTCTGTCCCTGTCTCCAACCCAATATTGTATATCCTCAGATATTCCTTTTTTTTAATTTTTATTTTATTTCCAGGTACACCTTAGAGCTTCTGGACCTTGCTTGTCTGGGATAGCTGATTGGGCAATGACCTCTACAGAGCCTTGTACATGGAAACCCTCCATCCAATGCTTGTTCATTGACTAAATTAACTGTATCATTTGGATAATCTAAACATATTTTGGAGAAAATTAAACAGAGATGAGAAGGCTTAGGAACACGTTGTTGAAGCCTTCATGCAGGGAGTATCATGCTGTGTGAATAATGAATTAAGCTTGTTACACAATGAACCTGAGGGGGGAGTCGAGAGAGGTTTCATGGAGGCAGAGGTGGGTGTGAATGTCGGGGCAGGGGGTCCAGACTAGATCACCCTTCCTTAGAACACGGTAACACAAACACCTCAGGGCCAGTATTGCGATCACTATTAATAGTAATAGTACCACATGGCCATTAAAGCTTGTTTAGCACCTAACAGTATATACAGGGCTATTTACATGTATTATGTCATTTAATCTTCCTGATATACCATGAGGTAATTTTTATTGTGCTTTCCATCTTACATACAGGAAAACAGAATCTCCAAAAAGTTAAAAATCACTGATCACAGAGTCAGTAAATGGCAGGGAGAGGATTCAAAACCAGGTCCTCTGGCTCTAACTCTCCTCCCTCACGGTCCCCATCAGCCACACTGCCTACACGATAAGGCTACAAAAATGAACTCTGTTTGGAGACCCAGCTCAAGCGGAGATCATAAGTGTTAAAAATCATTTAATGTAAACATGCAACCAAATCACTTCCTTCTTCTGCTTTAACATGGACTACCTTTGTGCTACAGGAAAATGTCCATAAAAAATTAGCACTGATATTTTCTTTTCTCAGAGACCACCATTTGTTTCCCTTCCTCGGCAGACTCTCCGCTGTGGGGACTGTGCCTCTGAGCATTTCCGAGCGAGCTGCAAACTGCACACGTGCCACCCATTTGGGGGAATTACACTCACTTAGAAGCCAAGGCAAATGTCAGACACTGGTCCCATCATGTATGCTTGCAATTTTTCTGAATTTCCTTTAAACCTCTATTTGGGTGTCATTTCCGTGATACGTTATGGGATATAGTTGCCATTTTCAAATGAAGATTTGAAAATGAAAAGCCTTATTTGAATCTAGCCACAGAAAACCATTTAAACTCATCTCCATGAAAGTGATGTTAAAATGTAAGAGCATAACTGTACTAACTCTTGAACAAATGAGAAAATAGACAGGAAAGCCTTTTTGCAGAGCATAGCTCTATGCAAATATGGGAGGGTGATATCATTATTAAAATTCACACAGAGGTAAATCTTCAAAATCCATCTTCGCTGCTGCCAAAATCATTAATGCTGAGTAATTAGTCATCCAAAAGAATACAAACACAAATCAATGATAAATGTGTCTAAACGACAGAACTTAAAATTTCTGTCAAAATTCCAGGTTGGAGGGATGAGAAAGAAACAGGATATAAACCCAAACAGGCCCTTTTATTTCATAATTTGATGCAGACTCATGAACACTCACTGAATGGCTACCACGTGCCAGGGGCCATCTAGGCACTTTTTACATCTGTTCTCTCAGTCCGTCCTCCCAATAAATCTGTGGGGTAGCTACTATGTCTCCCAACTTACCTATGAGAAAACAGGAGCTCACATTTTAGGCATCTTTTTCAAGGTCTCGACAATAGTAAGTGAAAACCACCAAAATCTGATACTAAATCTAATGCCTATCCACTGGGATATGCCACTTTTCAAACAGATTATGCAAATGTACCATTTCCTATCCAATGTTGGCTAGGACTACGTCAGAACGGATTAATCTGATGTGCATCTCTGTTCAGAGGGAGCTAGCGGCTGGAAGGGCTGTTCTTTTCACAGCATGACCAGTCTCCACTGAGTGGGGGAGTGTGGGGCTTTCTGGCCGCTCCGTGGTGATAAAACCAACAGCCAGGCAGGCCATGGGCCTCTCTGCATTCAGATGGTAAGGTTGTACCTTTTCTTTGACTAACATTTTTGAAGAACCTGCTTTCTTGTGTTGGGGCTAAAAATTAAAATTCAGGCCCAGGTTTCTTACAAATTAAGGCAGAGAGATGTAGAAGAGTCAGTTGACAATCCCTGCTTTTCTTTCCTGTACGCATGCACACTGGCACACTGGCACGCAGGATCTAATCTGGCCATATATGGATAGAAAACTAATGTTCCCAGCTTCTCTCTCAGGAATTAGATAAGGTTTATCCCCAAAAATGGAGGCCAGAGGATTACCCAAATCACCAAATGGAGAAGATTAGACTTGACCCTCCAGGCACAGGGACTTGCATTGTGCAGCTGACCCTGAGAAAGGATTTGCAGATCTATCACACACAGTTGCTGGTAGAATCAGGATTAGAGGACCTCAATTTCTCATTTGTACCTCAGTGCTCAGACACCTTCAGACCCCCAGAATCGATGCTCCATACGCTGGAAACGGATGGGGCTGCCCGAACAGACAGCTTGTTGCTATTGTTCTATCGTTGTCAAACTCTTTTGTCTTTAGTCTCCAAAATATAGGAAGCATCATTTATTTCTACGAAGTTAAATAAAAGCGTCATTAAAGTGTCAATGAAAAATATTGAACATCCACTCCAGAGAAGATACTATGCTAGAGACTAAATGGGAAAAAAAGAGATATGAATCGTAAACTTTAAGGATTTAAAAGAGCAGCAAAAATATTGCCATTTAAGGGGTATCTGCTATGCTCTGGGCTCTGTACTAAGAGCTTCTAAACTTTCCATATTCACACCAAGGTTAAGTGGTTCATAGTGGCCTATTTTGTGGAATATGAAACTGAGAGTCAAAAGTTAAGCAAGTCAATGGTTCAAGGTCACACAGCCAGTTATTAATGGGATAGAGACTAGAACTCTGGTTTAAAGTCCTCCAAAGGCTCTGTTCAGCACACCACACTGCCTTCCAGCCTAGATGGAATGGCTAACGTCTGTGAGGAAGGTCTATAATGAAGTCAAATCAGTTTCTAAAATCCATAGACTCATATGGTTCTCTTTAATATGTAAACTTTATATGTTAATTATAAAGATGCTGTCAATCCTCTTTAGATTTACTGCCAGAATGCTAGGACATAGTGCTCTAAATAGTCCCAGGAATGGCAAATCTTTGTTCCTAAATCTTTGGAAAACAAAAGACAAGAAACAAAAAAACCCCTCACCTTTTACATGGGTCTGATTTTTGGAAGTAGTCAAAAATTATTAATGGTTCAATCCAGTAAGTGATTGACTAATGAAGCTGGGTAAGAGAATTCAAAAGGAAAGAAAATAAAGTGTGATCATCAAATACCAATAATGCAGTTATATTTCCTGGAGTGTTTATTTCTGAACCAGCATCACTCTCCTATTGTTTTACCTCATATACATACAAAACAAGGATTTTCCAATAAGGAGGAGAGCACGTTCAAGATTCAGTGAATGGTTGAGAAAAATGAGCAATGAGGGCGATTTTGGAGGGCCAGCGTGGATCAAGGGTCTTACTGATAACGACTTGATCTGATAGTACTTGCCTGGTAAACTTGACCCTCTTTTGTTTACTGAAAAAGGTGAAACTGACAGACTGGAACAAAACTATTAAAACTTAGAATTTAAAAATATCAAATATTTAAAGATTTTGAATAAGAAGTTATTAAGACTTACAAAAGATTTTAAAGAGATAGGTTTAAAATATAAATGTCTGGGTCATTCAGAATAATTATTTAAATCAATGATCACAAAGTAGGGCACTCAAGGTCATCCACAAGAGTTCAGGAAGAAAATCGTAACTTTCATTTCAATCTGTTAATTTTTAAAAATCTCTTCCTTTTAAAATTTCTATTTTTGTATATATTTTATAATCTATAGAACCTATTAGTTTAATATGAGGAGTATAATAAATAAATAGGCACACACAATATATAACATAAGAATGTAACAAATGTACATATTAATTGATAAAGTGATATGTGATCAAAAAGCTTTGAGGATCCCTGCCCTGCACCCAGTCAGGGCAGACTGAGGGAACAGGCTCCCTATACCCAGGATTAAGCTATCAAGTGGCAGATGCAGCACACACTATAGGTGATTGTTTTCTTCTGTAACAGAGCCATAAGAGTTCGTCTAGGGAAAGCTTTTCAGTGCTCTGGTTGTTTACTACCTCGGAGGTCTTTCACATTCTTTCTGCGTTGTAGCTTGGACTTAGGCTGATGTCCTTGAATGAGCCTCCCTTGCTGGGTGAAAGCCTATAAAAGAAAGTCGTAGTCTAATGTGCTCCACTCAGGGGTGGAGAGATATGATTATGACCTCAGTGAGACGGACAAGGCAGGCTACAGGTCCTAAGACCCTCGATCGCCATGGAGGAGCCTCGTGCTGAAGAAGTGGTTCGTTGACGGGTGTTGGGAAAGTCACTAGGGTGCCATGTTTGGGATGCTAAGCATGAAATAAAGAAGCTGTAGAATGACTGCCAGAGCTGGAAGAACTTAGAGGACATCTTGTCTACCCTCTCATTGTACAGTAAAGAACCTGAGGCCCACAGAATTGGAGGCAGAACATTACACAGTGTTATGTTACATAAGACTGTCTCATTCATGCAGAGAGCAAGGACAGTCCCATGTTTCCTGGGCCAGCCCAACTCTTAGGTAAGCTCGGAAGGAAGACTTTGGTACTTGAGAACAGGAAAACTTTATAAGGACTGCAAATTCCACATGACTCATGTTAGCATGTTCTTTTCTATATTTTTATAGGGAAACTATGTTATGTGAGGACAGTTGTGAAAAGTGCATGTTATGACATATGGTTGAACTATATGAAACTCTTCTACATGTATTCAAACATAGGAAATCTTGGTCTAATTCTATGGGTGTAAGACATTTAGCATTTTATTTACTCTCTCAGGGACAGAAATATTAAATATTATAGGAATGTCTTAAAATGTCCAATGTTGGAATTTTTCCAAGCATTTTTATGGCTAATTCTTGGGAAGTTTTCCATTTATTTTTTTATTGAAATTATAATGCAATAACAACTCTGAAAAGAAAAATGTTAATTTTTTTACTCTGTATGATTTTCTGGAAGGAGTTTTTAGCTTCTGTATGTCTCATTAATTTAAATATTGGAGTTCCCCTAAGGATTTCCAGTCTGAGTTTGCGCTTCTGCAATTCCACATTGATTTCTCACATTTGCATTTCCCCTGTCTCAAATGTCCTTCCTGTCTGGCTAATGTCTCTATTTCTTTTTGAATTTTTTAAAATCCTCACTCAAGGAAATTTTTTCATTGTTTTCAGAGACATAGTAAAGGAGAGAGAGAGAGAGAGAGAGAGGAACATCCATGTGAAAAAGAAATGTCGATTGGTTGCCTTCTTGTATGCACCCTGACGGGATGGAACCCACAACCCATGTATGTACCTGAACTTGGGATTGAACCCATGACCCTTTGGTCTATGGGATGATGCTCCAACCAACTAAGTTACATTGGCCAGGGCAGGGCTAATGTCTCTCTTTCTTTACAGACTTAGCTCAGAGGTTGTTTAAGAGACCTCCATAGCTAATCCTGCCTCTCCCCTTAGCAGAGAGAAGAAGTCTTTTCCTTTTGGGACACTTATATTTTTTATGATTGTTTTTTAATTTATTTAGAGACAGACAAGAATGGGGAAAAAAAGGAACATTGATTTGTTTTTCCACTTATTTATGCATTCATTGGTTGCTTCTTGTATGTACCCTGCAAACCCACAACCTTGGCATATCAGTCCAACACTCTGAGCTACCTATACAGGGCTGGGGTACTTTTATTTATTTTTTGTTTTAAAATTTTATTTATTTATTTTTAGATAGAGGGGAAGGGAAGGAGAAAGAGAAGGAGAGGAACATGAATGTGTGGTTGCTTCTCACATGCCCTGTACTGGGGACCTGGCCCACAACCCACTCATGTGCCTTGACTGGGAACCAAACTGGAGACCCTTTAGTTTGCAGGCCTGAGCTCAATCCACTGAGCTACACCAGCCAGGGCCACTGGGGTACTTTTATTATGAAACTTCTCAGGCTCTGTGGACTGTCTATTCCTCACACTAAGTCTTGAGTTCCGGGATTAGAGAGTATCTTCTTTATTTATTTCTACATTTTCAGTGCCTAGCAAGAGTCTACAACACAAAAGCTCCTGAAAAATGATATTAAAGAAACACAAATTATTTTCAGGATCTTATTAAAAACAACTAAAAATATCCCAAAGTCTAATGTACACTAATTATAGTAATTTACTGTTTACTTCAAATCACCAATAGCTCTTGCATTAAACAAACTCATTCAGTTGCTTTGAAAGGAAAATCCTGCATTTGATTCATTATCAAAAGTGTGATATCAGTAAGTTAACTCAGCTTAGAACGTCAGATGGAGCTGAGAGAATTTCAGGTAATTATCTTTTGAGAAAACAAGTGGCAAAAACTGCAACTAATAAAGTATTGGAGAAGCAAGATGATACTCTGGCCTCTGTCTCTTCTTTGAAAATTGTTTATTTTGGTCCATTTTTATCATCTTACATTAATACCTATAGTTCAAAAGGAATTATTACTTTAATATACTAGCATTCTCTTTTTGTCTTAGGCAGCCATGCAATGCATGCTATAAAAATGTAGTCCCTTGATAAATTTATTTCATGCTAATTTCACTCTGGTTGAAAAATAAATGTTTAAACCTGTGATTCCATGTTTTTGATCCTGTTGGGCAGGCACATTATAGGTGTCCATCACTGCTACATTTAAATCAAAGGAGGAAAACAGCTTTAAATTTTATGACCTATATAAAAATCATATTTATTTATATATCCCTTATCCTTGTAACTTGATAACTTCTTAGGTTCTGAGAATTGGTCCAAAAATAAAAAATAAAAATAAAAACAAACCTCCCAAAACCCACTTAATTTCTTCCTTACTATTTATGGATTTCTCACTCTTTTTATTTTTCAATTAGCTTTGGCAGGGAAAAACAGACTTGCCAGTGTGATCTTATGGTTTGATTTTTCTCATGTATTAATTTAAACCAGAACTATTTTAAAATTAAAACACTGTCAATGTAGTATTCATTTTTTTTCAAAAGAAAGATTTTTAGCATGGAGTCTTTTCAACTGCACTCCACATCCATCTACAAAACTAACCCATTAACAAAGAATATACTTTCGTTTTTGCCCCCAAACATCTGTCATGCCAATGATAACTTTTTTCAAGAAAAAATGTTTGATCTCTACATGTTTACTTCTAAGGATACATCATCCTCCCAAAGGACTAGATTTGTGATTATAAAATATCTCTTCCTCCCTAGGTGTGTTTAATTACAAAAAGAAACATTTTTTAAGTCAAGAGTAAGGAAGTCAGACCTAAATAGGAGCAGAAATGATTTGTCATTCATGTATTCATTCATCCACTCATCTAGAGAAAGTTTTCCGTCATACACACAGAGAAGAATCTGATTCCCAGTCCCCTCTCAAGGATCTTACTACAAGAATGTAGGGAAGGAGAGACTTGTACAAGAGTATGAGGTCTGTCCGCAAAAAGTCCAGCCATTGTTAATATAAACAGAACAATTTCTGTGACACTGATGTAACTGGGCAGCCAAGGAGAGTGGACTGGAATGTGCATGGGTGAATAATAACAACTTCACTGTACTAGTCAGTGGGGGTGGTAGACACCATTGAGTGAGCGTGTGTACTCTGTGGTTATCCAATTCAAAATGACTGAGCGAGGAGAGCAATGAATCTACATCAAATTTTACATTAAGCCTCAACATTCCTCTGCAGAAACTATTCAGATAATTCAGAAGGCTGCAGCTATGGACAACTGATGATTGGCAGCTTCATCATGACCGTTCCTGTTCATGCATCACGCCTCATGCAGAGTTTTTTGGCAAAACAGCAAATCACCCAGGTGATTCAGCCCAGATTTGGTGCCCTGTGACTTCCAGCTTTTCCCAAAACTCAAATCACCTTTGAAAGGGAAGAGATTTCAGACTGTCCATGAGATTCAGGAAAATACAACAGGGTAGCTGATGGCAATTGAGAGAACTGTATGAGATCCTAAGGTGCCTACTTTGAAGGACACTGAGGTGTCATTGTCCTAGGTACAATGTTTTTTGTATCTTCTATCTTCAATAAATGTCTCTATTTTCCATATTAAATGGCTAATACCTTCTGAACAGACCTCATATTATAGACTGGAAGTGAATCATGCAGGGGTGAGATTTCAGTATGAACAGATACAGTCCTATCAAACATGTAAATACTCCCATAACTATTAGTTGAAGCTGCTTCCCAAGTATCCCAAACAATCATCTTGTCCCTCAGCTCCAGGACACAGACACCTTTCCTGTGACCTCTGCTACAGACCAGCAGCTACAGGCTGGAAGCTTATGCCATCCTGGAGCTCCAGCTCTACTCCAGCCCTGACTGGCCATTGCCTGGGCAGTTCCAGCTGTGAGAGCTTTGGCTTCTCACCCTTGGATAAATGATCCAGAGAGGAGAACAGATTCCCCGGGAAAACACAATTTCCTACTGTATCTCAACTACCTGCAAAGATTAAAAATCCAGCATAAGAGGAAATAATTGAGACTCCAGTTTAGAGCCCAGGTTTGGGGAATGTCTTTAGAAAATTCTGGGTCTTGTCATGATATACCAAAGCCAAGGTTGTATGCTGAACTTATCACTAAAACATGTCTGCTTTCGTAGATCAGGTGGAGCCTCTCAAAACAGGCATGGTTAGTTTCTTTGTTTGCTGCCCGTAATGTTCAGCTTGTGTTGTCAAATTTGCATTTGAAGCTACTCTTAAATGACAGCATCAAAATAATGATGACAGTCACTGCAAAATATAAGAAATCAAAAGAAAAGGAAAAAAAAAAAGGCCAACCTCTGAAGAGAAGAATGGCTCCAAATGCGGTAATTATGCGAGCTGTGAGGAGCCTCGTTCACATATAATGTATCCTTCACGCCAGGGAGGAAGTGCCAGGCAAACAAATCTGAGCAGAACCTACAATTCCACCCGCCAAATGCTGCGCAGGGGCCGCTCGTGCAGTCTAGACAAGAGTGGCTCCGAAAAATAAGCCATTTGTAGTAGAGTACAGGCACTCAGGGAAATTTGTCAAAATCAGTGGGGAAGTCGTAACAAAAGGAAGATAAATTTGGTTTGCGTGTCTTTGTTCAAACTGACTGAACAGAGAGGTGGGACTCTAACTGTTCAGCATTTCCTGTTTGTTTATTCTGACTGGAAAAAACTTTTGATTCTTACAGGTTTTAATGAAATCTGGTACACCAGTTAAAAATTTTTTTTTAAACCAAAGTAATACATTTATATAGTTTCCCTTTTCTTTCTTTCTTATTTTTACTGTACCGAACAGTAGGAAAAGGAACCAACCCTCTTTCCTCATTTCTACCTCCCAGAGGCGAGGCCTTTCAACTCTTCTCATTGCCTTTTTCTCTGGGAATATACAGTTTCTCCACATTTCTCACTAGCGTGTGAATAATGCTATTGTTCGCTTGGCCAATTTGAAACATTATTTCTTTACTTTCTGTTATTAAGCAATCTAACTTACCCCAACGCCCCACCCCAACCACCAAGTCCTTGAAAAACAAATCCCCAAACTTTCCCATACCCTATAGATTTGGTTAAATCAACAGTCAGTGTTTCCATTTTTTTGTGGCTAAATATTACTTACTACTGAGCTAAGGTGTATTCTAGGATTACAGATTTTTTTTTTCAGGAGTTGAGTTGCTTCCCTCACCCCACTTACATGTAGGTCCATGTATGTATTTACAATTCCCCTCATTCTGAAATTTCAAAACATCTATCAAGTTGCCTATCATTAATATTTTCCACATATCTAATCACATCACAAAGTCTAATTGTTCTAATCTTCTCTCTTTATGGAAACTTTCCTCCCATAATCCTCATTCTTGCTGTTCCAACCTTGACTGCTTCTCATTGAGCCTGTTTACATGCTGACGTCCAGTGCATCCCCTACATCTTTCGATGTGGATCCTCTGTTTCTTGAGCTCCATGTCCCCCTCTTTTCTGGTTTACTCCTGTGTATCATCAAAAATGAATTCTCAATATACCTCCTAATCAGGAGTGCATGGGAAGTAATGTCTTTGGCCCTTGAATATGGAAAAATGTCTTTTTCTTGCCGTCACAAGAGTTTTGGTATGCCTGGTTTGAAATTTCCTGTTCCAATTATTTCCTTCAGGATTCTGAAGGCATCACTCCCTTCTCTTTTAGCTTCCAGAATTGCTGTTGAGAAGACTGATGGCATCTTTTTATTTTTGATTCTTTGTATCTGGTCTATTTTTCCTCTCCGAAAGCCACTAGGATTTTCTGTTCACTCCGAGTGTGCTGGGATTTCATGGTGCTGTGCCTTTTTGACAGGGACAGGGCTGTATCTCTCTCTCCCCCCCTCCCCCACCTCTCTCTCTGTCTCTCTCTCCCATTTATTGTGCTGGGCATCAGTGGCACCTTTCAGTTGAAGACTTGTGCAGTTCCGGTCCGGGACGTGTTTATATGGTGGATCTTTGATACATTTCCTTCTTCTGTTTCTTTTGGGACCTTATAATAATTAGATGTCGGGTCTCCTGAACTGGTCTTCTAATTTTTTAAAAATCCTTCGTCTCTTATTTAATTTTTTTTGTGTGTTTTTATTCTCTTTCCTGGGAGATTTCCTTAACTTTACCTTCCAACTCTTCTATTTAATGCTTTTATTTTTGGCTTTAAATTTTTAGGATCTTCCTTGCTCTCTGGTCCTTTTCCAAAGCAACTGTAGCAGATATACCCTCACATGACCCGATGAGTCACCCTGTCCTGTAATCTCCCACCCTTGAATTGGAGCAGATCCTGTGCTTTGCTTCTGGCCCATTGATTATGGCAAAGCCAATGAGATAGTCACTCCCTAGATTAGGCTATGCCATGTGCAAAGAGTAGAGTGAGCGATTCTCCCACTGGCCTCCAAGAAGGAAGCTGCCATCTGTGAGAGCCCATGAGAGCGCCACCTGGCTAAGACCTGTGGTCAGCCTCTGGGAGCTGAGAGCAAGCCCTGTTGACAGCCAGCAAGGCAACAGGGACCCACAACCTCTTACAACCACAAGGAACTGAACTCAGCCAACAACTGCGTGAGCTTGGAAGGGAGCCCCAAGACTCAGAAAGGAACACAGCTCAGCAGAAACATTCACTGCAGCTTTCTGAGACCCAGGAGAAAAGCCAGTTAAGCCATGCCTTTAGTCCTAGCCCACAGAAACTGTGAATAATAAATAGACGTTTTAAGCTGCTACATTTGTGGTGATTTGTTATGCAGTAATCGGTAACTAATACAGGGGCCTGCTAGTCTATCCTATGGTTGCAATAGCATCTTTTATCTTTCTGAATATTTCTTTGCTTTCCTAACTGTTTCACTAATTTTGTTAAAATGTGTTTTTATTGCTTTCATGTTGGGGGTTCCCACAAATCTTTGATAAAAATTGGGTGAAAGTTCATAATTAAAATAAGGAACTATAAAATGACTTGAAAGTCTTGTGGGACTTAGTGACCTTGAGTGATAGATACATCAGGTTTTCTTGTTTGTTAAGGAACAGCAGGTCTTTATCTCTGGGACCCGTTGGTTTTCCAGAGATAAACTGCTAGTCCCCTGCCTTGTTGCTGCATTCTGAGGCAGGGAAGAGGAAGAAGTGGTTTGAGGTCCTACCACCAATATGCTGATTTAAACAATCTATTTCTGAGCTTTACACTGGCCTCTAAAAACAAACAAACAAACAAACAAAAACCCCTCACCATAATTTCTAGTTTTTGCTGATTTCTAAGTGTGAATACCATCCCTTGGCTGATTTCAAGTTACCGACATGATATAAATGTATGAACAGAGTTGGGAAAAATGTGTACAGCTGGCTCTTGCAAGCCCATATACACTCTCTCAAGTACACCACTGGGTCCCAGAGTCTACAGTCTCCATTTCAGTTTCTCTGAAGATTAAACTTCTATGCACATTATATGTACAAGTTGCTACAGCAGAGAGTGGGCTATTGCAAAGGAGAAAAATACATGAAAAAGGAGAGTTCAAGTCTGAAATCACAGGACCTCAGGCTGAAAACAGAAAGAATGAGATTCCAGAGTATGGCCGTGCGATTTTCTCAGATGTAAGAAGAGTTTTTCACATTGCTGCTTGTTCTTTGGGACCATATTGAATAGCTGAACTAAAACCAGTAACCTTCTGGGGTTAATCCCAAAAGAAATGGTCTCTTTAATCCTCAGCACCTTATTTAGAAGTCTTACACATGAACCACTTAACAGTTAAGGCGCTTTCACATTAAGGGTGCACACCTCTCTGACTTGTGCTTTAAACCTGTCTTCCTGAAATGCGGTGAGCACGATCAGCCTAAGTGACAGGTCTGCAGGGAGCTTATCAACTCCCCCCCCCTCCACCCCCAGGCAGGTAAGTTGGTCCCTCAGTCAACCAGATCAGGGCAAAACCCTGGGCAAATGAGCAATGCCCCAGGCCCTTGCCTGATAATTCAACTCCAAGGTAGGGCCCAGCTCGCAAACTTTTGTTTGAAGTTTGAGAGGCATGGCTACAGTATGATTTGTGCCTCTGCTCCGTAAGGGAAGAGCAGCAGGGGCCAGAGACATGTTTACCAAGACAACAGAACTAGCTCTCTCCTTTCTCTGATTTTAACCTAGTCCTTGTGAGAAGCTCAAGGGGAGAAAGGAAACGGGGAGAAGGCTTGCTGCGAGGTGTTGGCAGTGCTCTGAGGGACACGGAGTCCTAGAAAGGAACTAGCTGATGTTCCCACCCCTTTTCCTCTCCACCTGGGTTGTATCTGCCTGACTCTCCTAATCTTTGCAGAGCCCGCCTGGCCAGCTGGGCAGCTGCTTCCCCTGGGAGTGCCTCTTTGAAGCTGGAGGCTTCACATGTCTTGCCCTGTGTGGGGCTGCAGCACAGAGCTAAAGATCTGCAGAATGATCAGGGGAATCGAGACCCAGGCTATGTCCCTTCCGGGCGAGGTTTCCTAGGGCAAGATGATACACAGCCCCGTTTTATGAGCCTTCCAAACAAGCCCTCCTACCAAGGTTGTTGCCAGACCTAGTAAAATCCAGATGCTGTCCTCTGTATTCCCAAGATATTTGTGGGTAGGTAAAGCATAGATTCCTTTTAATCTTACCATATTGGTTTTGTCTCTTCCTTTTTTCAAAAAGTAAAATTCAGAGTTTAAAAAAATTTATGGAGTACATATGCATTAAGGAAAATTAGAGAATGCAGGTAAGTAGGGACAGGGAGACAGAGAGAGAAAGGGAGGGATGGAAGGAGAGGGTTGAGGATGAGAGATGAGAGATGAGAGATGAGAGAGAGAGAGAGAATGAGTGAGAGAGACTTGGAGAAGACCATTATTAAGATTTTGAGATATTTTTCCCATCACCTCTTTTTTCTGTTTAATCTTTTTTAAAAAGGTTTTTTAAAAAATTAGTAAAATACACATAAAATAGACTTTACTATCTTACCTATGTTAAGTGTTACCCTTCAGTGGCATTAAATACATTCACAATATTGTGTTACCAATCCCCACTATCTGTCTCCAGAATTTTTCAATCTGGAAAACAGATTGAAAAACAGAAACTGTGCTCATTAAGCAATAACTCTCTATGCCCTACTCCCTTCAGCCCCTGGTAACCTCTCTTCTTTCTCTAAGAATTTGCCCATTCTAAATAGCTCATGTAAGTGGAGTTATACAATATTTGTCCTTTTGTGTCCGACTTAGAACAATATTTTCAAAGTTTGTTCATACTGTAGCATGTATCAGAACTTCATTCCTTCTTTATGGCTGGATAATATTCCCTTATTTGTGTTTATCACATTTTGTTTATCCATTCATCTGCTGATGGACTCTCAGATTGTTTCCACCTGTTGACTATTGTAAGTAATGCCGCTATGAACGTTGGTTTACAAGTATCGGAGGTCCCGGTTGCACGTCTCTAAGGTCTACACCTGGGAGTGGAATTTTATTCAGCTTCTCAAGCTGTTCTTCAGATGAGTGTTGCTCTGCTGCAAGGTGCCCCTAGAAGTGGGCGTAGAAGCCCTGGCTCACGCAGATATTGACCCCCTGCTACGGCAGCTTTTTCTCCATCACAGGCTCTGCCTGGCCAGACCATCTTACTAGGGGTTGAATGCTCACTCAGGTAGCACGGCATACCTTAGAGGGAATTCTGTGCCAGATGGACCCAGTACAAATCCTGGCTTAACCACACACCAACCAGTTGTTAGCTCATGGTCAATTACTTCATGTCTTTGAGGCTTGATTTACTCATCTGTAAAATGGGGACTGTGATATTGCTACTTACAAGAAGAAATATATATACATATGAAAACTAAATATATATATAGTTAATGTATATGAAAACTAAATATATAAATATAAATACTTTCCCAGCTGTGGCGCAGAGCTTCTAAGGCCTTCGAAATTTCCCAAGTACAAGAGCAATGAAAAGTGAAAGAAGCTGTGTCTTTTGCTGTTCATACCAAGCCCCTTTGGAACACACCAGAGTTCATGTTAATGAGGTGACTTTTGGAAAGCCCTTAAGGATGGGGGCTGGTTGCCAGGGGGCAACCAAGTGATCAGAGGGTTGGATCCTTCAGCCTCACTCCCCAGCCTCTGGGCTGGAGACTGTTAATTACCAATGGCCAACTACTTAATCAATCAAGCCTATGTAATAAGGTCTCCATAAAATCCCCAAGGGCAGGGGTTGGAGCGCTTCTGGGCTGGTGGACATGCGGCGGTGCTGGGAGAGTGTCGTGCTCAAAGAGAACACAGAAGCTCCACGTCCCTTTCCCCACCCCTTGCCCTGCGCACGTCTTCTATCTGGCTGCTCCTGAGTTGTACCCTGAATAAGAAACTGGTAATCTAGTAAGTAAACTGCTACTCCTGAGTTCTGTGTCCTGTGCAGTAAATGAATTGAACGCAAGGAAAGGATCGTGGGAACCCCTGATTTATAGAGGATGCACAGGTGGCACCCTGGGCTTGAGACGGATGTCTGACGTGGGAGGTGGGGCAGTCTTGTAGGATATGACTCTGACTCCACCAATGTAGTGTCAGAATGGAATTAAACTGTAGGTCACCCAGCTGGAATTGCAGAATTGCTTGATGCGTAGAAAGCCCCACACCTGGTGTCAGAAGTGAAGCAGTGTTGCTGAGTAGCGTGAGAGTAAAGGAGAGACACAAAGGAGTGGGTTTTTCTCTGACAAGGGCATTTTTCTTGAAAGGTTACTGTGAGCCCCAAATGAGGTATGTGCTTAAAACAAAGCTTGACATACAGTGAGTGCCAAGGACATGTTGCTTTCTTGTCCTTCCTCCGCCTAGGGCCATCCCTGTGGATTAAATATATTTGCTTCACCATGTATTCGGGGGGAAAAAATGAAGTAAATGTTTTAGGAGAACTTAGGAGAGTCCTCACTCCCACAGTGGCTCTGAGAAGCCTATGGTCTGCAATTTCACTAATAATTACAAAAATCCCACTGCCAGATGACAGCTGACTGCCAGCACTGTCTTGCCTGGGACACTTGCCAATCTCAACGCATGTAAAAAAGGGAGGACAGAAGTGCCACCTAGGAGGCCAGCTTTCCCAGGGACCACCTCAGGGAGAACCACGTGGTGGCCATGGAATGCCAGCATGGAAGACGCCCCTTGCAACTGGACGGTCTCATTGGTTTGGCCTGACTGAAAAGGAAAACTGCTAGCTATGCCCCCAGGCACTGTTCTGCTTGCCAAGCTTTGTTTCGTGGTCCATCTCCTCTTGCGTTTTAACCTGTTGAGTTTATATAAAAATGTAGTACGATGACTAGGCCATCCATGCCCCAGGCCAGCCCTGGTGGCCCAAGGATGGGAGTTGGTACAGTCATGTGTGCTGAGGCCCTCCAAGGACCGCAGGCAGGACAACTGATTCCAGGTACCATCTGAGGTGGTGGCCACAGGGGACATGGCCCCTGGGGTGAACGTGAAAGTGAACTCAACAAGCCTTATTCACAGCATAAGTAAGTGGCTTCTTTTGATTTTTTTAAAGACAAAAACTATGGGCTAGGCTCCAGAGCAGAGAGTCCTTCAGCTCTAGTTTTAGAAGGTGGGTATAGATTAACTTTTCAGAGTTCCTGTCAAACTCTCCTGGGGATAACTGCTGTTAACCTGGGAGTTCACAGTAGTTCTGACAGTACCTCTCTCCTATTTCACCAAAGACAGTCCTGCCTTTGCCTCTGCTCTCTTCAATCCCCCACAGCTGGAGAGAAGCACAGTGGGTCCACATGTTCAAACCTGAGGCAGGAGGAGGGGAGTGTAGTAGGAAGGAAGCTGCGAAGCTTGTGAGTGTGGAGGAGTTTCTTCTGGGGCTGGTGGGTGGGAGAAGTTGAGAGCTAAGGAGAACGGCTCTGAAGCAGCTGTGGGGTTGGAGTTGTGAGGTGCTGATAAACCAGCTTTCTGGAAACCAAAAGGGGCGCTGATTTGTAGCGTTTGTCGTGTTCCGTGGTGTAAATGTTCCCCACATGGCTGATTGCCAGCCACCAATGTGAAGTCAACTGGCTAGAAAAATTCAGCACACCACGAGGGAGTAGGGAAGTAAGGAGAAGAAAAAAGATTACGTATTTCAATCTTTAAGGTTCTTTGAGAAACAGACTTGAAGAATCCCATCGCCTCGGGCTCTTGAATACAATGTTTGAAATATAATGCTATTCTGATTGGTCCAGATGAGCCCCCTGGTTAATAAAGGTGCATCTCAGAAGCAAAGAGGGACATAGTCTAAATTTGTTGAGTGCTTATGTGTGAGGTGTTTCATGTACTTTATGTCATTCACACCTTACAGCAACACTAGGAGGCAAGTGTAACTGGTCTTATTCTGCAGAGGAGGAAATGCAAGTTCAGAGATTTGAAGTAACTTGCCCAAGGTCATACCACTAGAAAGTGGGAGATTTGGACCTGAACCTGGTCTTTCTTGGCTTCAGGGCACATGCTTTGCTCACCACACCACCCTGAACAAACCCTGTTCCACTGTGATCTAGCACAAATGTTCAGCATCAAGGGGTGGGGGACGGGGGCATTCCGTCATTTTCAGTTTCTCTTTATTGTTTCCACTCAAAGGTCAACTTTCTCTATCAAACCCCGGTTCCTCTGTTTTTGCCTTCTCTGTCTCTTCCTCTCCTACAGTCCATAGTTCAGTTGGCTAGAGTGGCGTCCCAATATCCCAAGGTTGTGCATTCGATCCCTGGTCAGGGCATGCACAAGAAGCAACCGATAAGTGTATAAATAAGTGGAACAACAAGTCATGTTGAGTGTGTTCTCTCTTCCCCCCCCTTCTAAAATCAATAAATAAGAAAACCACCACCACCACCACACACAAAAAAAACAAAGTCCAATATATGACAATGGTTCAAGTGCTAAATACGTGGTTAACACATGTTCCTGTGTGAGGGTTTTAGAGCACAAGCCTTGCACCTGGCAGGGCTGCAGGTTTAGAGTCAAGCTACTCGGGGAGGTCTGCCCAAGTCCCAAATCCTGAACAAGCCCCTCAAAGGTGGCGGCCCAAAAGCTTTTGTCGGAAGGCTCTTCCAGCCCTTTCTTGAGGCCCCAAACCTCCAGATGGTGTTTTTTTTTACTGGCTTAGCTCAAGGTGGCTTCCTTGGCCCAAATCGAGCTATTATTTGTAGCTGTCTTTTTGACCTCTGGGTAAATAGATGCCTGTCTTCCACTGCCAATCTCTATGGTCTTAGGCATCACCTTTTAAGTTGGGGAGTCCATGCCCCATAAACTCTGGGTGAAACACACTCCCTGACCCAGCAATTACTCGGTTTTCTGCCAGCTTCTTGTTTTCTCTGTGGTTTCTCTCTAATTATCCGGAGGGAGTTGCCCATCCTAGAAACAGACCACCTTCACACTGGGAGGATCTAAATCTTATTCCACAGGGGCTGCCATTCATGGCTCATATTATGCATCTCCAAGTTCAAGGAAATCACTGGCTTATCTAGGGAAAGCCTCGTGGGCTTTGATGTCATGAAAAGTTAAAAAGTGCCTGGGTGAGTATTCAGAAAGGCAGGGAGAGTAGGTTTATTAGATGGAGTGTGGCTTAGGAGCTACAGGCTACTTAGTTTCCATTCCATTGAACAGCTGATTAATCTTCAAATCTCACATTCTTAATCTGCAATATGGGGGTATTAATGGCATGTATCTTGGAGGATTGCTTTAAGGATCGAATGTGATAACGCACGTCTAATGCTTGTTTCTTAGGACGTAGCTCCACACATAGCATTTCACAAGGTGCCTTTGATATCTCAGATGCTCGATACCCACTTGTGCTTGGTTTGCTTAGTTCACATTAACTTGGAAACATCAAATTCATGCTTCATCCTCCTGATCCTCCTACAACCAAGAGATTCAGACTCAGGTGGGAGAAGGCAGTGGGGGGAGGGGAAGACTACTTATGGGCCTAGCATCCCAAAGTTGTCCTTATAGGGGAGAAAGCATGGGGTGTGTGTAGAATAGATGCTTTTAAAATCAAAACAGAGCTCAGACATGTCTCCAGTAGGGTTTTGGAACACATTATATTTCTCTCACCAGGACTCTTTTACCCAACACCTTCCAAATTTTACAATTTTGAAAAAGCCAGAAGCTAACAGCACCCTACAGTGTGCACCTGAACGTTTGCATTTCCCCTGGAAGGTAATGTAGGAAGCAGGTGCCATGGAAGGTGGAAAACTAGTCTTTTTACACTACTCCTTTGTTACTCAGACAATATGATAACGACATTGAACAAACACAAGCAAGGAGGTATGTACTTCTCAAGTTTCCCACTCCTAGGAGTAAAGATTTTGCCACCACGTTTTTCTTATTTCCTTTCAGGTCTTGTCCATATGCACCTATTATTTGTATACAAGTGTATCCATAGTGTAAAAACAATTTTGCAGTCTTGCTTTTTAAACATCATGAACAGTTTCAAGTCTACTATGGCTGCAAATATGGTACTTGTAATGCCTGAACATTATTCAGTTGAGAGACTTCCTCACAGTTCAATCAATGCTTTTTAATACAGGGCATTTGGGCTGTTTCAAATCTTAATGCGGTAAGGAACATCTTTGAATATTTATGTATTTGAATATATAGTATTTTTGTGCATCTGTGTGTGTGTGTGTATATATATATATATACATATTTACACATGTATTTCTCCATTTGCATTATTTCATCACAAAAACTTTTATATTTGGGAATACTGACTGAGTGAAAGGCGGGAGCCTCTGCACAGAAGCCAATGTTTCAGCGTGTGCATGAGGATGAATGAAATGACAAGGCCTGTAAGATCTTGGGGTAAAGAGAATTTCAGCTAGACCAAAAGCCTAATACACTACTTTGTGAAATAAAGTTATGCGCAGCTTCCAGAAAAGTCATCGGGAATCAATAGCGTTTTATTTCAGGTCAAGCACTTTTTTTCCCTTACAGAAGCTATTGTTTGTGTAACTATGTTGGTTTGAAGGTGGCAGAGCCCTTTGACCCGGGATGGGACGACTTCAGGCTGGCAGATGTGTTGACATCCCAGGCTTGGACAGGTGCCTCTCACGGCCACATTAGCTTCTGGTCGGCCTGCCCTGCCAGTGTTCTGCTGCCAATGCCTGCCTGGGGAGCGCACTGCAGGCCTGCTAGGCCCACGCCTGAAGCAGAGGGGGGGTCTGGCAAGGCTGACAGAAAACAGAGCTGCTTTGGGCTCGTCTTCCAAATCTCTGGAACTGTGTACTTTTCCACGTCTCTGATAAAATGGGATGTGGCTGCGCTGAAGGGGAGGGTCGGAATCTGTGCGGGGCACCTTGCAGCTGGTAGACAGATGTCCTTAGTAAAACACACACGCACGCCCCTTCTGCTTCAGTGGCCTCTTTAAAAAGAGGCAAATATAGCTGTTACTTTATTAGAAAATGGAAGGATTAGCAATCTAGCTGGGGTACACAATGGTTTCGCTTCAAGCTGACTCTCCTTGAGGCTTCAGAGATGCCAGCGAATAACATGAAAGAAAGAGCTAGAGATAGTTGAGTTATACTGAAACGTGGAATTCCAAAGATTAAGAAATCTCAGTGCCCATGAATAACTTTTCTACCCCTTGGACTCCCGAGCCCTTTCAGCCAAGTGCTCAGAAAAGGAGCTGCTTGCGTTCCTGCTTGAATTTCTCAGCTCGTTCTCATTATGGTATTTATAGTGTGCTTGGGGTTGACTTGGTTGTTGCTTCTTGGGAGAATGTAACTTGCTGATTCCTGTCCTTTCATTACCTTTCCATCTGCTGGGAAAACTTCCTCCTGTGACCCTGCAGGGTTTTAGGTGACAATGTGACACACCTGCCAGTGACAGGGAGCTACCACATCAACTAGCGTTCCCCACCACTTTGCATGGCCGTGCTTTTCTCGTGCACACGCGAACAGAGGACTCGGTGCGGGTGTCGGAAAGGTGTCAAGCATTTGCTTATTTAAAGGAGCATATTTAAATGTGTTACACTTTATGTGCCTAACATATTTGTGCCAACCGCAGAAAATACAAGCTTAGAGGTGTAATCGGTTTGCAGGCTAATCCCATACCGAGGTAGTTTAATGGATGCCATGATAAGAAGAGTTAAAAAACAATCAAACCTGAAGCTACAGTCAAGGAAAGGAAAGGCTCTGTTGATGCTCCACCCTGGTTCTGTTACTTTCCTGACATGCCAGCCAGTATCTACCCCCCACAAGCCACCCATGGGCACCACACAGCCATAGTCACGTAGAATGTGCTGGGCCTGCGACAGAGTCCGTAGCATCTTCTCTGCCTCCGGTGGTTCCCCCCTCGCAATATCCTGCAAAGTGTATTATCTCCAAGAATTACAAGGTCAGTGTGCTCGGAAGAGCTCAGGCATGAAGGGAGAGTGAGGACATGGTTGTTATGTTACCTTTATTGCACATCATTCTAGACACCGCAGAACTCTAACAAATGCAATTCCCTATTTCCTTCCCCAGTTGAAACCGGGCTTCATGCATGCCATAGCTTCCAGATGAATTAAATCGTCAAAAGAGCATGCTACATCACGGAAGTAAGCATGACCTGTCATTGCAATTCTACGTGTCATTTTTCTCCTCTTCTCTATTAGTCAATTTCTACTTTGGACTGAAACAAAAGCTCTGGTAAATTTGGAACATTCAGGAGTATGAGAGATACATTTGAATTGACGTAAAATGAATTGGGCATGGCCACTAATTTTGTCTAATGTGGCTTTCACACGAAGTGTTATGCTTCAAAATTAAATTAATCTCCAACATCCTATAAGGCAGGGAGCTAGCAGCAAAAGCGAGGGTTCTGGGGCAGTGATGGTCTACCTCATGCTGATTTTGTGACCCTATAGTGTATGACCTTAGAATGGATGGGTCCTGGACGCGGTCAGTATGCCCATCTATAAAATGGGACAAATATATCTTCTGTTTACCGAGATACAGTATTATTACAAAGATACATTTGATTTGATTAATGCTTTTGCTACTTGGCAAAGAATTGCTTTTTATACCATGGACTTGATGTTTTAGTATTCTCCTTTAAGATTTTATTTTGAAGGTGATCAGGCAAACACCAAACACCAGCAACTTCTAATAAATATATACTGTTACACTAAGCACTGGCATTTGTTTGTTTTTCCCAGGCCAAATAAAACTAGAAAGCAGAACGTAACAATTCACTCATGCTGCAAACTTTTGGACTGTAGCCTAGATTAAAAACAGCAACAATAACAACAAACAAAAAGGGCACAGTTTCCCCAGTTACAGAAATTTGTTTTATGGGCTCCAATAAATTCTTGGCACATAAAAAGTACAAAGCAATCTGCAGTCTTTGTTTGGCAGAGGCCAAAGGCTACCCATTTATGGGGATGGAGGACAGTGTTCCTTGAAAGAGATGGGTTCCCAGGTTTGAAAGAAAGGGAAGAAAGACTTCGAAGCCCACTGATGCTGGCTGCTCCGCGGGGTTTCTGCCTCAGACTCTGTTAATCCCTCAGCTTTCATAAGCAGGCGGGGGGTACCAGTTGTCGCGTCTCAAATTGCACCCAGAGGTGAAGGCTGTCAGGCATGCACAGTGCCAGTCCAAAGCTCAGGGTCCAAGTGAAGCCATGGCTGGTGACACTGAGGATTTCTCTTTATTTCCAGGCATTACAAGAGGTTTATAACCCAGGCTATTGAAATGCTCCAGTCAGTTGCTCTTCATGGGCATTTTTTTCCTTTTTCATTAAAAAAGAGAAGAAATACCGTCACATTAAAAAAAAAAAAAAGGAAAACAAAAATGAAAAAAGTCCAGACGACTTTTTCATTTAAAGATAAATGCTGATGGAAACTTTACTTTTCTGCATTGTCTTTCTTCTTTTTTAATTGAAAGGCTTGCCATGGTTGACCTGGTATAAATTTACAGCTCAGCCTACCGGCCCTGAAGTAAATCTGCATACATATTTTATGGGAAGTCACCTTTAAAATTGCTGAAATGGCGCTGTTTACCCTGCTAAGGAATGCTGTGAAGGGAGAGAGAAAGGAGTACCAAGGAGAGATGATGTGATTTATTTGACCAATCAGAGCGATGGATGGCCTCGGTAGCGTAGATTCTGGGATGCTGTCAACAGACCAGGTCACCAGCAGCAGCCCCCTGTGCTCCCAACCCAATCAGGACTCATGAAACAAGGGTCCGAGGTCAGAGAGTTTATGGCCAGCACCTGCAGGACTGCAGGCCTTCCTGTCAGGGTCGGACTTCTCCACCTCTATACGAATCACAGAGTCTCTGCCCCACTTTATTATTAGGGGTTGAACACATAGTGTTACACTGAAACTTAACAGAAATTGAATTTATTTTAACTTTAAGCTTCCACCTCACCTTTTCATTTGAATACAGTGGTTTAAACTACACAATTGCCTTTCTGAATATGGTCATTTTCAAAGACTTGTCAGAACCGGAAAGGGTTGAGCTGGGAGGCGTTAGGGATGAAGGAGACTTAATTGAGTAGGCTGGTATTATTCCATCAGTCCTCTCGCTTGATGCTCCCAAAATGGAAAATGATAAAATAACACTGGTTAGGTTTAAAGAGAAAAGGCAGCCATGACCTATAAATGGAATGAAGGAAATAAAAGGACATTCACCTAGAATTCTTAAGGGACACTGACCTTCAAACTGCAATTAAATTGTAATCAAACAGGAAAGGGAAACTTTAAGATGAGAAAATAAAACCGCATGTAGGAAAGGACATGTACTTTGACTTGAGAAATCAGGGTCTTCAGATTTACAGTTGCAAGGGAGTCGCCTTCCATATTAAACAGAAAAGTTATGGCCAAAGTTCTCAATCAGCTGCTGCTGTAGAAAAGGGCTTTAAATTTCTGTGTGCAATTATCCTCCCCACCCCCAAACCCACACTGTGCTGCATAGGCTTTGGAGCTGTACTACTCATATGCAAATCCTTGGCTTGACATTTCTGAGCTGTGTGACCTTAGGCAAGTTATAAGACCTGTCTGAGCCCCAGTTTCCTTTCTGGAAAATGGGTATAATAATGGCATCTACCCATGGGGTTTTAGCAAAGATTTAGCACATACAAGTTTAGAATAGTGAGAGCCTCAGTAGGTGGTAGCTGAAATTATTGTTGTTGTTATTTGAAAGCCAAAATTATTAAAATATGCAAAGTGGTCTCTGAACTTTTAAAAAAAATAAATGATTCTGTATCAAATCCAAGTTTTTGTTTGACTGTTTAGTTTTACATAACCAAGTATATCACATACACACCCGAAAATGAGTAAAAATGGCCACATTTGCTTGTCCCCTTCTTTCTGGTGACCGACCCTCCACGCAGCCTGGGAATGGCAGGACTGACTGGTAGTGGGTCTCGGTTTCTCTAGCCGGGCAGTTCGCTCCAGGGCAGCAGATTGAGTGCGTGCCCTTCATTCTCTCCTAAGAGTCGTCCAGTTCAACCTGTGGGTCATGCTAAGCACCTTAACAGAAAATGGGAATTGATGAAACTGCTTTGAAGTAGGAATATCTATTTAAATGTTTACTGTTTTAAGCAAAGTTGGAAATGCATGTCAAAACTAGAGGAAAAGAGTTTCTTTCACACACACAAAAAAATTCAGAAGTGTATTCATTATTTAATTGACCCAATTTTTACGCTGATGGTCTGATTAGTAATTTTGCCTGTCAATTGCCCGACTGTGCTTTATTATCTTAGGACTGCTCTGGATGAAGTGTCTAGTTCAGCGATTTTCAACCGGTGTGCCACAAGAATTTCTAAAACATGCAACACCTGACAACTTAGTCTGGGACACTGACCTCTTTTCCCTTAGATTGTCAAATAAAAAATGACAACAGCCAACACAATAGCCATCCCGGTGAATGAATCAAAATCCTACTTATTTTTTGGTCAGATTACCAAAAAATATAAAATTTATTTAGGTGTGCCACAAAATGTTAGTGATTAGTTTCTGGGTGCCATGCAATGGAAGAGGCTGAAATCACTGGTCCAGTTTAATATTAACTGTAACCTAAACACAGCAGTACAAAATATGGAAAAATCAGTGTCTACTATACCTCTATCTTGCAACAATTCAAAGCAAATGAAAAAACAAACATTTTTTCTCAGTTTATAAAGTGAATCTTTTTTTGTTATTTATCAAAATGACAAAGTATTTCATGGTTTTAGCAATGGCATTTATGTGATTCATTGTCTAAGTCTTCATATTACGTGTCCATGAAGGAATTTTGCTTGGGTTTATTTCTGACTTACTTTTATGATCTTTTTATTTATACTCACTTGGAATTTAGTTAAAAAGATTTTTAAAATTTCATATTTATCTGGATAATCATACAATTATAGAAGTTTAGAAACAAGGGAGAAACACTCTGTTCTGACTTCATGTGCGAGAGGTGAAATCTCATGTCCAGATAAGAGATTTTCTTGGCTAAGGAAAGTGCAGGCGTTTAGATATCTGATGTCATTGCTAGAGGAATTTTAGTGGCTCTTATTTTGATCTAGTTAATTGACCCCAGGGATATTTTTTAATGTAAACATTTCAGTCAGGATTATACCAATATTGAATAATTTGGTTCCAAAAAATATATTTTTTTCCGTAGCAAAAACCATTAGGACAACTTAATTTCCTGATTAATTTTCTATAGAGTGCCTTTAATGGTTTTTCATATTTTTTCATTTTCGTTTTTATTTTACTGAAATTATTTTCACTAAGATCAATTCTTTTCATTTAAATTTTATGTCAAGCATTAACTTTTGTCATTGATGAGTTATTTTTTTAAAGGATTATTGCTTTGGCCATAATGAGTTTTTTCTCTGATGGCCATTATTTCTACAAAGTGCAATTTTTATGGGTCAGTTTTCTCACTACTAAATTTTCTTAGGAATATTTTATTTTCTGACTAATTTTTAGTTAATACATTTTATAGAGTATAATTTTAGTACTTGTAAATTTTTGGTTCTAATAGTACTATTCATCATTCCTACCGGGAATGATTCATAATAAATTTTATAAATGATTCATAATTTGTGTTCATTTCTTAGTTAATCCATGAGAAAAACAGTAAGGACTTTTATGGAGGAGAGAGAGAGGGAAAGAGAACAAGGTAAGGAGAGAGATAGGCTTTCTACCAAGTAGCCCACAGCCTAGTCACTGACGTTTCTTCTCTTATAAATCAGTTTCTGAGAAGAGAAACTCCAACCCTAGAAACACAGTACAACAACCTTTGTTATTATGTGAAAAGGGCTTTTAGTTTCAATAGAGTATTTCTGTAATATTGTAGGTGTTTTCATTTCTTTGGGAATAATGGCATTTGTTTGTAAAATGACTTGAGTTATTTGAAAGAGAGCAAATGTGTGAGGGCAGAGACCATCCTGAAAGACAAAATTCTATCTTTTCACTTTCTGATATTTCCATATATTGTTCCATAGCTATGGAATGAAAGATCAGACCATAGAGATGTGATTTTCTTGGAGTTCTAAGACTACACTAGCCAAGAGAGCTTGGGCAAGTCAACTAACCACTTAAGCTTACTTCTTCTTTGGCAATGGAGATAATAAGAATTATTATTCTTATAATAATAATTATAAACCAAGACCCACTACCAGTCATTCCTGCCATTCCCAGGCTGCGTGGAGGGTCGGTCACCAGAAAGAAGGGGACAAGCAAATGTGGCCATTTTTACTCATTTTGGGGTGTGTATGTGATATACTTGATTATGTAAAACTAAACAGTCAAACAAAACCTTGAATTTCATAAAGGATCATTTATTTTTTTTAAAAGTTCAGAGACCACTTTGCATACTTTAATAATTTTGGCTTTCAAATAACAACAACAATAATTTCAGCTACCACCTACTGAGGCTCTCACTATTCTTACACTGCTTACTTATTAGAGCTTTTAAGAGGATAAAGAGCCATAAGAAGTACTGCATTGTTTTGAAACCTCTGAAGTGTTAGATCCGTCACATATGGAGGTTAATCTTCAAGAACACAGATACACCTGCCATGAAGGGTTAAGCTGGTTTCCACTCTTCCTCTGGGTGTTTCCCTGTGCTCTTTGCTGAACAACGACCAGACTTTTACATGTCAGTGTTACTACACTATTTAGAATACTGATTTTAATTAAACCACTTCTGGGCAAGCGAGGAACAGCAAAACAAATATTGAAATGCCATTCTAGACCCAAGCACACTGGTCTAAGCAAAGGATGGAATGCTGGACTAATGATGGCCTGGGGTAAAATAAGCCATCATCCAGTTTTCCAAGAAGTCTGCCAGTAAATGTGGTTTTAAGCTCCATGTGGTATGTGTTAGATGTGGAAAAGAAGATAGGGACACCCTAATGGGAACAGAGGGAGGTGGTAAGCCTTCAGAGACACCTATTTCAAGTGTCTCTGAACAATAAGAAACCAGACTCCTAGAGAGAACAAGAAAAATAAACTCAATGAGTTTTGAAAAGAACGAAAAAAGAAAAAAAAACCTTGAATCTAATTTAGAAAAAAACAAACAAACCCAAAACCAGGCTACAAAATCTTGGCTTCATTCCTCTTAATAATGAACAAGTAAATGAATAATTGTTGTGTTCTGAGGCTCTGAGTTAGTCATCAACACCAATCAGTTCTATCTCTGCAGCCTACTTCCTATCATCCGCTGCTCTCTGTTTCCCACTCCAATGCCCCAGTCTGGACAAATCCACCCCACACCCACCCCTGTGCCATCTCTTACCAGTGGGGCAGGCTGGTGCAGAGAGGAGTGCTTGGAGTGAAGGGATCTCTCTCTCCCTCTCTCCTCCCTTCTCTTTTCTTCTCTCTTCTCCTCTTTTCTCTTCTCTCTCTCCTTCCTCTCTCCTCTGTCTCTCTTCTTCCTCTCTTCTCTCTCTCCCTCCTCCTCCTCTTCTTCCTCCTCTCTCTCTCTCTAACACACACTCAACCTCTTTGTGTGCATGTTTCTGCTCCACAGCAGCCACGCGGGTCTAACGAATTCCAAGAGTGGACTCCAAGTGTGGGCCTAGGCTTAGCCAGCTGGAGTGCAGCTGGGACACCGACTAAGCTAGCTGGATGGTAAACAAAGACTGGACTGGACTGAGCCAATGGTAGAGAACTCTTGGACCTTCACCTTTTTACTGGGCTGGATGAAGACTGGGCTGAATTTTTTCCGTAGTGGGACAGACAGAGATGAGCACTGGAGCTAAACCTGGACAGACTTTGTGTTTGCTCCAGCTTCAATAAATCTTACCATTAGGCCGTAACCTTCCAAGCATGGGTCTCTAGAATGCTTTCCTTGGACTCCATGTCCAAGGAAAGAGCTCCATTTCTACCAGTAACACTTTGACAACCCTCCACCTCTTACCCATTTTTCCTGCCCAAGACAATTCAGGCAGGGAAAACTGCTTTGGGAATGAAGCCTTGACTTTAATCACCTGGGGAATCTTCACCCTAATAGGAAGGTTCCAATCCCGTTAGCGAGATATCCGCTGTGTCCCACTGCTTCTGAGTTGTCTGACAAGAATTGTCCTGCTATGTATGTTCTGCTCTGTCTCAACTACCTACCAATCACCTGTTCTCACTTCTGAAACCTCAGGCCCCATCTCCCCTTCTTCTTTTTCCAAATATACCCAATTGTTGCCTCATTATCTTTGGAATTTTCATGCCTATGTGGATTCCCCATGTACATGTATTAATTAAAACTTTGTTTTTCTCCTGTTCATTTGTCTCTGTTAATTTGATTACTAGCACAACCTAGAAGAACTTAGAAGGTGAGAGGAAATGTATTAATATTTTTAACCCCCACAAGGGTAAGCTGCTATAACAAAAAGTTTAAAGAGTACAATGGTTTAAGTAGGATAGATGTGTCTTTCCCACAGAATGTTCAGTGCTGAGTCATCCAGGGCTAACTAGGGCACCTGCCATCTTTAGGTTTTAAATGACTGCTACTGTTGTTTCCATTTGCTAGCCAGTGGGAAAGGGACCAGGCCAGGGGAATTCATACCAAGGTCTTGCGGTAGAGGTGGCACTTACCCCTTCTTACAATCTGACTGTCTAGACCTAAGTCACATGGCCACATCAAGCTGTCAGAAAGGTCAAGAGAAGTGTAGTGTTTAGCTGGTTGGCCACATGCTCCACTAAAACATGGGAGTTTCCTTAGTAAAGAAGTGGATTATCATGAACAGTTAACAGCCTTTGTCACAAATGATTTCCCTTCTCTCTGCCATTGCAACTGTATCTCCACTTTCCTCCCCTTCTACATACCGCATGGTCTGTTACCACTCGGCAACCTGCTGTAATCCACACCTGCTGGCACACGCCAGTATGTGCACCTTCTTCTGCTTCCCCGGGGGGCTCCGACTCACTGTGGAAGGACCACTTGAAAGAGCCCTTCCTTTTTAGAACTTTTTCCGATGCCTTCACTCCCTCGGAAAATGTAATCACTACATTATTCTTCCCTTGGGCTTTATATATAACTTTATTAAGAACTTTAATTATTTATGGCTCCAGCTTCTCTCTAGGCTGGAATCTCCTTAAGATCAGGGATTTATTTTGTTCCTATTCTGAATCCCTAAAATTTAGTATTTGTCTGGCTCATACTTAGCCTAGGTATGATGAATGAAGTTTACATAGAAGTAGAACAGTCAAGCCAGTGTTTCCATTAATTGCTGCAGAGTTTAAGACGGCTCAACATTGAATTTTCCCAGCATTGCTGGTAAACTGATAGAACAAGTACATGGGAGAAGTAAAGAGAAAGGAAATTGGAGTCATTCATGGATTTATTTAGAATGCCAACTATCTTTTGCTCAGAGACCCTTACACAATCAATACTTAATCTGTTCATTTGTTGATGAAGAAGTTGAGGTCTAGAAAAGCAAAAACCTTATTTATGCTCATCCAAGTCTTCAAAGTACAGCAAGCCTTGTACTGAGGTCTCCATACTTCCTTTGTAGAACTATTGCCATATACCTTGTTCTAAAAAATAATTTTCTATGGGATTGCAAATACCAAAATATTTAATAGGATGATAGTGAGGTTAGGTGGGTTTATTTTAAACATTTTGCAAATCTTGAGGAAGTTAGTAAGATTACTAAAAATCATAATTTTTAGGGACAGACTACTGCTTGAAAAGGAGAGAAAAAGAGTGAACAGTATGTAGCTTATACTGTATAGCAAAACAGTAGCTTAGTCCAAACCCTAAAGTATTGTGGTCTAGTAAAAAATGAAATATCTGTCGCTTTTTCTTTTTACTTATGACTCTTTCCATTTATGTATTTTGAGGGCTAATTACTGGCAAATATAAATTTTAAGTCATGTGCTTAAAAAATGCAGAATGTCAGCATTGGAGGCAGAATGAAACTTTTCAATCTACAAATTCAGATTTTACTTCAGTTCCATAAAGGCAGCAAGTTGAAGCACTCAGGTCTTGCTGACCGAAAGCAGAACCCTATTTGTGTGCAGTGTTTAACTCAGAAGTCCTCTATGATCACTCTGTCTTGCTGCGATTTAAATAGTATTGGCTTGAGCCCCTATCTGACTTTGCGAGAATGGTCCAACAGCTTCCTTGGGAGTCCTGTGAATTCCTGAGGGCTCATGTTCTCTTGGTTCCTCATAGCTCTTGGTGTCTGCTGTTCTGGATTCTCAACTGTGTTAGAGTCTTGCCTCCCACAACTGCTGTTTTCCCTGCTTCATGCTAAGCCACAAGTGGAACTTGACTGTTTTTGGATTTCCCTTAGGCTTTCCTTACAAGGCATTTGTATGCATATCAGATTTTACTGAAGTTTGACCCTCTATGAAGGAAGCAACACATTCTGGAATACAAAATCACTTAGACATCACTCATCCCTGTTCCTCAGAGCCCTTTGTCCCTCCTGCCACAGGTGACTACTATTCTGCACAGGCTCTTACTTCCTGCCATGCTGGCAACACCCTTTTTCACTCAAGTTTCCTACATTCTCTGGAAAGTTGGTTCTTATGCAGAGGAATTGAGCACCTATTCTCTGTGGCCCTCGGCCTCCCTTGGGATGCCCAGAGCCTCAGTAATGTGTTTAGAGAAAGAGCTTCTGCCTTTTGTCATCAAGAACAGCCAACAGAGGTTTTGAGAGTTGAGTGTCTCCTTTATCCCTTCCTTCTAAGCCTCTGTCATGGTTTTGGAATTTAACCTTCTACTGATGGGAATTGTGCTACTTAGCTCCTTAGAAATAGCTAAAATCAGATCAGTTTCAGTTTTAATAAAAAAATTTCCCAGACCACTACACATGATTTAAGGGCTAATCAAGAAGATCAAGTATGCAAACAATTATTGGAACTGAATGACTAATAGTTATAAACCCCAAAATATCCAGGACGAGCAAGTTTTAGTGAGCGAAGTTTATGGTATCTTGAATTTAATTCACATAAAAACACTGAAATCTTCAACAGGAAAATGGCACTAGAAGGGAAAGAGTGGTGTAAGAAAGGTAAGAATACGAAAACACCCTCATGCCTGCTCTTTTGCTGTTTAGCCCATAAAGCGTTTTACATTTCTAACAACTGAAGGAGCTCAAAAGTAGAACGGTCACTTATTATGATTCTTGAATGATTTGTTTTCTGTTGGCTATTCTCCACTTCTCCCTCCCAGCCCCCGCCCCCGCACCATCAGATCTATTCTTCATTATGCTCTCTGTGTTAGGCCTAGGAGCCTGACCCCCAGCAATTATACTGCCTGGGCTCCCCTGCCTCCTGGCTTCCAGGTGGGTTTGGCCAATGGAAGGCCCAGCAATGGTCTGGGGGACGTCAGGAGAAGGAGGCCAAGACAAGCTTTTGCAACTCCTTCCCCACTCTGGGTGCATTTTCTGGAAGTGGCTGTGTTACTACATGGCTACAGTGACAGCCTGGTCCCCCCTCCGTGGTTCCAGCTCTCCTGGGCCTGGTAACACTCCAGTGGCTCACAGGCCTGGGGTGAGATAACAACTGCCTGTTGGTGTTTGTCATGGGCGCCTCATCTTCCCTGTTTCCTCGACTCTGCCTGCACCTCTCTAAGTTGTATCTTTGTCAAAGTCTCTCATCTTACCTGAGATCTGTTTTCTGCTAAAGCAGTCAGCAGATATTCTGAATAAATAACACAGGGTGGTAGAGGTATTTTCTAATAGAATAGGATCAGAGATTCCAAACCTGTCTGTGGATTGGTTGGAGCTAAACATGACACTAACTATAGAGCTAAAGTTTTCACTGGTCTAGTGTGAAATTTAAAAAAGAAGGACAATATAGATTTTTAAAAAGTTGAACTTGTTCAACTTGGAGTACTATATTGTTTTCATTATACATCACCTTCCTACTTTCTGTGGTTAAAATGATGCTTCTTGAACGCCATCAATATGTGTTCCTAAATGTACTTACTTGGCAAAGCAGAAAGTTACCAGTGAGTGAGTGCCTTGAATTCATTTGAAAATATAATAGTCTGTAAAATCCAAAAGTCGAGGGGCCACTGGACTCTAAGCCATTTATGGTATTTATGAGCCAAATCCCCAGAAATGCATTTGTGGAGATTGCTGATTCTGCAGTATTTCATGAATGGAACTACCTGGGGAATTCACCTAAGAACTCACTGCCCTGGTGGTCATTGTTCTAATGTCTCCCTGGCACGGGAGGTGGCTCTTTCCATAGCAGGGGACTCCCAGGGAACAGCCCTGTAGGGTAGGGCTTGTAGCTGAGTTTCCACAAACCTGAGGCAGTGAAAAGGACAGAATCACCCTTATTTTTCCTGGAGAGTGAGTTTCTAGTGCCTTAGGAACTAGGCTGCTCTGGGATACTCTCCATCTGAAGATAATTTCTTTATATGATCAGAATTGACAAGAATGGTTATTCTCAATGGAGCGATTCTCACTAATTATTAAAATAGCCTTACCTTTAATTCATCAGTTTGCTTAACTCTATTTCCTTAAAGTCTAAAGCAGCTTTTTTTCCCTACCTGTATGATTGCATTATTGGGCCTTCTGTCATTTCGTGTCCTGACTTCTTAAGTTTTTCTACTTACCCTCAAACATAGACTTTGTTTTCTAGACCTGCCACTGCCCTTAACTGTCTGGTAACCTTGACCAAGTCCTTGAACCCCTCCCTGATACTCAGTTTTCTCATCTTAGAAGATGATGGGGTTGGTCAAAAAGATTTTTAAAATTTCTCTCAATTCTTTATGATGTAAGCCTCAGTTACTTCCCAGTTTTGAGTTTATTCAGGAGTTTAATACCAATTCAAACCCATAAATTAATTGCTGGGATTTTAATTCATTTTTGCCAGCATTTTAATGCCTGTGTATGTGTCACTATGAAGTTTAACTTGGCAGATGAGCAACATGTATGATTGAAATCCTTGTCAAAAGGAAAGTGCTTCCTGAAGGTCTATGTTCATTGTTTCCCAGCCTCCCCTCCTCCTATTTCTTCATCCTTTTAAAATTTTGTTTCTGATCATAGAACTAAAGGTTTCAGCTAAAAACCTCTAAATATGGACTCTACCAGCCTGGGCCTCCCTGCCTGTCATTTGGATCAATCCTGTCTGATGCATGTTTCATTCACCCTGTGTCCTTTGATTATTTTTCTCTGGTAGAAGAAAAAAACTTAAATTAAATCAGTGACTCTGTCAACAAATGTCATTGGAAATTTCTTCAAGCAGTAGCTTGTTCTTATTTGACAATCTGATCATTTTAACAGTATGATGTTATGTTCATCATCCATGGGAAATTAACTTCCTCGGGTTGTGTCGATACCATGTTCAAATAACCTCATGGAACATTTTAGCACAAAAACTTTGACAAATGGGTTTGGATCCATGCTGTGCCAAATGCTCTGATGATGAGAAACATATGGATTGTCGATAAACATGCTGACAAGGTCGGAAATTTTTACCGTTATGTTTAGGTGCTGAAACAACTTCATGTGTAGATGTAACTCACATGTCTGTTTTTACCCATTAGAGAAAGATCTCACTGGACCTCATTTGCTGCTTTCCTTGAACAACTTCCCCTCTAGGCTCTGAGTGAGCTTTCTGGGCAGGACATTGTCATCTGCCTTCATTTGTACAGTGCCTGGCACAGAGGAGGAACTCAGCACTGCTGATGACATGAGCCATCTCTCCGTTAGCGCCTGCATCGTGCTGACACCCACTCATGACTAAGTTCTTGCTTTGAGGGAGATCAGGGAGAGGGAGGTGTGAGCCCAGCTCATCTCTATGACTTTCTCAGGTCCCTAGACTATACCTTCTCAAAAGATGATGCTACAGTCACCACCAAGGAATATGCTTAGAGATCTCAGGCTGCCTAGCACTTCATTAAGAATGTGAGGATCAGGAAAGGCAAAGGCAAAGGCAAAGAAAAGATGGAAGAGAGATGTTAGTTTAGTGTTGTATTTTGCTCAGATATATTGGGAAAATTGCTTAGATATGATTCATAATAAAATTACATTTCAGGTAGTTTTCAACCCTGTGCTAGGTTGTGGGACTCTTGGTATTGGGTAAAACTGGGTATAATTTAGTAATCAGAAAATTTCTTAATTGATAGAAACTTCTCCCAACCAAACCTCTGCTTTTTTGGTGGGTGGACAGGGGATCATTTAAAAAAAATTTAAATAAAAGGACACATGGACAAAGCCAAAGTGGGGTAGGATGGAGGGTGGGAGGTGGGGAGGGCTGGTGGGGGGAAGTTGTGGGGGGAAAGTGGAGGCAACTGTACTACTAAAACAAAATACAAAAATTTTAAATAAGACCCACAAAATATAAAGATAGTTTGTATCTTACATATTTTATAGTTTGCGACACTGCCTGTGCCACTTGGTCCCACAGCGAATCCATATGTTGTGCACTGGGCTGGTGACGTCTTCCCACCTTGTGGAGTAAGGAACAACGGATGGTGGGAGGAGGGTGAGGCAGGTTAAGAAATGACTTATCAAGACTTCAACTCAGGTTCTTGAATTCAGGCCTAGGGCTCCTTTTCATGCTGCCACAAGCCACTCAGGCCCCTGGAATCTGTGCTGAGTTGTGTTCTGTTTGTCCTGAGGAGAACTGAGTGCCGAGTGTTTTCATGGCAGACCCTGATCCAACTACAAAGACACTCATTACTGTTCCTCTGTAGGTTAGGATCAAGCAGTTTATGTTTTCACTTCTTAACTTCTGGTATTCTTTTTTTCAAATAGTAGTGATTTGGGGGAATAATACCTAAACTTAAAAATCTAAAATTTTATCTTAAGGCACCTATTGTCCACATGTCTGATGGCAGAACTCTGACCATCGTCTAGTACCTTGGAGGCAGGTTTGTGTGATCCTGGAAGGGAAGGGATCTCTTCAGGGCCAGGCATGGGCAGTCTGCCTCCCTGTGCCAAGGTCTCCTCTTCTCTCTCTCCTCTTCCCCCTCTGTAGCTCCCAGTCTCTCGCCCAGTCATTTCTCAGGACCTGGTCATTTTTCCTTCCCTCCCACCATGAGGCCTTTAGAACCTTAGTGTGAATTTATGTTGGTCCTTTATCTTACTCAGAGCTGGTCCATGTTACTCAGAGACCATTGCAGTCCTGCAGCTGTGAGTTTGAAACCTGGTTGGCTGACTGTGGACTTTGCCCTCTCCGACCTCAGCTTCTTCCTCTGTGCTGGGGGTTGCCATGTGCTCCTTCAGATCTACTTCTCACTCTTCCCTCGCCTGCTTGTTGAAGATACACCAGCAGCCCTCCCTGCCATCTGGTTTCTGGTTGGGCTTGGCTGATGGAGAGCACCGGCACAAGGTTGGCGGGTGGGAGGAGGAAGACGGGGTGTTTATTCCCCTGACGTCCGCTCTGGGTCACTTCTGGCTGGCCACAGACCTCTACACAGGCCACATCTGCTGTCTCTCTGGGTTCTGGGAGGCCTTCTGAATGCTTGCCCTGCAGGCCTAGGATGAAGGGCACACCTTTCTTTCTTTTGCTAGCCCCAGGACACTGCAGCTTTTAGATTCCCTAAACCCTGCTATACGTATTTGTAAGTAATGTCCTTAGTTGTCTCTCCACTCACTTAGGTGTGCCGTCTTCCCACCAGGAAATAGCATTGTGACAATTAAATGAGAGTATATTTGTAAGTTGCACCCAGAATGCCCAGTGTATATTTCATTGATGCCATTTCCTTTGCTCACTCACCCTCACTGATTCTTTCAACCTTTTAAATCGTGTCTCTGACCATGGATCTGAGGGCTTTAGTCTCATGTCAACTTTAGGTATTAGAGCAAGTTTGGGGGTCCTTTTAAAACTGAAGAACCTTAATGCCCTGAAGCCACTCACGTTGGGTATAGACTAAGCTGACAAGCTTAGTCCATAGTTGTCTTTGCCATCACTAAAGGAATAGCACTCACTGAATAATGAAAGAACTCCTCTAGACAATTAATATAGACTCCCTAAATTCCTTCACTTGAGAGCCATGGACACCTGTCCCTCCATTTTGGGGACAGCTGGAGGAGCGGAAGGTCAGGAGGCCAGAGAGTTGCTCTGTCTCTGCCTGCAGAGCTACACTGGGTGAGCCAAGCAGAACCTGTCCTCCATAGACCAGCATTTATAAACGCTCTTGCATGCCATTCTCACCACCCGCAGATGATGCCCCAGCCAGTGACTAACTGAACCTATTTGCTTCATTGCTGGCTGAGTGACTGTAGTACTTTCCCTGGAATTTATGACAGATGCTGACCAGCAAGCCTTTTAGAAATTGGAATATTTTAGGCATTTTTAGAGAATTAGGCTCTGAGGCTCCTTAGTAGACATGGAGTTGGAGACCTGACCTCTCCCCCATTTTTCTTCTCTACAGATCCAGTAACACAACAGCCAATTAAGGGAACAATCAGGCTGCGTGCCTTACCAGGCACTGTATCCATCACTGAAGGACTGAGCAGAATGAACAATTTGTGTATTCGGGGTAAACATATTTCAGAAATGAATGCACTCAGCCATCTGAGTTTATATCCAGAAATAAAATTAGGGTTAAATATAGAAACAATTGGCTTCCCTCTGTGCTGAAGACGTTGGTAATGAATTTTCTAGAGATGAGCACCCTAGCTTTCTGTACTCCAGTGACACTCAGGGCTGATGGTTTATGGATTCCAGTGTCATTCGTTTGTGATGGACACAGAACTCTGGGTGACTGATGGCTGATTTCTTGGAAGCCAGGCTCTTAGAAACATTATATGTGTGTAGGAGTCATTTTGGCTATAATTTCAAGTGTCATATTCTACCTGGAATGGACCAAGTCCAATATTTTCATTACTAACTTCCTTCAATTAACTTTGCTTTATCTTAGCAGGCAACACGTCTTATTGTCACTCAGTGTCAGAAGGCAATTAACCCAGTGACATAACATGAGGGAAAAAAATGTTCAAAGACAAAGCAAACACACCTGGAAAAAATTACTTGGTGATTTTCTCTTCTTAATTTATTTCGCAGCCATCAAAGCCTGCATCCAGATTTTATTTGGCCATTTTCCTTTCTTTACAAAGTTGCCATTTCTTTAGCCCTGTAAACACAGGAAGCCAATGAATTAGACTAACTCTTACTTTGACACAGAGATGGAGGCAGCAGCATGGTGGGCTTCTATTGTCTGGGAGCACGTCAGGGTTCTGTTCTGCACACAGGGAGCAGCCAGGGGTCAGTAGAAGATGTTCCTTGAGCACCTCCAGAGTGAATTTGTGAGTAATCTTGGGGTTTTCTATGCTGCTCAGGAGAGAGATGGGCCTGGAGGGAGAGATGGTCCCAGGGGTGATTAGGAGGGAATCAAATCTGCCAAGTCAAACCAGGAGCTCTGGATGCATTCCTCTGGTGTTTATTTCTATTACTTCAGAGAGAAATCTGGACATCCTGGAAAGAAAGAAACAGGCATCCAGATATCTCCCCTAACACAATGCCCTGCTTCTTCCATTCTGACTTCTGCTGAGAAAGGCACAGCATTTCCAGACGTGGTCCCCTTCTTCCCTTTTAGATATCTGTGTTCAGGTAGGGAGGCAGGAGAAAGAGTGAGTGTCCACCTGTCCTGGACAGCCCTCAGTTATCTTTGCTTTGCTCTGGGTGACCTGATCTGCCGAGGGAGGCCCCTGGGGACTTCTCATCCCTCCACTATCTCTCCCTGAAAGGACCATCACAGATGAGGTCCAGAGAGGCTGAGCTGCTTTCCCAGGCTCACACAGCTGGTTCTTGATGAAGGGGGCTTCTTCCAGATTCCCCACTTTTGCCCAGGGTCTTGGATACTGTGGGCAGCAGTGGCGGGCCCTCAGGGAGTGGTGGCCTAAAGCAGATGAGTCCTGCAGTGTGCTTGGCTGGGGGAGGTACCTTGTAAAGAAGGCAGCCTGCTGGTCCAGAAAGAGCACCTTGTGAGGCTTCTTTCAAGTGTCATGCCCTCTGGCATGTTGCTTCCCTCAACACCAAAGTCGGCTAAGTACCTCTCTGTGAGTCCATTTAGACATCCACCTGGTATATTCAATTTGTCTGTCGTTTCCAAGTGATTAATATTAAAGGTGAATTTTTACTGAACATTTACTATGAGCTAGGAACTCTATTAAGTGGTCTAAAACACTGTTTCCTTTAATTTTAACAACAGTCCTATATGGAGATTTCTATTATCCTCATTGTACAGAGGAAGAAACGGTAAGAATGTTGCTCCAGGGCACGGAGCTAGGAAGTGACTGAACTTAAACTTTTCAGAATAATAAATACCCAATAACTCCATCTTTAGACAAGTTTAGGCAAGATCTTGGAAGAGCAGGGGGGCAGGAGAGACTATTTCTGCTATTAAGTGACCGTCTCGCCAGCCTCCTGTTCCTTCAGTCCAGTATACACTGAACATCATGCAGGAACAGCTGCTCCTGATTCGTATTATGAGGGAGGGTTGTACAAAGTGTTAAGTAAACAAAGTAGAGGGAGTCACACACTGCCCGGGGAGCAAGAGAAATTTCACAGAGAAAAAACCTTGGACTTGGGTCCTGAAGGATGTGCAGGAATCCTCCAAGTGCAGGAGGCCATAGGACATGCACAGAAAGGAATGGCGTGTGTGAAGACGTGGGGAAGGGCCTGTGTGGTCACAGAAAGCAGAGGTTTGCTGTTGCATTGGGCAGGGGGTGCACAGTAGGGATTTGAGGACACGGACAGAAAGAAAGGGAAAAATTCAGTAGTGAAAGGCCTTACACTGTTAAAAAAGTTAGAAAGGCTTGTGCCAACTATATTTTATAGTGAAGGATGGAATTAATTATCTGAGAAATTTTTTAAAACCCTGTAACTTGAATGCATTTAGAACTATTGGGTTGTCCAAACAGTCTGTTTAGTTTTTTTCTGTAAAATAAAAGGCACATTTTTCATTTTCACCAATAACTTAATTGATTTGGATACTGTGAATATATCATGTGGTGTAAGGTTGATTATTCTCAATTAATGTCTCAGTTTGATCTCTATCAACTTCAACTGGTCTCCCCGACCAAGGAACGTCATCCGGTAAGCAATCTCCAGCCTGGAACTGGAACTCTGCAAACCACTTTTGACATGTTCAGTCAGTCACAGCGCCTTCTCCATACACTGCACAAATCTTTTTTTATGTTTCAGTTGCTTCTTTACCTTTCTTGAAATAATAAAGCATAATATGCTGAAAATGTTGCCTATTTTTTCCATCTTCAATATTAAAATGGCTACATAAAAATTCACCAATTTTGATAAATTTTTTAAAATGCACACTGATATGTCAGCTGTCACAATACAGTCTAACAAAATTGTTTCGAATGAAGTTAAAGACAACTAAGCATTACTGGAGCCTTCTCATGGAAAAAAACAAACGAACTTTTGGGCTAACCCAATAGCACGAAACAATGGAAACCAAGACATTTTCACAGTGGTAACTGCATTCCACAGCCTGGAGCCCCCAGTTTTCGTTTTCTGCCACACCCTGGGGTTTATGGCACAGTGCGTTCGGGTAGGGTTAAAGATTCCTCTCCTGTCTGGTACAGCATGGACAAGTACCTTCGCCTCTGTTCTCTTCTCCGGCATATCCGCCTCCCAAGGCCTGATGTGCTTTCTTTTGTTGCTCTGGGCAATGCCCGAGTTAATGCTACCCAATCAGTGAAATCTCTTCATACAAAGTTGGCTACATTAAAATGAAACAAGCTAAAAATATTCTCTGGGCTCTCTTTCCAATGGAATCTAGTTAGCTTCCTGTGTTCTAAAATGCTCATGAAGATGAGAAACTCATCAAAAGATGGAAACTCATACCATTACCAAAAGCCAGGATTCATTAGACAACCAGAATTAACTGTAAGGCCCAGAGAACCTGACTGGAGTCTCACTCGTAACTTGCTCAACTCAAAGCTGACAGAAGCCCCTCCAACTCTCTTGTATTTGGGGTCTTCGGTTTTAGGTATGAGAGGTGTATACCAATCTTTATACCAATAACAGGGTCTTTCTACATCTGGCTTCCCAAATCTCCTGAATTAGAATCTCCACGGGCAGCAAGAACACAGGGCAGAGGACAGAGGGTGAAATAAAGACTGTGGCAAAGGCATTTTGGGACATACATTCTTGGCAGTATAGCACATTGGAGATTATAGATTTTCATGGGATGGATCTCCTCAGCAAGTCAAAAAAACAGGAAATGGGATCTCCTTGTCCCAGTAATGGTCCCATTTCAGTCCAACAGAATCCATACAAGATGAAGGCCCAGTGTTGGTCTAGCAGAACCCATACATCGTGAACGTTTTGCTCTAGTAGGTAAGGAGACAGCAGGTAGGCATGTCTACCTGCTTTTGTCTTTAGTATGAGAAAGGCTCTTGACCAGCCTGCAAACAGACAGAAAGCTGGGCCAAGGATAACCCACATGCAATTTCTACTGGCGAACACTGAGTCAAGTCCTAGCCTCTAAGAAACAAGAGCAGAAGCCATAAAGAGATAAAAAGAAAACAGGATGAGATGAAAGGTGTATGAGTAAGATCAGCCAAAATTACAAGGATGCTAAGCATGCAATGGCAGAATGAATTCCATGTTGGAGGCAGTAAAATCAGAATTGAAGTTATAAAATCAAGTCCTGGACAAATTTGCAAAGATTTCTCAGGATGCAGAGGAAAGGAAAAAGGTAAAAATGATGAGAGAGACCATGAAAAATGTTGAGGATGATAAATGAAGCTCCCACCTAAAATTTATGTTTTCTTGAGAAAGAAACCAGGAGAATTAGAACTAAAGGAATAATCAAAGTCATCATTAGAAGAAACTGAAGTAGGCAGTTATTTAGCCCAGGAGAGGGAGATTTAACATGAAAAAATGAGACAGGTAAGGACCCTGCTTTGGATGAATGGCGGGTTCTGGTGGTTTGGCTCCTTACAAGCACTGGGCTGGGGGTGATGAGGCTCCTGGGTGGGTTGGGGGTTGCCCTCTCAATGTGGCAGAGCTATGCCAGACTCCGAGACGTGTTGGACAAGGGAACGGGTGCCATGACTTTTTCGTGGACTGGGGCCTGATAATGCGTCTGCCCACCTTCTGCCTCTGCCCAGCAAACTCTGCCCTGGCAAAGTCTGGGTTCCCTTCTCCTAGGGTTGCCAGATTTAGCAAATAAAAATACAAGATGCTCAGTTAAACTTCAATTTCAGATAAACAAATTGGAACATATTTACACTAAAAATCGTTTATCTGGAATTCAAATTTGAAATCCTGTATTTTATCTTGGCGACAACACCCCTTTGCCTGCCCTCACTTCTCCCTGCCAGTTGCCTCCCCTCCCCTCTGCGCTTGGACTCCAGAATAAATAGCTGCAGGTTTGGGATTCACTTGTTGATCCTTTGGCTAGTCCTTACCTGAAAAACCCAAGCTTGGAACAAAGGAGAATATCACACAGTCAGTATTTCCCGGAGGACAGTTTTCACAGCATTCTCCTTCTATCTGAGGTCCGATGCAGGCTCCTACATTATTTCTAATTCTGCTATTAACATTTTGCCAAAGCTGTTGTCAGAATACATACTTTTAGTTAATAAAATGACCATTACACATGTATAAAGTTTATCTAAGAATATTGATATTTATTTAAAATTATATACATTTGCACCTGAAGTTGTTTGAAAGAAAAGTTCTCCAAAATCTTTATAGCAATTACCTCTGGGCAAAAAAAATAAATTTGAGTGATAGTTTCTTATTTCTCATGATGTGTTAACACAAGAATGTAACATTTTATAATAAAAATATACTTTTACTTAAAAAAAGTCAATTATATTTTAAGATGACATATGCCTCAAAAATCTTCCTAGTAGTGCCTACACTTGATTTGTGTGAGAATTGCCAGGGGAGCGCTCACAAAATGCAGATGGCTTCCTGGGTTTCACCTCTGACCTAATGAAGCAGAATCCCCCGAGCTGGGCCTAGGAAGCTTCCCAGGTGGTTCCGCTGGAGCTGGGTAGCATTTGCCCTTGGACTAGCATTCAGGAACCACTGACTTAGAAAGAGCACGTGCAGACTCAGATTGCCCAGGTGTGGAGAGACTCTCCCTCAGCGGCTGGTGTGCAGGCTGTGACTCCAATGAGGATAAATAACCACTTTCCTGCAGTCAGCTGTGGCCCGGTAAATTTCCTTTAGTCTGCCACTCTGCTTATTTTGAGAAGAGTTACTGGAGTCTTTTTGAAAAGATAGTTGGAATCTGTGAGGGAAGGGCTCCAAGCCTCATCACCCCAACTGAGGGCAGCAGCCTTGGTCTTCAGAGAAAGGTCCCCGACAAGCCTCAGGCCCAGAGTGCAAATGGAATCAGAGTGGAAATGGCTTGTTCCAAGCCACCCAGGAGCAGAGGCAGGAGATGAGACCATCCTGGGTGAGAAGAAGGCTGAGCCTTACACAGTCCTCCGGGGCTCTGCTGGAATGCCACCCATTTGTAATAAGAACTTAGGTTTAAATGTTAACAAATGTCTCCTTGAAACAGTATTTTAAGTTGAGGCAGAGGCAGGAAGAATAGGGTTAAGGGCTCACTAGCCTGGTTAGGCAGAGTATGCAATTCGCATTCTTTCTGCTCTCTTTCAATTCTAGGCATACTCGTTTTTGTTTTTTTTTTTAATTTACTTTTATCACTGGGTCCTGATTACATAGGGAAGCGAGGGTCCAGTCTGGAGGCTAATCTTGCTAAGCACGAACACCGAGAGGAAAGGGCACAGCCCAGCGACCTTTGGTTCCCCTGCAGCTCTTTATCTTCTAGGGAAGGAAGCAGGAAGGTTGGGGAAATAGACATTCCTTTGGACAGAAAGTATCTCCAGACAAATGTCCTTATCATTCAGTTTCCCTTATCTGATCACCTACACAGTTTTTCAATTACAAAACCTCAGGTTTATTTGACAGATTTAAGGTGGGGAAAAACCAAAGCTGATTAATTTATTTCTGGAGTTTCAAGGAACTGGTTATCTTAGAGCTGAATGGAGCAGCCAGTCTGAAACTTATATCCTTGTCCATTAGTCCATTTATCCATCTGTCTGTCCATATATCCACCCATCCATCCATCCAATAACATTATACTAAGCACTGGGTAAGTAGAGATGATGAATAGTAAGTGGTGTAATAAGTGATGCCCTTTGCAGACTTTTTTAGCCTAGCAGGGAAGATAGACCTATAAAAATTATAATAAAACATTTTAAATGCTAATGCATAGATATAAAATCAACATCAGAATTGTTGATGCACTGTAGAATAGCTTTAAGAGCCACGCTCTTGAGCCAGACTGCTAGGTTCAAACCCTATCTCTCCCGTATGTCTTCTGTGTAAGCTTGGGAAAAATATTAAACTTTCTGTGCTCCAGTTTCTTATCTACAAAAGGAGAATAAGTGAGGTGTCTATCTTATAAATTTCTAAGGAGGATTAATGAGTTAACATATATTTATCTCAAAAATTCAGAAATCATAGCCTAAAATGCAAGTATATAATAAAACAAGGAGTTTGAGCAAGTATTTCTAACTTCTGGCCAAAGATGTAACCTTTTCTACATCTTTGACCTCTTGCCTCCCCAAATAGCCCACCTGTAACAGCACGAGGACAGTGGTGAGCACATGGGATGTAAAAAAGAACTCTGTGAAAGATTACCAAATTGCCTCTGGAACAGTGTTTTTCTTCCTTTTTAGGGTCATGGATTCTTTTGAATATTTGTTCATTGATTTAATAATTAGTGAGTACCTACTGTGTGATAAACATTCTAGGCACCCAGGGAACAGAGCAAAGATTGCTGCCCTAGTGGAGCTTATGTTCTGGAGGAAGGGGAATAGACAATAGCAAGAAGCATAACACACAAGTGGTTTATTTAATACGGAAGAAGTGATAAATGCTTTAGAAAGACAAGAAGAGCTGGAGCAAGGGAGTTAGGGGTGCTGGCAGGGGTGGGGAGGGACAAGGCATACTTCAAAATAGGGTGATTGGAGCAGCCCTCCCTGAGTTGGCACAATCTGAGCTTTGCTGTGAAGAAGGGAAGGGAGGTGGTGGCGCAGATACGGGAGGGAAGCATGAATGAAGCACCAAAAGCCTTTCTGTCAGGTACAGAATTGACTCAACTTATTACCTTCTGAAATAGCACTTGGCTCTTTTCAGATCTCGGCAGGGGAAGAGTAAAGGCCTGGAGTGCTACAGTATATCCTCATCAGGATGGGACTCAGAAGTTAAGGAAAAGGAGGCAACAAATCCCCTAGACTCCTGAATAGTAAAAGATTTTTCTGACTGTTTTAAAAGAGAAGCTGAAGTAGCACTTGAAAAACCAAAATGACCTGGCAAGTATTTGTTGTGAAGAGATAGTGGGGAGAATATTAAGTGGAAAGCAGGAAAATGCAAAAGCTAGAATCAGATAATTTAATCATTGCAAGAGGAGGTCTGAATTATGTGCAACCTACTTTGTATTTACTTGGTTTTCCAAATTAGATTGGAGTTTGATCTATAGGCTGGACACGGGCAATTATGCATCGCTGGGACACCTTAGAGAAGAGGTCCTGGGTGAGAGAATAAAGAAGCAATTGACATGCTAAGAATGCAAATAACGAGGACGCAGGCATACTCCACTGGGCTACAGAGGACAACTGGGGAATGATTAAAAACATGCACAAAACTAATGTAATCATTTCCTCATGACAGACACTTACTGCTCCTACCGTGCAGAAGCTTAAGCAGCCAAAAGCATTCATCGACTCAAGAGAGACTGGTTTCCGAATGTGACTGATTAAGGAATACCAGGCCTTAGGGAAATTTAAATTACAAAGCAGTGGTTCATATTTTGGAGCAATTACTAAGTCATTATCAGACATGCATTTCTCTTCATTTTTCTCTGCTTTGGGATACTTTGGGTTCCGAGATAGGTCCCCATTTCCAGCTGAAGTCAATGTGACAATATACTACCCATTTCAGCTAAGTCTGTGTCTTAGGTAAGTGTCCATAGTGCTTGGCTGATACTGTATTCATCAGAAGAAACAGCAGGGCACTGCTTTTCAAATATAAGTTTGATTTGTATGACTGCAGTGTTACTCAATAAGTATTTAAATTTAATGGAAAATACAATTTCTCCTCTTTTGTGAAGGTATTGCCATAGGAGTATCGATTCCTAATGAAAGCATCATTCAGTCAATTACATTGCTTTGTGGATTTGAAGTGTGGGGTGACTGGGAAAGGCTGCTCCACTTGGGGCTGTGGCACGTGGGGGAGGGTCTGTGCTGGGTCGCATTGCCGTGAGGCCTTGGGGAAGCCTCTGAACACTCGCTGGAAAATCTGTGGGACGATTCCAGTGAAGGGGGTGTTGGAACGTAAATGTTGACTGGTGTAGGTGTGTTTTTAAATCCTAAAGTGCTGCACTAATTTTTGGCATTAGTATTCTCTATGAGGACCGAAATTTACACATTGCAGAAATGTTGTGGCCATACAACCTTTAAATAAACTGTTTACATATCAATGAAAAATTTCATTACAAGTAAAAACTCAGTTAACCAGTTGGATGGCGTGCCTGCTGATTAAAACTAAACATAGGCCTCTGGATCAGAAAAGAACAATTACCAACTCTATTAAGTAGTACTAATTTGCATTTATTGAGCTGTCCTGAATTAAAATGAGTTCCCATGAGTTAAGAATGGCTGTGAATTTTGAGAGTACGTTTTCTTCTTTTTCTTTTTAGAAAAGCACGCCAGATACAATATGTGATATTTCATAATGGTGCCCTCGCCGTCTCAACGCTGTTTGTTGTCTCAGGTGTCACTTCAACTACCACATGATTAGTCTTCGGAGTACAACTGCCCAGAGAGCCTGTATTTCTGAATTTACAAATTGTTCTTGTTTGGTTACATCGCAAAATTACCTCGACAGTCCAGTCTAGTTAAAGCTATGTAGCTAGTTGCCTGAATTTCGGCTTTGCATCTGGATTTTGACTTTACAAATCATACTCAAAACTAAACATATAAGGCTAAGTGTAATGTAACTATGATGCAATTCAGGTCTAATTTACATAGTAGAATAATGAATTCTCCAATTTGTGAAGATTTTGTATGTACAAGGAGAAAACTGCTTAATTCATTGGTACTATTTTCCATATAAACACAAGTTCATAAAAAGAAAAGAATAAATGAGCCCTATATGAATAAGTTGGCTGTATCACAATGAACTTTTTAACAGTGAAGCCTTTCATCTTGAGATAATTATAGATTCACATTCATTGATCTATACACATCTATCCCTCTGCCAATACCACCAAGTCTTGATTACCGTAGCTAGATATTAGGTCTTGAATTGTGTAGACTGTTGTCTCCCACTTTAGTTTTCTTTTTTCAAAATGGCTTTAGATATTCTACTTTGTTTCATTTTCCATATAAACTTTAGAACAATCTCCCAGGAGGCAGGAGTGGAAGTCCCAGCTCCTGCCATGGCGTCCTCTGAGATCCGCGGTGGGGGAGGGTAGCGGCAGCTGCGGCACAACGTGTTCTGACGAAGGCATCGTCCTCCTCTTACAGTCTCCGCAGGATGGAGGTGGGTCTGCACGGGGCCATCACTTTTCAGTGGTGTCAGGATGGAGTAGAGTGCTTACCACCTAAAAGTGTTCTGTCTTCCTAGCTTGCCCCTTGCTGTTCCTTTGGCTCCAGACAGCAGGCCTTTGTGGTCTGGGACATATGAAACCAAAAGAAAACCCAGGAAGCTCAGCACTGTGTTGCCTCATGGGTCTTGAAGTCCCAGCCTTTCTGCCTTCTTTTCTCTGCCTTTCAGCGTCTTCTTATATTTGTTTGATATGTAACGTCCAGGATTTTTGGCTGCACAGAGGGAGGAATGAGGATAACAATATCTACTCCATATTCCCTGAAGTCCTCCCCTAATAATTTTTAATATTTATCTACAAGAAAATATATCTTCTAACCTGAATTATAAGTGGAGGTAATAAGGAGGGGTGTGGTATACTCCCAGGCAGGCTTTTCAGGGCGGTAGGTTGAAGTTCTGAAAAGAAACAAGTTTACCGAATGCCCCGCCATTCTACCCATGAGATGCAGCGTGAATGCTAAATTGGTTCACATTTCCGAGAAGTACCACAGATCATGGGAAATGCCTGGGAGGGAGTCCTGGCTCTGACTCTCTTTCTGCCACTAATTTTGATTGTGCAAAGGAAAGCCACTTCTTAGGGGGGTTCATACTAAGCCTGGGCCATTGATGAAGCCACTGGGGATCATCAGGCACTTGCAACTTCTATCTCAGTTCCTTAATGAGCTGACAGAATTCGGCGGCTCTCAGAAGAGCAGCAAAGGGTACCACCATCTGTTGGGGCTCTGTCTTGATCAAATTGAATTTCCGTGAAAGTGAGTATGTTTTGTCTAGCCTTATTATTATTTTTTTGGTTGAAAATATTTGATAACTTTTGTGGGACATTCTGTAGTTCATTCAATAAATATTTTATGAGACATCTCAACAGCCTTGTAAAGAGACAGTCGTTATTCTGTTCTGGAGTGTCTGGAGCGGCTCCACTCCCTGGGTCAGGCCGAGACATCAAAGCTCAGCATAGGCACTGTCCTCGTTAGCCCCTTCCTCCAACTGGGGCAAATTGCTGTCTAGTCCCCAGTACACGATAAAAGGAGTGGCTGCATGTCCATGCAGGTTCTGGAAATGTCTGGCCTTCCTGATGCTTAATTAGTAACCGTGAAAAAATAGGGCCTTGGATTTTCAGGTTGTTCCCCACAGGTTCCTCAGATTGGAGTCCTGGTAGAGCCCTCAGGATAAAGTTGCTATTTAATAGATGGGTGGATGAATACACAGATAGGATGATAATGTGGATCTATGTATAATTTATGAAGATGGAAATTTGCTGCAAGAGTAGTATATTTAGATTCTTAAATATTTTGAAATGTATAGTAAGTTAGACGGTGTGCCCTCAATATCCTACAAATCAGCCAGTTTCTGTTATTTTGACAAGCTAGTTTATGGTTGTACTTCTCAAATCTAAGCCCAAGTTATTTTGTATTGTAGACAGAAAGTATGTGAGGGAAAATATGGCAATAATTTCCATGTCTTCTTTTTTTTCCTCTTGCCCTCATTTTCTATGTCCTTCATTCCCTCTACTGATCTGACCTCCAAGGTTAATGTTTAAGAAGCGAAAAATATAAATAAAAAAGGAAAGTCAATGCTATCAGCCCCAGTTTTTGACCATGTGCCTCTTAAACAAAGCAGGAGTCATGGAGTTGTTCAGAATCAATGCTTAAGGTATCCAGATTGATTTCTATTCTCAAAGACCCAGATTATATTCAACTTCTCCTAAGGGGTTTTCCCTGATCATTTCCAGCCAAGAAGACCTTACCAGAGCATAGTGAGTCCTTCCTCTCACATCCTAACTGGCACCATCACATGGGTGATACCTACCATTTCCCATTCGGAATGCCTACCATTGGCCTTCATGTCTTATTTCCCTGCTAGATCCTGAGCTTCTGGAGTCCAGATACATGCGAATCCTCCCGTAATGCCTTTCACACAGCAGTGCTCCTGTACTATTTGTTGAAGACATTTATGAATAATTTACAAGGCAAATCAGCCCCCAAGGATAATCTAAGCCTTTCAGACCTATTATACTGTAACTGGATTGGAATTCAACTGCCCAGACTTTCTCCTTGGCATTCAATAATTTCTTATACTCATTACTTTTCATGTGCCAACTAGTAGTGGGAAATAACTGAGGGTCCTGAATATATCTTGAATTAAAAAGAATCCAGGAATCTGGAATTTTGCTGATATTTACAACCACAAGACTTATGTATATGATACTGAATCTATGCTGAAATCAGAAGTATCCCACTTAAAAATAAATTTAGGTGTTTTAACCTAATGTTTGGCATTAGCATACTAAAATATAAGATATTTATTTAATATTCCTGACTCCATTTGTATAGAGAGTAAGACACACAATTGGCTGTTTGTTCAGTGCAAAGCTAACGTATCATGTGCACCAGTGCTGCCTAGCGGAAATGTGGTAGAGCAATGATGTGCCTCAACCCCCTCCACCAGGATGTCCATGTCCTAATTCCTGGAACCGACAGATATGTTACCTTACGTGGCAAGAGGGACTCTGCAGATGTGATGGAGACAGAAGATTCTCCTGGATTATCTGGGTGGGCCCAATGTCATCACAAGGGTCCTTCTAAGAAGGCAGTAGGAGGATCATAATGAGAGAAGATGTGAAGATAGAAGCAGAAACGTGCATGCAAGTGTGTGTGTGTGAGAGAGACAGAGGGAGAGACAGAGAGAGACAGAGAGACAGAGAGAGAAGAAATGCAAGGGCCTCTAGAAGCTGGAAAAGGCAAGGGAACGAAGTCTCTCTTAGGTCTCTGCTGACACCTATTATTTTAGCCAGAACCGTAAGATGGTTAACTTTTTGTTTTGTTCTGTTTTAAGCCCCTAAGTTTGGTGATAATTTGTTACAGCAGCAATAGGAAACCAAAACAGAAACAATGTGAGCCACAAACAATAACTACATATGGATTTTAAAATTTGTTTAGTAGTTACATTAAGTAAAGGAAAAAAAAAGATGGGATTGATGTTAATAATATGTTAACCCAATATGTCTAAAATATTATTTCAACATGTTATCAAAATTTTTAAAAATCAATGATATTTTATGTATATACATATTTTTTACCAAGTCATCAAAATTAAGTGTGCATTTTATAGTTATAGCACATCTCAGCTTGGATTAGCCGTGTTTCAAGGGCTCAGGCCCCACAGGTGGCTGGTGGCTACCATACTGGGTAGCCCAGATCTCGATTATTTAAGTGTAACCCATTATGCCTCAGTCATTTGGGTCCTTGTCTCGACAGTGCGGTTTACTGACCAGTTTGTGAGTTAGAATCTCAGTACTCCCCTGCCCTCAACCCATCTATCTGTGGAAACATAATGTGTATTGAAACGAGAGCCCTAGGTGATGCATTAACTCATTAAATTTTGAGAAGCACTAATGTAGATATTTGAATTTTTTTTTTGGCTTGAATTATCCATGTGAAAATTCACTTAAATATTTTATTTCAATCACCTCCTTACCAAATGATCAGTACTTTCTAACGGTTTTTTTGTGCAAAATTTTAACTTTTGGAGGAAAATCCAGGATTTTTCAGGGGAGAATTCTGCTGTTCATCTGGTCTTTCACATGAACCGTTAACATCACCTGCAAAGGGATCAGATTTGCTCTCCCTTCTAGCAGCCTTCAAGGTATAACAGGGAATGAGTCTGTTCAGAAAGTGGTGCGACGCACTGAGCCTACCTACAGCCACGAGTGAGGATGTGTGAGAGCAAATCCCCTGCCCGTTTTCCAGAATGGTGTGGATAGGCGGTCCATGAGAAATCATTCTCTCCCTGTTCCTTCATCCACATAAAAAGGATTTGTCAATAATGAGGAGGATCCAATAGTTGGCTGTTTCTAGCTTTCTTAGAATAACCAGCATTTCTTTTCTAGAACTTTATTATTTTCACATTTTGAGACGTGTGATTCATCAGCAAATTGAGCACAATAAATTTGGGTGTTCAGAAAAGTTAGTGGATGGCAGAGGGTATGGGGGGGGGAAATGCAATTAAATAAATAAATAAACAAATGTTAGTGGAATTATGTGACAAAATGAATGGCATTTAAAACTCCAGGTGAACTGTAGCACCTGGGCAAGAGAGGGAGCGAGTTAATCCCGCGGGGCTCACACTACAGCCTGTGCTGACACCACGTAATTTGTCTTTTGGTTCTTAGGTTGAAGAGAGGAGGAGGTGGGAAATAAATCTTTAGCTGAGAGTAGGGAAGAACAAGTTCTATAACATTTTGTAATACATGAAAAGTGCTTTGGAATAATAATTTTATTTTTTTAATCATGTGATCAAAACAATGGAAAGAGGTGAAGAATTTTTAAATTATAACATAAAAACTAGCGTTCTGTTTTTGGTGATAACTGTAGTATAGATTTTACACGTGTACTATTCAACTACAAAGCACCTACACACGCTGAATAAAATGCAAGAAGTATCTTCTAGTCTGTACCTAGGACAGGAACGTAAGGGAAGCCCCAGGGGGAGAAAACAAAACAAAACAAAATGGCAAGTGGTTAGGGAAGCTGCAGCTGCTCCCAGGATATGTACCTATGCTAGTCAATGACAGTGTGTGTTTCAACACATGTATGCAGAAGGTAGGCGTAGGTAGGGAAAAGGAAACAAAGCCTTGAGCTCTCCAAAATTAGAAGTTGAAATTGACACTCTTACTTATAAGCCAGGGTCATAGAAGGGTCTTCATTCCATCAAAGGGTAGATGAAACACTTCTGTCTACAGGCAAAAAGAGGTAACAATGTCTCTAACTGGGGTACCAGATGGAGAAAATAAAGAGAGTGGGAGAGAGATAACGCTCAAAAAGATACTGATGGATGATTTTGCAGAACTGAAAAACCGGACCCCCAGAATCAGGAACCACAACACATCCCAAGCAGATAAATAATAATGAATCTGTATGTTGGCACACTGAAGTGCAGCTGTAGAACATAAAAGACAAAAGAAAAGATGGGAAAAAACAGGGAGAAAAGATGGATTATTTCAAAGGAATAGCAATGAGGTTGACAGAAGAATTTTGTAGCATAAACACAGGAACCAGAAGACTGTTCTGAGCACCAAGAGAAAATATCTACCAACCTACCCTTGGAGAAAAATGGTATAATAGTCATGTTATGGTAAAGAAAAAAATCTGAGACAATCACTAAATGAACTCCCAACAAATACATTCTCTGAAAAATTGATCTTAAAAGAACAAATGGAAGTACAGGAAGGACTAATGAACAGAGTAATTGGAAAACTTAAGTGAATTCTGATTGTACAAAACAGTAACAAAATAGTATTAATGACTAATTTGTGGTGGAGGAAAAAGGGTGGCAAAGTACTGAAAAATCAATAACATGGGCAAGGGAGGAGAATGATCAAAGTTGATTATTGTTAGAAGGAACGTATTATTATTGATCAACTTAGACTTTAAAAGTGAACATTCCAACAAAGGAGAGGAGAGAAGGCAAAATAGAATAAAAGTAATTCACTCTAAATAGGGAGGAGAGAAGGGGAAGACATGACAGAATAATATGGCAGAAAATAAAATAAAATGGCAGAATATAAATGTAATGAAAACGGCAATGACTCTGCACAGTCTAAACTTGCTAATGAAAAGACAGGTTGTCAGACTGGATTACAAGAAATCCACCTGCAGTCTGCTATCTAAATACAGGGACATGAGCATGTTAAAAAAGATACTAAAGAATACATTTGGTAAATTGTAACCAAAGAGGACCTTATGTGCTAAGTTAATATTAGATAAAATAGCTTGTAGGGCAAAATGCATTATCAGACATAACAAATTACAGCATAGATGATAAAAGGCTCATCTCACTAGAAAGATGTAATATTTCTAACATGTATATGCTTAATAACAATATTCAAGTGTAAGATTTACATACTTATAGGGAGAAATGGACAACTCCACAATTGTTGAGGGAGATCTGAATATATTAGTCTTCATGATTGACAGAGGAAGCGAACAAAAATTTTGCAAGGATATAGAAAATAGCATAAAGAACAGCCTCAATCTCTGGAACACACACACACACACACACAACACGGACCTGCACTCCCCAATTAAAAGACATCCCCCCCAAATAACAGAGAATATTAAAAAGAAAACTGATTATGAAATATTAGCAACTTAATTCTAGCAATCTTTTAGAAAGGGCATCATGATAATTAAAAAATTCACCAATAAAATTTACCTTATCAAATTTAGAAAGTGAAACCATACAATTATCTCAATAAAAGCACAAGAGACATTTGATAAAATTCAGTATCCATTCGTGATAAATATTCTCATTGAACTAAGAAAGAAAGGAATTTCATAAGCTAGTAGAAGATATCAATAAAAAGCCTCCATAGTAAGTACATAATGCTGAAATGTTAGACTCATTCCTTTCAAGATTAGCAATGAAATAAAAATACCCCCATCACTGTTTAAAGATTGTACCGACGACCTGGTCACTGGATCAGAAGGATATTTAAGAATAAAATGTATGTCACAAAGGAAGAAATAAAATTGTTCTTATTCTCAGGTGATATGAGTTTCTACATAGAAAACCCAAGAGCATCTATAGTAAAATTATTAGAATTAACAAGAGAGTTCAGCAGGCTTACTGGATATTAGTGGAAGTTAACAAATTGCATTCCTTATTCACCAGGAACAAATAGTGACAAAATACAAAAATATAAAAAGAAGCACCATTTACAATCAATGGCAAAAATGGTCCCTAATAATAAAAGATGTGTTGAAGTATATGATAAAAATTACAAAATGTTAACAAATAAAATTTAAAATATCTAAACAAACAAAAATATGGCACATTTATAATAAATAGACTCAGTATCATAGAGACACTAATATCTCTAAATTCAATGTAATTTCAATAAAAATCCCAAGAGGTTTTCTATGGAAATTGATAAAATAATTTAAAATTTTTTGTGGGCAAGTAAAGGGTCAAGAATAGCCAAGGCAATTTTGAAAAATAAGGAGGGGGAAACGGTCCATTTGCACAATGTATTTCAAGGTTTATAGCCCAGTATATCCCAAGGTGCATGCCACAAGGTTTATTATAAAGCTGCAGCAACTAAGATAATGTAGTACTGTTGTAGAGAAAGAAAATCTGACCAATGGGAGAGATTAAAAGAATTCAGAAAGGTACTGACACGTATATGGAAAGAATAAATTTTAAAGCTGCCATTTCTCTAAAGAGGAAAGTGGGACTGGGACTTGGTTAGCCAAGTGGCAAAGGAAAAACAATGCCTACCTCACACCATTTCAGGCAGACACAATTCTTAAATGTAAAAACTGAAGTTTCAGATTGTTAGGAGAAACTATAGAGGTAGCAAATATCTTGTGTATAGGAAAGGATTTCTTAAAGAGGACAAAAACAACAAACCATAAAGGAAAGGACTGACATATCTGAATATATTACAATTTAAAATTTCTATGCATAAGTAAACATCATAAGAACAAGGTAGGGAAGCCACGCATATGGAAAATATAGTAGCACCATATTTAAGTGACAAGAATTGATACTCAAAATATATAAAGGGGTCCATGTCAATAGAAGAAAAAAATCAAACAACATATTAGAAAATTAAAATATGAACAAAATTTACAAAAGGAGAAATCTGGAATGAACAATAAGAATATGAAAAGATCTTCAAGCTCACTAGTAGCTAAGAAAATACCTAGTTAAACTACAATAGATAGCATTTCATATCTATCACATGGCCAAAGATATAAAAGACTGAAAATACCAAGAACTGGAAAAATGTAGAACAGGATCTCAAATAAAAGTTCATGAAAGTGTAAAATTGTAAACTTAGGAGCAACTTTGCAATATCTAGCAAAATCGCAGGTGCTTCCTTATACTAGAAGAAGATGCCATCTAGGACTTCCATGGCTAGAGAGGAGGAGTCAGTGCCTGGCTTCAGAGCTTCAAAGGACAGGTTGACTTTCTTGTTAGAGGCTAACGCAGCTGGTAAATTTAAGTTGAAGCCAATTCTCATTTACCATTCCAAAAATCTTAGGGCTCTTAAGAATTATGCTAAGTCTACCCTGCCTGTGCTCTACAAATAAAAATACAAAGCCTGGAAGACAGCATTTGTGTTTGCAACATGATCTGCTGAATATTTTCAGCCCACTGTTGAGATCTATTGCTCAGAAAAAAGTTTCCTTTACAAATATCAATGCTCATTGACAAGGCACCTGAACACTCAAAAGCCCTGATGGAAATGCACAATGTGATTAATGTTTTCATGTCTGCTAATAGAATGTCCATTCCACAGTCCATGCATCAAGGAGTATTTTCTACTTTCAAGTTCTTGTTAATTAGTACATACACTTTGTAAGGCTATAGCTGTCATAGATAGTGATTCCTAAGATGGACCTTGACAAAATCTATTGAAAATCTTCTGGAAAAAGTTCACCATTCTGATGCCATTAAGAACAATCATGATTCACTGGAATAGGTCAAAATATCAACATTTAACAGGCATCTAGATGACTTTGATTGGGTTCAAGACTTCGGTGGAAGAAGTAACTGCTCATGTTATGGAAATAGCAAGAGAACTAGTAATAGAAGCAGAACTTAAAGATGTGACTGATTTCTGCAATCTCATGATACAATGTTAACAAATGAGGAGCTGCTTCTTATGATGAGCAAAGAAAGTGGTTTCTTGAGATAGAATCTTCTCCTAGTGAAGATACTGTGAAAAATGTTAAAATGACAACAAGGGATTTAGAATATTACATAAACTTAACTGATAAAACAGTGACAGGGTTTGACTCAATTTTTTTTTTTTTATCATTGACACAATTACAGATGTCTACTATCTTCCCCCTGTCTACCCTTCCTCCAGCCCTTACCACACTATTGTCTATGTCCATGGGCTATATGTATATGTTCTTTGGCCAATCCCTTCTTCTTTTATCCAGCCACCTTCCACCCCTGGAGATCTGTTAGTCTGTTCTATGTATCCATGTCCCTGGTTCTATTTTGTTTATCAGTTTTTTTACTCATTAGATCCCACATATATGAGGTCTGCCCAGAAAGTATCCATCCATGTAATATGAAAAATAGAGACACTTATTGAAGAAGATAGAGGATACAAGTAACATTGTACATAGGACAATGATGCCTCAGTTCCCTTCAAAGTAGACACCTTGGGACCTCACACAGTTCTTCCAGAAACTCTTCCACCGTTCAGAACACTCTGCAAAAACCTCTGTTAGAATCACCACCAGTTGCGCCCTTATATTTTCCTGAATCTCACTGACAGTCTGAAATCTCTTCCCTTTCAAAGGCGATTTTAGTTTTGGGAAAAGCAAGAAGTCACAGGGTGCCAAATCTGGTTCATTGGTAGCGGTTTGAGTCAAGTCATTAGCACCTACAGCTAATGTTCCTTCTGCTCTGGTAGCAGAAGCCACCAACGAGTTTTGCCATGACGTATTTCATGCCAAGATCCTGCATCAAAATCTTGGACATAGTAGTTTTTGGAATCTCCAGATCAGCTTCTAGTTCTTACACTACCAGTTGCTGAGCTTTGTTGATTGCAGCCCATACATGTTCAACATTCTCAGGTGTTCTGCTTGTTGCAGGCCTTCCAGAACATGGATCACTTTCAACAGATTCTCAGCCATCTTTGAAGTATTTCTGCCATACTTTTATTTGCGTTGCACTCATTGCATCATCCCTGAAAAAATTCTGAATTATCCAAACAGTTTCTGCAGAGGAATGTTTAAGCTTAATGCAAAATTTGATGGAGATTTGTTGCTGTACTTGCTTAGTAATTTTGAATGCGTATGGCCACACAGCATACATCCTCACTCAGTGGCATCTACCGCCCCCACTGACTAGTACAGTGAAATTGTCATTGTTCAAACATATGCATCCCAGTCCACTCTCTTTGGCTGCACAAACTGTTCTTGTTATATTAACAATGGCTGGACTTTTTCCGGACCGACCTTATAAGTGAGGTCATATGGTATTTGTCTTAACTCCAATTTTAAAATAAGTTCTACTGTGGATAAACTTCTATTAAACAGCCTTGCATGCTCCAGAGAAATCATCTGTGAAAGGGAAATTCAACTGATGCAGAAAATTTCACTGCTGTCTTATTTTAAGAAATTGCCATAGCCACCCCAACTTTCAGTAATTACCATCCTAACCCCTTCACCAGTAAAAAGATTATGACTCATTGAAAGCTCATATGATGGTTAGTGTCTTTAAAAAATGAAATATTTTTAAATTAAGGTATGTAAATTGTTTTACACATAATGCTATCATACACTTAATAAACTACAGTATAGTGTAAACATAACTTTTATATACAATGAGAAACCAAAAAATTCATATCACTTGCTTTATTGCAGTGGTCTGGAAATAAATAAACCTTCAATATCTCCAAAGTTTACCAGTACACTTTATATATACTTACTTATTTATGGGATGTAAATTCAGAAAGATAGGGTTTAGGTTTGTTTGTGATCACTGCAGTTTCCCTAGTACCTAGAACAATACCTAGTCAATAGCTGCTCAATACATATTTGTAATATGACTAAATGTGCATAAAAATATTTATTATAGCATTATTGGGAATTCTTCCAACACTTTGTAAAATAGAGCAGGATAGGTAACACCCCCGTTTGTGCAATGAGAGGAAACTGAGATACAGACAGGTTAAGAAGCTTGCCCACAGTCACAGAAAAATATTAGAACGACAAATCAGTTGATTCCCTTAAATCTTATGTAATTTCTAAAAATGTACTTACTTTGGAGAGAATTTTTCTATTTATTTTATAAATAAGAATTACCTCAAGCAATGGAATGCAAAAGCCTCTCAGCCACGCTTGCCTAGATGTATCTATGGGACGTGCTTCTCCTGCTGTGAATCTTACCGGTGAGAATTTTAACACCAAGATGCTCATTTAAGAAACATGTGAAGAATGTTGGAGATATAAATGTCGTACATTACATGCACTTACTTTAACCACATAATATGGTATCATTTCATCAAACAAGACTTTCTATTTCACTTTATCTAAAGCCTAAAAAGAAAGAAAGAAAATAAAGTACATTTAAAGGAGAATATAATTTAGCTTTCCCTTATAAAATACAGAGGACTATATGCTCCATCAAACCACCTAATGGCTTTTAGTGTCAACAGAACTTACGAGCCCAAGTAAAGATGAAGAAGCCCTCTTAATGTAAAGACATTTCACTAATACAGTCTACCTGTCTCCATAACTGTAGAGAAGAAAAGAAAAGAGGAGAGAAAGACAGAATCAAAATGTTGCTCCCGTGACAGGGAACTGGAAAATGGGCTGCTAGGAAGGGAAGGGACACACCAATGTCCCAGACAGAAGTTCACAGTCAGGTATTAATACCGTATTATAAGCATCGAAAGGTGTGTTCTTCAAGACAAGTGAAAAGCGAGGTGGATGAGTTGAGAAATTTAAAAAACTTAAATAGTGTAAAATTCTTGCTTTCAAGGGTTTATGTCTGGTTATGAATACATCACAGGGACAAGAATGACATGCTTTTTCACCGGCCAGGGTTGATGAAATGACGGGAGCTATGCTAGCCCTTAGGATGTAGGAGTTACATGCCCTGAAGAAACTCTGCCACACCCACTTGTGGAGATGTGTGGGGTGACTGTCTACCCTGAGGCTGAGAGCTGGGAGTTGGGTGGCATGACGACATGGCTCTCCACCATGCTGGGCATCAACACTTCCAGACCATTCAGCATCTACCAGTGGGGAACTCCAGCTTGAGAGAATTTAAAAAGTAACATAGCATGTTTGGAAAATTATTTGGAATTATGTATTAAAGCTAAGTATATGCACATATATTCAATTCCTAGATATACCTAAAAGAAAAATGGTCTTCTGTTCTCCGAAAGACCTGTGTAAGAGTGTTTGTGTCAGCACTATTCATGATAGTCGCAAAATGAAAACTTTAAAAATCTCCATCCACATGCAAGCGCATAGGAAAGCATTGCCATATGGAACAACATAGATCGATCTTACCATTATAATGCCGGGTGAGGGAAGCCAGACATGACATGTATATACTGTACAGGTGAGAAGAAGCCACGGTGGCCCTTGGTGGTGGAGGCGGGGGGGCAGGGGGCGGCAGTGGAGCACGCGGACAGCTTCTGGCTGCTGCTGGTGCTCTGTTTCTTGATTTCACTGTGAGGATTCATCTAGCTGTTCACTTGGCACTGATACACTTGTCCATTTGTGCATTATATCTTAGTAGAAGTTTTATATTAAAAAAGCAATATATGGGCAATATATATGAGCGCAGAATACAGAAGTTTGGCAAAGTGAATTTTGGGATGGGCTCATAAAGATTGGTTGGCGAAGGTGAATTTGAGATCCAACTGAGAAATGTGGGTGCCGTCAAGGAGAGAGAAGTAAGTGTGTTATACTTTAAGGAGGGGGAGACGGGGCAGGCAGAGGACGTAAAGTGCTTTGTTGAGGAAGAAATCCAACAATGATACATAAAGAGAAGTGTATGTGATGAGATATAGTGAGAAGGAAATTTAGATTTTGATACAAAATAAGGAACTACTGTTTTTCCTTTCACAATTTTTAATTAAAAAGTAATTACACAGGTAGCATATGCTACCTATATTCACATATAAATATAAGTATAATAAAAGTATTTATATGTAGGTAAATATAGGTATAACCATATCTATAAATGTACAGGTAGCATTTGTCTACCATATGATCACACCTAGTACAGGAACCTAATGAACAAAACAAACAAATGAGCAAAATAGAACCAGTGGCATGGAAACAAGGAACAGACCGACAGGGACCAGAGGGGAGTGTGGAAGGGGATAAGGGAGGAAAGAAGGGGAAAGGTCTATTTAAAGAACAAGTACAAATGACCCACAGACATGGACAACAGGGTGGGGATTGACTGTGGGAGCAGGGGGTGGGCAGGGCAGGCGAGAGCAATGGGGGAAAACTGGGACAACTGTAATAGAACAATTCAAAAAAAAAAAAGAAAAAATACAGGTAGCATATGTTGCTTACTTTTTGAAAATTTAAAAAACAGAGAAGTGTAAAGACAAAAAAAAATCACTCCATTCTGCTTATATAACACTGTGGCAACCTTCACATTTATGTATATATAATTGTGGAGATATAATTTGAAGATTAATATTAAACACATGGGAGTTGAATATTAAATACATTTCAGCCATCAACTCAGGTGGGTCAGAAGGCCTTTAGGCTTTGCATGCTCCCCAACTCCAACTCGCGGCCAAGAAGCTGACGTTATCCTCAGAACAGCGTGTGCATGACGCAGCACTTCCTGCCTTTTCCCTCTCAGTGAACTGAGTTACCATCTTTCTACCAGAACAAACACGTCCAAGATCCCTAGCCCAGTTACAAACCACATCCCTCCCAAATAAAGGTATCCATAGGAAAGGTGAAGAATGTTTGTCTATTCTTATGTGTTTGATCAAATCTAGAATTTAGGATTTTAGAGGTGTGGCTTAGGGAGCAAAGGATTTGACCTCGGTGTAGCTACAAAACCAAAGGATGGGTGGAGGCCACAGAATACTATAGGATGAAAGACCTCCTAGGAAAAAAGGTAAAAACCAAGTTCATTAATTTTTCTCTTTCTAAGTATAATTTCCATATCTTCTTCCAAGTTGTGTTTGATGGGGGTTAAGAATGGACCAAACTTGAGAAGTTACTGCAAGTTGGGAACTTTCATAGTCTTCATGGAAGTGCCTCCAGGGCCTGAACTTAGACAGTATCTACCTCTCCTGGCTTGGGGTACAACTCAGTGTTGCCAACAAAATCTCCTAATATCTGGACACTCAGCTCTTTATTTGTTTTTCCAGAGAGCATAACTCCCAAGAATCCTGGAAGCTGAGACAAATTTACTCCATCCCCAATTATTTCTGTAGGTGGCTATGAATAATCAGGAACAGTAGCTCTAAAGTTCTTGAACTTGGCTCTTGGGGAAAGACACTCGCCTACACTGAAGATGGGACAACCTCTGCAACACAATTTGGCCATACCCTATACTTTCCTAAGTGCAGTGAGCATTTTAGAAATACCTTTCTCAGTAAGGATGGTGATTATTTATTGTTTAGATAGCAAATTCATTAATGAAAGTGGAATATAACCTAAGTTGATGAAAACGGAGAGGAAGTAAATAATCCAAGGACATGGCAGTTGTTTGTCCATGAACTGAGAATGGGAATTTAGAGCTAATTCCAAGGTCCTAAATTAGGAAGTACAAAGCCTGCTTAAGGAGCATTCAGAGACTAGAGGTAACATTTTGAACCTCATTTCAGGAAATGCAGGAAAGCACTTGTGTACCCTTGTATGTTTAGTTCAAGGGTATCTGATGCTCATGTGGTTTGTTAGAAAAAAATGCCTTGTGCTTCTCACAACTATAAAGCTGTAGTTTACTCTGAGGAAACAATTACTGGGAAAGGCAAAACCACTGTGGGAGAGGGGAAGGGACCTCCTATTCTCACATCAACTCCTATTAAGAATAATGGCAGAGCTGTGCTGTTCCAGAGAGACTAATTAGTCCCTTTGTTTAACTGAACAGTTGCTGGGGTCCCCTGGGTGGTTCACGAAAGTGTGTCTCAGGCTACCATCTACTTAAGTCATTAAAATTGATGTGTCTTCATTTCACACAAACTCATGCCTAAAGTCCTAAATTTACAAATAAAAGATGGATTTGTCTGCATCATGAAAGAATTCTTTACCCAAAGATAAACTTCAGGATTTCATTAAATAGCAAATTACCCTGGTGTGTTTTACAAGATGAGTTCATGCGCAGTAATTTGACCTACACGCAATTTTTCTAGCAGTACATCTTAGAGGTCAGAAGTGGAATGCCTGTATATTCATGGCGGCCACTGATGTGGCTGATGCCCCCGCACAAATGTATAGGTGTCTGATGAATTATAGCAGTAGCAACTTCCGGACCACTGCACGGTGTTTAAGGAAGGTACCAGCCTCAGAGAGAGCTTTTGTATTCTAATTGCTGATCCAGGGGAGGAAAACCCAGCAGGGAAGGAACAAGGGAAATTCTGCATTAGCCATATTAAATGATATATTCTCCTCTTTAGCTTCTGTACTGACTGACTAAGTATAGTTGTTCTGACGCACCACCTCACTGGAATTCCTGCACACATTTGGACTTAAAGTGAAAATCATGAAAATAATGGCTAGGGTCATGCTATTAGACTCAAATGTGACAATGCATGAGAGTGCATTTATAAAGAATTGTGCTATACAAATATCAGTGATTGTTATTACTCCACCCTCCCAGTGTTAGTCAAACAAAACAATATTCTGATGTGTAAAATGAATAAACATTGGGTTTACTTCTGCCTCCAAAAGATGGCACTGAAAATAAGTCCCCCTCAAAAAATTTCCCAAGGTATCAAACTCCAACATAAAAAAAGGAAATAAAAGTGGGAAACATGTAGGTTCATTAACCAACAATCCGATGAAATGTTATTAGATTTACAGTCACAAGAGCTGCTGCGCATGACTGGAGTCCTACTTCCATCTGTTCTGGAACGCTCAACGAGCAATGAGCCCAATGAACTGTCTTGCAAGTGCTTCGGGCCTCTCAGTATTTTGAGCACAGCTCATCAGCAGGAAAACCATTAAGCAGCAGGAAAGAGAAACAAAAAGCATGGTAAGTAAAAGGGGGAAGCTGGAGAGCTGTGGGGAGAATGGGGGGGTGGGGATTTACATGAGGAGGCAGCACGTTTGATGATGGAAATAAAACACGAAATGATGTGGGGGGAGGAAACATGGGGCTGTGTGAAGGGACTTCATAAAGAGAAACTAGAATAAACAGTGATTCACTAGGGTAAAAGGAAGAAGGATATTAGCTACAAGAAAACAAAACCAATAAAAACCAGAGAAAAAAACTATGCAATGGATGTAATGATGCTACAGTAAAGAAACTTTCCATTTAATTTTCGAGACAAAGGGCCAGTTGACTTGTTAGGAGTGGAATTCACTCTCATAAGCCATTAAGCCACCACCGATGAGCACAATGCAACAGCAACTTCCTACCCAGCTTGGATGATGAAACATACCTTTCATGGTTCTTCCACCCACGAGAGGTTAATCATTTGGCAAGATGTACTACTTGTATTTTTATTTTTTCTAGGGTACCATAATATTAGTGAAAAGTGAGTATTATTAGTAACTGGGCCAAAAAGAGCTCATTTGCTAATATCAAAATCTGTTTTCTTTTGTCCAGTACTCTGACACCCATAATCACAGGGGGACCGTATTCAGAAATTGAAGAACTCCTTAGATGACCCTCCCTCATGAGACAAATTAAATCACTGACTTATTAAGCAGGGACAATGTGTGCTTTATTTGTTATCCAGCCTATTAGATGTGAATGAGTAGGAGCTGGAGATGATTTATGCGATAGAATGATTCTCCTTTTATTCATTTATCTACAATAATCAGTCATTTAAAAATGTAAAATTTTTCTTGTGTTGAAGCTAAATGTCCCTAAAGTTTGGCCACAAAGGTTCATCACCAGAACCATTATTTGCACGATTCTTTGACAAGCATGAAAAATACTCTCATCTAATTAAAAAAATCAAAAGGATTGATGAATCTAGGTGAGATTGGAGGGTGGGGATTGACAAAGAAGGACACGAGGGAACTCTCTGGAATGGTGATAATGCGGGAGAGAATTTAATGTAATATAAAATACTGTATCTTAATAGGGGTTGAGGTTCCACAGATGTACACATTTGTGAAAACACAGCAGATTAAGAAGAAATTCAGTGGATATACACTTGAGATTTGTATATTTTATCATATGTGAAATTTACATTAAAATATGCAAATATTAAATTTTAGCTAACAATATACATGCTGAAGTATTTAGGGACAAATATTTCAATGTCTGCATTTTCAAGTGCATAAAACAGTAGGTTATCAATGAAATGGCTGGAAGGATGGATAGATGGATAGATATGTAACAAAGCAAGAATTATGGTTTATGCACGTGGTGAGTATATGGGTGGTCACTCTAAAATTTTCTTTTGTATATTTGAAAATTTTCATAATAAATGTTGGGATAAAAAAAGAAAAAAAATCTCTCCTTGAAAATGACTCCGTACAGAAGACAAATCTGTACTCTAACAGGAAGGAATTTTCAGCTGAGACCTGGCCCTTGACCTTAAATGAGAGCCCTGAGCAGGAATTCCCCTTTGGAGCAGGGTTAGGTCTCCACCTCTTGGGAGGTTACTTTCAGTTCTGAGAGAGAAATTCCTTTTTTAACAAATGTACCGAGAACTTGCTATCCCAATCCATCTTGCCCACATCCCATTCTTTTGTCCGCTGGGGCCATTCTTTTCTTCATTACTGTTGGGAATGGCATTCCCCTGAGAAGGCAGCGTGAGAAGTACTGCTACTATATTTATGAAAAGTGTGTGGGCGCTGAATGTACAGATGACACAGAGTCGTAAAGGACAGGAATGGGCCATTTCTGCTCTTAATGGCATTGTAATAGGGCAGGAGAGGTGGCTTAGAGAATAAGATAGAAAGACCTAATAACCAAATTGCTAATAGAAAAGGTTTTTTCCTACAGCCTATGTTGGCATTGTTGCATTTGTCAAGTTAGGAAGCTTGAAAAGTGAGCTCTAAGGGGCTACTGATGAGCCCCCTATGTGAGCACAGGGCCCCAGTTCCAGATGTTTAACTCCTGGGCTCCCTCTCTTTCTTACATCCTCAGTCAGTAAATCCCCTCTAATACCTTTCCTCAGACTTTAAGGATTTACTATCGTTTTTTCCTCTCTGATCCTCAGAATTCTTTACCCTTAAGCTGGGACACCAAGTTGGATGTAGTCTCCCCAAATTCTCTTTCCTATTTTTCCTACAAACAAGAAGAAGCAAGACTTCCTTTTAAGGGGCTTGCACTTGTTACTAAAAAAGCAGATTAATAAGTCATAGACATGGAAAAGCTACAAAGGTTTGAGAAGTCCCACAACTTCTCAAGGTTAAAGTTCTTGGTGTATATTTTCTTTTTCTCTCTAGCTGGTTTTAAGGAAGCATGGAGAACTGCCTTTCACTCTTGAAATTGGTCCTCAAACCTCTTTGTTGCTTTCAGTGCTTGTCTTTTCCAGACCTTCGATACCTGGTTTCACACTGTGGGTCACAGGCCCCTCCTAGCACAATGCAGACACAGAGCGAGTTTATAAGGCACACCCCATTTAGGCTCCCCACTGTTCTCAAATAGGTGGTCACATCTTGGGGAGCCTGAACAGTGACTCCCTTGTCAACAGCCTTCATTCTACTTCAGTTCTACCTTGGAACTGCCTCCTTAAACCTTCACTCGCTTGAAAACGTGTACGCACATAAGATGTGGACTAGATAGCTCATAGATCATCCCGCAGAGATGCAAGGCAATTCAAAACTTACATTTTTCCCCCACTAAACTGCTGTTACTGAATTAAAAGGGTCTGTTTGCCTGCATACATCAAAGCCCAATCAAAAGACAACAGGAGTTTGCAGCCAAAAAGTAAAGGTTTATTAATTAAGAAAATAGCTTCACACCTAGAGTCGCAGCTGAAGATGCCTGGACCTTCACCTCTACGTTATTTGCTGAAAACAGCAGTTGTCAGATACATAAATATGTCTATATAAATAGAACCTCACACATAAGCAGAGGCAGATATTTGCCTTGTTTATACTAGGCTTATTTTAATCTGGTTTTGAGAAAGCTTAGTTTATATCTCTTCCACAGGGGAAACACGATGTATTGTGATTTCTTTTTTTTTTTAATTAACTTTAAATTAACTTTTTGAACCACATATCGCTGCAGTTCAAAACATGGGGAATATTTTAAAAAATCCAATCCCTGCTTTAACTGCTTGTGAATTCAGGTTCTTAAATGCCTACTATCCCAGTGTTATAAGCACAGAGCTTACATTTTCTCAATGAACCAGTGACCATTCTATTCTTGCTTAGTCCTTCTAAGGATTAAACAAGGCCCACAAATAGAACCATTCTCGGAGGAATGCGGAGAAGACAGCATTTGTCAATGTCAGACACTTTCTAGGGTAATTCTTATTTATAAATAAGTAATTCTCTTAAAAATGACGAAATGTGCATAAAACATGATTTGATTTTTATACCCTTATGAGGATGATTATGTAAGTGAGAGTTAAGAACACTTTTAAACAAAGTGCTTTGCCATACACGTGTCCTAGATCTTGGTTTTGGAAACAGTCACCATAGAGATAGGAACATGTGGCCCAGATTACACCATGTTCTTGGTTTTCTAATTTGAATTTCAAGAATTATGTTCATTTCATATCATAATGGTGGTGATGAATTTTAGGTCAATTCATAGTCCTTTAACAGAGGAGGAAGGTCTTATTTAAAACACCAGACCTGACTCTCACTCCAGTGCACTTGCGAACACACACACACAGAGACACACACACACACACACACGTGCACTCGTGATTTGCTCATCAGGAAAGGGCAGTTATATTGGTTATAAATTACCCCGTATAATTTGTGCCAAATGCTATCTAGCTTTGCAGAGTGCCCAGTTCCCACATACTGTGACCATTAGAAAGCCACTCAGTAGTTTTAAGAAGTAGAAGCTTTCAGCTCTGAACCCTGCATAACAAAAGCCAAAAGTAAAAAGAAAATGCATCAAGTGCCAAACAGCAGTAAGCCTGATGGCTGCAAAGACCATTAGGAAATGGGCAAACAAAATTAACTCTCAGTGGGAGTTTCAGGCTCTCCAAGCACATGCCCTTGGCTTCATTAACCAACTCCTACAACTGGGGCCAGAGTCACTATGGATATTGTATATTCCTTGCATCTTTGGTAGCCAGACAGGGCAATGAACTCTATCCATGGACCTAGAGTCCTAGGCAGAAAAAATAGTGATGCAGTACTATTGTGAATCCATCCCTCTGAGCTTTCTTTCTTTTTTTTTTTTTTAAGATTTTATTTATTTATTTTGAGAGAGAAGGGGAGGGAAAAAGAGAGGGAGAGAAACATCAGTGTGTGGTCGCCTCTTGCACACCCCCTACTGGAGACCTGGCTGACAACCCAGGCATGTGTCCTGACTGGGAATCAAACCAGAGACCCTTTGGTTCATAGGCTGACACTCAATCCACTGAGCCACATTGGCCAGGGTCTCTGAGCTTTTGACTTAAAAGAAAGCAGAGGTCAGAAAAGACCAATTATGCAGAGAAGATTAAGTGCCATTTTTTTTTCAATCTTTGTATGTATATGTGTAGATATGTGCACGTATGATGCTGGTAACTATCAGTCAGTTTTAGTCTCTTTGTCCTTAACACTTTTACTGATGCATATTAGCTTGTGTCCTTTCCCTTCTCTCTCCCTCTCCTAGGATTGCAAATGACTTTTGGTTCAATAAAGATACTGGAGGAGGGAGCATATAGTAGGAGGTGGGCCTGGTATTTGTGACAGCAACTTGGGAAATAGTGGAGATGGACTAGTTATGAAGGTGTTACAGGAACTAGAAGAGCAAGCAGGAAAAGGTGAGGCAGCTGGGGGGACGAGCAGTTGTCTCTCTTAGGGCTAGAGAGACAGGGGAAAGAAGTGATGCATCAAAGCCTGGGGTAAGGGCCATCCAGATGAAGCTAGAACCACAGTGGATCTGCCTAGAGGAAGCAGAGCCATGGAGCCAAAGCAGTTGCTGCTAGGGAAGCTGCCAAAGCATGGTGAGAGGAGGAGACAGACCCTGGCTTCTCACTTTCTCTTGCATCCTGTCTCCTTCCAGTATCTTCTATTGGCTAAAGTTACCAGGCATAGCAGCCTCTTAATGATCTCCCAGGGTCAGTGTTCCTGCAATACAGGGCAAAGCAGGAAGGTGGAAAATGTATTGGAGGACAAAAAGACAAAGAAGGGCTCAAAAGCTACCCAAGCCCCTCTCTCTTTCCACTGCCCTTACTTGAAGCCCACGGTTATGTAGGGCTCTTCCATGCACAGATATGTTAGGGAGAGACGTGCAACACTAAAACATTGGGGCTAACCCTCTTGTATAGTTTTATGACATCCAGCTTTTATCAGAACGGCACAATTAGGATACAGTAGATACTGTGAATTCTAAGGAAGCAAAGTGCTTTAAAGCTATAACTACTGCTACTGATACATATGCTTAATAGCAAGAGGAGAGCTTATAATAAATAAAACATCAAAAAGTTAAATATTTTATTAATCAAAATAAATAAAGTTCCATTTTGGATAAACACATATCCAAATAATTCTACGTGTCTAAAAATATTTGAAATTAGAAATGTTGGTTTACGATAAAGAAAAATTAGTTTCCTGCCTCACACCTAATAGGTATTGTCAGCCACGTATTCTTTGAGTTTTCTCATTTGTAATGTGGTATGATGGCACTTTCTGACAGTAACTAAAATGATCTATGGCCATAAAGATATAGTCTCATGGTTATAAGAAAGATTTATGATTCTGGTTATGAAAGATATTTTACTCCTCAGCAACATTACAGGCATGGCTGAAAGCCCAACAAAATCGAAATAACTGTAGAGAATGAGCCAGCTTGTCAGGTAATAAAGGAAGTTCTTCAAATCAATGGTAAGGTTACATAAGGGCTGAGGTTTGATTACAGGTATAATTGTAATGCTATTTTATAATTTCATCTCAAATATTTCTAGATCTGCATCTCTTATGTTCAGGCAAGTAATTTTCCTTTTAAAAAAATAACTGAAAAGCAAGAAGAAGGGATTAAGCACTTTTAAAAACACTAATCAAATCATCCTATGCCCTACCATTTGTTTTCAGGAACATGTTGACTATATGTAGAGAATGTTTCTAGAAATTGCCTCTATTCAGCCTTAGCTATTTTGCAGAATAGTCTTTTAAAAACTGAATGGAATGCAATTAAACATGGAAGTAATGCCAATTCAGGCTTGGAAACTAAAACTACTTCCTTTTGTTGATTCATTCATTACCAGGGAATGATGATTAAGAAATTCAAGGTCAGCTGAGTTATTCCAAGAGCATTGTCCAAAATGAAGAATTCTAATTAAAATGTGATGTGGTAGCCTAAAGGAATAGCTGTACATGTGAAATCACTATACCAGAAGCAAGTGAAAATTAGGTAATTTTATGTTTCTCTTTTTGTAAGTGTCTCAAAATGTCTAGCCAATAGCTAATTTTTATTTAAGCTTTATTATAATTTTTTCCATTACCATTTCTTCCTCTTATACCCCCTTCCCCCAGCAATCACCACACTGTTGTCCATGTCCATGATTTTGTAAATAATTTAATGCCATATTATAATAGTATCAACTGGTGATAACTTACTTCCAATCTGAATCCTGGCATCCCTAATGTGGTCTTATGTATCAGCATAATGCACATCAACTTGACCTCATGATTATTTTTTAGTCAATTCTATTTAAATTTGTTAAATCTTTTTCTTTTAATGGAAAAGAATTAGAAAACTACAATCAACATTTAAATAGCAGCATAATGATAAAATTTCAATGGTGGTAAAATTTACCAAATGTCATATTTTAAAAACAAATGAGATTTAAATGCTTCCATGGAGTAACCTATAAGTTTTAAAATCAAACTATTCTATAGCTCATTATTATTTTAAAAATTAGTAGAAGAACAATTTTTATAGATATTGATTCTACTGGAATAGTCTGTTTTTCTTCATAATAACAGTCTCCCAATCTTGATTTTTTTCCCAGTAAAATAAAGCTGGTGATATAAGGCAGGAAAAGAACCCAAGTTTATAAAAACAAAACAAAAATACTACAACAACAGGCTATTTGAGATGATTTGATTGAAATAATAGTTCAAGTAAGATTTCATGTGGTACCACATTCCATTGTAAAATTCGGCATCCCCTCTTAAAGATAAACCTTGGCAGGGCAGGATTCTGTAAGGGAATTATTTTCCCCGTCTCATTCACTCTGAGCACCTGAACTCAGGTGCTGATGGAATAGCAGTGGTCCTCAAACATTTTTGGGTTCTGGACTCTTTCAAGAAACAGATAACCTTCTCCCCAGAGAAATGCTTAGTCACAAATCCATACACACTTTGGTGTAAAATTGCTCACCCATACCTACTAAAGGGGTTTGCAGACTTCATGTTAACAATCCCTGATACATTAAATAACTTAAAGTGGTTCTTTAACTTGAGAAATTTGTGAAAATTTGTAAAAAGGGGCAGGAGGGCATGGTAGGGTGAAAATGGAGACAAATGTACTTGAACAATAATAAAAAAAAAGAAAAAAGATCTCACTGAGTATAAAATAATAATTTATAGAATAAAAGAATATAAAGTTAACTCCCAACACTTAATAATTATTTATGATAAGTATAGAAATAGTATATGATGGGGTACTATTAAATACTAATCTTTTTCTGCTCTGGTTCAAATTTCTCTTCTTTAAATACAAAGTTTGGGCTTAACTTTTGACGTGGGCCACATGCCAGGCTTGTCGCATGTCGATGTCTGTCAGGGTGCCATTTCCTTGAGCCACGGTTGTTCTTGTAGTAGTCGACTAAGTCAGCCTCTACAATCGTGATTATTCTCGGTTCACTCTAAGTACAGAGCTGGGCTTAACTGATTTTGCTAAAATTTTGCTGCCTAATAATATGGTCAACTGAATCCTTCTCTGTTTCTTGTGTTTTGTTTTCCTTTTTTCTCATCAAATGATGGCTTTTCATTTAGTAGGGATCTGCCTCTCTACTTTGGCCCTTAATGCCACCCACCATGTGCCTGTATGGCTAGGTCTTCGGTAGCAGGTCCCAAACTGAAACTGACTCACACGATAAAGGAAAGATGTATTCCAATACATGTTCCCCATTGTAATTGCTATTTCACTGCTAAAACCAGATGGAACTTCCAGGTTAAGACATTTAGAAACTCTAAATGATTTAGAAAACTTTGTTCCCTGTCACTGCCAAATCCACAATTCCTGGAGGACTGTTTGTCACGTGTTAGTGACCAAACCAATATTTGCTAAAGTTATAAAAAAAAATAAAGTAAAAGACATTGCTTTAACTTTTTACTGGTTGTATTTAAGCAAACTGGGTAAAAATTTAGAGAAAGATTAACATTTGGCTCTTTAAGACCGATCAAAATATGGTTTTTAGTTTGTGGTGCAGTTAAGTTAGATAAAATATTAAGGTTTAAAAAACATTTCTTCATTAAAATATACTGAAGACTTCTGACTATGGTAGACTAATTTTCATTAGTCGAGCCCTATCACTGTGATAAAATAGAAAGCTGAAAGAAAAATAGAGATTGAAAAATTAACTTGAAAAGAAGAATTTGAGGGGCTAAGATCCCAGAGAGAAGGAAAACCTAGAGAGTTGAGTCTGATATTTGGCAAAGTAAATGGCAATTTTAACGTGACAACTGAGAGGCTGAGAAGGTAAGCAGAATTTTGGCAGTCTCCTGAGACTGGGGTGGGCACAAAAATTAGAGTTCCGGGTTCACCAGCTCTAAGGAGCTTTACTAAACACTGCAGACATTCAGTTGCACTCCCGAAGGGCTATATTTCATGATTAAGGGTAAGACAGAAATTGACTAATCCTCACAAAGTCTGGAGCTCAACTTGAAATAGGCTTAATACTTGACTGAAAGGTAAGTGACTCCTCTTCAAACACCTGTTAGAAGAAAGTAAATCCTCTTTGAAGGACAACACGAGCCTTATATCAGCACTGAAATTTTTCATATACAGCACTCTACAATTAATCGGAAATAACCACACATTTGAAAAAATTAAAATTGAAAATTAAAAAGAATAGAAAAACAGACAACAGAAAAGTATATTCAGAGGATTTGCTTTTCTTTCAGATGTCAGAAAAGACAAAGAAATTAAATGACAAGATGGGGGATTTTAGCAGAGAACCGGAAAATGCTTAAAAAGACCAAATACAAGGTTTAATACTAAAAGCAATAAAAATAAAATTAGAAATTCATAAATGGGTTTAACAACAGATAAGAAAAATCTTAATTGCTAGAGAAATAAGCATATCACTTGAAAGGAACAATACCAATCACAGCAAAGTTTTCAATGAAAACAAGAGAAGCCAGATCACTGGAATATTTTCAAAAACTGGAATTAAAAAATGGCCTGTCTAGAATTCTATATGAATAAAAATAGCCTGAAAAAATGAAGGCAAATACTTTTCCTTTCATATAAAAGTATTATAAAACAAGTAAAAAACAAAACTAGATGAATCTGTCACAAGCAAACAAGCAATAACAGGAACACTAATGGGATTTGTTTAGGCAAAAGAAAAATGATCCCAATGGAAGCATGGAAGCACAGTGTAATTGATCACTTTAACAGAATAATTGAGAAAGTCATAGGATTATTTCAATAGATAGAGTAAAAACATTTGTTAAATTCAACATCCACTTATGATAAAAAAAAACTTAAAAAACTAGGAGTAAAAGAGACTTCTTTAATCTAACAGGGGGACCTATAACAACATTCAGGGAGCATTATATGTAATGGTAAAAAATAAATGTCAACCTCTTCCTCTCCTACACTTCCCCTAGGAATTGGATCAAGACAAGTGTGCCCACCATTACCACTGCTATTCTAAATTTTAGTGGAGGTAGGATGAAGAAAAAAGAAAGAAACTATAAGATTTGTAAAGAAAGTAATATTTTTGTCTCAGTACTGAAAGACCCAATGGATCACTCAGTGGGAAGTAAAACTTCATTTTCTCAATTACAGGAATCATAGCTCAATGGAATAGCTCTCAAATGGCAGGTTCAGAAATTCTTTTGTGGGAGGATAACTTTTATTAAGAATTCCAAACTTCCGGTCAAGATGTAGGCATAGGTATACATGCTTTACCTCCTTGCACAATCACAAAGAGGAATTACAACTATATCTCAAAACAACAACCAGAACTGTCAGAAAATGGAAGTCTGAAAACCAAGAATTTAAAGAAGACACATTCAATTAGATGGGTAGGAGGGGCAGAAAGCAGAGATTGGGACAGAGAGGCGAGGAGATGTGGGGTGGCACGGAGAGGCAGCAGTGGTGGCAGAATGGTCATGGGCTGTCCCACATCCATGGGTGGTGGGTAAAAATTGGGAAGGATATCTTGGGAGCAAAGGATCCCAGCCGCAGGCCAGACCACACAGCGCAGGGTTTCAGCACCAGAAAGACAAATCCCCATAACTTCTAGCTATAAAAACCAGTGGAGGCTTGGGAGGCAGGAGAAACTGCCAGATTTTCAGGAAACTCCATGTAAAGGGCCCATATGATCTTAAAACACCCACTCTGGGATTCAACATCAGGGCAACAGCTGGAAGGGCACCAGTTGCATACAGGAAGTGGGTGAAGTGACAGGAAACGGAATGAGTGCCAGGCAAATCCGCAGGAGCCAGGCAACAGCACAGTTCCCTCTCCAAGTGCTCTTCCCACACAGAGCCACAAAGTGGTGAAGTGGGTTGCCCCAACCTAGTGATTACCTCATGCTCTGCCCCACACAATTTACAGGTGCTTTTTACAGGGAGTCAAAGCAGCTCTACCTAATACACAGAAACAAACACAGGGAGGCTGTCAAATTGAGGACACAAAGAAATATGGCCCAAATGAAAGAACAGAACAAAACCCTAGAGAAAGAACTAAACAAAACAAGATAGCCAACCTATCAGATGCAGAATTCAAAACACTGGTGATCAGGATATTCAAAGAACTCATTGAGTATGGCAACAACATAAAGAAAGAAATGAAGTTTACAGTAAGTGAAATAAAGAAAAATCTACAGGGAACCAACAGTGAAGGGAAGGAATCTGGGCTTCAAATCAATGGATTGGAACATAAGGAAGAAATAAACATTCAACCAGTACAGAAAGAAGAAACAAGAATTCAAAAAAAAAAGAGGATAGTATAAGAAGACTCTGGGACATCTCCAAATGTGCCAACATCTGAATCACAGGGATGCCAGAAGGAGAAGAGCAAGATCAATAAATTGAATACTTATTTGAAAAAATAATGAAAGAAAACTTCCCTATACTGACAAAGAAATAGACATACAAGTCCAGGAAGCACAGAGCCCCCAAATAAATTGGAATCAAAGAGGACCACGTCAAGACACATCATAATTAAAATGTTAAAGATAAAGAAGAATCTTAAAAACAGCAAGAGAAAAGCAGTAGTTGCCTACAAAGGAGTACCCATGACCTCAGCTGATTGCTCAAAAGAAACCTTGTAGGCAAGAAGGGACTGGCAAGAAGTATTCAAAGTGATGAAAAGCAAGGACCTATAACCTAGATTACTCTATCTAGCAAAGCTATCATTTAGAATGGAAGGGCAGATAAAGTGCTTCCCAGACTAGGTAAAACTAAAGGAGTTCATCATCACCAAGCCATTATTATAGGAAACGTTAAAGGGACTTATTTCAGAAAAAGAAGATCAAAACTATGAACATTAAAAAGGCAACAAACTCACAACCATCAACAACTGAATCTTAAAACAAAAACAAACAAACAAAAAAACTAAATGAAGCAACCAGAACAGAAACAGAGTCATAGGTATGGAGGTCATTTGGAGGGTTATCAGTTTGGAGGGGGAGGGGAGAGGACAGGAGAAAGGTGCAGGGATTAATAAGCATAATAGGTAGGTACAAAACAGACAGGGGGATGTTGAGAATAACATAGGAAATGGAGAATCCAAAGAACTTATATGCACAACTCATGGACATGAACTAAGGGGGGATTGCTGGAGGGAAGGGGGTACCAGGAAGATAGGGGCAAAGGGGGAAAAACTGGGACAACTGTAATAACATAATCAATAAAATAGACTTAAAAAAAAAGAATTCTATCATGTCTCATGCTGAATGGATTTGTGGGTGGCAGGATTCCTGCTATCACCACCTAAGTTCCTGGATTCCTTTCAGTAGAGGACCCGGTATCACTTAGAGCAAACTAAATAGCATTTGGAAAGGCTAGATAAAGGATCTTTGGATATTGCCCAACACAGAATATTTGCATTTCATTGCTGAGCTTAGAGCTTCAATTCACTAACACATTAATAGAACATTGATATACTTTGTTTTCACTTAGAAAATATGAGGGCCCTGGCTAGTGGAGCTTAGTGAGCTGGGTGTCATCTCACAAAGTGAGAGGCTGTTGGTTCGATTCCCAGCCGGGGCACATGCCTGGGTTACAGGCCTGCTCCCCAGTTGGGGGCATGCAAGAGTGAAAGGGGCAACTGATTGATGCTTCTCTCCCTCTCTTTCTCCCTCCCTTCTCCTCTTTCTAAAAATAAATAAATACTATCTTTTTAAAAAAAGAGAAAATATGAGAAAAGGAAAATTAAAGGAGAAGAGAAATGAAACCCCAAATATCCCACCCCCAGTACCAAAGGGTTCTCTTTCGTGCTACAGTGTCAAAAATCTCTGAACGTCATCTATAAATTAGAGCTGGGCAAGGCTTTGGGCTCGAAAATGTGTGCTCTACATATTTCAAAACAACAATTTTATGGCTTCTTTTAACTTTATTGTTTCTGATTTTTTTCCTCCCTGAATAAACTCTGAGTTTATCAGTTTTGGTAAAAGGGAGTATTTTCCCTCCTAGAAGCCAAGCTGCATGGAACATTTTAACATTTGAAGAGGTTTGATTCTACTTTATTTCAAAGACATTCATGATCCAAAATTAATTAAAATTGCCTGCAAAGCAGGAAAGCCAACTTGTCTCAATTAGTTTGGTTCAATTAAGGACCAGCACGAGTTTCACTTAGACCCTTATACCCACCCAATTCCCCACTTTACCTCCCCACTACCACCAGTTTCCAGGTTGCGTTTTGATCTGGAGAAATATCCATAAATCTATCAGCCACAGGGGAACTATGTCATCTTTTCAGAGGATTTGCTACAGTGGATCTACGAAAGCCCATTTAAGTAACTTCTCTCTAGGAGGTAATCAGACAAGAAGAGTGAAGAACTAGTTATATAACTCCCCCACTTTTAATGCATTCCAAGATCCAACTGCACATCCTCCATAAAAACCTACTTAAAAAAAAAACAACAACAACCAAAGAAACAATTTCAGAACGTTTATGCCCCTGTAGCCATCTGCTCCAACTTTCCTTGTATCATTTTAGTTTACGATCTCCAAACACATATTACCCGTTTCTGAATGGGCTTGCTGATATTCTTTGCTGTCAGTTTCATCTAACTCCCAAGTCCTCTGTGTTTGTGATTCACAAGGGCAACCAATGTGCCCATCATTTCGAACTGCATCAGCAGTTCAATCCTTAGGTTTAACCTTCTGTTGAGTGTGTTTATTACTCAGCTCCTCAAGAATATGGCTGAGGAGTGGGTATGCTGGTTCATCTGCAGCCTGTTACACTAATGAGTTTCCAGGCAGTATTTTATCAAAGCAATGTGTCAGTGCCTTTCTGTTATTGCTTCTTGTTTTGATGGGTTAGTGTTCGTTATTAAAGGAGAACACACATTTTTTCCTCTCCTTGACAGGCAAGTTGAGGGCTCACAGTAATAGGTGCCAGAAAAGGAACATCTGGTGTACATTTAACGATGCATTGTTGCATTGTTAACTTAAAGCTGCTACACGCCTTGATAAACACATAATGGGCCTCAAGAAATTAAGACAAAATTAAAATGTAAATGTTTACCCAGACCATAGTTCTCTTTTCTTTTCTCCGAGTCATCTACACCTGCACTTTATATGTAAGTAAAGTAAAAGGTTAATGCAAAAATACTCTTCTAACCATCTATGGCTCACGTTGCCAGAAACTAAAAGAACCCCCATCCCGCTTCTGAGACAGGCAATACAGCTGAGGCCAAAATGGTGCCATGGTAGTCTTGCTAAGAAATTACCTAAGTGCTGTCTGTGTTTTCTGAAAATAAGCTAGGCCATTTAAAAAATCGGCTTCCCCTTGGGACAAAGGACCCATATGCGGTTAAGTATACTAAAAATATGTGCAAAATATTTTTATTATATCACCAGTTTTTGGCTCCAACTTTTGCTCATTATACAGGTGATGGTCAAAATGCACTGGCCTCCTTTAAGCTACCCCTCTGGAAAAGGGCACCACACAACGGCAGTGTCTGAAGTGAGCACTCACAGGGCGAGGACGGGAGGTGCATTTTTAGGCCGTCACCAATGATTGGGCTTTTTTTTTTTTTAATATCATGCCTGTGCAATGTACAAAAGGTGGACCTCTTCCCTTCTGTGAAGAAAAATGGGGTAGACTCTCACAAATGGGGTGGGCTCTCACAAATGCACTGATCAGAGAGAGGGAAGAGGGAGGGAAGTCGGAGGGGTGTAGGCAAAGGGGGAGGAAGGGAGATGCCAAGAAGGAGACGAAGAAAAGGAAAAGCAAGGACAAAAAGAATCTTCCAAAAGCTACAATTCATAGCAGTTTTTATGAAATGAAACCACTGCTATAGTTGTCTTGATAAGACCCATAACGAGGTTTCAGCAGTTTTTGAACGAACACTGTATCTTCTCTGAAGTGGTTCTAATTTCATGTATGGACTGAACTTTGATTCACGGCTATTTAATCTGATGTAAACAGCCTTATATGGTGATTTGCATATCTGTATTTTTGGAGGTATTTCATATATAGAGAAATACTTTGACAGGGTGGGCTTTTTTCCCTGTTTTAATTCCCTGCTTAAAGTTATCATTATTATTATTATTTTTAATCTAAGAACATTATGAAAAAGCTCAATAGTTGGAGGTATGTTTGTCTGCCCAGGAAAGTTTAGAAAGGATCGTTTAAGTGTTTTTTGTTGATTTGTTGGTTTGGTTTTATCATTAAGTAACCCAACAGTCTGAACTAAAACAGTGAAACCAGTGTGCAGATGCAGCCACAGCTGGAGTCACCTGCAAGACTATGGGAAGCTTTTCTCAGGAACTAAGATAAGGTGGTTTTTCTAGTTTGAGCTTTGAGAATCTATTCAGCCAATTGCCAGATAGTGGCCACGATAGCTTGACAAGTTTCTTTATTCTGCTTCCGTCAATTCTAAAAGGTGCTCATGCATCTTCTCACCACTCACTAGACATTAAAACCAACCAACCAACCAAACAAAGAGAACTGCTGTTCAAGCCATTTACATTCAGGTAATGCAGCAAAGACCTTTGTACATTCCTGATCTTCCTTCCCCATAATTTCACTGAAAAAACAACTGTTCCACTTACATTTAGAGCTTTCCTTGGTGAATACAATCCTGAATTTTCTCCTGTACAAGTTTCTGAAAATGGGTCGCTGACCACTTCCTCTAGATGTAATTTTACGAGTGTGCCAGGATTTCTGCGACTTCACTGAAATGAACTCAAGATAGACTGGTGGAGGTAGCAAAACGGAAGAAGGACCACACCTGGTAACTGAGTGTGAAATCAGCTTTCGGGGAGTTAAAAAATTCTTCAGTGTGCTCCTAGGGGAGCCTAATCCTTAATTACCTTATTTCAGGTAGCAGGTAGGGAAATTCCTGCGGGTAGGACGACGTCTTATGCATTCCTAAGATGATGGAAAGGGAAAATGGCCAAGACACTGACAGTTCTTGGAGAAAAAGACATTATTCTGTGCTCTTTTGAAAAATAACTTGTTTTTATAACACGGACACCATTAAAATTCAAGAAACGTAAAGCTAGAGGTGACATTAGAAAGGGCAGTGAATATGCTGCTATTAAGAATTCCTTCTTTGAAATGGTCTTTGATTTCTTTTTTAAAAAAAATTTACCTGCATTTTTTCCATTACCATTTGTCCCCTCTCTACCCTTCTCCCCTCCCCAGCCCCTACCCTCCCAACAATCACTATATTGGTGTCTGCGTCCATGAGTTCCTTCTCTTTTTTCTGTTGATCCCTCCACTCCCTCCACCCCCAGAGCTGTCTATACTTCAGAAATCCTGATGGGGAAAGGAGAGAAGAGAAAGGAAGGAATAAAAGATTTGTATGTGTATATGCATTTATATGTGTATTTTAATTAGGTATTTGAACTTAAAGGGGAATGAGTAGAGATCCACATATCTTTCTTAATTTTAAAGAAACACTCATCTCCTTAGAATAACCTGGAATGGCGGTGTCTCCTGGAAAGGAACCAACTCTTCAGAGCCTCCACAGTGCTCACAGTAAGATTTGTAGCAAACATTTGTTTGTTTGTTTCCTCTCTGCTGTAGTATATATGCTGTGATAGTGGTGGGTGTTTTTTCCCTTTCATTATCAAGTTCACATAGTAATGATTAAGTAAAATGAGGGGGGAGGCATCCAGAGGAGAAAAAAATGTGCAAAAGAAAACAGAAAAAGCCAGAATGAAACGTGAAATTCTGTGGTGCCATTGCTAAGTCATTTTCACACGGTCCCAGGACACAGCATAGACAGTCTGCAGAGACCTAAGGACTGTATATCTGGCTTCAAGAACCCGCCATCACAGAGAAGGTGTATGAAGGAGGAGGGGCCAGGAAAATGTGCAGCAAACCTACCTGCCATGTTTTTCACAAGCATTCCATAGCTCACTACCCTTCCTTTCCCCCACTTCCTCAGCTACACCTTCAAGTCCACTCCGAGTTATTAAACTCTGGTATACAATATTAATTATAACATATGTATTAGTTTCTGTTACATTTGTTTTCCCCTTTTATTTGGTAAATTTGTTTTTGTTCTAATATTATTTTGCCTGGTGTATATCATTGTTTGCATTTTAAATTCCATTTGAAATAAGGGATGTTATAATTAAAAAACAATTACCCTAAGTTAATTGCTGATCTTTGAAAATTGATTAGGGTTATCAAGTACCAGAAGAAGGTAGAAAAAAGTTTCCTTTAGAGTAAAAGCAGGCTTGTATAAATTTTAACTCCCCATGGGCACTGCATTTTCTTCTATACCATCTTTATGGATCAATATTGCATTATAGGGCAGTGATTTTATCTTGAAGCTTAAACTCAAGGCTGTTCTTAGTATCAGGTATTCTTAAGGGATATCTACTGTTTGGCGGGAGTGTAGATGCCCTTGCACAAGCGTCCATGGAAGTAGGGGAAGGGTGTTACTAAATACACCGTACTGATGGCAGACGGAGGACTTGTCCGTAAGGTTACCTGGTTTAATAATGCATCTTCTTATAGAAGCATAGGCAGCACATATGCCGGGGATTATTAAAATAAGGGCAAATACTATACTATGAAGCATTAAATAGCTGTTCATTGAAGCTATTCTAAGTTAGGTAACGAGAACCCACCACGAATAAAAATAATGTTGACTTTTCACTTAATAATCTGACTAATGAATAAAATTGTTGACAGTTATACATAACAGTTGTTTTTAATATCATGCCCCAAACCAATACTTCGCAGCATTGCCTGGTAGGTACAGAGATATGTACAAAACCCACACTTTCTAAAACTTAAATACATAAGGCTACTACTGCAATGCTCCTTTTGTCTTCTTACAGATGTGCTTTCATTATGTCGAGGTTGAAGCTATGAAATATTTTTTTAGCTTCTTGGCTAATGCAAGGAATTATGAACTGTAAATTATTGCTATTGTCACATCAGAGGAGATGTTAGGTGTTTAGTAACAAAAAAAGTTCCTCAAAAAGTTCCCAAGTCCCAGTTCTACACAAAGAATTTGAAGGAGGGCACAAAAATATCTTTTTATTTACCAATTATTATAAATAATTTGTAAGCAAGGAAAATAACAAGGCAGATATAAGTCAATTCTGCCCTTGCTGGTGTGGCTCAGTGAATTGAGCACCAGTCTGCAAACCAAAGAGTCGCCAGTTTGATCCCCAGTCAGGGTACATGCCTCAGTTGTGGGCCAGGTCCCCAGTAGCAGGCGCACAAGAGGCAACCACACATTGATGTTTCTCTCCCTCTCATTCTCCTTCTCTTCCCCTCTCTCTAAAAATAAATAAAATCTTTTTTAAAAAGTCAATTCTTTAAATCACCAGCAGGGGCAAAATAATAATACAACTTTTAGTCCAATATTACTTTTTTCATTAACCAACTGCTATTGCAGTTGTTTCTGAATTGTTTGTTATGCTTGAGTTACTTATGGCTATATCCTAAAATTTCCCTCCCTTTTCTCAATGATCTTGGCTAATGGTTGGATGATCTTGTTTAAAATAGTGCCTTCTTATACTACATGGTTTTCCTTTGTTAAGTCCAAGGGCTTCTCAGTGTAATCATTGTAATTACATGTAAGTGATGTGCTCTGCTTCTGTGGTTTCCTTCAGAATGAGAACATCTAATTCCTCACTTCAGCAACGTGGCTAATCTCCCTTGATCCACGACAGTGTGCAGATCAGGTCACACAAAAAGAATGATGTTCAATAATTTGTGTCAGGAGTTAAATGAGTTTGCGCCTGTTGGCTTCTGTATTATGCATCAATTTAATTTAATCTTCTGTGAATTGCCTTTAATACAATACATATATTCATTTCTGCTGTTTATAACTATACTTAGACTAGGTTGTTAAAAACTTAAACAGTTAATTTCTTCTAAGCTCCTTGAAAAAGCCATTCTATTTTTATAAAAATACTTTTTGCAAACTTAAATTTAGCCATAAAAGTTAATCTTGTGCGAAGATGCCATTCAGAGTTTTATAGGGAGGCTGTCCAGCCCCTGCCTTCCACAGAAGCCATGTTTATGGTTTGGTAGGGGTACGCACAGGAGGGAGAGAGACAGAGAAAGGACCTCAGCTGTACTGTCCAGGGAAAGTGAGGTCGATGACCAGCCTGTCAAGTTAGGCAAGGGCTGGAGGGCACTGCCTGACGAGGTATTTATTTATCTACGAATAGCAGGAATTTATGAACAGAAAGAAAATCTGACAGGATGAGGTTAATCCAGAGGAGGAAGGACTGGAGGGACACAACCATTATTAGCTGTGGCTAGAACAGGCTCCACAACCTGTGATGTCTAAGTCATGGTGGGCTAGGGAATCAGGGAAGTCAAAATGGCAAGGCATTAGGAGAGGCCCCAAAAGACGGGCGTTCGGCACTCAAGAGGCCAGGGGACAGGCATCCTGGTTGAAGAGCACTGAGGCAGGCTCATTGAAGGTGTAGGGGGAATTCTAATTGGGTGATGCTCTTTCAGAACTGGGTGAATTCCACTCAGCACTCAGCACTCAGCTTCAGGATCAGAGGTTTGTAGTCAGCAGAAGTTCCATACCGCCTTGGTCTGATCTCCTTTTCCCTGACCTTCCCTGACCTTCCCTGACGCTGTCTTACGGCTCCCTAGTATCTTGCATAATCTTACATTTCCTCTGTTTTTTTTTTTTTCTCGCCCAGGAGTGTGGTGTTCTGGTAAATGTGTAACAACTGACTCTCTGGGTTAAAATACAAAACAAAACACCAAAACCCTGATTGTAGTATTTGCCTTCTCCTGTGGTATAAATACTCTCGCCATGGCCCTTTCAGAACACCAAAATGACGGTATTGGACTTGGAGTTGGGAAGAGAAGTGCAGCAACAAACTATTGTATAACATCTCTACCGTATATATATATATATATATATATATATATATATATATATATATATACATACACACACATAGATACATATATATACCTATATGTAGACAATAGGCATAAATAACTTCAAGAGCATAGATGATAGGAAAATATAGTAAATTAATGAGGAAGAGATGACTTTATGACATTACTACTTTTGTTTTTAATATAATTTACTAAGTTGTAAATTTGTATAATGTATTTTAAAAATAATGGCTATGTTTAATGAGAGGCTTACAGAATTCCTGAAAATTTAACAATTGGCTCTCAGGAAAGAGCTGGTAGGAAGGAACTGGCGTCAGCTCCCCTTAAACTGCCTAGCTGAGTTTGTCTACCTTCCTTTCCCCGTTTGCGCCCTGGGCGGCACCTTCGGGAGGCATAGAATCCACTCTATAACCTACTTCTCCGCCTCCTTAGAGGGTTCACATTCTCTTTTGTGACTGTGGTGCAGGTAGATAGATGGTCAGATCAGAGCTGGGATTTCACAGTTTGCCTCTATTTGCTGCAGGTGATCTGGGTGTCTCGTTTATGTACTGATGCCAGAGGTTGGGAAGGCCATGGACGGCACCAAGAAGTGTGAGGCTCAGATCTGGAAGGGAGATTTCAAGGGCTGCTTATCAAGAGCCCTGATTATTATAAAACAAGTAACTTGAGCTTAAAGTCAAGTTTGTGAGCTTCCTGCATCATTACTCCTGATGACCACATCACTGCTTTTTAGGAAATCACGTAGATTGTTATGGTGATGTGGGGTGAGTTAACTGGGAGGAAAGTGGAATAGATGTGGAGAGGGAATTAGACTAAATGAAACACTGGAAAAGCTTACTAGTTTGAGCCAGGCTCTAGACCAGTGCTGTCCAGTTGAATTTTTTCTGATGATGCAAGTGTCCTATATCTTTGGTGCCCAACATGGTACTCAATATGGATTTTGAGCATTTGAAATATGACTGTCAAGGCAGTACAACTAGGATTTTATACAATTGGAAATCATTTAATTTTAAATTTAAATCATCACTTATGGCCAGAAGCTGCCATATTGGACAGGCAAATCTAGACCAGCGGTCAGCAAACGACGGCCCCCTGGCCAAATCCAGCCTGTCACTGGTTTTTGTATGGCTCCTGAGCTAAGAATGGTTCTTACATTTTTAAGTGGTTGAAGAAAAACAAATAATAAAACATACAAAAATAATGAGGTAGACACTGTATATGACCTGCAAACCCTACAATGTTTACGTGTGGCCCTTTATAGAAACTGTTTGCTGACCCTTCTTCTAGACGTTGCAATTAGCTACTTTTATAATGACAGTGAGTGTGATGAGGTTAATTAATATTCCTAAGATTCTACACTCCAGAGTGGTCTGAGTGGTCTATTTTTTTTACCATATCAGACCTGAGGTCTCAAAGGGAGCCACAGGTATTTTAGGTGAGTACTAGTGCTAATAATGCAAGACAGGAACCAAGCAGGAGGAAGCCAAGTGTAGGACTGGAGCCCAATGGCCGGAGACCAGAGAGCCGGATTAGAGCAGAAGCACGAGCAAGAGGGACCTGAGGACACAGCCCTCAAGATTGTCTGCTCAGGGTCAGTTTGGGCCAGAATTGCAGCAAGGCTGAGCCCCCAGGTAGGAGTTAAGCTGGCTCAGCTTCCCAGGTTAGAACAGGGTGGCCTGAGAGGTGTTTCTGAGTAATCGGCCCTCCTCCACAGATACATTGGAAGAGTAATGAGCTGGTGAATAAGTTGAGAATCTGAGAGAAGTGGGGAAATAACCAAGAATTATTGGCTGTCATTTTGTATGCTACGCACCATTGTGGGTGTTTACAGATAGTATATTTTTCGATTTTGTTTGCCTCTCTCATAATACTGTTGTCATTGTCTTCCTCACATATGGTGCCTGCTTTAGCTCTGAATCATGGTTCAAAAAATGGTGCTCGATGAATGTTAAATTAAATGTACTCATTTTATAGTGGGGGAATCTGGGAACTAAAGAATGGAGAGCAGTTGTATTTCCTTGTGTCTGTAAGTGAAAGGATGTGTTGTTAAGTTTCTTGTTGTGAAAAAAAGAATTGAGAGAAATGTGGAATGTTTGTCAGGTTTGGGGGATGGATAAATAGAGAAGTAGTAGCCTTAGATACATAAAGACTTCAATGTTAGGGTGTGGATTATGTTTTCTTCATATCCCAGATTATCTGACTGAATTTTAGAAAAGCAATTCTCCTAAATTCTTCTAGTGACAGAGACTGACTGCTTGTTTCCCACACTCTTTCCTTCTCCTCCCAGCACACACAAGCTGGGCCATGTGTCCCATTCTCCGCTGCAGCTGAGGTGTGGCTGTGTGGCTGTGTGGCTGCATTTTGGTCAATGGAATGTAGCAGAAAGTCACCTACAACCTTCCCAGGCTGGGCCCACAGAACCTCCCACCCGGTCCTCCACTTTCTTTCCCCATCTGCTGGTTGGATGTTGACACCCAGGACAACCTGGGGAAGGGCTCATGAAAGATGGCAGAACTTCCATGGGCCCAAGTCTCCAAATGATGCACAGAACATAGCCCATCCCCTGCCACTGTTGGGATTTTGAGAGCAAGAAATTAATTCATATTGAGTCAAATTTCAGATTTTATTGTATCTGTCACAGTAGCCAATACATTTTAACAAATCCATTCCTCCACCCTGGCTTCCGTCCACTTTGCTTCAATATCAACACTACAAATATGTTACTTAGTTCACCTACTGGCATGACTAAATATGGCTCTTTCATTTTGAAGAAAGTTCAGAAGTTGGAGCAGATCATTTGCCTTGAAAGAAAGTGACCCTTGGCTGAATCTAATAATAATCCAGACACCTCTGGAAAAGGCAAACTATTAAAAGGACAACATTTTTTAATGATGTAGCATAATGGATATTATTTTGAAAAAAAAAAACCCAGTATTTTAGATTGTTGTCCAGTTTCTTTTTACCAAATGGGCCTTGAAATTGGCTGTGGTCTCCAAAGAATGAAGATGAGCAGATCAATTGCAATTATAGAGGGGACCAGGGTTGGCTTCTGGGCACGAAGTTAATTCTGAACTTTCCAAATCTAGGTTTAGCACTATTGATAATTACAGTATTTTGTTACCAATTGTTCCCATCTATGTTCTCTCGCCAATTCTTTCTTCCCCCGCCACCAGCTTTACTGACATATAATTGACAAATAAAATTGTAAGATTAAAGTGTACTTTGTGGTGACTTGATATTCATGTATCTCTGTCCAATTCTTGGCTTACATAAGATCCTCAACACTAAAAGTAGCCTCCTTTCTTCTCTGCTTAGCTAGAAAAGTCCAGAATTTGGGGTACATTGTAATTGGCCCGGACTATGGCCGCTGAAAACCACAAGATTAACCCTGCAGTGTTAACAGCCCGTCACTGATCTAAAGGGATACTGTTTGCTTGGAACTACGACCACACACTGCTTCAGCATTCAGGGCAGAGAACAAATGTGAGCAGACAGATCAATAAAAAGGCTCCGGAGTCAGGCCAGCCATGGTGTGAATTATTCCTCTACCATATATTACTTGTAGACCTTGGGCAGGTTACGAAGTCTGTTTCCTCAAGGCCCAAATTGGAAAAAATGTCTGCCTTGTTGGTGGCTATGAAAACAAAATGATGTATTAAAGTACCGAACGTAGTGCCCAATCTTGGATTATTCAATATGTAATGATGTAAGTATTAATTAAATATTTAGATAACTGTCCAATAATTAATTATTTAATCATCTTTAATGATGAAAAATAAAGATAATAAAACATGGTGAATATGCAATGACAAATCTGAACTCTAAGAAATTTATTTTATTATTTATAATGGTACTCTTTCCCATTAAAGCTCAGGAGTGTAGCCTTCTAGGAACACTGTCAACCCTACAACTCTGGGGATGTCTGTGCCTGCCTCCCCCTGCGCCTCACCTTCACCTCCAACACTCCAGTGCCCCAGCCTCCCTCTGCTTCCTTCCAGGACTGTGTTCTCTCTCACCAGGGAGATTTGATACCAGCTGTCCTGTTTCCTTCTTCAGTCCCCAGCCCTGGCCCCATTCCCTCTTACGCTTCGGTCTCAACTTCAACTCCCTCTGGTCCTCCAGCTCCAGTCAGCCTCCTCGGCTGTGTGGTCTCACCGAACCCTGCTGTTGTTCTTCGTACCGCTTCTCTCAGTATGTAGTTCACACATGCATTTGTGCCATTATTTGGATATGCCTATCTTGCTCTTATGGACTTCGAATCCATAAGAGAGGCATGAAAGTTATTACCGATTAGCCACTAAACTAACTAGTAATTTGTGGCTTGTTTTTTTACATGGTATAATGCTTCGTATTGCTTTTTCCAAATGACCACATAATTGTTGGTCATTAAATAAATAATTAAAAATACATTTTATGATGTGGAGTTCGTTTTGGGACTCAGGACTCACTGTGCAACCCTACTTCATCTTCAAAATGTGAACATGTAGTACCCACTTAGCAGACCACTCATCCAAAAGTTTTAGTGGCGTGATGAAGAAGAGTCCCGTGGCCAGTTCAGACCACAGGAGGCGTTTCCGTAGGCACAACAGACTGAATTAACTACGTGAGCTGAAAGTTGGTCATGGCATTGGAACAACCTATCTCACTCTAAGAAAGCCTAGAGAATTATTTCTCTAGTGCAGCATTGGCTTGAAAATTAGATACCTTTCCTTTACGAAACCCCATTACATTTACTTTGCTTCTATATTTCTTCCTATGATTGAACAAAGGAAAATTAAGGGCAGCAATAAAAACAAATTTCAGATATTAAATATGCTTGTAATGTAGAGAAACCACGACAAAGCTCAGAGAATTCACTGTTTTGCATTTGCAATGGGCACATGAGTGAACCAAATGATGTTTAGCTTTTTCATGGTTCTTTCTCAATAATGGGTCAGATAAATCACTGTCTGGTTGCCTATTAAGTTCTCGAGATTGCACTGGGAACGACGGGCAGTAAAAGCCCCCAGTTCAGACTTGCTTGTGTGCAAACAATAAACATTGTTTACCATTTTTATATTTATGCCGATGATTATAAAGTAGTCAACAGCTAAAAGATACTTAGGCATAAGCAGCATCTTGCCTACAGAAAAAAATCTTTGACAAAATATTTTCTCCACTTCCACTTAATTATGCTACTCCACAGCAAAGGGAGATATGCGACAATCCCCAAAGCCATTTATAGCTTTGCTATCAATTACAAAATAATAAGCTAGAGAATACAAACATGCTGAATATTAAGGAAAAGCCATATCTTTATTGGATTCAAATATTACATTTTTAAGTGTATATTTCAGATTCTCCAGATTGACCCAGCTCATGACACAGATTTTTCCTGTGCCTAGTCTCCCCCTCCTTCATTTAAATACTGGTGATCACTAGCATTTACATCACTTATGAGGGCTTTGTTTGTTCATTCTCTCATTTGATTTAGTATTCTGCTTTTAAAAAAAGATAAAGGAAATGATTTCCAAGACATGTAAAGTAACTTGTCTGATGTTAAAACAGCTTAAACTCACATCTCATTACTTCAAACCTAAGTCTGTAGGTTCAGGCGAAGACAATAACTGTTTGGCAAACTGAAGTTTCAGTGTATGTCTTTCTTGACCAGCCTTCCAATGTATGTATTTATGCACTGATTGATTAATGGGTGAATTATTTCCATTTACCCATTGGTCCATCAGTGTTTTTGTAAGTGTGGTATCTCGTATTCTACAGTATTTGGCCTTTGGTATGCGGGTAGTTTTACTAAGCTCTATGAAGAAAACAAAGAAGAAAGAGATAGTTTTTTTTTTAATTTTTATTGTTATTCAATTACAGTTGTGTGCCTTTTCTCCCCATGCCTCCACCCCACCCCACCCCAGCTGAACCCACCTCCCTCCTACACCTCCACCCTCCCCCCCGATTTTGTCCATGTGTCCTTTATAATAGTTCCTGCAATCCCCTCTTCCCACTGTCCCTACCCTACTCCCCCCTGGCAACTGCTAGACTGTTCCCAACCTCAATGTCTCTGGTTGTATTTTGTTTGCTTTTTTCTTCTATTGATTATGTTCCAGTTAAGGGTGAGATCATATGGTATTTGTCCCTCACCGCCTGGCTTATTTCACTTAGCATAATGCTCTCCAGTTCCATCCATGCTGTTGCAAAGGGTATAAGCTCCTTCTTTCTCTCTGCTGCATAGAATTCCATTGTGTAAATATACCGTAGTTTTTGGATCCACTCATTTGCTGATGGACTTAGGTTGCTTCCAGTACTTGGCTATTGTAAATTGTGCTGCTATGAACATTGGGGTGCACAGGTTCTTTTGGATTGGTGTTTCAGGGTTCTTAGGGTATAATCCCAGCAGCGGAATTGCTGGGTCAAAGGGCAGTTCCATTTTTAGTTTTCTGAGGAAATTCCATACTGTTTTCCACAGTGGCCTCACCAGTCTGCATTCCCACCAACAGTGCACTAGGGTTCCCTTTTCTCCGCATCCTCTCCAACATTTGTTTGTGGATTTGTTTATGTTGGCCATTCTGACTGGTGTGAGATGGTACCTCATTGTGGTTTTAATTTGCATCTCTCTGATGGCTAGTGATGCAGAGCATCTTTTCATATATGTCTGGGCCCTCTGTATGTCTTCCTTGGAGAAGTGTCTGTTCAAGTCCTTTGCCCATTTTTTAATTGGGTTGTTTGTCTTCCTGGAGTGGAGTCATGTGAGTTCTTTATATATTTTGGAGATCAGGCCCTTGTCTGAGGTATCATTGGCAAATATGTTTTCCCATACTGTTGGTTCTCTTTGTAATTTGGTGCTGTTTTCTTTAGCCATGCAGAAGCTTTTTATTTTGATGAGGTCCCATTTGTTTATTCTTTCCTTTATGTCCCTTGCTTTAGGGGACATGTCTGTGAGGATATTGCTGCATGGAATGTGAAAGAGATAGTGTTAACCCAAGAAACAACTACCAAGGAATCTCTATGCAGGTGTGTGCTGGTAGGGGTGAAAGAGAAGGCTTCTTTAAAAGATGAGACTTAAGTTGTGTCTTGAATGAAATGATGGACTCACATTGTCAGGGAGAAAGCAGAAGGGTGTCCCAGGTGGTGGAGGCTGCATGAAGCATCTCTGGGAAACATTTTAATGGCCATAGTGAGTAATTACTGTAGCTATTCCCCAGTATGTCTGCACACTTTGCATTTTAAATGATAATTTATCATTATAAGTAGTGTATGATTCTCACGAGTATGAGTTAAAAACTATTCCATAAAGGTTTTATTAATTAAAAATTATCCAGCTTTCATTATAATATAGTCTTGAAATCCTTTAGGGTCTCTTGGGATACGTCCAAGTAGTGTGTACCACAAACCAGTCTATAGGTTTGATTTTGGTGAGGTTCTGAATAAGGGCGGGGGAATGTCAGAAGAGGATTTTACTTCTGGGCATGTTTAGAGGCAGAAATGCATCTGCTGTCACCTGTTAAAAATCACTGCACACTGGGTGACACAGAAGGTACTCATGACCCTTTGCATGTGAATTTCAACCTCCTGATGTCTTGTGAGCAGAATCTAGTAATATTCTGTGCAGGGCAGTGCCCACATGGAATAGGGATAAAGTCAGTGGGCTCCCCTGTCAGGGTGTACCCATGGAGGGGCAGTGTGAGGTTCTGTCCCCTGTGTCGGCTGTGTGTATTTGGGAAAGCAGAAAATGGGTTTCTGTTAACCCTTCACTAACTCACTACTTCCATGGTGGCAGCCTGAATGGGGAGAGGAGGTGAATATTTCCAGGAAGCAGTAAGGACAGAGGTGGAAGAGAGTGTTGTAGTAGGGACAAGGCGGACCATCTGCAGGGGTCTGGGGGCAGGGCTCGAATGAGAGTGGGGTGGGAGAAGGCTGACAGAGTCAGGCCCAAGGTGCAGTCAAGCCAGCACCAGCTCCTTCACAGCTCTGCCTCCAGCCTGCCACCGGGCCAAGTGTTGTGGACAGAGAGTGGAGAGGGAGGCAAAGGTGCTGCAACCCAGATGATTTAGGAGTGGCCATCAGCCGGGAACACCAAGAGAGCAGGTGGCAGCTAACAAAGATAGGTGTTTTTTCCAATCACTGAGCTATCGCATCTTTACTTCCAGCCTAGATTTTAATTTATGCCATGTGCCTCCACCCCGACGAGTGATTTGGTCTTCCTTCAACTTACTATTCATTCACTATTTGTTCATAATTTATTTAGTCAAGGAGAGGGGGAAATGACTTTCTATTAATAAAAGTAGTATGTATGTAACGGAGGGTTGCTGTGCCCTGAAGTAACTGCCATTCTCACTCATTTGGCTTTCCCTTTACATCCATCGCTTTTCCTTCATGCACACCTGGGTAGTGTCTGGCACCCACCGAGATGGTGGCTCAAATGCACATGGATGTGGTTGCTAAGACATTACTGGTAAACAGCACTCCTCAGTTTCTGAATTTTAATGGACTCTGACAGCCGACATCAGAGGCAGTCAGGTAGCCAGTTGAGTTGGTGATCTACCCTGAATATAGAAATCGTTGTGTATGTAGAGAAAATTATTTAACAGAGGCTGGAGTATTCTGGTAAAGACTTTTATTTTGATTTCCACTTTTCATTTGAGGATCTCCTATTCTTCCCTAGGATCCAGACCAAATTGCATTCAGGGGCTAAGGAGTCGTGTGTGGAATTGTGTCAGATCCTGTGGTGATCCATCTTATTCCCACTGCAGGCTGGTGCTCCAGGCAGTTCCTAGCTCCCCTGTCCTTGATTCAGCTCAGGGTATGGGGCAGTGTGAGGCTGGTGTTGTCCCCCAAACCAACTGTCCCCCCAAATGTTGGAAGAGAACTTTGGGGAGATTTCAACAGAAATAAGTTGGAATGTGTGTGTGTGTGTGTTTGTAAATGTGCACTCTGGAACACAGGGGGCAGGAAGGGACACGTTTAAGCCAGGAGTGGGTGAAAGGAAGGCAATAGAGAAAGAACAGAGTGAAAGTAGAGTCCCTGCTGGCAGCAGCTCTTCTGTCTCTGCTGTCACAAACAGGGAGGTCAGCATGTGGTGCTTCCCATTTCTATGAGGGGCATAGGATCACTCGGGGCATCCATCCTGATATCCCTCATTCTCCCCGTGCCCCCCAGCCCCCATACTCCTTGAAGGCTACTGGTGATCATTGCTGATCTAGATTTCTATATCCTCAGCAAGGCTATTTTACCACTGCTCATCTGCCTAAGAATGCAAATGAGCAGATTTAAATATCAAGTTCCCAACCATTTTATGTTTTGTTCTATGCTCAGAATAAAGCTACCCAGGTGTTCTTTTATAAATAGGACTGCATGAATTTAAACAAACCTTTGCATTATTCATTGCAACAAAGGACTTGGAGTCCCTTCTCTAGATATAACTAATTGTCTATTAGCACCTAATATTTCTATTTTCTAATTTTTTATTTCTATTTTCTGATGTGCTATTAAACATTTTCTTTAACAGATGTATCAGATTTGATGGGAAACCACTTTGTTGGATGAACAATTATTCTGAAAACCACTAAAAGTTATCTGTCACTGCTTTTTGCCCATGATGACTTTATATTATAATAAATTGTTTATAATTCAAGCCTTTGGCAAACAATTTTAATGAGATTTGCAACACAACAGTTCTAATCTCATGGTTGAAATATTAAAACTTTATGCATGAAAGATTTATCCTTTTAATAAGATTGATCACACTGGACATCACTCATCCTCCCCAATTAAAACCCACTTAATTCGCAAACAATTTAATAAAAAATCCGCCTGCTCCAAACACACATTAGTATAATAGATTTTCTATCCCATTTAAGAAGGGTGACAACTGGCCACACCTAAACTCAAGCTCTTCTTGCTGTCGAAAATTCTTTACTGACAGATGGTTGACACTTTAAGTCAAAAACAAAACTAACAGCTTTCCATAAGAGTTATATCAAAGAGCATGTAGTAAGGAACCATCAATTCAGTGGGAGTTTCCAATGGTCAGTCCATAAATGCTCAAAGCTAAGAGAGTTTGTTTGGTCATTCATTTCTTTAGTAACCTCACATCGGGCCAGAGGTCTTTGTTGGGAGTGAGGGGATCCCTTTGAGAGGCCCTCCTAGTTCTGTACATGTAAGGCAAGTGTTACTCTTCGGGGAAGAGAGTAACTGGACACTTGTTGGCCTGGCAGAGGCCCCGCTTTCCCATCCGCCTTGGTGATGAAAATCAGATATTGATGAGAGTGGGGCAGGGGAAGTTTGCTTGGGGGCCAAGGGATCTCTTTGGAGGAGAGGGATTAAGATTTTGATCCCTCTTGTTTTGCGGTTCACTGTTTCTCTTGCAAGAAAGTGGGCCTGATAGAGATCAATTGTCAAGAGAAGATCCAGAAAATTGTGAAAGGACATTTATGCCAAGGATAAGGGCATCTGAAAAAAGGGGTTGGTTCTAGGCACATTTTCTAGGCAAATCTGGAAACCTAGCCCTGGGAAAATAGGCCTCTGCGTGTGTCTATGTGTGTGGTGGGTGAGGGGTGGGGGGTGAGGGTGTGTATTAACTGAGGAGCTATGACATTGGGACCTGGCCAGATGACATAGGTGATCAAGGCAGAGCTTAACACTGGTAAAGAGACCTCCTTTTCCTTCCCCTTCTACCCTGAAAAACTACAGACAGGGACAGTGTCAGGTTGTCCTGGACCACCAGTCTACACTGCCTGGCAGCACACACAACAAAGACAGCAGGGAAAGAGACAGTTCCGAAGACCCAGGTGGTGACTGGGCACAGAGCCAGCTAACTCAGTTTCCACATGACACCTCTGACAGAACTGGCAAGATCCAACACCAGTTGAAACACTGTTCTCTTCAAAAATAAAGTAAGACACTTCCCCTCCATTCAACCACCTGCTGCAGATGCTGGAATCACAGACCTGTATCTAGATACTATCTTACACCCTACGGGTTGGCAGCCCCTACTCAGAAGTTGTGGTCAGCTGAAACGGAAACTGAGTAAAGCGAACACTGGTGTGCTCCTTAGGAACAATGATTTATCTCATTCACTCTACTTTACAGCCTTTAATACATCTCTCAAGAAGTTGTCTCATTTGAAAAAATACATACGTCAAGGAGAGAAAAGTGGAAATATTTTGTCAACACAAAGACCAGAAATAAAAAAAAAGTTAAATATATTTTGAGCATATCCATGCAAGTGAAGTTTATATTCAGTGAGTTTGATGACTAACACTATCTGGTTATGAGTGGTGGGAAAACTGTGATGCGAAGCAATTCTAAATATGTTAAAATATGGTGGTACATCAAGGAAGGAAGGAAGTACCTCACATTGAATTTGAACAAAAAGGTTTGCAATTTTTATCACTAGAAAATACTTTTCCCATATGCTCATTAAATGAATGTTGAACAAATATGTGAAAAATAACCATTTAAAGGGGCATTGACTATTAGTCCCCCCAGGCTGCCCACATGTCCTGATGCACCTTGGCTATGCCCATGAGGAAATCTGGGCTGCGGGCGAGTGAGGCCTCCCTGAGCTCCTAGCACTGCTTTCGTCTAGGGAAGGCACTATGTTTATTTTAAACCAAAGAAAATGGCAAATGGCATATGTAACCATGCCTCCTTCCTCTCCAGCATCTTTTCCTCTTTACCCCAGGCCTAAGCCTCCTGAGCACACCAAGAATTTTATCTGACTGTCGTCTTCTTTACCGAGTGTCTTCCCGCACATTTAACATTCCCGATTCAATTCATAACTCTATTAGCCATACCTTGGCTATCATCATGAGAGTATTATTGTGTGTTTCCGCACCTCAAGGGCAAGAGCTAGGCCTAAGTTGGTGTCACACGGAGGACTCCTAATACTTTGGGGGAGGAAGTCATTGATCCATCCATCCATCCATCCGATGTTTGCTAAGCACCCTCCAAGTGCCAGGTGCTGTTTTAGCCACTAGGAGTACAGCAGTGAAAAGGAAAAAACCCAAAAAACCAAAATCCTCATTCTCATAAAGCTTATCTTCTAGACAGACAATAAGCAAATAAACAAGGAAAAATACAGTGTATAAGAAAGCGAAGAAAAATTACCTAGGGAAATCACATATGGAGAACTGGATGTGAGTGTGTGTGTCATAATTTTAAGAAAAGGGGAGGGGTCAGGGAAGGTTTCACTAATAAAGTGACAATAGAACAGGCACTTGAAGGAGGTGGAGAGTGAGCAACAAGGGCAGCCAGGGGAAGGATTTCCAGGAAGAAGGAACTACAAATGCAGAGGTCTGGAGGTGGGAATGTGCCTGGTGTGGAAGCAGGGGGAGCAATCAGGAGGCTACAGCAGGATCTAGGTGAGAGATGATGGTGGCTGGGGGTGGGATGTACAGTGGGGCTGAAAGGTGGGGGCAGATTCTAGAAACACTCTGAATGAGGTTCCCACAGGTTTTGTGATTAAGAAGATGTGAAGTGTGAGAGGAAGCCTGGCTCTGTGCTGGGCGGCCAAATCACTAGCCCACCATGCTTACCCGATCTCCGCACTTCCCCTGGATGCCCACATCTGCCCCCATTGGGTTGCCTGAGATGAAGTCCCTCTCTTGGCTTAGCCTTCACTTATTTCTACAATTCCACAAGATGCATGTTTCAAAGACTTACTCCAGATGCTCACTATCTCCTATAAAGGACAGTTTTGACAGCAATGGGGCAAGGTGCCTTAAGGAAAGCAGCAACTCAGGCCTCCTGAAAAAGTATGCTGGAGGTCTTTGAGTCCACTGGGTTAGATTTGGATGTTTAAGCAGAAACTGACTATAGACAGAGAAATCTGGGCAAGATAAAGTCTTATCATGTTTGATAGGGGAACTTGGGTTCAAGGCTTTCCCAACCTGACAAGGATGCATCAAAATTTGGTGTAGTCTGTTAAGAAGGATTATATGAAGCTCTCAGATAAACCAAAGAGGGGGAGGAGGCTTTTTATTTTTTGGTGAAGTCAACACTTTGAAACCAATTTGTTCTAAGAATGTGGAGGATATCTGCTGAGGGCATGGATGGGTCACATATGCACTGCCCAGGTTTATACCAGGCCATGCCCACCTCATGCAGCAGCTATTTCTACAGGGTGCATAGTGAACTGGATTTCAACGGATGCTTGACAAATGCTGAGTTAATTGATGAGGGAGACAATGTGTGCAGGTGCATGCTAAGACTGGAATCAGTGCCTTTTAACAAACAGAAGATGTGTAAGAAGAGGATGCTGATGCTCCTGCATCAGGAAATGCTGAGCTGGAAATAATCCCTCAGGCACAGAATGCCCATGTTGACCCAGATCATTGGGAGATTCAGAAATCAAGCATGAAGAGGCAATTCTCTCTTTCCTCTGCAACTAAGTTGCAAGAACAATTAGAGCATCTATGACACTGTACTTGTTTATAGTTCTGGCTCTTAAATGAACAAGCCACGTACAGGAAGGAGTTGTGTCTTACTTTACTTGGCAGGCCCCACTGGCTAGAGGAGTGTCGGCCTGTAGAGTGTTGACAGAGGGCTGTGGGATGGGTAGATGGGTAGGTGTGTGGATGGACAGATATATGGAGGGATGGATGGAAAAGTAAATAAATGAATGATCACATAGTTGTGAGATGTTTCTAAAATTAGATGCTGAATCACAAACACATATATAGACATTTATACACACATAACCATATATTGATTCACTGTCCCCCCTTTTTAACCAGCCTAATTTTTTGAAAGATAAAAAACAAGTCTGAATTTGATTCCCTATAGCTTTTTATTTAAAAAACCTAAGTTTTTTGAACTAAATTTCAAGAAAAAAAGAGATGGAGGAGGAATCTACCAATAAAAAGCAACATAAAAAATGAAGCAACTACAATGTAAGCACTCATTTGAAACCTGATTTTAAAAAATAATCTATAAAAATTATGACATTTGTGAGGCAACTGAAGTTTGAGCACTAACAGGATATTCGAGAGTATTGAGGATATATTTCTTTTTTCAGGTATAATAATAGTAAAGTTTAACAACAATAACAAAAGAGTCTTTATCTTTTATAGATACACACTGAAACATTTATGGATGAAATGTTATGACATCTGGGATTTGCTTCAAGTTCATACAGAAGGGCAAGGTAGTTAGGGGATATGGCAGAACTGGCTGTTTAAAGTCTTTGAGGCTGGGTGATGGGTATTCTATATTGTATATGTTTGAAATTCTCCTTGATAAATAATTAAGAAATAAATAAAAAACTAAGGTGATATTAAGATCTGGAAAAATGGTATAGCAGACTGTGACATTTTAAGTTAACCACGTTAGGCACACTTCTAAATTCTTCATTGATCTGAGCTATTGCTACTCTCTATGCATTTCACAGGGCAACAGATGCCTTGGTGAAGGCATTTATTTTTACCTTAAAAGTCATTGAAATAAAACAAACCTTTAAAACATTCTCTTTCTTACTTGTCATGTAAATCTCTTTATATAGGACATCTTAAGACTCATGCCTGGTGCTTTAAAAGAAATCTATATTACTTGCAAACCTTAGCATAAATCCTCTTGATATGTTTAACTAAGATTTACTAAAATAAAACCTCAGGCCCATTTCTTGACAAAGGTGTGTGCGTATATATCTATCATTTGTTCAGCTTTCTCCTGAGGGTTTTGCTATCTTTAGTCTGTATGTTTATATTTATGTTACAATTGAAAAGACTCCAGAATATCTATTTTACAGGCTTTGATTCCCATGTGGTCTTGCATAACTAACTGCCTACAGAATCCTGACACCGTGCATAGATATATGTCTAATTATACTTTTGAGCTTAATGAAATTAATGTAATTCTGTCTTCAGATCATGGGCTACATAGATATTTTAAAATTTTAATTGGCTATTATTTTTCCAAGTAAGCTTACTGCAGTTTGAATTAAATTGGAAAGTAGGTATGAACAAAATTCTTATATTTCTTCTTTGAAGTCTATTGTTGCATATATTTCTAATAACAGATTAGCAATTATATTTGTAGCTATGAATATTTTATACCTAAATTATATATATATTTATGTAAACATATTATGGTAAAATCTATAACATAGAACTGGATAGGCTGTACCAGTTCAGAAGCCAACCCTATGTTGTTGATGCATTTCAAATTCATGGATTGATCTTCAGTATATTTAAGTCTGTGCTAGAATTCTGTTCCACCAGAATTCTACTATTATTCCACTAAAGAAGCAGTGCTTGGGGTGGGGTTTCAAATGTAAATGTTTATAAAGGCCAGGCAAGTACCTTAAATGAGTGAAGCCAGGTAGGTGGAATACATAATTGGTCACCTGGAGGTACCTGCCCGTCTGAAGGGGGCAGCACTTCCTAGCTCTAGTTAGTTACATGTTGTGGGCCAGTGTTTCCAAATGTCTCCCATCTCCTTTTTTTTTTTTTTTTTTTTGTAGAGAGCCACGCATCTAGATTTTTATGTTAAATTTCCTGATTTTAAAAGAAAAGTCATGTCTGCTCTTTGCATGGAGCAAACACTGATCTAGATAGAATAAATAGCACCGGAAGAACTTTCCCTCTGATTGCTACTCTCAAATTCCCACAATTTGCTTAACTTCTCAAATGTGAGTATGTTTCTTCTAATCAGGATACGAATATCTGTCCTTGGATCTTCTCACGGGACAGTCTGTGTGCCAACTGTCCATGCCCTGACTGTCCATGCCCAAGGAAGACATGGGGCCACTCTGTGGACTCAGCCTAGTATCCATTGGAAAATAACTAGGGAGGTGGAGAAATAGACACTTCCCTCACTTGAGAGTGGGAGGGTAAATTGGGACAACTTCCATGGAGAATAACTTGACAATATGTTAAAAAATTGTTAATATACACTTGTTTTTTGCTCAACAATTATACTTCTATAAATATACTCTCAGGAGAAAAACACAGATGTTAAATGACATAAGTTTAAAATCACAGAGATTCATATAAGGTCACTCATCTCACATTATTTATGGTAGTAAATACTGAAAAAACAGAATGTCTAAGAATATCAAATTGGTTAGGTAAATTATGTAATCACTTCTGTAATTAGATAAACACAAATATATATTATTTTAAATGAAAGAAAATGAGTTGTATGCTGATGGCATGTTTGAAAACATCATATGGAAGTTCTAGGCCTAATTCATTGGGATGGAGAGTTATTTGAAAACTGTCAGTAGTACCTGATGAAAAAAGTACCAGTAAACCTGGAGATAGAAGTCCTCAGTCGGATTAGGAAGCCTAATGGAAGGCACACTGGAGGACAAGAATGATTGTAAACAGAACATCAGATGTTAGGTTAATCTAATCTAACCTACGCCAGATAGGGCACACCAGGAAGACCGGACTTTATCAATTTGGGCCAGTCCAAAGCTCCCGGACTTATCTGTGGCTGTAACGTTAGACCACGGCACACCAGTCAGATCTGGCTTTTGAGCAGTCAGGTCTATACTGTGCAATGCTTCACCCTGTCGAGTCCCATAACGGCAAACTGCTTACGGCTCCATGGAGACATTAGACCCTTGGTTGTCCCTGCACTTCAGGTATGACTGCCCACGGGCCTGGGAAACTCCTGTCCTACCTTCTGTCCTCTAACTGCTACTCTTGCTTTCAGGCTCAGTTCAGGCTGGGTTAGGTTTTCTTCTTTGGTGCTTATCATTCTCTTAGCATTCCCACCTTCTTTCGTAATTATCTGTTCATGTGCCTATTGTACTGTCTTCCCCACTGAGCTGGGAGTGTTTCTGAAGAGGGAGATGAGTCACCCTCATATCTGTATCTGGAAATAGTATAGTATCTGATACCCAACATGAGCAAGTGGCTCCCCACTTTCCCATCATAATCTGTGTGAAACTACACCACCCGCATTGTGCTGTGTCCCAAATGCATAACTGTGCGTGGTGGCCCTGGACTCCAATGGTTTTTACCTTCATGTGTATAGTTGTCTTTCTTACGTGACTAAAAATGCCTCGAGAGCCTGAGCTCTGCCTTTATAGAGAGCGACTCCTGAAACTTATTGCCAAAGATAGTGTTTTTACAACCTCAAACCTTGAAGCTTTCATTTTTTATGACCACATATTTTTATCATATAAACTCGAAATTTTTTCACAGTGGGTCACAAAGGTCTTCATAATTTGACTTTTAAAAAAAGAAAGGAAAAAAGAGCTATAAACAGAAATATGCTGTTGTTTCCTAATGAAAACCACTCAAACATTTTTTAGTATTTATTTAATTTTCAGTATTTATTTATCAAAAGAAAAGCATGTCTTTTGATGTGGATCCCAGCCCATGGGATCCGTGTGTTGTGATGAGACAAATTCACACGGACTACCGAGTCCTGTGGAGGAAAAGGGATGATACAGCCACTCTCTCAAGAAGAGAGTGCCTAGCCTTTTGCCTTGACAGGCTTTTATTGCTTTTCTGGGCACATTACATTGAGGATGGTCCTCATTTACTATGCACAGGTTGCTTTAGGCAGTTACAGAAAACAAAGGAGAGGATGTTGCTAATTACATCAAAAAGGGAAGATATTTGCAAATGTAAAGGGAAAAGTGGTTAAGCTGGTTACACTAGTCCTTGGAAGGTTTAACATAGATTTTAGGAAGTTAACTTTAAAGATATGCAGTAAACGTTTGCTGCCTAAATTCAGGGTGGTGGAGTTTTAGCAAAAGCAAGTCTCATAGTGGCCTAGGTACAATGCAGGCCTGATTCCCCACGGAAAAGCCTATCCATTGGCGAGGGTCCTGTGTGCTGGACCCTGCTCCCCACTGGCCTTTCCAAGCGGAAGCTGGGCCCACGCCACATAGAACAGTCTCCTGTAGTCTTTTGTGATTTTTTTTTTCTAAATAATTTGGAGATGTGTGTAGCAATTCAGAAAATGACAATCAATCCCTATTGGGATCTCTTCAACTTCTTATGTTGGGATCTTCTGGTTATTTAGGGCAAATTGGCATTATAAAAAGTCACATAATGGTATATATAATAATGAAGTTATGTATGTTTTATTTTTACTTGATCCTTGAAAAAATCTTATCGTTGTCATTTTACAAGTAAGGAAAGTGAAGCTAAGTGAAATTATAATGACTTGTCCAAGTTATGCATTTAATTAGATACATTTGACCATAAATCTTCTCTTTACACCATACCTGAACACTTCCTTTGTTTCTCCTCTGTTAATATTTAAAAGTAGCTAACATGGCTTTTTCAATAGACTTTGAATCCACACTTTCTTCATTTTTTTCATCTCATCTTAGGTTGGAGATTTAATCACAAGCCTTTATACCTGGCCTACCTCTGCTAAATTGGTAATGCTTTATTTTATTAAATATTGCTGTTTGAGTTCTAAAACACAGGTGAACAATATCATTATTATAGAGTTCAATTTCTTAAATGGAAGTCACCTATTAAGTAAATTGAAAAGAAATATTTCCCCAAGTTAAACAAACAGAAAACTTTCATAATCTTGGCTTAGATATGTAGATTTCTACCAAAGTTTTACTTTGGTTTCTTGAAAAATTTGATCTGAAATTGACCTTGATACAATTTAATGAGAATGGATTTTTATCATTACGAATTAATTTTTGTTTGATTTTCTTACGGATATGGAAGACATCAGGTAATAGAAATTGTTGGAGGAATACAGGAAGATGCTGAAGTCCAGAGCAGAAAACACTGATAGGCTCGGGTCCCCGTCCCCCTACACTTCTATCTGCTTTTTGCTTCTGAAAGGTGTGTACCTCTAGGTTGTTTAGCTATCTGGTGTTTTATATTTAACAATCAGAGGGAGTATCTCCAATGGTTACAAAAATCCGATACCCCACACTTTCAGAAATTCACAGAAGTTTCATGCCAGCTTTCTAAAATTAATAGAGCATCTCAGAATGTCTTTTTTTTTTTTTTGCCATGGATATACATCTACAAATTTGTCATTGTTGTAATTTCCTCAACGTGATGTTAAAGAAAACCATTTTTAATAGCCAAAAACATTTTTCAATATGAAATATTTCAGGTGTACGTAAAAGCACAGAGAATAATAAAAGGAAAACCTATGTACCCACTGCCCCGCATGAGTGACCAACCATGAAAACAACCACTGAGGCCCTTCCGCACCTTCCCCGGGTCCCATTCCTCCCCCAGAAGCAACTAGAACCTGAATTTGGTGGGTCTCACTTCCAAGCAAGTGTTTTTACTTTTATCACATATAGACATACCTAAAACAATAAATTTGCCATTTGGTAGTAAATAATATAAAAAGGTGGTAGCAACATTTATATATCCTTCTGCAACTTGCTCCTTGTTTTTGCTCAAAAATCATTTTTGAAAATGACCCCATTATTGCATATAGCTCTAGTTCCCTCATTACATTGTATGACTAGAGCACAACTTGTCTGTCCATTTCCATAGTGATTTGCATTTAGATTCATTCACTTTTTTTGGTAATTACTAACAATGCCCCCTTGAACACTGGCTCAAAGATGTATAGTTCCAAATACAAAAGTGCACTAATAGCTGTACTTAAGCCCCTTTTCAATCCCTTCTACCAGTTACGTTAAGTTTTCTATATGACTTTTAAAAATTGGCTGCCTTCACTGAACATGTACTTTCACTGAATGTCAGTTGTTTGGGAAACTGTTTAGAAGGTTTTGGTGTGGGACACACACACACACACACACACACACATATGTATATACGTATAGGCTGGAATGAGTGGTGTGTTGGGAGAGTCCAGGGAGAGACACAAAAACAATGAGTCTGCGCAGTGGGGAGGAAAGTGGACTGGTGAGATGCAGGTAGAAAGGAAGACTGGGGTCAGATTGCGCCAGAATGAGGGATTATATTAAAAGTAAAAGGAGAACGTCTTGGAACAAATGAGAGACATGATCAAAACTCCATTTTTAACAAATTCATCTATCAGTAGAATAAAACATAAGTTGGGGGTGGGTGGAGACAGAAAAAAGTGTTTAGAGGGCAGTTTCATGTGAGAAGTAATGTTGGGTTCGTGGACATGACAGGGTGGGCAGAAGGAGAGGATTTGAGAGACTTTCTGGAGGTAGGTCGGACAGGCTGCATGTCTGATTCCCCAAGGCCGGTGAAGCATGGGGAGGAACTGAAGCTCCGTGGAGGGTCAAGCCCTGGAGGCTGCATCAGAAGGAGGCTTGAGCAAAGGGCAGAGGAATGAATTCACTGCAGATACATGGTCTCTGGTTGGATATCTGTACGGAGACATCCAGGAGTAAAGGCAGTGGGAGACTGCCCTGACCAGGTGAAGATTTGGGAGCCAATCACTGGGAGGAAATGAATGAAAATCACCCAGGAGGAGGTCAGAGATCTGGAGAAGAGCCTTGGGAGCTGCTGATGCTTAAGATTCTGGAAGAGGGAGAGGCACCACTAACAGGACCTAGGAACAGCCTGAGAGGTAGAAGAGGTGGCCATCTCTGGCTCTCTTATCTAAGATTATACCCCAACTTTTCTCATCCTCCCCTTGCCTGCTTTATGTTTTTTACTTGGCATTTACCTCCCAACACCACATATTTACCTCACTTATCATAATTATTTTCTGTTGCTTTCCATTTAACAGCCTCGAGCTTTGAGAGAAGAGGAATTTCTGTCTGTTTTTTTTCACTACCATAACTCCTCTGTTAAGAAAAATGCCTGGCACAAACTAGGTGTTTGATAAATGTTTGCCAAGAGGATGAAAAAATGAACTGGCAAAGTGTACTCTAACACAGATACCAAGAGTTTTTATGAGAGGGGAAATGTTCAATACTGTTCACTGCTATTATTTAAAGTTTTTCAAATAGTCTTTTTCCACATAAACTGCAAAAACTATACTATGATAAATAAGTATCTCCATTAAAAACAAATAAGTGATAAAAGAGGTCCCATGTATTGATCACAAAATATATGGCAGGCGGTTTATATAATTTATTTTATTTCATAATCACTGTATGCATTATTTACATTTTACAGAAAATACAGTGAGAGACAAATACCATATGATCTCACCTTTAACTGGAATATAATAAACAAGAAAAAAGGAAACAAAATATAACCAGAGACATTGAAGTTAAGAACAATCTAACAATGGGCAGGGGGGAGTGGGGAGGGGACAGTGAGGAGAGGGGATTACAGGAACTACTATAAAGGACACATGGACAAAATCAATGGGGAGGGTGGAGGTGGGGGAGGGAGGTGGGTTCAGCTGGGGTGGGGTGGAGGGATGGGGAGAAAAGGCACACAACTGTAATTGAATAACAATAAAAAATTAAAATTAAAAAAAAGAAATTAAGTCATTTGGCTAAGGAAACTATTAAGTGGCTAAGCTGAACTTTAAACGAGAGCCTGTGCTTTTCCACAGGACTGTGCTGACCCCGAGACCTAGAAATAGAACCCATGACTCATTCCTTCACGGATTTCCTCAAGAAGGCCAGTGAGTGGGAGACTAGAAGTAGGTGAGGCCTGGTGGGTACTGGGGACCCCCGACCTAACTTGTGTGCTGAATGAGATGAACCATTATAAGGCAGTTCCGAGCAGAGGAGTTCCATGATCTGCCACAGTTGCTTAAAGAAACACTTTGACTGCTGTGTGGACCATAAATTACAGGGGAGAAGGAGGGACAGGAGTTTGGAGACTACTAAAGTAATCCATACAAGAGATGGTAGGGGATTAAAAGAGGGTCACAGTGTAGGAGGTGCTGAGATATGGTCAAATGATTGATATGTTCTGAAGGTAGACAATAAGAAGGTTTCTTGAAATATTGGATATAAAGATACATAGATATGCTACGAGGGAAAGTGAACAGTCATGGAGAATAAGCTATGAAGCTTTTGGCCTGAGGCATGAGAAGGACAGAGTGGCCCTAACCAATGGGGAAGACCACTGAAGAAGCAGTTTTGGGGGAGCAGTGAGAGGATCTGTTTGGACACGGTAAGACTGAGGCACCAGTCTGATGAAGTGCACGTCCTGATGTGTATTTACACGTCCCGACGAAGATCCGAGTGGGCAGTCGGGTACCCGACCCTGCCGTGCAGGGGGAGGTGCAATATCTTAGTTGTATTTGAAGTCACGAAGCAGGTTGAAATTCCAGTCGTATTTAGAAGCAATGAACAAATACTCTTCAGTAAAAATGGTGTTTAATGAAAAATATTCTACCCTTATCTTTTTCATAATAGAAGATCAGTAATGGCAGAAACTCAGAGAAATCAATGAGAAAAGTGAGCCACAGCTTCCCTGTACTTCTTCCTCAACACTGAAGTGTTAGCTATTTCATTCATTCAAAATAGCAGAACTGTCAGGGATGGCTATGCTGACTCCGCTCAGTGACGGACGACCTCAATTTGCTAATAAACCGTGTACACACTGAAGTCTTGTTAATAATTCATTATAAATTACTTTATGAACAAATATGTAATTCCTTTCAGGAGTTTATTTGAACTAGCTGAATGCATCATACTGACTAAGTCCAAAAGACTAATAGCTATGAAAATGCGTCAGCAAACAAGCATTTCAGCGTATCATCAATAAATATGTATATATTTTGCCTTTTGTTTTGCTAAACAAAAATGGAAAGACCTTTCTGAACACATTTGTAGTTTTCCATGATAGTGGTGGTTTTCTGATGCCTTATACTTTGGGCCTGCCTGTTGGGGAAGCTGGTTTGCCCGTGAAAGGTGGTGCTTGAACTGGAAAAAGGGGCTGCTTCCCAGATATCCATAAGCTCATTTCACTTTGAAACCATGATGGTGTCTTTCTGCCTAATGCCAGGTTCCCTTCACATCTTGCCCCTGAGCACGATGAAGCTCACCTAATTTGTTTGTATGGGATGCCGTTGTCCAATCGACGCAATATTTTACATCTAAAGGGACCAATCCTTAATCATGCTCTGAGTGGCGATTTGGAACGCTGCAAAGCTAGTGACAAGAGCTGTTAGGATTCAGACTTTGGAATGTGAGACGGGGGAGGGCAATCAAGCTCCCCCGACCTTGTTGACCAGTTTCTGAGTTTCTGTAGTTGCTGGAGTGGGCAGCACAGTCTCCCCGCTCTCCCCCCGACCATCAGCATCTGCTGTAGAAACATGCTCCCTGCTCTGCTCTGTCTGGAGAGCACTATTTAGAGCAATTTGGAGCCCCTGTCTCCCTTCAATCAAGCCATTTCAGACTGTCTCCATGGCACCGGTTCCTTCCCTGACACTGAGTGGCAGCTGGGCTGGTGGAAACCATGGTGAGGGTGAAACAGCTGGTTCCAGTCCTGCTTCTGTCACTCAATTAGTTGGCTGGGGGAGTCACTTAATCTAAGTCTCCCTTTGTCCTCCAACTGGAATAATGTCACTAGGAAGGTAAAATGAAGTAAGAAATGTGAAAATCCTTCTTTTGTGAAATATTTGGTGCTTTTTTAAAAACCACATTGTTTAAGAAATCTGCGATTCAAACAGAAAAATATCAGAATTGAGTTAAAAAAATGATGCACTATTTCAGGCATACAGAAAGATATTGAGAACGATAATAGCGAACATCTGCGTGCAGCTCATCCCCCAGCTTGAAAACGACACCTTCTGTGCACCCCCTCAGGCCGAATGCCCCTCTTCCTCCCCTCCCTGCGTGAGAGTGACTGCCCCGGAGAATTGCCAGTTTATCCATCACACATACTTTTTAAAAAGTAATTAAATATGTAAATGCCTGTAGCTAATATGTATTTCGGCATATTTTAAATTTAAATCAATTATGTTTTTGTATGATTCTACAATTTACTTTTTGTGCAATAATATGTTTTGAGAATTATCTACTTTAATATATGCAAACGCTTCACCCATTTATGACTAAATCCACTGTAGGACTAAGTCACAACCTACATGCTCCATGTTTTTCCATTACAGACAACACTTAATGACCACCAGGCACCTGCCTCTCTGGGGGCAAGGGTGAGAGGGGCCCTAGTGCAGTTAGGTAGTGGCTTATTTGCCCTGGGCTGGGCTGTGGGATACACAGTTGAACGTTTGCTTTTTATTGCCAAATGGTTCTCCAAAGTGGTTGTAATATGACTTTGTTACCACGTGTAGCGATCTTTAGATGCCCCCACATTTTCATTGTCAGAATTTTGAATTGTTGCCTAATGGGTATGAGATGCTGTCTCATTGTGGTTTTAATTTGTACTTCCCTGATGAGTGAGGTTGACATCTTCTTGTGTTTCCTACCTCTTCACACTTCCTCTTCCAGTCGTACAGACATATCCAGTTACGTTACATTTTCTGTATGACTTCTCTCCTCTACCCACCGTCCTCCCTCTTTGCTTCCTTCCTTGTTGCTCTGCCTCTAGTCATTTTTCTATACGTTTTGTTGTTGATGCTCATGTGTTCGGAGCAGCCGTATTGCGACTTCCATTGGATCGCACTGAATTCATGGACTGATTAGGGAGAGAGGCTGTTAAAGCAACCTGGCACAGTGATTCACGTGTGCGACCATTTTGAGCGTTCGCTCTGTGCCAGGCTGGGCGCTGAAGTTACATCAGGAGCGTCAGGATCTGGGCCCGGCTCATCCTGCCACTGTCGCCCTCCACGTGCCCCGTGGGCGCTCTGTACCCCAGCCCTCAGGAACCCTGCTCCTGTGAGCAAGGGCGCCACACTGCTCTGAACTCCTGGGTTTTGCAGACGCTCTCCCCTCTGCGCTGCGCGGCGCACTCTTCGTTCCCTCTTCACTTCTCTCCTTGAGAAGCCTTCCCCGTCCGCTTACGTGTGGGTGAGACGCTGTGCTCTGGACAGCATCTCATCGTATCTCATGCTGATCTTCCTCACATGGCATGGAAATTTCCTGTGTCCCCAATGGACTGTCACCTCAGGGAGGACAGGGATTATTATATGTTGTTCTCGGAAGTCTCTCCAGTGCTGACGGACTTGCAGCATTTGGCACCCGGTTGGTGCTCAATGAAAAATATTGTCCAGTGTACGAATATTGAATCTGTACTAGAATCAAGTCCCTGTGATCGGCAGTTTTGGGGGTACAACAATTGAACAACCCCCCTGGGAGGGACCTATAAGTATAAATTATAGTACAAATTTACATTATAAAATATAAAAATTACATTACAAAATGTAAGCATTATTGGATTTAAGATAAGCATATAAAGTGCTAGGGTGTTAAGCTGGCTTAGCAGATTTATTAGAATCCGTTTTCTATTGAATGTATGTAGTTATATTGTAATTCTTGATGCTTTAAATCATTTTAAATGTAATATGCTTTAAAATTTCATTGATATTTTCAGCAACCACTACAATCTGTTACAATTACAGAAATTTTCAGTTCCATGGCAAGTAGGAATTGGTCCTGGCTTCGGATGTGAGATACGCTATTTGAGAAAAATTTTGGCAAAACAATTTCTGGTTAGCCTTCTCACATTATTTCTTCATGACAGTTCTAACCTTCACTATAGAACTTCATGTTTTTTAAACATGGTTTAAAAACAACGAAAGTGGCAATTTCATCTTTTCATTGCCTGAATCTGGGCCTGTGGTATTTTCCCCTCCACCCCACCCCTGGATTATTGCTATGCTGCTCCTTTCTGTCTCTTCTGTCCATTGGCCTCCATGACCCCAAAGTTACGAGTTACAAAACACAAATCTGAACAGTTGTACCTTTCCTTAACAGCCGATAATGAATGGCTGGTGGCAGAAGGGTCAAGTCTAAACTTCTGATTCAGCACAGAAGGCCCTTTACTTTTCCCATCAACTTATCTTTCCCTCCCTACACCCCACTTCGTATCATATTTTTTGCTTCTACAATTCTCTCCCTATCTAGACTGTGACTTTTTCAAAAGTGGGAACCCTGTGTCCTTTCTCTTTTTATCTGCAGTGCCTGGCACCTAGTGATTACTCACAAAATGTTAGGTGAATTACTTTTATGTGACTTGGGGGGCTTCTCTGAATTCTGAATGATTGCTGGTGGCATGAAACTGAGAATGTCATATTCCGTAATTGAATGCTGAAATGGTATAATTGGTGTTATTTGGTCAAAAGGAAGTCCATGAAGTAAAATTCGTATTGTTTTTACTTGAGAGTCATGCTGTCAGCAGCCACTCATGCTACTAGACACTCTGACTGTCATGTGAAAGGCTGGGCTGAGGGAGCCACAAGAACCGAGTCCAGGAGGCCAGGGACATCCCCTCATGGCTTCCACAGTCAGATTCCTGATGAGACGAGAGTGGTGCCTGAAATTATATGATATTGCCAGAGGACTATGTACACGCACTGGAAAAATAGCATCTGTAAATGTCAAAGCAAATGCCCTTGCATGGTGTGAAGTCTACATAATTGTATCACCAAGTCTTTGTTATTATTCACCATGCATAGGAAGGCTGATGAAAGGAAAACAAAACTATTCCATAGATGCAAACTGGGGAGAGGCCACGGTTTCATACTGCCTCTTCTACCTGGAACTTGGCCAGGGAGGAGGAAACAAGCAAATAAAACTCTATGAGCTGTCAATGAAGACGTGTCACCATCCCTCCTAATGAAGGGAGGCCCCTCCAAAAGCACTAAGCCTGGGAGAGTCACCTGTCTGTAAGGGTACTATTCACTTGCTCCCAAATCTTGATCCACGTCAGGAGGAACACTTTACCTCCAACAGTTCTCCAAGTTGCCACGGAGCAATGGAACAGTGCCCTCTTCGGGACAGAAAAGCATGGGGGGACAATTCCAGTGTCTCCTCAGGGGAGGGGGCATAACATCTGATTGGTGAGTTTAGAGAAGGAATGGACCATGCTTCACTTAGTCCCTTTTAGAGTTTTCTCTTCTTTTCTTTTCTCTTTTCTTTCCTTTCCTATGTGAAATATGTCAGATGGAAAAGAACAAGAGCCATATGATTTTACTCATATGTGGGATATAAAACAAAAAGCAACAGATCAACAAAAAAATAGTTTCTTTTCTGACAGCCAGCCTATCTGCTTGTATTTCCTGCCTTTCCACACATAAGCCTATGGGGGCTGGTCTGCCTATGTGGGGAGCCTGTAGTTGTCCAAATACACCTGTGCCTGGGAAGGTCAATCTAATCAGGGGTAAATGTTAGAAAGGTCCTCCTGGCCACCCACTTAAGGTACATGCACCTATCCAGACCTTGCCAATAAGAGATGATTTTGATACTATATGTGCACCTCCCTAAAACCCAATTGGTTAGAAATTGGGGAGGAGAATAAGAAATGCCATTTGTGGTCCTTCATCCCCCTCCCTTTCCCAACACTCTAGTCACCCATTAGACCCATCCATACATAAACAATACGATGGATGCCATTTAGAAGTCATCCCTCCATGTCTCTTGCTTCCTACATGCAACGAACTAAAGCCAAACCTAAATTTTATATCTTATCCGCTCCCCCTCTGCCCAGAAGTAACCAGTGTCACTAAGTTGATGTGTTTGAACTCTGGTCAGATGCATGCCAGAGGCAACCAATCAGTGTTTCTCTCTCACATGATGTCCCCCTCTCTCTCCCTCCCCTACCTCTCTCTCAAAAAACAAAAAACAAAAACCTCCCAAATTGTTTTGAAGAAAAGCTATTTCATATATGGTGTGAGTAATTTGGGAAAGGAACTCTCCCAAAAGAGGAAGTATGAGTTCAAACCATATAGAAAATGCAGACAGAACTTGGACACATTTTCAGACACCCAGAAATTACATGATCAGTTGCAAAGATGTTAACGGGGTGGCAATGAGATTAGGGCCTGGGTTAGCTAAGCTGCAGGTCCCTGCTGAACCACAGGAGCTGCCCAGGGCCACAGGACTCAGATGTAACTTTGTCCTGAAAGAGTACCGTATTTTGCCATGTACAATGCACACACACATTTTTGGTCCAAACTTTCAGGAGAAAAATCTTTAGTTTTAATTTTTTCATTCAATTTTGTATGTATTTATATTTAGAAACAATACCGATTATCATATTCCAGGTTGTTATTTTGCATACGGATATTGTTATTACTTTCTAGAGTAACACTTTTAATGCATAAGCATAAATAAAAGAATTAAAAACATTTATATAGATATGGAATTAGTACTACCTATGTATAATGTACACCCTAATTTTTCCCTCAAAAATTTGGGCAAAAAAGCATGCATTATACACAGCAAAACATGGTAGATAATGAAGACTCTACTCTCAATTGTAAGAGTGTGAAACTATACAGGTAAACTGCAATGTTGGTTATTTGGTGAACACACAGTACACTGTGTCTCTTGTCCCCAAAGAAGCCTGCAAAATAAGATTGCACCTTGCAACTGATGCATTAAGGATCAAAGAAATATGACATATATTTGCACCATAATTTATTTAGTCACACTCCTGTTATAGTGATTTGCAATTATTGTTATTACAAATAGGACTTGCTATGAGCATATTGGTACTTAAATATTCTTCTGTAACTGATTATTTCTCTAGGCAAAATGTGACTTAGGCTTGAGGAAAGGGGATTGTGAAGATTGTAGGTAGGAACACAACATTGTCCCTTTCCCCAATGTTGAAGGGTGAACATTCTTAAATTTCCACATAAAGAATCCATCATACTGCTGACTATTCTTCCACCCAGCTCTGTGGTTATTGCTTTAGGAAGGAGAAACCAGAGACCATTCTATTTCCTTTTCCTCTGACATTTATCTGAGTAAAATGATTAGATTATTTTAGTTATCTGCATAATCTTTTCTTTCCTTTGCAACCTGAAGCTATTTTCTCTCATAGTACATTGAGTTATCAGTTATTCTTCTTTTGTGCCTTTTTTAATATTCATGGATTAAACTGCTGCTGCCCTTTGAAAAGACAATTATTCCCTAAAAAAATAGAAATGAGTTTACTTCCCCCATGATTCTGAAGTAATTATATAAACAAAATTTTAGAATGCAAGTGAGAATAACAGAATAGAAAGAGCTGTTGGCAGAGTTAATTGGCTGATCTTCTTATGTAGATCTAATTTGGGATGTCAATTGAATTTTTGAAAATCATTGCTTATTTCCTTTGAGAATTATTTATTGCTCTGTGTAATTTGAATATATAATACATAGTTTGTTCACTTTTGCATTAGCTTGATTGAGAAAAACTATTTCTATTGGGGACAGATAAAATATTTTGAATCAGTTTTCTACTCGTCCAGTATTTGTTTAGAGAAAATAAACAGATGTAAAATGAGTGCATAATGGATTGTCAGATTTATCACGGTTTCATTATTTCCTGACATTGGAGAGCCAACAGTGGTATAGTGGGAAGAATACTTCTGGGATGTGAGCTTTGTTCTGGGTTTGCCACTTGCTAGTTGAAAACTCAGCAAACTCAACTAACCTCTCCAGTTCTCAATTTACATATAAAACAATGTAATTAATAATAGTTTTCCCTTCCTTCCTTCCTCCCTTCCTTCAGCTTTCTTTCTTTCTCTCTTCCTCCCTCCCACACTCTCTGTCCTCCCCTTCCTTCCCATCTTCTTGGCCTTCCTCTTCCTCTTCCTCATATTCTTCTTTTAGGAGATAGTATAAAGGCTTTGAAATGAGACAGTCATTGTTTGGCATGTAGTTCTGCCATGTGATGACCCTGGCAGCTTGTCTAAGCCCTCTGGGCCACATTCTCTCCACTATGACATGGGAATAGCATATACTTGCAAGGTGATTTTGAAGATTAAGTGAGAGAGTCTATGTAAGCAGCTGACATGACATAGGCACAGATTAGACCCTCAATATACCTCGTACACAGTTACCTCATAATGTGGTTGTGAAGAGCATTTCATAGAACACTTATGAAAGCCCTTTCTCCATGTAAAGAGCAATATAAACTTGAAATGTGAAAGGAGTTAACCCCTGGCTCATCTTAATCCGTCTGACTCTCTCGAATGTGTAGTGGCCACGGCTCAGCCCTGACACTGACCTCTTTCTGCCTGTTAGAACTTGCAAAATGTCTACTTCCAAATTATAACTAATTTTATTTATTTATTTACTTTTTAAATTATTTTATTGTTATTCCAAATTATTACTAATTTTAATAAGTTTGCAAAATTGTAAGTTAAATAGGATTTCTTATTATTGAATGACTCCCTTCAAATTAAAGTTTAATCCTGGGTCTTATTTGGTTAAGTTGAGAAGTAACTGAAAAACCAGATTCTAAACTTCTTTCTAGTGTAGAGCCATACCCACTTACTGAATCAACCCGCCTTCCCTTCTTGGCATCTCTTCGAATACCTGGTCATTTTGCAGTTTATCCGATAGGTAAAAACCTAAAGAATAAATTCTCTCACTCCACTCCACAACAACAAAACTTTCCTCTTTTGGGGACTGTAGCATAAATCTTAGACAGAATTCATTCCCTCTCTGTACAGGAGGACTCCGTTCTATATCTACAACTTTGATAAACTTTAACAGAACATTAATTCAATCTCAGGTTCATTACTTCCCCAGTGCTTACATTTGTGTATGTCTGCACTTGTACATTTATCTTAGTACTGACAAGTTATAAGCACATAATAAATGTCACTTGGGCAAATGATGGAATGAAGTTGAACAAAGTGTGTCAGTGTGTGTGTGCATGTGGGTGTGTGCATGCATGTGTGTGCATGTGTGTGTGTGCACAATGCAGTGAGTTAGGACATTGGCTCTTTATATCAGACTTATATTAAAAATCTCCTTAAACAAATGTTTCTGACTCGGGTCTACGTTTGTAAGAATGCAAGTTCATAGAGATAGAGGGAATGGACACAGGCAGATGGGAAAGGTAGGGCAAATGTTTCACTATTCATCAAGATGAGTATCAACACCTCATTCTTAGACAAAGTTTAAAAAGAATATGTTCTAAAAGTAGTACATGAACAAAAGATTGAAAGGACTTTTAGATCACTCAGCCAAAGTATAAAAGTAATCAGAGGTACGGCTTGCATTTTATCACTGCATACAGAGGAGCAAGAGCAATGAAAACATTACATTAGCTCAACATTTAGGAATTTTGGCAAGAAGCATATCCTTAAAAAAGAGCCCTAGAGAAACCTGGAGGCTTTGAATTATCTTTTTATTCAACATGTGCTCTATTATCTCAGGAACCCCAGAATCTGTGGCAGAACTCTCATAGCTAGGCTAATCACTTTAGTAAGACTACTTTATTTAAAAACCAATCCAAAGCAGGTGCCAGAACTGAACCTGGTGACAAGCATTTATCCTCTTCATGGGGCTCTTAATCTTCCTGTGGCACTGCACAGTTGTTTCCTGATCTCCACTTTGATGGAATCAAGGGGCAGCACAATTCTTGCCAAATGCACACAATAGGATGCCCTTTTCTATGGGACTGCTACAGCCCTCTGCTGTGCCCTTTCTTCTCACTGCCTAGTTTCCTCATAGCTGCCAGTACTCGCCCCTAGAGACCCATCTGCCTTGTTAACTCTGCCCTTCTCAGACCCTCCCTCCTTCATTCCCACATCCCATTCTCTCCCTTAACTTGAGCCAACATTCACTGACACCTGCTCTGTGCTCAGCTGTCCACACCATGCCAGGTCCTTGGAAGCAGCAAGAAAGCCCAATTCCTACTCCCAAGAAAATTTCAACTTAGTGAAATTTTCTAGTTAATTTGATAAACTTATTTAAGATCCAGTGTTATGGAAGATAGTCTAAGTAATAAGTTACGTGTTATGTATGACACCCATGATTTAATAGGGACCTTAAAAGACTAAGTAATATAAAAGCTTAAGCCAAGGGTCATGGCCAGGAGAATAATACACTTTGCATTTCCCCTTGTGTTGAGAGCCACTTTCATATCAAGAAGGTGACTCCACCTCCCTTTGAGACTCCCCTCTAGCAAACAAGAACAGACACTTCTCTTAGGTGGGCTTATATTTTCTATATTTATGGTGCCAATCTTGGTTTTATGTATTTGATTTATTTTCGCTTCCCCAGACCAAGAAGTCATAGCAATACCTATGAACTGTGTGAAGTTAGGCCAAACTTATCTGAGTAGGATTTACTTTCAGTCAAGTGATTCCCTCTTCACAGTAAAGAAAGCAGGTCCAACTATGAAATGCAGGGCTGCTACTTGTTGCACTGCATGCTGGGATCTGCCCAGCACAGAGCCCCAGCGCGGGTCTAGGCTGATATGGGGAAGGTCCACTAATTACTTTGGGGAGAGAGACCTCCAGCTATAGACTATGGGAACAGACCTGCTGACACAAGTGTGTCAGCTGAACACCTGAGGCCATTGCAAACCTCAGAAAAACAAAAATGTTTAAGCCAAGCCAAACCGATCACCATAGATATAAACTGCTTTTCTCAATCACAGACTCACATCCCCACTTGTGGTGAGTAAAGCAAGGAAAGCGAAGAGTACCTTATAATACTTTACTCCACAGGTAATAACACTGTACTGTACACTTAAGAATTAAGAGGTAGATCTCATGTTATCTGTTCTTGGCACTCACACACACAATAATAAAATTTAAAAAAGGAAGATAGTCTGAATCTTATAATTACTAGAATTTTTAGTGCAAAGTCATCTCTGGGAGCAACCCAAACAAACCCCTGCTTTGCTAGAGGTGCCACTAGTTCCTTCTCACTGGGACACCCTTCAGGGGCCCAGACCACTGTGGCAGACAGTGTTAGCCACCAAACAATATCTACTCTCCCCTTCTTCCTTCCTACTAGAATCCCATTTTCACTTGGGGCAAAAATGTGTCCAATTAAATATGCCCTCCAGACTCCCTTGCAGCTAGAGGTAGCTAGATAATCTGTCTCTGGCCTCTGAGACACAAGGGAAGTTGCTGTCCCATTACCCCCTTCTTCCTTCCTGGAATGTGCTTTCATAGGAGCCATGAAGACAGAAGCTACTGAGGAAGAAACAGCAGGTAGACGGAAGGAGCCTCTGCCTGTGATGGTGCATTTGAGTGGCCAAACCAGCTCTGGATTGCCTTTCCTGAGTCTTCTTCTATGTGAGAGAAATAATTCCTCATGTGTTTAGTCTGGATTTCTCATACTGCAGAAAACAGATCATCAACAGGACCATTTTCTAAGACAATGCCTTCTTTGTGTTTCTGAGGTTTCTGAAGGTAACAAGAACTTTTAAGTTCCAAAATTCATGTTACAGAGCATTGCCACCTGGCATTCCTGGGAAGTAGTAACTCTTAAAGGTTTCTACAGACTGCAATGGGGATTTGGGGGAAGAGCTTATTGGTCCATCTTCCAGAGAGAAGACATAGTAATGATGAGGTTGGAAGCTCATATCCACAGAGTGCTACATAGATTACAGAACATTTTGCAAAACAATGCATCTGCCATTTATCAAGTCCCTAGTGGGCACTGGGAACTTTATAGAAATTAATTCTAAATCCACATGACAACAGAGGTGTTATGGTGCCTGTTTTACAAAGAAGGGGACAGAAAGGGAGTGACTTGCTCAAAATCACAGAACTAGTAAGTAGAAGAGCTGGTACTCAAACTCTCCATTGGATCACAGAACCCATGCTTTCTCTGCAAAGTAATCCATAAGTATGTTATTTTATTTTCTCCTCATAATGAGTCCATAAGGTAATTATATCTCCCATCTTACCTAAGACAAAGTAAGTGCCCAGAGAAGTTTAGTTACAGGGCCCTAAATCTCACAATCAATCACTTTATGATCCAAAAGCACCACTTTTTTTTTTTTTTTTTACTCCACCAAAATGTAGCTCCTCAGTGATTTCTGGAATGTTCTTCCCCCACTAATATTTATTAAGTGCTTCCTAGGTGCCTGGTACTAAGGGTGCTATTCCTGTTTTACAGATGGAGAAACTGACCCTCAGAGATGAAGTAATTATTCAAAGTCACCCAAAGGAGTGACTGGGTGACTGGGGATCTGCACCCAGGTGGGGGATCCTCAGACTTTCTCATCATCTCCATGCCTCTCAGACATACTCACACCATTCTGAGACAGTGGGGAGAAAGCCTGGTTACCCAGAAAGCGTCAAGGAGCAGGGGAGAAAGGATTTCCTGAAATTTTCTTGGGACCAGAAATCAAATTGGAGAGCTCTGCTCTGTTCGGCTGAGAAGGAAAGCTGGGATTTGCTCCTTAAGGTCATATATATACACGGATGGCACTAAAGACAGAGCTGTGAAATTGCTATCCATGATCAGGATGTAAAACATCCATTTACTCTTTAAAAACCGAAAGGGAGAGAACCCAACACAATGAGAAACTAAACATTCTCATCCTTAATAATCCAACTTGGAAATTAATGAGCTGTAAGAATCAAAAGAGCCATTTTGCTTCGGCTCAGGCAGAAAACACTGATGGAATTCTGTGCCAATGCATTGCAGAGCTTTGTAATTGTTCCCCTGAATGGTCAATAGTTTTAATTTGTACATAATACATGATTTTAATCAGCCTAGGCAACTGTTTGTGCAGTTTTTTATCCATAGAACCTGGAACATGAGCAATATTTAAGTAGAGCCTCTCTTCTGATTTTTCAAAGAAGATAAATGCCTGTATTTAAGAAAAGAAGAACTGTTGTTTGGGTATATTGACAAAGTATAAATGCAGTCTCTTCAGACCATATGATGACATACCCACTCAATTCTGATTCTGAGTTAGGAAAACTTCTTGCATCAACTGGCCATTCCCATCTATGCCACTGAGACTTTTGTCGCACTTGGAAGACCCCGACTACCGTGAGAAATTTAACTGGTCATCATTGTCTAACTACACTGATTGCCTCTTGAACTGGATTTTCACTTTTCATCCGGTTTTAATTATGCCACATTGATGTGGCCTAAGGGTAAAAATCAGAATACACTTTTAATAAAATTACAATAAATATTTCACTTGTTTTAAATGTTAAAGAAATGAAGCAACTAGTTTGGTGAATGGTCTGGTTTACCAGCTAACATATAATATGCATGAATCATAATTTTCAACTAATCAGAATACAACATAAACCCCTAAGATTATGCCTGCTAACATTCAATGCAATTAGTGATCGGCTCTGGCTCTTCCCCCTCCCATTTTTATGTGCAGGAGGAAGTGATGCCTCTTTGGAACTGCCTGAGTTTACAGCATGTACTGTACGTACAATAGAAGTTTCTCTCTTAATTCTATTTTGTGGGCTTTGGGGGATGTTATAGACCAGCTTAAAATACTGTTGTTGTTGTTTTTTAATTCACTGTAAAACAAAGTGACCCCACATTTTAATTTTTTGACTTCGCCTTCCACATGGAAGTTTTGCTATACTCAGTAATAATAATGATCACTATTTATTGAGCAACTACAATGTGAGAGAACATTACAAACACACAACACATAACGTAAAAACACATGTATGTATACACATATATACGCACATACATATATAACATAGAAACATTTGTGCGCACATATTTACTGGAATTATTTACATATGCAAACCCATATGCAGTCACGCATACGTAATGCAACAAGACTGTCACTGATACAGAAGGCAAGTATATATATTTGAAAAACATCAGTTTTATCACAAAATTCACTTCCAATGAATTCCAAATACCAATGTGTTTATTTATTAGAAGTAGAATATGGAAAGTTAAAAAAGTAATGTATATTTTATAAACTTTCTGGAAACTTTCAACTGTTCTTACTTCTCCCACTGCTTTTTGCAGATTAAACTGAATTATATCTAGATCCAGTTAAGCAAATAAAATCATTATGTAAAGCGATCCTTTGTCTTTCAGTTAGAAATTACAAAAATGGCATCTTTGATTGGGAAGGGGAAATAAAAACGCTTTGAGTGCCCATAAAAGTGATTCCTAAATTTGAATTAGTTTAGAAAAAAATTTCCCCCAAACAGCTGCTTGGTTAATGGCTAGTGAAAAACTGTGGGAGCTATGTCAGCGATCCCCAAATTACAGCTAAACTAATTGCTTGGGAGGCTGCTTTGAAGACAGATACTATAATATATTAGCTAACTTTTATGGAAAGTTGCCAATGGTGACAGAGTCCTGATCTGCTCCTCCTTAAATCAACACAAGGTAGACCCACCGCCAAGGCCCCCTTCCCTCTCTCCCTGTTCTGTTCACCCACTGCCCTTGACCTCACCACCTGGCCATTCATTCATTTGTCATTCAATAAAAATGCATTGCTCACTGTTGGGCACTGCCACAAATGTGGCTGCAAGTCCTTTTCCCCTGTCACTTACTCCTGTCCTGAGGTGGGGGCTGGAGGGTGGCAGAGGCCATTTGGTCTCCTCATTCACCCACATGTACACAAATCACTCTCCCATCATAGTTCTCTGGCATTTCAGAGGTAGGGGAGGGGACGTGCATTTGGCTATTCGTGTCTCTCCTTAATCCTTAACAACAAAAGCATGCATATACCAGGAAAAAACCCATTTCAAATGTAAACTATTCCTATTCCTGTCTGAGCAATACATATCTTTGTAAACTAGCTAATAATAATTTTCACAGTGCTTCGTAATTAGCAGCTGTAGGTCAGGGCACTCAACAGGATGATTAAGTCCTGTTGAGCCACATTCAGCCAGGTCTCTCTTGACTCCTACTGCATGTCACAGAATCATTTAAGGCTCAGTAGCTCGCTGTTGGAAGATTCTCACTCACCTCAGAATTTAATTCTAACCCTATAGTTTGGAACAAATTTTCTCTCTTCTTAAAAAGCATTCATGTCTCTTTCTTGAGGGAAAGGCACACGCAGTAAAAACAGGTAGGTGCATTCTTTAAGTAAGTTAGTGGGCGAGACAGAGAGGATGGCTTTGTGAAGAAGCACAAGCACCATTAGGAGGGGTAACGGCAACATCAGTGCTGAACTCTCCTGTCTCCGACTTTCCTTTCTCAAAGAACGCTTCTGTGGTAACATCAAGATGAAGTGTAATTTATGTAAAGACTCATGCACAATGCCTGACACCAGCAGGAACCCAGTAAGTACTAGTTTCCCAATCATTTATGGATCCCTCTACTCCCATCCAAGCATGCACTTATGTGTACACACACACACACACACACACAACCTGACCAAAAACTTAGCCCCCACTCACTCAAGGCCTGTTGGCTGCCATTATGCTCTTTTACAAATCCTCCTCCCCAACCTCCATCTTATCTTATCTCACTTGGCCCGATTTCCTCAAATTCCCTGGAGGGACTAGTGGGGAGGACACCTTGTGCCTTCCTAATAGGGTATTAGGCTAAAAGGGAGAAAAAGGCATTATCTTTTTCTGTGATACAAAATAAACAAGTAATGTTAAGTCTAGTAATTACTGTTTTCTCAAATCACAGCATGCAGCCAAGTGCTTATAAAAGGCTCAGGCATGAATTACATGGTGCTTTCTTCCCAGCTTGACTTGCTACAGAATCAAAATAAGAGAGGCTATCCAGTCCCGCCAAAGTGGCAGCTACTCACTCCCAGAGTGCGCTTGCAGAAGAACAGGCTGACGACAAGGTTGTCAGATATAGCAAGTAAAGACACCGAACTCTCAGCTGAGTTTCAGATTAATGACACATTTATACTTATTTCTCATACACACACACACACACATACATACCAAGTATCGTATGGGACATACTTATACTAAAAAGAATTTATTCTTTATCTGAAATTCAAATTTAACTGGGCACCTTCTATATTATCTGTTATACTTAGTTATTGAATGTACAAAAACTAGATTACTAGTCTCACTCTGTTCCAGAGATCTTTTAAGAGCTCTGGCCTATATAACCTAAAAACAGTTTTTAAAAGGAAATAATTTATATGGAGGTGACCCTCACACTTAGGGCACATAAGAATGATCTGCAAGGTTTCTTTCTTTTTTAATTTTTTAAAATTTAACCTTGTTTGAAACTAGCCCACATGCTACAGAGCCGTGAGGCCAGCTTCAGTATTACTTCTCCTCCTTTCACGCCCACCAAGACTGGTGTTCAGATCCGATGGGAAAGGGAACTGGAGGGTTGCAGGGTTTCTTAAAATACATTTTGCTGGGCCCCCATCTTCAGAATTTCTGATGCAGTAGGTCTGGGGTGGGGCCTGAGAATTTGCATTTCTCATAAGATCCCAGGTTATGCTGATGCTGCTGGCCATTGTCGATATCAAGGTGAACTTCATTCCTCGGTCATCATGAGCCAGTCGTACAGAATGCAAGAGCTTGGACCACAAACCCAATCTATCAGGTGCAGTTTGGGTCTGAATTATAGATGCTTGGGACAATTTTTACGTCTTACACACATAGTTGCTGAGTCTTCTTTAGCTTTGCCTTTTTTTTGTAGGCATTTGTTTTAATGACTAGACAACGGCAAGTTATTTCAAGCAATCTTCAATGAATAGAGAAACTAACTTTTAAATTATATTGATCATTTTTATGTATAGTTTTTTTTGCTTCGTAGATCCTGCCACTGCCCAATCAGGACGGCTGGAGTCTAGTCTTCCTTCTCTCACTAGTCATTCTTCATCCTGCAGCCAGTGGATCAACCTCCTTGGACTTCAGTTTTCTCATCTGTAAAATGCAGGTGGAGAGTTGAACTGACTGACATTCAGGGAAATCCTCTTTTAAGTCACGGCTCACATGTCTAGATATCTAGGGTAAAATGTCATTGAACCAAATACAAACTAGCCAACCGGTTGTTTACTCTTATTAAAAATAAATGACTTAATTAGCTAAAAGCTAAGCAACTTGCCTAACCACATACAGATTCAATCCGACCCTAGGTAGGAGAAAAGGCAGATCCTTCTGGGAATCCTGTGACATTTATGACAGAAAGGCTTCCTACCACAGAGGCCACTCCGAGTCTTCTTGTCATCGCACTACAACTATGTCTGTGCACCTGAGAAATTCAGCGTTCAGATTGTCTGAACTATATTTTATCAAATGTTTGGGTTTTTTCTGAGTTAAGAAAAGTAATACATGAGAAAAATTGAAAAATTCATAAAAATATAAAAAGGAACATACACAGTGTGGCAAAGTAGGTTTATAGTTGTATGTGAAACACAGAGTTTATTCTTGTATTATTACCTATTAATTATTGTATTATTTGCCAAGTGAACGACTGTAAACCTACTTTTGCCCCTCCCTGTACTAATCAGTAGTGATCCCAGTCTCTAGAGTTATCACTGTTAAAACTTGAACACTAAATTCTAGACTTTGTTTTCAACTTTTTCTGATGTTAGCACAGTATAATATACACAGTTTGGCAATCTTTTTTTCTGGCTTAATATAATATTAATGTGTATGGATTTTCCATGCTTTAAAAACCTTTGTAAATATAACTGTACAAATTGCTGGATAATAATACATTTTATATATTTTTCCATAATTTATGACAATTTCTGTTGGGACTTTTAGAAATATCCACTTTTTCATAAAAAGGTCTAGTTTTTGTTTTGTTCTGTTCTGTTCTCGGGGGTGTAGTCTACCTCATAGTGCATAGTGACAGCTTAGATAAAAATGTAACTCCTGAATCTGCTCCTGCAAAGCCTTGCTGTACCCGGCCATTTAGAACCTCCTCTGCCAACCAAAAGCACATACCTCCCAACCACAAATGAAAAGTCCTCTGTAAGGGAATCTGCAGTTGAAGAATTTAAGAACTTACAGAAAAAAATAGGCCTGGGATACGGAGATTAAAGACACTATAAATATTGAGGACAATAAACTCAAGTCTCTATGACTTCAAAATTGTATCACTGGCACATCGGAAATTAATGCTACTGAGTACCATACAACCAATTTTGAGTTGCCAGCCCTTGACTACCTTGAAACATCTTGGATTCTCACATGAAGTCTCATTAAAATGCCTGTAAAGTCATTTTGAATTCTCATAGATGGTCAGTCCACGAGAGACATAGTTGTTCTTCTCTGACTAGCCCTTCAACCCACGATAGTTTTGAAGTTTTCCATCTCTGACCTGGTGACTTCTAGAGGCTTCTTATATTCTCTTAGGCCCCAAGTAGCAGCTTCAAGGCACAACAGTCCCTGGGTCTCTGGCCAATTCAGCTAAGCACCTGCCTTCCTATAGAAGCAGAGTGTGGATCCTGCCTGGGTTTACTTGCCCAAAGCTTCCTGTATTTCCTCTAAGACTTCACCATAAAAGTTTCAACTTCTGCCATAACTTTTGACTTACTTCCCGTTTCTATTTCAAGCTCTCAAATTCATCTCTTTTCCTAATTACTTCCTACTGAAGTGTCTCCCAAGGAATGGAGATACTTCATTCCATTCAGCATTTTTGAAGTTGCCAAAAAGAGATACGGAAGTAAGACCATGTATATAAAAAAATTTAAGAACAAAAAATTCAAAGAGGGGGGTGTTCTATATTTGGCAACATGAAGCTTTTAAGAGAAAATAAAACCAGTAAGTAAATAAACTTCTACCATGGCTTAGTGATGTTTACTGAGATTTAATTTAACACTATAAAATTCACTCTTTTAAAGTATGCAATTCAGAAGTGTTTGGTATAGTCATAGAGTTGTGTAACCATCGCCACTAATTCCAAAACATTTTCCTCACTGCCTCCCAAACTCTGTGTCCATTACAAGCCATTTCCTATCTCCCCCTTCCCCCTGTACCTGGCAACCACTAAGCTACTTTCTATCTCTATGGTTTGCCTATTGTGGACATTTCATATAAACGGAATCACACCACATGTGGCTTTCTGTGTCTGTTTTCTCTCACTCACCACAATGTTTTCAAGGTTCATCCATGTTGTAGCGCACATCAGTGCTTCATTCTTGTTTTATGGCTGATATTTCATTGTCTGATATCTTACATTTTATTTATCACTTTATCAGTTGATGGAATTTGGGTTGTTTCTACATTTTATCTATGAGTAATGTTGCCATGAAGATTACTGTACACGATTTTGTGTGGATGTATGTTTCTGTTCTGTTGGGTATATACTTAGTAGTGAAATTTCTGGGTCATATGGTAGCTTTGTTTAACTTCTCAAGAAACTGCCAAACTGTTTTCCAAAGCATCATTTTACATTCCCACGGATATGAGGGTGTCAATTTTTCTGCATCCTCATGAACCCTTACTGTCCATATTTTTAATTGTAGCTATCCTAGTGGTATGAAATGGTATGTCATTGTTGTTAAGGTTTAATTTTAAAAGTAATGGTCCAAAGACACCCTAGGATGGGTACAGGGCATATTCAGTTTGGCTATCTGCACTGCAGCTCTCTGACAGGTGCCCCTCAGGAGCCACATTTGGCCAGTGGATGGGTTTCCTGCAGCCATTAGGAAGGGCATGGGTTCTCCAGTTCTTTGCATGCGTTAGAGCTTCCCCCCACTTACCTAATGTCTGGCTGGATTCACCCTTTCATATGACCTGCCTGGCTCCTGTGGGCATGAATCTGGGACCCTCCCTACACTTTCAGTTTCTGTATCTGGACATCTTTATTCTATTACTGTTTTAACACTGAAATTGGATATGGTTTAGAAAGATTTTGAAATAATAAGTTTTGGAGATTAAGCTTTCTCAAATGCAAAATTTAAATTAAACAATATTTTTCATTCATAGGACAATATTAACATTCCTTCTCCAATTGTAGAATAATGACACATCATGTGGGAGTATGAAAGCCCACTGACCAAAGACCACCAGGAACACACTTACAGAAACAGTCCATCTTTCCTTTCAGAAATCTTGATGTTCTCTAATTCTAAGGAATGGTCAGAAAAAATGCAAAGCTGAAATTACATTTATAAAAACAAATCAATGTGGCATTAGAGGTTCTTTATGAATTGGGCATTTTGATTTTGTATCTGTGATAACAGGACTCTAGGACACCAAACATAGTGGAGACTAATGATTACCAAAAAATGCTTCAAAGGAGATCAATACACTTAATGAGAGATAAGAAATAGCCTGTTTTCAGAGTGCATCAGTGTCCGTCAGAAACCAGACCCTTTTTATTTAGAGACCATTTTCACCTGTTTTGGAATAACAGGCTATCTGTACTGAAGCTTGAACGGCAATTGGGGTGAGAGAGAAGGTAATTACATTATTTACAAAGAAAATAATCCTTTCAAAATATGTCATAGAAAATACTTAGCACTTGAAATATTTAGCCATACCAGTTTCTTCTTGATTTTAGTAAGTCTGTCTTTGAACTTCTATATGTGGATAAGTCCAAAGTAAAATGTCTAAAAATTCAGATCTTTTATTCATTTAATGTTTTTGAACTTTTAGATTTTTGATGGTTTGGTAGGTTTTTTTTTATCTGAATGTTTAGAATCTTGTAGTCACATTTCCTGTAGGGTAGATTTCAGGGCATTAGAGACCTCTGTTTCCCAAATTCAATAAAAATAGGTTTTCAGCATTAGACACACGGCAAAAATTGCACAGGGTATAGTAAAATTTACTTTTAAGAATTAATAGGGTTTCCCAAAGGATATATTTTCCTGTCAAACCTAATCCTCACGATCAACAACTATAGCTCCAAGTAATTCTTTATGATTTCTTTTACTCACGTTTTCTTAAGCTTATTCTTACATATCCTCCAGGGTATGTTTTATTACAGGAATTGCTGGCTTTTCTGCCCAAAAGAAAGAGGCATGTTTTATATTTAGATGACAAAATAAAAGAGTCAATGGTTTTTCTTTTTCTAGTGGTATTTTAATATATATGGGCAATTTTTATAATTCTGATTTCCCCCCAGTTGCAGCCTAAGGCATTGACAGAAAATTGTCTCATCGTTTTCAATAAGTGGCAATAACTTACACAATTTTAGTCAATACCGTTTTCATGGACTTTAATGTGCAACTTAGCTTAAAGCTATCCGTACAACTGGTATAACTGTTCCAAACGGACCTGGGGCAATATGTTCTTTTATTGAGTTCATTGAGAAAATAGAACCACATCTAGTAGCCTTTCCATTTTGCTGTGTGATACAAAATAATGATCATGCACTGGGACTCCTAATTTAGAATTCTTGCTACCTATTGTGTTAATGTAGGTGAATCAGAGAGGACCGAACATTTGACTCGGCTGCATCTCAACCCATCGTGTGATCCCGCGGGATTTACTTGGTTCTCCCACTGAGTCTGACCTCAGAGGGAAACCCAATCAAAATGCAGGACAGCCTTTCCTGTTGCCCTACCCCCCATATACTCATGCAGCGCACACACTGGCTTCCAGGCTGGTCGGGTCAGAAGGACAGGTGGAACTTCAGTGTTGTAGCCTGTGGGTAATTTCCTTTGGCACAGACTGGTGGTTGTGATTCTTTCATTTCCCTTCACACTTTTCATCCCTTCCCCTGAAGCCCTCAAATGCTCCCCATGCAGACACTTTTAAAGTGCATGTGTAATTAAGACTATTACAGAAATATTACAAGTCAATGGTACAACTCCAGCTTAACTCAACTACATTCACTTCTATGTTTTAGGAAATACAACACAATGACCCAGTTATAGGATAATAGTGAAGAAACTGCCTGTGTTCAAATACTGGCAATTGCACTTAATAGCTATGTGACTTTGGGCAAGTTACTTGACCTCTCTGTAGCATGAATTCCTAACTGACAAGATGGACGACATGAAGTTGTGAGGATTCGATGGGCCAATACACATAAAGCCTTTAGAACACTGCCTCGCACAGTGTGAACTGTACAAGCATTTGCTGTTATCCTTCTGCAGTGTCTTTTTTCTCTACTGTATGACTCTTTAAAAACATGGTTGAGTAGATAATATGCATGCAATGTTGTATTATGTTGGTTTCATTTAAAATCATAACAATTGCTTCCCATGCTGTTTTATAGTCTGCATAATTAAAATTGTAATGACTGCATACTATTCTGTCTGGCACGAGTTAACATTCAATTGATTTCGCTTTCACATTGTTATAAATAATGCTGCAATGAATAGCTTTATGTAAATATTGTTTTCCTTTACTTGAAATATTAATAAGGTAAAAAATGACCAGAAGAGGGAACACTTTTGTATTTCAGAAGTGTCTTTCTGAATTAGATGTGCAAATTTCTACTGTTGGCAGCAAGGGACGAGCTCACCAGTGTTCCTGTACACATAACACGAGTGTGCTCTTGTCAAGTTAACGTGCATTGTTATGTGCACAGCCATATTAATACACCTCCATAAGTTTGATTTGATAGTTACACTTACTTTTTGTGGGTGATATAAGTATTTTGACCAATTATCTACTGCAGAGTTTTAATATTTTCTTCTTAATTATAGTGTATTATAGGAAAGCAAACATAACTCTTTTGGCTGTATCTTCTGGAAATAACTTCTACTCACTCATTGTTTTTATTTTCTTTCATTTTATTTATATGGGAATGTATGTTCTAGACAGTGAATCTATTTTTGTCATTTATTTATAATATTTTTAGAGTTTTAGAACATGATTTTATTTCTTAAGATTTGATACTGATTATGTAAAACTCTATGTGAAACTTATTCTATTGTATGCGAGCTAAAAATCTAAATTGAAAAAGTGTTCACCAGTTAGTATTCTGAAACAATTTACTGAAGACTCTTTCTGGCCCCATTATTTTGGTGAGACCTCTTCTCACTGCGTATTGAATTAGCATGTACAATGGGCTTGACTTTGTGCTCATGGCTTCTCTACTAGTGATCTGTCCTCCTGTAAGTAAGTCACTGCTTTAATTCTTTCACTTTCAAATACATTCTAACATCTTGTAGAACCAGAGGCAAACAACTTCTTTCTAGGAGGGACTTCAGGTGGTTCACTTTTGTTTAACTATGTGTATGTGCGTGCTTGTGGTTTACCAGCATTTAGATATAACTCACATACAGTAAAATTGACCCTTTCTAGGTATAGAGTACTATAAATTTGGTTAACTTAGACAGTCATATAACCCGCACCAACCCAAAAAGGTTTTTTGCCCTTTGTAGCCAATTTCTTCCCTCCACTCCTAGCCCCAGGCAACCACTGGTTTGAAATCTTTCCCTATAGTGTTGCCCTTTCCAGAAAGTCATATAAATGGAATCACATATTACGTGAGGAGGATTTGCTGAGGGTTGTGGCTGAGTAGATGACTGCTATTTTACTGGCAGTTGTAATGTTTATATTACCTCTAGTTTTATCTACCAACTAGTAAATCCCTATTCCCACTTCAACCTCCAGTTCAAATCCTACCTCTTCCTTGAAGCGTTGACTGATCATGCAACTCAGCTCCAAGGGCTCTCTTCTCTGAAATCAAGGCAAAAATCATCAGCTTCACTCCAAATCCAGTAATATAAACCTCCTTGAATGGCCTCCGTAAGAGTGTTTTCGGCTGTCACTTAAACAACACATCATTAAATAGTTACCACTTCTGGAGGGTTCTCCCTTTGCCAGGCATCTTGACAGTACTTTACAGATACCTGACTCTTACTATGACCCTGTGAGGTAAATTTTATTATCCCATTTTTATAGACAAGTAAACTAAGGCTCAGAAAATCTTGTGAGAGGTCATTGTGTCAGAGCTGGAATTCAAGCTCATTAATATTCCAAATCTTATGTTTGTAACAACTGCACTGCAAAACATTGTATTTGCATGTATCTCCTGTTCTCCCTAGATTGTAATCTTGAAGATATATCTTTATATTGTTCTTAGTCCCTAGCCAAGTGACATTCAAATGTGTTTTACTTATTATGATGTACTTATTTTTGAAAGTAAATATTTTTCTAAAAATTATTTTATAAATAATCTCTCAAAAGTTGACTAACACTGCACATGATATGGAGATACACTAGGGAAAGTAATTAGTTCAATTATTAATTAGTGTCATATTTAAACTTTTATTAAAGTTAATTATTTTATTTAAGTCAACAATGCCTGCTCATTGGTCTATTTAAGTAACTTGAACTTTTCATAATGAATTTCATTCATCTTCTTTTTCACAATGGATTTGGGTTTAGCCAATCTTTATGCCAACATCCACCATCAGATCTTGCTTAAACCAACAGTGATTATCCTTTGTGGCACTGAGCATAAAAGAAAGATGCCTCAGAATTAGCTTCATAATTTTATGTTCTGCTGTGGCTTTGGATTAAGTTTAACCATCAAAATAAAAAACTTCTGCACAGATAAATAAAACAGCATTAAAATGAAAAAGGAACCAACTGTATGGGAAAATATATTTGCAAATGATACCTTGGACAAGGGTTTGATCTCCAAAATACATAAAGAACTCACACTACTCCACTCCAGGAAGACAAACCACCCAATTAAAAAATGGGCAAAGGACTTGAACAGATACTTCTCCAAGGAGGACATACAGAGGGCCCAGAGACATATGAAAGGATGCTCAGCATCACTAGCCATCAGAAAGATGCAAATTAAAACCACAATGAGATACCACTTCATATTGGTGAGAATGGCCATCATAAACAAATCAATAAACAACAAGTGTTGGTGAGGTTGTGGAGAAAAGGGAACCCTAGTGCATTGTTGGTGGGAATGCAGACTGGTGCAGCCACTGTAGAAAACAGTATGGAATTTCCTCAGAAAACTAAAAATGGAACTGCCTTTTTACCTGGCAATTTCACTGCTGGAACTATACCTTAAGAACCCTGAAACACCAATTCAAAATAATCTATGCACCCCAATGTTCATAGCAGCACAATTTACAATAGCCAAGTGCTGGAAGCAATCTAAGTGCCCATCAGTAAGTGAGGGGATCAAAAAACTATGGTACGTTTACACAATGGAATACTGTGCAACAGAAAGAAAGAAGGAGCTCCTACCCTTCATGAGAGCATGGATGGATCTGGAGAGCAATATGCTAAGTGAAATATACCAGGCAGTGACAGGCAAATACCAAATGATCTCACCTATAAATGCAACCTAACCAACAAAACAAACAAGCAAGCACAATATAACCAGAGGCATTGAAATTAAGAACAAAATGAGAATAACCAGAGGGGAGCTAGAAGGGAATAATGGGAGGAAAAGGGAGAAGGGTTGTCAAGGAACATGCGTAAAGGACACATGGAAAAGGCAAAGAGGGGTAGCATCAAGGGTGGGAGGTGGGGATGGCTGGCGTGGGGGGAATGGTGGGGGGAAAATGGAGACAACTGTACTTGAACAACAATAAAAAATGTTAAAAAATGTTTAATCATTAACTGTAACATAAAATCTTATTTGATCATATAGGAATAATTACAGCAACTCAAATGAAATATTGACCTTGGCTTTGCCTCAGCCAGTATTTATTCTCTCAGGTAAATAAATTTCAGTATTTACCTGAGCAGCAGTCAAGATCCATTTACTAAAAGTCTAGAACACCTTATTAATCTATATCACATGGTCACATAATATCTAGTGAATAACACAACAATTTAATACAAATTGTTAAAATGCTTTCTATCTCAAATGGTAACTATGGGTCAAAATGAACAGTCTCTCTCTCTCTCTCTCTCACACACACACACACACACACATTCAAACACATCAAGCCAGGAGTGGAGAGAAAGGGCATTAAAATGTACATTTAAAGCATTTGTTTCTCCATTACACCTGTCCTTTTGTTCAGACTTCAGTTTGAGCTCTAGCTAAAGAAACATGAATGTTTCTTTGCAGAGCATCAGTAGAAAGCTCAGCTTCCTGACAGTGAGGAAACTTTACACTTAGAAGAATCACCATCTTGACAACGTCTCTCTCTTTGTTTCAGGGGAGGAAGGCAGGACCCCTGGACTTAGTTCTCTAGCAGCTACGCGGGTACAAGTTGGCTCCCTTGGTGCAGGGGAAGAGGCTGTAGTTTTAAGCAGTGTTTTCTGATATGAGAAAGAGATTCCGGCTCTTGTATCATCCATATGAAACTCTACTTACAGCAAATTTTCTGTGATTCCTACACCAATGTTTGTCTTATGTATATTCTAGTATTAAACAAATGCTTCAGGGCAAAAAGCAACACCATGGAGAAATTTAGTTGTGCCTTGTTCCCATATACAAGCATACAGCAAAACAAACGGATGAGTTTGGATAAATGAAAATCAATACACTAGAGAAGGCCTCTTTCATTCAATTGATTCAAGCTCAGTGGGTAATAGCACAGCAGAATGTGAAATGGTGTTAATGTGGCCCTGGCATAAATCCCATTTACAGGAAATACAGTAAGTGGTTTTAAAGCATGAAGGGATTTAATGAACCATAATGAACTCTTTACCATAGACCTTCATAAATACTGTTAATATAGTCTTATCACCATACCATGTGAACTCTCAAGGAGGCGAAGTAACCCTTCATGATGTGCATATTATTTTTCAAAATCTAAGAAGTCAGAGTAACAAAATCCTCCTTTTTTTTTGTACAGTTAGGAAACACTGAGTGTTAGGGCTGGAAGAATCTTATGTATAGACAAAGAAATGTAAGTCATCAGAAGCATCATTTATTGCTCTGGGACACACAGCAACTTGGTGGACAAGAATTCATCAGAACTTAGTCAATTCAAAACCCAGTGAGCTTGGCAACGGTAGCATGATGGATGTGCAGACACTGCCAATGCCTGGGGAGGTGATAAGTGGGACACAAGGCCACAAAAGCATCTGACAGCTGGTTCCTAGATCAGATTCTTTTGCAACAGTTAAAATGTTTTGAAATTCTGATACAGGAAAAGGAAAATATCCATTTTCTTTTTTTTTTCTGGACCTTGCAAGTGCATTTCTGACCTTTGACTCCAGGGATCAGTGCCTCTGAGTCAGAAGGGCTGGCCTGGAACTTTCTGTGGCTCCCAAATGATATATAACCCTCAAATTCCATAAACTTTCTGAAATGGGTCAAATTGCAAAGTGTCCATGGAATTCAGATTATTACCACAGAGTTCTTTTATCCTTCAGGGAATAATGTCCTACACTTTTTAACATGGTAGAGGAACACTACGGATTTTTTTCTCTAGTCCAAACTGGTGCACATGAAAGGCCCAGTTAGTCTCCACCAATCTTTCCAATCCTACCTCCACACACTTTGTCCCATAAACCTTGCTTATAACTTCTCAAACATAGGGCGACCATCCAAGTTTGTACAGGACTGAGGGGGTCCTGGGATGAGGGACTTCCTGAATCTGTGTGCCTGGGATTAATGGGGTCCCCAGGATGTGAGACTTGCAGTGCTTAAAGCTGAAAGTCCTGAGCAAATGGGGACAAGCTGATCACCCTGCCAAACACAACAGGGCCTTCTGTGCCCTCACATCTGTGGTTTCTTCTGTCTGGACTGCCCTTGGGTATTGCCCAATAGAGGTATCAGTTGATATTCATTCTTTCTCCAAGACCCACTACAAAACCCCTTGGATTACTTTTGTTCAGCTTTCCAAGGTGACCTTACTTGATCACTTTCCTTGAAGCTTTGTTGGTTATCTCTACAGCTACACCTCATCAATATAACTTGATCTTCCTTGGAGGACTTCATTTAATGTAGTTTGAATGGAATTGACCACACCCACCCTTGGGTGCTAGTTGACGTAAGTCAATCCATGGATCCCAAGCAGAGCAACTGTTCAGACAAAGACACAGGGCAGAATGAGAATCCCAAAACTTGTACAGGGCCACTAGAAGCTTTCTCTTCCCACGCTTGGATGATACAGGGAGAAGCTGCAAAGTTTGAAACTGATAATCATATTTTGTACCCCCAATGGTGGTGCCAAGAGTTGATGCAGAGCCTGAGATGGTACCTGGTGTCAGTTTGCTAGAGTTGCTGCAACAAAGTACCACAGACTGGGTGGCCTAAGCAACAGAAATGTACTTTATCATAATCTGGGGGCTAGAAGTCTGAGATCAAGATGTTGGTAGGGTTGGTTTCTTCTGCAGCCTCTCATTGGCTTGCCATCTTCGTCCTCTGTCTTCATATGGTCTTCCCTTGATGTGTGTCTGTGCCCTAGTCTCCTCTTCTAAGAACATCAATGAGGTTGTATTATGACTCACCCATATGACATCATTTAACTTAATCACCCCTTTAAACACTCTACCTCCAAATACAGTAATATTTTAGGTATTGGGGGTTGGACTTCAACACATGAATCAGAGCAGGGCCCAGTTAAGCCCATAACATACCTGTATTGTGGAAGGAAGAACAGAAAGATAAAGAGAAACCAGGAAATTTGTCACACTTTGGGTTGCTGGGTCCAGTCTCACCTTGGATTCGAAAAGTCTCTGCTTTAGTTACATAAGCAAATACATTAGCTTTGCTGTGTGAGCCACCTTAGTTTTACTTTCAAATATTCCTAATTGTTCCTCATCATATCTTTCTTTGTCATAGAGCAATTTTCACATAGCACTATGATATCTTATTCAGATGTCAAAGACTGCACTTGGTGGTGTGAAGACTTCTTCAGGCAAGGACCATGCTGTTCATACCCGTGTATCTCCAGCTCCTTACACAAATGCTACCCAACACTGATTAGCATTTTGAGCAAGAAGTCTGAAAGAGCAAGAATAAAAAGTGCTCCTTTCAATTTTCATTTTATTGACTTTTTTGATTAGTATTTTCTGGGCCATAACCTTAAAATGTCTGCAATTAAATCATTGAGCTTTGATTCCACTATTTTAAAGTCACCACTGAGACCTGGAGACAAGTACCTGGGACAGCGACAATCAGAAGCATGGGACTTTTAACACAGTTATGTGCAGGAACAGCAAGCATGATTGAGTCATGTGTTCGTAATTATTTTATTGTTCAATTACAGTTGTCTGCATTTTCTCCCCACCCCTGTACCCCACCCCAGCCAAACCCACCTCCCTCCCCTGCCTCCACCGTCCCCCTAGGTTTTGTCCATGTGTCCTTTGTAGTAGTTCCTGAAAACCCTTCTCCCCACTGTCCCCTCCCCCTTCCCCTCTGGCTATTGTTAGATTGTTCTTAACTTCAGTGTCTCTGGTTATATTTTGTTTGCTTTATGAAAATGGTAAACATGTCTTTAATCTGTTTTGCATAATAAAAAGGGAGAGGAGAAACTTTCAATTATCCCCCTTTGAATTGTCAAGTATATGTGTAATTTTAGAGGCTAAAGTTTACAGCAATGGTGAAGAACATGTTTACAAAAATAGCAAAAAGGTATAAAACACAGAAGCAACGTGAAGATATATGTTAAAATGCATTTTTCAAAAGCTTTTCTTTTCATCAGAGCACAATCTCAGGGAAGTGCCTATACTTTTCAGGGAAAATGCAGCCCCACCCCCTGGATTTTGTTGTTTCATCCAAAGCTAAATTCTAAAAAATAGTTTTAGTTTTCTATCTCTCAACTTTCTAGCTCATATGGATTAAAGATTAATCTCCGAATGACAGTTCACCATCATTTATTGTGTTAAAACATCGTGAACTGTTCTTCAGTGCACAAGTCCTCTGAGCAATTACCTTCACGTGCTTTGCCACTCAAGGTAAGTTTGGCTTCAACCCACAAAACTCTTCTACTGCCTATTACAACCATCCCAATCCATTAACTTTTTTTTTGTATAAGTCAGTTCATCCATTATGAGGCTGAACCAAATTTATAACTTTTGACAATCACTCATGTTGAGTACAGGTACTCCTCTATTCTTTGTGCTCAAAAGCCAGAGAAGAAAAAGAGCCCAGAGGCCACCTTTGTGCCCTGAATGCCTTCTGACACCTGCACACCTCATGAGGTTGTGCTCCGGGGTTGCGGTCCTCTTTGGTTTGGGGAGGACATAACTACACACATCCTCATGGGGGTGCACTTCGGGGCCAGAGGGAGGGCTGAGAGGAAGGTGGGTCTTTTCCACGAGGGGAATGCATGTGGGGCAGGTTGGCCATCTGCTCCTGAGAAAGGACAATCACTGGAAAGGACAGGAGTGTCACTGGATCAGAGCCACAAAGTCACACAGGTGGACACATTGGCATGAAAATAACTCGTAAGTTCAAATTATTTTTTCTTTCAAATTTCTTCTGGATTATTTCTTCAGAACTCTGCATCACTTTGCAAATGTATACATGATAAGGTGCTTTAAATTCCCTATATAGAAGACATCTTCAAAAATGTCATTAATTGCTAAGCCAATTTTGAGGTTTAATATACTTTTGTTAGCATATATTTTTTTTTCCTTGGACATTTTATCTTTTTCATAGTGATATAATTCTGCTAAACAAACTTGTCACACATGACATAAATCAGATGTTAGTAACACCAAGCATTCTCTTTAAAGTCTCTTCTCTTCCCTTCATCAAAGGATCTTCCATCACGATCTTCCTTTGCTTATCCAGTCAACTCATACTTGCTTAGTAGATTAATTTCCCCAAAGCATGGCAAAAATTTTGCAACTTCCCTAATCGCAAAATGACACATACATGTAAAAAATGGGAAGAACACATACATAATAGAAACAATTACTAAGAATGTGAAAGATAATTCACCGCATTTCTATTTACATCACGATATCACTTCATACATTTAACACGCATCATTAGCACAACTCACAAATACTTTCTAATTTGTTTATAATGATCTTCAATTAGATAAGCTATTATTCTTGGTAATCTTTTACTTTTTAAAAGCAGCATTTCCTAATGAGAAAATTGAGCTAATTACAGACATGGCTGTTAGTACCCAGATCCAGAATTTGTCATCATCTCTTATTCTAAAAATATCATGTAAAACTGATCTCTCTCTCTCTCTCTCTGTCTCAGACAAAGGAAATATTGGTGTCTACAAGCTTATTTAATTTTTATCAGAAATTCTTATTTTAAAAACATCCCAAATCATAATTATATTAAGGGTTTTATTTTGTCATTTTAATTATATAAATCCAGGTTGACAAATACATGTTATGTGAAGAGAATGTTATTTTGTTTTTAATAACCCTTCCTGGTATTGTTGTATGTTTCCATTTTAATACCTTTTATTAAAATTATGATCTCTAAAGTCTTTTATTTATTTACTTACTTACTTATTATGTGATCCACCTATAAGAGGAACCTAATGAACAAAATAAACAAACAAAATAGAACCACAGACATGGAAACAGACTAACAGTGACCAGAGGGGAGGGGGAGAATGGTAGAGAGAAGGGGAGGGGACTAGTCAGAGAGCATGTATGGGTGACCCAGGCACATGGACAACAGTGTGGGGATTGACTGTGGGAGTGGGGGGTGGGGTGTATATACCTCTACTCAAAATGATTACATGTGGCCTTCTCACTCTGATGAGAAGTTTGATGGTTCTAAGGCCCGGGTCAGTATGACCAACAGGTTTTGAGTACAAAAATGCCCATCAAATTGTTAATTAATTATTTTATGAAGTAGATGTCTGTTACCCTGTTCAACTCTAATCTCATTCTGAATACCTGCTAATAAGTTCCCTAACATTTCATGTGCTTTTCTGTCCCCTCTCCCCCATCCGCCAGTGATCTGGAGAGTTTATACATGCATAGGCATATACAGTAGTCAGGTAACTATTGTATGTAAAAAATGCAATATGTGAAAGTGTTTTTTTTTCTGCTTTCTTTGTATTAGGACCTTCCCAATGTGAAATCTTGGATAGGGAAATGATGTATGCTGTTCAACTGGAAGATTACGTTAGTAACTCTACATAGAATGGGTCTGAACTGAAAAAAAGGAGACTAAATAGAAACAAGACTGAGAAGACCGCTAAAATAATCCAGGATGAGAGAATTATAATTTAACAATGATAATAAACCTTACTTCTGTTGCGTGTTTGCCATGTGCTAGGGCCTCTAATATTTGACATAATAAATTAACTAATTTAATATTTTCAAGCACCCTATAAGGTAATTCCCATTTTACAGATGAGGAGACTGAGGCAAAGAATGGCTGAGTAACTTTCCCACAGGCACAGAGATGGTAAGGGTCAGGGCTGAATTTGAACCCAGAGAGTCGGGCATCAGAGTCTGCACTAAGTATATGTCCTGTTTTCACAAACACGGGCCTATTTTCCTATATTAGGGCCTTTGTACTAATTTCTATACAAATGCATCACTTTAAATGTGAGGAAAGATCACGGTCTTCACAGCATGAAAGAGGGGGGTTCAAACGCCTTGTAAGTGTACTTTTCTAAAGAGGAGAATTCTCTGGGGCTTAAGGCATTTAGTTGGTTATGAGTTTTGCTCATCTTTCCAAAGTATAAAAGCTCCCAGTATCCAAACAAACGAAAAGATCAATTTAACTGATTTTCTGTAAAATGAAGTCCATTATTCTCTTACCATTCTCTCAACACAGAGAAAAGGTATAGAAATCCTTTTATTCTTTTCTTATTAAATCATTTTCTATTGTTATTCTATTACAGTTGTCCCAATTTTCCCCTTTGCCCTCCTCTGCCCATCCCACCCCCTGCTCTCACAATCAGTTCCCACACTCTTGTCCATGTCCCTGGGTCATTCATACATGTTCTTTGTCTAGTCCCTTCCCCTTCTTTCCACCATTATTCCCTGTCCCCCACCCTGGTCACTGTCAGTCTGTTCCATGTTTCCATGCTTGTGGTTCTATTTTGTTACGTTAAACAATATATGTAAGTCCCATAATATTTATCCAAGTTACACCATAAGGCGACACCATTCAGATCCTGCCAATAGCCAATCTAAACAAGCTCTAGAGAAGGGAGGATGAGGGACCAGCAGGGAATGTGATCACTCATCCTAAACTGGGACTGAAACCATCTGATCAGAGTGAAAAATTCCATTAAGTTATTTTATTAGGGCAAGGCTATGTCTGAGTGATCATTTCAGACAGACTCTGCTCAGGGGGCTGAGCTGCTCAGCTGGCTAAATAGATGCCCCTCGGGGTAGGTACAACCTGGGCATACAGACAGCCGGAAACACTTTATCGTAACTGTACCTCTGCCTTCACTGAGGTCAACTGCAGCCTCAGACACCTGCACTACCCACCTTAGCACCTACGAGCCCTGGATGTCTCATGCCCAGGCCTGCATGGGGGGTTTGCCAAACCTGCTTTTCAGTGTTGTTCTTGCCAACTCTGGGCTCCTGGACTCTCAACCTTGTCTCCCTTTCTTTGCCTGAGGCATTTGAGGTATGACAGTAAAGCAGACTCTGAATGTGAAATCATAAACTTGGTCATTGTCATTACCATTACTCTTGTGTCTCCTTGACAAATCACATCATCTTGCTGAACTTAGTTTTGACACCTAAGAAATGGGTATGAGCCAATCACAGGGCATTCATAAAGTGTCTTTTCGTCCCTCTTAAAATAGCTGGATTTGTTTCTACCTATTTTGTGACTCTTGTTTGATTTGCATACTTTCCTAAGATGTGCCTACAATGATGCCCTAAGTGTTTTATAAACCGTAAAGGTCGATCCCATGCAATATTGTTATTGCTTTATCTGTCTTCCTGTTTAGCCAAAGTCCTCCAGGGAGAAAGGTCTTCTGGAGGCCCAGCCCAGGGCTGATACTCACCTGCATGGATATATTTTACATCTGTTGCAGTCAGCATCCAACTACAGTGTGAGTCCTTAGACCAACACCCTGGCTCTGGGTGAAAAGATGCATCCCAGCTTCCTAGTTTCACTCCCGAGAAATCCCAGAGTAAACATTTCAGAAACTAGTAATTCTTCTCCAGCTAACTGAAACAAAATCCAAGGAAAAACTCAGATTCATTTTCATTTCTTTTTTCCCCTTAAAACAAGTGGCAAACACCTGGCTCCCACTTGCTGGGCTCCCACTCTTAATAAAATTTCTTGCTATACAGTCTCAAAGGAATAATTTAAAATATATCTGATCAGTCAGAAATCTTCTGAACAACATAAATTATTTTAAGAGAATTTTCTACATAGTTCTTGACTTCACAGTTTAAATACATGGTACTCAAGGGAGTCCCAGGCCCATTTGTTGGATGGTGAGAGGAGACCTGTGCTCTACTCCTAACTCTGCCTTCACCTTGCTGTCCAACCTTGGACAAGCCATTGTCTTCTCTGGGCCCCAGTTTTCCCATGTGTGAAATGAAAAGGTTGGCCTTGGAGGCTCTTGCTGCCTTCATCTCTGATTCTTTATTGAAGACTTTAAACATGGGAAGACCAAGACTTCCTGGGCTCAAAGTGTGTCCAATCTTGTGGTTGTATATAAATAAGAATAAGCTAAAAGCTGGCTTTTGGGCCTACGAAAATCCCACTCTTGTCTAGGATCCCATATGTGTTATCTTGAACTATGAGGGCCCTGCCCTTCTGCTCAACTCAGAATAGAATATATATATAAACAGCTAGCTGGGGCCCCGATTTGGTCTTGCCACTGCCATCAATGTCTTTCTTGAGTTCTGCTACCGGAGACCTGGTAATCAGTTGGATTAGGCTGTCATTTTGAATCATTCTCCCTGGGGTTTGGAATCAGGACTGGTATTGTGAGTGTTGAACATGTTGCTTCTTAGGAATCACCTTTGTTGTAGGTTTTGGCCTCTGCACCCAATGCAGATGAAAGGTGGGTTGTTACCAACACTCAATCCTATCCTAGGTTATAACCTGGCTGGGACCAACCCCCTAACTCAGTCGTTCTCAACGCTGGCTGCATATTAGAATCACATGGGTAGCTTTGAAAAATCTTATTACTCAAGCTACACTCTAGACCCTTCAGATCAGAATCTTTGGAGGTAGGGCATAGGTATTGTCTTTTTTTTCAAGTTGTCCATGTGATTCCAATGTATAACCAATGTTGAGAATCATTGCCTTCTATGAACAATCCCTGCGGGAAGAAAGAAGTTGGAAAGTTAAACCCCAGTCATGGCCCATGGCAAAGAGGCTTGCAGTGGTCAAGATCTGATGATATGCAGCCTGACTGAGACCAGTGTCAGGGCAGTGGAGTAGCAGTAGCTTGATTCTGAGGTAGGATTTCTGAAATGACTGGCAGGGTAGAGCGGGCCCTCCAGGTAGCGATATGGGCTATCTCAGCACTTCGTGGGGCTAGAATCACAGACAAGTAAGCTTGAAAGGTGAGCAGAGGTTTGAAAGTAGCTTGAAGGTCAGAACAGGTGACAAACTATATCCAGGGAGCCCAGATTAGGAACACAGGCTAGGAGCCTCTGTGTGGGCACAACAGTGAATATTTATGGAATGATTTACATTTACTATTTGTTTTCACAGCCTCCTATCTTATTTGATTATTACAGTGAACCTCTAAGATAGACAGGGTAGGCACAATCACAATGTGCCTTTGTAGGTGAGAAAAATAAGGCCTAATGACTTCTCTGAGGTCACACAGCTAAGAAGCATCAGTAAGAACAGCCTCGGTAGGGGAGGTTTCTTCTTTAGGGCAGAAATCAACTGCCAGTGGTGATGGCGTTGACACACTCACTGACAGTGAGGCAGAACTTCATAGTTTACAGAGCACTGTCACATGGCTTATCTCACTGGAAGCTCACGACAGCCCTGTGATAAAGGTGTGACATTGTGCAGATGAGAAAGCTGAGGTTCAGAGATGAGACCTCACTTGTCCAGGGTCACACAGCTAGTTGGAAGGCAGAGGCCGGACTCCAGGCCCGGGTGAGTGCTTCCTCCTTGGTTCCAAGCTGTCTCCACCCAGGACTGTCTGCAAGTAGAATGTGTGAGAGTCCCTAATTGAATGAGCAGCAAAGGATAAAGAGAAAGAAGCCCCTTCCTGGCAGGCCCTACGCAGGTGGGACCAGTTTTAATTTTTATCTCCAATTTGACTCAGAAGCCAGTTCCATGTAGCAAGGTTGGCAAAGTTAAGCAAAGAAAAGTTTGGTTTTCTAAGAACCCTAAGTCAAATTCTAGCAAATTAACTCTTTCATCTAATATTCTACTAACTTTCATTTTGTATTCTCTCTTGCATTGGCAGTGGAGTAAATCTATTATAAGAGATATTTTGAGATTTTTTGGCCTTCATTGTCATGGCTAAATGAAGTCAGGTAATTTATATAAAATAATTGCACACAACACAGGCCACTTGGCCCACATGATCCACTTTCTTAAGCACTTCTTTGTGTGGTCGTTTCCTAGTAAGATTGGGAAAGCTGAGGGGAAAGGGAAAGTAAATTTATTTGAGAGTCAAAATCCAGCCCTCTTTTCAGTATCCACCGAAATCCCATCTGCTCCTCAAGCTTCCTCTGATCTCTAGCCCTTGACAGGCCCCAGTCAAACTCTCTTCTCAGCTCGCACAGCACTTTGCTTATATCTTCCTTATGAGAGGGGTCTCTGTGTGCATTTTATTCTCCCTTCCAGATGATAAACTTCCAAAGGGCAGACAGTCTTTTATATCTTTGCATCTTCCATAGCACTAGACAGATTACTCAGTCAATAAACATGTGTTGACTAAGTGCTTGAATAGTTGTGAGTGGATTTAGATGTCAACTAAAAATTCTTGGATGTGAATTTTAAATGAAGTATTGATTTAATCTTTTTAGATGAATATAACAGAATTGATAAAACCAAATTTACACTGAAGGTCAGTTACAGTACAGTTCATACCTTTTTAATTGACTGCCTGTTTAGTTAAACCTAAAGTGACAAGGTAAATGTCATTCACATTCACAGTGGGAATGTGTGCTTTTAAAGAGGACATGGGCGAGTGGCTGTGATTCTCATGTGGTTTATCCATCTGCTCTCCATGTTATTTTGACCACAGTGGCTTTGTCTAACACTCTCTTGCTCATTAATAAAATCAGACAAGTGTCATCAGGGTTAAGAGGGGTATGTAAGCATTAATTTACAAACAAATGACCACCCACAGGTATTATAACATTTGTCTTCCAGAGAATGGTGTTTCTAACGTATGCTTACATCAAAATCTCAGCTTATTACAATGAATTAGTTCAAAATCTCATAGATGTCATAAGAGTTCTAATTATGCAAAGTTAGGACTTTTGCATGCTTTCAAATATAATGATTTTGTTCCAGTAAAGGCTCCAAAATTTTGATATAGGATGGGCTTAGGGGAGGCCATTGGATTGAAGGGGAGAAAGGCACGTGGCCTAAAGCTACATTTGCATAGTGAGCTCCCTGCTTCAGCTTTGATGACATGTCTACTTGGGGAGGATTTGGGAACAGAGGCTGAAAGAGATTATGAGAGGGCATTTCACCACCATAGAAACACCAAACTCATGCTTTATAACATGTGTGTTATCAAAACATGCCCCTTGTCCTGAGTCTGACTTGACTTCCAAAGCCCTAGTTACCACAAGTAACATTCAAAATACTAGTTATGACTAGTACATTTAGAAGCATATAACTAAAGTTTTCTATCAACCCAACAAGTGATTCCAAAGGCATCCTATAATTAGAAGCACTTTCTTGATGCTTATATGCAGACAATAGAATTCACCAATGAAATTCTGCTTATTACCTATGCCTCATAGAGTCATTTAATTGTGAATTTATGGTATGAAACCCTTACTATAATTTTACTGTCATTCAAACATGGTCATGTAGAACATTACTAAGTGTGGGACAATATTTAAACATAGGAAGGATGAAAACACTTTGAAATTAAGTAGACTGGTTCACTAAACTTGGAACCTTGAAGTCTGTTCAATGAAAATGAGTCTGATCATGTCAACAGAAAGATGTAAAAGCTTACTTCAAGAGACTTTGATTCCTTCTGGCCAGTAGAGGTACATGCTTCCCTCTGAACCTCTCCTCCCTCCTTCCATATTCCTTTCTCTTCCCTTCCTTCCCTTTCTTCTCTTTTTCTTCCCTTCTTTCATTCTTCTCTATGCTTATGCTTCAAACTCACCTCACCTCACCATCTCCATTCCACAGACAACAATTTATTTCCCAGACTGTGAAATTGAAGTTCAATCTGTTTCTGAAAGATCTGAAAAATCCCATTTCTAGTTTGAAATTAACAGTCTAAATGGTATTGGAAAAAATCATTTGAATCAGCAGCACTTTGAAAGGTGCCCAGAGATTTCAGGTTCTACATAATAAATAAAATATTTGGGTTTAAGTTTCCTTTAGTATCCATGTGTTTATTTTTTATTTTGTGATATGGAAAAATGACATACATGGTACCTTTAATCTGGCAAATAATGAAAATATCCCATGAATTATTATGATATATAACTGAAAAGAATTTCTATTCCTGTTATTAGGGTATTTTTCTTCTTTATTGCAAATGTCTTTGGGCCTATTGGAATCCTGAGTCTCATTTGTAACAGGGCACAATTAAATCACTATTGACTCCCTTTCCATATCTCTAATAAGAAGAGGGGAAGGTAAGGAAATGCATTGGTCCTCACAGAGGAAACCTCTCTTCTTCTGCATGAATCACCATGTTTCCTTCTTGAGTTTATTGTCTTGGAAATAAATGGCTTTGATTCAGCTCACAGGCTTGTATTCTTATCCAAGACCTACACATGATTTTTACAAATGAAGTTAAGAGATTAAATATTGATTTAAGTGTAAACCATCCTTTCTAGCATTTGGGCAAAACAGGGCATCAGGTTAGCTACAGGTAAGGCCTCCAGTACCCAAATGCTCACAGCAGGCCGTGATTATGCAAGGGCATCTGAAATCTGGGAGTGCAATCTCAGGCTTGCAGCTGAAGACACTGGGAAGAATGGACATGCTTTGTTTTCTTTTTCTTTCCCATTCCTATCACCCTTTTGGAACCTGTGCTGAATAATATTTTTGATGGGTATAAATAGGGACATTGACAGACTATACAGGGAGTCAGAAATCCAGATTTAATTCCTGGCTCTATTGCTGACCAGGCACGAGTAACTTCCCTTCTCTGATTCTGGGTTTTCTCAGCTCTTAATGAGGGTAATCATACTTCCTAGACCCTCTCATGATGCTACTGTGAGATCCACATGAGCTCATAATTGTGTAAGACTTTGTTAGGATGGCAGAGGCTGAAAAGGAGAAAGTTTCACTGTCTGTTGCATAGAATGACACATCAACCGGCAAAATGGTTTTATTTCTTTGTTTTATGTCTGTTCTTTGTGCTTATTACACCAAACACTGTTCCCTGCAAAGAAACCTTCCCAGGTTTCCTGGATACCCTTTAAAATAGCATATTCTATGATAAATCTTAAAATTATACAACTTAATCAGCACACAGAAGCCTCACCAGACATGTATGCTCACCCTCCCCACTCACCCCCTGCATTCCCATGTGATTGAAGCTTAAGGGGAATAGACAGAAAAATAACATGGAAAAGCTCTTAGTCTGCCGGACCCACACACCCTCATGAACTCATTTGATCCTCACAATAACATCATCAGGTGGCCAAGGAAGAGTTGATTGGTTACCTTCATTGGGAGCTGAGGAAATAAAACTTATAGGTTAAGTTGCTCATGTCAGTCATCAGTGGAGCCGGGAACTGGTTTTCAATTCCCTAAACAACCCTATTGCACTGTTAACCCCTGCCTGGATCCCTGTGCTTCTTGACCCACAGGACACCATGAAGCCTTGATTCCCTTAAGGGAAGGGCAACCTTATAGTCCCAAAGCCCTAGTAGATTGGAATTAATGCATATTTGAAAATAAATGCAAAATAAAGTTTAAACATGAGCAGTTATGGGTTAGAGGAAGGCGTATTAAATTTATATAATAAATACAGCCTTCTCAGTCATAAGTTAATGTATTTTTGCAAATATGTTTAAGGCAAACTTATTGTAATGGTCATACTGAGACTGGGGACAGGGTTGGAGAAAAGTCAACATGGAACTAATGCTCATGACTTACTTATATTGAGAAGGATTCCGAGGGCTCATCTAGACTTACCCGAAAACAGTGATTGGTTTGGTGGGTGATGTCTGCCAAGCATGTGGCATGGCAATGGGTAGCCCACTGGCCTGCACACATGTTTTGTCTGGAAAGTCCCATGTTTCAATATTTTTGAACTTGAAGACCTTTATGTTCATTAGATCTCTCAGTCTCCACCACATCATTTCTTATTTTTTCCCACCCCATACTCTTACTGGCTCCTAAAGGCTTTTTGGTTTATGGTATTGATCTGTAGGCCAGATTACTTGGTCGGACATTAAAATCCTTCTGCAGCCTAAATCCTGCTACTTTTACAGCTTTATTTTCCATTAACCCCTATTGCAACCCTCTTCTCTATCTTGGCTTCCTCACTGTCCCATTTATTCACACTAGCAGCGAGGCTCCTGTTCCTCCCTAAATGACGCTATCTCAGCCATTCTTCGAGGCCAAGTTAAGACCTGTGTCCTCCATGAAACTTTCTTAACTATTTCAACCTGGACTGATCATTTCCACTTCTAAACAAGTACAATATCCATCTTTGTTCTTAATCTATGCTATCTGGTAGCATTACTTAACTGGCATAATTTATATGTCTGTTGTATAAGCAATATTATATATGTAATATTATATATATATACATGTGTACATATAGTTTGTCTTTACATATATACTATAGGATATTTAAAGAAATATTTTACTTCTCTGTGTTTCCTTAACACCTACCACTTATAGTATATGCTCAAAAAATCACTGTAGAATAATTAAATAAACAAAGGAGCATGCGAGATAACACGCTGTTCTCTAAAAAGAGAAACATGAACTACTGCAGTGCATTGATTCTCATAAATTTCAGTCTCATTTGATACTAATTAATAATATATGTATATATATACATTCCATTTTTCCATAAGAACTACATCAAAGTTAACAGATATCAACTGTAGTGTGTTAGAAACTCCCATTAAATAGAAGACCATAGCTTACTGAGGGGATATTCTGTTTTCACCCAGAATTCTTAGGAGATTTGCCTTGACTGGCTTTTAAGATCTGCTCCTGAGGGTACCTAGTGATAAAATATCTATAATTTCTCATTTATTAAGCTTCTACCAAGGGCCAGGAATTACATAAATTGCATCATTCAATCCTCACAATTACTCTGCAAGGCAGCTCTCATTATCTCCATTTTATAGACGAGCAGACTGAGACCAAGGTAAGTAACTTACCAAGGCCACAGAGTATCAAGTGTCTCTCTGACCCAGCACTTAAAGCGCTACATAATTGCCAAATGAGTACTGAGAAACATTGACATAAGAGTTCAGATTCTTTAATCAGAGGGAGATTTGTCCTGAAGAGTCCTGGAATACCCAAATCAGTTTCCTTCTTTGCCACGCACACAGGCTGTGTGGCAAAGAGCCTGAGCACATACCTGTGTGAATAGAAATCCCTTCACTCACGGAAACGAAGGAGAACTGACATCACTGCTTATGTTCTTACCCGCAGAGCTAAGGTCAGATAACATTCTCTTCTGAAAAACCTTGAAATGGCTCTCTATCACCCTATGATTAACAATCTTTAAAAAAAATTTTCTTGGTGCACTTGTAAATATTAAAATTGAGGAAGGGGCAGGTGCCCAGATGAAGGTATGGGGTGGGTTATCCAGTCACCAAACTATTTACTTGGCTGCAGTTTGCATTGAGGCGGTGTTGGAGATCTCCCCATTGCTCTGCCTGTGCTTGTTTATACACACGCAAGGCGACATTCTCTCTTGTGCCGTAAACACCGTCTTTCCATTCTCTGCCGTCTCCTTTTACTTGTTCCTTGCAAGCTGTACACTGTCCTACACCATGACACATGACCCACTAGGCTTACCTGAACACAAGTCATCACAACAGTATTCGGCGTGCGCGCGTGTGTGTGCTGCCGCAAAGACAAATTTTCAGGGTTGCGGCACCCCATGTGCTGGTACACCAGTGGCGAGGACAAGGTTCTTGAGCCTGATGTTTAAGAGCCTTCACAACTGGGCCCGGTAGAATTTCCTATTTTTCCAACTACTTACTTTCTCTCCCCCAGAGTCAGGTTAGATTGAGTCAAACCTTGCCCCTCACTTTCTATCCCCTGTGTCTGTGATGATTCTGTTTTCTCACACAGAATGCCCACCCTCCTGACGTTTGAATGTAAAAGTCAAGTGTTGTTTTCTCCAAGAAGTCATTCTTGAGTCTTTCTCCTCCTACTTACAGATCATCCCTCCTACCTGTCACTCTCTGCATGTGACTTGTTGGATTTCTCATCACTTTGTCTCCTGTACTTGTAAATACATCCTAAGTCCTTTATTAAATTTTAAGTGCTTTAAAATAAGATCCATGGCTGAATAGCCACTCTACTTGCCTCACTTGAAGAGATCAATCTTCCTTATTTAGCATAATAGGAAAGTTCTTTGAACACACACACTGCCATGTTTTGCTTTTAGGCACAGAGATTAATGTTTCCCAGTTCATTTTGTATCACCTGCTGTTTGTGCCCCTCCCAGACGCCCTGGGCCTGCCCTGGAGGCCGCCTGCAGGTGGTTCTCGTGCATTCACAAGGCGGCTTCATTCTCTGACTGCAGGGGCAGGGTGGTCTGAGTTGGTGTGGGGGGCAGGCCCAAAAGGACTGGAGATTTAGCACCCTGAGAGTGACCTTCAACAAGTGAGGAGTTGGCGGATGAATGTCCCCATTCCTCTACCCTCAGCTGGGCGGTTCTGGAGTGTGTCCACGCCATCTCCCTGAGGGTCCTGGGTGGGGCTGAGCTCCCCGTGTCCACAGCTGTACTGCACTGCACACTACCAGCTGCCTTCACTGCCTTCCCTTCCCTCTTCCTCTCACTTCACCACCCTGTCACAGTGTTTCCTAAATAAGCTACCACTTGTCGCCAAACTCTTGTCTCAGGCTCTGTAGTTAGGGGACCTGAACTAAGACAATTTCTAACCTCTTCCTACAGTCTCCAGGTAATCAGATCTGGGATTAGAATATGGAACATGGCGAACTGATTAGCAGACACAGAAACCCACCTCATTACCTCCAGCACTGCCCACGAGGTTGGACTTGTCCAGAGGATACCAGAGACATAGCAGGCCTGGTAGAGCAGGTTCACTGGACCCAGCAGGGCCAGATGGGCCTGGGGCCAGAGTGATTTCACTCTGAAATTACTGCTCTTTACAGTGTTGGGAAAAGTAATTGGCTGCACTGAATAACTTGAAAAAAAATACGTTACTGTTTGGATAATAAAATAAACCTAGTTATCATATATTTAGGAGTTCCCAAACATGCTTTCTTATGATGCTAAGCAGTACAGAACCAGAATCTCAGCTCAAAATCTAATACCTGATCAGCATGATTAATGTGCTTCACAGTAATGACATTTTCACCATCACAGAAAGAGCAATTTACTTTTCCAGCTTCCTCTTCTTTGTACCCTAGCCTGTCAGAGAAAATCGCAGTGTCACACGTGAAATATTTTCAAACTGAAGGTGGCAGGTTTATGGAAAATTACTCGGAACGTATTTGGGCTCAGACCAGCACTCCCGGCTCTGTGTTATTCACGATAAGCATGACTTCCGAGCCACGGCTTTGTCAGATTTTCCTATTAATTGTTAATGTAACAGCTAAGTCTCCCTGGAGTGTGTGTTATTTTCTCATTTATAAAATCATAAGCCTTGGGATAATCCCTCATTAGATCAATAATATTCTCATCCAATGAAGGTAACACTACCCAAGTGAGGGATTCAATATGTACCCGGGACTGTGGAGCGCTGTTCCTATTACCTTGTGAGTTTGCGTTCTCACCTTCCTCCCCACACCCGCCCTGAAGGCTTACAGTTCTCCCCTGAACCAACACAGCAGCCTCGTAATCAGACCACTGGTCCCCACCCCCCCAACTTCTCTGAAACACCCTCCATGTTGTTGTGGGGAACCCCGCTAATAGATCTGACCGTGTGATTACCCTGTTCTGAAACCACTGATTGTTTCTGGAGAGGAATTAGAAAAAGAATCCTATCCCACATCTCCTTGCCCCTCCCAGCGGGGTCCCTTTTGTTTCTTTTCGGGCAATGACTCTTCCTTTTTGTGTAAAAACCTGAAAGGGCCTCTGGATGTCCTCCCCATAGCTTTTTCCTCTGGGGCCCAGGGAGGACAGGGACTTAAGTTTGCCAGTTGGGTTTTATCCTTCTAGACTCTGGATCTTCAACACACAATGGAGTACGGAAACACGATGGAAGGTCTTATATTCTGAACGGACTCTTCCTGCTGGGAGGCTTCTGCTGAGATTTCTCTTTTTTGTCTCTCAGGAGCTGCTATTCTCCAAGCAACCCTGTCAGTCAGTCTCCCAGGCTGGTTCTCCAGCCTCCCTGTAAACTTTCTAAGTCTCCAGTGTACTTCCTGTGAGTGCTTTACCTTAGCATAGAATCTGTTTCTGTAGCTTATACGGAAGGACCCCTGGCTGATACAGCTCACCATTGCCTGCAGGATAGAGATTCATAAGCTCCCCTCTTGCCCATTCTCCCGTTTTCACTCTGCACTTGGACCACACCAGCCCAATCACCACTCCTTGGATGCAGCACAGGGACACACAACTGTTCACGCTATTTCTTAGCAGACCATCCTTTAACCCTTGAGAATCCTTGCCTACAGTTCAAGGCCAAGATCAAAGTCTTTCTCTGTGAGGCTTTCCCTGATCTCTGCTTCTGCTCCTTTCCCTCCACACAGACTCCAGTTCTCCCTGAGCCCAGAGCCCTGCAGTTTACTGTTCCACAGAGCACTTATGGCTCTTATCAGATTTATGTATCAGTGTGTATGAGGTCCCTCAAGGCAGAGTCTGTCACTTAGCAGTTTTAATCTTCATCACTCGGTGTGAGTCCCGTCAGGTTTAGGCGTGTCATGTGGTGGTTTAGCGTGCTGACTTGGAGTGTCACAAACCTGGGCTCAAATACCAGTCCTGCCCCTGACTTGAGATTTCCAAGATGACTCACCTATAAAATGGAGATAACATGCTGACTCTAGAGGACAGTTGTGAAGGTAAAATACAGTCTGGGGACAGTAGTCATCACTACTGGGCACTCGATAAAAATGTACTGAATGAATAACTGAATAGGTTCAACATTCCCCAGGCATCCTGATAAAAACAACCCACAAACGAAACATACAGAGTCACTTAAGGGTAATGAGAAGCCGTATTGCAAGGAATTATAAATATGCACATGTGTGTGCGTGTGCACTACTATTTCAAAGCCTCTTCTAGTCAGAGTCTAGCGACACAAACTAACGGGAAGACTGGCCTTCTGTGACCACTCCGCATGATCCCCTTTGTAACAAGGAAGCCGGAAGTGCCTACCCTACGGCCGTGGTGACCCTGGTTCTCTGGATCCAGCCACACAAAGATAACTCTCTTGTCTCTTGAGAAAATGGTCTGTACAGCTCCACAGTGTGCTACCCAGTCAGAGGCCTAGGCTCTGGGAAACAAAGGTATGTTACTCTTTCCACCAAAGTGGCCTTTAGTCACTAGCAAAGGAGCTGTTCAGTGAGGATTCTAGCCTGCTTGGAACATCTCTGGTGAGTCAACCAAATGAGCAATGCGGACTAGAGGAAAGGCGAGGCTGGTTTGCAAGTGTGTCTTTGTATAATAAAAATTTTTATTTAATTAAATGGTGTAGATGTATACCTATGGCCATAGCCTGTCTGTTTGGGACAATGTGGTACATAAATGATAGCATATTAGGGGTGAAAAAATATGCTTGGTGATGAATTAAGAAGGAGAAATTCTTAAGATATTTGGCAAAAGAAAGAAAGACTGAAAACTAGTGAAGCAGGTATTCTTCTCATTTTACAGATGAGAAAAACGCAGTACAAAGAAGTAGATACCCCTCAATGAGTAGGTGCTGAAGGGACCTGAGCTCAGGCCTGCTTGACTGCAAAGCCTATGCTACTATTCTCCATGCACAGCTCATCTTAAAGGGTTGGAAAAGGTTTAAAGAAATTATGTGCAACTGTTCATGGATGTGTGGAAAATTCCAGCACTACAACTGGGATACCACTGCTGATTAAATCACATGTAAAGATTGCAGTGTTACTTGAGGTGACCACACCTGTAGAGCATTTTATAGCAGCCTTTGGTTCACTATCAGTTTCCTGCTGAAGCTTTCAGGCTGGACTGTCAGATCCCATCAGCTAAGACACACTCTTAGGAGGTTCTTATCATGCAAACAGGACTAATCTGCTCTTCTTCCCTTCCGCCTGGCTATATCTCCTGCTGGGTGACATGATTCAATAAGCTTGGCTCTCAAGAGAAATTGAGTTAGATTTTCAGAAACTATTACATGCGCACCTCTCCTCAAATATCTCCAAGGATTTCAGCCAGGTATGAGAGCAACGCACACCTGTTTCAGCGTGGGGAGCAGCACACGTTCTGTCTGGGCAGATGACATCATGCAAAGTGTGGCACCTCCATGAATGTAACTAAATGCAAATACAGCCTTCTTATTAGCATGTTTCAAATATTTAGCAAGATCAAGATACATTTGCATGCATAATGTCTGAAATAATGTACCTTCTGTTATGAATGAACCTTGAAATTGTGAGGTGCCTCAGGCAAAGTTCTTCACCTGCCTTTCTAGACGTGCCTTTAGCCATCTTGAAGATCCTAGAAGTGGAAGGGACACTAAAACAGGAGCTCACAGGCCAGCACCTACAGTCAGAAAACTGACACTTCCAATGGCAACAATCTCAAGGTCCCCGGGGGACTAGCACCTGTCACTGTAGGTGCAGGGGGAAGTACCTGGGGCTTGTTTTGAGTGTTCTGTTCCTTTGATATTATTATTTTGTCAACAGTTGTGTAAAGAGGTAATAATATCCATTCATCTATCAATGGACACTGAGTTATTTCCCCATCTTGGCTATTCGGAATAGTGCTGCAATAAAGATGGGAGTGCAGATATCTCTTCAAGATCCTGATGTCAAATCTTGTAGGGTGTACCCAGAAATGGGCCTGCTGGATCCTATGATAGTTCTGTTTTTAATTATTTGAAGAATCTTTATACTGTTTTCCATAGTGACTGAACCAATTTGCATTCTCACCAACAGTGTACAAGGGTTCCTTTTTTCTTCACAACCTAGCCTGCACTTATCTTTTTTAAAAAAACAAATGGCCACCCTAATAGGTATGGTGATATCTTGTAGTTTTGATTGGCATTTCCTGTTGAGCATCTTTTTGTATACCTGTTGGCCGTACATTTGGGTCTTCTTTAGAGAAATGTGTGTTCAATCCTTGGCCCAGGTTTAATTACATCATCATCATCATCATTATTATTACTTGCTATTGAGTTTTAAGAATTCCATTATCAGATGAAAAAATAAAGAAAACATGGTATATATATACACTGAAACATTATTCAGCCTTAAAAAAAGAAGTAAATCTTGCCATTCGTGACAACATGAATGAGCCTGAAGGGCATGGATAGTGAAAGAAGCCAATCGCAAAAGGACAAATGCTCCACGATTCCATTTACACAAGGAATCTAAAATAGTCAAGCTCATGGGAACAGAGAGAAGATTGGCAGGTGCCACAGGCTGGGGTGGGGGAGATGGGCAGTTGTTATTAAATGTAAATAAAGCTTTCGTTATGTTGGATGAGTAAAGTCTGGAGACTCAGTGCACAACATAGTGCCTATAGTTACTAGTACAGCGTCGTACACGCCAACATCTGTTAGGGGGATAGGTCCCTGTTAAGTGTTTGTGAGCAGGGGAAGAGGATCATCAGGAAGCTCTGAAAGGTGCTGGATTTGTGTATTATCTTGAGTGTGGTGACAGTACTGTGGGCGTCAAGTTGCACACATTAAATACGTGCAGTTATTTGTAGATCAATTACACCTCCATAAAGCTGTGTTTTTTGTTTGGTTTGGTTTGGTTTTTGTTTTTAAAGAGGGTATGTGGACCACAGTTTAGGTGCGATGTGAGAAGTGTAGTACCAGAGGAATACTACGGCTAGTGCTGGCGCATGGGGAGCGCAGTAACTAATGCTGAAATGGGAGCATGGAGGGAACCTCTCCTCACAGACCCTGCTCTGAGTTTAGGTTTCAGTGTTCAGTTCAAACAGCAAATATTTATTCAACACCTACTCATGAAAACAGCTTCTCAGTGCTGATAGGGCACCAGTCGCTGTTTTTCTGTGTCTTACATGTAAATACATTTCGTTCTTCTTCACAACAGCCCAATGAAGTAGGTACTGCTATTGACCCCATTTTACAGCAGGGGAAACTGAGACAGAGAAACAGGAAGTGAATTTACACAGACGGTAAGCAGCAGAGCCGAAACCGAACCTGGGCCATCTCGCTCCAGAGACCAGGCATTAGGCAGTATATGGGAGATACATACTCACTGTTTGCTAGGTATTTCCAGTTCTTTGAGAAGAATGGAAAACAGGTGATTTCATTACTGCCTGGGTTCCTGCATTTGATCTGGACACATGTATTTTGCTGGATTTCAATTCTAACCAAGAACAGAGCTCCAGCCATGCTCTTCCCCAAGCAGCCACTCCTTCCTTGCAGAACATACAAATAACCTAAACCATGACTACAGTGGTTTTCACCCTTATTTTGAATGTGGTCAACAAAGGACCAAGCCTAGGGCTGGGCTGAGAGAGTCTTCTCTGTCTGTGGAATATGAGTTTAAGAACACTTTCCACTACAGACATTTTTTCCTAAAAAAACTCGAGAAATGTGAAGTCTAATTACTCAGCTGTGCCAGATATGATTTTTCGGCTTCTGCTAGACTTGGCTCAACACAAACTGTGCTTACCCTTGCATACACAATGAGCCTCATTAATTCCTCTTCCTTCCAAGCTCTCTCAGGGAAGATGGAAACAAAGTGGGGGGGAATCCTTCTCTTTTTTTAAATGTCTGTATTAGAAGCACCACCTCCGATCGGACTCTTCCCACTCACTCAGGGCTGCCCTGCCCTGCCCTGCCCTGCCCTGCCCTGCCCCGACACGTGAGGGCAGCACTTACAGACACTCTGTGACTCACAGTGTTGTTTTGCCTGTGAAGAGATCTGCAAGGAAGTGAAGTAACACATGGAGCCGGAAATGCACCCACTCCTCTCCCGTCATCTATTCCATTATCAGTGAAAGCACTGTACTGTCTTAGATGCCACAGCAGCTACAATTCTGTAATTATATGCTCAGAATTACAAAGACCTTCTCAGGCATGTAGAGCAGAATAACATGGCGTGGTGTGTATATGCTTCATTATTTCACACCTAATGAATCATAGATCATCTAAGCATATCATTCATCACCAGTGGGCGATTCCCCAAACTTCTTAACTATTTTTGAAACTCATCTCCTCAAAGTTAGAGTACAATTACTTTCCCTTGTACAGGGGCCCTACTTAGGGACTCACTTCTAGCAAGCAGATTGTGGTAAACACAAAAATGTATAATTCCCAAGTCTAGGTTATTAAAAAATTTGTGACTTCTTCCTTGCTCTCTTGTTTTGTGTGTGTGTGTGTGTGTGTCTTTCTCCCTCCAGCATCACCTGCTCTGGGGGAGCCAAATGCCGTGCTCTCTGAAGAGGCCCACACAAAGTTCCTCAGCCTCCTGCCCACAAGCAGGTATAACACACCACGTGTGGGAGTGAGCCACCTTGGAGACAGGTCCTCCATCCCAGGCAAGCCTTCCATCCCAGCCAACATGTGGACTTCACGGAAACCCTGAGTCAGAGCCATCTAGCCAGCTACTCCTAGGTTCCTGGTCCACAGAAACTGGGTGAGACAGCAAATGCTTGTTATTTAAAGCTACCACCTTTAGAAGAATTAGTTACACAAAAATAGATAATTAGTATTCTCATAGAAAGAAAAGTAGATGGCCTACAGACATCAGTCTGATAGCAGACTTCTGTGTTCAAATACATTGAAGTGCGAAAAAAGTCATTGCTGTCACCTACTCTTTCCCAACGTTAACTTGTCCCCCGGCTTTTGAATGCATCTTTCCTGCCTCCTGCTGGATTTTGTTGATCTTTTGCCACCACTTGTATTTCTTTCTCTCTCTATGACTTCTTGCCTACAAACATATAAAGATTCATTTTGTCCTAAAACAACCAGCCACCAACGTATGAAACTCTTCATTGCTCTGGCTTCCCCTTCATCTCCTCTCCTGTTGCCCTGCTTTCTCCTCCTTCTCCTGCACCTCAGCTACCTCTGCTCCCTCACAGCCCACACCCTTCCCCAGGGTTTCCCGCCCCATACTACACACTGAAACCACTCTCCCAAGCATCACTGAAGACTCCCTAACTGTCAAACCTGATGGCCTCTCGGACTGCATCGTCCAAGACCTTCAATGGCAGCTGAAACTGCACAAGAGCCCCTTGTTCCAGAGCCACCTGCCCCTGCACGCACTGCACTCACAGCCTTCTCTGTTTCACCCGTTCACTACCCATCCGCTCAGACCTCCTCTGGTGCTGCCTCAAATTACTCTCAGAAGTCCTGGCCCTAAGGTAAATGTCCCTCCTTGGGGCTTGGGCTTCACCTCCCACTTACCATTCCAGCTCTGAGTTCCCTCTTCCTTTCTAGAATCTTAAAAATATCCTTTGGTTGCCTGGAGCACTGTTCTGTATTTCTGTTCAATGTGTTCTTATTTGGGGACATTTCTGTATATTGTAGGGGAACATGGGTAAAGACTTTTTGATCAATACAGTTCACTCTATTGCAGAAGACTATTCCCTTGGCCTCTGGGATACTTTAGACAGACGCCTGCTTGGCTTATCCCCACTGCTGTGCCGCTGTAGTGATTTTCCCTCCGGGCAAAGCTGTTTCTTCTCCTTGGGTAGCTTCTGACATGGGGCTTTCACCCCAGCAGGGCTTAGATGAGTAGAAAAAAAATCAAATATTAAGTGCCTTAATTTCTCTTCCGAACAAACTTATCAAGCCTAATAACCATTTACTTCCCCTCCTTATTTTGTTCTTTTTAATGCCCAAAGGAGCCTCCAGTGTTCTCAATACGCACAAAATCCTGGAAAACGAGAGCAAGCCCACACACACGGAACCAGAGCAGAATGTAGCCTCAGGAAGAACCCTTTTTGTCTGGCATAATCACCGGTCCTGATTACTTTCCTGGCTCCTGCTTTTGCTAATGTAGGTTGTATCTAAAATTAACATAGATGTCTTCATTTTAAATATAAAATGTCAGAAAGTTTTCACAAGCCTAGGCTTTTTCCCTGTAGAAGATAATAAACCAAATTTGATTAGGAGTTAATGTCTGGATATAGATAGCTAGAACTCACATAAGATATTATTATGTTTTTAAAAAGACAGAAAAACTCAAATAAAATGCTCATTGCTAATCACAAACATGTGAAGGAATAGACAAAGCTTTCTCTATATTTACAAATCTAAGTGTCATTTCACTCATGCTCTCTTTTCTAACCAATTAAAAAATGTTTCTCTTTGGATTGAGAGAAAAAAACCCATAGTAAACACCTTAATAGTCTTCCGTGGCCCCACGTTTGAAAACACGTAGTGATTTTTCCTTCCTAGGGTTGCACACAGCTTTCCCAGGAGCTACCGCATCATCGATATTCATGAACCGCCACTGTGACAGTTTAGCAAACAAACCCAACGATAAATCCATCTTTTCTGTCATATGTGGCAAAAATTCTTCAGAGACTTTATTTATGCAATTTGGGCCTCCAAGCTTAAAGTATGTGGTAATTTTATTTCACAAAGGCCCCAGGCAGCAAAGTGTTTATTTTACACTCCTGGACCTCATCAAGGAAATGGCATAACCTGTTCTGGTGTTTATCTTTTTGCAAACAAGTGGCATAATATGGAGATGTCACCTGCTTCGAGGTGGGGAGGAAGGGTGGGAGAGCGGCAGGAGGGGGGTGGAGGATTAATTAGTTAATATCTATGGAGTACTTTGCAGATGGAGAGTGATATGCAAGTGTGAATTTTAATTATGGTTCCCTGCCCTCCTTGGCAGATACAAATAGGATAATTTCTTGGAATGAGAAGCAGTGGTCTAACTTATCACTTAGATGCTTTGATTTTGGAAAGTAAAATTCTCTGTGGGTTTTCATGGTGATGGGAGTGTTTATGGCTCATTCAGCCTCTCTGTGGGAAAGGTAGAAAAGGTGTCGGGGACGTACGGCTGTATTCTTCCTGGTGCCAGAGTGGAGGGGCCGATGGAAGCTGTTTTGTATTCCTCTTGTGAAACCATCGAGGGTTGACGGCCATCACTGCATTCTGTTGCTATATCCCGTGTCCTCCTCTCCTTGATGCTCATGTATGTGTTCCTTTTCAGAGAGCAAACAGTTCACTTTCAGAGAAGCCTTAGAACCTGAAATTCTACTCTTAGGTATACATCTAACAGAAATGCCCACACATTTCCACCAGAAGTCCATGCACTAGAGTGTTCACGGCAGCATTATATGTAATAGGCTGACACTGGAAACTTTTGAAATGCTCATCAAGAGTTGGAATGATAAACAAATTGTGGTAATACACAATGGACTACTATGCAGCAGTGAGAATGATCTATAAAGCCAAAGAAAGAATACATAGCACCAATATAAAAAAAATCAAAAGAAACCAAGACAAAAGATTCCACACTATATGTTCCTATTTATATAAAGAACAAAAAAGCAGGGACTACTGAAGCTAGTGATTACCCTTGGGGGATGGGTAGTGATTGGAAGTGAACACAAGGTGGTACTTCTGAGCTTCTGACAATGTTCCGTTTCTGGGTCTGGGTGTTGTTATGCAACTGGGGAGACCCGAGTTTAGGGGTGTCCACCTCTCAGTTCTTGCCTAGTTCACAAGAGAATAATTCAAACAAGAGACAGCAAGTACAGTGGAAATGAAGAGGCAGGTTTATTTATGAAGTACACTTGGTTACGAAGCTGCAAGCGGGCACCCAGCCAGTCTGAGTGCCCCAACTACGGGGTTGTCAGGGGTTTTATGCTTGTAGCCAGAGTCTAGGTTCCTCCTCTTCTTCCCCTTTCCAGACCTTGGGATGAATGCACAGTTTCAAGGGCTTTCTTTCCCAGAGAGTAGAAACAACACATACAGAACTTCCAGAGCTCCCCTCCTTCTGAGCTATCATGGTTTGTCTTGTGATTTTGGAATATCTGGTAACCTTATTGGACCCGGCTCAGGGCCACTGAGTTAATGGGTGAGACACAGGTCCCTGCCTTTGCTTACTATCTATCCTGCCTAATAGGTACACAGGTGTATTCAGATTGTGAAAACTCATTGAGCTGCAAGCTTTTCAAATAACAAAGTTTGATGAGAGATTTAAAAAGGATAATACTAGCATTAGGTTAGTTGGACTTCAAGGTGCCAGGTACCCTTTACTTGGGGCCTGTAACTTGCTTAGCATAGCAAAGCATTTGCCAGATATGTCTGGTGAAAATAATATAAACTGGGAGACGTTTTGTGAAATTAGAGGAATTTTCTGTGAAACTTAAGCTAGAGGTTAAGTAGGTAATATGCTCCTATTCTTCCCATCCCCCAGCTAGCAATCTGATGATAAAATAGAACAAGGCACCCTCAGATTGCTGCTTGGCATAGTGGTGTCCACATGTGTTAGATTGAGAGCTGTACCAGATAAAAAGTCTACAGAATGTTTTTCTTTTATGGAGGAGACGCTGAAAATGACTTTTAGAGTTTAAATCCAACAACTGAATAACAAAATATAATGCAACTCTCACCTACATATATGACATTCACTCTCAGAAGACAACTAACATTGGGAAATTGTATTTTTTAATAGATTTTATGTATTTATTTTTAGACAGAGGGGAGGGGAAGGAGAAACAGAGGGAGAGAAACACCAATGTGTGGTTGCCTCTCGCACCTCCCTCCACTGCCCCCCCCCCCCCCCCCCCCCCCCCCGAGGACTTGGCCTGCAACCCAGGCATGTGCCCTGGCCTGGAATCGAACTGGGATCCCTTTGGTTCACAGGCTGGTGCTCAATCCACTGAGCCACACCAACCAGGGCATAACGTTGGGAAATTGTCTTAATTTAACTTACTATTCATCACAAGCCTCTCTTTGAATGGTGCTGATAAAGTTGCAATACGATTTACTAGTGCCCTCGAAGAGCTTGAGAGAGACATGTAGTGGGCTGGATGTGAATTTAATTAATGGTAGTGGGTGATAATGGGTTAGGAATTTTTTGCAAAAGATGAAATCCTGTAAATCAATTTTACTATTTTACCAGTACAGTCATTCCTCAGATACCAATATCATCAGATGCTCTAGTCCCTTATAAAATAGTGTAGTATTTGCATATAATCTGCATACATCTTGCTGTGTACTTTAAATCATCTCTAGATTACTGATAATACCTAATATGATATAAACACTTGTTATACTATATTGTTTAGGGAATGATGACAAGAAGAGAGAAGTCATATCTCAGTATAGAAACAACCACTGTAGGCCTAACTACATAGTACATGTCAGCAACAACATAGTATTTTTTCCAGATATTTCTGATCTGTGTTTGGTTGAATTCACAATTGCAAAACTTGTAATGCAGAGCCAACTGTATATACAATCTCAATCCCAAACTCCAATGGCTGAGAGCAACAGGAAGAGTCAGTTTTTGTAAATGAGAGATATACAATACACTTAGGTCCTCTTCTGTTGGATTTTATTCATCAAAACTCCATCCTGGATATTTATCAAGTAAAAAGAACTGCCCTGGTGTCATTAGACAAACCCTATGACACATGGCTAACCTTGCCACATCTCAATATTTAAAAATTTTTAAACTTTAATGGTTCTCGTTTTTGTAGTATAAAGTCACAGATTCCAAGAATTTAAAAAAATGAAACAAAACAATGAAGCCACAGAACCAGCTGTGGAACTGATCCCTGGCGTGTGTGACAGTCCTCTCCACAATGCCCCGGGCTTCCTGTGGCTGAGCTCACTCATCCCAGTGACAGTCCTTCAAATGCTCAAAGTTTCTACACTTCAGCTCTGTCGTAGACTCCCATGGCCCTGTAATAAATAAGTGGACTAAAACCCCTGCCTTTTTGAATGATACATTCCAGCCAGATAAGGCTGAACAATGAACAATAAATTTAGAAAACATGTTGGAAGGTAAGAAATTCTACAGAAAGACACAGAAAAAGGAGTCTAGAATGTACTGTCATAGTGGGAAGTGGGAAAGGAGGTTTCCATTTTCAGTAGATTGGCCCAGGTCTCAGGTGTCACTGAAAAGGTGAGGTTTATTCTTGACAGACACTGGGGGACTTTAATGATGTGAGACTCTCACGTTGATGGGCTCCCTTCCTTGGCATCAGGCAGGCAGGCCTATCTTAAGAAATGCCCAGAATCTACTACATGAACAAAGTCACACATATCTGCAAAGTTATACATCAGATGGATGAGATAATATAGGCTTGTATGATCTTCACAGCAGGTGCTGCCAATTGCCCACCAGGTTTGGTTAAGCTTCTTATAACTAAACAAATTGACTTGCTTCCTGGGGTTGTCAAATTGAACCAATTACATTTAAAGGACATCTGCCAAAAATAATGACCTCCATTTCTGAGGGGCTGATAATTATGCCGTTGTTTCCAGTAATAGATAGCAGAACAAATTGTCTTTTGAGACAGTGTGACTTCAAGGTCACAATCTAGGTTGCACCTAACTCTCTCACCTTCCTTATTTACCCCCATACCTCCTCCGTCCTTTTACATGCTGTTTCAACCTAAAGACACAACTTATATTTTTTCTTACCCTTGGGGATTTTCCCATTGTTCCACTGTCCCAGCTACTTCCCATGCCAGAAACAGTGCCAGCACTACTTTCCTAAATCCTATTCTTATTTTAAAACTTCATGATGATTTCCTTCTTTGTGAGGCTGTCTAAACCCTCACCTCCCAGCCATTTCTTTTCTTTGCCTTCTGAAGCTTTTATATAGTGTCTACACTATTTCTTGGCACCAGCCACAGACAGCCTTGTACAGTTAATTATGTTTTATGTCTGTGTCCTATTCCCCTAGTGATACTGTAAGACCCTCAAGGGCTTTGCATTTCTGGGTCTTAGCCCAGATTCCTTCATCTTCTAGGTGTTTAATAAACGCTTGATGTAACTGATGGTAATAATAATAGCACTAGTGGAAATAACCAGTCTTCAGACAATAAGCAGGAATCATAGGCCTTCTTCAAATGGTCCTTAAATGGTCTCTGAAATGAGACACTGAGAGGTTCTGGTTGCTCATTCATGTCACCACGTTCCCCCATGCTCAGGCAAGACAATTATGCTAGGACAGCAGCTGGGCTGACAGCACTTACAAAGCATCATTGATATTAAGTCACAAAGCATCTTCAGAGATGTAAAAATGTAGAGAATATGCCCCCTAAATTAGATAAAATACCGTAGAAGAGAATGGTGAGGGGAGGTAACAACCACTCACTTACGCTCTTGAAAGTCACACAAATAAAAGCACCAAGTGCCTCTACTGCATGCCTACTGTGTGCCAGGCCCTGTGCTGGGTGCTTCATACACAGTGCCTCTCTCGCCAACCCTGCCAGGTAGGATCCGTGTTTCCATTTACAAGAGAGGGGAAGAGCCCAAGGGATGAACTAACCACCCTCAAGGTCACTCAGCCAGAAGGGCCATGCGGAGCTTTTCAGTTCAGGTTCATGGTGCTCTCTCCTCTTCAGTTTGCTTCCTCCTCCCTGCCCTGTGAGTTGCCCCAGTGGCTGCTTCATGTTTTTGTCTGTTCCTAGGCAGCAATAGATATGAGAAGTGGACTAAATATCCCCAAATGATAAGTGTACATATCACCATCTTCTTGGCAAATTTTTGCTGGTGAGGAAACTAAGTCCCATGCGTTTATAGAACATACCCAAATTCACAGAGTATATAAATGGTGAAACCCTGATTCAAATCAAATTTGGGTGAGCTCTAAAGCCTTCATTCCTTCCACTGCCCAACGTTGAATAAATGAGAACCTTATGAAGAGAGATACAATGTTGGTGACCACTGAGTTCTACCATCAGCTTCCCCTGAGCCTTTATGCTATCGCCATCTTGGAACTGACGCCATGGGCTCCCTTGGGAATTTGCCAGACATGCTGAGTAAATGAAGTCTGACCTTCTCATATTAAAGGATATTACTTCTCATATTAAACAGCAAAAATTAAAAAAAGAAAGAAAGCTCTATATATCAAAACATAAATAATAATGACAAGTCAATATATTATATAATTTGAAGGTATAACATCATAAGCTAAAGTTAATAAAATTTAGGAATTAATCAATATCAAATTCTTATAACATTCTTTCAAAAAGATGTATGACTTTGGAAGAGGCTGAAGGCTTTCTCATTATTAAAATAAAATCAAAACCTGGCACGGACACTTCAGAAACAAGTTTCTGTGACAATTGCTAGCAAACTTTAAAATGCACTTGTCCTTTGGTTTTATTACCTCCAGGAAAGTACTCTTTGGACCAATGTGCCAAATGTTCAAAGACATCTCTCTGTATATATTCTATGCAGTGTTGCTTGGCTAACAAAAAATCTAGAAACAACATAAATGCCTCTTGGTGGAAGATGAATTAAATATTTAAATAAGGTACTTACATACAATGGAATATTTTGTAGTAGATAAAACAAAGGAGATTGGTCTTTATGTGCCAATATGGAAAGAGCAACATGACACATGACTCAGTTACCTACTCTCAAAATAACATGGCTGAACAAATAACCATCAGCCTCAGTGGACACATAAGAAATGATCATGTCCCTAGCATCTGGGGTCAAGTGGAGGTATGGGGAGGTAGCTAGAAGTCTTTACTGATCTCGGTCAAGTTCCCTTGTATGAGCAATGGCCCTAATCCCACATGAACAGATCATACTGTCTGATGCAACCTTAGGTGTATTATTGGTGTTCTGTGTTGGTACATAACTTAATGACCTGCACAGGAGCCCACGTATCCATACCCTATGCACATATGAGATGCCCATAAGTTGTACAATTAATGGCTTATCTTTTCATTCATTCCTTCTACATTAGAAATACTAACTCAGAACAGAAACAGACTCATAGGTACAGAGAACATTTTGATGTCTGTCAGATGGGAGGGGGTTGGGAGGATGGGTGAAAAAGGTGAAGGGATTAAAAAGTACAAATTCATTGTTACAGAATAGTCATGAGGATGTAAAGTACAGCATAGCAAATATAGTCAATAAGTTCTTACAACTATGCATGGTGTCAGATGGGTACTAGATTTATTGGGATGATCACTTAGTAAGTAATATAGTATCTAATCACTAAGGTGTATACCTGAAACTAATGTAACATTGTATATCAACTATAATTGAAAAATAAATAATGATTCAAATTAAAGAAATAGTAACTCAAGATTTTAAATGTGAAAATCAATCCAAATATAAAATTTACTCAGGTATGTTGATGAATTATTGACTCTTTGGGGGCATCAGAAATTTAAAAATGTCCAATTAAATAAACAAATACTATTTATAGATTTTCTTTCAGTGGGAGTAAAAAAACAACTCAAGTCACAATTATGAACAACAGAATGAAAGTTTGCTTGTTTCTTCATTCAGCAAGTATTCAAAAGCCTGTTATGGGCAGACACTGTTGTAGAGTCCAGAAATACCACAGTAGGAATCAAAAGATGCCTGCCCCATAGAGCTGACATCTTCCTGGGTGAAAATAAGACATAAACAAGAAACTAAATGCATAGCTAAAATAATGTCAGAGAGTAATACATGCTGTGAATAAAATCAGTCAGGGTAATAGGAGGGACAGCAATGAGCAGAGGGGAGGCCCTGAGCTGAGAAGAGATGGTCAGAGGAAGCCTCCTCTGTGGCGAGATCACATTTGCTCTGAGGCCAGAGAAAGCGTGAGAAGATTTTGCAGAGGGGAACAGGTGATACAGAGGTCCTGGGGTTCGGAATTTGGGGAGATATGAAGATGGTCCAAGAATAGTAAATGAAGGGGTGCTGGTATGAAAGAAGGCGAGAGAGACAAAAGGGGCAGGGCGTGAAATCTCGGAGGTCATCCGTTGGACTGTGTTGGCCCTGGAAGCGTTTTAGCCCATATGTAACCATACCAGCCTCTTCCACTCATGAAAATATACCTGCAAAGCAGAGCAAAACAAAACAAAACAAAACAAAAGTAGGCCTTTGGCACACATACTAAAAATATCACTCTTCTTTATTTATTTATTTATTTTTTTAATAATTTTTTTTTTTATTGTTATGCAATTACAGTTGTATGCCTTTTCTCCCCATCCCTCTACCCCACCCCAGGTGAACCCACCTCCCTCCCCCCTCTCCACCCTCCCCCTTGGTTTTGTCCATGTGTCCTTTATAGTAGTTCCTGTAATACCCTCTTCCCACTATCCCCGCCCCCACCCCCCACCCCCGCCCTGGCTATTGTTAGATTGTTCTTAACTTCAATGTCTCTGGTTATATTTTGTTTGCTTTTTTCTTCTATTGCTTATGTTCCAGTTAAAGGTGAGATCATATGGTACTTGTCCCTCACTTCCTGGCTTATTTCACTTAGCATAATGCTCTCCAGTTTCATCCATGCTGTTGCAAAGGGTATAAGCTCCTTCTTTCTCTCTGCTGCGTAGAATTCCATTGTGTAAATATACCATAGTTTTTGGATCCACTCGTTTGCTGATGGGCACTTAGGTTGCTTCCAGTACTTGGCTATTGTAAATTGTGCTGCTATGAACATTGGGGTGCACAGATTCTTTTGGATTGGTGTTTCAGTGTTCTTAGGGTATAATCCCAGCAGCGGAATTACTGGGTCAAAGGGCAGTTCCATTTTTAGTTTTCTGAGGAAATTCCATATTGTTTTCCACAGTGGCCTCACCAGTCTGCATTCCCACCAACAGTGCACAAGGGTTCCCTTTTCTCCACATCCTCTCCAACATTTGTTTGTGGATTTGTTTATGTTGGCCATTCTGACTGGTGTGAGATGATACCTCATTGTGGTTTTAATTTGCATCTCTCTGATGGCTAGTGATGCTGAGCATCTTTTCATATGTCTCTGGGCCCTCTGTATGTCTTCCTTGGAGAAGTGTCTGTTCAAGTCCTTTGCCCATTTTTTAATTGGGTTGTTTGTCTTCCTGGAGTGGAGTCGAGTGAGTTCTTTATATATTTTGGAGATCAGGCCCTTGTCTGAGGTATCGTTGGCAAATATGTTTTCCCATACTGTTGGTACTCTTTGTAATTTGGTGCTGTTTTCTTTAGCCATGCAGAAGCTTTTTATTTTGATGAGGTCCCATTTGTTTATTCTTTCCTTTATGTCCCTTGCTTTAGGGGATGTGTCTGTGAGGATGTTGCTGCGTGGAATGTCTGAGATTTTCCTGCCAATGTTTTCCTCAAGGACTTTTATGGTGTTACGGCTTATATTTAAGTCTTTTATCCATCTTGAGTTTATTTTCGTGTATGGTGTAAGTTGGTGATCGAGTTTCATTTTTTTGCACGTAGCTGTCCAGATCTCCCAACACCATCTGTTGAAGAGGCTGTTTTTGCTCCATTTTATGCTCCTGCCTCCTTTGTCAAATATTAATTGATCGTATAGACTTGAGTTTATTTCTGGGCTCTCTATTCTGTTCCATTGGTCTATGTGCCTGTTTTTATGCCAATACCAGGCTGTTTTGATTACAGTGGCCTTGTAATACAGTTTGATATCAGGTATTGTGATCCCTCCTGCTTTGTTTTTCTTTCTCAAAATTGCTGCAGCTATTCGAGGTCGTTTATGGTTCCATATGAATTTCTGCAATGTTTGTTCTATATCTGTGAAATATGTCATGGGTACTCTAATAGGGATTGCATTGAATCTATAAATTGCTTTGGGTAGTATGGCCATTTTGATAATGTTGATTCTTCCAATCCATGAACATGGTACATGCTTCCATTTGTTTGTATCTTCCTTAATTTCTTTCTTCAGTGTTATGTAGTTTTCTGAGTACAGGTCTTTTACCTCCTTGGTTAGGTTTATTCCTAGGTACTTTATTTTTCTTGTTGCTATATCGAATGGGATTTTTTTCCTGATTTCCGTTTCTGCAGTTTCGTTGCTGGTGTACAGGAATGCCTTTGATTTCTGGGTATTGACTCTGTATCCAGCTGTTTTGCCAAATTCATTTATTAAGTCGAGTAGTTTTTGAGTGGAGTCTATAGGGTTTTCCATGTACACTATCATGTCGTCTGCAAACAGTGACAGTTTCATTTCCTCCTTTCCAATTTGGATGCCTTTTATTGCTTTTTCTTGTCTGATTGCTGTGGCTAGGACTTCCAATACTATGTTGAATAGGAGTGGTGAGAGAGGGCATCCTTGTCTTGTTCCTGATCTTAGTGGGAAAGCTCTAAGTTTTTGTCCATTGAGTGTGATGTTGGCTGTAGGTCTCTCATATATGGCCTTAATTATGTTGAGGACTGCTCCCTTTATTCCCACTTTGCTGAGTGTTTTTATCAGAAATGGGTGCTGTATCTTATCAAATGCTTTTTCCGCATCTATTGATATGATCATGTGATTTTTGTCTTTGCTGTTGTTGATGTGATGTATTATGTTTATTGATTTGCGAATATTGTACCATCCTTGCATCCCTGGGATGAATCCCACTTGGTCATGGTGGATGATCTTTTTAATATATTGCTGGATGCGGTTTGCTAATATTTTGTTGAGAATTTTAGCGTCTATGTTCATCAGCGATATTGGCCTGAAGTTTTCTTTCTTCGTTGTGTCTTTATCTGGTTTTGGGATTAGGATGATGTTGGCTTCATAAAAAGAGTTTGGGAGTCTTCCATCAGTTTGGATTTTTTCGAATAGTCTGTGAAGGATAGGGGTTAGTTCTTCCTTAAATGCTTTGTAGAAATCTCCTGTGAAACTATCTGGTCCAGGGCTTTTGTGTGATGGGAGTTTCTTGATGACAGCTTCAATTTCCTTTGCTGATATTGGTTTGTTCAGGTTTTCTGCTTCTTCTTCATTCAGTTTTGGAAGATTATATTTTTCTAGAAATGTGTCCATTTCATCTAGGTTTTCAAATTTCTTAGCATACAGGTCTTCATAGTAATTTCTTACGATCCTTTGTATTTCTGTGGTATCAGTTGTAATCTCTCCACTTTCATTTCTAATTCTGTTTATTTGGATCCTCTCTCTTTTTTTCTTGATGAGCCTACTTAAAGGCTTGTCGATTTTGTTTATCTTTTCAAAGAACCAGCTCCTGGATTCATTGATCCTTACAATTGTGCTTTTAGTCTCTATGTCATTTAATTCTGCTCTGATCTTGGTTATTTCCTTCCTTCTGCTTGCTCTGGGCTGTCTTTGTTGTTGTTCCTCCAGTTCTTGTAGGCGTAGGGTTAGGTTGTTTGTTTGAACTGTTTCTAACTTCTTAAGGTAGGCCTGTATTGCTATGAACTTCCCTCTCAGGACTGCCTTTGCTGTGTCCCATAGGTTTTGGGTTGTTGTGAGTTCGTTTTCATTTGTTTCCAGGAAGTTTTTGATTTCTTCCCTAATCTCATTCTTGACCCATTCATTGTTTAATAGCATGCTATTCAGTCTCCATGCTTTTGAGTGTTTTGGGTTTTTACCCTTGGCGTTGGTTTCTAGTTTCAGACCCTTGTGGTCAGAGAAGATGCTTGATATGATTTCAATTTTCTTGAATTTGTTGAGGCTTGCTTTGTGTCCTATCATGTGGTCTATCTTTGAAAAAGTTCCATGGACACTTGAAAAGAACGTGTATTTTGCTTCTTTGGGATGAAAAGCTCTGTATATATCAGTTAAGTCCATTTCCTCTAAGGTATTGTTAAGTGACACAATATCTTTGTTGATCTTTTGTTTGGAAGACCTGTCCATTTTTGATAGTGGGGTGTTAAAATCCCCTACTATAATTGTGTTGCTGTCAATATCTTTCTTGAAATCCTCCAAGATTTTCTTTATGTATTTGGGTGCTCCTATGTTGGGTGCATATATATTTACAATGTTTATGTCTTCTTGGTGGATTCTTCCTTTGAGTATTATGAAGTGACCTTCTGGGTCTCTCTTTATGGCCCTTCTTTGGAAGTCTATTTTGTCAGATATGAGTATTGCTACCCCTGCTTTTTTTTCCTGTCCGTTTGCTTGGAAGATTTGTTTCCAGCCCTTCACTTTCAGTCTGTGTAAGTCTTTTGTCCTGAGATGGGTTTCTTGTAGGCAGCATATGTGTGGGTCATGTTTTCTTATCCATTCAGCTGTTCTATGTCTTTTGATTGGAGCATTTAATCCATTTACGTTTAAGGTTATTATCGATAGGTAGTTATTCATTGCCATTATTTCCACCTGTGTTCCTCTGTCTTTCTCTTTTCCTTCCTTTCCTTAAAGCAGTCCCTTTAGCATCTCTTGCAGAGCTGGTTTGGTGGAGCTGTATTCTTTTAGACTTCTTTTGTCTGGGAAACTCTTTATTTGGTCTTCTATCTTGATTGAGAGCCTTGCTGGGTAAAGTAGTCTTGGTTGCAGGCCTCTGGTTCTCAGTACTTGGAATATTTTTTGCCATTCTCTTCTGGCTTGGAGCGTTTCCATTGAGAAGTCAGTTGCTAACCTTATTGGGGCTCCCTTGTATGTTACTTCCTTTTTCTCCCTTGCTGCCTTTAAGATCCTCTCTTTGTCTTGGAAATTTGCCATTTTAATTATGATGTGTCTTGCAGTGGGTCTCTTTGGGTTCCTCTTGTTTGGGACTCTCTGTGATTCCTGGATTTGGGTGACTTTTTCTCTTCTCAGATTAGGGAAATTTTCCATCATTACTTTTTCAAACAGGTTTTCTATCCCTTGCTCTTCTTCTTCTCCTTCTGGTATTCCTATTATACGGATATTGTTACGTTTCATGTTGTCCTGCATTTCCCTTATTGCCTCTTCATTCTTTCTGAGCCTCTTTTCCTTTTCTTGCTCCTTCTGGGTGTTTTTTTCTACTTTATCCTCCAGCTCGCTGATCCGATCCTCTGCTTCGTCAAGTCTGCTTTTAATTCCTTCTACTGTGTTCTTCAATTCAGAAATTGTATTCTTCATTTCCTCTTGGCTCTTGTTGATATTTTCTATTTCCTTTTTCATGTTGATATAGTTTGCAGTGAGTTCATTGTAGTTTCCTTGTAGTTTCTGGTAGTTCTCTTTGAGCTCAGAGAGCTCAGTGAGTTTCCTGATGACCATTGCTTTGAACTCAGTATCTGATAGTTGACTTGCCTCTTTTTCGGTTAGTATTCTTTCTGAGACTTCCTCCTTTCCTTTCATTTGGGAATTGTTTCTTTGTCTTCCCATTGTTTGTGAGGCTCTTCTTGTTGGCCTCTGCGTCTTAAATTGCTTTGTTCTGACTCCCTGGATTTATGATATGCACTTCTATGGTAGAATGCCAATGGGATTAGGTGGTGCTGTCTCCTTACTCTCCTGTGCTCACTGGTCTTGAGCTGACGTTTATGTGTTTAACACGGTCTAACTCTAGTCTTTTCAGCACTCCAGGTTTTGTTGTCTCACCTGTGGGAAAAAGAGAAAGGGGGGGCAAAAGAAAAGAAAAAAAAAAACCACTCACACACACAAAACAAACCAAAACAAAGATGGGAAGGAGGGAAAAAGGAAATAGGAAAGGAGGAAAGGAAGGAAGGAGGGAAGAAGGAATAAAGAAAGATCGGAGGCAAGATAAGAAGGAATTTTAGCAAAAATTAAAACATAGAAATAGATAAAAGAAGGCAGGAAGAAGACATAAAAATGGTAAAGGATGGGAAGAAGAAGGAATGAAAAAAAAGAAAAAAAGAGAGAGGAAGAAGGAATTCAGGGGGAAAGGAAAAAAAAGAAAAAGGATAAAAAAAAAAAAATCTTCTGTTGGCTTTAAACCGGTCAGGTTATTTCTGCTGGTGTCCTGTCTGTGAAACGGGAGGGGGTGGTTGGAAGGATTGGTTTCACTTTTCTCTCTTCCTGGGTCACACTCTTCGCTGTTTTGTAGGTGTGGTCCCTGGCAGTCAATCAGTCCGTTGATCAGCCAATCCAGCCGCTTTGGCTTGTGACGCGTGCGTGCGCAGCAGGGGAATCCAGCCGCTTTGGGTCTGTGACGTTATTTTGTGCCCTGAGCGCGCAGCCGGCGGACCAATCGAGCCGCCCGGGCTTGGAACGCTGGCGCGCAGGTGGCAGATTCAGCCGCCTTGGGGTTAACAGGCACCCAGCCGGCCCTGAGCTTGGTGAGCGCGCGCAGCCCGCTGAGCCACAGGCTCTGTGCTTGGGGACCCAATCCAGCCGCCCTGGGCTTGAGTCTCTCGGGCGGGCGGGGCCGCCCTGGGACTGAATCACGCGGCACTCGGTTCCGAGGTTTTGGGCCTGTGGGTGGAGCAGCTAGTCTCTGCTCCAAATTATCTCGGAGGTTTCAGGTGTGGGCGCCCCTCCGGGGTTTCAAGTGTGGGTCCCCTCCGCTAATCTGCTCGCGCGCGCGACTGGACCTCAGGTGAGCGTAGCAGTCCAGGGGTGGAGGGGGAGGGGCGCCAGGGGTCTCGGCTACTACCGAGAGTTCTCTAATTAGCCCCTGAGTGTCTCTATTTTCTTTTTCTTTTTGAGAAATTCCTCCTTTTCAAGCCCCCCTGGTCTAATCAAGCACCTGGCTGCTCACAGCGCAGCCTGGCCCTCTCCCAAGACTCCTGCCGCAGCCCCTGCGCCAGGGCTGGCGCTTCTGCCGCCCTTGTACCGCGCGGTCCTGGGTCCCGTGGACCTTATTGTCCTTGAGCACTCTTCTTACCGTCAGATCTTTCAGTGTCCTCTATCTTTGGTCTCTGATCTTCGTATATGCTGGAATACTGTTGGCTGTTCGCTCTGCTCCTCAGATCAGCTAGGTATTTCCCTGGCGTTGAGGGGAAGTGGACTCTGCTCCCACCTATGTTGCCGCCATCTTCCCCCTACTCCGATAATATCTGTACCAGGAACTGTACCGGATGCTGGAGATATAAAGATGAGTAAGACACGATTCCTTCTTTCAAGGAGTTCATAGTCTAGTGAGGAGACAAACCGGCGACGCCGCTGGGAAAGTCTCCTCCACCGGGTCTTCCGGGCATTCGGGGGATGTGCACCTCTTCTTTATTTTTAATGACTTTATTACTGAAGTACCTGTTTTTTTAAGTTAAAAATAATTGAGTACTTACTATGTGCCAGGTACTGTATTAGGAATTTTGTATATTTTTAACTTCAATGTTCAATTTGTGTAGTTTTATTTAATTCTCAAAAATATCCTGAAATACATTATCGTGTTTTACAGACAATGAAACAGAAACTCCGTTGGAATAACTCGCCCAAAGTACATTGCTGTGAAGTGCCCGAACTGGTGTTCAAGTTCAGTCTCTGAATCCACAGACTGTCCATTCGTCTTCACCATGCTGGCGCCAAATCAACTGTTTCCTCATTCATTTGGCCTATTCCTAGTCTGATCTCAAAACCAGTCAATCCTCAGTCCTAACGATTTAGCCAAGTTATGTAGACACAGGCTATGACTATTTAAGAATAGCTAGAAATATTTGAGCATCTCTGTGTACTGGGCACTGGGATACACATTGACATGTATCTTCACAACTGGGTGGGCTGGTAGGCACAGAACTGAGACTGAAACCATAACACACAGAAGGCTGGTGGAAACTTGTGGCCTGAACCCAACTGGATCAGTTATCTGCTAAAGTGAAAATATCAACATTCTCCATAAGATTTAAATGAGACTTAGAGCCTCAAAGCATAGTGTTCAAAATATCCAGAATATAACCCCAAATTACTCAACCCACAAAAGGGCAGGAAAATCACAACTCACGTGGAAAGACAATCAGGTGCCAATGACAGTATAACACAGACATAAGAATTATCCAAGAGAGACTTTGAAGAAGTTCTCTAATCAGGAGCACTTCTATCTGTTTTTTTAATATAATAATACTATGAGGCTGAATGTGAAGAACCAAAAGTTAAAATCTGAGTATATAATTAAATCTGTAGTCTTTAAACTTGATTAAACATGTTGGGGTAGCCTAGAGAAGGGAGTACCTGGAAAGAGAATGGTTCTAGTCTCAAACAGCATCTCAACTCGGCTACGTCCTACTACTTAATCGTGAACAGTTAGTTTGCTTTTCTCATCCATAGTTTCCTTGTCTTAAAGTGGAAAACAACAGTGCTTACCAGAGAGACTTCTTGTGGGACTCAGAGGTCATACACATGTCACTGCACAGTGCTGACGTGTAGAATGGGGCCATTGATGTTCCTCTTCTCTCTCCCCTCCCCACATTATCTTGCCACTGGCTACTAGTCCTGACCTTGAAAAGGTGAAATTTCCTCCTTATTGTGGAAAAGGGTAGTCATCTTTGGAGGCTATCTCTCTATTTCTGACCCAAGAATAGTAAAAAGGAAAAGACAACTTCTCCTTTAACCATGGTGTCATGTTTCTCTGGGATGCTGGTTTATGTGAGGCCCGAAAGAGCACAGAAAGCCTTTCCTGAGGAGGCCAGCGGAAACATCTGTCACATGTTGGGTGCCTAGCCACACTTCCTGATTAGCTCCTCAGTTGATTGATGTATTTAACCTTTTGATTTGTATTCAGTGTATGAAAAAATGTCAAACATGTTGTTTTGAGATGGATTTGGACTTTTATGTTAAGAACGGAAAAGTTGAATCAAGAAAGGCATTGCTCTTCTCACGGACTGGAGGAAAGTGACAGTGGGTCACAGGAATTTGGAGCTGGAAGAGGCCCAGAGAGGGACCCAGGGCAGTGCCCTCGGTCTGCACTGGCAGGAACTGAGGCTAGAGATGGGATCTAATTTTCATGACTTGGGAAAAGATTGTTTCTATAAATACCTGTCTTCAAAGTGCCATTTTCCACACGAGCATTTAGACATGCTCAGGAATGAGGTCAGGGACTGTGCCACATTCGCCATTGCATCCCAGGCTCCTAGGAGACCTCCTAGAACCCAGTGGATTCCCAATAAATATTTCTTGAATGAATGTAGGAATGTTTAGCACCCAGAGATAAGTGCTGAATGCTTTCACATGGTTTAAAAAAACCATGTGCAGAATTTTAGAAGTTCCTTTTCCAGTTGACAAAAACAATTCCCATAAAGATCACTATCTGAAAGGAATCTGTACAACTATGGAGGATGTCTCAGCCTAGTTCTGTCCCTCTGCACCCCAACTTGTATGCCTCTGTCTCCTCTGGTCTGCTCTGACATCCCAGTCCAGCCTGGGCTGTGGATACACATCCAGATGCTGCAGCTGTGCCCGTCCCTGGTTAGTGGAACTGCCTTCCCGCTGGGGCAGGGGTGTTGGGAGCAAGCTTTGTAACCAGCCTTTCAACACTAACATGAAGGTTCTTGCCTCTGAAATTTCACAGTGCACCCTTGCTCCACATAGACCCAAAGCACCATTTTGGACCCGTACAATTGATTGGTCCCTTTCCAACCAGGAAAATAGATGTGCTCCAAGTGCATTAGAGGTCTGTTAACACACCACCATCTATCATACTGGTTACCCCACCGGTGTTTGTGGCATACCATTTAAGCTTGTACTCACAACTACAATTGCAAACTGGTGTTTGAATTCTTGCTATATATATGTCATATCATGATGTGGATTGGAAAGATATTTAATAAGTTGATCATATGTCCTGCTTCCCTGGGATAGTCCTAGTAAATGTTAACAAAAAAAGAATTCCTCCTTGTACTGTTAAAAGTTTCTCAGTTTGAGTGATAACTCTTAGGTTAAGAGATGCAGTCTGATTTCTGATCTGACAGGCTGATCACTGCAGACACTGGCCCAACTATGTTGCCACTGACCCGCCTTTGATGAGGGCTCAGAAATAACGTTGCCTTTACGAACTGAAATAGCTAAAAGCCCATGACAGGCAGCCAAGTACTAGAGATACACCAGCTCAGAGGTGGTTCCAAAGGTATGAGCATGAAGCAACAAAGTTTTCCAGATGAGGAAAACCCGGAAGGCCTGGTTAGGTTACAAAAGTCTTAGTTGACCCTTTACCAGTATTACAGAAACACCTGAAAGGCCAGCCGGCACAATGAAAGGGCCACTGGATTTACAGCTGGGAGGCCTGGATTTGCCATCTGCCTGCCATGCCATTAACTTGCTGTGCAGCTGTGGGTAAGCCGCTTCAAAACTCTAGGCCTCCATTGCTCCCTCTGTAAAATGCAAAAGTTCGTATTAATGGCACTTAAAGTACAGCCATGAGATTTCATAAATCCTTGATTCTGGGGTAAGTAGGAAAAGGACAAAGGGAGAGAAAAAGCCAATTTACCTTTATTCTCCCATTTGATGGAGTGGAATAATGGATGATGCTTCCTATGTGCTCATTTGTTCAATAAATATTTATCATACACTGCTATAAGCAATAGCTGAGGCTGGAACCCTGACCTGAGAACTGGACTTAAACAAAACTACATTAAGTTACCGAAATGGCTTTTATATGGATTCACACTGCACAACTTAATTGCTTTCAGACAAATGCCCCACTGAGCCTAGATATCTGTTTTCCTTCAAGAGTGTATCATATTTTTAAACTCTAAATGTCTTCTATATTATATATTAAAGCCCTGCAATAAAAGAAAAGAGGCCCCAAATTGCCACCTTGAAATCTAACATTTGTATGAAATAATTTTAATTCATGAATTCATCAGAATTGCTATCAAAATGATTGAAAGCAGCAAAAAAATATTCTGGAAGAACTGGACCTTTAAGAACTGATTTTTTGTTGGCAGAGGAAATATGTCCACTATAATGGGACAATTTAAATGCATAACTGTTAAAACAAACTGTTTAAACTATTCCCTGCATGTCCCAACATTCATCATGTTGACTAGCAAGACATCAATTTTTTATAAAATACTGTATAGCTGAAAAGGAGACATTTAAAGGAGAGGAAAAAATTGAATTTGCTGTTTCAACTCAGGCTGTGATGATTTCGGCATTTTATAAGGTGATTAACTGATTATATAAAAGGAAGAAGCAAGTGGTACTTCAGATGTCTACAAACTGAGTTCTCTCTTCAGTTTTACTCCTTTCTTTCCTTAAACACCTGGAGTTTTCCCCTCCCTGAGGCACTGCACACATGGCAAGAAGAATGAATTGGCTGCATGACAAAGTCTGTATTATTTGCACCTTTACTTCTTCTACTTTGACAAATACCAGTGTTGGCAGCCCACATGTGGCAAAATGGATTAGAACAGGGCACAACTCTGTTTTGTTGCAATTTAATACCCACCATGCATTTTACCTTGTCAAAGGGAAAAAAGGTTAAGGATAAAAAATTCTTAAAAATCTTTCAAGGGTCATTCCTAATGTTTTAATTAGCAAGGGAGCTGGGTTTTTTGTTTTTTAAAAATTAAATGGAGACTCTACTGTCTCAATTTTTTGGTGTCCACAATTCCTCCTGTTTTGGCATAAATTTCTTGTGAAGTCTTTGTTGGGATAGACAGAACATCCAGGAAATAATCTCTGGTTCACCTCATTTTCATGAACAACAGATAAGCCCCATCCTAGTCTCAACATAGAATTCAACAGTATCACCAAATAAAATCTTCATCTTGTCCAAGGCACAGTAAGATTTATTTTGATTTTGAATAGAACAGATGGCTAAAGTCATAGCAAATACCATGAAAGAACTTCTTGTCTTATAAAAGTAACTACTTTAATATATGCTAATGTATACTTTTGAAAAAAGGTATAATCCTGATTCTCATGCAAATACAAAATGACCACATGTCAAAGATTGTTTTCAACTCTTCAGTTAACAAGGGAGTGGGCAATGTGTTAAGACCAGTTCAGTTAAGGAGAACTGAGAGCGCAAACATTATATATATAGGCCATTAGGAACGGTGAAATGAATGTGCTAACAAATGCAAAAGTACTTAATAGACCATGGGGCAATTAAATATACTATTTGAGGGGTTTTTTTTCTATAGGGTGGAAATTAGTTGTGTTTCTATGGAGAAGAATCATTTGTGTTAGTATTCATTTTCTACAACTCAACTTCAGCCCGGTCAGTTATACAATAGTCTAGCCAACAGAAATATAAAGCTGCACCCGCCTTATGGACTCAGATAACCCGCGGTCCGCTAGACGGCATCTCTGTTCCAGTGGGAGCACTTGGTAATCTCTTTTGCTCATCTCCTACTCTTAAACAATTTTTCCAAACAATTAAAGTTTGTCAAAGTAATGCATAGTAACATTTAGATTTTTCCAACTTTTTTTCTCTGTTAGAAACAATACTTCACTGATTATCCTTATGCATATATTTTAATATGTGTTTGCTACTTTTTGTGCAGGACAGTTTCCTCTAAGTAAAATTACTAGGCTCAAAGGCATGGCCGTTTTAAAGAGAGACCAAAGAGCCAACTGCTCTCCAAAAATGCTGAGCCAGTTTTATTCCCATTAAAATGTTTAGAATGTGACCACATTCTCAAACCTTGCTAGCAGTTAATACGATGTTATAAATCTTTGAAAAAAATTTCAGTTTGATAGAGGAAAGTTTTTGTTTTAACATGCCTTTCCTTAATGATTAGTACTTTGGGGGAAAATATATATCATAGACTTGTTGTGAGGATTAGATAAATGAAGCATTCAAAATAGTTCCTATTTGATAAAACACTCAATAAATGTAGACTTTGTTCATTTTCTTTTGAAAAGATTATTTTGTAATTTGTATTTTGAACGTAAAGTGTTTTGTCTCTATTGGGGATATGAAACATTTGTTCAATATCTATACTGAGATATTTGACAAATATGAGGCACACACATACTCACTTAAGTCAAATATCTCAGTATTTTCCTTGTTGGGTATTTCCCAACCAAAACCTATAAAAATATTTTTATAATTCTTTTATAAATTTTTATATACTTAGGTTTTTAGCCCATCTGGAATTTATTTCATACATAGTATGAAGAAAGAACATAAATTTATGTCTTTTTTGTTGAATAAACTAGTTGTCTCAAGATAATTTATTGAATAGCTTGTGTTTCCCACCAATTTGAAATACTACCTTTATTATTCATATCTTTTTATATGAGTCTACTTTTGAAATCTATGTTGTGTATTGCTGATTTATTATTTATTTCTTGAAACTATTCAACACTGTTTAATTACTGCAGGTTTATAGGAGTTGATATTTGGAGACAGTCCGCCCCAATATTCTTCTTTTTCACATTTTGCTCAGTTTTGCTTTTACATTTAATCTCCTCATTGAATTCTAAAATCACTTTGTTTAGTTCTACTAAAGGCCTGTAGGGACTTTGAGTGAGTTTACTTTGAATTTATAAATATACTTGGGGAAAATTGAAAATTTTAAGTTATTGAGTCTTTTATCCAGAAACTCAACCACTACTTCCTTTATTTGGGTATTATTTTGTGTCTTTTTGTAAAGTTTTATAGTCTTGTTATTTAGATTTTACACATTTATTAAGTTTATTCCTTGACATTTTTAGTTTCTGACCTATTGTGAGTGAACTCTTTTACCTTTACATTTTCTCATTGTTATTGCTGGTATATAGCGAAGCAATTGATTTTTTAAAATGTTTACCTTATGGTTGGTTTTCTAATTCTATACATTTTTCAATTTATTCTCTTAAATATTCCAGGTAAAGGATCATACCACTTATAAATAATGATAGTTAAGTCTCCTTTCCAATATCTATACAACACTTCTTTTTCTTTCTTATTCCATGGCCAGGAGTCCCAAACATCCCTGAATAATGGAGGTGATGCCAGACATTCTTAGCATGTTCTTTAACTTCATCAGTGGAAATAATTCAAATATTTTGCCATTACCTCAATTATTTCTTACATATTTCTAATAGCTCTTCTTTTTTTCAGAAATGGATCTATTAGGGGAAAAGACGGCAACTATTGTGATAAATGACTTGCCTGTCTCTCCCTTTAATATCTATACCCGTTCACTGCTTACTCTAATGATGGTGTATTGCAGGGATCAGCAAACTATACCTTAGCCCATGGGCCAATCCCAACTCACCGCCTATTTTGTACGTACAGTTTTACATGTGCTCGTTTATTTACATATTGCATTTGTTTTGCACCACAGTGGCAGAGTTGAAGAGTGACAACTGAGATCATAGGACTGGTAGGCCGAAAATATTTACCATGTGGCCTTTGCAGAAACAGTTTGTCAACAGCTGATATAACAAATCATTCGATGGCACCCTTCAGAAACATCTGAGTTTGTTGGTCAAGAATGCTTATACCCTTCACTATATAAGGTAAAATCATATTTCTCATTTTTGGCAAATGTTTTTGATCAGATAGATAATATTAAACATATCTATTTAGCTCTTTTTATTATGTATGGTTGTATTGTGCAACTACTTTATCTTAGGGAAAGCAGTCCTGCTCAAAATATACTATTTCAGGGATCTGTTCTGATAAAGAAAGGCTGATGATGATCAATTCATACTCAGAATTGTGTGTCAGTTACTTCTTCAAATCTCTATGATATGGGATTCTGGAGCCTTAAATAGACTGATTCTCTGCCTGGTATATTCAAACTGCTTTTGTGTGGGGAACTGTTCCAAGCGTGGGAAATGTGGCTCAGCCCCCACTCTGAAAAACCAGTGGGGAGCGAGGTTGGCGGGCAGGACCCACTTCCATGGATAGGTTCTCCAGTGGGAAATCAGGCCCACATTGTATTCTGACTGCTATGAGACTTGCTCTTGCTGAAACTCCCCCACCCTGAGGCAAGCAAAGGTTTACTGAGTATCTTTATCTTCCTAAAATCTGGGCTAGACCTGCCAGGTATGGAACCTAGCCATTTGGACCACTTCTCCCTTTACATTGCAAATATCCTCCTTTGATGTATTCAGCAACACCCTCTCCTGTGTCAGCAAAGATAACCACCCAAAACAAACCTTTGTATAGTAAAGGAGGACCTTCTTTGATGTAAGGGGCCTAGAAAAACAATAAAAGCCTGTCAAGGCAAGGATCAGGGTGCTCCCCTCTTGAAGGAGTGGCCGAGGCGCTCAGAGGCCCTCTCCTCCTGAGAGAGTTGCCAGCTGTCCCTTTTCCCCTACAGGACCTCTGTAGTCCCTGTGTATTTGAATGCTGCTACCACAACGGATCCTGTGGGCCAGGATCCGCGTCACTTTTGTATTTTGGTATTTTGCCTTTAGTCCCTTTACTGTTCAGGGAACAGATATATATATGTGTGTGTGTGTGTGTGTGTGTACAAAGAAGTAATACAAACTCTTTAACTTTCAAAATAAAGCTACATGCATCTAGAATTATAGGAGTTCTCTATCAGTTTGGGACATCCTTTCTTGATCACTAAATACTGCTTGGAGACTTTAATTTGAATGGTCTAAAATAATTTCTTATCAAAATTCTAGGTAAATAGACCCGGCCAGGTGGCTCAGTTGTTTGTCGCATCGTCCTGTACAACATAGGGTTGTGGGTTGAAGCCCTCGTCAGGGCACATATGGGAAGCAACCAATTGATGTTTCTCTCTAACAGTGATGTTTCTTTCTTCCTCTGTCCTTTCCTCCCTCTCTAAAATCAATAAAAACATTTTTGAAAAAATTCTAGGTAGTTAACATTCTAGAGAGTGCCAATCATTCATTATTCTGGATTCTCTCCTTGATTACTCTTCAGCACAGATACCAGCATTCTCTGTATGTGGATGGTCTGCCTCCTCAATAAAACAGACTTTACAAAACTATAAATTATCCCAACACCTTGGCATGTTTGTCAAAGATTGCTATAAGAGATGTCCATAAATAAAACGTAGAGCTATTTTTTTGCTTATACCAAAAAATGATCTTTAATAAACAGTATGATCTTTTTTTAGGCAAAGAGAATTATCAAAACATCTTTAATTTTTGCCTGCAGTGCCAAATAGCTTAGACCTACGTTGTGATGTGAGATTGTTACTTATGTTCATCTATATCCAGTTCTTCTCTATTTTGTTTTTAAAGATTTTGCTTATTTTTAGAGAGAGGACAAGGGAGGGAGAAATAGAGGGAAAGAAACATCAGTGTGTTGTGACCTCTCATGTGCCCCTACTGGGGACCTAGCTTGCAACCCAGGTATGTGTCCTAACTGGTGACCCTTTGGTTCACAGGCCAGCACTCAATCCACTAAGCCACACCAGCCAGGGCCAGTTCTTCTCTACTTCTATACATAGAAGATTACAATGCCCTGCTCTTTTAGAGGTAGGTGTGGCAATGTGACTTATTCTGGCCAAAAAATAAAAAAGGAAAAGAAAAAGTGAGTAGAAGTTGATTTGTGGGCCAAAGCATTTAATGGTTAGAGGTCAACCCTCCATCTCTCTGTTCCCTGGCTGTAAGAACCTAGAAATCTATGGATAAGGTCCAAAAGATGGTGGAGCCTGTTGGCCTGGATGAAACTGATCACTTAGAAGTGGAGGCAACACTCAAAGCACATTGTATGCATACATGAGCAAGAAAAAATTTATATTGTACTATGCCATGGAGACTTTGAGATTACCTGTTACTATAGCATAAGGCAACCTGTTCTAACTGATACCTAGATGTTATCTTAAATTGCGTGAAATACAAATTGTTTTAAAAATATATTCCTATACCTACCCTCTGTTATTTGATTTTCATGATTTTAAAAGTTCAATTATTTATACTTTTACTTAACTTTTTTCTTATTCATAGTCCTCCAGCCCCTGTAATTTCTTGGTTCTTTTTTTTCCTTTGATTTTCATTTTTTAAATTTACTGAATCAGGATCTTTGTCATTAATTCGCTCCTCTTTTTTGTTTGTTTTTTTATGATTTTACAAAGCAGGTAAAGTATAAGCAAAATGGACAAAAGTCCTAAATACTGGGTCAGTTTGGTCAAACAATTGGCTCAACTTGATAAGATGAAAAGGTAAACACACACCTGACTGTAGGCATTATATGCAAAGTCCACACTAGGGTTTGTTGCTGTTGCTGCTTGTTTTTATCTTTTATAACTATAGATGGTAACTCTTTTATTACTGTTTTTGTTGATGGCCTCTTAGTATAGAGCTCTGACAATTGTTAAGTTTCCTTACCTTTTGTATGCCCTTGTGACTATGTCTTTGCTGAGAAGTGTATTAATATCTGTTGATTCTGGCATTGGTCATTTCATGCTACTCTTCTTTTGAAGAGCTGCTACTACCATAGGCGATGAGAAAGAGACCAGGGAGCAAAAGTGAAAGTCACTGTTTCTCTTGAATATCCTCTAGCCTTTGGAGAGCAGGAAGCCCTCCAGGTGAAGAGCCAAGCCAACCTTCTGTACCCTAGAAAGAGCCAAAGCTCTATGACAATCCTCGAATGGCCTCCTGTGTTAGAGGCCAAGCAACAATTCTGGTGTCACTTTTGTCTGAAATAGTCAAATGCCAACTTTGTATACTATGAAATTACCCACTTTCATAAATGTTCATTATGTTTATAAAATACCTGCCAAATGTTAAAACATAAGATAAAACCATGATTTTTCTTTCTTGATGCTGGCACCCCACCTGTATTTATTCAACACTCTGCAAACATTGACTGAACACCTTCTATGTACCAGGCACTTTTCTAGGCCGTGGAGATAGGCCAGTGAATAAATCGAGGGCCACGGCTCTCATGTGTCCTGCATTTTCTCAGGCAGTCAGGCAATGGGCGCAATAAGTAAGCTAGTATGTGCTGGGTAGAAATGAGTAGTAGAACAGGATAAAGGGGTAGTTTGTAATAGTAAGTCAGATGTAAGGTTAGCTGCATCTGAGCAAAAACTTGAAAGCGGTGGGGTCATTGGCCACACGGATTTTGGGGAAGTCTTTCAGGCAGATGGAGCAAGCAAGAGAAGGCCAGAAGTTGGAAAATGCTTAAGTACTCAAAGAACACCAAGGGCAGAAGTGGGGGAGTAAGAAGTATGATAGGAAGAGAGATCAGGGAAGCAATGACAAGAAAAAGATCCTGTAGGGTGTGTAGCCTTTTTCCTTGAGAGTTGGAAAGCCGATGAAAGGTTATGAGCCGAGGAAGACTTGCTGACCTAGGTCAGCAAAAGACCATTCTGGCTGACACGTTGCGAATAGACCATGGGGACAGGAGAGAAGCAAGGAGACCCGTTAGGAGGTTATTACAGAAATCCAGGCAAGCGAGGATGGTGGCTCCGACTATGGTGTTACCGCAGAGGTGCTAAGTCTTCATATTCTCTATATATCTTTAAGATGAGCCATCCGTTTTTGGATGGATTAGGTACGGGATGTAAGACAAAGGTGGCAAGGATGATTCCAAGTTATTTTGACCTAAAAGAAATATAGTAAAAAAAATCTGGAAGAAAGAAAACCTGTAGTAAATAAGCTTTAATTCAGATTTTCTAAAAGAAAAATCTTTATATTTACTAAAAAGTTGGTCTTGTGAAACATAAGTCAATGATATCTGCATTAGGGTACAAACAGGAATTCAGGCTCTTGAAGTTCAAAGGTCAGCTCTCATCAGTCAGAATCTGTTTTGTCTACCTAGTGCCAGCTAAGTTTCTTTGAAATTCTATTTGCATTTTATTAATCCACCCCTTGTAAACTGTGCAAATAAACTGCCCTAAATGATTCACCTCACTGAAGGGCACTCATAAGCAACCCATGGCAAATTAAGCATCTCCTTGTAATGTGCTTCATGAGGTAGTTAAAATTTGCCCACGTGAAAGTGACACTTATTTGGCACATTCCCAGCATTAACAGGGACTCAAATAGCCACAGCGAAAGGAAGAACTCTGTTATGAATGGCTGTGCCCTGTAATTCCACATGCATCACATCTTTTACTAGAGCGTGGCCCACCTTCTGAGAAAGAGATGCAGCAGGATATGGTGAAAACTTCTTGGCCTCTGGACTGAATCTGAATCCTGGCTTTGATACTCACCAGCTGTGCAGCACTGAAAAAGTTGCTAAACCTCTCTGAGCCTCACTCACTTTTTTTATGTGTAAACTTGGGACAATAATCTCCACCTTGCTAGGATGTTGTGAGGATTTAAAACAGTGAATGTCTGTGAACAGGTCTGGCACCTGGCCAGTGATAAGCAAATAGCAACATAATCATAATATCTAAAATGTAAATATTAATTACTGCTACTATATATTTTATAGAAAGTTATGTATTGGTACTAACATACCATATTTTTCACACTCTAAGACGTACCGAACCATAAGACGCACCTAGGTTGCAGAGGAGGAAAATAGGAAAAAAAACCCCGCTCCATCGCTGTCCCCCTACCCCAGTGAGTTAGGTAATCTACACTCAGACTACAAGATGCACCCCCCCTTTTCCTCCCAAATTTGGGGGGAAAAGTGTGTCTTATAGTCTGAAAAATATGGTACTAATATTAATAAGTTCTAAGTGTTAATATAATAATAATACTAATAATGTGATAATAACATCTTTGGCATATTCAAAGCAGAATTAATCCTAATATATTTTATTAGAAGAAATAAAAAAAACTACCTGACTTTGTCACGACTAGAGCTTTCGTGGCCTATATATTGCTAGCTGCTTGTATGAAAAAGAGAAGCACAAATTGAAAGAAAATGTGCCAGCTTTAAACATATCAATGAGTGATGACAAACAAGACGACCAACATCTATTTCCCGATGTAGTGATGGGAGTGCCCGAGCTGAAAGAGGGGGAGACTGGACTCCCCCAGGCCAATTTGGAAATGGGTGGCATTGTCAGTCACCCCTGAAGATTGCCTATCTCTAATGGTCACAATGAGAAAACTTTGCAAATATTTCCAAAATCCTTCTGAAACTCATGGAAACTTGACTCAGCATTTCAAACTAGATATACATGTTTTTAAAATTTCTCCTTTCTTTGTATTTTCTCTTACATTTGTTGGTTACATTGGATTTGAGTTCAAGTTTCAAATCAAATCCACATCTTAGGCATCAAACGAGAGTTCTAAATGCAACAACTTCATTTGTGGTTTCCTGCTAGAAAACAAAAATGACATGTAGGGGATTCAAACAGCCCACAGCATTCTTGCCTTTCTCATGCAGTTTTCTTGGAAGAGATAAGAAGAAATCAGACAGCCCTGCCACAGGCTGCCAATGAGCAAACAGCTGAAGGACTCCAGATTTATTGAGCATCTTTTACTGACCCAGCAACTGTGCACAGCACTGTCATAGACATTATCTCATTGATCCTCCAAACAAGGCAGATGTTATGACACTCATTTGACAGATGCGGAAACTGTGGTTAGAGATTAAGTAACAAGTCTAAGTCTGCAATTCCTGCTATGTAGTACAGCTCAGATAAGATCACACATCTCTCCTCCTTTCCCAGAGAGTTCTGTCTCCACATCTCATTTCTCCTTCCTATCCCATCTTTCCCCCTAGGACATCAGGTGACTTTCCTTGTTGTCATTTGTTTGGGTTTAACACCACCTCTATGTTGCCATAACCCCCAATAAAGGGCTGAGGAAAAAGCCTATGGAAGTTTCCAGCATGTGCTGTGGTTTGTGTCAACTAATAGGGACTATCAATACACTATTTCAAAGTCAACTTGAATCTTCCAAATCAGATGAAAGCCCTAAATATCTGTTGGGGGAATTAAAACTGCTTAATTCCTTAATTACAAGTTATATCACTCCATTTTACACATGGATAGTTAAAAAGCCACCACAGGCTATAAAATCATTGGCTAATGAAAAGAACATCCTAAGGTTTTGATTTATTGTCCCTGCTATCAGAGACGACCACAGCCACCGTTACAAATGTGTAAACAACCTCAATGAAGGTTTAATGTGCTTTTATCACGAGGCTCCATTGTCTGCTAGCTGCAAGATGAAGCTTTCTGCTCCTGAACGCTGTGTAATTAAAATCCTTTCACTCAAAAAGAGAAGAAGAGACAGTTATCAACTAATTTATGAAATAGGAAGAATCTTATATTACCAACAAGAGCAGCAGCAGGGATTTTGATTTAGGTGTGGACATTATTAATTGCCTCTGATACTTTAGAGGTAGACTTCTCAGATACCAAGCCTTCACAGGAGGCTGTGTCTAGGTGATAATAACAGGTGATAGTGAACAGATCCAGCTTCCAGAGCTGCTTTCAATTACCTGTGTTCCTGCCTGGGAGAGCTCAGAGGTGGATTCCTGAAAGTGCTGTCTGTACCAGGAGTTCAAAGTGCAGTGTAATCCGGATGGAAGAACAAGGGAGCGCTCACTAGTCCCATGACCAGACCCAATCAGGGCAGTCACACAACAGAAAGATGCAAATGCCCTACCTCCTTCTCCTTAAAGAGCATTTTCCTGTGGGATTGGTCAGAGATGTAACAACTCCCAAATATTTTGAAAGTTACCAACAAGAAAATCAACCACCCCAGGCGTCAAGGGTTCTTGACAATCTACAACATCATTCCATTAAAATCAGAATATCACAAAATTTTATATGCCACAAATATGATTGCTCTTTTGACTTTTCTAAATTATTTTAAAAGGTAAAAAATATCTTTAACATGCAGACTGTAGAAAAACAGGTATAGATTTGGCCTAGAGGGTATAATCCGCTTACCCCTAATCTAAATAACTGGAAAACAAAATGCAATTAATGTCAAAGTACACAAAGCTTGAGTATAATATAAAAACATAAATTAAATATAAAAATCCAAAAACAAATCATTTCTCATGTCCTCTAAAAGTTTTTTTATTCTAAAATATATTCAAAATTGCCCACTAAAATAAAAAATGCAAAACACACATTTCAATCAATAATTATCTCAAAAATTCTCAACTTCCATTTCAGCTCCCATAATTCTTAGCTTTTTTTTAATGCCAGTGACAAGCACAGTCCATTTTCAGTTTTAATTTGAAATTGAAGGTCTTTATTTTAAGCCCCTTCTGTTCATTTCCCGATTCTAATTAACAATTTGTACACTTGAGAAATACAGCATGGCTTATTTTAAGACTAATTTTTTTCACAGTGTCCTACTTAATTTGTACTCAGCCTGAGAAGTTAGAGATAACAGCTTTTAATTACTGAAAAACAGATTTTAAAAAGGTTTAGGCATGCTAAATATTTCATATATTCTTTGACATTTATTCTTTAACCAATATAGATATCTCAATTCTGATTATTGGTTCCAGTAAAATTCAAACAGGTATGGTTGCTTTTTTGCCATAAAGTTGTATCATGGGATATTCTGTGACATGATGTCAATGGAAAAAGGAAAATTAACACAGGTAGTTGTAAAACACTTCAATATACATTGTTGTTGGGAACCGCCCTGCTTGGTTTCAAAAGCTGTACCGGCCCTCCCTCCCCCCTCTGCCATGGCTAAGGTTGAGTAAAGAGGCCTTGGGACCATAAGCCACTAAGGAGACAAAACTTATCTCCCTGCCAGGGGCACCGCCTCTGCCCACTTTACTTCACTCTGCTTGGCCCTGAGTCTGACCAGTTAGCCAATGACGGGTAAGATTCCTCAAGGGAGGGATGACCTAAGACAGGCATGGTCATGAAAAGTGACCTCAGGGAAGGACTTGGGGGGCTATAGAAAAAGGGGGTGATGGACCCTTGCCCCTCAGCTTTGACATAGCCTGAGTCCTCATTCTGTCTGCAAGAAGTCTCCTAATCTCTTGGCTGCCTTACTTCCCCTGCCTGACTTAAGCCTGAAACAATGACAGAGGGTGGTGCAGCCCTGGGCAGGAATGGGTGATTCCCTGGGATGCTCAGGCCTGAGAAAGAATGCGTAAAATCCTGTGAAACCTGCTTTGCTAATACCCTCAATTTTCTGATAAGGGTCCAAGCATGAAATGAGTTTGTTTCCCAAAGTTTTATAGCCCTTTAGCTAACTGACCCTAACTCAGAATAAGGCCTCATAGTTCTTTGAATGTTATCTATTGTTTGATCATTAGTGCCTGACAATGATTGATGACCTTTACCTGTATTCCTGTGCAAATTGAACCCAATAAAAGCCCATTGAGGAATAGGCTCCAGGCCCTTCTCCTTTGAGAGATCAGCCACCTTTCCTCCCCAAGCCGGTCATGTCTTGGTAGACTTATTCTCATCAGTGGTGGCCCCGGGGGGGCCCTGAGGTGGAGCCCCTCCCACACTGTTTCTTTTTCTTTAAAGAGTTTATTTATGTATTTTTCGAGAGAGGGGAGGGAGGGAGAAAGAGTGGGAGAGAAATTTCAATGTGAGAGAAAAACATCAGTCACCTCTTGCATACCCCCAACTAGGGACCTGGCCCACAACCCAGGCATGTGCCTGACTGGGAATCCAACCAGTGATCTTTTGGTTTGCTGGATGACGCCCAACCCACTGAAGCACACCAGTCAAGGCTACACTGTTTCTTTCAACTTTAGAAATTCTGTGATGCAGGAAATTCCCTTACACTCAACCTCTTTCTCCCCTTCATCCTTCTGGCTTTACCTGAATGATGGAATGCCACACATCTCAGCTTGAATACCCTTTCCTCTATGAAACCTACCTGTCTCCATAAGAGTTTTATGCTCCCACCTCCATGTTACCAATACTCTTTGTAGTTATTTTTTTTATTACAGCTACCCAGCTCTTTGGCAAAATTTTAATCACATCTGTAGACTGTGACCTCCCTAATGGTTAGGACTGCAATTTTATTCACCTTTGGATCCTTTCAACCACCATGACATAGGGCAAGATACATGTGCTCAGGAAATATATTAACGATTTACTTATTTGTTCAATAGATATCTATGAAGTGCTGTTCTAGGTGCTGGAGATGCAACACTGAACAAAACAAACAAATATCCCTGCTCTTGTGGAGGGTTCATTCTATGAGAGAAGACAGACAATATGCCACAAGCCAGTCAAGTGTACAGTATGTTTGATAATTTTAAACGCATTGGAGAAAAATCAAGCAGAGAAGGGCACATACGTTGTGTTGAGACATGATTGGTTCACTGAGAATGTGACATTTAAATAACAACAAGGAAGAAAGGAAGTGAACCAAATAGGTAACAGGCAAAGGATGAGGGAGTATGCTCGGTGTCCTGGAGGCCAGTGTGGCTAGGATGGAGTTAACAGTAAGGGTGAAGGTCAGAGGAAAGGTGAGGAGTCAGAGCTACAGCTTTGAAAGTTATTGAAAAACTGTGGTCTTTACCCCAGTTGAAAACCATTGGGGGATTTTTGAGCAGAGCAGGTACTTAGTATTCAATTTAGATTTTAGCATGATCACATTCATTAAAAGTATGTACATGTGGAGGAACTGATGCATAAAGAAGAGAGCATTTTGCCTAAAGTCATACAGCTAATATCTGGAAAATACGGAACCAGAGCTCAGGCTTCTTAGCTTGAGTCTGATTATTTTCCAACATGGCTCACTCAGAGGTGGTTCTCAGGAGTGTGAATGTGGTTGAAAAGAATGATTTTGTTTACCTGTATATTGCTCATTGATTATGTCTAGGGCCAGTTGATTACTTGCAAGAAAAATAAAATGGAAGAAATGAATCCTGATATTTTAACTGGCTAACCCCACTCCACACGTATTGAATATTTAAAATGTGCATATGTTTGTCATTGTCCAGACAATAAATTTGGATGTGAGAATCACTTTTCATTTCTCTGCCCTTGGGTTATTTAAGTAGCAAATCTGTCTCTTCAATTTTATTTATATTCATGACAAGTATCACTTGGGGGGCAGTTATCCATGAATTTGAAAGCTGTATGGCAGTCCTTTCTTTAAAAATATCTAAATATATTTGCATATAAATAATATCAAATTTGTTTTATTTTTTTCCCCTCTACATTAGGATCCTTACTTATAGGTGATCAACCTGTTTAGGTTATATATACATAAGATTGACCACTCATCTCCCTGAAATGCCAAATCTCTCTTCTTGGAATTAGAAAGGGTGTCCACTGGTACAACTGACAAGTGATGTATAACACAAGGCATTATCAGTATTTCAATATTGCTAAGTTGCCATTATTGAATAAAATTCCTGAGCAGCACATTGATATTATTTATCATTTCATTGGCAAAAGTATATTTTGGATGTTGGTTAAATAAGTTAATGATATAAGTAAAAGTGATGCCAGACTAAGGCTTTTAACAGAGGAAGAGATGCAAATATTTACCAGGTTTTCACTGACGACAATGGATAAAACACCTGAAAATGAATTGTAACTACCATTAATTTTTTTAAAAAATTCAACTTTATTGAGGTATAATTGACATAAAATAGTAATAGATTTAATGTAAGTCAGGTGATTTAATATATGTATACATTGTGAAAAGTTCTCCCCATTTGGTTAACATACCTGTCACCTTTCATGTTCATGTTTGTGTGAGTGTGAGAACATTTAAGTTCTATTCTCTTAGCAAATTTCTATTATACAAAACAGTGTTATCAACCATAGTCATCATGTTTTACCTTAGATCTCAGACCTAATCCATCTTCTAGTTGAAAGCGCATCCTGTTACCAGCCTCTCTCTATTTTTCCCACCCCCCAGGCCTCTGGCAATCACTTTCCTACTCTCTATTTCTTTTCTATAACTTAAAAAAATTTATTTTAGATTCCACATATGCAATATTTATCTTTCTCTGTGTGGCTTATTTCACTTAGCATAACGCCCTCGAGCAAACGGCAGGATTTCCCACTTTCTCGTGGCTGCATAATTTCCACTGTATATGTACAGTAGAATTACATGGATTTTCCACCATATATGTAGAGAAAGGAATCAAGAAGCATGATGCCTCCAGCTTTGTTCTTCTTTCTCAGGATTTCTTTGGCTATTAGAGGTCTTTTGTTGGTTTCATAGAAATTTTAGGCTTGTGTTTCTATTTCTGTGAAAAATGCCATTGGGGTTTTGATAGGGATTACACTGAATTTCTAGATTATTTTAGAACATCTTAAAATATCAGTTCTTCCACTGATTGAGCAGGGAATAGCTTTTTGTTTATTTGTGTCATCTCGCATTTCTCTTTATCAATGTCTTGCCATTTTCAGTGTACACATCTTTCACCTCTTCAGTTAAATTTATTCCTGGGTATTTTATTATTTTGATGCAATAGTAAATGGAATTGTTTTTTAATTTCTATTTCTGATAGTTCATTGCTAGTATATAGAAATTCAACAGATTTTTATATATTGATTTTGTATCCTGAAACTTTATTGAATTTGCTTACTAGTTCTAAAAATTTTTGGTAGAATCTTTAATATTTTTTATATATAATATCATGTCACTTGCAAATAGAGACAGTCTCACTTCTTCCTTTCTGAGGTGAATGCCTTTTATGTCTTTTTCTTTTCTATTGCTCTGGCTTGGATTTCTAGTACTATGTTGAACAAAAGTGCCAAGAGTGAATGTCCTTGTCTTGCTTCTGATCTTAGAGGAAAAGCTTTCAGCTTTTCATCACTGAGTATGATGCTAGTTTTGGGCTTGTCATAGATGGCTCTTATTATGTTGAGGTGCATTCCTTCCATACTCAGTTTGTTGAGAGTTTTTATCAATAATGAATGTTAAATTCTATCAAATGTCTTTTCTGCATCATTGATATGATTATGCGATTTTTATCCTTCATGTTGCTAATGTGGTTTATTACATTGAGTGATTTGCAGATGGTAAACCATCCTTGCATCCCTGGAACAAACCTCACTTGATCATGGTGTATGACCCTTTTAACATACTATTGAATTGGGTTTGCTAATGTTTTATTGAGAATTTTTGCATCTATGTTCATCAGGAATATTGGCCTGCAATTTTCTTCTCCTGCAGTGTCTTTGTTTAGTTTTGGTATCAGGTTAATGCTGTACTCATAAAATAGGTTTGGAAGTGTTCCTTCCTTTTCTGGTTTTTTGAAGAGCTTGAGAAGGATTGGTATTAATTCCTCTTTAAATGTTTGGTAAAATTCACCAGTGAAGCCATCTGATCCCGGACTTTTATTTGTTGGCAAGTTTTAGATAACTGATTCAATCTTCCTACTAGTAATTGGTCTGTCCAGATTTTCTACTTTTTCATAATTCAGACTGAGGAAGTTGTATGTTTCTAGTAATTTACCCATTTGTCCTAAGTTGTCCAATTTGTTGACATATTACTTTTTATAGTAGATATTAAATTTGGGGAGGAAATCCTTATGTTTCCAGATAAAAATACAAAATCCCAGAGCGAACTCCTCCAGTAGATAAGGGTCAGGGAACGACCTAGACCCAGATGCTGTTTCCCCTCTTCCATTACTATCAAAACCACCAGGTGCTCAATTGAAACATTAGTGGGATGTAATCAGCTGCAGAATAGCAGTAGAACAGACGTATTTATGTAAAACTTAGAGGTTGCAAAGTGCAGTCACCTTGTCATCTCATTTGTTGTTGCATTAATTTGGTTATACTCTATAACTTACCTATCATTATAATTAGTAGTTTGCGTCAAAATATACCTCTCAGGGCTTCACCAATTGCCGACTCTCCAGACCCATCTCTTACATGTCCCACCATATTAAAAGTTAAACATTATCCAATAAAAGCTGAGATACACCATCTCCCCACCCACATCTCCCAATATGTCTGCTAAACTAGGGGTTGTCAAACATGTAGACTAGATCAACAATATTTCAGAAAACAGGCTGTTACCTTCTGTTGTTATTATTGTTGTTGTTAGGGACAAAGGCTACTTCACTGGGATTGACAATTTTTTATTTGACCAGGTAATGAAAGTTAAAAGTACCAATTCCTAGAATCACTATTTTACTCTGTGATTTTCAATGAGTCAGGAACTTGTTCAAAGTTAGCCAATGTGAGGCTCTTTAGGACTTGCACCTTGGTCTTTTGACTCTTAAGCCAGTGTTAAAAATTGCAGTGTAGTTCTAAAAATTACTGTAGACTAGTAGCAAAATCATCATTATTAGATACCTGAAACAAGAGAATAAGTGCGGTGGGGCTTGACTGGTGGGTGAGGGTTGTTTATTCAAGGAAGAAGAGATGGGTGATGTCCTTATGGGAGCTCAAAACCAGCTGGAAAAGGGCCATTTAGCAAGTTAATAATTGGGAGTCTGTGAATAATTATAGAGGATACGACAAACATGAGGTGGTGTGTGAAGAAAATCATTGTATCAGGTGCACTTGAGAAGTGGAGGCTCATCAAAGGAGTTGGAAGGACTCAAGATAGGAAAAAGGGGAGATGTTGAAGATGATGGTTAGAAAGACTCCTGCTAAGATGAGGAATTAGACAGGAATCAGAGAGTTGGGATAGAAATAAATAGGGATATCTGAAAAATGTAGTGAAGGTAGTAATGTGTTATTTTATAACCAAGTTAATACAGATATTCAAAGCACCAGTGAATGCTCACTAATTCTGGGCTACTAAAGCATAGCTTTTTCAATGTCATTAATTTTGCAATTAATCATATGCTGTATTGTGACATTCTTTATATTGTTGTTTGAATAGTTATTACCTCTTGCATTATTTAACTTTTTGTCTGATTACGTTTTATCTCTTCAGGATGTTCTGGGGTAAGGGCATTATGGGTGAAGGCAGCTGGTGGGAGCAAAATCTTAAAATTCTGTGTGAAAGAAAAAAATTCTGGTTTGTGAACAAATTTTTTTTAAAATGTTTATTTGTTGATTTTTAAATTTTTTTAGAGAGAGAAACATCACTTGGTTGTTCTACTTATTGTTCTACTTGGTTGTTCTATTCATTGGTTGGTTGATTCTTGTATGTGTCCTGACCAGGGATCAAACCCACAACCTGGGTATGTTACTGGGACAATGCTCTAACCAACTGAGCTACCCACCCAGGGCCCATGGACAGATTTTATCTGGAATATCCAAGATAGTCTGTATATCCCAACTCAATGTGGATTATGCAAGCAAAATGTCAAGTATGTAGATATATATCTATTATTTGGCAGTGAGGGGATATTAAATTAATTTTAAAAAGTCACGAGTTACAACATTAGTGTTATAAGATTTCATATGAGATACATATTTCTAGCAGAGAGTGCCATTGATCATTAGAAGAGTTTTCAAAGGAAACTTCAGAGGAAGCTACAGAAACTTCCCTGGAAGATTTAAAGGAGTAGCTTGAGACAGTTTGGGCATGGTAGAGAAGGGATTTCAAATGCCAGGTGGTGGACCACTGCTTATCTGCACTACATTTTCACAGGTATCCAGTGAAATGAGGAATAAGACAAAGGCAGTGTAATAGATAAAGCTATCGATTCATAGATGGCACCATACAGGTATAGTTGCTGGATATTCTTTTCTGAGAAGGACTTTTCATGCTGCATTCCACGATTTTTTCCTTTCTAGATTTTGGGAGAGTTAAAATATTTTTAATGAAATCCTGCTGATAGTAGAAATTGGTATTTTAAAAATGTTCATTACTTGTTAAATAAAAATGAATATTCCTATGACATAAACTTCTACTCTGTCAACAACTGTCTTTTTCAATGTTGCTGTCTCATGCCATCTGTGGGAGGGCGATCCCTAGGTTATGGGCATGGTGGGAGACGTGGACAAGGAGGCAAGGCAGCTCAGCTTCTACTAGATGATTCTTAATTTTAAATCCAGTGGGGCCTGTGAGAGATGGGTCTAGAGAGTCAGCCAATACGTCAGCCTAAAGAGGCATGTCTAGACAAAGTTATTAGTAATAATGATAGGCAATGGCCATTGAATGCCTACTCTATGCCACTATGTGAGGTGGATATTACCATCCACTCACATTTACAGATGACAGACCTGAATGGTAGGGAGATTAAGGAACTTGCCAGGGGCACAAACTGGCAAGTACTGACACTAGGATTTGAACAAAGGTTTGTGTGAACTCAGTGCCTGAGTTCTTACTCACTGTGCTCTTCCAGCTTTCATTAACATTTAAGGAGCTGTTAAAAACCCTGAGTACAGAATCGCCAAGAGGACCAATATGAAGGGATAAGTTAAAAACCAAGAGAGGGGGTCCTTAGCCAAGAGAAGGGTTATTGCAAGTCACAATGATAATTCATATGTGTGACAGGGAGGTAGCTAAAGCACAAAAGCTATTGCTTTTGGCCAAGCTGAGATCACTAGAGGCACGGAGGATGAGCTATTTATGGAGTTGTTTGGAAGGAAGCCATATTGGAAAGAAGAAAGGGCTACAGAGTCAACTGAATTGCATCACTGGACTCCAATGGATGGCTCTAGATCAGAGCAACCAGCTAAACAATTTGAGGAAGTGCATAGAAAAGAAATCAAAGCAAAGAGACCTATGCTCAGGCTTAGGACTATCACAGGGTATATATTGTTTATTAATTCAACAAATGTTTTAAGTGCTTGTTGAATGCCAGGGACTATTCTAGACACCATGGAACAATGGTGAACAGACAGACAAACTCCCCACCTGCGTGGACCTTACTTTCTAGTGTGAGGAACGATAAACATATATAATATGGGAAAGTAATGAAGACAAAGGGGTAGAGACTAACAGAGTGGTGCTATTTCAGACACTTAGTGGTGATATATATCACATACCCCAGCACTCAACTCCCACTCTCAAGAAAATTAATACATCTCAACATACCACCCCCTAACAGAGCAAATCATGTAGTAACCTGGGACATACAGTTTCTGCTACAGAATATTCTAAAAGTAGAATATCTGTCTACAGAGCAATATCAATAGAGACAGACCAATATGATTATGCTTTATATCAGAAGACAGGCCTGTCAAGCCTGCCATCTCCCAAGCACCTGCCCTGATCCTTTTTTCTTTCAGGTGTAAAGATGGTAATGAATTCAGCCCCATACAGGCATCACTCCACAGTATCACTGTCAGGCTCAATTCTTGTCATGAGACTAAATACCAGATTTAAGAGTCAGTGTGTGGAGGATGCTTTCCTTAACTCTAAGCCTGTGAGGTGCCTTGTTTTCCACCAAAACAGTTTTGGAACATTATAACATTACCTACAAATCAGAAACATCCAAGGAAATGAATGGGCCCCTCAATCCTGTGCATACCTGTGCATTAGCTATCAAACTATCTGATGACCGTGCATTTGATTAGCACGATCTCAATTCTGTCCCACCCTGGAAGGAAAAGGTGAAAAAAAGCCCCTGCACGATGCAGGGGTTTGTAAGTTGAGAACTTTGGCAAACTCGGAACTCATGGGTCACTCCCTCCTCCCTCTCCCCAGCCTTTGCGCTCATTGTATCCCTCATTCCTGCTGCCTGAATGGCACAGGTGGCATTCAATTTCTTTCCCTTCCCAACCACACAGCACGTTGAAATCTCTGACAGTGGAACTGAGGAAACATTGTCTCTGGGAAAATATTGTAAATATTTTCTATTATAGATTCATTCTAGAAATGTTCATGAAACATCTACTATGTGCTAGACACAAAGGCCCAAAGACACAAACTTCTTTGCAGTGCAAGGAACAAAAACAAAGATCATTTGTCTGTGAGGCCTACTTTCATTGTCATTGATAACTTCTATGATTTAATTCCTATACCAATAGTTCTAGGAAATCCATATCTTTAAGGCCACAGTCCTTCATAACAAATCAGAGAGTATTTTTTAATTGTGTGTCTACTATGTGTTCAACTTCTAAAAGTAACATTCTCACAAATTATGCTTTATTGGTCATACAAAGACTGCATCAATCTCCAAATCCCTGTTTCCCAGCTTTGCTAATATGCAGTTTTTATCTTGAGATCAATGAACAGTAATCACCATGATGACAGAAAAAAAGCAAAAACTATCTTTTCTTTAGAAAGATCCCAAGTTCTGTATTAATCTATTATTGAAACCAGCAACATGCAAAATAGGTATGCAGCACTGAGAGAAAAATAAAGAGGCAAAGCTGGGTATTTTAGAATTAGCTTGTCCAAAGAAATTCATAGTTTTCATTAAATAAAAGCTAAAGAGTTTCTATCTGTTTTCCTATTTTGATTCAGGTATATTCTGACTTCCCTTTTTACTCTTCCCCAGGCGCCTAGTAAAAATAGAACTCATTATCAATATCAAAAAGTATGCCTTTATTTTTCTGGCAGAATAAGGCCAAATAGTGTTACCAAACAAATGACCTTCAACGACACAATAGCAGTTTGCAGTCCCAAACATTACCTCCAAATGAGCTGACACTGCCTGACCAAATGCCAGGGTCTGCGGAGCAGAGATGACAGGTAATTGTCCAGGTTTTAGATAAAATAGTTACTGGGGTGGTGATCGGGCTGGTGGGTGTTCTGCTAGGGGTCCCCCAGAAATCCAGATAATGAAGCATGACAATTTTACCCGCCAAAGCCTGCCAGACGGCTGCTTGCACAGATGTGTGTCTGTCTGGTGGGGAGGAGCGATCACTGTTGTATTTATTCGATATTTCATTATTGAACAAACTGTGAGGGCCCATCATCCTCTGGGCTCATCACTACCACATTACTAGCTCTCAAACCAGCGTAGCAGCTGCTGTGTCTACTTATCATCTCTGTCCATATTTCATCTGCTCTTTATGAAAGAGGGAATTTTGCTTACTATCTAAATGCTAGGTAATGGAGTATTGTTTACTTTCTTATGTACCACATAAGAATAACTATTATTTATTAAAGTAATTTACTTACTTATTAGGCCAATTTTTTAAAAATCTCTTTATGCTACTCTTTTCACTTTTTTAATGATCATAAGTCTATTGCGGCTATTTATTTTTCCTTGGAAACTTCTCCTAACCTAGACCTTGATCATCACCCACTATATACACTCAGATGAGGGGAAGAAGAGGAAATAAAAGTTTATTTTCAAAAGGTCTGTTATTAGGAATATTTGGAAGTAGGAAATTGAGATGAAGGGGAGGGAAATGGGGTAAATAGTGAGTGATAACAGGCTCTTTGAACTATGTTTCTGTTAATGCAATTTTCTCCAGAAGGGCCAAGCCACCTGGTATAGAGAAAGTGATCAACTCCTGGACGGTGGGGATGCTGAAGTATTGGGGAGAGTTCTGGTAAAGGGCTCAGCCCTCAGGGCCCAGCAGTGTGGAGAGCGCCCTCCATAGAGACAATGGACAACAGGGCGAAAGCAGGAGGGGCAAGGGCCCCCTGACTGAGGAGCATGCCCAGTGTCAGGACGCAGGCTCCCGGGAAGATATACAAATCATAGGCTTGGTCTCTCCAGAAGGAGCTTTCCCTGGGCCTTCCTAGTGTTCGTTTGGGCGGCTGAGATGAAGTGGAGAGGGAAGAGTTATTTCAGAATGGTGGACACAGGAACAATTTCCATATAATTCCCGGCTCATATGTGATACTGTTTTGGTTTCAGGGAGAGAAAAAGAGCAGTTTTTGGTAAAATATAACTAATTACATATCACATTATGAAAGATCTGCCTTATTGCTGAATCTTGGCCTTGTCAGGCAACTTCAATAGTCCAAACACTGGAGAATGGGGAGGTGCCATGGAAATAAACAACTGTCTCCACAGGCTGTACGACTGTTCTGCAGTAAAACCCCCTGGCTGCTTTCCCTTCCACAGGCAAGACTAGAAAATTCTTCGCCGTCCTCTTCACCATTTGGAAGTAGGGAAACATTTAAAGCATGAACAAAACGGTCCAGTTTATATCCCTGGCCCTTTAGACATGTGAAAAATTAAAAATCACCTCCATTGTTAACTAATCCTCACATATATTTAATGACTGACAAGTATTTCATTTTGAAAAAAGGAGAAATATTCATCAAAGGAAGGAAGAAATGAATGAGGAGAGGCAGGAGAGAGGGCCAGCATCCAACAAACCGAGGCCAAACTGCAGGAGACATTTAATATCTGAGAGGACAAGGCTTCCCCATCTTGTTTCAGGTTTCTATTTCAGTTTAGCTACAAAACCCAAGACAGAAAATGATCTGATACCATCTCTGTGTGATCGACATGTGAGTTTAAATGCCATCTATATGCCTAGAATTCTCAAATGTGTATCTCTAGCTCATACTCCTCTCCCAAACTCCAGATATAACCCAAATCTCTACTGATCTCTCCCCACATCTTTCATATTCATGCCCTCCCCTAATTCATTTGATGGGAATTCCAACATTTCAGTGTCTTGGCCAAAAATACATGGAGTCATTTTTGAATACGCTATTTTTTAAGAGTCACAGCCAACATCCAAACTCTCAGAAAATGATATTGAATCTGCCTTAAAAATATATCCAGAACCCTACTTTTCTCACCTTCCCTGGTCATGGTCTTTACCACCATCATCTCTTCCCTGGGTTACTATGATAGGTTCCCTACATTCTCATTGCTCCCCACAGTCTATTCTCAAAACTATTCTCCATTCCAGAGAGAGCCTCTTAAAATGTGTATCAGGTCAAACAATGCTTCTCCTCTGACCCTGCAATGGTTCTCATCTCCCTCAGAGTGAAACCAGATCCTTTGTAATGGTCTGTGTGGCCCCATATGCTCTCCTTCCCCACAATTACTTTCATGAACCATCTCCTACCCCCTTGCTCCTTCTGCTGCAGCCCATCTGTCCTTCTTTCTCTTCCTTCAATACTCTGGACATGTTCCTACCTCAGGACCTTTGCACTGTCTGTGCTCCCTGCCTGGAATGCTTATACCTAGACAACTTCTTGAATAACCCTTTTACCTCTATCAAACAAATGTCGCCTTTTCTAACAATGAATACTTTAAATAGCAACTCTACCCTCTCTAGCACACCCTTATTTCACTTTTTCTTTTATTCACATTATGTTTCATTTTCTAATCATGTAATGTACTTATTTTTAATATATTTATGGTTTATTATCTGTTTCTACCAGCTGGACTAAACTCTATTAGGAATTTTTGTTTTGTTTGCTCTTTTATTTCAAGTGTCAAGAAATGTCCCTGACACATAGTATATGCTCTAACATTGAATAAATAAAGGTGAAAATAAGCCAGGTTTTGTCTGAGGAGAATAGAAAATTTCACAGCCGATGTCTGGCACCAGGGAGCAACCAACTAATGGAAAACTTACTTTTTGATCAAAGCAGAGACCAAGGCTGCTCAGCTCCAAATCACCAGCATGGGGGACTAGATCCTGATTTTAAAGCAAGCAGTCAGTAACTGAATGTGGAATGAAGTTTGGCTCTGCCAGCGATAGAAAGCTACTGATGGATGCCCTTGAGAAGAAAGGCCCAACGCAAAAAGCATTTATGAGAACATAGTCCTGTCGACCTCATGTAACAAAGAATGAAGAGAAAGCACAGGCTTCACATAAAGTAATCCTGTCTCCAATTGAACCTGAGCCTCGCTTGCCTTTGATGGCCTGGTCTAGATGCTCTTTTACAGTAACTTGTCATAGCTCAAAACCTAAGCCAGCAAAACACTGCATACTGAAAAATTCCATTTATATGACATTCTGAAAAAGGCAACCCTATAGTAACAGAGAACAGATGTGTGACTGCCAGGGATTGGGGATAAGGGAAGAACCTGACTACAAAAGGTATTGGAACTGGTCTGTTTTCTGTTTGTGGGGGTGATCATGAGATCTCTGCATTTGTTAACACTCACAGTACTAGGCACTGGAAAAAATGAATAGCACTGTATGTAACTCTTTAAAGTGACATTCCCCATTTACAAGATTACTGCTGATGCTCTGCTGAAATCTAAGCTGTAAGGCTACATGCTCATAAATTTGAAAGAAAGTGGAAGCTTACTGGTCCCTGGGCTCCTTCTGATGTTTGCACTGAGCATCTTCCGACAACCGGGGAGGGCTCCTCTGGGTCCAGATATTTACATTTGTCCGGTCATGCACTATTTGGCAGGAAAAAGTTCTGAGCATGTGTTTACTCTAAGGTATCATTTATTAGACTCATCCTGGCCTGTCACCTCCACATCTGTGCTGTCAGCGACCAAGTAAGGGAGGTACACAAACATCACACCTACTGGTCTTTGTTTTCACAACAGGCCTGCAGTTCACCGTAACTGCGTGAGACTGGACCTGCTTTCCCTTCTAAGACTTTGCTATTCATGATTCGATGACTTGTTCTTTTACAGGTGAACATATTTTCTTAGAGTACCATGTAATCCATCCCTACCCCACCCCCACCTTCCATTTTTTTCTACTCTAATCTCTGGTTCGGGTGGTATATTATTCATTTTCAAATCAATCTCCATCTTGGAAATTTTAAAGTTATCATATTAGTTACTTTGACAATACCTTATCTTTAATACGTATTTCACAGTTTACCATACACTTTTATATACGTGGCATCTTTTAATTTTCATGGTAATCAGTTAAATTGACAGGCAGGTAGTATCATTTCCATTTAAAAAATGAAGGCACAGAGATTCAAAGTGGTTCGGTAACTTTCTAAAGGTCACATGACCCATCAGAGGCAGAACAAGGACATGATTCCTGTTACACAGAAGGGGGCAGTAACCCCCATTTCTCCTGTGAAAAGTGAATTCTCATACCATTTTATGCGGCTCTGAAACTTACCAGCATATGATCATGTTCTTTTCCTCCTTGTCCTCTAACAGATTGGTAGGTACTAAGTTATGTAGACATTTGACTCAAACATCATAGAAATTCCATGTGCACTTCAACTCACAATACTGCGCTTGCATTTTTATTTTCTCTTAGTATATCTTAGTATCACTTACTGATTTTCTAGGCTACCGTATGGATTTTTCACAGATTGCATAATTTTAAGCCTACATGACATACCAACATGATATACCAAACAGTCTTAAGCACCTGTTTTTGGCATGTGTCTTTGACACTCTGTGAGGTATTTGTTTGGGAAGCTTGAAAGTCAACAAAGTTCTCACTGAAGCAGTTTCGCCAATAACACGGTGGCTCTTTTGCAGACTGTGTTAGAACCTCGTGCCTTCCACTGGAGCCTTGGATGCTCTGCTGTGTAGGGACGGCAATTGCTGTCACAGACAAATCTTCCAATAGGTAGCTACACACTCATGACACAACTACTACTTGCCATTTCCCAGTTACACGGTACAGTTCAGCCTTTGCCTAGGTTGTTCCCTCTGCTTGGATTGCCGTTCTCTCCCACTGGTTCTGGGAAGTTGCCAGACACCTCATCCACCTTATGGAGTGGACTCAGAGTGGGGACCTCCTATGCTAGATGCCGGGTATTATAGAAGACAGTGGACATTAGCCATTTGGGCAATGGAAGTTAATTAAGCCACAATGAGATGTCACCACATGCTAATTAAAATCACTAAAATTAAAATGATTAAAAAATATCAAGTGTTGGTGAGGAGCAATTGGCACTCTGAAACATAGCTTATGGGAAAGCTATAAAAACACTTCAGAAACTTCAAAAACATCTGGACAGCTCTTATAAAGTTAAGATCACCCACTCCATGCAGTCCCAAAATTTACTTTAGGAAATGAAAACACATGCTCACATAAAGATTTGCATATGAATATTCATTACAGTTTTATTCATAAAAGCCCCAAACTGGAAACAACCCAAATGTTCACTAACAAATAAATGGCTAAACAATGTTCTAGTAAAAAAAAAAAAAAAGAAGAAGAAGAAAGTGGTGGAGCAGCCAGATAGGTCCAACAGAAATTTCCCGCCTGACTGCCCACCCGTCTTACTGCCCTCTCCTTAGCTCTGTGTTGGCCCCGTGACCGTCACTGCGGGCTCCTGGTTTCATACTAACTCTGCCTTTTGGCTCCTACTCAAGCATCAACGTTCCCCAGGTACCAAGTCTCATCCTTCAGAGTTTGGTTCAAATACCAGCCCGCCCTCCCTCCCACACCAGCAGAAGCTTTCCTCTCTGCCTAGCCCATCTGAGCGGAATCAGTTGTTCTTAATCTGACCTCCTACGACCTCAGGCACATCAGCACTCATGGCAGTCCCCCGTGTTTTCATTACATATCCAGGATAGCACCTGATGCTTAGTTACCTCTCAGTAAGTGTTTTTGCTTCAGTAAATAAATAACTACTACTTACTCCTTCTTAAGAGTATTTTATGTATATTGATATACTAGAGAGGGAAGAAAAAAACTCCAATGAAGAAAAAATGTTGCCTGCAAAACAGGATAAATAAAACACTTCCTAAAATCCCCCATGAGAATTAATTTATAACCTTTGATTAGATATTTGAGTCATCCTAATCTGTGCATAATTTTCCCCCTACATGACATACCAGCATGATATACCAAACAGTCTTAAGCACCGGTTTTTGGCACGTGTCTTTGACACCCTGTGAGGTATTTGTTTGGGAAGCTTGAAAGCCAACAAAGATCCCACTGGAGCAGTTTGGTCAATAACAGGGTGGCTCTTTTGCAGACGGTGTTAGGGCCTGGGTCTCCCATTGGCGCCTCGGAAGCCCTGATGTGTAGGGACGTCACTGTCCCAGACAGGTATTCCAATAGGCAGTGCCACAGAACAGCACCTCTGTTCCAAAAAGGCAACAGTTCCTGTCCTCTCATTGATACAACTCACCTACGTCTGTCTTGACTGGTATCCTGGTAGTGTGTGTTCAGGTGTGTATGCGTGCACATGTGCAGATTTTGTGCCAAATGCGTTATCGGAGAAATACACACCTCCCTAGAATTTCAATTTTTATCAGTAATGTTGAAATATATTAGAAAAGAGAGCTTTATCCTTAGTCTTTTCTGTATTTTTACATGTAGGCATCTGATATCTTAGTAGTTTCTGTGGGGTCTGTCTCCTGAACTTAGATTTCCCTAGCTTTATTTTAATAACAAAACCCACCATTACCAGACAGTGAAACACTGTGAATACAAGTGATATTCAATTATAGGAAAGCTATCTCTCTGTCCTGAAACAAATCTCTCTCTCTTTCGCTCTCTCTTTTAAAGGCTCATTCTACAAATTTGTGTAAAGGTGTTTTATCTTAAATTTAATCTAACTCAATTCAAATAATGCACCGAAATTATGGGAAAGGAACACATAAAACTAGGTTAGTTGTTCAGGTTTATTTTCCTTTGGATATTCAATTTGGTTTAAAAGAATTGAATTCATTTGCCATGTTCTCTTTGGGAAGCACTGTGAGGAGTATAATTTAGAGCTGCTCTCGCTTTTGCAGGGCCTCCGCCAGACATAACGGGGGCTCACAATACACGTTCCTGCTAGAATGAAGCCTCTGTTCTGTCTGCCTCCCTGTGAATTGCTCCTTCAGACAGAAACTGCAATGAGTCAAAATTCTCCCCAAGTCAAAACTACTCCTTGGGAGTAAATTAGGTGTCTTTGGATGCTTAACTCTTTCAGACCCCAAGATACATTAAAAAAAGTCAAGTAACTTGATTCTATTATCAAAGTTGTTTAGTTAGCTAACGAGTAGTAGTTCAGCTCAGGATCTCCTCTGACTATATTTTTTCAGTATTAAAGTGCCTAATTTAACCTTTAGTAACAAAATCAAAATTCTTATCAAGTTGCTCTGCCTACTACTCTGAAGGTAGAAGTAGCTACATAAACTTGCTAAATGGCAGACTACCTCCAAAACAAAACAAAACATTCCTCCAAAGCCTGAACATCAACCTACCGTTCCGAAGGAACTGACTATGGTTTCATTACAGAGAGAAGACACACTGGCCTGGCCAACGACACGTGCTATCATGGGTACATTGACATTTTTCATTCCCTGTATAGCTTAAGGCTAAAAATAAAAAAAAAAACTCAGCCTTAAGAGGAATTTTTTTTAATGAACAGAAATGGCCTTCACTAAAGAATTTTAAATTAAATGACTCCTCTTCATTTCTAAAATAAAGCGGTGGGGAAAAATGACTGAATGAAGCAATAGTAAAAAGAGTAGTACTATAACTTTCTAGGGTTTGTAATTTTCCTAAAGAAATCCTAATTTAAATTGTCCAAGTCAAATGTATCCTCACCAGGAAAAATTCAGTAAGAAGGGAAATGGCAGAGATTTGGTAACAGGGGTGGGCAGGGGATGGGTAAGAATGCTGGCAGGTAGTTTAGAGGGTTGCAGAGAGGAGGGGCTGGGAAGAATCAGGGTTGTTAAGCACAGGGAATGAAAAAACTCATTCTTTAAGAAACTGAATATCACTTTTAGTCCAGGATAAATAGTGAGTACCAGAAATGCAATAGAGGCTTATTAAGTTTCTATTTCATGCATCTGAAGAAATTGATTTTCAGATTTCTGAGTCCATAGCTATCTGATCTTAAATAATGTCACTTTCCTGTGCACTAATGACTAAGATAAATGTCCTCAGCCCCAGCTATTTTGATCTAGTCATTTCCTTGTTTTTACTCTAACACGGTAATGGTTGGGGGTTCAATGCAAGAGAGATACTGCACTGGGATGAGTATCATTGATTTATACCTCTGACAGAGTTCCAGGGAGTAAATTATTAGGCACCTTTTCATCCTTCTGAGAACTTGTTCAGTTTCTTTAAACTCTTCATCAGTAAATGTGGGGGTGTATGTGTGTGCATGTGTGTGTATAAAAGCATCTAGTCCATAATGGGTTGTTATAATGTCTGCAGGTAGGACAACTCCAGAGAGCTACTGATGTGACCCAAAGCCTCTTTATCAGTAAGCTGGGCACAACTGTGACAGATCTAGTGAACTTGGCAAATGCTTTGTCCATAAACATAGCCAAAATTTTAATCCATCCTTCAGGGGCAATGGATTCAGCCTTGTCAATCCATTCACATTTAGCATATTAACAGGGCAGAAAAGGCAAGAAATTCTTTTAATAGAATCCGTTTCTCTCATTTTTAATATTGCCATGAAGAATCAAAAGAGTCTCATTTGCATTTTCCTGCTTCACACAGTTCTAGTACTAGATGTGGAATAGGTGTTACAAGTTTGTTTCTTATAAATAGCTATTGTGTTTAGCCTGTATAAAAATATTCAAAATGCCAAGTCTATTAGTGCTCTTAGTATAGTTTCCCCCTTTACCCTCGCCAGATATGAAAGAGTAACCTTGTCATCTACAGACCTTTTCAATTTAATTTTAAGTCACCATTAAACCATTTTCATCCATACTCTTCTCTTAGGAGAATAATCCCTTCATATTCTTCAAAATTCCAATAACAAGAATGTTATAGAAGTCTGGTTTATAAAATGTAAAGCATGAAATGAAGCTTTCTTCTATCTGAAATAGCCATTGAGAAACTGCAGACATGTTTTTCTGAAAGAGCCTATGCATGCCTCATTTCATAATATTCAAGGGAAAATTCCTATGAATTAATGCAGTGATAAATATTACAGATATAGCCTCTAGATATATAGTAACATGATGTTTCTAATTAAGATGCAGCAAGATTCTCAAGCACAAAATTATTTTTTATTAACAGTCAGAATCAGAGCCACTTGTGTTAAAGATTTTACTCGCTACAGCACCAACCCATTTCCATTGAATATTTTCAGTAAACGCTGACTAAATATATTTTTTTAGCAAGTAATGAAATTATGGAGTGAATCTAGTTGAAATAACAGATTTGTTTTTAGTGTTGTAAGTCAGTGAGTAACAGAATTTTTCACTCAATTTTGTTGTTGTTTAGAAGTTCATGGGAAATGAAAACAAATAAAAATTTAAAATAACTCTAGTGCTAACAGTTTTATAAAATCCAATTCACTAGGAAATGAAATAATTTTTAGCTTTTAGATTCACTGTTAAGCTACTAAAAGTTATCCTAAATTAAATCAGTGAAGTAGCCAACAAATATGTATCAAACGCCTAGTTTGTGTACAGCAGGATGGTAGGAATTGATGTTGTATTGTTTCTGAATGGAAACCTACTTCAGATTCCCCAGGATGGTTTTAGTTTACCAGATAGAAGACACGTAAGTACATTTGGGTTGGATACTTTATTCTTATTACTACAAAGGCTGCCTTGATGAATAAAAAGTTAATACAATATGTCAGTACTAAGGCTCTCTCCTTTAAAAATGTGTTTTCTATTATCACACCTACAGGGAGAATGAGGCGAGCAATAATAATATTTTAGACCTAAACAGTGATACAACTTTTATTTCTACTTCATTATTGCCTTTGTGTGTGTGTGTGAAGATATAAGTAGACTTGTATAAACTCCTCTTCTTAGCCCGTGCTGAATAAGTTAGGATCTGCTCAGGTATTCTCATTTCTACCTTATTTTCCCCTTTGATTCATTAAGAACTAAGTAATTATAAGTTGCAAGTGGATAAACAAAACTATGTCTAATGAAAACTTTAAAAGTTTAGACTCTGCCTGTCACATGATAATTCCTATGCTATTAGCAGAGAGTAAGCCAGGGTGTATTTAAACTTTCTTGTACTTAATCACACAGGCATCTAAAACGTATGGGGATAACGAGCTAAATTTGTAACTGGGCTATGCCAACCGGACTAGCAGTATTGGCTTCGAACGCCTAGACCAAGTTTAAGGGAAACTTTCAGAATTAAAAAGGGGTAAACAGACGCACCCCTTAAGCCTACTTCTACCCTGTTCTGATTTACTATTTCTCAAACACATCATCTACTATTTCCACAATTTTTATTATAGCTGTGCACCACCTGAATATTTCTTTAAATTGACTCCTTTACAAAACTTAAAATACCAAAGTTACCTTCATCCTAAGCAATATCTCTAAAATCATGGTTTTGATGTGTTCGTTTTTTTAAAAAATATATTTAAATAAGAACATAACTACTAGAAATACTCATCTCATAAGAAAATTACAGAAAGAGGGAGCAGATTAGTGGCTGCCAGGGCTTAGGGACGGAAAGGAGGAGAGCAGTAGCTATGGCTATAAAGGGATACACGAAGGAGCCTCGTGACAGAACTGGTACGTCTATTGATTGTTGTGGTTGCAGAGACGACACGTGGTGAAACTGCACCGACCAAACACACACACACACACAGTTAGAAAAGTTGGTGAAATCTGAATAAAGTCAGCAGACTGGATAATCATCAGTTTCCTGGTTGTGATATTGTACTGTAGTTAAACATGACATCACCATGGGGGAAACTGGATGAAGGGTATACAGGAACTCTAGGATTTCTTACAATTAATTCATGTAAATTTCTTACAATTGCATATCAATTTATTACATCAAAATAAAAAGTTTTAAAAAATACAAGGTACTCCATTAAACTTGAGTTTCAGATAAGGAATGGGTAGTTTTTTAGTGTAAGTATGTCCTATGAAAGATCCGGGGCCTGTTTACGCTAAAGAGATATTTATTGTTTTTCTGAGATTCAAGTTTGACTGGGAATCCTATACCTCATCTGACAATTCTACAACTAACCTAAGACCTAAAGTGGGAGAAGAATCTGGCTGTGTAGACATACGGCAAAAGAGCATGATACGCAGGTGGAATCACATGTGTGAGGAACACGAGACAAGAGAGCACTTGGTATATTTATGGAACTCAGTGTAGCCTTGTGAACAAGGCAGGAAATAGAACAATATGAGAAGCTGCAAGATTCTGGGGCTTCTGTGGCACCCCTTAAACTGATGAGGGATGTGATCACTGTCATGTCTATTGCAGCTCCAAAGTCCCTCATGATCCTGTGCAACAAGGGAGCCACTCAGACCTACATGAGGCAAGGCGAGGCCAACTCCTGGGAAAATATCTCTTATTATTCCATACCCTTTTCAATGGAGAGAATAAAAAACAAATAACTATGTCAGTGAAGTAAAAAAATTCTAATCTCAGTAGCTCCCTAACCTATCCAGTGTATATTGGTAGTGTCTGCATCCCCCATGCTACTGCAGAAAAAAGATGAGCTCTTGCCTCACCCTACCCTAGAAGAGTTGTATAGTCGGTAGCCCTTCTCTTCATATCTGAAAGCTTCAGTTTCCCCCTTTTGTATAGTACAAAATCTAAGGTTCTCTCCAGATCCTGTGGTCTATGATTTCTCTACACATCCTGCTGTACACTCCATACACCTTACACTAGGGCCAAAACAGAAGATATTAGAATAGAATTGATGCAAGCAATTACCTTTCGGTTTCATCTCCTACTCACTAATGAATATGATGAGATGCATCTATTTCTACAGCAGTAGCATTAAAAATTATTTAAGTCCTACAGTTACTCTGTGGTACTCATGCTATCAAGAATACAGAATGTTGACCATTTTCCCCTAACTTTTTGAAAACAGAAAACATCAGCAATTATATGTTGGGTCATTACAAAAATAAGTTGTATATGCATTAGGGAAAGAACAGAGTTGGATTTCGAAATCTGGCTTTGACTCCTGGCTCTGTCACGTGGCAGCCAGGAGAATTTGGGTTAAGTCCATTCACCTCTCCAAACACTGGATTCCCCATCTGTAAAGTGGGCATTATTCACACCCGCACAGCTGACTCAGGGAGAAACTGCAAGGTTGCCTGGGAAATCATGCACAAATGGAAGGCACTGTCCTCAACAAGTCTGTACGTCCTCAGCCCTGCAGACCTGTAGGCGCAGCAAAGTCTTGGGAACTGTTCAGGCAAAAACTGACATTTCAATTCCTCCAGCGGTTTTCTGAGAACCCTTGTCAGGTCTCTAAAGAGCTGGACATGATGCTTTTCTTACCTAAATCCTAATTTTGAAATACTGTAGAGATATATTTTTTAAATGTTTATAGTTATATTAGGTACTTTCTCTTAATCTATAGTAAGAATACAGTTTATGGATTTTATTCTTTAAGAAATGAAAATAACCTTGAAAGCATTCATCAATTTTTTTCCAACAAACTGCAGATAAAAACATTAGGCAGTCTTACTATTATTCTTTGACAATAAACATTAAAAATATTAAGTTCATTGTAAGAAAAACATCAATTTTCTCCAATTTCTTTTTACCATCACTATTTTTTAAAAAATTAAAAGTTAGAAAAAATCAAAACAGACTATCAAGTTTAATGGACCCGATTTTGCTAAATTTAGGATAAATATTTGCAACGCATTTAAGCCATGTTTACTACACAGTCTCTGATTTTACACATAAAATATTTCCACCCAAAGCTTCATTAATTCATTCACATAAAAATGAATGCAGCTTATACCATCTGAGACATTGTGTCATGACGGGCAAATGTGGGTTGTGATGTCAAAAGGAGCCAGGCTTTAAGCTCAGCTTTCCCACTTTCTTGTTTCCCTGAGTTTTAGTTCCTTAACTGCAGAGGTATTGTGAGGTTAAACTGGGAGGAGGTTAAACACAATGATATACGTAAAGCCTCTGGGGGTCCCGCACAAGTGCTTAGTGAGTGGCCACTACTGAGCTGTCATGAGTGTAATTGAGGGTCTGACTTTGGAATCCAGCAGGGCTTCATTTGGATGCAGTGCTTACTAGGTAAACACCTTTAGACAAGTTGGTTTGGCTTTCAGAACTTTCACTTGTTTTGCTGTCCAATGGGATAATAGTATTTGCAGAGTTTGGAAGATTAAGGGACATAACACATAAAGCCCGTCTCCTATAAACTTCACCTACAGCGAGACCATACTGCAATTCCTCCATCCTACTGTTGATGGGCGTTTCCGGTGTTTATATTTTGAGGTTATTACAAAAATTGCCGCTATGAACATTCTCATAATGTTCACATGTATTTTGCTGCATATAAGTATGCATTTCTGTTAAGGATATACCCAGGAGTAGAATTACTAGGTCATAAGATATGTATAGCATAGTGATGGACACATAGTAGATGATCATTAAATGACAGCCAGTAATATAATTTGATACTGGTGGCAAAATGGCAAATACTTGACAAAAAGGGCAAATAATTGGTGGAGAAAGAGGATGACAATGTCAAATGTATGCGCATGTAACATTACAGTCCTGAAGTTCACACCATGGTCAGGCCATCTGCAGTACCAAACCAGTAAGTAAGCTCCAGTCTACCTGACCCACATAGGTGTCCTTTCTGGAGGACATGAGAGCTTTAGACTATGGTGGGCCCCTTGCAAACAGCGACCATTGTTATATCCAGGAGTATGATGGCAGAGAAAATTTAAGTTACTCATGATTTCCAATACATCAAGTAGGGTGCCAAAATCATTCTCCAGGAAATTAATCCTCTCTTGGTGTCTGTATAATGTTAAAATCATACCTACAAAAGAAATATTCGAGCAAACTTGCTGGTTAATGCTCCATCTATAATTCTATTGTCTTGCTGATTTACATTACAAAACAAAAGCAGTTTAGTAAAAATACTGCTGCATGTAGAGACAGCCTTACCCAGCTTGCTTGCTTTCCTTTCCTTAACTTTATTTATATTTGACAATCTAAAAAGCTCCTTACTTTGACTAGGGCTGAGCGCCACTCCCTGGAATCATTTCCATTCTGACAGGCGTGGCACCAGGGCCCACAGAGGAAAGGTGGCTGCGATGGCTGGTCGGGTAAAGCTTGAGAAGTCGAGCTGCCAACACCACTGCTTAGTTCTGAAAGAATTAGTCTTTTAGAAAATTAGAACCAGAAGGGATCTCGCCTGTCATCACCAAGCCTAACACTGTGTCAATATACGGGAATGAAGTTCAGAGATGTAAACGACCAGGCCACAGCCTCAAGTAGGTAATAGAGCTGGGGCTGGAGCCCAGGTGCCCGGATTACCCAGCAGATTCTTTTTCTATTCAATTACATAGAATAACTATGTAGGGTAGAACTCATTAATAAAGTTTGGGCAGATGGATAAGAACAACAATGATGATAAAATCAAGAAAAGTTTTAAGAGTAATAACCTCACATTTCTTCAACTTTTTCGCCTGCCAGGCCCTGGAGTGAGGACTTGACGTACCTGATCTCCCTTAATTCACAGAACAATCCCACTGATTGGCATTACAATTACTGCTGTTTTCAAGAGGAGGAAAAGAATTAAAAGGATTTCAAGGAATTTGCCCAAGGTCACAGACACAAAAACAGGCAGAGCCAAACTGATATCCAGTTCTGTCTGACTCCACTGAGGGACTCTCAGCCACTTCCTAGTGTATACTAATATTTGCGGTTAGATTCTTAAATCAAGTAGCGTATAAAGCACCTCTCCTACCTCTATCATCACTTACACTTGAAAACATGAACATTCCCTGAACAACATGGGTAAAAACGTAGGTGCTATTTGCTATCACTGGCGAAAAAATAAATGAGCTTCTGGAAATTTGGTGAGCACACCAATCGTCTCCAATCTTGGAAAATGTAGGTCTGAGGATGCATGTTAGCTTTGCACTAAAAAAGATGACATTCATTTAAATAAAATGGAAGGTTCTTGCTCTATAATGTTCCAACTCCGCAACAGTCACCTGTCATTAACTCAGCACGTAACTCTTTCACTCGGGCTGAATAATGTCTGGAAAAGGCAGTTAGACTACTTACACATTCATACCCATATTGGGCCGGAATTCATTTTTTTCAACCACTGAACACTTATTCCTTATGGACAGAAAAGGGAAGGTATGAGTGAAATCTGTATTGAGGAAGGAACTATTTCCCCAGGACAGTTCAAAATAGGTGGAAAGCACTATAGTAATTTCCTCACAATTGCATAGTTCCCTTGCTTATTAAATTTTGAAGAGGTTATCAATGTGGAATATAACCTAAAGAGTTTATGTTTCATAACTTTACTTTATTGCTGAAATATTTATGCAAATATCAGTGTAGGAAGATGCTGCCAGATGGAAATGCAATAGTTGTGGAATTCTTCCTGGCATTTCTGACAGAATATATAATACTGAATCGCTTTATGCTAATGTTTTGCAATGGAATACATATTTTATAGCTACTTTGAAATGCAAATTTAAAAGATTTGAACACTTCAGAAATCATGCCAATGCAAAGTAAACTAATATAAAAAGTAGGAGTTAGATAGATAAATTACAGCAGTGCCATATCAACTGTATTTTGGTAAAAGTAATGAGCCATGTCTTTATAGCCTTTGTGTAAATACACTTTAATATTTAGAAGTAAAACTGTGTTTTGGTAAGATTAATGTTAACTGACTTCAAGATATATGTGACATCTGTCAAACCCGTCTTCTGAGAGGTACACCCAGGGATACTTGACTTCCTTACTCCCCTTCTTCACACTAATTCCCATCACTGATAGCATCTGTGAAGAAGGGTGTGTGGTATCTTTGTTGCACTCAGAACTGAATGGAAATTTTGAGGCATGCATCACAAGTGGGTTTGAGTTATGAGAGGATTAAGGTTTTATTATTATTGAAGATCATCAAGTCTGAAACATAAGTTTCTATAACTTGTCAATCAATTTTATCTCACTACTTTTTAATAACTTGTAAGAATCAATACAATATCCTAACCCTGTCATTTCTTAAAATTTTGGTTAGAAACTCAGTGTTTAAATACTAAACACGTTGTTTTAAAGATACAAGAAAGCACAATCTTCTCACTGAGTACTTTGAACAATTCCTTCCTTTCAAATTGGAATATATTTCCTACAAGGATTTTGAATAAAATAGCATCTTGTTTTGAAAGGCCTAGTTGTTTCTGACAATGCCTTTCTTGTTATTCTCATTTTTAGAGATATTTTAACACCAGTCATGAGTCAGGGATTAAATCTGAGCAAGAAAAAGGAAATTGAGATTCTCATGGATGATTAAAATTATAAACCCAAAGCTTGATTTAAAATAACTATTTTGGTTAATTTAAGGTCCAAAATACCTGGAACACTTATTTTCTTTTGCTTATTCCTTCTTAGTCTCAGCAAGGATGTTAAAAACAAAAACAAAAAACATCAATGCCAGTGGACTTTTTTGCAGACAGTAGACTATTCAAATCCAAGAAACACCATGTTGCTGAATTCAGTATAACAAAGTGAATTATACTATTTGGCCATTACAAAATGCTTTACTAGTCATTATCCCATACATTTTTTATAAGTACTACAGTAGGCAGGTTTTCACAGTGGGAGAAACAGACTCACAGAAGTTAATCGGCTAGCCAAGTCACACATCCAGAGAATGCTGCTGCTAGTTTCTGTGATAAACTTTGATACTTTAGGTTTGGCTTGACTACATGATGAAATTGTGAGCTGGAATGTGTCAGTGTTGGTTTCACTCTGCTCCCTCTCACCAGTTCTTTAGAGCAGCTGCTGCCCTCTGGTCCACCTTGTTTTAGCTCACTGGAGGCTACAGATGCAGAGCTGTTTGCTATGTACAGTATACTGTGTGCAGTACGGTTGTATAGTACTGTACATACCTACTACGGACTACAGATGTGGGTTGTGTGAGGTATATGTATTTGTGGAGGACAGAGACTGTGAGGAAATCTCATTGGGTCATGAAGCCAATAAGGTGTGGAGCTATGGGAAAACCGAGGGAGGAACAAATTAATCCCCCCATCCAGCTTCACTGGAAGCCCTGACCACCACGGTGAGTGGACCTCTGCCCAGCAGGATTTCTTGGCTCTTAGGCCCAGAACTCAAAGTGATCGTGCATTTGCAAACCTGAATCCGATATAAGGGTTTTATGTATTAACAAAAGCACTAGTGCATGCATTGAAGTTTTACACAAAAACTTACTCATGCCACTGAATATCTGAGATACATCTACTAATACCAATGACCGTACCACACACACACCTATTTACCTCACTTAGAAGGGATGCTCTGGGTGGTTATTTTTCACCATAAAATTACTATTCTCTACAACACACAAACCCAACCTAATCAAAAATGAATCATGTGGCTCCCAACACATTTGAGGTAAATTAGGAATCACCATCTGGCAGAGAGCTTCTCTTCTTAAAATTGCTCTCTCCTTTTTTAATTAAAATGTGTTTTAATTAAAAATAGGCATGTCAAGAAGCACTGTATATCAATTACATGACTGACAATATGCTTTCATTTTTTTCTAAAACATATGAACCACAAACGGAATGTCATGGTTTCTCTCAAGAGAAACACTTACAGAGCACAGAGAGGGAGGGGATCGCCACCGGAAGCCAGTTCAGCCTTGTCAAAATTCCACTAAATCTTTTCACGAATGTTTTATTGACTTAAAAGAAACATTGAAAGGGTATTTACTGATCGTTTTTTGATGCAACTAATGGAGTTTTTCAATCATTCCACACTATTAATGTTCAGGCCCAGTCTCCTCTTAGTGATGCTGGAATGTTTCCAGACCCATTATTTACATCACTGTGGTTTTCTTTCTTTAAATTTTTTTTCCCAGTACTTGGTTTTGTCTTGTAACCTGTTTTTATTATTTTTCTTTACCTTATGTAACTTGAATTTAATATTTTTCTTCAGGAAACTTTTATAATTTTAGAATATTTGATATTTACAGAAAAACTGTGAAGATAGTAACAGAGTTCCCATATATCCCATGCCCAATTTCCTTTACTAGTAACTACTTACATTAGTAGGGTTCATTTATCACAATTCGTAGACCACTATGGATACATCATTATTAGCTAAAGTCTATATTTTATTCAGAGTGTCTTAGTTTTCAGCAGGATGCCACTTTAAACTTAGTTGCCATGTTTCTTTAGGCTTCTCTTAGTTGTGACAGTTTCTCAGCTACTCCTCATTTTTCATGACCTTGACAGTTTTAAAAATGACTTGTCAGATATTTTGTTATATGTCCCTCAAATGTAGGGTTCTTCAGGTTTCTCCACTGTAAAGTTACTCTTTTTCCCCTTTTTCATACTTTTCCATTTTATTATAGAATTGCATTAGAAACCAAGATGCAATTTAATTTTTTGTATGTATATATGTATTTTTAAATAACCCACCTTGTTTTAAAATAATTTTAAGCCTTATTAGAGTTATTTTTCCAAATAGCAGCAAATCTTTATTTTAAAAAATTAAGGAATTGGTATAAACATTGAAATTTTACCCATAAAAATAGAAACACCACTTGACAATTTATAAATATGCTTCTTTTTTCTATTCTACATAGAGTCTGCAATACACACACACCTTCATTGCATAGATTTAGCATGCACTGTGTTTATCGTAACAAAAGTAGCATCCTATCTACAGCATTGCCCAAGCAATATGAGGTAGATTTAATTTTTATTAGAAATATTCCCTCCCTTGGGGAAGAAGTATATACTCCCATGGAGTAGAGTATATAGTTCCTGCCCCACTGACTTTGGACTTGGCCCTGTGATCTCCATTGGCCAATGGACTAAGAGCAGATGAGACGCAAAAGAAAGTTTAAAATATGCTTCTATGGTTTTAAATGTACTCTTACTCCTGTGAATTGCCATAAGACAAACATGCCTTAGGGAGCTGCTGGTCCGAGAAGAACATGATAACACATGGAGCAGACACAGACTCAATTCTAAGGCTGAAGCCAAGTTCTGCTGGCCAACAGCTTGAAAAAGGGTCTTCCTGCCTGTCCCGCACTCCTGTGATCAGAAAAAATAGATACTAATTGTTAGAAGCACTATTTTTGGAGTGTTTTTTTAACATGGCATTATTGCAGAAATGGCTAATTAAAATAAAAGCAATATTTGATACTTGGTGTCTTAGAATATGACTACTCAACACACAAAATATACTGGGGTAGTAGTGTGGTTAAGTATACTGGAATTAGATCTGGGTCCAAATCCTTGCTAAGCCACTTGCTAGTTAAGTCATGGGCAAGTTGTCTGACTTCACTAAGCTTAGCCTCCTCGTTTCCAGAATGGAGATAATAATAATGTCTATTTCATAGAATGTTATAAGAATCAAGTGAGATCACTCTTGTAAAGGGCCTAGCACAGGGCTTGGCAAAGAATAACTGCTCACTAAATGATGGTTGTTTATATTAGTTGTCAACTGGAAGTTGAAAACTAATTAACACTTACTGTATTCCAAACTTTTTACACTACATAAAATATTTTTAATTGTGGAGGAGAGGCAACTTAGTGAGAAGTACGAAGTTTTGAGCTGTTTTTATATTGCTTGAATAGATACAATAAGTAATCTGGAAAACCAGGGTTGTTCAGCTTTTAGGAAAATTGCTTTAGTGAAAATATGACTTATTTATAGTCAGAATTTTAATTGTTTGCCTGATTACTTCTGAAGTGTTTGAGGATTTAAAAATTTCATTTAAATCAGTTTTTACATCTCTGGTAATTACAACTACCTAGTTAACTTATATTATAAGGAACTGATATTAAATACAGACAAACTTAATTCTCTTTTCTGTCCAAATAATTATGTCTTGAATTGATAGAGATTGAAGAAAATAACCATTTTCAATGTCTACTATCTAGTCATTTGACAACATAAGAAGCATTCTGAAAAAAGAAACAGTGTAGCCAAATTTATATCCAAATAATTCCACTAAATTGCTTAGTTATCAAATGGCAAAGTCAGCAACCTATCCAAAAGTGATTGTCTTTTTTTTTTTTAAATTTGAGTAACAAAAGTCAATTTTATAATCTTTTCAATCTGGCTGGATGCAATGCCAAAGTGAATGTTGTATAATGAAAACAGGTTTTAAAAAAGGAAAATTGAATCAATAATTTATTATAAGTAATATACTAAAAAAGTAAACATATTTCTTATACTATATGTTGAATAGTATTTATTTTGAAGTAGACTATTTTAAATTGTTGACTTGGTAAAGCAAAGTTTGCTATAACAATTCTTTTGGTCCAGGAACAACTCTGAATTCTCAATGTATTACATTTCAGCTGGAAATTGAAACTTAGATTTATCTAAATCATGGATACTGGAAACTTATACATCTTTGAGATGAAAATTATAAAATAAATAGGTGGTAACTTTTAAAATGTATTCTTCAGAAGAGTTCTAGGTTGTTCCATATGTCTTCAATTCCCAGCTAGAGAGAAGTTGACAGGCTTTGACCCCATTCTGCTCCAGCCAGCAGAAAGACGACTGAAGTCAAGTTCAAGAGGGCCTGCAGTTGAAGCAAAGCTGGGCCAGTCAGCCTAACTCCCATGATCAAGAAATAATAAAAAGAGCACCTTTATTATTATGGCTGCTATTAGTCATGTACCCCCAAAATAATATTTAAAATTATACATTCCCTTATATTTTTAAAATTGACATCTTAAATTTTTCATCATAAGTTTAAATACTTCTGAAGAATGTGATTCTTGGCCTATTATATACACTAATCTTTTAAAATCAAGTTGATTTGAGTAGTATGGACATTTTGATGATGTTAATTTTTCCAATCCATGAACATAATACATGCTTCCATTTGTTTGTGTCTTCCTTAATTTATTTCTTTAGTGTTGCGTAGTTTTCTGAGTAAAACTACCTTGATTAGGTTTATTAATAAGTATTCTATTTTTCTTGTTACTATATCAAATGGGTTTTTTCCCCTGATTTCTATTTCTGATATTTCGTTGTTGGTGTACAAAAATGCCTTTGATTTCTGAATATTTACTTTATATCCTTCTGTTTTGCCAAATTCACTTATTAGGTTGAGTAGTTTTTTTGGTAGAGTCTATAGGATTTTCTGTGTACACTATCATGTCATCTGCAAACAATGACAGTTTCACTTCCTCCTTTCCAATTTGGATGCCTTTTATTTCTTTTTCTTGTCTAATTTTCTTGTCTTGTACTGTGGCTAGGACCTCCAATACTATGTTGAATGGAAATGGTGAAAGTGGACATCCTTGTCTTGTTCCTGGTCTTAGTGGGAAAGCTTTTAGTTTTTACCCATTGAGTATGATGTTGACTGTAGATCTCTTGCATATGGCCTTTATCATGTTGAGGAATGCTCCCTCTATTCCCACTTTGCTGAGTGTTTTTATGATAAATGGGTGCTGTGCTAAGTGAAATAAGCCAGGTGGTGAAAGACAAGTACCATATGATCTCACCTATAAGTGGAACCTAATCAAACAAATAAAACAAGCAAGCAAGCAAAATGTAACCAGAGACATTGAAATTAAGAACAAACTGACAGTAAGCAGAGGGGAGGTGGAAGGGGATAATGGGGGAAAAGGGGGAAGGGTTTTCAGGAACATCTATAAAGGACACATGGACACAACCAAGGGGGTTAGTATTAAGGGTGGGAAGTGGGGATGGCTGGGGATGGGGGAGTTGTAGGGGGCAAATGGAGACAGCTGCACTTGAACAACAATAAAAAATGTTTTAAAAAATAAAATCAAGTTGAAACATCACTTTGAATTGGAATTAATGCAATTAATCACTGAATGATTTGATATCAACAATCATCAGTTTTAATATATATTTAAATAGAACTTCTGGTGTGGATGTTGAAAGTCACAGGAGACCATTGTCACTACCCTGAAAAGCAAAATTTTTCTGTAAATGCATAATGAAATGAGCTACAAAGAAAGCCAGACAGGTTATAAAGATGCCTAAATAAAGTAAACTCCAGAAAGAAGCACACCCTCATGAGAAAGAAGAGACTATGGCTTCTCCCATAGAGAAGAGTAAGAAGAGGCTAGCTACACACTGAACAAATATTGGGCAGCTGTGTGTGGGATGACATGATGGATTATGACCCTAGGACCCCCATTCACTCTGTAAAGATGCACCTACCTACCATCTTTGACCCACAGGTCTTTACTGAGTATGGGGGGCGCAATATGACTAAAGCTAGGTGTCAGAGAAGGAAAGCTGAGAAAGATCTCCTCTCCCAGGTGCAAGCCTCTTTCAAAAGGTGGAGAGTGATGGGGGCCGCAGGTGGAGAGCTGAGAGAAATAAATCAGAAGGGCTCCAAACTTTCAACTACCCAAGACTAACAGCTGGGCAGAAGAGCCGAGAGAAACTGGTTCAGGGCTTTCCAGGTCTTCATAGAACATAGAGCAGTGGCACTCGAAAAGCTGGGGGAGGGGCAGGCAAGCCAAAAGGCATCTCCCCAGGTGCAGAAAGCAGCATCAGGGCCAGACATTGAAGAAAACTCCCCAGTGACGCAAAACCATGCCACCTGGGCTGTAACTATGATCACTCATGGTTGCCATATTTGAAGGTTGAACTCCGAAGCACGAGAAGGTTTCTGGAATCTGCGATGCTCTCACACCAGGTCCTGTCAGAAGGAGAGTTGGGATAATGACTTCAAACTGTGTGAAGCCAGTGGTGGTGAGCATAATCAAACTACAGGTGTAAAAAACACCCAAATCTGTTCAAATAGAGTTCAGCTTGACTGAGTCCCCACCGTAGCAGCCTGATAGAAAAGGGGATTCCCCTTTTGAGAGCTAAATATTTTCTTCAGTCGATATTAATATCTTACTCAAAATGTTCCTCTTAACAAAAATTATAATGTACACAACAGGGCAAGAAAAAGTGACTCATGGTCAAGAGAAGAAACAATCAGCAAAAGCATATTCAGGGATAGCCCAGAGGTTGGAATTTTTAGAGACAGAGGTGAAAATAACTGATAAAATGCTAAAAGATTCAGAGTAAAAGGCAGACATAGTAAACAGATGAGGAATTCGACATTTTGTTTCACCTATAGAATTCCACCTGAACTTAATGTAAATTTTATACTTGAAAATCCTTTTACTACTATTCGATCTTATTTCTTTTATAAAATATGAATGCATTTTTAGAATTTATTTCCTGTGTCAAGGCTTTAAGTATTTGAAATTTGTTCTAGTTTTAATTATCATTATAATTATTAGCAGTGCATACTTTATTTAAACAACATAAATACATTACACATTTTGACTGATAATTATTAAAGGTAAAATTATTTTTATTAGAATTGCATCATATACTGAGGTGAATCCATCTATTTTCTATTAGTTCATATATCTTTGAATGAGTAGTAGCTAAGTGGGATGGGAGTGTTTGCATCAATTTTATTCCTACTTATGTTTATATTTGTAAGCCTGAGAAATTCTATTTATATAAGTAGGTGAGAATGAATAAGAATTCAGTTCTAGCAATGGTGCTCAAGTCTCTAAACCCCTTCTACATTATATTCTTGAAATTAGTCTGTCATCAAATAATTGTCACTTGACAACTGGATTAGGTCATTCTTCAATTTCATTGAAATCAAAGAATTGGGAAGTACCTGACTTGCAAAATGATTTATTACCTAGTCATGAGAATCAGTCCCCTTCTCCAAATCAGTGTCAATATTTTATATCCTGGAGGTTTTTACACCCTGGACAATGCAGCATATTAAATTTGGGGTGGGTGAAAAATCTGCTTCCTTTTTATTTTAAGTGGAAGAAGGGTGGTTATGAAAGAAAAAGTGGGAAAGGAAAAATAATCTAAAGTATGTCCTCAGGCAGATCAGTTCTAGAGAAAAATTTAACAGGAAGTGGAAATTCTGAGACTTTTTTCTGTTAAAATCTATCCATGCCCTTATATGCCTTGGAAATCTTTGTGGACCCTGGTTTGAATACCATGGGCTTAAAATATCCATTAAATAAGTTCACCTATGAATGTATGCCTTTCTATCAAACTGTTGCCTCAGGGGACTTTGTTCTTATCTCAAATAAATGAAACTGCTTCCTGCAATGCAGTTTCATGTTTGAAGATGTTTAGTAGAAACCCAGAAAACCGCTCCCTATGGAGAAAAACTTCTTATTATGCTGCACTTCGTGAGGAAGCTTCTTGAAAAAGTGGCTCTGAAGAAGGAGGTGATGCGTGTGACCTGGGATAAGATTTCTTTCAAGCCTGTTGGCAGAGACTAACACCAGTGCTTGCTGATGTGGAAAACAAGGAGTTTCTTTCTTTACCAAAATATCAAAAAATAATGTGTAATCTAGAATCACAGTGTTGCCATCTGAGTAAAGAACATCGAGACTTTTTTTCTAATCCCATTTTGCTTGGCAAAGACAGCTTTCATAATTTTTAATATGTCAGAAGGCTTTGAATAATAGTTTCTAAAAGGGGATCATAATATAATAGTTTTCGACTAGGAATGTATAGAAGAGATGAAAACCACCAGTGAGCTTCCTTTGATGGTGTCATCTGACTGCCTGTGAATGGCCATGGGACCTACCAATACCTCCACAGCATGCTACAACATGTTAGAAGTGTCCTCAATACTGGGGATAATTGTGTCATTGGATTGAGGCCCTACACGTCACCTATCACCTATAAAAGCAGCATTTTCCAGAGTACATGGAGTCAAAGTTCTACGATTAGTACGGCTTCCTTTGCTTGGAATTGCAATATGCACTATGTAGATTCTTCAAGCACAGCCTTCCTCATTGGATGAAATTAAAATGTAGGTAATATGCCAGAAAGCTAAAAATGAGTCTTCTTTACCTTAAAATAGCAATAGCATTCAATATATCATCAGGATGTTCAGATAAAAGACGTTCCTTCTGCTTGGCTAGATTCATATTAGTGCCGCCTGGTCAAAACTGCCACATCTCCTGCCTGGATTACTTGCAATAGCCTCTAAACTGGTCATCCTGCTTCCATTCTTGGCCCCAGATCTATACTGTACATGGAAAAGTTCAATCACTTCACTTCTCAAAACCTTCCAATGGTTTCCCAACTCTAGTAAAAGCTAAAATCACTGTAGTGGCTTACAAAGTCCTATATAATACCATCCACCATTACCTCTGATCTCACTTTGTACGGTCTTCCTGCTAACGCTCTCTATCAGCCACCTGAGTCTTTGCTGCTCTTTTATCATGCCTTGTATGCTTCTGCCTCAGAGCCTGTGCCCTTTTTTCCTGTGTCTGTGACAAGATTACAGAGGTATCAGCGGAATTCGTCCTCACCTCTCAAGTTTTAACTAAAACACACCTCGCTGAAGCTTTTCCTATCCTCTCTATTTAAGATTCCAAACTCGTGCTCGCTTCGGCAGCACATATACTAAGATTCCAAACTCTTTGCCTGCTTTAATTTTTTAGCACTTTGCATTTTAATATTACCTATTTAAATTATTTATTTTCTGTTGCCTGACCCACTCTAAAAATTTTTTACCTTGTGAGGACAAACTTTTGGGTCTGTTTGTTTACTGCTGTATCCTTAACACCTAAAAAAGCTCCTGGCACAGAGAGGGAGCTCAACAAATACTTGTCAAAAGCAGGCTGCTAGAGAGAAAGCATTGTGGTTTCACCATCAATGGTAATGAAGATGAGACCAAAGGATATGTAAAGTTTTATGGGTGCTCTTTGACATTTTCCAACATAAACACTTAAGCTAGGCCTAATGTAAACAAAAATGGATCTCCATAACAGCAGGGCATGTTTCGTCACTAACCATGATGTCGTAGGATGAAAATAATAATGATTTTACAATGCAGGGCAGTATTTAGAAGTATCTCGTGCCACCATATACTTTTTGGATTTAAATGAGGCCAATATTTTAAGTTAGAGTATATGTTGCAAGATTTCTTGGCAGACAATTTGGGCAGCCACTGAAGGTCTCTGATGGCACAGAGAATAGAAACCTGTTTATTGGAAGACAAAGAAGCTATTAGAATGGCTAAAATAAAAAATGCTCACCATAACAAGTGTTGACAAGGATATGGAGGATCTGGACCTCTCATATAGTGCTAGAGGAATGCAAAATGGTACAGTCACTCTGAAAAAATGGTCAGGCAGGTTCCTGTAAACCTGCACATGTAGCATTTGACTTGGCATTCCCACCCTTAGTTATTTACCCAAGGGAAATAAAAACTTACATTAACAAAAAAAAGCCCTGTACATGAATATTTACAGAAGCATTAACATAGTAGTGAAAAACTGAAAACAACCCAAATATCCTTCAATGGAAGGATGTATAAACAAATGGAGGTACATCCATACAATGGAATACTGCTCAGTGGTATAAGGGCCCAGCCTACTGATACAAAGAACAATATAAGTGGCTCTCAAAAGCTTTATAATAAATTTAAAAGCCAGTCTTATATGTCTACACATAGAATAATTCCATGTATCTAACATTCCAGAGAAGGCATAGGGATAGAGAACTGATCAGTGGTTACCAGGGACTGGGTGTCATGGGAAAGCACGAAGAGGTAGCATGAGGGAATTTTGGGGAAGGATGGGACTACTCAGTATCCTCATTGTGGTGGTGGTTACCCGAATCTATGCATGTGTTATAAGTCATAAAAGTGTACACAGAAAAGAAAAAATACTACATCTAATTTTTAAAACCCTCAGCAATAAAAAATAAAAAATAAAAGGACAGGACTTACCAGCACTGGTCCTGGGTGTCACATCAAACCCAATATCCAGTTGTCTCTTTTAGATCAATGGTCTGCCGAGATCTTCACTTGTCCCTCCCCTGCACCATATACAAAATCAACTAAGTGAGACAGCCTCATGGCCACAACTTCTTCATATTCTTTCAGATGATCTGGAGGGCTTGTTTAGAATGAGCAGATATTATCAAGCAATACTGCCACATGATAATGTAGATCCTTGATGGCATAATTACCTGTGGCTTTACAAGTTTAGGGGTATGTAATATTGTTCTCTTTTCTCCGCAGAACATGATCTTCAGCAATATATTTGGGTAGGCTATCGAGTGCATGTTTCAAAGCTGGTAGAATATAATTTTAATACTTGCTTTCTTTTCTGTCAATTATCATTTTGGGTTCAACTGGAATGGTATCATTCATTCTGAGAGTTCAGAATTAAGCATTTGGGCCATTGGCCCAGCCTATCAGGGCCAAAGACCTATTAATCATCACCTAAATTTCAATGTTTACCTGGGAAATCCCACAAACATTAATACTTTCTGTCTCCAATTTAATATGGAGTATTTTCTTAAAGACAGAGTTGGTGGAAAAGGGATCCCACTGCATTTTGGTGATATCAGACTAATGCAAACATTCAACCTAAAAGTTTAATTCAAGCAAACACCGTTAAAGCAGGCATTGTAAGGAGGCCCATATGTATGAAAATAGTATTTGATACCTCATTTTTCCTTCGTGTCTGCTATGTTCTTTGAGGGTAGGATTGTTAGCACTTAATAAATCATGAATTTAATTTCAGCCACATAGGAAGAGCCCGTGTGTGTGTGTGCACGTGTGTGTGTGGTAAAATTGTTCATAGATGGATGTTACCTAGCACTAGCATCCCAGAAGAACAACATCTCACCCGCCACTTGTCTTTTCTTATAATAATATTAATGATAATTAATGATAAACAAGCATTTATTCATTGCTTACCATATTCCCTGTACTATGGTTCTTACATTAATTTTCTCATTTATTTCCTCCCCTACTTGAAATTCAACACATTCGAATTTTCCAAGGCCTTAGATCAGCAATCCAACTGACTCAGAATTTATATACTTTTGTACTTGTGGATTTATAAATGATTTAAGAACTTCTGTAAATAAATTTCTATTTTAAGTTCCATAACAAAAAAGTACTCCTTTGAGGGTGATCTAATTTTATTTTGTGAAATTATTTCCATATAATTTCCGAAGTTCATGCTTTATTTCAAAAGTAACATTCTTTCAGTCCACCTTTTCTTTTTTGTTTATTTCTAAATTCAGTGACCACTCTATTTCCATTATACACTGAAACTGACATTGACTGAAAAGCATGGACTGTGGTGTATAAGTAGCTCTTGCAGGAGACTGGGGTATATAAATAGTACAGTAAAAACCCATAAACACATCCATTTACCTGCCTTGTAATTGATGAATAATCAGTGATGTATGAAAATTTACTGCCTATATTTCCAAATCGCACTCTGCCCACCCTCACACATATCCTCTTGACTGTCAAACTGACTGATGTTTATTTAAATTCCACAAACTCAGAGGCACCACAATCTAAGCATGGATGTTCATTTCCATGGTCTAACCCCCACACACAGAAGTTCCACTACAGAGTCACAGGGTACTCTCAGCATGCTCTACATAAAACCTTGCAGGTCTCACCTTCCTGGGGCTTGTTATTTCCTTGCTGGAAGAAGCTACCTGTGAACACATTCATTTCTAGGAAAAATTTTAAAATCAGGTTATTTTCTTTAAATTCCTAAAAAGTAAAATAGAGGAAATGTTTAGTGTTTTACAATGATAAAAATTAATGTGATTTGAAAGAAAGAATATGGACTTTGGAGACAGATTTGAATTCAAATCCTGGTTTGATCTTTTATTAACCCTGTGATCTTGACCAAGGTATTTAACCTACCTGACCTCTACATTTTTACCTGTATAGATAATAATGAAGTCGTATAGGACTGCTTTAAGGATTAAAGACGAGTACAAATTAACTCTTACCATTAGCACTGAAACCATTGTTTCAGGTCTGCTATTGCAATGGGAAATTCCATCCAAGCCATGTCCAATGGGCATTGGGCACATGGATCTGTGCAAATTAATTAATTCAACTATTGAGCACCTGTTATGAGCAGGTACTGTGCTAGATGCTAGGAATGAGGCTAACAGAGAGCCTCTGCGTTCAGGGCTCTTAGGGCTCAGTTGAAGGGATGGACAAATAAGGAGCACATAACACCAGAGTGTTAAGTGATACAGCAAACAGCCGCAGCCAGGTCAGGAGCCAGAACTAGGCACCCTCAGGAAGGGATGCCTCATGGACGAGCTGGACTGGGTAGGGCCTGTGCAAAGACTTAAGCCGAGGTGGTTCAGTGTGTACAGAGTGCGACTGGGATGAGAATGGTGATACTATGAAGGGCTTTGCATGCAAGACTAGGGAGTTTAAACTTCACCCTGCAGCCATTAATGATTTAAGCAGAGAAAGGACATGATCAGATCTATATTTTGCAACTCTCCCATCTGGAGGGAGAAACGCTGGTAACAGGCGTGACCAGCAGCAAACCGGGCAGGAACGAGGGACTAAGGAAATGTGGCACCAGGTCAGAGAGAACTATCGAGGAGGTAAGATTAATGAGATTTGGTCCCTGAGAGGAAGTGAGGGATAGGGTGGGGTGTGAGTGGTTTCTGCCTGAATCAAGGAGTAAATTGTAGCACGTCCCTCAGGGTGTGGAGGAAAAACAAGTTTGGACACGCAGAGCGTGATGAATCTGAGTGGCATTTCCATGGCAATGGCATTTCCAGACACTGTGGTGCACTGCCCACACCCCTTGTGCATGCACCTGTGACTCTCCACCTGGGAGCATCCTCTCCAAACCAGTGTGATGGGGAGCTCATCCCTGAAGCAGCCTTCAGGCAATGACGGAGGGAGCTGAAAGATAAAAACGCCAGCTTGCTTGTCTCTCTGAGGAAAAACAAATCTAAGGCGTGTTCCACACTGTCTTCCAGAGCCCCCGGCAGGACTGAATCCCAGTTGCATGTAGTCGTGTCTTGCTTCATGACAAACCCTTGTTTCCTGTATCACTTCCTCACTCCCCTACTGGAGCTTTCTGGGATATCCTCCCAAATGAACGACTTGCACTGAAACCATTGTCTCAGGTCTGCTACTGTAAGGGGAAATCCCGTCCAAGCTGTGACCAGCGGGCACTGGGGCACACGGATCTGTGCAGCGACAAAGGTGTCTGGGAGGACATAATGGATTTAGAAACCATCAGCATGTATGAGGTGGTTGAAGCCAGAGGAGGAAATGAACTCATCCTGAGGATGGGAGAAGAAGGGAGCTGTTTGGGACATGGAGTAAAAGAGAAAAAACTCACATGCAGTGTGTGAAACTGGACAGACTTAGTAAGTACCAGGTCCTTTTCAAACCGTGATCTTTGAAAGAGACGTTCTCAAACAAAATTGTCTGGAAATAGTGGACTAATTATTTTAAAGTTATGTAATCAATTTAATTTATAGTTCTTCTGCAGTACCTTGAAAATTGAGTATTTATTGGTTCTTTATGAGCTGTAACATTTTATGGCCTGTCAGGGCATTGATTGATACAGGGCTCTGAAAATAATCGTGTAAGATTACCTTAAAATACGTATCAGTATCTGTCATTTTGACAGCGGAATCGCAATACTATAAATCTACAAAGATTAAAAATTTTAAGTGGAATGTTCTAAGTTGAATATTTATTAAAATACCTCACTGCACCAAAAAAAGAAACAGAAACAAATGACTAATTTGACTTGAAGAAAATTTAGCTCTGGAAGTTTGGAACGACGACAGTTCTCTTGTGTTTATGCACCTTGGACTTTGTCTGCCGTTCCCATGGCAAACGATTTCCAGACTAGTCTGCAACCTTATGGGATTCTACCTCTCCAATTACATTTCTAAACAAAACATTGAAATAAAAAGGCACTTCTGATCTGTGCATACTTTGATAATGGTCTACTCCAAATCGGGGAACATATACTGAAATGTGATTGATTTTCAGCAATTTTTTAAAAAAGATGACATAGCTGGTTTTATCCTCCGATATCCTACAACAATCCTGCTCCAGGCCAGTGACTCACAGTCTCTTCACCTCTTCCTGTCCCTTCTGACCCCTACCCACCTCCATGGGCCAGGGATTTTGAAAGATTTTATGCATCAAACTGCACATATTGACCATTAATTTTCCAATGTTTTATTAGTCAAATATAAATAAATTTACTCAGAGTTTTCAATAAATGGCACATAACCATTGCCATCACCCCTGATTGGAGAGAAATCTAGCCAAAAGTGTTTTTTATAATATACAAGGTCCAGCAAAAGTGACGCCTGCTTGAGTGTGGTTGGTAGGGTAATAATATGGGTGCAATAATTTATAGTTTTAATTTGAACATTTCACCTCCAATGTTATACAGTGTGCTTGAGTGTGATATTGTTATGTTACAGAATTACATGCTTACGATTTTGTAATAAAAGATTTTGCAATAAAAAAGTGTGTTATTTGTGCCAGACCCTGTCTATTATGGGTGATCGTGCCCTCACTTATTTTCACTGGCGGTGGGAGTTGAGGGTCTTAGCTAGGAAACACTGCTATATATTTACAACAAGAACTAGAGTTTTAATGCACTATCTGAATGCAATTTTTAACTGTTAAGAGAAAACAGGAAATGTTGGAAAGAAAAAATGGAACTGAGATATGGCCAGAGAAAGCAGAATTTGGTGTAAAATCATAGACAGAAGGTTTTCATGAAATCCAACTAACTCTACAGCCAGTGCTCCATATCCCAGACTTGTAAGCCTCGTGAAGAGCTCACCATGCCCTTCCTTCATGCTTCTTCCCAGCCCAGCAGCCCCCGGGACGAGTTCTGGGACAGGCAGAAGGTTGGCAGGTGTTTTGCTGTAGGCTTCTCTTCATTTCTACCTCATGATTGTACTGGGGACCACCTTTATTTTCTATATCTATAACATTAGCTTCTCCTCGGTTCAATCAGTTCTCTGTTTTTAAGGATGTCCATTCCCTCACTGAAAAATAATTCCCAATACACACTCCCTGATACACCTTGTAGTTTAGAATATCTCCTGGACAGGAAGAGATTTCGTGTGTGTGTGTGTGTGTGTTGTCCACACCTGTGTCCTTATCCTACTCCTCCTCACATTCCCACTCCCACACAACATCATTAAGGCACATTAGTTAATTAGTTGATTAACATACTGTGTCTCTGAGGGCACAGACGGGCCTCACTCATTTTGTTTTCTTTGCCACAATGAAGCCAAAAGAAAAGAATTTAATATTTATTGGACATTAACTATGTACCAGGGACTGTACTGGTTGCTTTACGTTATTTCATCCTCATATCTTCCCTATGGAGTGGAGATATGTCTCATTTTAGACACGAAAAAACAGACTCAGAATTAAATAATTTGACCAAAGACACAGTGAAACGTGCAGCATTCAAAACATCAACGCTTTGACAACAAACTCCAGGCTTTTTCCATTCCAAGTCACAGAAATCTGTTCATAGAATCCACTCAGCTGCTTAAAACCTTATTTCCCCATTTCCCAAAAGACAGAGCCTGGACCCCTTGGTGTGGTGCCCGAATCCTCCCAGTTTTGGCCTCCCTCACCTGGGCTCAGTACTCCAGGCCACATTACACCAGGGTCGTTTTCCTGAACACTGCACAGTGCTTCAGTTTTTCTTGATTTGCTCTTCTACTCCTTCTGCTCACAATGCCGTTCTCCACCTTGTCCGCCTGGGGAAAACCCATTTTTATGACTTGGGCCATGTCTCCACTCTCTGTGAAGCCTTTTCTGAAAGCTGCTCTTCCTCCAACCTCCTATATTTCCTATAACCCATCTCTTTTAAGCCTCCTCATGGTAGCCCCACCCCCACAGCAGTATGTGAACATACTTCGGTCGCAGCTCGTAATTAACTTACTTCTTTTTAGTTTGTTCTTTTTTTATCCTCATTCGGGGACATTTTTTCATTGCTTTCAGAGAGAGAGAGAGAAAGTGAGAGTGAGAGAGAGAGAGAAACATCAATCATCAATGTGAGAGAGACACACGGATTGACTCCTTCTCGTATGTGCCCTGAATGGGGATTGAACAATTAACCTGGGAATAACTTATTTCTTAGCATGTTCATCTGCCTTCAAAGATTATAAATTTCTCATGGTCAGGGGTCATGTCTTGATCATCCATGTACCTCATATTATACCTCTAAGGTACCACTGCCCAAAAGAACTTTCTGCAGTGAATGAAATGTTCCTCCATGCTGTCCAATACAGCAACCACCAGCCACATGTTCTGGGGCTTGAGAACTTGAGATGTGGTTAGAGCTACTGAAGAACTTAATTTTAAAATTTTGTTTCATTTTAAGTATTTTAAATACAAATAGGCATAAGAGACTAATGGCATACTGCAGTTTAGAGCTTATAAAGGGTGTAAAACATAGCAGGTATGAGTAAGTATTTGCTGAATATTATGACCATTTAGTTCAGGTCACCCAAGGTTTCTACCTATCCAAGCCCAAGAGCCTTTGCTATATTTTTAGTTCTGCTCAACTACTTCATTGTTGGAGACTTTCTAGATGATCCTTCATCCTCCCCATACGATTTCCAGGCATGGCTAAAGGAGCACCCCTCTCTTTCTTGGAAGTTTTCTGACCACTAATTTGCTTCCTTTGCTGTTTTTTATCAGGCTTCTCATTTCTACAGAGGCTATAAAATAGGATTGTATTTCCACCAGAGTCTCATTCCATAAGTAACCATAAAACATAGAAGCAGAGTTATTAAAGCCTCAGGGGAAAATGTATGGACAAAATATCAGCCTGATTCATTATGAACAGCTATTATAAACAGTGGGCTTGCTAGCAAATGACAGGAAAACTAATTTGCATCTGCAACAAAATTACCCCCCCACACATCCGCCATGGCTCCCACCCCCCTTCCTCCCCATGGTTTTACTAGGACTCTTTAATTGAAGAAACCCTGCCAATTTAGAAGGCTTTTGTGTCTGTTATTCATGTTAATGGGGGGTTGACTTCAAATTTTTGCTAATACTCTCAGTATTTCCTAGATATCCAGGTGGCTAGAAAGTCCTCTAGATACTGGTGGCTAGAAAGTCCTCTAGATACTGAAGAGGAGGACCTGAGCCAACAATTACTGGGCACTAACAATATTCCAGGCACTGTGGAAAAATCCATCCCCTGGACCTTCTGATTAGGTATTAATATTTTTTTGAACCAATGAGGAAGAGGATTATGATGAAGGTGACTACTTCCCCAAAGTCACGAGTGGCGGAGCTGGGAATACAGCCTCAGTTGCCCAGCGCCAAAGCACCTGTACTTGGAAACAACCTAAGTGTCTGTTGATGGATGAATGAATAAAAAGTGTATTTATTATTACTATCTATCTACCCATCCGATATACACAATGGAATATTTTTCAGACACAAAAAACATTCTACCACTCACCACAATATGGATGAACCTTGAGGGCATTATGCTAAGTAAGATAAGTTAGACAGAATACAAACAAATAACGATACAATCCCACTGACACATGGAAGTGGAAAAAAGTCAAACTCATGGAAACAGACAGAAGATTGGGGGTTGTCAGGAGCTATGGGCAGGAGACATGGGGAATGCTGGTCAAAGGGCACACACTTTCAGTTATAAGACAAGTAAGGTCTGGTGATGATAGTTAATAATATTGTGTTATGTACTTGAACTTTGGTAAAACAGATCTCTTGTCCTGTCCAGATTCTAGGTTGAATTTTCAAGGTGATAATTCCAAATTCCAAAGACTTACTTTCTTATCAATACCTTCCCTAGCATGGGAGCACTTAAAAACATGACAATACCAGGGGTGTGAATAGACAATTCATAGAGAAGGAAAAACGTTATTTAATTCATGAAAAAAAAACCCCTCAACCTTAGGTACAAATTAATCTACACTAAGATACTACTTTTAACCTCTCCTATTGGTAAAGATGAAATTTGGTAATATACCCTGTTAGCTCTCCACAAAGGTGTGAAGACTACAAATTAACCACAACTTATAGAAAGCAACATAACAAATTTTATATAAATTAAATGGCATGTATCTTTGACTCAGAAATTCCGCTTTTAGGAATTTATTTTATAGATATATTTGTATCTGTGTTGAGAGACTGAATATACAAATGAATACTGGTTGACCCACATATAAAATTAGAACTCTGACCCACATCCTATAGCAATCTGTCCAGGAAATCGATCCCTTCTCTATCATAAACAGCCCATGTAGCCAGCTGGCTATACATCAGACTTGCAGGATGCCAGACAGCTATCTCTAGTAACAATCCAGAAAACTAGACAATAACTCTGTAACAATCAGCTCAACATATCCAGGACTTGATTAATAACTGATAGCTTCCCTCATTCTTGTCCCCACTTCCAATTTAGGACAAATCAGTAAAAGCCAAATATGCTCCCCTAACCAATCATATCTGGTGCCTGGCTCCACCTTCCCCGGGCCAGCAGTCTCTCCAATCAGGGCATACCTGAAGTCTTCCTGTTTTTCTTTTCTTTTTTTTTCACTGTAATGTTTTCCCACTCTCCTACCTGCCTTTGACTCTCTGCAAAAATGCAAGCAAGTGGCTGACTCTCTTGCTATAAAGCAAGCCCTGAATAAGTAGCCTTTGCTTTTCTCATTTGGTTGATCTTTGCTTATTTCCATAGTGTGCAAAAAGGTATGTAAAAGGATATGTATTATAACATTGCTAACACTGCTACTTAAGCAAAAGACTGAAGACACTCAAATGTCACTAATAGGAGAATGGTCCATCCGTAGATGGAATACTGTGCAATTATCAATGAGAGAGAGGTAGATATTTGTGTGTGTACTTGGGGAAGCCACCAAGGTACACCATTAAGAAAAAAAATCAAATAAATGAAAAAACAAGATAATGTATACAGTATATAATCATTTATGCTTAAATATATCTAAATCTATTCATGAGAAACTGCTAAGGGGAAATGAATTGAATGACTGAGAAAAAAGATGAAGTGCAAAATTACTATGCATATATACCCTTTTGTTTCTTTTTAATTTTGTATTATGTTTATGAATTATTTATTGAAATAAATAGATTAATTTTTAAAATATAACTATTTTTAAATTGATGAATTTTTATAGTCTTTCCTGAAAGTACAGAAATCTATCCTTAAAGAAGTATGATCAGGACTTAAAAATAATTTTCAGGAGGAAAGCAATTTGAGAGTCCCTCTTGTAGGACTGCAGAAGTTTGAACTCAAAAATGAAACTGAACCTTGAGTAAAATACGTGGTTGAGGAAATTCCCACTCTTCTTCACTACAGCCCTTTCCACACAATAAAACTATGAAGGATCATTCCTTATATCAGGAAATGCAACACCTGCAGTAATTGGAGAGTGGTCATTTTCCCATAAAGAATGTTAGGAACTGCCCTGCCAGGTTTCAGAAGCTGTAACCCCCTCATGGCTAAGGCTGAGTGAGAGACCTTGGGACCCTAAGACACTAAGGAGACAAAGCTTATCTCCCTGGCAAGGGCAACGCCTCTGCCCCCTTTACTTCACCCTGCTTGGCCCCAAGTGGATGACCAGTTGGCCAATGACGTGTAAGATTCCTCAAAGGAGGGACGACCTAAGACAGGCATGGTCATGAAGGGGCCCTGAGGGAAGGACTTGGGGGGGCTATGAAAAAAGGGAGTGATGGACCCTCGCTCCTCGTCTTTGACATAGCCTGATTCCTCATTCTGTCTGCAAGAAGTCTCCTAATCTCTTGGCTGCCTTATTTCCCCTGCCTGACTTAAGCCTGAAACAATGACAGAGGACGGTGCAGCCATGTGCTGGAAAGGATGGATTCCCAGGGGGTGATCAGACCTAAGAAAGAATACACAAAATCCTGTGAAAACTACTTTGCTAAGAACGCCTTCCGTTTTCTGATAAGGGTCCAAGCATGAAATGAGTTTGTTTCCCCAAAGTTTTATAGCCTTTAGCTAACTGACCCTGACTCAGAATAATCCCTCAGAGTTCTTTGAATGTTATTTATTGTTTGATCTCTACTGCCTGACAATGATTGATGAGATTTACCTGTATTCCTGTGCAAGTTGAACCCAATAAAAGCCCATTGAGGAAAAGACTCCGGGCCCTTCTCCTCTAGAGATTGGCCACCTTTCCTCCCCAAGCAGATCATGTCTTGGTAGACTTATTCTCATCCATGGAGGCCCAGGGGGACCCTGTGGGCAGAGTCCCCCCCATAAAGACAACTGAATTGATATATAATTTCCAGCCTTAAAAATATGGCAGTGTATTACAAGAAAATGTAATGTTAATCTTTTGAGTGAGGACCCAAGCTAATCATATATAAGAAGGCTTCCCAGTCCTCCACTATTGGGAATGTTGCCCTTTCAAGGAAGTACTTCCAGCTGGACCAGTGATGGGCCAAATGACCTCTGGTGATCACTGGGGTGCCAGGCGTCACAGACAGAGAAGTTCCTGGTATTCCTAAATTTTACATTCGCAACAGAATTTCATAGCTTCATATCTATTCACTGTCAACTATGCTATTATAAAAGTATAAGGGAATTTTAATAGCCACTCTCTAGCTTTCCCCACCCCCCCACCTCAGGAAAGAGAAGAGACCAAAGTATTTCTCAAAAGTCAGTCAGATGCCCTGCATCACAGTTATTGGGGCAGATTCCTGCTCTGACTCAGCAGTTTAAGAAGCATCGCTGATAATTGCTATGCTTGGCAAAGAGGACAGACCCTGCTTAGGACTGAATCATGTAGCAGGGCCCTACTGATGAATGAGCTCAGCTGGGGCCTGGCCCGACCTTCCACTGAATGTTTTCTTTTGCTTGGACACAGGCTCAGTCTCACCCCCTGGTGAAACTCAGTGGCTCTCAGTGACATTCAGCACTCTGAGGGGGAGGTGGGGCTGGGGATGCTCCCTTGGACTTTGAAAATAGAGCTGAGTTATAAGACACAGGCAGCAAAACTGACTTGTGATCCCATAGTGTCCAGTAAATTACAAGAAGTCAGAGACAGAGTGACCATGTTAAGATGTTAGTGGCTGCTCCTACTCAATGATTTTTATTTTAGGGGATTTTCACTACAAGTATTAAGCACAGCCCCCACACCAGAATATAAGCTCTGCAGATTTTTGTTTGTTTTGTTGACTGATATTTCTGAAGCACCTAAATAGTATCTGCCACATAGTAGATGCTCAATACAAATTACATAATTCAGAAGCCCGAGCAGGGTTGTCCAACCCTCAGCCCATGATGGCTATGAATGAGGCACAACACAAAATCGTAAATTTACTTAAAACATTATGACATTTTTTTGTGATTATGTGTCACAATGTATTTAATGTGGGGCCCAAGACAACTCCTTTTCTTCCAGTGTGTCCCAGAGACACCAAAAGGTTGGACATCCCTGCTAGAGCCTCTCACAGTCGGCGTTAAGAAGCTGGACTTAAGTTCCATTAATGAATCACTCAAGTCAAGTTCTCTAATTCTGCCCCAAATGCAACACAATTTGGGTGACTTCTGCCCAGGCAAAGTGATAGGAACCATTAGCAAAGATGTAGCCCAGGATAATGCTTTCCACACAGATAAATGGATTTAAGCAAAAGATAGTGATATATTCTCTAACGAAAATACTATCTAGAAAATGTAGCTCACTAAAGAATACATTTCCCTGGTGTCAAAAAGAATTAGTAAGTATACTGCCAGAATCACAGTCAAGAGGATAACTAAAAGAAATTCCAAAATCTTTATTATTTGGTAACAATGTTTAGGATGCACGCACTGTCTAAAAGCCTTAAAGGCGTCCTTTAGATTTGATCTGAGTAGAAAATTATTTTATCTTCTCCAACTAGCTTTTGTAAATAAAATTAAAAGCCAATAAAGAACAGTTTTTAAAGGTAAAAATCCACTTTTCCTACTTCAATTTTTGCCTGAAAGAAGTTGGCATTTTTTAAATATTTGAGTGCTGTATTTATCTTACAGAATCTAGTTCATACAAGAAATAAAACATATTTATGTTGAGCCATCTCTGGAAAATCATTAATTAGTCTTTATTTCTGAGATTCCTAGTTATTTATCCAAATAAAATAATCTTACAGTCACTGCAGAAAGATGGAGGGTCTTGTCACTAAAGACATAATGTATACATGAGGAAGAGGGTGTTTCTTGTAATTAACCACGGAGTTTGAATGCTCGCTTTGTGTCAAATACTTTAAATGTATTGTATCTAAACCTGTAAAGCTCCTCCCCAGTAGATACCACAGCCTTTACTTTTCAGATGGCAGAGAGAGAGACTAAATGTATTTCCAAAGGCCACCCGGTTCATGAATAAGGAAGTCTGCATTGGAAGCACATCCTTGGTACTCCATGGTGTATAATCATTCCATGCTGTCCTTGCACATTTTTGAAAATTATAGAAACTAATGAAGTATCCTATAAGCAAAAATGCACTTCACAAATGGAATTGCTATGATTCAACAATCAAAATTACACTATTTCTAAAGAAAAAACAGGGCTCTCTAACAAATCTCTGAAATAAATGGCCTTTGAGTATAAAAATGCCAAGGGGCTCTGGGCCTGCATTAGACTGATGGTTAGAGGTGAACCACCAGACCCAGGTTGCCAAGCAAGCCCATGGCTCAATATCTGTACCACAGGGGGATGCTATCAGAGCATCAACAGAGCAAACCGGTGACATGCTCAAACACTTAATTGGCCAACATTAAGTATTGCCTGACAGATTCAAATGAAGAGTAAACCATAATTATAAAAGAGGAGGAAATGCTTTGATCATTAGTTACACTTGAAAACTAGAAACCAACACATGGATGAATAAAAAAAAAAAGAGCAACAGATTTTAAAGCAAATGGAAAATGAGGCATTCACGTTAGAGAAGATAACTGCTTATACAAACAGGCTATAAATATTAACATCATTGCCCAAGAAAAAGGTGTCCACACTAACATTTTAATAGAACTTTAACATATTTACTGGACAGATGATTTGCCTCAGTTCTCAGGCACAATCCATGATCTTAAAAAACAAACAAAATAAAGCATACTCTAACACACACACACACACACACAGACACTTGCATAGTCCTTCATAATAGGTATTTAGGTTACCTACATGTATATGTGCTTTTGTTAGGGGGTTTTAAGACCCAAAACAGCTAGGTAGTTGTCTGTCTTATGATTAGCTATTTCCTCTCAAAACCAGCCGCTAGGGCTTTTCATACTCTAGCATTCAGAACATTGACCCTTCCTACTGCTCACCAGTATGAGTTTCAGCATAAAGAGAAAGTGAAACTTTTTCTCCAGAGAACAGTCCATATCACCACTGCCCATATTCAGATGAGAACCAAAGATATCCTTTCAACAAGGCACCTGCTCTCCAAGGGTCATGGCAATAATTTGAGCCTCAGGGTGCCGTCCTGACCCCACACTTGGACTCATGGTTTTGTGTGGATCAAAACCAAAATTTGGATTAAAAGAATATAAAGAAAATTCTTGAGAAGAATATAAATAACCATAGAATATTATAAATCGGGGGAGAGTACATGGAAATCATCTAATTCTGTTGTTTACAGATGAGTCCAAAAAGAATAAATGATTTGGTGAAGACCCTCCTTTCCATTGTGCCTTTTTATGTCCCATTGGTAAGTATATTTCATTTCTCATACATTATAAGCTGAAACAGTTTCTGCCTTTTATCTTGCTATTCTACTTTGCAAAACAACTCTACCTTTAGAAACGGACTGGAGCAAGACCCAAGATGGTGGAAGAGTAAGTGGAAGCTACACTAACCCCCCCCCCAGGACCAAACTGGAATAACAACTAAATTATAGAAAAATCATCCTGAATAACCAACTGAACACTAGCTGGAGAGAAGCCTATAACCATGGACAGACAGAAGAAACAATTTCACCACAATGAGACTGGTAGGGAATGTGGAGGAGGCACGAAAAAGCTGGCTGGGCTCCCACGGGTGGCAAGTGAAGTGCCAGAGGGATATTTCAGTGGCCAGGGGGTTCCCCCTGAGAAGTGAGGGGCTTAAGACCGAAGCTGGGCTCCCCAGCCTATAGCACGAGAGCTGATAAAGGAACGCAAATAACATATAGCTGTGAAAAGCAGCGGGATATCTGTTTACCAGGGAGACATGGCTGGAGACATAGAGAGCTTCTTAAAGAGCCAACACACAAATTCTTTTTGCAGCCACTCACCTTGAACTGTAGCAGAGAATGGCCAGAGTGGACTAGAGACATATGAGGAGAGTCTGAGGCTGGTGGTGCTGGGGAGAGAACTGAATGATCAGCCTCCCGGAGCCCTGTGTTGAGTCATTCCCCATACTGCAGAAGCCATCTTTTTAGGCAGAGCACTCCACTCTGAGTAGCATCAGCCTGAAGGGAAGCAATAGCCCCACCTGGAGAAACTACTCTGCTGTACTCTGTGGTGCTTAAGCTCTGCTTCTGAGGAATATAGTTGGAAGACTTTCACTCTTTAAGCCTAACAAAAAGTGTGCAGACAGAGGCAGATCTCTGGGAGCTGAGACTTTAGCTGACCCCTCCACGGGCCTGGTGCAGGTTCAAATCAGCCTTGGTGTGCAGCCTTGCTCTTTCTACACACAAACAGGTCCAACAGAGGGAACCACACACTGTGGATTGCTGATAGCTCCAACCAGGATGCCCAGGGCCAGTCACAGGCAGGGCTTGACATAGGACTATACCGCAGCATCTTTGAAGGTCTATGTAATACATAGAAACAAAGAGGCAGCCACAATGGGAAGACAAATAAATAAGCCCCAAATGAAAGAACAAGAGAATTCTCAAAAAGAAGAACTAAATGAAAGGGGGCAACCAATCCATCACATAGTTTAGAGTGATGATTATAAGGATACTCAATAGCATAAAAAAAAGACATAGAAATCATAAAAAGGACCAGTCAGAAATAAAGAATGCAGTATCTGAAACAAATAATACACTGGAAGGAAGAAACAGTAGGTTAGACAAAGCAGATGATCAAATCACTGATTTGAAAGACAAGGGAGGGAAAAAAACATAACCAGAGCAGCAAAAAAGAAAAAAGAATTTTAGAAATGAGGAGAGCTTAAGAAACCTATGGGACAACATGAAGTGTAACAATAGCTGCATCATGGGAATACCAGGAGAAGAGAGTGAGCAAGGGATCAAGAAACGATTTGAAAAAATAATGACCCAAAACTTCCCTATCCTAATCTGGTGAAGGAAAAAGACACACAAGTCCAGGAAGCTCAGAGAGTCCCAGACAAATGGACCCAAAGAGGCCTACAACAAGACATATCTTAATTGAAATGACAAGGCATAAAGTCAAGGAGAGAATCCTAAAAGCCTCAAGAGAAAATCAGGGAGTTACCTACTAGGGTGCACCACAATTAACTGTCATCTGACTTCTCAACAGAAACATTTCAGGCCAGACGGGAGTGGTGTGAAATATTCAAGGTGATAAAAACCAAGGACCTACAACCACGGCTGCTTTACCCAGCAAGGCAATCATTTAAAATCAAAGGAGAAATGAGGAGCTTTCCAGACAGAAAAAGCTAAAGGAGTTTGTTAATACCAAACCAGTACTACAACAAATGTTAACGGGCCTGCTTTAAGAAGAAGAAGAAGAGCAAGGAAAAAAAGAAAAAAAACCCAGAGGAAAACAGTCTAACAATGAAATGGGACTACGTATGTCTCTATCAATAATCAATCACCTTAAATGTAAATGGCTAAAATGCTCCAATCAAAAGACAGAGGGGAGCTGAATGGATAAGAAAACAAGACCTATATATATGCTGCCTTTAAGAGACCCATCTCAGATCGAAAGATACACACAAGGGAATAAAGGGTAACAGAATGGAGGAGACGAAGGAGGCATGGCAACAAAATGCAACATAGGCTCCTGGATCAGATGCTGGTACAGAGAAAGGTCATTTTTATAAAAAATAATGAGATCCAAATAGTCTTTGGGTTGGTCAGTAGCATTGTACCAAATTAATTTCTTACTTTTGAAAATTGTACCATGGTTATGTTAGACATTAACATTAGAAAATACTAGGTGAAAGGTGTCCAGAAACTCTCTGTACTATGGTTGTAATTCTTCTGTAAGTCTAAAATTATTTTGAAAAAAGTGTTTTAACTGTTTATTTGCTATTCTTCTATGTTTAAATTGAGGTTTAAAATTTTCAATAAATATTATCAGACTTGGACACATATTCCTAGTTCTCTGCAACAGTGGTGTTTGTGCCAACAAAATGAAGTGATATCATTACAGTTTCTAGGCACTAAACATAAAACAAACAAATAGAAAGTACCCAACTTTGGGGAGATAAAGAAAGATATAAGCCAGTTAACAATAATTTTAAAGTCAGGAGACCAAATAACTTTGCTTCTATACTATTTCCTTCTTCCTGTATATCTTGATTCACAAGTAATTTTCTCAACTCCTTTAGAGCTCATAAATCTTCTTCCATAATCCTTATAATCACTGATAAAAAGCTCTTTTTCTTGTTAACTCCATTAATAATGAGGACTGTTGAGTCTTCCTAAGTAGCTGCATAGTTGCTCATCTGAGTTATAAGAGAACAAACAGATATAATTCATTCTCTATATGATACAAACACTCTAGCGATTTCTCAAGACAAGTAACAAAAAGGAGATGAAATTTGTGATTGAAGCTAAAGAACAATGTAAGGTTCTGCAAAAACAAAGGTAAGAAAAATGCTCTCTGACTGACTATTGATAATCTGTTTTCCTAACATAAAATGTCAACCATGGTGTTTACACCTGTTCCACCATGGTTTACTGAAAGTACGGAAAAGGAGGGCGGGGAATTGATAATTTGCCTTTCCAAGTCATACATCAGCAGATCACAAGAAGCCACATCTGAGGCTGATAAAGAGACTGGGCACCTTCCAGAGATTCTAGAGTTTGAGCTCCATGCAGGAACTATATGAGATTTCCTTATTCTATGTATAGGAGGAAGAGTACTTGTTAACCAAAATGGTAGAGAGTGATAGAGATTGTTAGGTGTTCTCCAAATTCTATTTCCTCCTTCTCCTCCTGGACATGCTGGACCATATTCCCCAGCTTCCCTTGAAGTTAGATGGGGTCATGCAGTGGAGTTTTGGCCAAGGAAAGTGGGAGAAAGTAATGCATATTGCTTTCAGAATTGGCTCACGATAAAAGTTCCATGAGATTCTCCACACCCTCCTTCTTCTCCCTTCTTTTGGTTGGATGTTTACACCTAAGGCTACTTCGCTAGTCTCACGCTCAAGAGAAAGAGCTTCTACCTGCCTGGGTTCCTGAGCCATGGCTCATCAATCACCACTCTCTCACTAATCTGTGCTAACTGTGATGTGAGTCAGAAGTAAACATTTATTGTATTGCCGCTGAAATTTTGGATTTTGTTTTATTACAGCAGTTACCCTACTCTGACTAATTTAGGAATAGTGATATGGAGATTCCCAACTCTCAACATGCCAAGCGATGGATATTGTGTCTTGATAGAACAAATTCAGGCAGGCATTCCCGAATGATTTTTTCACTACCTCTTCCTCTTTAATCCTTCTTTTTTTTCCTTTTGTTTTATGTTTCTTAGGCTATGGTTTAATTGTATTGAGCTTCTTTTTGGAAAGTGGGTGACTATATTTTCCAGCTTTCGTGGGATAGTGTTAGTTTATGCCTGCTGTACCAGAATAATGATTAATATTAACCTTTTATTCTCAAATGTCTGGATGATAAATTATATGGTCACTCTAATGATAAGCCACCTTATCTCCTTCTTGAGAGGAGATGAGACATAAATAAAGAAGTCAATAAAATAAATTAATTATGAAGCGAAGTATACTTCATAAGTATTCATGGTTGCATTTTTTCCCTGTTGTTTTTTAGAAAGCCAAAAGTATGGTACTTTCTCTCTGGTGACTATACAACATCATTTCTTTACAAGTTTATTAATCACAATGATTAGAAAAAGATTAAATGGGAAGCCTGTAGAATATAATGCTGAAATTCTTTCAATGATTTAAAAGAAACTGTTTTGGTGTGTGTTATGTAACATTAGAATTTATTACGTGATGACTCTGGTTATTAAATACTGATCAATGAAGAAGTATGGCCATAATAGTTTGGGGTAAAGCAATTCTATATACAGATGGAGGACTCCCTGAAGAAATAGAACTGAAGGGAGCTCTGGACCACATGTCATACCTGGGTAGCTAGGAATTTAAGTTCACATTAAAGGCGATGCATAAAAATTAATTCCATGTGAATTTTTTCCATTAAAAAAATTCAAACTGACAAAAAATATTCTTCATTGGCAAACTGGGGGTAATTCTTGATTTCCTGAATCATTAACTGCAAATAGACATTTCTTCACACTCCTTAGAGTCAATTTTAAGAAATCACCTTAGACCATTTTTCCACCACAGGCATAAAAAAAGAAACAACAAAATGGAAGCTCAAATAACCATGATTAACTTACAGCTGATTATAAACTGACCTTAATATAGCTTTTCTAAAAACAATGACAGTGAAGAAACTTCCAGTTCAGGGAAGGAGCATGGGATATGAGTAGGCAAACAGATTTACCTTCGCTATGCTTCCCCAATAATCCAAGCCCTTGACATTTTGCAGATGGATCACATCTATTTTAATTCTGGCATGCAAATCTTATCAATTTTATTCAGGTCACCACCCGAACCTACATTACTGAAATTTCCCTCACCTTAGCTCTAATTTATCGTAAAAAAGTGTCATTAACCTTTCGTGAGGATTAATCACAAAAGATGCCAAAATTTTGTGTTATAGCCTGTACCTGCAAACCTATTTGAAGCATGCCTTACCCATTGAGTTTCTGTCTAAAAGAGCTGATTTAGGCCCTTGATATAGTAGAGTTGGTACCCCATTCATTGTGTTATCATTTTATACAGTCTGTCCATAAAAACCCCAAGAGAAGAATGCATTGTCTGTCCATGAAAAATAACCCACCGTCTGTGGCTTATGGAAACAACGATAGAATTTTAAATACCTTGGAAAAGCCAGGCACAGTCATGTACATGATTTTTGCCAGCTTTCCTCTTGTTGAATGGCAACATTCAGATATAATGAACAGAGGAACACAATTAAATATGCACCTTAATGAGGAATGGAGAACTGAGATTTTTGTCATTTTTTCGAAAGGAAAAGCTTCCAAAATTTAAAATGATAAGTAACATGGCTGCTGGAGAGAAGTAAAGGACGCATTATTAGCCACAGCAGTAAATGTCAAATATAATATACTGCAGCAATATTCTTCAGTTTGACTATGGCTCTTTTATTTCTTGCTCCCATGTATCTCCTGCTGTTAACTGTTCATCTCCCATCAATTTTATTCTCATCAGTATTGCCCTGGTCAGACAGAAAGACTGGCTTGGTTTAATTAAATGCTCCCATTAATAAGAGGGAGCTAAGCAGACTTGGGCATGCCTAAAGTATCACTCGCACATTTGAGCAGGTGGCGACCAGCCTTGAGTTTGCACTGATGTGAATTTTATTTCTGCGTGAGTTGAAGACTCAAAAGAATATTATCTCTAAATATTTCGCTGAGTCTTGAGGCCCTAATGAATGAAAATTATTTATACCGAGACAATTATTATTGATTTTGGCTCCATAGAACTCTATCATAATGACTGAGATATATTATGCACCCAACAATTTTGCTTTGAGTAAAATTTTGCTCCAACTGTTGCACTGTGGATCCAGCAAGATGTTCACCTAAACGAGTTTTATTAAAACTAAGGTTTAGGTATTGAAATATTACTAGCTGTTTATAGATCGAGGGGGAATGCAGGCACCTTTAATTAATCTTCACCAATTTCTGTCTGATAAGAGGAAGATGAACAAGGAGGAAGAAGAAAAACAGCGTTGGAATCTGATAACCTGGGAGGTTGCAAGTTCCTCTCGCATGTGAGCAGGAAACCAAAGGACCCGGCAACACCATCACCGCGGTCACATGAGCATGCTTCTGTGTGTATCCTTGCAGAATGAAAATGAGTCTAATTCCACACCTGTTTGTGAGAAAGTGAGCGAAATTACAAATGATGGCGGGCTCAACGGTTTATGAGCGGCAGGAAGTGCAGAGGCACGGGCCCTGCTCTTGAGGCGTCTACAAGGAATCTCGGCAGGCTCACTGAGCGAATGCGCGTGTCTGGACTGAAAGAGTCTAAATTAGAGGCAAACCAGAGATTCACAGGCTATTTTAAAAGTGATTTGGTTACCATTAGTTCTTATGTATTGCATGGAATTCATATAATTTTTTTAAAACTTTAAAAAATTAACCCACAATCACCCCAACCAAAAGTGTCAATTACTTTCTCTTGTCAATATTCCCTGCCCACCCTTATCCACATGCATATGCAGTAGATCCGTGTGCCAGGGGCTACCCTGGGCACTGCCCACACAGCTCCCTTCCTCCCCACAAAGACTCTAATCCCCATCGCATGGGGGAGCCTGAGAATTAGGAAAGGTAAATAACTTGTTTACCATTGTGTGGGAAGTTAAAAGATCCTGGAATTCAGTTTTGGTGGGTATAAATCTAAAGCCTATACTTAGCAACTCTGTAACAGGATACCTGTATTATGTGATCAAATCATGGATGGACTTTTGTAGCCTGCTCTATTTTTACAACTTGCTAAATGAACTTGTTCTTATCTTTTTTATTGGCTGCACGAAATTCATTTGAAGAAATGCATTGTAATTTAACTGGCTCACTATTCTTAGATATTTATGTATTTCTCAATTCTCTGCCTGTGTACCTAGCACTACAATGAACATTTTCTTGCACAATGCTTTTCTTTTCCTCCTTTTGAATTGGTTCTCAAGGATGAATTCCCAGCACTGATATTATTTTGTCAAGGGATATATATATATATATATATATATATATATATATTTAATTATATAATTATAAATCTATATTATATATTTAATTATGTTAAATACATTTGCAAAACTGTACAGAGGGTTTTAGAAAACTTTTAATGAAGCGGTAAGGATATACGACATATGTTACATTCTTTCAACCTTCCTTATGAGCTTGCTAAGTGCTAGGTACTGAGCTAAATGTCAAATATACAAAAACACCAGAACATCTTGCCTTCCTGGTAATTCATTCTACTAAGGTAGAAAATTACATTTAAATATACTTTTTTCATAAGTTATATGATGACAAAATTCAAAACGGATCCTTCTAAATTATGAGAAATAAAGACTAAAGTGGTAAGATACTTGTCTATTTTTTTCACAAAGGAAAATAGCATTTTCAGGTGCCTGGTACAGTCTCAGCTCCCACACCTACAACATGTCCTTGGACAATTAATCTTTCAGTTTCCACTCGTGTAGAATGGATATAATGAGTTATAGGAATAACTGAGATATTACCTCTGGGTGCTTGGGATGGTGCACAACACTTAGTAAGTGCTCAGTCACTGTTGGCCACTTCCATGGTGTGCTGGAGCCTACACACCACCCCTAGGAACCAATCTGCCACCATGGAGACAGCAGCAGGGGCCCCGGAATAGCGCTGTTTAAAATATACACTCTCTCCAGTTGGCATTTGCCAGTGATCTTTTTTATTTTCATCATTTAAAACATGAGAGTGGACATATCTGACAAAAATGTAACACAAATGAAAACTGTTTGCAAAGGTATGCCACAGCAGAAAAGTCATGAGAAAATGCTAACCGCCAGAAGGGATTTATGCTTTGCCCCTTAGCACCACTGGAAATTCCACTCTCAGATATGTTGGAGGTATTTTTTTCCAAAGGGTTCCTAAAATCTGGAGTTCATGGATCTCCTAAAAAAAGAAGGTAATCCCCATAGAATTCCATTTATTCAAGTGTTTAGAGAATGCCTACCATGTGCTAGGAGACAGAGAGAGACAAAGACGGAAGAGAAAAAGTCATAAGACGAGCATACAAATAACTAAAAAAATATAAAGTATACAGAGAGGTTACATAGAATAATGGTTCAGAGCTGGTCTCTGAGTCAGACCGATTAGGTATGAACCATGGCCTAGGCACTTAGAAGGGGTGTGACTTCATAAGTCACTTAGCTTTTGTGCTTTGAATTTCCCCATCTGTGAAATAAGGATTAATATTAGCACTTACTTCCAAAGGTTAATGTGAGGATTAAGTGAGTTAATTTATATAAAGTGCTTAGTATATAGCAAGTACAATATTCATGTATACTATTGTTAATTTTAAGATGGATTGTGACAAGTGTCATAAGACAGGTTAAGAGGACACGCAGTGGACATTTCAGAAAGAAAGTTCATGTTTCAGGAGAGCACAACAAACTTCAAGGAGGAGGTGAGCTGGGTTATTGGTGGTGTGATAAGGGCAATAAGTATAAGCAAGTACGGAAGTGACCCAGCAGAGGGAGAGACAAGTCATCTGAGGAAGACGAAGGCACAAGGTGCCGGTGGGCGCAGTTATGGGGTCGTCATCTGACAAGACAGCTCCCCACTGGCTCTCTCAGGGGAAGGGCACAATAAACACCTTCAGGTGTTAGATAATAGAGTCTCAAGATATAGGTATGGGCTTTAACTAAATGTTTCCATTGCTTTGGTTGTCACATAGCTTATAGTCAAAGATTAAGAAAGTCCATTAGTCATGTCCTAGGGGCTTGCCTGTTAAGCAAGTTCCAGGAGAAATATTTAAAAGTATACTTTGCTTAAGATAATAGAAAAACATAGCTAGTTCAGCACAAAACAATGATAGCTTAAATAATAACAATAATCATGAGATGTTTAGTTTCTGCTTTTTGCTTTGAAGATAATTACCATCACGGATGTACAACCACAAGCTATTTTGCAGATCCTTGGTTCCTCACCCTGGTAAGGTCACCTGACCACAGTGACGAAGACACCAGACAAGATGATGTCAGGAACTGAATTAATCAGACTAAGGAAAATTCTGAAGCTTGAACAAGAACTAACCAATCAGCTTTGCCTGTGACCTCTACCCCTTCACCCTCCATCTTTGCTTTTATAAACTCCTAATGAAAAACCATCAAGAAGTTTGGATTTGAGCACTAGTTTCCATTCTCCTGGCTTGGTGCCCTGACAACAAACTGCTTTGATTTCTCCACTGTAAAACTCAGTGGTCAGTGTTTGCTCTGCTGAGTGTGGAGTGGATGGACCACCTTGTTTGGTAACCCAAGTATAGCGCTGTAAGGTCTTCAGGTGACAATGGGCCATTGTAGTCAGTACAAAAGCTCTGAATGTTGATGTAACTCCATGTGTTTAGAAAATGTCAAGAGTTCAGTTTTGGCCAAATGATAATTGTGCTTAGTTAAGAGTTGGCTGAAAGGGTTCAGGAGAAGAGCAGAGGAGGAAGCTGAAGAGGGGAACAGGGGGTGCTGGGAAGGCCAGGAAGTCCACTGACACCATGCTTAGTAACTGGGCTTCATTGTGCAAGATAGCTTTTCTCAAAGTGTACGTGGTCTCCTCAGTCTTTCCCTTGGAATCTATTATGGTGTTGATTAAAAAGACAGATTTCTCAGGAGGGGAGAAGGATATGGGACTGAGAGGGTGCAGAAAAAGGAGGCAAGTGGTTGCTTCAGGGAAGGAGAAAACAGAAGTCATCTTCTGAAGTTCCTCCTTCTGACCCTCTCCTCACCAAGATCTTCCTTCACCATAAGGTACCAGGGGATAGGGTAGCCAGACTCGGCAATTTATAGCTCTCCTACCCATCCGCTTGCAGTTACCACCTGAACACCCGGATATATGTTTAAATCTTCTTTGAGGTCCAGTGTGTGGGAGCTCACTCCTGCAAATGGGAGGCAAGACCACATCAGGGAAGGGATCGTCCTCTGGTCATTTGTAGGCATCAGAAACACACTGAGGCAGATTGGGAGTGACCCACAGACAATTAGGGATCATCGTGAGGAGCTCTCACTGCACAGTGACTCACTCACACAGCTGGAAAGGGATCACATGGTACAGGACACACCAGGTTGTGATAACACAATGGCAACAGGAGCCCTAACAAAGATGTCAAAGATGAAAGCTACAGAGCCAGGAAAATGAGCTGCCATTTCTAAAGCTAACAGTTTTCTTAAGCCTGGTAATCAATGTAAAGAACCCATCTTCCTGGTGTAGTAAATGTCTATGCAAGGCTGTAGCGCCATGGTTTGGTGGTATCCTTCAAAGTCTACTCTTTTGCCCTCATTTGTTGTGGTGGTTGTTGTGGTTGTGGTGGTGGTTGTTGTAGTTGTATTCAAAGAGCTGTCTGTATGTTTTTCTTAATTCAACAGACAGAGGCTGAGTCTGCTGTAAATTCCGTTACTCAAGGCAGCACCCATACAGGTTCCCTATTCAGGTTCATGTGGGTGAAAGGAAAAAACGGTCCAGGTCGAAGCTTAGACTATCAGAGATAAGGGAGGTCTGAATGAATGAAACATATAGGGTATCTTCTTGTGCAAATTAATTGGAGGGTTTTGAGAGAGCAAAGTACATATACACACAGAAATACATACACACACACACAGAGGCAGCCAAATAATCTCGTTTGTAGTCAGTGAAGAATTTACTAAAACATGTGTTTTAAAATTAAATAATGATTTAATGTTGTCCTTTGCAAAAGCTTGAAAGTTTCTGACTCATTATAAATCTGTTAGAATTTGTATTAGGAGAAGGTATATCCTAGAACTTTGGACAAAATGTTATGTGGTAAGGACATTCAGGTACTGAATGTATTTTAAAAAGAGAGAGAAGAATGGGGAGAAAAGGCACACAACTGTAACTGAATAACAATTAAAAATTAAAATTAAAAAAAGAGAGAGAGAAGAAATTTAGATTTCACTAATGCCTGGTTTGTTCCAGACACTGTCCAGAAGTCTCATCAAATGTGTGTTACTTATTTAATGCTACCACAATCTCATATAGGCAATAGAAATCATTCCATATAGTGGGTTGTATTCCAAAGACTCTAAAGGGTATTTCTGATATGCAGTACCTGAAACAGTGTGAAGGTAACAATAACCATAACAAGAATTGTGTCTGCAAACCATTTTTGTAAGAACTATCATCTCTGCTTTTCTAAATAAAAGTAATAAATAAAGCTCAGGAAGTTAATTGACTAAACCGGTGAAATCCAGTTCAATGTGAATCCCAAATATTGAGATCTCCAGGCCCACATTCTTCTTCCCAAAGTCTCTTTTTAACAGAAACTGATCTTGGAGGAACCAGCAACCACCCAGTCTACATCTGGGGCCACATCCCACCCTGTCCTCACCATCATCCCTAAGAATCATAATTTATAAAAAATATATATGTTTGCTCATTCAGATGACCAAAACATATTTATCCTATGTATTTGGTCTTTGTCCACAATTACTGACTCACAGCCCCCCAACCCCCTGGACTTTCCTAAGTTTCCAGAGTGATAAAGTTGTCTTTTGCTTTGTTAATGAGGTAACTTTTGGAAGGCACCTAAGAGTGGGGACTGTTTGCCAGTGGACCCAACCATGTGATGAGAAGGTTAGAACTTTCAGTCCCACTGCCCTATCTCTACCCTCATCCACCAACCCCCAACCCATGACTTTGGGGAGGGGAAGGAGACTGGAGGCTGAATCAATTTTCAGTGGCCAACGATTTAACCAATCATGATTATGTAAATAAGCCTCCATAAAACCGCAAAGGGACAGGGTTCAGAGAGCTCTTGCATTGGTGAACACATGCAGGTGCTGGAAGAGTGGCACTCATTTCCTTTAACATTTTCAAGTCATCATTGTTTAGGAAGTGCGTGCAGCATGATGGGAGAACCAGGCCTCTGACATCTCATGTCCCTGAATTCAGACTCTGGTTCGAGCCCTTATTGACTGTGAGGGGCTGAGCAAATTACTTAACCTCCCTTAAAAAGGATCATGGTAATGCCCATCTGAAAGCACCAAGCACTGTGTCTGCCCCCTCTCCCTCCTGTCTCAGGAAAGACATCACTCATGATTGGAAATTGAGGTTTGGGGCAATGAAACATAACGATGCAATCTGGTACAAAAAGCAAACATAGATAACCCCTGAAGTTTCTAACCTTGTCACATTTAAGCATCATTTTACTTAGGTTTTTCCCCCCATCATTGACATGTAAGGCACAATAGTAATTATACATTAAGAAAGACTAAATAATAGTGAATACAGTTCAAAACTTTCATGGGACATCTTTAGTACAAGTATCTTGAGAGAAACACAAAGGTCAAAACCAACCACATCTGCCATCTAGAAGGAAAACCGTAAGCCTGTATGGTTCTAGCACAGGGCAGTAACAGTACCGCGGCAGAATCTGTAAATCAACGCCATGGCCGGGGAGGGGGGTTGAGGAAGGTTGGTGGTTAAAGCACTATTTCTCAAAGGCTGAGAGATGAGAAGTGGGTCTTGACTGATAAGAGGATCCCTGCTAGAGGCAGAAGCAAATATGGGAGGAGCCAAAGGAAGAATGAGCAGAGAGCAGGAAAGTAGAGGATGCTGAGGATAATATTTTTAAATGCACAAATATTCATAGTTATTTTGAAATGAGGAATGATATTGAATGAGAAGAACAATTTTGGGACAGCTATAAACTTCCTCATTAGATGATTGTTTTATGTTGGGTGTGACTTCTACCTTGAATCATTCAGGGTAATAAAAATATGCTATAAGATACATGCCACTTCCATCTCCAAAAGCCTGAACTCAGGTCAGCTGGCAAAAAGACACACTGATCAGGTACGATATGGGGGGGGGGGGAACTACCTTTCTCTTCTGGGAATCATCTGGTTCTGATCCTTTCGAAGAGTAAGTAAGAGTATTCCTAATTCTTATGGATCAGCAGGACACGGGCACGAAATACCTATGGAGACTGGGCAGTTAAAATTGCTAAATAAAGATTTATTGCCATCCTAAATTTTCTATTATAATTTAAGGCCCTAAAATCTACTTCAGGCTTCTCAGTAAAGACAAAAGCTTGGTTTCTCTCATTCTCTTTTTTCTCTGAAGAGTGAAACCTTGATTCTACATGAAGACTTTAAAATGTTTTTGAAAGTGGAAAACTCAGTAGCAGAAGAATAACTATAAATAGATTTTGGCAGAATTTGAATAATTTTTCAACTTTCTGCTGCATATGCAGACAATAACCAAATAAAATTATAAATCATGATGTGCCACTTGAGAGTTTCATTGAAAGAAAAATGTCATCTCAAATCTCAGCCAAAAGGTAGGCTATAAATAAATACCTACACACTCTCAAGTTACAATTTCCAAATGTTTCACTGCACAAAGGGGGATATTTTGAAGCATCTCATTAGCAGTCCCAGCTTGTGAGAGCTCATTGAAAACCCCAAATCAAATTGATGATATCAGTATTTGTCATTTACTGTTGATGCAGAGATGGAACCAAATAGGCATGCCGCTAGCAGTAAGATAAACATAATCCACATTTATCATGTGCTGCTAAAACAAGTGTTTGGAGGTTTTAGAAGCAACCTATTGTACTTGCCCTACCCTAGTACGTGAAGCCATTAGAGCTGCATTTCCCCAAAATTCTAAATAGCCACTAATCCCGCCTCCTCCTTGTATACATGTGGAAGCTGCGTCCTAGAGTGGTTAAATAACTTGCTCGCCCTGTCCAACAGCACGTGACATGTTCCAGATGGATGATCACATAGCTCCAAAGACATGGACCTGCAGGGTCCTATCCTTGGAGTTAGGATGGACCCAAGATCATGTAGCTTTTGCCCCTGATTTCTATGCATGTATCTAACCTGAATCTTTGTGCCGCTGATTCTTGGAAGTCCCCTGTGTTACTTTAACTTCCTTCTAAAGAAAATAATTACCTGAAAAAAATTCTCTTTTTCTCTCATCTCCCTCCCTTAGGAAGAAAGAGAGAGAAAGAGAAAGATAATTATTTTTCATCCAATAACTGTTCAGTCAAACTGTCTGAATGACATCTTGAGAAATTAGGCTTTCAAGAAAGCTCAGCAACTAATTTGCTGTTCAGGACAACAGAGGAAAGGAAGTATGGAGAGGGAGAAGACACATGCCTCCTATTTGTCTGAGGTCCCTCTGCATTAACCACCTGCTCTGCGGCTCATTTGTAATTCTTCCAGACACACTGCTGCTTGGCCTCGTCACGATGACCCATCAGAACTGCAGGGCAGTTTCAGACCGTAGATTGGAATACGCGAAGGCCAGAGCAAGAAACAAAATTGTGACTTGAGTAACATCTTGCCACTTCCATACCACCATCTAAAACTGACATTCATCAAGGTGAATAAATACAGCAGATTTGGTTACCCAGATAAGTTCACAAAGGCCTCACAACACTCGTGCATGGCCTGACCAGCCTTTTTGAGAAGAGACGTTTTCCCTTCTGACCTGGTACTCGGTTCCACACGGGGAGCATGGCAGGGCAATGGATCCAAGGTCACTCTTTCTATTAAAGAGCAAATGGTCAAACAAGGAAGGAACTTTCAAAGGCAATGGTAGAATTTGCTGTAGCTTCTCTGGAAAGTAAAGCCATTTAACACTGGCTATGACTAAAAAGTATGAAAATAACCAATCAACAAGGAAACATTGTTTCAGATATTGGCTAGCATATTGCCATGATGAAAGATTGCTTAACAGCTATTATTTTCAACCCATACAAAGGGATGCCGATTACAGACCCCATCCTTTAGTGTTGAGATGGTCATCAGATGAAAGGGTCATTGAGAAGATGCCCCTTTATTGGCAATCAGCTCCAGAGAGGATACAAGGGTAAAACTACAGAAAGGATGAGAAAATTTTCTCAGCCTAAGCAATGTTGAGGCTTTTACAACAGAGACCCTATAAACATTCCACAACTCCCTGAAACTAAGCCAAATTGAAATGTGAGACCGATATCCAGAAATTGCTGTACATTATATAACAACATACCACTAAGCGAATAAATTAAAAATAAGGCAAAACTGAAAATATGCAAGTGTTACATTGTAGAGTAGCCAGTAACATAGTAGATTGTTTAGTTTTCTAAGGAGCACGCATGCACGCGCTCGCACTGCTGAAGCACGTAAACGCTAACACATCCGTGCTTGCAACATTCCCATGAGATGCGGACTGCATCAAACGCCGAGTTCTACCTTCTGGGTTCTCGTATTCTCCTAGACTTTGGCAAAACAATTCTTCTCTCTCAATAGTTATTTGATGCCCTTGAAAAAGCACTATATTCCTAATGTCTTTATTTTGAATGACTGGCAAGCACAAAGGAGACATATATCACTTACAATAAGGGATAGGTGTTCGTCTCAGTTGTCTAGCCAACTAGCAAAAATTTTTGTTTAATTCACCAGGTATAAATTCAATGTTCTTATTTTTAGGAAAAATATGAAACATACAAAGATAGAGAATATTGCAATAAACCTCCACATGTTCATCCCTAGAGTTAACAAAGATTTTCCCACCCTGGCTGGTGTGGCTCAGTGGATCGAGCAATGGCCTGTGAACCAAAGGGTCGCTGGTTTGATTCCCAGTCAGGGAACATGCCTGGGTTACAGGTCAGGTCCCCAGTAAGAGGTGTGCTAGAGGTGACCACACATTGATGTTCTCTCCCTCTTTTTCTCCCAACCTTCTCCTCTGTCTAAAAATAAATAAATAAAATCTTTAAAAAAAGATTTCCTTACACATTATTTCTCTTTCTCACTCTCCCCTCTCCATTCTCCGAATTATTTTAAGGTGAACCCCCAACACTAGCTCATTTTACTCCTAAAATTTCAATATGCATCTTTAAAATAACCTGGAGGTTTTCTTAAATAATTATGGCCTAACCATAATGTCCTCATTAGACCGAAGAAAAGTAATAGTAACACTTAGGTATAGTCTAAGACCTTTAGGTGCTTTTCCTGATCCTCTCAGTTGGTTTGTTTTAATCAAGATTTAAACAAGGCCCGTATATTGCACTTAGCTGTTATATCCTTCAGGTCACATTTAATCTAGAATAGATCACTCTTTCTTCTATTTTTTATAATATTTATTCATGTCATTGGTTTATTAAAGAACCTGGGTCATCTGCCTCACACATTCACAACTTTGCCGATGGCTTTCTTATGAGGCCATTTAACTAGTTTCTTCTTTTGCCATAGCTGCTGTAAATGGAAGTTAGACACAATACTTGATTGGATTTGGATTTTACTATTTGCACAGGGACATGTCATAGCTGGTGCAGTATAATTTGAGCTAAATTACATCAAGAGGACACAGTCTTACTGATGCTGGGACTGATCAGTCCGTGGGTTCAGGTGATAACAAACTGATGCCCCCCTTGATACAATTTCCCACCAGCTTTTCATCTTGTGGCTTCACTCAATCATGATCATTTCCTGAATCTATTATTTCTGGGTTTTTTTTCCAGTTCATACAGGAAAAACAAACAAACAAACCCAGAATACATGCTTAATTCATTCATATTAGTTTTCTATTTTTAAAGTAATTAATTGTTATTTCAGTAATGCCCAATTATTTCTCTTTCTCTTTTTATAGTTTTATTATGAATGCATAGGTTTTTATTATTTAGTCTGTTTACAATAATTGCATCCATTATCCCTTTCATGCCCCAATTGTCTCATCTCTGGCCCGTGGGAGCTTCTGTGTCCTTTGATAACTCTATGAATTATTGGAATGTTCCTTTCAGTTTTATATGTTTTCTGCTCAAGACCTGGAATCAGTCATTCCTCCAAGTAACCCTGGCTCCTGTCAAGAGTGGAACAGTATTTGAAAGCCACGTACGGCATGGGTGGCATGTACGCTCACTTCTGTTGGGCTACTATTGCTTCCATGTCCTTCACTGGACAGAACTAAGAAATACATAATGCTTTTAGAAATACATCATTTTTAAAGAAAAATAAAATTTTAAGTTTATGTTGCTGCCATTGCCGATTTACATTTGATAATGTAGGATTTTACTTAATTTATTTGGGTTTTTACTGAATTTATTTTCTCATATCTGAAAATCTTGATTCCTTACAATAGTAAAGTAATTATTTACTTACATCATGTAAATAAGTACAGCTTTAGAAACAATAGAATAGTTCTGGTATGATCCCTACACTGCACATGAGTAAAGTTTCAGATTTTTTGCAGCTCTGTATGTCCTCAGTAGTATTTTTTCAAAGGTAGTCAAAATACTACTGTGTCCTGAAGTCACTGAAATAATGAAATAAAAGTAGACATGGTCCCTACCCTCTTAGGGCCTTCCTGGGGGAAACAAAAAATAAACAAGTAAAATAAATTAATTAAATAATAACAAATAGTGAAAAACCAAAAAAAAAAAAAAAAAGGAAAGAGGACAGGATGTAGTTTGAGAGAATGGTAGTTGAGGAGGACTTCTATAAGGAGTTGCCATTTAAACTAATATTCAAACAATGAGGGGGAGCCAGAGAGGTGAAGAGGAGGAAGAAGAACACTCTAGACAAATGGATAGACTATGTGAAGCCCATAAGGTGAAAACAAATAAACAGAAGAAAGCTTTGTGTTCAGGAAAATAATAGAAGGCTGGTGTGGCTGAAGCGTTATGAAGAGACAATGGCCAGATCATTTAAGACATTATGGATCATGGTAAAGAGTTTGCACTTCACTTAAGGTGCAATTGGATACCATGGGAGTAAGGAGATGGTATGATGCAATTCAGGTGTTAGTAAGTTTGTACTGGGTACTCTGGGGGGGTCAGGTGAGAGCAGGCAGGGAACTCGGTGTAGGAGATGATTCCGGGGTGTTGGTAATGATGATGAAAAAATTACACAATCAAAGAGACATTGTTGAAGGTAGACTCAACAAGATTGGGTGGTGAGTGACAAGTGTATGGGAAAGAAGGAGTGGTGGTAAGGAGAGGAATCAGGTCTTGAGCAAAACATCACTAACTACAGATGAATTTTATTTTATAAGCAGAGATTAAAAACTTAAAGTAGAAACAAAAAAACAACTTATAAAGAAACTACCCATTAAAACCAAACAGCAATTATATTATAATACAAGAATGTTTAATTTCCATAATGTAACTCATCACTTTGATTAATAAAGCAGCCTACGTTTTTTGGGCTGGATCTTCTAGTGTATATAATAAGACTATTGGGAAGGAGGGAACACATTTATTATTATTTGTTGATGATAAAATTACATGCTTAGAAACTTCAAAACAATCAAGTAAAAAACTTTTAAATACGAATAAGAGACTTCCATAAGTTAAAGAGATACACAATCAACATACAAAAAGCCATTGTTTCCTATATTCTAGTGAAAACCACTTAGAAGAGGAAAAAATGAAGTAACTAATTTATAATGAGAATAATCTTCATAAGTAAAATAGAAAATGTACATAATGAAATTCCAAATCTTTCCTGATATCTGTATCTATATTCATAACCATATCTATTGAAATGCTATGTTCCAAGATAGGAAAAACAAATTTGAAACAATATCAATTTTTATCATACAGTTTATAGATTTGGCACAACTTTAATTAAAATTGCCAAAGATTTCTTTTGAAATTTAACTACACAATTTTAAAGTTTATTTGGAATGAGTATGACTAACCAAGAACATAAAAAGAAATAAAGTAGAGACTTTCTGTAGCAGATATTAAAATCTATAATAAAGATGTAATATATCAGGCAGTCTGATCCAGGTACTAGAATTGACAGATGTAACAGGAAAGTAGCTCAGAAGGAGGTTATAATAGATAGATTTTTAACATGTGATAAAGATCATGTCACAAACCAGTGGAGAACAAAGGATTCATTGGCAAACAGTGCTCATGTAGTGGGTTAACTACTTGTAATAACACTATTGCTTCTATTGGGAGAATATTTCCCACAAATATGAAGGTAAAAGATTAATATACATAATTTTAAGGAACTGTACAAATAATTGAGAAAAACAACAAAACCTCAATAAAACAATAGGCATATACATAGCTAGACAATTCACGAAATAAAGTAAAATGGCCACAAAATGTAAAACTGTTAAACTACAGTAATTAAAATTTTAGAATTTAAAACATATGCTACTTTCAAACTATCAAATTAATGGTATTGGCAGACAGTTCCAGAAACATAATGATATGAATCAAGACCTTTAAAAAATTTATAAAAATGTTTTATGCTACTTGTGGTAATCTATTTTAAGGAAATAGAAATGTAAAAATTTATAAACACCCCCAATATTGATGCTGCTGATATCAATAGTGGTGTGGTTCAATTAGTTACAACTCATGTATCTATCAGACTTTGGGGCATTTTAATGACATAAATTAAAACATAAAGTTTAAAAAGCAAAGTTAAAAATATTGGAAATATTTCTTAAGGGATATATATATATCGCAAAATTCCAAGGAAATTCACCAAATGTTAACAATGGTGGCCTCTGTCTGTTCGATTAAGGGTAAGAAATATTTTTTAAACTTTGTCTATAATTTATAAAATAAGTATAGACACATTATGATTAGAAACAAGTATTGCTAGAAAATGAGACAGAATTAAATAAAAAATGTAGTTTAGAAATAGCATCTCAGAAAATATGTTGATTTTTTTAAAAAGCTAACCTGCCATTATTTGGTAGATTTCACTTGTGTAGAAGCCTCATTTCCTGACAGTTTTAGTACAGTCATCACTGCACTTTGATTTAAAGTGCAAGGAGCTCCTTTCTTCCACTGGCACAGCTCAGATTTGTGGGTCTTTATAAAGATGCAAAATGTCTTTACTAAGAATAAGCAGGTTCCAAGCCATACCTTTTAGCTCTTTACACTGAACAATTCCTATAAGCACCTTTTACTCAAACATATAAGTGGCACATTACTATTTGTCAACTATACATGTGTATGTGCTTAGGCATATATGCGGAAGCCTATGTGTTTCAAAATAATTCTGATCCAAATGAGGAAAACCATTTAGAACCCTTCTGTGTAACTATGATCACATAGCTTAAACTTCACAAAAATAAATGCTTCCTGGATCCCAACAAGTTTTCATGCCTTTCTTTTCCTTCCAAAAATCATTAAAATGAAATTCTAAAAGTATATACTTCTTTCTGCTTCTAATTAGCTTATTCTTTGTTTAGTTGGCAAATGTGACATTTGCATAACCAATCACTTTCTTTCAAAGAGGACTGTGATTGTGGGTGATTCTGAAAAGTCTAAAAAAGGTTTTGTAGCCTTCAACAGGGTCCATATAACCTCTCAAACAGCAGCTTCCCAGCCACAATGGCCATGCGTCAGACAGGGAGCTCCCTCCACACGTGCACACACAGATTGCTCCTCCCCCATCCCTTTTCTGCTGGCACTAGTCAGAGGTGCTGTTTCAAGTGTGAAATGTGGGTACAGGCAGCAATTCACAGACTGTGCGTTGCTTCTTTGTGTTTGTTGGTGGGACACTGGAAAACGGGGCTGGCACAGTTCAGCCCTCACAAATGCTTACAGCCATCCCTGGGGACAGGAATATCATGAGCCCAGAAAAACACAGCATTTAGCAGCTTGGTACTGAGAAATTTCAGGCAGATTTCCAAAAGCCTTCGAAGCTAATGTTGAGTTGACAAAGTGCCAAAAACCTTCCTGGCATTAAATTTCCACTCTTTATTTTTCTCCCTTCAGGTCAACAGTTGTTAAAACAATAATGTGATAATGCCACCCTGTGTTCCAAATATCTCGAAGCACCATCTTGTTAAGCCTCTTGGTGTCCCTTTGGGACTGATGAAAATTGAGCTGACTTATGCATTTACCGAAGAGATAACCTCATGCAGATAGGTCAAATGCCTGGGCAATGGCCATAAGACCACTGGCTTATGTGGTAAGGTCCCAGGTCGGAATTTTTGTTCTAAAATCTATGCCAAATGTAGAAAAAGACCTGAAAAGCTCAGCTAGCATTGGAAAGGGCCAGAGCAAGTATCACACAGGATGCTGGGGTGGGGGGTGGGGGTGAGCTAATAAAGTAGTGAAAGTGACCAAAACACACCCCGGGAGGCACAACAAGGCACAGTCTAGGCATAGCAGTAAAGCAAAGTCTAGGAGTCTTGCCAATTGGAATAGGTGAGAATTGGCATGTTGGCATAGGCCATTGGTAGAGCTAATGTGGCATAAGGGCCATCTTACAATAGCAGGCACAGTGGATCTGTTCTTTCTTTTCTTTTCTTTTTAAAGCACATGTAAGCCCCTGTTCCATAATTACAGATTCCACCGTTATGGGAGTTAGTGCGAGGAACAGGACTCCACCCCCTACTACAGAAGTAACTTCCCTTCCCTGAACCCTAGCAGTCTGGCTTTGAACACATGATCTAAACCCATCGATGGGATAGCTCTGATTCGGGGCTCTGAATTTGAAAGCAAGTGTCTGAGAGCAGCAAGGCACATTTTTTAGAGCTCCTTGTGACAAGTGCATCCAATGTCATAAGGTCAGCAGCATTCCAACAATGTTGTCCCTTAGGTCTGCCTTTGCCTGGGGTTCTGGCCAACCAATTTCCGTTAGTGCCTCCTTGTTTTCTGACCCTGAGGCTCCAGCCTTTCTGTGAATTCAATTAGATAGCTGATAACTTCTTAATAAGTTTTTATTAGCTGGAATTAACTAGGGTCAGTTTCTGTAGTTTGCAACCTGGAAGACTGGAAGAGGCAATGGTCGTAGAGAAGTTAGCACTGAGCAGACCTAGCAGCACACGTCCACTTTGCAGCAGCAGGAATTGTAAGTGTGGAGGAAGAGCTCTGCCCAGGTAGGACAAAAGTCCGGATATGGCAGAAAGTACTAAGTGATCTAAAATCCATGGTTTGTCTTATTTTTATGTATCCTGTAGGATGACATTTCCCCGTTGTCCTTGCAGTTAGGTGTGCATGTGACTGAGTTCATTAAAAAGAATGCGAGTTGAGTGAAGGTATCTCTTTCAGACCTGGCCCATTAAAACTTTCATGTGTACTGCTTCATTGCTTTTTTCCCTTTCTGGTTTGCTTTAGGTTTTGATTCTAGAGTGGCTTTGGAAGCCACATGTTGAAGATGGCAGAGCTCACATCATCCTGGGTTCTCTGAATGACTGCATGAAGGAGGGTCACCCCACTGACCTGCTCACTGGTCCAGTATTGATACCTAAGCAAGAAATATACTCCTGTTGTGTGAGCTATTATACTTTTGGGGGATCTTTTTGTTACAGCACAGCCTACATATACCATGCATAGTAAAAAAAACCTAGTTAATCAAGGAAAGATTCAAATTCAGAGCAAGGCTAGAAGCAGTATTGACTTGATGATGGGCCCTTGAATTGATGGTCTACAGCTTCAGAATTTGTCCTGATTAGGAAAAGGACAGAGGACAGTTGGGATGGAATCATTTTTTTTCTTTTTTTAAAAAGAATTTAATTTATTTTTAGAGAGAGGAGAAGGGAGGAAGAAAGAGAAAGAGAGAAACATCAATGTGTGGTTGCCTCTTGCATGCCCCCTACTGGGAACCTGCCTGTAACCCAGGCATGTGTCCTGACTGGGAATCAAACCAGCGACCCTTTGGTTCACAGGCCGTTGCTTAATCCACAGACCTGAACCAGCCAGGGCTTGGGATGGAATCTCTGAGGGTAGATTATACAGCTACAGCTACACAGGTGAAAAGGATGCAGGCAAAAAGGCTCATTAGAGATTTGGAAATACTAAATAGAGTTGTAGAATTTATTAGATATCGATACATTCTATTTTTTTTTGTTTCTGTTTTATGCATTGAAGTATCTCCATGCTAGAAAAAATGAAGAAATAAATTATAACTTTGATTCTGCTTCTCTCCCCCCACCCCTTTGAATCTGGTTTTCCCTTCTCAAATAGATCCAAGTGATGCATTTTACTCTCCCTCCTGGTTTCTTGCCCCTACCCAGTCTCCCTCTTTCTTACTCCTCAAATAGGTGGCTTCTCAGAGGGCTTAGTCAGACTTCGGTAATCAAATCCATTCTTAGAATCACCCAATGGCTTAAGTATGTACGTAATAAATGTTTGCTGAATATAGAAATTAGTCTTGCTTTCTCCTTTTCATGAAACAACTTTGCACCAATATCTCCTCCTATGTTCAAGTTGAAAGAGATCTTAGAGGTCGTCTATTCCAACCAGCTCACACAGACACACATACACACACCCTCCTAAAACATAGAATCCCCTTCCGCAGTCTCTCTGATGGGACCCATCCAGCCTGTGCATGCATATTCCTGGTAATGAGAGGTTCGTTGCTTTATAGGAAAGCCCATACCATTGAATGACAGCTCCAAAGTTGAAGTGTGTCGAGTGCAGACATGCGGATGAGATGGTGTCAAGGGTCCAAGTAAGTGAGAATCAGGAGCCCAGGATAAATTAGGCAAAATGGAAAAGGCCTGAATTCTTCCCGAGGACTGCCTGGCTGGGTGTGTGCTTGTATTTCACATGCTCCAGCTTGAGTTTACTTAGTGGAGCGATTCATTTAGAGGAACTGGCATTTGAAAGGCTAAATTGAGGAAAGCATTATGTCCAGACATTTCTCTCTGGAAGATATTTCTGATCTTTCAATTATCTGGAGATCTTCCCTGGAAAGTCTCTAAGTTCTATTCAGTTCTCTGAAACAGCTCAGATTGCTTCACAGTTTCTAGTAATATTTAACATAAATCTCAAATCAGTAGGGTCGTATTCACTTAGGACCAACATGTACTGTAAAGTAGGAATGTCCCTTGTGAGGACAATTGGGAGAGGAAACTAACAATAAAACATGATAGCAGGGGACAAAAGTCACTTGATGGAAATCTCTGGGCAGGAGCACCAACCCAGAATGATTCTCTAAGGACCTGGAGAATTGCCCTTGGGTGCTGGATGTCACCTGAGCCCTACCCATATGCTAGAAACACATCAATACAAGCCTAGAGTCCATATGGAACCAGTTGGGGTCCTGCTTCACTGAAATAACCCAAGAATCCCCATTTCCCTTGAAGAAGCTATCCTTTGGGAACTTCCGCCAACACATTCCCCTTTCAGGCTCTCCTGGGCTGACAAGGGCCCTGTTGGAACTTCAGCTGGAAGAGCTGCTTCTGGTAGGAAGCTGAGATGGGGCCACCACAATGGAAGTGAGTCTGTGAGCACCTTAGAGGTAAAAACTCTCTCTCAAACAAATATATCTCCTAGTGCCAAGAAAGGTTGAACTCAGCAGTAAGAATCACACCTGCCAGACAGCTATCTCTATGTTCAGCCACCCTGAAAAGCATCCTAAATAGGGTGGTTTTCATGAACTGAATAAGCCCTTAAATCCTTTGTGGCCAAAGGTTGTAAAACCTTTTCAAGGGTGTGTGGACCACAAAAGGAAGAGATCCATGAGCATATTTTCACATTGGCAAGAAAAGCAAAATGTCACTCAACTAAATTTAAGATTGTTCACCCACATCTGCTACCACCAGAATGTTATAGAATAAAGAAAGAAAGAAAAAGAAATGTGAAGAGCTCACAGTCTAAATAGCTCCGGGCATTTTTCTATTGTTCAGATGACTTATGCTATTTCAACACTGATTAAAAGGCTATCAAAGCAGAAGCAAAAACATGTTTGTGGTCTGTCATGTAGCAACAATTTTTGGTTAAATAAACACATAGACAACCATATCTCACTACAAAATGTTATGTTAGATCGCTATCATTATAAATACATCACTAAAATGTGTACAGAAAAAGCAACAAATATAAAATGTTGCACTTCCTACAATATCATAAGTGAATCACATCTTTGAGAGACAGTGACAGAGACAACAATTGCTAGAGAATAAATTTCTGAATGAGGCACATTTGCCCCCATTTTGGAACATAAAGCCCATGCATTTTGTGATAGAAGCTTCAAATCCTCTAAATGACAATATTATAGACTCATCAACCATAATGATTTGGCCAAAGTCCACTACAAGCAGGGAATGGATACAGTGTATCTTGAAAGAACAAAGTTTTAAAAGAACAGAAGTGCACTCAACAATGTGTGAAAGGCAGTGCTTATTCATATGTAAAAATCAAAGCATAATTATAACATTTGGGGAAATTAAACTAAAAGAATTGGAATCATAAATCTACATTTCACTCTTACTACAGAACTGAGTCATTTTAAATATTAACATCAATTAAAGAAATCATCATTGGATCCATTAAGCACAGCTGACAAAAATGTATAATAAGTACTCAATAGAAAATTAAGTGACTTCCTCTAAAATTTTACAGTCCAGACACTATCAAAATTTACCCCAAAATCAAATGCCAAATTACTAAAGAGTTAAGAAGCAAAACAGCAAATTCACTTGGAAGTCATGTATATAGAAATAGTTATAATTCTTTGTATAAAGAGTTAGGGGGTTAGCTAAGTAAACTGTATTTTACTACTGGTTTTTACATATGAGGAGAACTACTGAGGGAAACAAATTCCATTGTAAAATAATATAAAAAGATAGTCTTATTAGACTTTAAAATAAATGGTTCAGCATAAATAAGTGTTCCAAACCTCACAACTGGCCTGAGAAAAGATAATTTGTTAAATTACTTTTTATAACACTATATACTCTTAAGACAAATTTGAATAATTAATCAAAATAGCTACTGGGGTATCTTGATAGCAATTCAAAGTATCTTTCTTCATTGTCTGTGTGATATCAGAGTTACACTTTTGACAGTTTTAAAGAGAATGTTGAAAGGTTTTTAAACAAAGCATTTTTTAAATTTCTGGCTTGAAAATTAAAATAGACTATTTTGAAACTAATTAAATATTTCCAATGATGCCTAAAAGTACCTCTGCAGTGGCCTGTATCTGATCCTTTTATAAAAGGATCTAACGTTTCCTCTTATTATATGCTCTAGTTCACATACTGTATATCGGGAAATGTAAAATTTCATAAGCCATCAAATAACCCTACGTGTCCCGGCATTAGAATACCTAGACATCTGCTTCTTTGGTAACTGAAAGTCAGATAAGCAACTGAAAAGTCTAAAACTGTCCTTTCAAATGAGCACAAGTCAGAAACTACTTCCAAAAGGAGAGCCTTGTGTTTACAAAGGTCAACAACCTCTATATTTCAAACTATTTAATGCATATATAAAAATGCTATTTCCAAAGCAATTGTCTTGTCCGACGGCAAGGCAATTATTTCATGATGAATTAAAAATAAAAACTCAGATTCCCAAAATTCAAAGCACCAAAAATTCACATACCAACATGTGCAATGAGAAAGTAATTTTCAAGTTAATATATCAATACTTTCTAATATTATATTTTAAATGGTTAATCCCAAATTAAAAATGTAACAAAGGCCATCACTGTATATGGCTTAAATTTAGCCTGGCTTGGTTAGACTGTGCATTTTCCTCCCTCCATGTGTAAAAAAATATGATATACCTAAAGTAGATGACAGGTGTTTGTGAAACTTACACTGTCAGACTGCTTGCCATGGTCACAGTCCCACGTCTTCACACACTGTCCAGACCTCTCCATGGTGCTGAAGAGTTACTCTTGCCCATTTGAGAGGAAAGAGGCGTTGATTCGACCGGCTTCAAAAGAAATCCATAAAGGGCCGCCTGTGTTAGCAGGTAAAGTTACCTGAAGAATTTTGGTAGCACATACTACAAACGAGATGCTTTGCCCTTCAGTTATCAACCACGATGCTCAGGCAGCTCAAACAAGATTTTGGAGCAGAAATCTTCAAATATTGACCAAAGAGAGAGAGAGCTCTTTGGGAGTTGAAGTTTGCTGATTTTTGTCAGTGTTCTTCAAATTGAAAACACACACACACAGAATACGAGGCTACTCAGAGAAGAGAGGATTCCAGAAAAGTTCTTGATCTTAATGCAGAAAACAAGCTCCCATCAGTCCAAAGCAGCCAATTCACTTCATCCTACCATTACATCATTACATCCACTTTTTGATAAAAACATAATAAAATGAAATAAAGCTCAGAATTCCAGATGCCACTGCACACACTATGTAAACAGATATGCCTCGCTCTAGCCCAGCTTCTGTCTGCTGAAGACCATTGCAGCAGAAATCAGGCTCTTGTGGCTTCCACAGATTACGGTATCTCTTTCTGAGGCTGAAACATATAAAGAGCCACATGACACCCAATGATGTCATCTCTAAAGCAGGTCACAGTTGCTGCTGTATGTAGATGAAGTCCTTCTAGTGTTTGGCATAATGATTTTCTTGAAAATCCACTTGTATTAAATAGCATGGTCTTCTATCAATATACTTAACCCTATCAATACAGTGCCATGAAGAGAAAATCAATTTATTGCTCATGTATGAAGCAGAGTCTCTGTTTAACTTAAGATCAGCTCCTGACGCTGCCTTAGGAAACGAAGAACTGTGATTAACTCCTGGTGAATACAGAGAAGAGGGGGTTTTCCCCCCTGGAGCTGTAATGAGAGCTGGAGGAAATGTAGAGACCCAGAATCTGCTTCTGAAACATCTGTCAAGATTTTTAGCAAGTTAAAAACACTTAACTCTTTTAAAAACCAATCCATAAAGATTGCAAAATAAAAAGGAAGACAACTGTCTTCGACTCCTATCTTCAACAACATTTCATTTAATGAAATTTTAAAAATGTTTTGTAGACCAAAAAGTCTTACTATCTCAAAAAATTTGACTATGTTTTCAAATGTTGGGAGGACACTTTTCTTTAACTCATCATTTTGAGGTGTTTTCTAGATCTCAATAAAGTAACAATTAAAATTTTAACTGTATTACAACCAATCTGCACATGTAAGGTAATAGCATACATAGATATTATTTCAAAGGATGTGTAATAATGAGAAATGCCCATTTCCATTCCATGTAATGTATTTCTTTTATCTTCCTCAACTATGTATCACACATTATAATTTAGGACTTTCAGTCATAGATGACATTCTTGTTGGCTAACAGTTAAATCATCTGATCCCCTTTCATGCCTACTTAATAATCCTGATAGTCAAAGTGAAGAATAACTTTAATCTAATCAGTGTTTATTGCATGCATCCCCTTTTAATAAAAAACAGAATAGATCAAACAACAGAAACCTTGCCTGAAAAGCATAGCATTCTGTCGTGTTTTTGATAAAGAATCATAAATCTGAGGGAGAGAAAACAAAATTCCTACACAAACAGTGCCTCTGGGCAAATTCTATTATTACAATAGTGATTGCTTTGGTATTAGATCAGGAAAACTTTGCTTCAGCACCTCCTAAAGGTGTATGTATGTAATGTTAAAATATCAAAATGAAAACCGGAAAAAATATTGATTCCCTGGATGTTCTTGTCATGTAAGTTTCCTAAATAAAATTGATTTTTTGCAGCTTCTATAGCTCAGTGTTTTCTATACTTTAACAATAAGAAGGTTACCTGGCATATTTTTAAAAATTAGGAACCTGAGGCTTCTTCCCAGATAATTCTGATGCAATAAATCTGCTGTGGTTCTGGAATCAGCATTTTTTTTTAAGTTCCAGAAGTAATTCTTGTTTAGAAAACACTGTAATAATTAATATATCACAATGTATACAATCATATGAAAATAAAAATAAATAAAAAATATTTGTGATGTTTGCCACAACAATAGGCCAATTGTTGCTACTGAAGCAGCCAGTGGTGGGGGCTCCTGCCTTCCCATCTCCGCAGGTTGCTATGAGGAAGCCCTTTGAGAAACACTGCCTGTTTCCGATTTCCATCCTGTAATCCTCTCCATAAAGGAGGAAGGAGTTAACTGATTGGAGGATTAGTCAGAGGAACTCAATTGTTCTCCCTCCCTTTTCCTACAGAATCCACCTCCCTGCACAAGATCTGTGGGTGAGGCTGGCAGTTTTCAGGTGTGTTCTGCGATGGGTAAGCTTCCCTAAATCCAAAGTTCAGTAGCAGGAAACCCAGTGGTTCCACAAATCAGAGTTATTACCCCCAATCCAGCTTTGACAAAAAACAAGCTGAGATTTTCATATCCCTTTGCTTAAATCTCTTGCCTTTCAAAATAAGTCTGAAAATTAAGCTAAAAGGAATTATTTATTGTTCACTAAAACCCCATCTTCTAATACTGTTATACTATTGACTAGACTCGGTCTTTGTTTACCTACTATCCAGTTAATGTAACAAGTTTTATATGTGATAGAATTTAATAAAATTAGCATTTGCATAATACAACTCTATGATACAGGCCTATAAAAAGGAGATGTCATATGTAAAAATTTTGTTGAAAGTTTTCAAAATGCATTGTTCAACTCATATTGATTACTGAGTCACTTAGAAAAAAACTCTAACTTCTGGAATTTTCTTCAGCAACTCTTAACTCTGGAATAGTGTTTCGCAAAGTGTTCCATGGATCAACAGTTCAGTACAATGTGACTCTTACTGGGCTTCATGGTCAAAGAAGTTCGGAAAACACAAAACAGTAATACCATTCCTGAAGACCGAAAATGTGTATTAGCCTAGAAGGCTGCAAGAATTCCTGAAGTAAATCAATTGGTTTATTTCACCCTTTCCCCAATTACCATCTATCAATATCCTGTGAGATTACTATTCCAGCTACCACATTCTAGGAAATTCTATTCTAGAAGGTGTTTCAGCAGTCAAATTTTTGATAATATCTAAACCTACTATACAATTACCCAGTGAAATATTATTGAGTGTCTCCTGTAAGTTCTCAGTGCATTTGTTATGAGAATTTCCAACCATGGCTGGGGAACTATGTAAATTCTGCAAGAGTCGAGGTTGTGTGTATCTAGATGCTCATTGCATCTCCAATGCTTCGCAACTGCCCGGCAAACAGCAGGTGCCCAGATATTTGTTGAATGAGTGAACAAGTGATAAAGGCCTAATTCAGGGATGTGAATAACTACCCACTCCCACACACCCAAATATGTCTTGTCTTTTAAAAGAAAATTGAAAAGATCCTCAGGCCAATGAGCTTTCCAGTTCCACCATATCCAGTTTCTCCTTGGATACAAGAGCATCTTTCATACTCAGCTAAGGATTGTAATGTTGGTTTGTAATGATGCAAGTGCGATTTATAACAGGGGGTGCACTCTGGGTTTGAACTGCGCTGCAGAATAGACAGGACTCGTGTGAGGACAAACGCCGAGACTACACTTGAGGGAAACTGCAAAGAGAACAAGTTCTTTCTTAACTCTCTGTAGCACGACGAGGCACTTAATGCTTAGGTTTTTGCATCTATACTCATGGGTCAGTAACTTTGAGGTGCTAAGGAGAATTTATCATATTACTATAGATGAATAAGTCAGTTACCTAACCACAAATTGTCAGTTTTGTATATCATTCTGAACCCAGAAAATGTTCAATATTAGCAGTCCCTAGCCAAAAGAACATGCCCACTTAAGCCTATCAAGAAAAATGTCCTGCAATCATTAAGTTAAAAGGGTGATTTCGGAAAAGGAATGTACACTACCAACTGTATTCAAAGACATAAAAAGAAGAGTGTTTATGATATAAAGATACTATTTTTATACAGACACATATTCATTCAAACTGTTATATATGATTATGTGTTATATAATATTATTTCTAAAACGTTTGAAAAGAAACATTTGTTCTACAAGACCCGGGTTTGAAGAAAAGAGAAATGTATCTAGTGCTGTGTAAATACCAAGAAGTCTTCTCTTTTTACGTGTGATTCTGTATTGTATTCTCTGAACCAAAATTTAAGACAGGCTAACAAAGAATTTGCGCTCTTTGGGTGTCTGAGTGTTGGGTGCTGAAACATTAGAACTCATGGGACCTAAATTTACGACAACAGCTGGGCATAATACTATACCTTGTCTCTGACCTGGAAAATCTGGGTTATTAAATTATTAAGTAGCACAAGGCTTACATTCTCTGTAATTTTATAGGTCTCGAGACTGTATTGAAATAGGCTCCAGGAATCTCTTATAGGACCCGAGTTCCCCCCAAAAAACCAGGGCAGCTTTGTAATACTTTCTCCCTTTAGTCACTAGATTTTTCCTGATGTGTTTAAAGCCGGAGGTTGTAAATCTCGAGAAAGGAAATAAAACCAGGAGGTAAAGAAGGAGTTTGAATGTAGGCACACAAGCCAAGTTGGGTGCACAAGGGCAGTACCCGTATACTTGCGAAGGTTTGGTGGGTCGGCCGGATGCCCCTTCTAACTATCCAACTACTTTTGCTAAAAGCCAGGACCACTCAAGCAGCACCATAGACAGGAGGGCTGCACGGCCTTCTCTCTGGGACAACCAAGGTAACGGGGTCTTCAGCTGGCCAAGCCACTGCCCTTGAACCTGCTCAGGACTGTGATTTTTCCTGACCAAGAGTACAGCAAGGCCTAGAAGCTGGGATTATGTAGCTACTGGAATGGTACTTTCCACACTGACTTGCCTGAGAGGGGAGGCCAAGTGACCCTATTCTCCCCAACATGCTAGAGGTCCTCCCTTTCTCAGGGCTGAAGGGAGGAGAGTGGTCCAGGCTTGCCTTTACTATGCAGGTGGGTGTGGCCTCTCAGAAGAGACCCATTCATTTTTTTTAAATTTATTTTTAGAGAGAGAAGATGGGAGGGAGACAGGGAGGGAAAGAAACATCAATGTGTGGTTGCCTCTCATGCACCCTGCACTTGGGGTCTAGTGCAACCCAGGCATGTGCCCTAACTGGGAATCAAACCGGTGACTTTTTGGTTCGCAGGACAGCACTCAATCCACTGAGCCACACCCGCCAGGGCAGAGGCCCATTCATTTAAAGAAAAATGACTTGTATCTGGTTTTACCTTTGGATATTGAAAATTGGTCTTTAAGGGGAGCAACACTAAAATAAATGCTTAATTTATTACTTTTGTATTGTACAGCTCTAATCTCATAATACACATATATCTTCCAAATGTACATTATATGAATATGTATATTCTAGGACACAGTTAGATCTCATGGATTCATTCGGTGAATCAGAAACAGGCACTATGCCCCACAGTGGGAATCAAGTGAGAAATTCCACCTCTGCTCTCCACAGCTTTTCCTAGGCATTTTGAACACCTGGAGTGTTTTCAAGAGCAGATTCAGGCGGTCTAACATTTATGGAGAGACTTCCGGGTCACAGGCTCTGTGCCGTGTTTCACATATGTAGTGCCATTTAATCTTCACAGCCACGCCAGTCCACCTCTGGGGTGGGTCTTATTTCCAGTCTGCAGATGAAGAGTGACCTCCCAGGTGTTACTTCTTAGACTCACAAAAGTAGTGCCGAGCTGCGACTTTACGGCAGGTAGCTGAGGGCCTTATTCTAGGAGCCACACTGCTCCCTGCAGGCCAAGCCACAAGAGGGAGGAGCCAACGGGAGAGAGTGGGCGTGGCCAGGAAGACAGGCCTGGGTAAGCGGGACTCATCCAAGCCGAATGGGACTGAAAATGTCTCCAAACCACTCAAAGATTTTCCAGGATTTATCTGCAGGAGTAGGCTAATGACTGGGGACGAGGTTACCAATCCAAAGAAGAATATGCCATTTTTTAATTTCTTTCTATGATATCCTATGAGACAAATTACAGATTTCTCAGAGCTGCAAACTAAAAAAATAAGTATTCGGTCATATGAAATTGATTAATTGAAAGTATACAAAACATCTCCCACTTGTCCTCCATGCAAAACTAATATTTTTATGGTTAAAAAAGTTACTTTTTTCCCCTCACTTTAATACTTACAAGCTACATTTCCCAATAACGGTTGCTATTCACAATTGCTATTTCTAAAGCAAATTTTTCTGTTGCCACATGATACATTATGGTATAAGGGTACTTAATATGCAAATTGCTAACATAACTTAATATTATCTTCCCTCCTGTTGCTCTTTAATTTGGCATTGAGCAGCTGAGGTTGGAGGTTTTAATCAAAGAGCATTGAATTAGGCAACTTATAAAATCAAGTGAGGATTCTTTTCAAAATTATTTAATTTACTGTTTATACTTCTTAAATTGTAAAATAATCTTAGAAATGCATTAACTGATTGTCGCTTCCACTGCTTGACCAAGTGGCACAGTGTAGTAGGAAAGGGCAGCTTGCAGGCCACAGGCAAATGTGTAGCCCAAAGCAAGTCAGTTATCTTTAGGTCTCATTTTCATAAATGGAGATAATCATGGTACCTCCTTCATGGGGTCATCGAGAGGATTAAATGAAATAATCCACAGCAAGCATTATTAGTAAAGTACCTGGCAGCTTTTATCAAGGTGATAAATTTGAGAGCTCATATTGAAACATTACTGTTGATACATATTGTAAAGCAGCAATGTTCCAAAAACTATATTAACCATTATGCATAGCCAAAACAATCAGAGCAGAAGCATGCAAAAGCATCATTCTCCGCATGGCACAGGGAGTCACCCCGACCAGGTTGCAGGCTCCCTGTGTGGCACGTGCTTGGGGCAGAGGACTAGGCGGGGCAGTCATTGCAGTTACTACAGGGGGAGGGGTGGGGGGAGCAGCTGGCTAGGCCGCAGGGTTAAGCAAGGGCAGACTGGCTTCCAGCTGAGGTTGTGTTAGTAGAGGAAAGGCAGGGACCCGAGACAAGAAGGACAACTGATCGATCCGGGGAGACAAACGACGGTCTACGCGCACCAACAACCAAGATCAAGCCCAGAGAGAGGGGGCTGAGATTCAGTAAGCTGCAGGGGATCTAGTGAGAGTCGGGGCCCAGAGAACCCTCCAGGGAGACACCTCACTGACAGCATTTGACTGGGACCGAAGGCTTTTAACCCTGAAGTTCCAAAAGGAATCACTGGTTATTAGAGGAAGCGCATCTCTTTATGACAGGCTTAGCGAAGGCAGGAGTGCAAAGACAGTAACTCCAAACCTTTAACTCACAGGCAGAGTGATTTCTGATATTGTTTTCCTCATTCACATGGAGTCCTCGAAGTCTTTTAACTTTCACCTCCTATTGACACTCACAGGGAAGCTATCCAAAACACTCAATTTTCACATTATTGTCCACTCACAAATCATGAGTTAAATACAAACTTTCCTAACTCAACCAGTTTCCAATGTGGTTCACGGGCGCCCTCTGGTGATACAGTAAGGCCAGCTAAGGCCATTTCCCCTAAAAATTGTCTTAAAAGGTGCTGATTCACTAAGTATTCAATTTCTGCTGTCAGCTAAAAATAGATCTCCTGCCGCTGTTATTTCCACAGCTATAAACTCAACTTACTGCTCTTTCTCTAGAATCCACAGCTAGATAAAACCGTTTATTAAAGAATATAAAATGCAATCATCTAAAAACATTTCAAAGCAACCTTTGCTTGCTCCCAATGTGAATACATTATTTTGGATGTTGGAAGGCTTTTTACAAGTGACTAAACAGGATTACAAAGTAGTCAAGGAAGGTGTTTTCTAGAAACAATCTCCTCGCACAGTTGCGTCCCTTCTCTCCCTAACTTCTTTCAGTGCTCCAGCCACTGGCTAAATCCACAGAATTCTGCATTACAATCGCCTGTTCATTTATTTCCTGCCACATCTTTTTAAATAAAGACTTTAAAGAGATTCTTTTACCCCTTAACTCCGTACCCAGGGTTTTTAAACTGGCGGCCGCTGGAGCAAGTGTGGGCTGCAGACATGGTCTAGGTGTTTTAAATTTTCTTCCTGGTTGCTACCATTTAAAAATCTGGATTTCTGGCATCTCCTACAGGAAGAAAGTGACCTTTGACAGCATCTGTCCTGCATCCCCACATAGTGACACACGTCTAGGAGCTCTGCGGGACCGTCGTTTTAGGTCCTCAGTTAGCCAGTCACAACTCAGCCCGCATCAGTCACGTGGGTGACCTACCCCTGTAGGCATTCGAGTTGCAACCCCTGAGTTCGTAGTCCTGAGTTTTTTCAGTACTTTCTGTAAAAGTTCCCTTTATAATCTTTATAACCAAGCTAGTCTTCTATTACATCAGCACCACAAAATGCTACCAGAGGCAGAGACTAAAAGGAACATGCTGTTACAGAGAAAAGAAAAGACATTCTCAGTAATAGAGGAATACAAACACACGAATGAGTAGTTTAGGCTGGTGTCAACTACATCAATTCCCTCCGACTTGATAAAGTTCACTTTGTGTTTATGAATCATGTCCTTGCTCGGAGATAACAAACCCTCGCCATGGGTGCACACACAGCAAATAAGCCATGTAGATCCTCCGACCACAAACCACCTGCCACCTGCCAAGACTGCTCTCCTAGAGCCAAAGCCCTAGGGATCAGGTGCTTGGCCCGCTGGACCAGGAGAGAGACAATGGCACTCACCGGGGTGCTGCTGTCTGAGAAGGTGTTCATGCTGACAGAGCTGCTCAGCTTGTCCGAGGACACGGAGGGCGGGGACGGGCACCTCTTCTCCAGGGGGTCCTGCCGCTGGAGGTACTCGCGCCAGGCTCGCTGAATGCTACAAAACAAACCCAGTGCACGCACGGTCACTCCCTGGTCACAGCCCACAGACTCAGAAAAGCACAAGGCGTCTGGAGGAATCGGCTTTGGAGACAGGGAAACTGTCACATGTAGAACGTGACACGGGAAATCGGAAGACCTGGACTGTCTCTGTTCTACTGGTCTGACTTTCACAGACTTGACTAAGCTAAATCAGTCTACAAGTGTCAGCTTAGTCAGGAAAAGTCATCAGTCAAAGGGGAACTACTTTGCACATGTAAATGTACTTTGATTTATGGAACACAAAATCTTTCAATTTCTCATCCTCTATTTCAAATGAGAATAATAAATAGGCTGACATATCACTTACTCATTCACTCAATACAGCATTGCTGAAGGCTGTGTGTCAGGGTCAGCCCCAGGTTCTGGGCAGACTGCAGTGCTAGGAGTGACCTTCGCATAGACTCAAGGTGAAGGGCATCCTGTGATGTTCTACAATGTGGTCTGCATGGCCACACGCAGCAGCCCTGCTCTGGGACAATACAGGCAAGGGCCTTGCAGTCATGTATTTTACATACAGGGAAAGGAAACAGGTAATGTTTGATAAATAAAGGAATGGTGGAGAAAAAAATACCTGGCATTGTTATGTACCACTTAGAAAATTAAAGTAACATGTGATTAGGTGGCTGCTTGAGATTTCACTAAGGAAGCTTTTTATTTGCTATGATTAGTATCCCAAAGAATGTCATCTTCTGTTTTGGGGAGCAGAAACCTCTTCTTTGTGAAAGCTGAGTGATTTTTTTCCACTTGGACTGGCTTGTAAGCTTTGAGATTAACATCTAGGTTTTCACAGGTGATCAGTGAACACTATCTATCCTCTCCTGGGAGCCAGCAGAACACGCAGACCGATTGTCAGGACTCGGCCTTTTAAAACAGTTGCACTAATTCTTTCACTATCTCCTCCAGATCCTTGAAAGCATCTGATCTTCGGTAATTCTTCTGCATGCAACTAAAGTCATTAAAGTTGTTTTTGTATAAACAAACTGATTGATTTTCATTGGCTAGAATGGTTCAAGGACCATCAATTTTCAGCAGAGGATACAAAGAACATAGAAAATGCTACCTCATTATTGAGTTTTTTTGTGTTTGCCAATTTATTAAGGCTCTGTGAATTACAATGCTCAAGGAAAAGTCTGGAAGCTGCAGTGAAACTATACCTTGGGATCAGAGGCCAATTTCTTTGAAACTATGAAACGTATGCTTCAGAGGCCCTTACTTAGAGGCCAGGAGCTTCTGCCAGACTCTGTAAGGGGCTCTTCATGGTTTGTATAAAACTGCAGAAGTAGATATGTTTTTTAAGGGCCCTCCAAATTATATGTACTTGTCAGGTTCCATTAAAGCAGGATCTGACCCTGCTTTGGGTTATATGTGGCCACTGTTTTGTTGCGCAATGCTTGCTCTAAATGCACCCTTATTTATTTTTCCTTGGTTTACAGATTTTAAACACAAGCTCTAAGAAGATCCTGTAAGATTACATGCCTGGCTCTTGCTGCTTCTTCTGGGACCCATTTTGTTAAGGAGAGTTGAACTTTTGGGAGTGTCAGTGATTTTCACATTCTCTGAAGCACTGGAAGTGCTGAGTGTCGCCCAGGGCCCTGCTGACAAGTCCTGCCACTTGAGGGCACCTACAGTCTATAAAACTGCCCACCCAGGGCTTAAAAATCTGTGACATTCTTAAAGTGATTTTTAGTATTTTTTTTCTTTTTTATTGAATTTATTGGGATGACATCAGTTAATACAATAATATAGGTTTCAAGTATACAATTCTACATCTGTATTTGTATTGTGTTCACCACCCCAGGTCAAGTCTCCCTCCATCACTATTTATACCCCCTTTTCCTCCTTCTACCTCTCTCTACCTCCTCTTCCCTCTGGCAATCACCGTACTGTTGTCTGTGTCCATGAGTCTTTCTTTTACTATTTTGCTTAATCCCTTCACCCTTCTCACCCAGCCCCCAACCCCCTCCCCTCTGACAGCTGTCAGTCTGTTCTTCGTGTCCATGATTAAAGTGATTTTAAAAATCTCTCTCCCCGCCCCCACCCCCATTCTTGCCCTGCCTCCCTCCCTCCCTCCCTCCCTCTCCTTGATTTTTCAGAAAAAAATTAGAAAGAAAATATCCACTTGAGATACGATATTTTAGCTTGTTGAACAGCAGAGGGCAGTGTGACACCTTTGAGAAACAGAACAATGCCGTTCCAAACGAAGGTCTGCAAAGGGGAATCTGCACTTAAGCATCCCCTTTCCCTCTCTGAGTTCTGTGGAATTTGGAAAGTGATGTATCAGTTTTCCTTAAGGTAGAGATTAAGAATTCCATATTCCTTTTTCCCAAGTGGATGGACATTTTCTTTTTAATTTACAAGAGAGTGTGACAATATTGAAGACAGAAAGAGCATCCCAGATGTCCCCCGCGGCCAGGCTGAGGGCACGCTGGGCAGCACCTGCTCCCTGTGAGGAGGAACGGCGCAGTGCATTGCTGCCAAACCTTTCGCCTTTTCAATAACAGTCAGAAATCTTGCTTCTTACGTGAAAGTTACTAGTTCTTAAATGTCACTAAATAACTTTTTAAATTTCAAAATACATTTATTGCCCAAGTGGGCTGAATTTGAGGATGGGGAAAGAGGACACTATCGAAAAGGTCACAAGTCTGAATGTCTCAGGAGACAATAGCTAATTACATGTGGCTTTTTTGTGTGTGTTCTCGCACTCGACCCTCGCCACCGGGGAGCTGTGAAGGCGCGGTTATACCACAATGGCAGGTTTTGCCTGCCCAGCATTAATTTCTCCTTCTTTTTGTTCCAGCACCTGTTTTCCATGGGGACCCACTGACCCTCAGGCCGTGAGCTTTGGATGGAACAGATCATGGCCCTCCAGTGCAGGGAGCGGCCTGTGTGTCGGGGCTGACAAACCAGACGGCAACGGCACGGCTCAAATCAGCCGATGCAAGACTGCTGGGAAGAAAGGCCCCCTTTTCACCTGGAGATTCCAGCTGGTGGCACATAAGCCTGGAGCTGCCATGGCCACAGAGCTGGGAGAGCCCTTGTGAGAATGTGGCAATGATGTGAAGAGCAGAGCTGATAGAAGAAGCAAAACAGCAAAGTCTGATCACCTTGTTTGACCTGCTGGGTCGAGCTCTGCTTGGAGCACATTAGGTCCGGGGTGTTTCTGTTAGGTGTTCCAATATAATCTCTTTTTATACACATTAGTCTGAATTGAGTTTCTGTTACTTGAAACCAAGAGTTCTGGCCAAGTTTCAAGGAAGAAGATGGGAACCAACTGACAGATCCAACACTTGGACCAGATCCCCCATCTCCCCACTGCACCAAGCTCCCTCCTCATGGTTCGGCCAGACAGAAATAGAGCAGAGAGCAAGATGGTGGGTGTGGTTGTCACATGCAGCCATCTGGTGGATCAGCAGAGCCCCTATTTGTTTAAGCCTCTGTGGGCAACTAAGAGTAACCCTAACAGATATGTCATGTTTGCATTGTCTGGCGTCTGCCCAACCCCGTATCCTGACATGACCTGCCCGAAGGCCAGTGAAGGGCCACCGCACGCCTTCGGCTGGCTTTCCATGCTGTTCCCATGTCTCTGGTCTGCCTCCTCCGCACTCCAGTTTCTGCTCAGTTTGTAATTCCCAACTTCGGCTCCTTTGATTACTGCTACTTACTAAGCATCATAGATTTACGCTTTTCTGGATCTTCCTGCAGGTAAAGAAACCTGCAGAAATATTTATGACCACACTGACTGTCAAACACCCCTCTCCTCGACTCCCTCACAAATGGGGATTTAGGCAATTTGAGTCTAGGCTCTACAACTCTTTTCTTTATGAAGACTGGGAAGGCACATCAGAAATATGTCACAGGCACACAGAGGCTACTGAGTCTCTGAAAGAGAACAGTTGCTCTGGGAGACATTTACTACTCCATCCCCGGAGAGCATCCCAGCAGGCCCCTGACCCCAGACCAATGCTTTAAAATTAGCACATGAGTCTCTTTCACCTGAAGTCTGGGTGCCTTTCAAAGGCTGCCTCTGCGCTGGGCCAGGAGGCGGGTGAGTGGTGCACGAGCCCTTTCAGAGCTGTTCTCAGTTCACCACAGCCCTGTGGGTCTCCTGGGCACGAGCCCAGTTGGTCTTCAAAGCCAGATGTTTTGGGGTTCGTCTTTCTGGTGCTTGACTTAAAGTTGGGGTGCCCAGTGTGGGGTATGAACCTTTTGCTCCTCAGGATGAAGCTCTGGGTTTTGAGTTTCCTCCCAATTGTGAAGCATTGCACTGCGGTGGGGTTTATGGCCTCTCCTCCCTGCTTCTACGTGGTTTCCATTTTGTTTGGTCAATGTGGAGGGGTGGCTCTGCAGGTTTTTAGGGTTTTGTTTTTAAAGAAAATAGTTCCCTGTGCAGCTGTAGATTCTGTTTGTCCACTGGTGGAGTTGGTTTCGTGATTTTGCCCTCAGAAACTAAGCGTGTTTAGAGTGATGAGGTTCTTGCTCACGTTCATGTCTCATTAGCTGTGGCCTTGGGCAAAGCACTAAACTTATTGGACTACATTTTGCTTATCCACAAAATGGAATAACAGTAACTTCTTTGTAATTCTTGCAAGAAGTCAAGGATATGGTTGGTCTCCAAGTAACTTAGCCCCAAACCTGACAAAGAGCTCCTGGATAAATCATTACAATTACTTAAGAATTCCAAACACTTGCAAATATTTTTAAGTAACATAAACAAATCATACACATCGATAGGATATGCTGGATTCCTGAGGACCTTTACCGGCATTATTTTGTTAGCCCAAACTGATGTGAAAATGTGTTTGGAAAAGGTACAATTGCATGGAAAAGATGCACTAGGCTAAGTGCTTCTCTTGGATTCTCTCACTGAAACGTCACTACAACCCTTTAAGACACGGCCAGAGGCCTCGTTTCACAGAGGAGGCCCAGGGAGGTAAGCAGTGTTCCCCAGGTCCCGCCCCGAGTAAGGAGCTGAGAGGGGATTTGCACTTAGTTTGCTCTAACTCCAAAGTCTGTGCTCTCAACCTCTCTTTTTTAAATTAAATTTTTGACTAAAGTTGATAGGCATTACTCTTAAACAAGTTATTGAGAATTATCTTTGAAATTTGGGGGAGAATTGTCTTCTTCCTTGTGTGTGTGTGTGAGTCTCCTTTTTAGAATCTAAATGTTTCATCACTACGTCAAACATATTAATTAAAAATGGGAGGAACTAAATGACTTAATAAGCAGACTTATTTATTTTTTATTGTTTATGCTATTACAGTTGTCCCCGTTTTTCTCCCTTTGTCCCCCTTCCCACAGCCAATCCCCACACCACTGTGCCAGTCCATAGGTGGTGCATGTATGTTCTTTGTCTAATCCCTTCACCTTCTTTTCAACAGTCTCCAGCTCCCTCCTCCCCTCATGCAGATGTCGGTCTGTTCCTTCTTTCTGTGCCTCTGGCTCTGTTTTGCTCATTAGTTTATTTTGTTCATTAGATTCCATTACAGATGAGATCATATGGCATTTGTCTTTCACTGCCTGGCTTATTTCACTTAGCATAATAGTCTCCAGTTTGATCCATGCTGTTGAAAAAGTTAAGAATTCCTTCCTTTTTACTGCTGTGTGGTATTCCATCATGTAAATGTACCACAGTAATGAGCAGACTTTTAAAAGGTAATTTGGATTCAATAAATCTCTATGTTGTTCCATCACAAAATAATACATTGTTAAAACATAAGGAGAGGGATTGCAGAGTCAATGAACAACTTTTAAATAAGGGTTCATACTCAGAAAATGCATTTTAGATCTTATTAGAATGTGCAAGACGTGATCCTGACATGAAGGGCAGAGTTGGAGGGGACCCGGTGCGTCTGTTTCCTTCCTGGAGGCCGGGCCTCTGTGCTGGAACCTGTACTCCCTGGGTGTGTGCGCTGTTTCCAGACCCTGTTCCAGCCTTGACTCTCAGCATAAATTCATCTTTAGTCTCACAGTGGTGCTGAGAGCCTTCATTGTGGTGCTCTGTGTTACTTTTGCTTTAAGTAAATTTTCTGACTTGAGAGGCTTGCCTTTGCTTGATCTTCAGAGAACCTGCCTTTTACCTCCCCCAAATGACTTTTTATTAATAGCTATGCCGTTCTGATTGCTTCTGCCCTTTTGATGCAGTTGGATCCTCCAAGTCTGAAACTCAAAATTGCCTCTGAATGTTCATGAACCAGGCAATGCACCCTTCCTGACATTTCATCTAAATTCCAGCCCCCCCCACCTGCCACACAAGTCTTTCCCCGCAGCCGTCTGCTTCCTTCAATGGCGCGTTGCACTACCACAGGTGTAGTCTTTGTTAATCAAATCGTTTGCTTTTTGTGCCGTCCTGAGTGTGAGGAAACAACTGAGAGCCTTTCCTGACCCACCCAACCCCCACCCGGGGCTCCCACCTGTGCAGGTACACAGTAGAGGTGGCTGATACCTGAGAACAATTCTCATCTTGCTTTATATTTTTTAAAAATTTTATTTATTTATTTTTAGAGCTAGGGGAAGGGAGGGAAAAAGAGAGGGAGAGAAACATCAACATGTGAGCAAGTAAAATGTTGTTTTGACTTTTACCTTTCCTGTTCTTTTTATTTCTACCACTTAGCTCAACATGCATAACTAAGGTCTGAAAATGATTTCCCTTAGATGAAGGGGAAACAAATGAGGGGTGAGACAGGTGACACGAAGGCAGCAGCGGAGGAGAAAGGGTGGATGGGAGAGCAGGGGAAGGAGGGGAGCAGGCTGGGCGGGTCTGATGGGTGTGGAGGGAGGTGTTCACCTGTCATAGCAGTTAAGAATTTAATAACCAGATTAGACAAGAGTCACTGAACTGGACTAAATTCTCTAATGGGACTCAAATTCCATTACTGGGCAGATTAAGTTTTCTCCCCCTCACCCCCCACCACTGAGTGGAATTGGGGTCCAGAGTTATTAGGAGAGATAAAACCATTCAGTTTGCACCAAACTGAGCTGAGACTCCTCCATCAAACCAGCTACACACAAAGTCCCAGCCTTTCTGACTGGCTACAATCCCAGGCTCAGAGATACGTTTTTCTTTGCCTGTTCCTCCTGGCCCCTGCCTCTCTGCTTCTACGTATTAGAGAAAATGAACACTAAGAAAGTTAGCCCTGGCTGGTGTAGTTCAGTGTGGATCGAGCGCGGGCTGCAAACCAAAGAAACAACGGGGACGTTTCCTAACGTCACTTCAGCATTTACATTAAACACTCTAATTTTGACACAGCCAACTTCCCCTTCCAGCACTTTTTCATTTAAGAGAACGTTATTATAAGAGAGAAATTCCTAGAGATAAAGCAACCTATGTTGTGGAAACTAACATTTTGTGTAGTGAGGCTGACACACTGCTTACATAAAACGATTTAGTAGCCTGACTCATTATTCATTTAGTGAACATAGCACAGAGCTTCCTGGGGGAACCCACTCATTCAGAGGCCGTGTTTGAACTCTACCTTGAGAGGTAGCCCTGTCTGCTTGCTCAGAGGCAAGCTTTTTACTGATAACCGAGATCGACGTAAGTTTATAGTGGTGTGAATTAGTATTTGTTTGCATCCAGCAGGACAGGACCTATCCGCACCACTTCTTTCTCAGTTCCCGAAGCCAGCAATGGCTTATTGTTCTTCAAAGTTGTACACCTCCAGGCTCCCTTCCTCAAGGAGGCTTCTTACCTAATGATTTCTCTGGCTTTTTGCAAATGATCAGTGATCCTGGCCAACCTCAGGCATACTTTATTTCTTAGATGCATGCTTCTCAGGGCATTAAGCTGAATGTGTGTATGTGCATGTATTTTATAAACTCTCAGAGGCAATTCTTATATGCACCCCTGAAGGCAAGTCAGAATGGGAAGGGGTCACGGAGTGGGCACGACTAGTTTAAAATTGCTTCTATGGTGATTATGATAGGCCCGTCTCTACCTAAAAATGCTTTTAAAAGGTTATCACTTTAAGATATGTTTTATAATTTGCCTGTCTGACTTTGTATCTTATTAGTTCCGTTTTAGTTAACATTGAGGTATTTTTAGCACAATTTAAATGTAATAGTCATATATAATGGGGAAAGGGGACTCATATTTGGCCTTAGTGAGAGAGAATGAAAAATAAAAGGACAGAAAGTGAGAAAGACAAAGCATACTTTCCCAAAATATTTAGATGAGAGCTCGAATGGAAGTGGGAGAAGGAAGAGAGTTGAAAGTGTGTGCCTGTGTGTGTGTGTGTGATAAAGACATGGCCTGAGTAGAAATAAGCACATTGTTCCAAGGTGGAATTAGCCAAGTCACTAAGATGAAAGGCAGTGGGAAATGCAGGTGGAAGCTAAAGAGCAGTATTCATACTGAAAGGGGAAAACCTAGAAATAAACTGATGGCAATCAAATGATTCCCTATGCTATCCAGTAGATGGTGCTGTGTGCCCAAAACAGCTTTGTTGCTGCTTAGACCAAAGAGGAAATAAAGAATAGCACACAAACGTGAAATAAATAAATGTGTAATGCTTCTATCACAAAACTCCAGAGTAGTTCCGAAGTTAATAAAACAAGAACTGTAAAGCTAGTGCTTTAATTAAACTTTAAAGCAACTTACATTTTCACCTTTGATTCCAAAGGCTGTAGATTGAGGTGGTATTGTTCAATGTTGTTCTCCACATCCATGGCCAACTGGTGGCTGCAAACAGAAATAATGTCTCAATATGGCGTAATCCAGAAACTTAATATATGTAGCAGTGATACTGCCAATTTATACTTATTTCAAAGAGCAAATATATATTCAAGTGTTTTATTTTAATTTATTAACAGAGTCCTAAAAGTTCCTATTAATGGATAATGGATAAATAACCATATAGTAGAAATAAAATATTGCTTTGTCTCTAGTATTTTCTGTTCTTTTTATTTCTATCAGTCAGCTCAACATTCATATCTGAGGCATGAAAATCATTTCTTTTAAGTGAAGAAGAAAGAAGAATACTGAACCATTTCAGGGGGGACAAAAACATAAGGAAAATGTTAGACATCCCATGGCAAGGTCCACGAGTAAGTTGTAGAGAGGATCTCATTCATCCCAAGCAATGCCACTGCCATTGAATCTTTACTCCTTTTACTTTGTGAGCTTTTCCAAAACTCCCACCCACTGTGAACAAAGGTGAGACTCTGCCCCGGAGAAAGCAGAGCACTACGGATGCATAGTCACTGTTCCTGACGAGCTCGTAGGACGATCACTGGGTGCTACAATGGTCAAGAAAGGCTTCATGGAAAAGGTGGCACTTGGGCTGGGTTTTGAAGAAGGGACAGGAATTAGGTAAATTGAGATGTGAAAGGTTATACATAGAAGGAAGATAATATAGTAAAGGGCAGAGGTGAAAACTTCAGACTATTTTTAGATCACAAAGCTATTTGACAAAAGTGGATAGGCAGAAAAGAGTCGTTGGCTACATAATGTGTACAAATCACTGTCATAGACATTTTACATGTATTAGCTTATTTAATTCTCACAGTGGCCTCTATCAATTGAGTATTAGTTTCCTTGGGGTATAGCTGAGAAATCTACAGTTCGCAGTTATTACGTCAAACTCAGAAGAAACCCATTAAAACTTAAGTCTAACTACCACAAAGTAGTGCTTGGAGGATTTTAACATCAGACTTATTAAACTTAACTCTGACTGTGGTTTTCATAAGTGAAGTATTTAACAGCCCAATCCAGTACACATGCATGTGGTAAGGGTGTGTGTGTGTGCGTGTGTGTGTGTGTGTTTAAAACTGAAAACTTTCAAGAAACGTTATTTTCCCAACTACCTGTACTGTTGTTCTCTGACGTTTTCATTATATATATTTCAGATTTTTTAAAAAAGGCCAGTGGTTACCCATGAAATTTATTTAACGAACCATTAATGGCGTGTGATCTACAATGTGAAAATCAGTGCTACCGGGAAGTGTAAAGCATCTGAAGCAGGACAATGTGACAAATGGGGTATCGAAGGATGGTTTGCAGTGGGAGTGAGCAAGAAGAGTGAAGGAAAATCCTTAGGAGAGTATTCAAATTGGCCAGATAATGAGAACCATGATTATGGTAATAGTAAAGAAAAGATAAGAGAAAACATTGCGCTGGAGGCATTATTAGGATAATGCACTTCTCTCCCCCTCTTTAGAAAGGAATAACCAAGTAGTGGGGAAAACTTGGTAGAACAGATAAATTCTTCCATGGCCACCAGGTGGTGCTATCAGCCCAAGCTAGCTTTGTAATAACCCAGCGGAAAGGTTGAGGGGCAAGGGAAAAAGCTCTTCTTTGCTCTGTGCTGTCGGTATTCAGGGTCTATTATTAATTCATCCATATTCACTCACTTTCCGATATATTGAACATATTCTGTGTACCAGCAATGATGTAAAGCACAGGAGATACAACGATAAAAGCACTGGACCTGCTCCCTGTTCTTATGGTTTTACAGTCTAAGAGAAGATGAATATTAAGTAATTATAAATGTGATGGATGTTATTTAAGGAACCTAATCAAGGGTTGGTGGGCATGTAAAGTCTCACTTTTATAAATCTATGTTCTTGTAGGGACAGCAGCCTTATAACAAGGACAACTTAAGGTTTTATAAATTACCCCCCTAAATAACTAATTATCAAATTATCAAATTGAGCAACAGAAATACAGGTGAGGTGTTACGTATATCTGGTTGCAGATATACAGCAACTAGGGACAAAGCTCAAGGTTCCATGAAGAGGACTTTTTTTGTAATATTAACAAATTTGCTATCTGGGGATTACAATTTATACGTCCTCAACAAACTATGAACTACGAATAGCTGTAGGCTTAAATTGGATACATTTAGTGCATCGAATCAATAATTGCCTGTGGGTAATGTTGTGATTATATGTCAGGAGGATCCAACTTGGGATCACACATTTCATACCAAAGACCCGGCTTGATCCAATGTTTATGAAAAAAAAAATAGCTGTCAGTATAAGGTCTTAAGTAAGTTAATAAATGATTATGAAATAAAGTCATAAATGGTCTCCTAATTAATGGCCTTACTAATTGCTCTTCTCTACTTGTTGACTTCAGTGAGTGCATGTGTGTATGTGTGTGCATGAGTGTGCATGTGTGCATGTGTATATGTATGTGCATGTGTATATGTGTACCCACAAATGTGCTCGCTTGGCCCTAGGCATCGTCTCTAGCAGAACGGAGCTGCAGCCTCCCCTCCCTTCACACTGCCTACCACAAAACCCTGTTGAGCATTCAGAATAAATGTAATGTTCCAAGGGGGAATAACCGATCAAGTGCTATGACACCACTCTCACTGAACTTATGGTCATTTCAAGTAGCTGCGATGATTTACATCACACCTAAGTCAGCTACAGCTATAATGAAAGCTTAATCTGCTCACTCAAAGTGTACCAATTTTTCAATCAAATTTGACAGCTTTCAAGGACACAGCCCTGCCCTAAAGCAGACCAGAAAAATCTCCAGAATTCCAGGCAAATGGGTATAGGGTTAGGGCAGAGGGCCATTATTTGTTTTCTCTCTGTTCTGAATGAGCACAAAAGAGAAACTTCCCCCATAGGCCTATGTGCTTTGAGGGGAACTTGAATTCCCAGTCCTGGAATTCCTCAATCACGACTGGGGAAAATAAGCATGCAAAGCAAACTAGCCATTTCCAGAAGCTTTTAGCTTTCACAGGCCTCTAGATAATGAGAAGAAAAGAACAGGGGAGGAGGCAGAAGCCCACGTAGATGCTATTATTTTCACACATCTTCCTGAGGGCAGGGAGATGGGAAAGACACATGCTGGTGTTGGTGAGAGGTTTCATACCGAGTTGTGGTCCATTAGCAGGACAAAACCTTTTGCAGTTCACCTCTTACTTTAAAGTCAATCGTGAAAAACAAGCAAAACCAGAATTAGCAGATAAATGGGCTGAACAGCACAGAGAAAGCATGTCCTCGGAGAATCAAGCTGCACAAGGTTATTGAATGACCAAGAGGAATCAAAAATGCAGCTGGACCACTGGTTCTCAGCCCCAGCTCTTTATTAGGATCACACGAAGGAAGCTTTTAAGAAATACTCATACTAGGATCTCACCCCCAGAGATTCAGATTCACTTTGTCTGGGGTGGGGCTTATGCCAGGGCATTTTTCTGAAACTCCCTGGGTGATTCTAAGTGCAGCCACAGTGAAGAACTACGGATCTCATGTTGTTACAACGCTAATCTCCGTGGGACGGAAATCTAATTTCTAGTTCAGCAAAAACTCTTCAGTTCTTATTGTTTACGTATGATGGTGGTGAGAAAGACTGAACTATGGGGTAGAAAGACTGAACTATTTTATTCTTATGTACACATACTAATTAAACAGACATGACAAGGATAAATGAAATCCATAGATAACCCAGGAGCTTGGTTTGGTCAAAGGATTGAAGCTGTCCTTCAGGTGGTGACGTAGAGAATTCTTAGAATCACGAGGGTGGAATGAACCTGAGCAGCTCTCTAGTCCGCACGCCCACCCTGGGGGGAAGGGAAGGAGCTGGCACTGAAGGCACTCTTGTCACGGGCGTGTCAATGCTCGCAACGAGACCGTCAAGCCAGGACTATTACCATCTGTTAAAAGATGGGGAAAGCGGGGCTCAGGGTGGTGAAATAATTGTTTCCACGCTGACAAAGCTAGATAGAAGCAGGAAGAGGAACCAAGTCCAAGATTTTCCATTTTCAGGAATGTCTTCAGCAGCGTCTCAGATGAACGGCCATTTACACTCTTCTGGGGCATTTCCAGCACCCAGCAGCTCACTCTTTAACAAAGAAGTCCATCCTGTTGGGCAGGCTGACTTTTTACAAAAGTTACTCCTTTTCTGAGTCACGAGCCAGCTCGTTGATCCTTATTCTGCTTTCTAGGGCGAGAAGAGCAATTTAGCCCTTCTTTTAAAGGAAAAATTCCTTCAAATGCTTAAGGAGAGCCATTAAGTCCTCTCTGAGATTTCTTTTCTCCAAGCTACACATCCTCAGCTCTTTGGAGTAGTTTCACATGATTTCAGAATCCTCATCATTTTAACTCACCTCTTCCGGTGCTCTTGGGGATGTCAACGTGCCTTTAAAATGTGGTGCCCAGAGCCAAGTGTGACACCCATGCAGGCTGGACATTGGGACTTTGTGAGTGGTCGAGAGCAAGGGTTCTGGGGGGCATTCGGACCTGGGTTTGATTCTCATCCTTCCTCACCGCTCGTAGCTGGGCTTACTTACACCAGTGCTGAAAGCTCTCTGAGCCTCCTTCCTTGTCTATAAAATGGAAATAATAATGCCTGCATCCGAAGGCTGTGGTCAGAGTTCCATGAGGAAATGCCTGTAAGCCTTCACTCATACTGAGGACTTTGTAAACACTCAATAAATGACAGTAAATTTTTTCTCCCTTTATCTCGACAACACATGACCATTAATCAGTTAAATATTGTGGTCCTATTTTTAGAAGCCATATAAAATCATGGTCTCATGTTAACATCAGATAAAACCTCTAAACATTTACCCCCGAATTGAAATCAGAACATCTCTCTCACATGTCCTTATTGTACAATTTTTTAAAAACCTAAAGGGAAGACTTTACTTTTATCTCTGTTCAATTTAATCTCTTTCTTTCTTGCATTTTTTAGCTCAGTTTTTTCCATTCTGCAGTATTATTTGGAATGTTCCTTCTATTAGTTTTGTGTAACCCTTGTGGTTTTTTGCAAATTTATGATTGCCTTCTATATACATCCTTGATTAAAAGCCAAAGACAGAGCAGGGTTAAGTTTCCAGCCCTCAAACACACACCGGAGACGTCTCCAGGCATCATATTACTCTGTTAATCAGTATAGCTTGTGTACCAGAGCTCCTCTCGTCATAAATCTACCTAACTGCATCTCCAATGAGACACCCAGCTGGGTGTGACCACAGTGACGACATAACAAACGGTCAAATTACTGAATCACTTCTGCCTTGCCAGGTAGTTCCTTTTTTTTCATGAAAGCTTTTCAACCTTGCAAATAATTTAATTTCCTTTAATACTTTTACTTACTTTTCAAGTAAATATTTTCCATCATTAACTTGCTCTAAAGGATTCTGCAATCTTTTCATTTCTTCCTGTGGGGGGGAAAAAAGAAGTGTCTTAAAAATTGACCCATGTACGTATGGGCAATAATATTTGAGGACAATATTAGCAAAATCGAGATAACACACTATTAAATGTTCTGGGCTTTGTCGTGGATAAGTGCTTGAACATAGAAAACAGTTTCATCTTTGATCAAATTGGAATACGATACTGCCAGTCAAATTGTGTGATTTTTTCAACACTAAAGATAACGTTTCCTGTTATTTTTCTAGATTGGGGATATGTTTATACAGATCCATCCACTCAAGTGTACTCTGCGGTCTGTATTGTGTGTGCTGGTTGCTGGATGAGGGGCGCTAATGAACATGAGCTGAATTTGGCCACTCAGTAACCACCCTCTCTTGTCTCTTGGTAACTCTCAACAACCTCTTCCCTTAGCCCCAGTGCTCACACACACACACACACACACACACCCCTTCCTGAATTTCAGGCATCCACAGCCTCTGTAATCCCATCCCCCTGGCCACAGTGACTGGTTCGGGAATGTGCTAGAAGTCGGCCCAGGTTCCTGGTGTGATTGTCTGTCCCGTGGGATTTAAGGAAGGCACACGGAACTCTAGTGCTGGGAAGACCGCAGTTGTTTGAGGTGGTGCTGCTTGCCTCATCACCACAAACGGCTAAGGTGCCAAGAGGAAGCTCCAACTAGGATTAAATTACTCACGTGCCCCTAAAAGACCATCAAGCTAGTCTCAACATGCTTCTACCACCAGACATCAGAGTCTCCTAGGTCATCCCTCATTACCTAGTCTCTTTAACTTCACACTGCACTGTACATCCCAGAATTTGAGCCAATCACTCACCTCTTGCCAATCCCTCAGACCTTCCCACTGAGCTCTTTGGGATGCACAGTCTGTTATCAGCGAACCCTCTATCTCCTCAGTTTCTTTGGAATTTCTCTGAATTATCTTGTTCTAAGAGCACATTGCCTTTGCGTTCTGAGGACAGCTAAGTTTTTGTTAGAGCATGAAGATCAAAGAACTCTTTAGAAAAGAGTTGTAGGATATAGAGGATTTTACTGTTGACAAATTTGGCTGAGTCTCTGATCACACTTATCCCCTACAGTCCTCTTAGGAGGTGGCCATTTCTTCCCCACACACCACACAGTACATGGTCTGGAGCAGGGATGGGACCCTTCTTTCTCCTCTTGCTGCTCCCAGATCCTCCTCATTCCTACAAAGTCTTAGCCACTCTGGAAACATGCCCACAGCCTTCCCAGGCTTCTGTCCTCTTCTCTTCCCTATCTATCCACCCTCCTCAGGAGGTCTTCACCAGTCCCTAGTCCCATAACTTTAAATACCTGCCCTGACCTGTCCTTAAACGCCACCCTTATAAATCCACTTGCCTACTTGACAGACCTTTCAAGTTCAAAACCAAAGTCTTGATTTCCCTGCCTACACCCTCTCACCCTAAACCTCCTTTTTCACCACTTCTGCCTTACTTTAGTAAATGTTGTCACTATTGACCCAGATACACAGGACCGAAATGCAGGAGTCAGTCTTTATTCCCTTCTTTCTCTCACAATTCAGTCAATCAATCAGCTAATCTTATTGGGCCCAATGTAGAAATACACCCAGAATTTGACCACTACTTCTCAGTCAGGCTAAGCCAACTGTGGTAGACTCTTGTCTCCCTGCTTCCAGCGTTAGCCCACGGCAGTCACTTCTTTCATCAGCCAGCATGTTCTTTTAGTACTGGAGCTTTCTTTGCTATGTGTGTGAAATGCATGTGTCATAAGTGTACAGTGCAGTGAGTTTAGACAAATGAATGCACGGGTAGAACCACCACCCAAAACAAATATAGAACATTTTCCTCACGGCAGAAAGTTGCTCTGTGCCTCTGTTCAGTCGGTTCCCCTCTCCTAAAGGCACCCCTGCTCTGGTGTCTATCATGGTGGATTAATTTTCCCTGTTCTAGAATTTCATATGAAATTATCTATTCATTTGTATTTGGCTTAATTTACTCAACATTATATTTTGGCCTTAGTTTCTTCACCAATCTTAATGGTTTAAACTTCACTTTAGTATTTGGAGAAATTTGTTTCCTTCCTCTGAATTTGAAAACATAGAATTTTGAAATGAGAGAAACACTGGAGCTACAAGAGAAGTATTTGCCTCTGTAAGAAACACTAACTGGAGGAAAAAGTTAAGAGAGCAGAGAGGATGGAGGCCAAGGAAAACAGCCAAGGAGCCAGAGCCCTGGTGATGCTGTGAACTTCTGGGTCAAACTGGAGCTGATATTGATGGACTTTTCAGTTTCATGAGCAATAGATTCTCTCATTTGGTTAAGGCAATTTTGGTTGAAATTTGTCTCTCACTTTTTTTTTTTTTACAACTGAAAGAATTCTAACTCAGAACTCACAGTTTAAGCCATAATCTAGGACTGCTAAGTATAAAATCATAACTTGATGAGCCATAGAACCTTAAAAGTTCAGTGGTGGTGTTGTTATTTTTATTTTATTTTATTTTGGCAGTACCTTAAAATTTTTCATATTCAGAATCCTAATGGATAAAGCTGGTTATGGCTTTTACTTCCTTTTTATTAAAGGCTGCTGCTTTTATATCCAACACTTATATAACAAAACTCAAATGAAGAATATTTCTGCATCTTCTGCAAAATTGCTATATAAGATGCTGCATATTTTGCTACTGGTTCTCTTATATAAAAGAATAAGATTTTAGGATTTAGTACTAGAGGATAGTTTCTCATTTTGACAGAATAATGAACTTCTTTTCATCAACAATAACAACTTATAAGTCTTACACAGGTTGTTTATTTTGCCTTGGTGGCCAGAAGCTTAAGCTAAATTAAATATTCAATTGCCAGAACTATTCTTTCCAGGCTGTTAGTACAGTTATCCCCCTCGCCCTTCACTACATGATGTGTGAACTGCTTTATTTTTATTGTAACTCTCCTACATGTGCGTTTCCCACAGTTAGTAGAGGCAAGTAATATATAGGCAGGATACATATGATAAATGGGTAGGAAGATAGAGATGACAGATAGGTACATGATGGGGAGACAGATGGATGGTAGAGAGAGAGAGCATTCTTTTTAATTGTATATGTGGCATTCTATTTTCAAGGTAAAACTATAGATGCTGGATCCTTATTCTAAGAATAAGTATCCTCATCTACCCTTCATTTCTCCCAACCCTCCATCTCTCTCACCTAATCCTTCGTCATACCCCATCCTTCCTACAGTGACATAGGCAATAAAGGCAGGTCATACAAAAGGCCATGCTTGAAGCCACTTTCCAGCAAGGAAATAGGTTGGATAACACCCCTTAGTTATTCTTGAAAACCAGGAGAATTTTTAGGTCATTCATAAACATTTTCTTTTTTACCCCTCCTTATGATTAGGAAAGAGACTGAGTTGTTAGTAGTCCCAGCACTTCCTTCTCTAAGCTGTGCCTGTGGCATGCTTTCTCCTTTTCTTTTGCTGTGGGGATTTGGGGGGCAGGTAGGAAAGGGCTTTTTAACTCTGCCTGCCACTCTCTTTTCCTTGGTTCTTTCAGAGCAGGGAGCTTGCCTGGGTGGGGAGGGCTTTGAAGTGGTACTTTATTCAATCTGACTATCCACGTTCTAGGAAATCATATTAAACATAAGGTCAATGACTAACAAGAGCCTTCTGAACAGCTGCTCTGCTGACAATTTGGAGGATTGATTTCATCATTTGGTTATTTAAGCCAACTATACAAAAACACTTCAATTCAATTGGCCAGACCGTGTCCTCATTTTCTCTGAGATGGATAAGGAAGATGGCTTGCTCAACAGATCTTCGCTCAGTGTTTCACTCTTTGAGAAAGTTTTGTTTTAATTTACTGTAAAAAAAATACAGATTGGTCTTTCTAATCGTTGGCTTCTCCCACTCATCCTCTTTGTGTCTGATTTTATGTCTGGCAGTGCCATTTCCCTACTAGAAACCAACATAGCTCCCAGTGTTTTCAGATGGATTCCACTGTCTCCACCAAGGTCTGGCGCACTGGGGGTGTGAACTCCACAGCCACACCCTGTCCCATACTGCCCCTCTCCAAGTCAGGTCATATGAAACTTCACACAGTCCCAGAACTCACATGCTTTCTTACTGGACATTCGAAGACAGTGTGTCCCCAACTCTTCTGCTGGCCTACTCCCATTCTTCCTTTAGGAAGACCCCAACTTGTCCTTCTACCATACAGTCTTTCCAAACTCAACAGGAAGGCTGGGTATCCACCCCTCCTGCTTCCTCAGCATCCTGGGGGAATCCCTACTTTAGCATTATCTCTTCACCCAACTGTCACTGCCCCCCCTAGGCTCCTTGAAGTCAGGGGTGGTGACTTACTCACCTGAAGGTGCCTATTCCCCAGATGAGGCATTTAGGAGGTGCTTAATAAATATTTGTTGAATAAAGGAGTTGAATGCATCAACCTCACTGGGATGAAAAGAAACCTTAGTAACTCCCCAAATCCCAAGAAGTTGTGAGTCCTCTGTTGATTCTTTTCTGCCCCTCTATTTATACTTTTTAAAATCACTCGTTAGCTTTCTTTTTAATTTAACATTATATTTTCCAACTTTATAGAGGTATAATTGACAGTTAAAGTTGTATATATTTATGATGTACATTTGATACATGCATACATTGTGAAATCATCACAATCAAGTCAATTAACATATTCAGCATCTCATGTAATTTTCATTTTCTTTTTCTGTGTGTCTATGTTTGTGGGGAGAACACTTAAGGTGGTATACACTACAGTATTGCTAACTGTAGTACATGGTTGTACCTTAAATCTCTAGAATTTATTCATCTTGCATAATAACCAAAACTTTACACCCCTTGACAATCACCTCTTCACTTATGCTCTTTGCTTTTCTCCATTTTCCTTTGTGCTCCGGGAGGCTCACCATTTTGGACTTTATCAATCTGGCCCCTTTGCTCTGTGGCTTTGGATAGAGTTTGAGTGGTGGGAGGCCCTGGCATGAAATCAGACAGTAGCAGAAGAGAAAAGCTGTCAACTCAAGGGCCTACCCACAAGTTTCTGGCTCAGTGCGACTCACCAGATGAGGGGACAATTTCTACTGTGCTCTACTTAACTTGTGCCTTTTTTTTTTTTTTTTGAAATGTGGGTTAAGCTGCCCTGCAAACTACAAGTAGAATTATTCAAACATGAGCCAGACATATAGCATTCCATACTCCATAATCCCACTTCTCCAGATGAAGTTGGTGTTATATGTGACTGTGAAATGTAGGCCGTACTGTTGGGGGGACAATTGATTGACTACTTGCCAAAGCCATGCCTCCCACTGTTCTGAAGTGACGTGGGAGTGGACTGTTAGACTGGACGGTGGATGCTGGATTTTGTTCTTTAGTGTTTGGCTTCCTCCTCCACCTTAATCCCACAGATATCCCTCCTGTCGTTAACAGAAGAATGTGGCTAAAAGGTTAGACCAACTTACCTCTTTGGCTACTTCATTCCTTAACCTGCCCAATAACAACATACTGTTCTTACATTTTTCTGTCTCTGCCACTTCTACTGTCTAAATAAGCAGGGTATGTTCTTTGGACAAGTTTAAAATCAGAAGTCCACACAAAATTGCTTTTTCTCTAAAGTGCACTTCTGTCTAAACGTCAGCCTTTTAACTTTTCTTACTTATGCCCTGGCCATTTTATTCTCAGCATATTCCAGAGCTTGCAAGGTAACTTAAAACATGAAAACAATCTGCAATTTACCCCATTGTGTAGCTATGGTGACAAAACCTGTGCCATATATATATATATATATCTTTCGTTTTTTGTGTTGGGAATAATTTCATATTAACCTGAGGGTAACAATTGAACAAAAGTTAAAAGCCAAAATTACTTTTGACACTTTTGACTATTTGATCATTCAATTAAGTATCAGCAGGCTTCCCCACACCCCCCACCGCCCCATCACTCTTTTTTTTAATGAAAGTGTAATAAGGATACTAAGAAGGGGGTTACTAATGTTTGCATAATTTGGAAAAGTAGAAGACATAAAATCTATACTAATTTTAGCTCTGCGTCATTAAACATGAAATATTGATTATAGCTCATTGAAACAGAGTTTATGAAGCTAGCTAGGCTGCTGTGTCCCCATAAAGTGATTCTGATGCTTTGCCCTCAGACCTCAGTGGCTGTAAATGATGCTCCTTGGTGACAGCTGGGAGGCTGGCATTCTGATCCACAGCCTTAAGAGATACATTTCCCAGATTAGACCAGGAATGACCCAGCTGCACAGCCTAACTTCAGAAAATTAAATTGGAGGAAGTCCAAACCTCTGTTGAAATAACTGTGTAAATTACAATGCTTCCACAGGCCTTGTTATAATGTAAATGTGCTTTACAATTTACTGCCATTGCCTTCTTCTCCTGCTGTGAATATGGGCATTAATAGTCATCTCATATATTTAAAGGCAAAAAGGCATCAAAAATGAAAGTGCAAGATTCATGTTTTCTTCCTTTGGAAAGCAGAAACTAAATTCTTTTCTTTTTTCTTTCTTTCTTCCTTTTTTTTTTTTTTTTGCAAAAAGAGCATACATTTTGTTTATGTATTATGCATTAATGTTTTTCTATGGTTGACAGACCTGTAAATTTCACACAGAGAAGTTACCTTGCAGCTGAACATGAATTTCTTTAGGAGGAAAAAAGTGTCTAATAGGACATTGACAGCTCATTTAAATAATTCATTCAGGTAAATGATGAGCACATAAGGCATATAGGAGGTAGTAGACTTAAAAAGAGATTTGCCTGTTTCTAGCACTTGAAGGACATTTTGCCTGTCTGAGAGATGCAGAGGGGTTGTGATTTTATGGTGACAGTCACTGAATGAGGTAGTCCTGGACCTCACTATGTGAATTCTCAGTGGCGTTATTATTTGCTGCCTCATTTATAATGAAAATTACAAATTTATAACCATAAGACATGATAACGGCAATCATTGTGATAGCCCATTCTTCATTCTTGTTTGACCAACCAGGCCACGTTCATAGACGTCAGTACATAAGAGCCTTTGCCTGTCAACTGTGAAAATGCCAAACACCTGAACTCATTTTAACAGAGGTCAAATAGAAACATATTAAGTAAAATCCCACTTATGACTGTTTAAGTCATTGGTCACCTTGGATCTGAGATGTCTTCAGTCCCTGATATTCTCCTGGAGTACATGCGTGGAATGGTACCCACCTGGAAGGGTATATCTACAACCAGATCACCCAAGCCAGCCCCTTGTCCTAACCTGAATAAGCACCTGCAAACTCCAACCAGCTGTGCTAGATGGACAGCCCCAGTGGACCCAGCACTGTCAGATGGGATAAACCAACCCCATGATAGGTTGAATAATACCTATTCATTATACCTATGCATTAGGCTTAAATGCCCCTCCTCTCCTTTCCCTAAAATTGCGCATGGTCTCAAGATCCTCTGCTAGTTTTAGATCACAAACATTCTAAAGTTATTAAAGAATGAAGACCCAGTTCATTACAGAAAGCCTAACCACTTCCGTTAAATCTAGGATACAAGAAATTAAAACACTATCAGTAATCATTTTAAAGTGGTCACTCTGCTCAAAGTTAATGTAGCTTAACAGCAGGACAACTGTTAAAACTCAACTGAAATTGAAATACTAGGTACAACCACTAGGGTGCAGATATTTTTGTATCATATTTCCGCACTCTGAAAAAAAAAAATCCTAGAGACCATGTTTCAAGTTGAGAACTAAAAATGCAAATAAACACACAAGCCAACAGATAAACACCCCTCAGAACACAGACAGAATAGCAAAGGTGGATAAGTGAGTCCATACACTAACTCTAGCTTTCCTGTACCAAAGGATAAACACAAAGTGCAGGCAATCAGAACAACATGTACCTCCCAAATTGTTTAAACTTGATTCTGGAATGCACTTAACTGTAGCACAGCAAATGCTGTCCAGATTAGATTTTTTGCTTAGTCAAACTGGAAAATGAGTTTGCATTTCTTATGTACTCACCAAGTAATACTGTGGGGAAGGAACCCAAGTGCATGCTGGGAAGAACTCTTCCAACGTGCTCTGTAGCACCTCAGACCTCTCCATGTCTTTCTTTCCATTCCCTCCACTGCCACCTGCATTCATGACCTTGTTCACTCTCACCAGGATTATTACACTGGGCTGCCTAATTGCTTCTCTTAAGTACATTTCCAATGATTTAACTCTCCTACTCATGAACCCTACTGCTGGCCTAAATAAAAAGACTCATCAAGATTAAAAATACTCTTAATCCCCTAAACCCAGAGTGCTCCTTCCGTACCTTCTGAAATCCTTTCAAATTCATCTCAAATGTGATTTTATATATTTTAATATTTCCTTTCATAGCTAATTGCATGTCATTTCTTTGAACTACTGCTATTACTACTAACATTTATTAAATTTTACTAGGTTACAGGCACTTTGCATAAGTTATCTTTTTAAAAGTATGACTGCAGCCCCATAAAAATATCAAAAGATGCAATTATTATTCTGATTACCTGGGTAAGAAAACAGGCTCAGAGAAATTAAGACACGTGACCAAGGTCTTACAGGAGAAATGGGACGCCAACCTAAGCAGTGTGATTGCAGAATTGAACATTATCCTCTCCCCCTTTCCCACGAGTCTCATGGGACATGCACCAGCGTGGCAGTGGGGGTAGCTCACCAATGGTGCATATAAAGAAGAAATCACAGTGTTCTCCCATCCAAGTACTATATTTGAACAACAATAAAAAAAGAAGTAACAAAAAATATTTCTTTAATTAAAAAAAAAGAAATCACAGCATTCTGCAAATATTCAGGTTTCCTATGTGAACCAGGTATGCCACCCACCCGCTGTGTGATCTTAGACACCGACTCCCTGCCTCCAGGTCTCAGTTTCTTCATTTGTAAAATGATGATGACAATGCTTATTACACAGTGTTATGTGGGGATAAACTAAAACATCACACTTAAAAGTGTTTTGTGTACTCTGAAGTGCTGGCCACCCATAACGAGGTTCCTTTAGTGTCTGTCTTATTGAGGACAGCAATTATGTCTCACGTATTGTCATTCCCATGGTACAAAATCCAAGGATTTCATGAGGCTTGATGATTAAAATTTTATGTAAATTATTCAGTCTTATGCCAGGCACATAGTAGGTGCTCAATAATGTTATTTGTTTTCATTATCATTAACTTTTATTTTTATATCTCTCCAGTCTCTCTAAAACATGGATGTGAATCCAGACACCTCCTTCTGGCTCATTCTAAACCCATTTCCCATTAGTCAGCTAGTTCTATCAATTCTTTCTTTTTTTCTCTTTTAATGTTATTCAGTTACAGTTGTCTGCATTTTCTCCCCGCCCCTCCACTCCAATTCTTTCTTACTTGTCTCCAGAGCATACCCTCTCTGACCCCGTTGTCCATAGTTGAGGGTTTATCTCCTGTCAGTATGAGCAACCTGAGAGGCCCAACTTATCATCAGGCTTGCAACCCTTCTTGCTTCCCCTAAGCTCCCAGGCCTAGCAGGACCTCATATGAGGTTCTGTGTGACCGGCCCAATCTGTCCTTCCAGAATCTCTTTCCTGACTCTCCTACCCCCATTTCACTTAATCCTCTTGGAACATAATGTCATTAGAATTGCCAGTTAAGATCAGGCACTCGAAAACTCAGAATTAGTCAGTCCATGAGTTGAAATAAAACCGTGATAAAGAGAATCTTTTAAATAAGAAACAGTGTGTATATTATCATCAAACAGTACAGAATCTCACCTTAGTTATCCAGAGTGGTCTCAGAAAACTTTATACTGGAAAACTTTATATCTCCACACCTGGATATTAAGTCCCAAAATACCCATCACACATCCCTTAACCTAAACCTACCCTTGTTGCCGGTAAAGTCTTTATTTAGAGTCTTCTTTAGAAAAAATTATTAAACAAGCTTCATTTTATTGTTTTCTAACTTGCAGCAAATAAAATAATTCATGAGGATATTGTCAGAAGACGTGAAGTGAGGTGATCACAGATTTGATGTGGGAGGAAGAAACAGACAGACTAAAAAGTAGATCCTGTTCTGTATTTCCACTGAATACATAAAGGAGAACTCTTACTGCCTGAAATCTTGCCTCTCTTGAAACCTTTTTGGAAGTCACCCTGTTTGAAGGTAATTTTGCCTCTCTGAAATCTTAAAACTGTGTGCGTCTTTGCTGGGTACAGACGTCATGTTGTCTCTGCAAGTTGTATTTTATTTTCCTTACCGTAGCCTAAGTGTTTAGGGGCAGATTTTTCTTCATTAAGCCTAAGTATCTTTCAAACTGGCAAACACTACACCTGGACTTCACAAGCTGGGGTGCGCCGGCAACAGGCCAGGGGCACATAGATCCTGAGATCGGGGCACGTCTTTCCAAGATGTCATTTTAACTCCCCGCAAAAGCATGATTTTACAATGGAGTCCAAGCAAAAACATTCGTTTTAAAGCAAAAACAGGGGCTGCAAATAAAATTTAGGTTTCTATATGGCTATTTCTTCTCACATCCCCAACGGTATATATGCTCACTATTTTCTGCCTCCAAGTTTTCTGGATGGGGAATTTGATTAGTAAGGATGGAAAGTGAATATCATGTATTTTTTAAATTAAGTTTGTTGGGAAGTGTGTAATAGCATGATTTCTATCAACTCTGGATAAAGTAAAAACATTCTGTACTTGTTAGGGTATAACAGTTTTACTTTTGATGCTGCAGGACTTCAATTATATTTCTCTCCTGCCCCTCACTGGTCGCAGAGGGGGAAGTGGACTCCACATACCTCTCATGTCTTTTGCCTGTATGAGACCATGCAAAGTAGGCAGCACTGGACTTAAGGAAGGAAAAAGTCACTTCTACACCTAATTGCCCACCCGAATGAGTGGATGCTGGGCTTTCTGGGATTACATTATAATCTCATGGGTACATCAACTATGATAAATCTTAGCAGCCAGCACAATTCGAGGCACACAGCAATAACTTGGGTGTTAAGAGTAATATTCAATAGATAGTCATTAAAAGAATAAAAATATACCTAGGAGTTCAATGGAGGCCACGACACAGAAATTGTGAAATTAAAAACAGGACTTGAGAAAGAACATGAAAAAAAAACTGTCGCAAGTCAGCAAAGTTTCCTCTTGTCATTTATTCAATCATTGTTCTGTTCATTGTTTAACAAGAATACAGTCACATGTGCTAGGCGTGAGGATACAATGGGCAGGGGGAAGACAAGCAGGCGCTCCTGTTCCCAGCGGCTTGAAGGGCCCAATGTAATCAAAGGAGAAAAGATGTTTTAAGTAGTCAGGAAGTTGCTTAAGACTGTTTTTATTCAAAAACTGGTTTGGACATTTTGACATTCAGGACAGAATGCAGATCAGTCAAGTGAACCTGACCCCTGTGTGTATGACCACAGAGCTTGAAAGTTGATGTTCCAGTACTCACGGTGGGGCAATTGGTCACACTGGCTGACCAGAGTGGTGTGCCCATGTGCAGAATGTGGAAGGGGTGATAGAAATGTCTCCAAAGTTGAAGTGCAAAATTCCAAGATATGTATTAGGGGATTATTCAATGAAAATGACATTAATTGAGGGAGACAGAGAGAAAGAACGCAGGCAGACAGACAAAAGACAGTGTGTCCACATCTGCTTTGTCATGTGATGAGCCAAGGCGCCATTACAAATAAAAGTGCCCATTTACCCCCTGCATATTTCAATCTATTAACAATTGAGTATCACATGTGCCTAGTAACTCCAAAGGCAGATTGTGCATTAGAAATAAGTCTTTCTTCTGTAGATTTATCTATTCTAAGCCAAGGGTTAATTTTCTTGAATAGAGAAACCATATGGAAGGGAAAACATTAAGTTTTGTATAAACAGAGCATTGCTTTTTAAAACCAACAAGAAATTGCCAATGAGAGGACTATTTTCTTACATGTGAAATTCCCATTAGTGTAGCATTACATTTCATGATTTTAATAACTGCCCAAATTGTTTCATAACAAGTAGGTGCACAACCTTGATAAGAATTACTTTATGCTAAACCGATGACAGAATCGACTTTTTTCTTTCAGACAGCTATAGCAGAATGTTCAGAAAGCATGCCCAAGAAGATGGCGGCAACATAGGTGGGAGCAGAGTCCACTTCCCCTCAACGCCAGGGAAATACCTAGCTGATCTGAGGAGCAGAGCGAACAGCCAACAGTATTCCAGCATATATGAAGATGGGAGACCAAAGATAGAGGACATTGAAAGATCTGACGGTAAGAAGAGTGCTCAAGGACAATAAGGTCCCCGGGACCCGGGACCCGCGCGGTACAAGGGCGGCAGAAGCACCAGCCCTGGTGCAGGGGCTGCTGCAGGAGTCTTGGGAGAGGACCAGGCTGCGCTGTGAGCAGCCAGGTGCTTGATTGGACCAGGGGGGCTTGAAAAGCAGAAAGCATGCCCAAGACCCAGAGAGGAAATCAAACCTCAGTGGAGCTCTCTGTTATTAAAACTACCCTTACATCTCCTGGACATATAATCTCTAAGTATTCAAGATATAATGGCACAACTGTTATCTGGAACCTAAGTGGAAATACACAGAGGTAAAAATGGGTGGTGTCCCAAAGATGGATGACGAGGAGGAAAGAGGAGAGAGGACAAGAACTTATCTGAAGAGAACATGGAGTGGCATCTTTACTGGTGAGGACTGCTAGTTGATGAGTGGTACGAACTCCCCAACACAACTCATTGAAGCTGCCGTCTCCAGCCTGGTAACTAGACTACTCTTCGCTCTTCTCCTGATTCACATTAAATTACCTTCCTGACTTACCCCTCTCTGTTCAGTACGGCACTGTCTCTCTCACTACCTGTGAAATCTCCAAATTGAGGATTTCATCCCGAACTTTCCAGTGACTGTTCTTAGACTTCTTACACTTATGCTTTGAAACATGTATCTTCTCACCGATATTGAAAAGTTCAGAAAATGCATTTCTTCTTTGATAAAATATTTTCACCACACTTTGGGGGTAAACGTTTCCCCTTTTCCATGTGGAAATCTGGAAGAACACTCTTTGAGGAATGCTTCCAGGAAGAATCTTCGAGAGAAACCTGATATACTCTATAGGGTCTGTAAGGCCAGCATTTGTTTAAAGTCCACTCTGTACCTGGCCATTTTCTGCCATCAGCTGCTTTGAAATGCTAAGGTGGGGAAATAGCCATCCAATCGACAACACCACTTTTAAAGGCCATGTAATATATTCCAGCATTCAACCATATACAAGGTGAGGAGCCCAAATGCATTCTGGGGCATTCCCTTAAAGAAAAGAGTCCTGATATTTCATTCCCCACCCCCCACACAAAATAATAAAGATGCTCACTCTATGTAAGAGGGCCTCGAAATATCTGTATAAGTGGTTATAATCTTTAATAGACCTTGGAATCCAATTAGCTACAATTCTGTGGTGGTTTAATAATTAATGATAATTGCAAATTCATTAGATTACAATTCACCACAGCCAAACCTATGGATTTTCTGTTATCTTTAAAAACATGCATTCTCAAGGTGAGGCATGACATTGTCTATGCTCACTGTTATGAAAATAGTCTAATTTAACAATTCAGAATGTGCCCCATTACTTAAACCTGATTCATTTGGAGGGTTCCCCTGTTAATGTAAAGACATAAACCTAAGCGCATTGTAGCAGCTCATTAAGCCTCTGATTTCAGCAGCTGTCTGGTATTAGCAGAAAGCAATCTACTACCGTGTGTGCTTAAATGGTCCCTGTTCACCTTTTCCTCTGCTCCATAAACAAAAGCAAATCAAGAGAATGTATACATACAGGTACACGCACACCACACACACAACACTTTCACAAAGCAATGCAGTTTGGCAAATTAGTATAATGTAAACTTCTAGAACTGTCTCCTATGTCAAAAACCAGAACTTCACCCAACATACCAGAAGTCCCTTCCCGTGCCCTATTCTGACTGCAACACCCTTTCTCCAGAACTAACCACTGTGACTTACATAGCAACCACTTCCTTACACTTTCCTCCAGTTTTCTCACCCAACTGTGCATCCTTAACTACTATTGTTTAGCTTTGTGCACTTGTAAAACTTTTTTGAAATAATTACAGATTCACAGAAAGTTGCAAAAACATGTCCAGGGTGGTCCCACATACCCTTGACTCTTTCTCCACCCACATTTCCATCTTGCACGACTATTTACACTAGGAGCACCATAAAGCTGACATTGATACAATTTGCAGAATTTATGCAGATTTCATCAATTATATACTCACTTGTGTGTGTGTTTACAGTGCTATGCAATTTTTATTCCATATATATCTTTGGGCAAACACCACCACAATTAAGGTACAGAACCATTACATCACATGAGGCTCCTCATACTACCTCTTGAAAGCCATCACCAGCTTCTCCGCTCCCAAATCTTCACCCCTGAAAATGATTAATCTGTGTTTCATCTCTGCTTTCTTTGAAGGTTATTTCAGAATAGATCCATAGGCCATGTAACCTTTTGAGAGTGTCTTTTTATATGTGTAAGAAATTTCTTTGCAGTCTGTTCACATTATCGTGTGTGACATTATTGTCCCTTTGTCTTGTTGAGGAGTTGTACACAGTCCAGATGGGTCAGTTTGTTTCGGTCACCCACTGAAGGACGTTTTGGGTTTTTTTCCCCAGTTTCTGTCTATTATGAATAAAGCTGCTATGAACATTTATGTACAGATGTTTTGTAAATATAACGTTTTATTTCTCTGGAATAAATGCACAAGCAATACAACTTCTGGGTCACATGGTGAGTGCATTTTTTAATTTGAGAAGATATTACTTAACTATTTTCCAGAGTGACTGTACCATGTCATATTCCCTCCAGCAACACATGAGTTAGCCCATTTCTCTGCATCCTTGACGGTATTTTGTGTTTTCCATCTTACATTTCTTTTAATTTACAGATTCCCCCTCTATCTCTTTCTTTTCCTTCAAATATTTTTTGTTACAAAACCCAGGCATGTTAACTATAGAGTTTCGCAGCCTGGATTTTACTGATTTATGGGCTCATGGTGAAGTTCATGCATGAAGCTGGATCCAGAGGCTCGACTGAGTTTTGTTTTGATTCCATTGGCGAGGCTTTAGGTGGCCCTGTGTCCTCGCATCAGGAGGCTCCTCACGCTCCGGCAGCTTCTGTACATTTGATGAGAGCAACCACTGGAGCTCAGTGCCTACGTCCACCAATGTAGGAGGAGGTTGCAACACGGTTGTGTGCTAACTATATACTATTACTATGTGTGTTACATGGAATAATTTTATAGAAACTTTCCTTTATTTACTATTTCCTTACCTACTAGTACATGCATATAAAAGAGGAAGGATAAATCGTGATTATTTTCTCAATTTTCAAGATGAAATGGTTCTCTGTCATCCCGCAGAGGTGGCCAATTATTTTTTAACATCACTAGGAATTCATGAATTTAAACAAATGTAATGGGTTTTTCCTTATTATTAAACATAAGGTATTTGTAATTGTTATATATTAAAATTCAAATTGTTTCATTTTAGGGCAGTGGGAGCTTCTTCAAGTTGGCGGGCAAACCCTTTTATACAAGCTCGTAGTCTCTGAGAGCTTCCTGTCTGCTCTGGCAGAATGATCCAGACTTACACACCTCCAGCCACAAACCAGGGATCAGCTGTTTCTTCAAAAAGCCCTGGGTTTTGTTGTTGTTGCTGTTGTTTCTCTTGCTGTTGTTGTTGTAGTAAAAGGTATTTTAATATCATAGTCTGGGCAATAGGCATGCTCATTATCACGGCACTGGTCATTATTTCCAGGACTTTTCAGTAGAAAGAGCTGGGATATATAATAAAATACCTCGGGCTCATACTGGGACTTCTGATTCAGTTTCAGGACTGCAGAGTTTTAACTTAACCTCTTTTAACAGAGAATATGTCTCTATCTCTTCTATACTAAAGTTCTGGTTCTCAAGGACATAGGAAGTAACAGAATTTGCATAATTATATTATATGCATAACTTACACACATAACATTGCTACTATTATCACTGCCCACTATGATTACTAAAAACAGTTACATTTTTTATATATGCTATACTCATTTTTTATCCTTCACTTATTTTTATAGTTTTATTACCTGTAATTGTTGCATATGGCCATTATATACTATAGTCTCTCTTTTTGACCCTTATTTAACATTAATTTTTTAGTAAGCATATTTTAACACATACCACTAGTTCATCAGCTCCTGTCTCTCTAGTCAGTTTGGTTGTCTGAAACTTATTTTTTAGTAAAGTGCTCTTAGAAACATTAATTCCCGAAGTTCTTGCATGTCTATAACAATTTTACTGGAAGAGTTCGGGACACGCCACCCCAAAACATGCTGCATTGGTACACTGATTATTCTGAGCTTGAGGCACTTGGAAAACAGTGTATCCAGGAAGAGGCTCTCTCCGAACTCCCCTCATCTGCCTAAAGACCAACCCTCCAAAAACGAACCCAACAGTCAAGAATCCTCTTCCCAGGAATTTCATCCACAGGAGAGGGTGACTCCTATTACAAGGGAAGAGAGGACTAAAAGTCCACACCACACCCAGACGACCCTTATCAGAAACTATCATAGCCACCGTCTAGTCTGCCACGGGCCCTTCATCTTTCTTAGAAATTATTTTCTCTTCCATCAGTTGCCTACATCACCCCATCCACCTTCCCCTTCCCCTGTTACAATGCTATATAAACTCTCAAAGCTCACTGCCTTTGAGTATCCAATTTTTTTTCTGTGATGCCTCTGTGCACATAATATTAAAATTTAATAAATCTTTATTATATTAATTTTCCCTGTTACTTTGCCTGTTAACAATTTCTTTCATAGCCCCAGCTATTGAACCTGGGATGGCAAAGGAAAGTTTTTCCTCCCCCTTTGCACTAGGAAGTTTTACTTTCAAATATATAAAATTCTCTGGCATATATTTTCTTTTCTTGAGTATCTTAAATATGTTACTCCATTTGCTTTGGGTCTAATAAAAAAATCTGATGATAACCTAATTTTTTCCCCTTATAAATCACACGTTCATCTTACCTAGATATCCAATGGCTATTTTTCATTTTCCTCTTGGTTGAAAAACTTTATCAGAATACATCTTAGTAATTGTCATGCTGGGTTGATGGTCTCAGATACACAGGATCCTCTTTCAGTATGTAGTTTCAAATCATTTTTTTTTCAGGAAAGTTTTTCTAATGAAAGTTTTTCTAATTTCAGTATTTTATTCCCTTGCTTTGATTTTCTTTAGGGATTATGTTGGATCTTCCTCACATGTCTTTGCTATTTGTCACAGTCTCTCAAATCTGTTTCTCTCTTCCTTCATTTTTAATTTTAAGCATTTACCTCTTTTTCATCTTTCATTTCTCTTAAGTCACTATGGTGTGCTTACTCACTCTAAATGTGTCTTTCACATTAGTGTTCAATTCTAAAGTTATTTCTTTCTCTAAAAGAATTTTTAATTCTTTGCGGGGGTTCTGTCACCTCCCTAGCAGAAAGGCTTGCTCTAGGTTAAAGCCCACCAGATTAGAAGAGTGAATGAAGTTTAAACTTCTTGTAAAAACTAGTTCGGTCTGGCTTAAGGAACTGCCACAGCAGGAGGTTTTGCCACTTGGAAGAATTTGGACCACATAGAAAGCTGACACTGTTCTACTCAAATGTATACTCAAATGTAAAGACTCTCCATGAAGCCTTTGAGATGTTGGGCAGGACATGATGTACCCTGTATTTGCCTCTACTTAGAGAAAATTGTTGTAATTTATAATGACTTCATTCTCTGCAGGAAAACACTCATGGACAATCGCCTCAGGCTCTTTCCTTCAGAATTCTAGGAAAGCAGCAGAGACCATTTTAAGAACAACTTTTTAGAAAAACATCATTTAACCCTTGAAGGTCTCTTGTTATGCATCTGTGGTATTGGAGAAAGGAGCCTGGTAATCCTGGAGCGTCTGCTCCACATCAGGCACCTTACGTTTATTATACACCCGAAATTTCCCGCACCAGCCTATGAGACTATTTTAATCGTCTCCATTTTAAAGAGGAAGAAACTAAAACTCTAAAGGTTAAGTACTTGAGTAGGATCACAGAGGAGAGTGGGCATTTGCATCTAGGCCTGTTCTAATTCCAAGACCATAAATAATGTTACCTTCTGTTTGAAATAGAGGGGGAAAAAACCACAAGTGTTTTTAGTTTTTTTCTGACTTCTTAATTTACTTACTCTCTGCTGTCGTATTCTATGTCACCTTTGAAATGCTGGCAATCTGACTCTTATTCTCTCCATAACAGATTTTTGCTTTGTATAATTAGGTTTCCCAAATTCTGAAAGAACATGAAGAGTAGCAGAATATGCCACCCCCAAATATGCCATGTTCGCATATTGATTATTTTGAGCTAAAAGCAGTTGAGATGAAGCAGATACAAGAAAACTATCTGTCCTTCCCCTATTTGCCTAAAAGCAAGACATAAAAACATTAAGGTGCCTCCCTTCCCCTCTCTATCAGGAAGAACAGATGTTAACATCCAGAGACAATTGTGCATCCCTATCAGCCCAGACACCACCAGAGGAATCTACTAACACATCTTGCTGAAACTAGCCCTGAACTACCGTTGCATTGTTCCTCCATATATCAGTATTTACCTTTCCACAATTTGCTGCCCTAGAAACTCAAAGTGCTTTTCCTTTATCTTGTCATTTCTCTAAAAATTATCATTCTTTTATTAAGATGCTATATAAATTCAAGTTCTAACTGACCCTTTGAGTGACTCCAACTGAGTATTCCCATGCGTATATGTGATACACACATTACTGGAAACTGTTTGATACACACATTAATTAGGAAACTGTTTGTTTCCTATTAATCTTTCTCTTGTTGGTCTTATATACAGGGCCCCAGCATGAGAACCCAAGGTGAAGAGAGGTAAAAGATTGTTTTCCCTCACCCACAAACCAAACATGTAAGTGACAACTGCTGTGATACAGTAATGGAAGGGTTTAGTTCAGGGGACAGAAGGCCTTAGGCAAGTCCACTAATGATCAGATTTGGTTTCTCATATCTAAGATGAAAATAACAAGAACCGTAATCAGCAGCCAAGACATGTAGCCCCCATCTCTTAGTGTTCCAAAATCACAAAGTTAATGTCCACTCATGCTCCATGTTCATCAAGGAACCACTGTGAGGATGCTGCGTCTTTGTTGCACTGCTGTCGGGACCCAGACCTATACAGTATTTCCATGACAGAAAAAAGAGATTGTATTAGTTTTATAGGGTTGCTATAACAAAATACCACATACTGAGTGGTTTCACCAATAAGAAATATCTTCTCACAATTCTGAAGTCTGTAAGTCCCAGATAAAGGTGCCAACAGAATTGCTTCCTCCTGAGGCTTCTCCCCTTGGCTTGCAAATGGCTGTTTTCTTGCTGTGACCTGACATGGCCTTTTTCTCTGTGTACATCCCTCGTGTCTCTTCCTTTTCTTGGAAGGGCACTGGTTCTATTGGATTAGGGCCCCACCCTTATGACCTCATGTAACCTTAATTGACTCTTTAAAGGTCCTATCTCCAATACAGTCACAATGGGGGTTGCAGCTTCAAATTCTGAATTTGGGGGAGAGTAGGGAAAAATTCAGTTTATAACAGAGACCATGAATAACTGTGCATTGGCTTCAATCCTACAACTTTACTCCCATTTTAACCTGTGGCCAAGGCTGCCTTTTAAAAGTCTGACAATGTGACAGTTAAAAAGGAATTATCAGGGAGCACATGTTATAAAAATCTGAGACACAGAAAGAATAAAAACACACCCATTGTAGACTCGCCCCTTGTCCATTAGGTTTTGTTCATATCTCAACAGAGAAAAATTTCAAAAACATAAAGGGCAAAGAGAAACCTGTTAAACTTCTCTAGGGACACTGTTGAGTGAAGAGAAAAACATTGCATTTAACTAGGCTTTCTCCTTCACTCCCCTAGGCCTCATCCAGGGGGATTGATAACAGGAGGCTACTGCAGACTCAAACGTGATGTGAAAGTTATGAAGATGTCTTTTTAGCCTAGACCAGGTATCATTTCTCAAATACAGAAACATGAACCAGCTTGATATATATATATATATGTATATATATATATATACATATATATATATATACACACACATATATATATACATATGCATCTCCCCTAATAAGACCAGCTACTCCATATTATTAAGACAGAGATACAAGTCAGTACAGTTAGAAGGACAACATTAAAATCTCTAGCAAAGAAGATATCTTTAATATTTCAATGGAAAAAACAGTGTGATTCTTTTGAAGATCCGGAATTGGCTCTCTTTCCATATCACCTTTTTGAAGTTTGTTAATTTATGACTACAAATTTTACCTTTACCTCCTCTGTTGAATATCAAATGATCATGTCTCTCTTCAAAGTCAAGAGGTTGTTCTCCCTTCTAACCACAGGTCGTCGTTCAGAGGAGGTCCTACGTTATTCTTGTGTATAGAAGGAGCCCAATGATTCTGATGTGTATGGAATTGAGAAGTGGTGGTACCAAGCTTCTGGTTGAGGAAGACTACCTTCCATCCTTTCTGCAGCACCATTCTTATAAACAGCAGTTTCCTTTTAAGTTCTCAGTCAAAAAAGAAATTCTGAATCTTTGTTTTTACTTTCTATAGCATCCTCAACCAGACACAACATGCAGGAGTATCCTTTGGCTAGACATGTTTTTCTTTGTGATTAGTAATGGCTGAAGTAGATGGAATAATGTCTCCCACCCCCAAAGATGTTCCTGGAAAAATATGTTCCCATACATGGCAAAAGGGACACTGGGGAGGTGAATAAGTTAAAGATCTTGAGATGGGGAGATTTTTTTAGATTATTCTGGAAGACCTATTGTAATCATAAGGGTCCATATAGGAGGAAGGCAGGAGAGTCATATAAGAGAGATTTGATGGTGCTATGCTGCTGGCTTTGAAAGAGGGAAGAAGGGGCCAAGAGCCAAAGAATGCAGGCAGCCTATAGAAGATGGAAACAGTCTTCTCTAGAGTCTCCATACCCTTGACCCATTCCAGACTTCTGATTATCAGGTCTGGAAGATAAATTTGTGCTGTTTTAAGCCACCAAGTTTACAATAATTTATTAGAGTAGCAATAGAAAACTAATAGAAAGTTCAATCCATACGAGGGGGGATGGAAAAAAAACACCAAATTTGTCTTCTGGAGGGTGGGTTCCTTGTAGTGCAGGTTTCCCCCGCTAAGTGAGTGTTCTCAGAACCCATATGAATCAGTGTATCAGCTGGCATTGCTGTGAGAGGCGGCATTTGGCTTCAGTGAATTTTTTTAAGACACTTTCAATGTGTTTGTCTGTTTCATGATGGGTGATTTACAAGCACACCTGCCCACACTGTGCTGTGTATTCAGCAGCTTTTGACCAAAAATGGCCCCATGCTCCACCCTCCCTATTCACCCAATCTTGCCCCAAGCAACTTTTTTTGTTTCACTGGATAAGAGAAGTCCTCAAAGGGAGATGTTTTGCCAATGTGGAAGAGGTGAAACAAAAAATGGCAGAAGCAGGAAAAGGCATCAAAATTGATGAGTTCAAAAACTGTTTTGAAGGTGACTGAAGGTGCTGAAGTTTAAATATGTAAGAATAAATACACAATTTTTTATAAATAAATTCTGTTTTGGGGGATCCCCCTTGTATAGCCCTCAAGTAGGTTGTGAAATAGAGAATCCTGCCTACTTTATATTTACTGACAACATAAATGATTCTGAGACATACTCATTCTCAAATCCTTCTCCAATGCCAGGTCACCTAGGGAGTTTCAAATGGTCCTATTAAGCCACGTGTAGATTCTGACATTCCTTCTTGTCCTCTCTTTTATAAAGTACTTGTATTCACAAAGACAAGATGGCTCAATGAGCTTATGACACAGTATTCCATTTTTATGTTTCTGACTTGACCCCTGGCATCATGTCCAACATATACTGACTTGCTTGTTATAATCCTGCATCTTTCTTGTGTGTTTGAACTTCTGACAATGTCATCACTCTCTCTTTGTGTCTATGTCTGTCTCTGCCCCTCTCTCTCTCTCTCTCTCTCTCTCTCTCTCTCTCTCTCTCTCTCACACACACACACACACACACACACACACACATACCTTTTGGGGAAATGTATGTTTCCCCAAAACATTCTCTCAATATTTCAATATTTCAGCATAATCACTTAGGGCACACTTAAGTGAGAACTACATTCTCCATGACCCTAGTCCCCTGTGACTCTGTACTAACTCACATATACTGTTCATTAGGCATATTTATTAAGCATTCAGACTCTGGAGCCAGATTGTTAGGGTTCAAAGCCCAGCAACTCCTCTTGCTAGCTGTTTGACCTCAAGTATTCAAGTTAATTTATATTTTTTGCCTCATCTCATCACGTTTAAAGTGGGCATAATAGCAGTAACTACCACACAGCATCATTTATGAGACTTACATGGATACATTATATAAAGTACAGTACTTAGAATAGCAACTGCCACCAATGCTGCAGAAATTGGAGAGAACACAGCCCCTGTTGTCAAGGAATTGTCTAGTGGGAGATTCAGGTAAGAAAAGAGGCCAGCGTGACTCAGGATGAATGCTTCAATGGACAGGCTCAGAGAGCACCCTGAGAGATGCAGAACCTGGGTGGGCTATGGGAGGTACAGTTAAGTAAGTCTACTTAACGAAGGTAATCTCTCCACTGAGACTTGGAAAATGAAAGGAGTTGTCCAGGTAAATGGAGTAACTGAGGGAAGAGGCTATGATATGGAGCAGGCATACAAGAGAAAAGGACGAGAATGTTCGGGGCAGTGGAAATGAAGTAGAAGGATGTTCCCCATAGAATGGACCCGATGCGTACAGAAAGGAGAGTATCTTCCATTACAAGCAACTTTCTCTTGATTTACTGGAACCCTGCAAGATGAATCCAATTTTCAATATAATAAGCAAATTCAAGATCATGGTTCCTAAAGAATAATACTGAGTGGGAATCCACACTCCTGATTCTTACATGACAGAAATCATACATCTCACAAACTCTTAGGCCACCACAACTACATTCAGCCAAGCATGACAGAATGCTCAACAAACACAGAAGATACCATTTTTTTTCTGAAAGAAAAATGTCTTGAAGGACCAGCTTGAAATCGAGATGACAACTCATCCAATAAAAAAAATCACAACTTAACGTTATTTATAAATGAGTTCTACAGAGAAATTTTTCTAGAGGTTTTTCAGCACTGGTTGGACATTGGAATTACTTAGTGAGCTTTTGAAAATTACCTATCCCTCGGCCTCATCTCAAACGAATTAAAACAGAATATCTATGGACTCATCCAGTTCACCGATATGATTTAAAACTTTCCTAGGTGACAGTAATGTGCAGCCAAGGATGAACTAAAGAGTTTTGAAATATTCCAAACATTTCTTTTAAGTGATCAATTCCAGTTTAGATTACTGTTTCAACCCAAATTTGTCAGGCAAGAAAGGGAGAGATAATTGAGCTCTTAAATTGTAAAATGGGAGCTATCATTTCAATGAATAGATTGATTAGGGTGTTTGGATTGTCTTTTTGCTTCATGTATACTCATAGTCAAGTTATTGAATTCTATCTCTGTCACTTTATTTTGTTTTTAAAGATAACTTTAGGTATTGGTTTGATAATACCACTCTGACATTTTAATGTATTGCCAAACTGAACACACTATTAATGAGAAATGGGCTGTGTACATTTATGCACTCATTTATTTTGAAGGCAAAAAACAAAAAAATACATGCATGTCAGTCAAGAAACAAGTCACAGGCTGCAGAAAAATGTGCTGCTGAACAGATTAGGCAGTGGGCAGGAAACAAAGGGCACCATCGTGGAAATCTTTCAAGCCTGAATTAGGTTACTGACTAATGAGGGTCCCGCAGGGAACAGTGATAAAGGGGCTGAATGTTTAGTAAAGAACTATTCCTGCAAATTACCTGACTGATGATGTCGCTGGCAAGACCCCTAAGATCCCTCTGATAAAAGGGCAGCAGCCATTAAGCAATTTAGACGCACGAGCATCTGAAAGGAAAGTAAGAATTTTTTGCGTGTATTCCAGGAGGAGAACTCGTGTTATTTATCAAAAGAAAGATACTCTGGCAAACACACCTGAAGAAATTAGACCTACAACACTGTGAAGCAACAGTGAGGCAGGCACATCGAGCGAATGGACGCAACCCCATCGGATGCTTGGAGTTAGCGAGAGAGCACTCACACAGAGGACAGAAGCTTCTCAATTCCTTTTCAGGCACATACATATGATGTAAATATATAATTATATATTTTTCTTATTTCTCAAAATTTCTCCTTCTTTAAAGGAGGGGAGAAAACCCTCCAGTTTTTATAAGGGACACTTAACGTTTTTTTTCCATCTGCAGTTAGTGAGTTGTTTCCAAGTCTAGAAAAGCAGGTCTGCAACTTAAGGGATGATCCAGGGTTGGAATAGAAATGGGAATCAGCAGGTCATAACTGAAAGGATGGGATTTCCCAGGGAGTATGTCAAGTGAGAATTAAAAAGGAACAAAGGTAGCTCTGAGGAACATAAACATTTCAGTGATAAGTTAAAGAAGGGAAGCTGTCAGAGTACTGTAGATTAAAAAACCACAGCCAGTGAGTGCAGAAGAAAATGGGGTCACAGAATCCAAGTTAGGAGTTCCTGATAAGAGGCCAAAAATGATCAAGATGGGAATTGAAAACTACCTACTTCAGTGGTCCCCAACCTTTTTGGCACCAGGGACTGGTTTCGTGGAGGACAATTTTTCCACAGACTGAGGGGTGGGGGATGGGGGTGGGGATGAATGGCTTTATATCCTGCCACCAGATGCAGTTAAATTGTCACTTGCCACTCACTGATGGGGTTCTGATATGAGTGTGCAAGCAATTGATTTATTATGTTCTCTATGCAGTCAAACCTCTCTGCTAGTGATAATCTGTATTTGCAGCCACTTCCCAGCACTGGCATCACTGCCTCAGCTCCACCTCAGATCATCAGGCATCAGATTCTCATAAGGAGTACACAACCTATGTCCCTTGCATGCGCAATTCGAGGTAGGGTTCATGCTTCTGTGAGAATGTAACGCCACCAATTATCTGACAGGAGGCGGAGCTCAGGCAGTAATGTGAACGATGGGGAGTGACTGTAAATACAGATGAAGCTTTGTCACTCGCCTGCTGCTCTCCTCCTACTGTTCAGCCTGGTTCCTAACAGGCCATGGATCCCCAAAGGTCCATGGCTCCAGGGCTGGGGACCCTTGACCTACTGGTCTTCACAAGTAGGAAGGAGGTTAGACAGCAAGGTTCACTCCTCTGGTCTATTCACGTATTGAGGGCAAATGCCAGACTTCCGTGGTTGAGGGGTAAATTACTGTTTCCCAAGTCCTCCGCCACTATATTTGAATTATTTCTCCCTAAGAAACTAAGACTCCCTAAGAAATCTCTCATTAAGAAATTTCTAACTCTCTAAGAAATTCCTTTTAAAGAATGAAACTTGGAGAGCTGAATTGTCAGCTTTCATTCTTTCATCCATTCAATAAATATTTATAGAGCACCTCCTATTATGAAGAATTCTCCTAGAATGGGATGTTAGAATCAGTAAGACATAATCTTTAGTGGAAGGAGTTTAAACTGAGTGGGAAGATAAGGTAAATAGTTGCAGCATAGGACAATCTGTGTGCAGGGCCTTATGGGAAGATGCCCTATGACAGCCTGGAAGTGGAGTCAGGAAGTGCTCCCAAGAGGAACTGATGTCATGGACTGAGTTTGAAAAATAATAGCAAACATTTATGTAATGCTTATCAGGGGTCAGGTTCCACTGTCAGTACTAAACATTTAACTCATTTCATCTTCACAACAACCCCTGGGTGAGCATTATCATGACCCACATTGTACAGATGAGAAGAAGGTACAGAGGTTGACTTGCCTAGGATCACGCAGCAAGACAGTGATAATGCTGGGATTTAAACTCAGGCCCTGTGCCTCCAAAATCAGAGCTTAAAACTGCTATACCACACTGCCTGTTAAAAGACAGCTCAAAATTCATGCAGTGCATGAGATGGGGATGCTTGTTCATAATCCAAGGAAAGGAAACATAAGCCAAGAAACATGGAGGAACATGCACAGTTAATCTGGCTTTCACTCACAGCTACCCTGGGGAACAAATCTCTCATGGCTTATGTCATCCAAGTCGTTTTTTCTGTCTAATTTAGACTATGCCTTTTTATTTTAAATTCAGTTTACAGATCTACAGTCAGACACTTCTACTAAACTTGAGCTGCTTTTACCCACACAATCCATTACAAGAACTTCTTTGCCTCCTTCAATTCCTTCTGTTGTCTTCCCTTCCATTCTGCCTGATTTGACTTCAGCCTCGACAATTTTCATATTTCATTCTAAAACCTCTCTTCTGTCTAGACTGTGTCACCACATCTGAGCTCTCCTGGGGTGTAATGACCCCTGTCATTGCACTTAGTCCCTCCCTAATCCAGGATGGTATCATTTGAAGAGATCCCTGGATCTTGAGTTACATCTTTTTCCCAATGAGGTCACATTCACATGTTCCCAGGGTTAGGACACAGACATGCCTATACAACCCACTACAGACAGTGACAGTATTCAGTATTGAGTTGACCCAAGAACCTCCCACAAATAAGAAGTTGGAGAAAAGAAAATTCCTTTTCACAAAAAGTGGATTGTTAGAACTGAGTAGATTTCAGCCCATTAGCCAAGAATTCCATCCTGGGGACAAGTTCCTTGAAAAATATCAGGAACCCAAAAGGCCAAGAAAAAGATGCATAGGTTTACACCTGGCCTCCCCACAGAGGAGAGCAAAGGAAGCCAAAAGTACCACGGAGAGTACTGTGAACAGGACAATTTATGTGCCCGGAGGCTCATGAGCTGTGGCAGGAGACTGCTGACCTAGTCCCTCTTGTGATGGAAGGGAGAGGGTAGAGCAGCTTAGAAACTGCAAAGCGGTCAGTGGGACTGGCTGGGTGGGTGAGACTGTGAGCAAAGGCTGGGCCTGGCACAGTTGTTCTGGAGACGCCTTTTCCTTGAGGAATAGTCAGGGCCCTTTTCTATCATCTGTCAGGAGCTCCCAGAAGCACTAACAAAGGGCCTTTTCATAGTGAAAAGTCTCTGGACTTGATGGTCCGTGAAGACTCAATGAGCTTATTTATCCTCCCTCCTTCATGGCTCCACTCCCACAGAAGGAAATGCACATTCATTATCTTGTCACAACTATACTAAAGGGTAAATTTTAAAATAATGGGGCTCTGCACCACAGCCCTAATTGCCTCCAAACTATGTGTGTGTGTGCTTTCTTAGCACATGTACAAATACAGTCAGACGATCTGGCTGCATTTGTTTTTCAGCTTGTTCAGCTGAAAAACAAATGCATACTGGGAAATACATACTGGGATGCATACTGGGAAAATCAGGGCAATTTCCAAGAGCCCCAAAGGTTCAGGATGAATTTAGTTGGTACCCCTCCCAACACCAACCAGATGGAGCACGACTTCTGCTAACTACCACACATTTCTTCCAAAAGATCCTTTCAAAAACAACTTCCTACTCTTGTTCGCTATATTCCCCAAATGCGGAACTTCCCTTCTCATCAGCTTTTGATGAATGATTCAGAAATCTCATTTAAAACTTCAGTGAGTGAGAATCCGACTCCTTTAGGCCTCTCACCCTGATGACAGCAGAGCAGCGATCTTCTGAAACCCATGGATGCCACAGTCAAGTGATTTTCAAAGTCATCTCTTTATTTTGTTTTTCAAATGAGTACACTGGACATTCAATTCTCTTTTTGATCATTTTATGGTATCTTGAATTTCCCCAAAGCTCTTCATTTTGAAAGGCGATAGCTCTTAACTTTCATATTTTATTAATATGAAAAAAAGCTGATGGAAAATAATACAGCTTTTATCTGTAGTTTTTCATGACTATACACAGTTGAATGCTATAACCACTTGGGTTTTGAAGTAAAGTTCTGAGAATGATGAAAGCCATAGAATATTAACTATGAAATTAACTGTTTGGGTCTATGGCATGAAAGCAGGAAGGGGTCATAAAACAGAACATGTAAATAAACTCTATGTGTAAGCATGCCTTTTTCTAGTACAGCATGGGGAACACAGGTACTGCACTCGGGGCAGGCTTCATACAGTAATGCTAGGGTTTAGTAGAAGTCTCCTATGATGTTGGCCATTGAATCATTTATCTTGGGATCTTAGAGAACAGCAAAGTAGGGAAACCAAATCCCAGAATAGACAGGGGATTAGATAGCAAAACCAGCAAACACAATTTGTCTCAATAAATTTGCAAGTCATAAAACTAAATGGGACTTTTGATGAGGTATCTTAACATTTGTGAATTTAAATTTACTTAAACTAGCTAAACCAGAAAATTTATTCAGCAGATACTAATCTCCTTTCTCTCTGTATTCACAAGATTAATGGAGAGTCAAATAAAAGGTGTCATTGGGGTTCTTCAGTTGCTAGTGCAGGAATGACAGGCCAACTTAGGGGGAAAGGAAGATATGGGGTAGCTCATGAAATTAAAGAAAAGCTGAAGAACTAGGTCACGGGCCACAGACCACACCCTCTATTACCACTCTCGATCTGCTCAAACCCGTACCCCGAGTACCGCCCGTGTAACCAACCCTATACAATAACCAGTGAAAAGGGAGCAGAATCTCCTAGACTGTCTCAGGGATGCTGGGCATTTATGTCTTGAACTAAGGAGGAAAAGTCCTCATAAACTATCAGAAGTTATTGAATTGCTGGGTAAGAATAAACAGCCAAGAGAAAAGAATCTAGTTAATGGCACATTTCCGAGAATGCTAGATCCACTAACAGCAGGCTGTCACATATGGGTCAAAAAGCAGTTAGAAATGTAAGGCTCAATTAAAAACCCATTGTACCTTATCAAAAAGAATCCGTGTTTCATGTCTATGGGCTCAGCTGTGATCATAGAGCTAAAAAGAAAGCCGACTGAGGTGGCTCCTTCTTTTTCCACATGGCACACACAGCGATCTGCACGATTATGCTCTACCGCCCCTTAGCCCCAGAGCAAGTGTGGACTGAGCATTTACAATCAGCTCAGCTCGCCATCTCAGTCTCCCTGCATTTTGGCCACTAGGGTGCGTGTTTGGGAGGGCCAACAGGATCAGTAAGCACCAGGAAGGAATGGCCACCACTTCATCCGTATTTGCTTCAAGAGAGAACCAAGTTGGAACTGGTAAGAAAAATTGTGAGGGGATCTCCAGAAGGCATCTGGGAAACAGAGACAAATGGATAGAAACCCCCCAGGGAACAGAAACTGAGGAACCTGCTATTAAATCATGTCTTTATGTTTTGATTTGCTTCTGTTTTGATAAACCATCTGGCCCTTGGTTTTCATGTTTAGAAAATGATGTTAATGCATCAAATGATTTTGCCTTCCCTTCTAGCTCTCAGCCTGGCAACTCTTCTTATTTTGGAACATTCCAAAAGGAACACTAGGGTTTATAGACAAGAATAAGTTTTAACTACTAGAAACTTAAAGAGTCTTTCAAGTTGCAAGGGGATCTTTGAGAAGCAAATGAAGCTAGATACATTCTCTTCTAGAAATATAAACGTGAACCTAAACACAGATTTTACATACATTTTTCAAGTGACCTTTAAGTCAACAGGATCTTGGAAGTGAAGTGACTTGCCCAAAGTCCCACACTGATTAGAGGGGTCTGGGACAGAACCCACATCTCCCAGCTTCCAGTGTAGTGTATTTCATGCTCTCACATCCTGAGCATTGGAAAAACAGACTTCCCAAGAGAAGTCAACCAAACTACGGGCCCCATGAGAACAAGAACCATGGTGGTATTTCTTTCCAACCTGGACCATAATTGAGTCGTTCACTCACTAATGGAGACGAGTAAAGAAAATCAGGTAAAGAATCATTGTCAATGCTTTTGTTTTTAATAGTGACATTTTATACTTCCAGCTCTCAGCAGACTTAGTTTGCTATTCAACTTGTTCCAAAACAAATATTTTTTCACACATGCACACACAACATCCATAAAAATCACTCAGGCATGCTTACATAAATGCACTGGCATTAAGTATATCATAGAATGTTTTAATGATAATTTTTTTTCTAAACTCCATTTTCCCCTACTTGCATGCTTAATTGTTCACAAAATGTCTTTAATTAGATTTTTCTAAATTATACAAATTTAGAAACACACATTTTAGGTTTTTATATGGCAATATAAAATCCAAATCTTCACTTTTCAAAATAATTGCAGAGCAGTCTCTGTTGGATATATTGTAGAATTACTAAATCAAGTCGCAATTAATTTTAACTTCTGTGTGTGTGTATACACATAATGAGCACAGGTCCTCATAAAATTATTAAATATAATCAGCCCACTACTCTTCAGTTTCTATAGTAGTGCCTTTTCTTCCTGCAAAAATGTATGTTTCCTACCTTTTTCATTTTGTACCCCAAGAGGGTCAGTTGCAAGGCCTCTTGTAATTCCCGATAAACGTCTCTGAGCTTTTATTTCAACTTCTTCTTCACTTGTTTCTTATACTGACCTTTCTCTTCTGTCTCAGATTCTACACTTGTCACTAAACCATAACAGCTCCCCATTGGAACACAAAACTCCCTCCACTTCCTTAACTTCCTCCCTCAGAGGCACACTGATATCTCACTCCAATCAGCCTACTCTCTCTCTTCATCTGTCCATGAGTCTTTTGAGAAGTTAATAAAGATGTGATGGAGTCTTGAATGGAGTCTTGATATGATGGGGAGGTCAGGGGCCAGATTCTTTTCCTCTTTGCCCCACTAGAGCCAGAGGACAGGCATTGGGCTGGAGTACAACGCATTAGCTATTGTCTTCCAGGACTTTGAATCTTGAGCAAGAGACACAGGGACAAAAGAATCAGATTTGTTTGAAAGTCACATCTTAACCTGGCTTCCTGCTGGAGAACTATAGCTATGGCTCCTGCTTCCTGAGTCTCCAGCTTTCCCATCAATCCTGAGAGCCTCTCTACCACCAATCCTTAATCAGCTCCCTTTCACTTAAGTCAGCCCAAGAAGTTTCTGTGGTTGTAACCAAAAAACCCTGACTGATTCATGGAGTAATCCAGGGAGCAGGCTAAACCAGACCTTCCACTCCACTTCCTCTCTAGTGCCACAGCCCCATTATACCCCTTAGAAGGTGGTTAACTGCTCTCCTCTCCCAGCTATTTCAGGAGGTCACTTTGTCTACTGGGAGAAAAATCCCTGAACCAGGAAACAAAACATCTGGATACCAGCCCTGGCTGTGCCAATAACCTGCTATGAGTCTCAGTGCTATTCATTCACCCTCTGAGTTGCGAGTGTAGTGCCAGCTTATACTCACTGAGCACTAAATTTGTGCCAGGTGCCAGGCATTACTCTAAGAACTGTGCATATACAGTGATTTACCCCTCACAACAATTTTATGGAGATACTACAGTTATTCTCCTTTTTCAGAAGCAAAACCAAGGTATGCAAAGGTTAAGCATCCCACTCAAAGTCACATTGGCTGGGAAGTAGCATGAAATCAGATAATCAGATAAGGGTAGCTAATACCCTTAGCCACTACACTGTGTTTCCCATCTGGGTCTTAGTATCCCTTTCTCTCAATCGTACAGTCATCCTTCAGTATCTGCAGGGGATTGGTTGCAGGACCCTGTCGCAAATACCAAAATCTGCCGAGATTCAACTCCCTTATATAAAATCACACAGTATTTGCATATAACCTATGCACATCCTCCATATATGTTATATTATCTCTAAATTATATCTAATACAGTGTAAATGCTCTGTAAATAGTTGTTATCCCATACTGTTCAGGGAATAACAACAACAAAAAGTCTGTACATGTTCAGTACAGACACAACTATCGTGGGCCTAACTACAGAGTACACAACAGTGTAACTTTTTTCTCAAATATCTTCAGTCTGCAGTTGATTGAATCTGAGGATGTGGATCCCATGAATATGGAGGGCTGAACTACTTTGAGGATACTTAGTCTTGTCTGGAAGGGATTTATGCTCTAATTGTAGACTATCGTAACCCCGTGTGATGGGTCCAGGGCTGCTCCACATGTGATTGTTTGGAGTGTTGGCCTCTCTGAAAGACCTTGGGCTCTCCCTCCAGCTCCCAAGTTATGTCCTGAATAATGCTTTCGGAACCTACTTAATCAAGACAGAGAAAAGCTCCCTATTTTCTGGAGTGAGAAGCAATCTACTTCTCACTCCAGAAAGAAGGAAAGAATACATATTTTAGGTGGTTTATCTGCTCACCAAAATGAGAGTTCTGCGGTAATTTGTTCTACTCTCTATTAGAAAGTAGAAGATTCCTGGGAATTGTACCTCTAAGATCCCATGATTTTCCATTTCTAATATTCTTTGGATCACTGATTTCAGAACAGTATCACCCAACTTACAAATTCCTCTCATTAAAAGTGAAGAAATGGTGGAATGCAATAGGAAGAACACAAATTTTAGCTTTAAATAGAGTTGTGTTGGAATTCTGGGTTTATCCTCTTACTACCTATTTAATCTCTATGAGTTATTTTCTTTGAACTTCCTTATTTTTTCAAGAAAAAGAAAATTTTACCCATGATTATCTTTTCCACATATCTCAATCTAACCACTGATATTTTAATGGCAAAGCTAATAGCTTTTCATCTTTGTTTTAACATCATGTCAGTCTGTTACTTTTATGAAGAATGTGCCTAGAGAAGTGCTTGCCCAGCTACATTTCTAAAGTAATACAGCGGATTAGCACCATAATTATTATACCTAGGGCATGCTTTGTATATACTAGATGCTCAATAATATTAGATCCCATTATTTTCTCCTTTATCTTTTGACTTCAGAATCGGAGAACTTGCCTCTGAGGAAATGCTGGAGCAGTCAAGTATACAAGCTTTTCTACTTGATTAAAATTTCACAGTCCATCTAGTTACCCTATAACCACTGAGGAAATGTCTCCATTTCTGCTACACATTCTTTGTTTACTAAGATAAAGCTCATTTCAGAGATTGCTGGAGGGCACTTTCCATTAGGATTTGCAGGACCTACTTTCAAAATTCAAGGCCTTAGGGCATTTACAATTCAACCACAGAGTTGGACTACACAGAGGAGAAAACAACCTTCCCTAGACCACTGGTTTCCAACTAGAGGCTGCAGACCACATTAGCCCATGGGTGTGGTTTGTATGTCTGTACCATGCTAGTGAAAAAAAATTGATTTGGTTTCCAACATTTAAAAGCCAGGAAGTATCATACTAGATTTGAATTTCTGGCTTCTGGAGAGAAATGGGAAAAGCTGGTGGCGCCAGTCCAAAGTACCACACAACAACATGCTTAGTCGAGAGTAGCTACTTCCTTTGCACAGGACAAAAAACCTTCCACCTGCCTCATCTCCCTGCCTCCTCCACCCCCACATTTACCTGTGTTCATCTGCCACCTCTGTAAGCAACTGACTTTGTGCCTCTTGTTCTGGAGCCTATGGCCTATAAGGTATAACTAGGTTTTTTACTTGCATAGTTCCTATTCCTTCAGGAGAAAATCTGTTGGATCAAGTCACATTATCTTCTAAATTTTCTAATATTCTCACTTTTGAGCATGTAACTCTCACCAGTTGATTCAGGGTGGCTCAGGTGCCATGATCAGCCTGTTTCCGCCAGCTTTATATGGATCAAGGGTAGATGGGGTGGGTGGGGAGGGAAGAACAGAAAGCTGGGGCAATAGTTTAGAAGAGAAGGAATGGTGTTTTGAACTAGGGCAATGGAGAAGGCCAGATGTGGGAGATTTTGAGGAAGCAGAATCAACAGGAGCTAGCAATGGGATTCTAATGGTTACCTACTCTTCACTGATTCCATGGATCTTATTAGACTCTGTACACCCACACCCCTACTTCAGCCAGACTCTACGGCTCATCTTCTAATTTCTGCATAACGTTCTAATAGGTCGCTTACATACAAGTGCCAAAGGAAATGGAGTCATTAAAGATGTATCGTAAGTTTTAGGTGCCTTTAAAGGAGACAAATAATGCCTGGGCAATATTTGTTTTCCTTTTCAGAGGGGTGGGGCATGGAAGAAGGCTAACGTTGGGAGAAGTTAAAAAGTTCAGTTTGGCACCTAAGGATCAAGCAATGAATGGAGAGGTCCAGTAAGTAGAGGTATAGTATAACAGCCCATCACGTGGACTCCAGAACCAGAATGCTTGCATTTGGACCCTAACGCCACTACTTCCCAGCTGTGCGACATTGGGTAAGTTACTTAACCTCTCAGCACCTTGATTTCCTCTGAAGAATACGAATTAATAATTGTGCCTACTTCTTAAGGGTAGTACAGGGTGAGTCTGAGACCTTAGAAAGAGACATGCACCATCATAGGTATGGACAATGAATGTGTTCCTTTGGGAAGACATTGGCAAGGGCGGAAAGCCAAGAACAGAGTCCTGCTGAGAGGCAGAGAGGCAGAGAGGCAGATGAAGCCCTACAGCAGCTCTCAAATGTGAATGCCTATGGTAATTACCTGGAGCACTTCCAACACTACGATGTCTGGTCTTACCTCCAGAGATACTGATTGACTTGCTCTGGCATGCGGCCTAAGTGTCAGGAGTTTTAAAAGTTACCCAGGTGATTCTAACATACAGCCAATTTTGAGAAACACATCGCTAAAGGAAGACATGAAAGATCTAGGATTTCTCATTTTAAAATAGGGTCTCCATCAAAATGTAAATCTAAATGTAAATTCCAACAAAATCCTTTCTTATAACATTACCATATGCCAAAGGCTTGTTAGAAGATATAAAAAAAGTAATAGCTATCATTTACTAGCAATTAGAGTAAAATAAAGTACAGATTATGAGCATGGGCTCTGAAATTGGGCCTGGATTCAAATCACAGCTTTACCATTTATTTAGCTGTGTGAACTTGAGAAAGTTACCAATCTTTCTTTGCTTTAGGGTTATATCACTTCTATTACACAGGGTTATTTGTGGGGTAAATGCACCAATATATGAAAAGAACTTAGAACAGTACATGGCCCAGAATAAGAACTTAATAACGGTTTGCTATTATTATCCTTGTTGTCATTACTATTTATTCTCTGCCAGGCACTTTACTGTGTACTTTATAAGCAATAAAGTGAATTACCGTGATAATATTTCATATCTCATATTTCTTCTACTGAGGACCCATATGTGAAAGTAAAGATTAATTTCATCGTTCTTCTGGAGAGCTGATCTGATGGACCTTTGAGTTATGAGTCTGGTGTTCATGTGCACTGTGGTAGTGATAGATTTCATGCCTCAGGCTCAACTCGGAGGCTTCCAAGGGTCTATAACAGATATGGTGGATGCTGTAGTACATTCCCAGGATGCTCATTCAGGATCAGGTCACTCATTTCCCTGATGCCAGGAGTGTTGGTTGGTGATGGCTCACAGCTGGGAGTTGCCTTTGACCAGAAGGAACTGCTTTCACCATGATCACACACCCTCCCTGGGGACATACACATCAAATGGCTGGTCAATGTAGAGAGACAAAGGTCCGGTTCTTTGCATCAATTTAAGACATCTCTGATGGGACCGCAGCACTCCAGAGTTCTCAGTGGGGGCAGCGGAAGCCTCTGTTCCAACTTTTTTGCTGCTCCACTTCTCCTCTCTGCCCTACCCTGCTGCCATGATTCCTTCAGAAGCATTGTTCCTTAAAGAATACCCAGATAAATTTTCTGCACAAAGATTTCCATCTCAGAGTTGTTTCCCAGGGCATCTGAGCTAGGACAGTTGGTGTAGGAGTAACCCAACCAAGAAGGTTCTAAGATGGGATTTTGGAGACAAGTCATCTAGCCAGTGGCAATGATAATTCCATTGCAAAGAGTAGGGGAAGAACAGATAGTCCCTGGAAAGTTTTAGCAGTGTAACTGTTAAAATTTTTACCAATGGTGAACTGGGAAGAGATACCATAGGAAGAATAGTCATTGGCAGATGCAATATATCAGGTATCTGAGAGTTTCTCGAAAAGTAATCATTAATTAATAAGAATGATAGAATTGAAAGGTTCTCCTTGAGTATGACCAATGGAGAAGGACAATGAAAGAATGAGGGTGATTGACTACTAACTTAAGAAGTATAAAACTCAGAGGGCCTCCTTGACAGAATACAGAAAAGGCCCTCTTCTCTCAGGTGGTTTGGATAGGGGAAGAGGGATGTCAGAATAATATCAGGATTAGGCTGGGAACTGAATCATAAGGGTAGTGCATTTCCAGAGAAGGCTAATTCACTACCCTAGCAAGTCTTCTATGAAAGGCTGACATCCTGTTTGGGAAGGAATAGAACCTTGAGACTTGAAAGGGATTTTTTATTTGACATATTTGAAAACCTTGAAATCCCTGACCCCATTGAACCATTTGGGCTTACATAGGAGGTCCACTCCTCCTTGTTGAAAGCCACCACTCTCTAATTGCTTGACAAAAATGCTTCTGAAAACTGACTTGAAAGGCAATATGTGCTTCCTGCGGTTCTACTCCTATTGCCCCTCTTGGCTCCAGAACAATAATTAGGGTCAAGCTATAACATAAGCAGCTGATGACTGCAAGGTGTCCTAAGGAAGGAAATTCAAAATACCCTGGAGGAGATGTAGGACCTAGCAATGTGTACCAGCAGGAGTCAGGAGAGGATGTACAGGACTGTGTCCTGAGGATGGTGGCACAAGCAGCAGGAAACCATTAGATAAGGGAGAATTTACAGATATGGGAATGCACTTCAGTGATACAGGATTTAAAGCCCTGCCAGTGACATTGGGGGATAATACCAACATGTTGGTAGGACGGTTCTTGGAAGCTTGCATGGCTCACACTAAGACATTCCCCAATTGTCATGGAAGAGCATAGAAGGAAAGGTCAAAGGGCTGAGAAAAGCAGTATGCTAGAAGGAATATACTGTTTGAGGAAAATCCATCAATGAACTATGTTCAGTGGGTTCAGAGGGCTCAGAGGATATTTTGAGTGTCCAAAATGATCAAGAATATGCTGCTTATAAGGATACCAACCTCACTGAGAAGCTCAATAGTGGAAATCTTTTGTAGTCTAGGGTTAATAGTAGGAGTTGTTTTTATAGAACAGGGCTCCCAGCAATAGGACTTGACAGAATCCCAAAATAATAGAGGCCAAATGGTGGCACTTAAACATCAGAAAAAAGGTGGGTACAATATAATAGTAAATGGAAAGTCAGCTACCAGGGGCACTTAACCTACAGAGAGCTACAGAATTGTTAACAGAATACAATATCCCCAGAGGCATGGGAGACAGGCAGCCCACCAGGACATTGCATAATTTATACAATCAAAATAAATTAAGGATGAATTATTGGGAGGTCCAGGGTAATTCTACAATTAAAATAGAAATAAAATAAATAATCCTTGCACACTTTTCATATCTGAGGAAGTTTTCTAAACTACAGCCCATTGACTGAAGGAGAGAATGAGCTACCAAGAGAAAAGATCCTGAGATACCATAGCAAAAGTATTCAATCCCCCCCCCAAAGGATCGATGACCACCTATTCAGGTAACCATACACTGAGGAAAGAGAAATATCAAGATCTTTTGAGGACTCTGGATACTGATATCCCTTGACAACCAAGTAGAATGATTCAGCCACTTAATGAAGGACAGACTCTGTCATTGGCCACACCAGTTTTGGCTCAATGGCTGCATGAACAAAGTCGCCAAGGAGGCCGGGATGGAGGGTACACATGGGCCCAACAGCATAGGGTTCCTAGGATCAAGTCTTGTCTATCTTTTATGGTTGACAAATGTCCCACTTGCCTATAAAAAACCAATGGTGCCATCCCTTGAGAAGACCAAACACCCACTTAGTGGCAAGTTGATTACATTGAACCCCTTCTACTTGAAAGGGATAATGATTGATCTTGATTGTATTTGACACATAGTCTGGGTATAAATTTGCTTTTTCTACCCCTAAAGTCTCAGCTGGCACTATTATCCAAGGGCTTGCAGAATGTTTGGTTCACTAATATGGAATTACACATAGCATCACAGTGAACCAAGGAACCCACTTTAGAGCAAAGAAGTATAGCGGTGGGCATATGGGAATGGGATCCAGTGCTCCTATGACTTACTGTGACAAACCAGAAGCTGTAGAATTCAGCTGACATTTGGAAAGTTCACTGTGGTGTCAGATTGGACATGAAACCCCTTTCAACGACTCTCTGCCACCGATAGTTAGAATACATGGATCTGGAATCAAGGGGTGGAAGCAGGAGTGGCCCAACTATCTTTAGTCTCAGTGACCTACTTGGGTAAATTGTGACTCCCAACTTCACAACTCTAGGCTCATCAGGTCTGCAGGTCTTGGCTTGCACATAGGAAATAGTTCCCTCTGACTAGATGTCTACTAGAGTGCCTCTTGGTACTCCTCTATCCAATTTTGAAGGTCAAATGTAGCTGTCACAGACCAAGAAGGACATGGTGACCAGGGATTCAGATCCCTCAAGGTCGAGGGTCTGGGTTGCCCCACAAAATAAGCCACTTTTACCTTCAGAAGTGCAGACAAGGAGAGGATGGGTGGGCAGTAAACAGAGAAATGATGAGTATCAGTTTGGCCCTGAGAACAGATGCAGTGCAGGAGCTGAGGTCCACCTTCTAACCTTCCTCTTGTAAGTTTCCCCTGGAAAGATGCTAACCGGAATTCTTGAGGTTCTGTTTCCAAAGGGAGTGAACTTAATATTTGAATACAGGGGATCTGAGAGTACAACAGGTGTTCACTATAGATGCTGTGGCGCATTGCCAGGACCAGACACCCTTCCCTCAGATGCCAGGAGTGTTGGCCCCTGGCCGTGCATAGCAGACTCCCTCCCAGGAGTTGATCTTGGCTAAAGGGGGCTTCCTTGCTCGAAGTTACACCACCTCCTATAGGCAGTCCATATCCAATGGCTGGTAACACAGGGCTACAAAAACCAGGTCCCCTTACCTCAATTCTGAACAGCTATATAATGAGCCATTATAATTCCAGAGTTCCCAGCTGAGGCCTTTGTTACAATTGCTTCACGGTTCAACTTCTCCCTCTGCCCAATCCTAACTTCCTGTGCTCCCTCTGTGACTCGTGAGAGCACCCCCCCCCACCTCAGAGACTGAGGCAGTGGATCTGTAGCACCAGAATAAAGATTTTGTACCTAACAGATGAAAAAGAAACTCCCCCGCTCCAAATTTGCTCTTGACCTGAGTGCCAGTGCCTGGATTCTAAAGGAGGTTTGTCGGTAGCCAAATACAATTATTATTAATCAAAATAAAAAACACAGGGATGCCAGGAGGAGTATGCCTAAAGGAGCCCAAATTCTGATTTTTCCAAACAGGATCACTTACCAAGATACCTTGGACAGCAAACTCCCCCTGATACTTTCAGCATAAATTTATGTGTGAGCTTCATGAAGAGGGAAGAGTCTGTTCTCATACTCTGCACTTACGGGACAGTGTCACTCCTCTGGGGAAATAATTTTCTGCTGAAATGTCTGAAAGGCTTTCAATGGCCCCACTGGCCTCCTGTATGGAGAAAGGTACCTGAGATACCAACAAGAAAATCATCATAATGATAAAGTATAAACCTCTATATAGTCCCTAATAGGGAGAACGGAAAACAGAGCTTTGTGTTCAACCACTTCTGTTTCCTAAATAGAATTTTTAACCTTGGCCAGGGTATTTGCAGAATGGCTTTATACTAACTCGTAACAGAGATAAAATCTCCCTGTTAAAATAGCTATAATATTAGTCACCTCAGGGGGATGCTATGAGGCATTGTAAAGTGCTTTGTAGCTCCTCAGATAAAAGCAGAGATAATGCAGCAGTGTTATTATTTTTCAACTTGGAGGGCTATTTGGCTAACCCTCTGCATGAACTCATTCTAATAAACCATCTCAAAAGCCTTATATAAGCTATAAATCCCATTGCCCACTTCATTCCAGTGATGACAGAGAAAACAAGATGACTACTTCCTCCCTGGGCCTCAGGAAGTGTCAGACTCCCAGCCTGGGGAGCAAGAGAAACTGAGCAATGAATTTCATATGGTGCCTCACGGGGATACCATGCTGTCCCCCCACCCCAACCATTATGTCTTTGGGCAAAATCTAGGCCCTCAATCTAGAACCAAGATGCTCATGATCAGACTCCAGCTGCCACCCCCTCCTCCTTGACCTCCTGCTCCTTCTCTTCTTCCTCCTCCTAACTAACAGAGACAGGGGTATACACATTACAGCTAAGTATATACCCAAATCCACACTCCCCATGCTGAGCATAGAGTTGTTCTGGAAAGCAGATGCCAACCAGATAGGGCTGTGGGACCTGTTCTCACCAAATGATATGTGTCGCTTCAAAGCCTGGGTAAAGGTCAAAAGGAGTTGTGTTTTTCCCACTCTCATCTGCTGACAAAATGCCAAGGACTCTGGCATCCGAAGAGATGGTGAAGTCACTGAACAGAAATATTTCTGAGAACAGGAACATCCCCACGGAACTATTACAGGAATGAAAAATAGACCTTTATTCTGTTAAGCACTGAAATTTGGAGGTTTATTTGGAACAATGTCTAGTGGCACCCTAACTCTGCAAGAACACTTTTTGAGCCACTGCCATGTGTCACAAACTTTTGCAAGTGTGTATCCTAGATATCGCTTTAATCCTGACATCAAGCCTACAAGTTAGCTATTATTGTCCCCATTTTAAAGATGAGAAAATGAGACACAGAAAATGTAAGCAAAATGTCCACGATCGCATTGCTGGTAAACAGTGCTGAGTTCAGTGGTGCATCCTCACGAGCCCCAAGATTCTGCCACCAATCATCTTCCTTCCTTTCTCCTCAGGCTACACCTCACCAGGTCATGCACTTCATGGCTAGTCTTAGAGCTGAGAATGACTTTCCTTTCCTCCATCTTTCCTGTCAAATCCAACAAGTCATTGCTGAACTTCCAGATGCTTCTAGAGCAGTCCTTCCAGATCAGGATTCACCCCTCCTCTCCTCAACCACACCCTGTCCTCCACCTGTCCTCTGTCACCAGAGAAGAATGCCCCCCCCCCAAATGGGTCTCTGGGCAGAATGACTTGTCCATGTGTAGGCATCTCCAATGAGACTTCCCACCGAGGAAGGCAGTGCTACCTCATCTAACTCAGAGCTTCACACATTATCTGGCAGAAGCAGGTGCTCAGGAAATATTTGTTAAACTGAACACATGCACATGAAATACAGAGAAGAAGTGGTTGTTTTCCTCAACAATATGCTGAGAGAACTGCAAGACCCTCATATCAAACCCAGAAGAGCATGGGTAGGAAAGGTGAGGCTTTCTCCAACTCACGGCAGCTAATCAGGGCGCTAATCCTGACCCCAGTTCCCAGCTCTGGTCATACAGAGGGTGGGAGCAGGGTACTTATGTTCACATTTCAGAAGTATAGGACTAGAGGAGATCCTACCTAAAACTGTATCTACCCTCCACACCCTAGCCACAGCTGTCTGACACCTGAAATTCTACGGTAAAGGTTCTTTCCATGAGAAAGATTGAACATTGTCATATACGCACATCCTGATACAAATGGGTTTCTTAGGCTCTTTCTGAAGAGTGGGCTGTGAAAAGGAAATAGTGTATGAGAACCTCAGATGAGGGCTCCGCAGGGTAAGGAGTGAGGGATCACAATCAGCAATGAAGGGAGAGCTGGGAAAAGAACAATGGGGCAGGGAACACCTGGCATGGTCTAGTCTAGGCTCAAGAATAGCCCCTCACGGGATTTAATCCTGTGGAAGGAGGAACCATTGACAGCTTCCCTGTGTTATTCCAACCTGAGACTCCTTGAAAGAAGACTCAAAAAATCCTACCCTGGGCCAAGACTAACTACTAACTGCCCTTGAGCAGCAAATTCCATACGATTAGTTTCTAGAGCTTCACTCACTACCTCTGTCAGTTTCAGGAATTTCCTGTCACTGTCTCCCTCTAGTAACAGATGATGAAGTATGAGTAACATAAAATAATGAAAGAGCCAGAATTTGCTAAAATAATCCTGATCTTAGATGTCCCAGGGCTAAAGGTTATAGCTGACCCTTAACAAACTATGAGGGGCTAAAATTGATTTGTTAATTATAGATAAATAAACCAAAGTAAAAAACAAATCAACCCTTCTCCCCAGTCTAGAGGCCGTGAAGAATGTAAAATAAAATAAACTAAATAAAATAAAATAAAAATCACCATATATCATCTGCTATAGCCCCAGACTCCCTTTCCAAGTTTCCTATGACAGAATGAAGCAAGTTACTTGTAGTAGTTGTTATTTCTTTGACTAGTATTTTTTCCCAAAATATTCCACCATAGTTGCTATCTTCTGAATCCTACCCTCCATTGTACCAAAGTTCTACTCATGGCCTGGGAGTTTACATGAGACTGCCTCTGTAATATGAATCCAGGTGTGCCATGAAGTCCCCAGCGGCTCAGTTCCTTCTCCTCCCATCTCATTACTGCCACCTTCTCCAACTGTGTAATCTCATGCTTGGAGCATCATCCCCTCTGGCTTAAACCAAATTCCAGTTCAAGATATAAATCCCCATAAAAGGAAAATTCATAAAACCATTAAATGAACTGAGACTATAAAAGTCAGCTTTTATTAGTTCAACTCTGCAACAAGTAATTTCTTCAACTCCTAATGTGAGCTGGACACATTGATTTGATAAAAGTAACACTTGGTTTTAAGTCACAAGGTGAAGGAGAGAGACACCAAGGGACGTCTGAGAAACTGCCATAGCCAAGAGGAGCCTAAGAAGACATGACAGCAGATTGCAATGTAGTATCCTGAATGGGATCAGGGACAGAAGACAGATATTAGTTATCTAAAAACTCAGTAAAATATGGACCATACTTAATAATGATGTATCACATTAGTTCCTTAATTATCATACATTACCATATACTGTAAGGTGTTAATCATAGGAGAAGCTGGGTGTGGGATATTTGGGAATCCTCTGTGCTATCTTACCATTTTTTTCCTGTAAATCTAAAGCTATTCTAAAAACGAAAGTCTATTGTAAAAAAGAAAAGAAAGGAAGGCTGAGACCACCACCAAGACTGGCAGAGGCATCTATAGCCCCTCCTTTTCCTAAAGTGCCAGAATTTCCTTTAAATCACCTCTTCCCTTAACCTCAGTGAGCAGTATGGGATTGATTCCATTCCAGCTCCAGTGAAGAGCTCTGATTGCTTTAAGCCAATCAGTATATGCCACTCACCCTGGCCAAGTGATTGGTTTAAAAATGGGCATGTAACCCATCAGAGCAGGGGGATCTAGGCCTTAGGAAAGAAAAGCTTTTACTCTTCCTCTGGGCCAGGGTGTGAGAATGTGAGGCTTCTGAGGCTGCAGCCATCTTTTACCATGAAGAAACTGAGTCACAGAGACGCTATGAGACAGCTCACATTCCAAAGGAAGCAAAGCTGAGAAACAGGTCCTGGTGCCATTGTTTGAGCTTCCCAGGCTATGACTACTTCTGAGGACAGCACTGCATTTGTATGTTTGCCACTTGTAACATGAAATATTCTCATTCATCTTAGGGTTCACAGTTCCTAGTATTGTCCATGGTGGCTGCCTGACTGAGCAGGGAAGGGCACACCCAGAGAGAAGTTGTTGCCGTGCTGAAATCTCTGGGCCTCACGGAAAAGCCAATTCATTTCAAGGGGCAATAGTGCTTGTTTGTAAGTTTAAAACATAGCAACAAGAAGAGTGGGGTAGTGTTCATCATAGGCCCCTCTATTTTCTTTCTAAAAGGTCGATCACAATCGAGTTGTTTTCCAGTTTCACAGAAGACTAAGTACAGGCCAAAAGGTCAAGCTTTATTTGTGTTTAATATTGAGTCAGAAATGTTAATAAAAGGATGGACCTCAATAGCCATGGAGGCAGGCCACTGCCCTCTTGTTCTTCCTGTACCCCCCAACGCTTAGCATACCAGCAAGTGTCGAATGAGGGCTCAACAAATGTATGCTGAATAAAATAAATTGCTGCCAGCTGCCTTTATTTAACAGTAGACTAATTTCTAGATTCAAAAAAATATTCTGTTATAATTGCACATCTGATCCAGTGTCTTCCAAACAGAAACATTGAGGCAAGTCACAGGACCGGACATCCAAAACCAGCATTTCACAGGGGAACTCAGTGGATTTCTCAGGACTCTTGGCCTGAGCAATGAGATGCTGTCACACGGAGGCTTGTTTCCACTCTTCAGAAAACTGGTCATGTGATTCAAGAAAGCCTTTCAAAGATGACCAATCTGACATTCCATTTTCTTTCACCAACCGCACATGGAAAAGTGCTGTGCTGGTTTAAAGCTGCTGCTTCAGATTGATGAGTGAGGAATTTGCTGCTCTGCCATTAGCTGCATCTTGCTAGACAGGAAGCAACTTTTCAAAAATAGCGATTCGGGCTGGTGAAAAAGAAAGTAAGACAGAACAGTAGCAGCCACCTTTCCTTCTATCTGAACTTGCTGAGCCAAGACAGTGAGCACATTTTCTGCTGCTCAAAAGCAATGGCTATTGCCTTAATATCTAGAACACGTGGGGCTCTTGACCTGCCCATGATTGTAGCTTCTATTAGCTGATTATAAATCCTGAACAACAGATGCATGAGGGTTTCAACCTGGCTTTCCACAATGTTTGGGTTTTGTGAACTGTTTTGAAATGAACTGTCTTACTGTTCATAATCAAATGCAACCAGATTGGCCATTGAACCACCGTATTTGAAGGATTTGTTTCATTAAAAGTTGGGAGTCACTCATCCAGCCATTATCTACCTATTCAACCAATCTTTCTTCCTTCCTTTATTCACTCAACATCCATAATGTCTACCATGTATTGCAGTGTTTACACAGTACTAGGGGATACGATTGCTTAGACTGACCCAGATCCGTCAGATCGATCCCATACCCCAAAAGTTCAGCCCTCGTGAATCTACCTTCTCTGTAGCATTATCTCCATACTGACCCACCCCTTGCCCTGACAACTCTTGATGGATACATGTACCTGGTGATTTTTTAAACACATTTACAAATTCTGTGATACTCTTCTCTTCAGAGAGTGGAACCTAAATCCCTTTCCGTTAAGAATGGACTGGACAGAATGACTTGCTTCTAAAAAGTAAAATATGACATAAGTGAAGTATGTGTCTTCTAAGACTAGGTGTTAAAATGCCTGGGCCTCCTCCTGGTTCTATCTCTTGGAACACTGGCTCTGGAGGAAGCTAGTGACCATGTTGTACGGACAATCAAGCAGCTCTACAGAGAGGCCCACATGGTGAAGAACAGAGGCCTCCCGCTACAAGTCAGCAAGGAACTGAGGCTACTGAAGACTGCCATATGAATGAGCCATCTTGGAAATGTATTCCCCGACCTATTTGGACGACTACAGCCCCAGCTACCATCTTGACCTCAGCCCTGTCAGATGCTGAACCAGAACCAGAAGGTAAAAACACTTCTGATGTCCTGACCCTGAAACTACGTGATAGTAAATATTTGTTGTTTTAAGCCCCTACGTTTTGGAATAATGTGTTATGCAGCAATAGATAAGTAATACTATGACTGTCCAACAATCAGGTTGTATGAATAAGTCGATTGGCATTACAGATCCTTTCCAAATTTCTTCTAGAGTACCTTCCTGTACACAGACACTGGAAAGCTGAAGACTGTTTTTCTGAAACTTCCTTGCAGCTAGGGTTACAGATGTGATTTGGATCCTACCAATCAAAATGTACTTTTACTAGATATAGAAGGGTCAGGTATGGAAAAGCTTATTTCTTTTGCTTCCTAGCAAAGTTATGGGAGGTTTTTTTGTTTGTTTGTTTTTTGTTTTGCTTTGTAGTTTGTTTTTTTGCAGCTCTAGCAGCGGTCCCAATATCCAGTTACCAGGAGTACCAAGAGTCAAGATTCAGAATGTGGTTTTTCTTTTGTGGATTATAATGTGCCTGAGGTGGCTCCGGGGCTGACAGTAGTAGGGGCAGCAAGAGGGTTTACAATCATGGAAGTTTACTGATCTTGGTTGCTTCCTACTTGTGGCTATGGGGCCATGATTTTGAAACCAGCTGCTTAAGTGGAAGCTTCAAAATAAGACATGTAACTTCTTGTCATGAAAAAGTAGTGGTTCCTTTGGTGGTATAATTCCATAGTAGGACTTTTGGAGATATTCTTGCAAATTCAACCCACAGTCTGTTTTGCCAGTCTTATTGAATTCAGTAAACTTTTTTTTTTTTTTGCCTTTTATAAGCTCCCTTCTTTTTATACAGCCTCTTAAACCAAAAGCCAACACGGTTAGCGATGAGGTGTCATATAGAAAGGAAAGTATGCTGGGCTGGGACCAGAAGACTCAAACTCAAGAACTGATTCCATCTCTTTCTTGTTGGGCAGCTTGGACAATTTATAACCCCTCTGGACTCTTATTTCCTTCTACAACTGAGATAATAATACAGCCCTTAACTACTGTACAAAGCTATTTTAAGGATTAAAATGCTCTACAGCTATTAAGTGCTACACAAATGTAGGAGCCATTATTTACCTGGATGCTCCCTTCCATGAGAGCAGAATACAAGGAAAAGGTGAGACAGCATACAACACAGGGGTGCAACATGAGAGGCAGGTAAAGGACAATGGCATTGGTATAAAGCACATATGTGTATAACCTTAACCCACACAGAGAGTGTTGCCCTTTGAGATAATAAGGCTTTTGTTGCTCTCTGAATATTCACTTGTGCCAGGACTACTCCTGCATTCCCACCAGGACTGATTTTCCCGGGCTGATTACAGGGCTGCAATAACTTCAATCATCAGAGTGAGTGGTTTCATTACTAGATAACCAGTCATTCACCCGAGACTAAGTGGTTGTCAGTCAGACTGAAGCTTGCATGAACCATCAGCTCTGGAGATGTGTGATCTATCCTAGCACATCCTTGCCCCATGAGGGGTCCTTTTCTGACTCTTACTGCTAGTAGCAGGACACTCTTTTACTTTATATCACGCGCCTCCCAGTGAGTTCATCCTGTATATGAGAGGGGACAGAAATGAAGAAATGCTTCAAAAGCTCTTACTGCCTGGTGTCCCTTCTGAACAGCTTCCTTGGATTTACTTTAAAGCAACTAAGCATGCTTAGAAAAGACTTCGCTTCACTTTGGAGGATAGCACATTACAGAAATGCTCATTATATGCCTGCATGTGTCTCACAAAAATAAAAAAGAACATTGCTTCTTGAAGTCAGCAGCTGTACCTTACTCCCTATCTCTCCCAGGAGCAAGCACAATGCCTGGCACAGGGTTGGCACTCAGCACACACTTACTGAGTTCAATTAAATTAAAGTAATGTTGGTTTTCAGGTCAAATCCCAGCACTGCTATAAACTGGTATTTTATCATACTTATATTACTCTAACCTTTGCCCCACTTTTGGTCCTAGCATTTAATAGTTACACTTTTTTTTCTTAGTAACTTCTAGCAGGGGTGTCCCACCTTTTGGCATCTCTGGGTCACACTGGAAGAAGAGTTGTCTTGGGCCACACATTAAATACACAAACACTAACAAAAACTGATGAGCAAAAAAAAAGCTTTTAAGTAAATTTACAATTTTGTGTTGGGCTACATTCATAGCCATCCTGGACTGCATGCAGCCTGCAGGCCATGGGTTGGACACCTCTGAAAAGTCACTCTTTTGTGTTCGGCTCTATGAGTTTGGCAAATGCCCACAACTGTGAAACCACCAATGTAATCAATATAACGGAGTTTTGTCACCTTAAAAAGTTCTCCTGTGCTTCTTCAGTCATTGCTCCCCCACCTCTAGTTCCTTGCAATCACTGATGTGTGCAAGCGTGAGTGTTCATTCACTTCAGTAAATACCTAGGAGTGGAATTGCTGGGTCATGTGATAGCATATGTTTACAGTTCTTCAGGAAACTGCCACACTGTTTTGCAGAGTGGCTGTGCCATTCTCCATTTTCACCAACTGTGCCAGAGTTCCAGTTGCTCCACGTCTTTGTCAGCACTTGGCATTGTTAGTTGTTGCTTTTCATCAGGCTTTCTAACAGGCATGCAGCGATGCCATGATGCAGTGAATTGTTATATGTGGAATGTTGAACAGGGGGAGGAAAGGAAGAGGACACACTCAGATTCTTATATAGGTAGGAATTTTGTGATAATTAAACCAATGACAACCATTCAGAAGGAATCCCATTGATAGGGATCTATTCATTCCCTTGGTTGGAAGAAAAAACTTTGGGTGTTCATTTTCTAACCAAGATGCCCTCCGCCCCCACTGCTTTTGGTTTAATGTTAAAAGAATTCTTGTCACTAACAGAATTTTTGAGACCTACGTTCCCTTTCCAGTATATAACAAGTAGAGCTTTAATGAGCTACCCACTGGTGTTTCCAGGAAAGCTTCAAAACTGAAATTATTTTTTTATATTCTCCTGGCTACACAGTTGAATCTCATATATTTTACCAACATGTTGTACAGTATCGTGCACACTGTAAGAGACTGATATTCAATAGAATAAACTTTGCCTTTCCTCTGGAACTTCTCTGGCCAACATGGTACATGCCTAGTCACATGGCTATTGAGTCCTTGAATATGTGGCTAGGGCCACATTTTAAAATTTTAAACTGAAGCAGTGTGCAAAAGAAAGAATGTAAAATATCTCATTAATCTCTATATTTGGGTTAAATAAATATATTACTAAAATTAATTTCACCTGTTTATTTTATTTTTAATAGAGCTACAGGAAAATTTTAAACCACATATGTAGTTTCACATGTGGCTTGCATGACCTTTCTATTTGAGAACACTGATCTGGAGTACAGGGTTATTGCTAAATAGAGTTAGATTTAAGTTATATCTCCAAGATCTATGGGGCATTCCAAAATCTAGTGTTACTTTTAAATAAGCACATATAATTTATTAAGTTTAGTAAGGTAAGTTATGTATTTACTGATTAAATACTGGGTTTTTAAAAAACTCATTCATTCTGTACCCGTATTCTCCAAAAATGGATATAACAAGTCTAGTCATATTTATATACCTGAAACTAATATAATATTGTATATTGATTAATTGCATCATGTTAAGCATAAATTAAAATGGATGTATCAATTTTAAGGGAAAGCTATTTTAAAAATAAAATAGATAATAAAAATCAAAACATTAAAAATAAAACTAATCAAAAATAAAAATTAAAAACAACTTTAGCTCTTTAAAAAGCAGGCATGGAAATAAAAAGGCAATCCAAAAACTGGCAGAAAATATTTGCAAAGCAGATATCTTATTGAAGGCTTTTATTCAGAATATATAAAGGATTCCTAATTGAATATTACGAAGAAGTCAAGCAATTTAGTTAAAAAATGGGCAAAAAATCTGAACACACACTTCACCAAAGAGCTTACATGAATGAAAATGAGCACATGAAAAGATGCTCAGCATCATTAGTCACTAGAGAAATGCACAATCTTACTTAAATGACCAAAATTAAGAAGACTGACAATTGCAGGTGTTGACGAAGATGTAACAATTGGAACTCCCATGCACAATGATGGCAATGGAAAGTGGTACAGCCACCTTGGAAAAACGTTTGGCAGTTTCTTATACAGTTAAACATGTGCTTAGCATACAATGTAGAAATTCTAATCCTGAGTATTTACCAAGTGCACAGTTAAGCCAAATTCTAGAACAAGAAAAACTAGTGATTGAAAGCAGACCACTGATAGCTAGGGGCTGAGAGTAGGAAAGAAGATTGATCAAAAAGAGGCAAGAAAGAACTTTTTGGAATGATGGAAATGTTCTCTATTCCACTATGGTGGACTGTATACATTTGTTAAAACTCATTGAATTGAACATTACATTTAACAAATTTTATTGTATGTAAATCATACCTCAATAGAGCTGATTTAAAAAGTAAAATCAGCCTTGGCTGGTGTGGCTCAGTGGGTTGGGCATTATCCCACAAACTGAAAGGTTGCCTGTTCAATTCCAGGTCAGGGCACATGCCTGGCTTGCAGGCAAGACCCCCAGTTGGGGGCGTGTAAGAGGCAACCAATCAATGATGCTTCTCTCCCTGTCTTTTTCGCTCCCTTCCCCTCTCTCTAAAAGTAAATAAGTAAAATCTTTTTTTAAAAAGTAAAATCAGTAATAAAATGATCAATGACAATGTGAAGGAATAGAAATTCTCATACCTTGCTGGTAGAAATTCTCACACATTGGTTCAGCGACTTGGATAGCAACTTGGCACCATCTAGAAAAGTTGATGATAAGCCCAGCACAGGATCCAGCTATTCTACTTTGAGTATATTTTCTTGAGAGATTCCCAAACATGAACATGTTGAGATATGTACAAGAGTGTACACCCTACATGCATCAACACAGGTCTCAAAAACATGGCTAAGATTTTAAAAAATTGAAAATAGCACGTTATCTTTGTAAATTTTGAGAAATACCAACAATATTAAATATTACTATAGATATACTGTTGTGTAATATATGTGTACAAATCTGGATAAGTGTGGATAAGTAATATAACCCTAACTCTAGGATACTCTAGGATAGAGGTCAGCCTTTACAGGCAGGAAAAGAAAATGGAGGATAAATAGAACATGTATTTTAAGCATATATTAAACATATATTTTAAGCATCTATAATTTATTACTCTAAAAGATAATCTAAAATATTTATGATAAAGTTTTAGTATATTTTTCTGAAATGGAAGTATGGGTGTTTGTACTAATCTCTGTGCTTCTATGTACATTGAAAATATTTCCTTTCTTAAGTAAAGAATAATTTTTAAAGTTATCTTTAACCACAACATATAGGTAAAAGCCATAAGCAAAGGGGACTTTATACTCAAGGAAAGAGAAGTATTGAACAATTACAAAATTATTTTGTTGTTTAAAATTTTTAAAGAGGTAATTTGCAGATAGCAACCATCAAACAAGAATAGGAGCTTGTGAAACAAGAATGAAGAAATACAAAACTAGAACTGGGAGATTTTTTAAAAGCAATTAAAATTTCATAAATGAAAAAATATGGTCATTGGAATTAAAAATAGTAGATGAGAATATATTAAAAAGGAAATGAAATACAAGAATTAGTGAATTAGAAGTTAGAACTGAGGAAATTTCAAATAATACAGCAGAGAAATATAAAGGGATGAAAATTATGAAAAAATAAAGGTATATAGAGGAATTACTGAGAAATTTCAAGAATGTGTAATAGAACTTTCAGAAAGATATAATTGCTATGAAGTTTCAGAATTGCAGAGAAACATGAGTCATCACATTGAAAAGAACAAATGTTACACAAGCAGAATAAGTAAAATTAAAATAGCATCTGTACATACTGTAACCAAATTGCAGACTATCAAAGAAAGAGAGCTAAGAAAGGAAAGCAAAGAAAAATTATCCAGAAGAAACAACAATTGGTCAGCAGCAAACATGTTGCCAACAAGGGATGCAAAACAATGGAGAACATCTCCAAACTATGGTGGGAATATCTAGAATTCTTTTTCCTAATTAATGAGAGAGTGGGTAATAACAGTATTTTCAGGTGCTTAAGAGAGTTTTTACCCACAAATCCCTGAAAGAAGGGATGTACTTGAGCAAGAAAAGAAGTTATCCTGGAAGGTAAGAGTGGAAAAATAAGAACAATAGTCAACAAAGACAATGGTAAAATTTGTTTAAAAACCTAAATACGATTCCATTACTAATACTAATAATAACATTAACAGAAAATATACTCTCCAAAAATACAGAAAGCACTTTGGTTAAAGATATAAAAATCATCCTGAGTTCCAAGGACATCTCATTCCTGAACAATGTGTTAATGTCAATAGTTTAGAAAAGAAACTAAAAAAAAAAAAAAGGCTCTTACAATTAAAAAAAAAAAAGACTCTCACATTAAGGAATGCTTAAAGACCAAATGCAGAATAAACACATTTTTGCCAACTTAAGTTCTGTGTGCCATACTCAGGGCTGCCCATAGTCTGGCCGTAAAGATGGCATGGCTGCATATGGCAGGTGACCTGGTCTTAATAAGGTCTGAAAAGCAAGGTTGCCCCAAGCCATCTAAGTCTTACATATGTTTTAATTATAGTGAGTAATCTCCTGAAATAATACTACCAGTCATGGCATTTGATGATATATATATTTTTATTTAACATGGTGACTGAGAAAAATAACTCTCAACCTCCCTGGTGAACCAGCACTGAACCAAAGAGTATACCTGGACTTTCTTACAAATCCTTAGATATTTCCTTTTGTGATATTCATCACGAAAAGGAAACATTAGCATGCCCCCACCTCTTTTTTTGGCTGCTCTCTGCCTAACAGAAAGCTTTAAGCTCTTTCTGTGTCACCTCTGAAGTAATTAACATCACTCAGGAAACACGTGAACGGAGAGCTGCAGGAGAGAGAGCAGAGAGCTTGTGCTGTCACTTGGGAAAGCTACAACTAGGATGTGCAGGCAAATGCGGAATTCTTAGAAATTTCACTTAAACCAAGATAAAACCACATTATCATGAAAAGAAGTGGTAATGAGTAATTTGATGCCAAATATATATATATATATATATATGCAATTTATAATATATAAATGTGGTTATAATTATGGTTATAAAAATTGATAAACACAGTCATAGAAAATTTAGAAATGAAAGAAGGAAAAAAACCCAACATCTCAATATGACATTTATCATTTTGGTTTATTTCCTTCTGGTATTTTCTTCCTATGTGTACTTTTTCATGGTTGTAATCATAGCATTTATAAATGTTTTTATGAGGATTTAAATCACACAATTTTCCATGTTGCCAACTTTTGCAGCTATCATATTTAATGCCTCTTCCATTATGGGCATGTACCATGATTTATTAATCCAATCACCTCCTCTTAGACATTTTAGCTAGATTATATTTGACCATTATAAAAATCAGTTCTGTGAACATCAAGCTTATAGCTGTTTTCCATATCTGGTCGATTTTCTTATGATACATTCCCCAAAGTGGAATTACCAGAATCAACAAGCATGAAGGTGTTTATGATTTTTAATATATATTGCTACAATATATTCCAAAAATGTTGCAATTTGCAGTGACACCAGTGTAAATACCTCCATCAGTCTGCCGGTACAGATTACGAGCGTACAAACTTGAAAGCAATGTGTCACTGGTTGGTCCCTGGACTGGCAGTATTAACATCACATGGGGACTGATTGATTGACTCATGATTCTCAAACCCACAGCATCAGCATTGCCTGGGAGCCTGTTAGATGTACCTATCCTCGGGACCCACCCCAAAATCCTTGGAGTGTGGCATGAGGGGATACAGTCATGGAATCTCTGTTTAACAAGGCACCCAGATAATGCTGATAGATGCTGAAGTTTGAGAACCTCTTGTTAAATGGCCTGTTTGGATAAGAGCAGGGTCCAGTGTCTCTGGTGCACAAATGCCTATACAATATATTTTTACATAAATTACACACATATATTATAAATACAGCCCATAACATATATTTTATATATTTATGGTTGGAATCATAGTATTTGCACACTTTTTATTTGGACTTAAGTCATACTTTTTCATGATGCCAACTTCACAGCTATCATTTTTAATGATTATCCCATTACAGAGATGTACTATAATATATTAAACCTATCACCCACACTCGGGTGTGTGTATGTCTATATATATGTACCCACACACACACACTTATACATGTAGACAAACTGAAAAGTATATGGATGCATGGATGTGGACAGGTAGAGACAGAGAGAGAGGTGTTGGCCAATTTCATGACGGGGAAGTGTTGAATGGTACTAGTGAGAATAACAATGGTTCATAATTTTTTACTGAGCGATTTCCTACAATAATGACTTTAAATGTTGATAAAGTTCGGATGTTTTGATTTATAGAAACTTTTTAAAAAAAGAATTGGCCGATTAGTAAATGACTAACTTGAAAAAAGAGACAAAACTTTTGTCTAAGCATAAGGAGAGACAAGAAGCATAAGGAGGGCCCAGAAAAGTTACTTAAATGCAATCATGCCTAGGAGAATGACTAAGGAAAACATCACCTTAAATAACTGAGAATGGAAAGCTAACATTAGATGATACTGAAATGGCAGATGACTTCACCTTCACTGCTTTTTTTTTTTTTAAACCTGAGATTTGAGAGAATGCTGATGAGGAATCTACAGCTTAGAAAAAATTCTAAGCCTCTGTGGGTCTGCAGATCAACTATAGACTGGTTAACTGGGGTCATTCAACCCTTCTTTTGCACAAAGTACCCCTAAAGCCCTAGGTAAACCTCCAGCCTTCAAATAGCAGCAGTTCTGATAAATATATATAAATGCCCCCAATTATGTTATTAAACTTGGTGCTGCAAAGAGTAGTATTTCCAAATTCCTGAACTAATTATCTTATAGTGAATAACTTGACTTATTTGGGTAGTGAGGGAGCTAGTGTAAAATCTAATTACAATCCAGTGCCTACAAAGATTCCATTTTCCAAAGCCCCAATATGTGCTAACATAATTTTAACTCAAAGGACATCAAAAATGGATCACAAGAATCCTCATGTGGAAGGATGTCACACTGGCAAAGCCATAATGAGAGTGGAGCAGGACTTCTGATTGCATTTGCCATGTTCCACAGTTATCGTGACCCAGGCCTAAAAGTGCCTCTTTGAAGACTGTGACACAACCGATGAAAGTCACAGGAGTGGGAATCAGAAAAAGAAGGACGACATAGTTTTTGTAAGTTGTATGAGTTTGCTTAAAGTTGTATGAAGAGTTTATGTAATTTTTCACATGCTGCAGACATTTAAAAGGAAAATTTGTTTGGATTTTTTTAAAACAGTGAAATGGTTGCTTAGCAACTGCTTCCTGCATTGCATGATGCTGTTATGATTTCCACCTGCTGGAGAAAAACATCAATAAGATTATTTCTTTGCAAATCAGAAAAGTAGGAAAACGAGTCAGTGAGTCAAATGAACGTATGATACACTTGCAAGATCCCAAAGACACATATGCATTTACTTTATTTAAAAAATAGATGTTATATTTTACAAAATGCATTTTAGCAAAATTTAACAGTAGCATAGGCTTCCCAAAATGAGGCTTATTTCAGTACAGTATTCTGTATGTTTCAGTATACTTTCTGTTGTAACTCAAAAAACAGAAACAGCTTTATATTCAGACAGAATGTGCAGATGTCTGTGTGATGTAATCTGAGGGATAACCCAAAAAGTCCTGCCGTCCCCCAAACCTCCTACTGACATGCAGTACCTACAGTTACCACACTGGGAGGCAGTCTCTGAGTTCAGAGGTTTTATCCAAGGGCCCTCTTAACCTGATGTGTCATCTGGGAGGGCTAACACTTTAGCACCTTGTGATATGTGCTATCATCGTGTTATACATTGGGGCTTGCAGCTATAATGTCTAAGAGATTTATCTGCCCCATAAGGCAATTGAGGGTAGCCTGTTGCCCTATCAATACTTCTCCCTTCTGCCTCCTAGCTGACCCTGGTATGTACCCAGGTGGTTTTGCATGGTGTGGCATGCTTTCTATTTCTAGAGATCTGTGATGATAAACTTCTTCCTTTATGAAAGCCATTGTTGTGTCTGCATGTCTTACCACACCTAATTTTTTTAAATCTCAGAAATTTTTAGAACACTAGCTGTTGAGTCTAATAACTTCATCATTGCAAATAATGATAAATATAAATGTTTCAGAATATTTGCAACAGCTATAATGTGATATGGACATAACTGTGATTTCTTTGGTGACAAAATCACAGTACTGGTAATTCTATTATGCTTTTGCCTATATTCATACCTGAAGAGAATGTTTTCTAAAATTTCAGGCAGAGACTAGTAAAAATAAAAGATGTATTTCTTCTCATCTAAGTTCACAGATCCCTGAAGTGTATGATCTGCAGATCTTCAGGTTAGAAACCCTGTAAACAGGTGTAACTTGTTTTGTACTGCTCATGAAGCCAGCGGCTCTCTGACACTAGGTCAGATTTGTGTTCTAAGAGTTCCCGAAACTTCCTTTCTAGACAACTACTGAGGAACAAAGGTTAATGACATCAGTAAGAATGTTCGCTACCCCGAACACACAAGGCTTCTTATGAGTAATTGTTTAGAGTCAGAATACCGACAAACCTAATGACACTGGTTATTTGTACGTGGAGCCATGGCATCATGCAGATGACAGGCAAAGGTGAGAGGGAAATTGCTCCCTTTTCCCTCTGTACACGCCTATATCTATACCATCTGTATCTGTATCTATGTATCAAAATCTATGTTTACACCAATAGACATATATTTACACTAAGACCATATAAATGTAAACCTGTTCACAGAATCTTTCAGAGAAGATCTCCATGGCTTTACCTCCCACCTACTAATAGGTAGAATGAGTTCATTACTCACACTGTATAAAGATAAATGTTTGCTTACAAAGCAATATTGCCTAAGGCTTCTTCTGACCAGAAACATTATTAAATGTTTGTTTTTACTGAAGAAGATAAAGATAATCACCAGAAATAAGTGCATGCGGGGCAGAGGCAAGAGCTATAAACCTCATACTCATGAATTTTAAAGGGAGCTACCTACAAATACATTTATTTTGAGCAGACTACCACAACTTGTGAAAGCACTCTGCTCGGCTGACCATACAGCAGTTGATTGTAATTACCTGTGAGGGGATTGTCCACAGTGCAAATGACGTGGGACAAATGCCAAGTCCTGAGCCAGCTTCCCTGGACAACAACCCTTCTCTCTTCTTTATCTTAACCTCAATCTCCACCACTTCTCTCCAACTGTCTGGCCGTTGTGTGCTTAGGAATGCAAATTAAGTTCAACACTAGACTAAGCAAAACACAAGTAGGAAGGTAACACTGTCACTGAAAAGATCAGGTGGCACAGTACGAAACCAAATATAACTGACTTTTGGATTATCTGCGGCTTTGAAACACAGAGTCCTCGGTAAAAACAGTCAAGTGTAGGTTGTACAGACTTAAGAGAATGGAAAACAACCAGTAGCTGGTCTTCCTGCAGCCACGCTGGGAGTTGAGTCTTTGTATGGATGGGCTCAAAAACCTTTCACGCGTTTTCATTGATTGTGATGGGTTTGCATACTTTTATTTAGCACTAGACCCCGTCACTGCCTTCCAAGCCCAGCTGAGTCCCCCATCAATGCCCATTTCCTTTGGGAAATCTTGCTTCTTCACGCCCCTAAGGCACACACTTGAACTGGCCACTTTATTCATCTCTTTCTAAACACATGCCATCTTCCCAATCAAATTAGAAGCTCCTCCAGAATAGAATCCAGTTTTGTCTTAAGAGTTCTCTCATTGCCAAGATCTAACACACAGCAGAGCTTAAAAAATATTTGATGAAAACATGTAGGGAATTAGATGAAATCAGGAGGCTGTTGGAATGCATGAAGAGTGCTAAATATGTGTATATATTCAGAAATGAGATGATGTGTGTTCAGAGTCTCTGGCACTCCTTGCAGGTATATGTTATGGCTACAGTTCAATTTTCAAAATAGGTTGGGCAATTTTAACACTAGCTAGAAAAGCCAAATTCGACTACTGCACAGATGATCTACCATCACTTAGTGATGCTCGCTGAGTGCCAGTCTGGTGCCTATACTGTTGTTACTTTGGTGAAATGAGTAATAAATATCACTTCAAAACCTACAAGTTAATGATTATTTTATTTTGCCTAAAATAGTAGCTGTTTTCTAAAATTTCAAATAATTTTTATGTTTTCAAGACCTTCTGACATTTATATAATAATCCTTTAAAGAGGCAAATTATATTAAAATTAGCCTGCGTGACTGAACATTCATCATCAGTATTTATATTCTCATGTCAAAATGAGATAAAACCTATTTAGTTTAAAAATACCCTGTATCCAAATCTTCTGTAACACTATAAAAGACCACATGAAGACAGCATTCATATTTCAAAAGCACTGCAGATAGCCTTCTGGAAAGTTCTTGGGGTTATAAGGTGAGATCTAGATTAACTAAGTGTTTGGCAAGAAAAAGTGATAGACTGGTTTCTGTCCTTCATTGAAGACCAGCCAGAAACATCATTTAGCAAAAATCACTACAGAAAATGCACCCTTGTGATCAATGAAGGGAATTTCTGCTTCATTTCTTACCACGACCTTGGTCTCACTGGCCCTGAGGAGGGAAGTGTGGAAATTGGGAGGGGGTATTGCTGAGGAGTCTGAAAGGGAGACAAGTATCAAGGAGAAAGTAAAATGGAAGAGAGGGAGAAAGAGAAAAGAAGAGAAGGGAGAGAGAGGAAAGAAACATAGAAGGAAAAGGTGTGAGAAAATAAGAAATCGATGCATGTATTAGAGGACAGTGAGTATAGAATACGTCCACTGGCTACACTTCTGACACCAGACAGCTGTGACTACAATGCTAAATGACACCCTGACTAGATATGACCTGAATTCACAATGACTTCAGAGAGAGATTTTCAACCAAAGAGGCTTTGCTTGGAGCTACCAAAGACATCAGACCTGAGAGGGCATCTCTGGATTTAAAAAGGCCTTGTTCAAAGAGGTAGGCGAGCAAGGTCCCTAGAACTGCCGAGCAGAGGAGGCCCAGAGAAGCCAGCAGTGCGGCATGAAGAGGAAGCTCCTCCTTGGTCATGCCAGGTGCCTCAACTAGCATAGAAGTGTCGGCACCCGACAATAGGCAGCGCTGGTTGATTCAAATTGGTTAATCAAAGTGATTAAAGTTGAAAAGTATAAAAAAATGATTCATGAATAATTTAAATGTTTTATTTTAAATAAATACCTATCAAGGCGCATTCATCTTTCATCTCTTGATGAGGAGTCAGTGTCTTTCTTTGAGCACCAGTCCACTGATGGGCATCCCACCACTGACGGGCATCCCACCATGCCACGTGCAACGCCACCACAACGCCACAGCACAGATTTCCTGTTTAGCTTTCTTTAACATGGAGCCAAAACTAATAAGGAAAAATTATGGAGCAATCTGAGTGTGAAATCTTTCTAATCATTTTTATTGTCCCACAACCAGCTTGATCATTTTTGTGGGTTTTTTTCTTGTACTAGTTGGGGTTCTTAGTTGGCAAACAACAAAATTTATCATGGCCGGTTTGTAAGTAAAATGAATTTATCAATAAATATGTGGAGATTTACAGAATTTGGGGAGGGAGGGCATGTAGAAGTAGGCTCAAAATGAACTTTCAGGAATTACATCATGGAACTGATCTCCTGAGGTAACGGCCAGCACAGCTGACCCCAGAACCACAAAAGAGATGCCCCATTCCCAGCCCCACGCCTGATGCAGAGAAGGGGCATCTGACACAGAGAAGGAATTTAAAAGATCTTGTGTAGTCCTAAGGGACAGATGCCCACTATAAGTTTTATCTTAATTCTCATAAAAGTCAGCATTCTCCTTTCACACTTATTTTTTATTGATTAATTGATTAAACATTTAACTAAATTAGATAGTTATTAAAGTAAATATAGCTAGAATACAATGAACATTGGTCATCATTGTATTTCCAGTACCTAAAACAATATCTAACGACAGAGTAGAAGATCAACAAATATTCTTCAATAAAAGAATGGACTGGAATAAATAAATTACTGGAATAAACAGTAATCAGCACTCTGGATAAGCACCCAGTTCAATTGGCTGTAGCAGACATTCATAGGTACAGTAACCCTGAATCTTCCCTGTGCTGTGGGTACCCATAAGGATATTTTATAGAGGCAACAGAGTGATGGAGAGTTTCAGTTATGTGGAGACTTAGTTAAGGAAAAGTTGGTAGAGATCTCCTATAGAAAATTTTTATCTGCTATTAGGAAATGCATGGTAAGATTTTTGATAAGGGATATATGTTAAGTGTGCATGGTAAATTTTTAATTTTATTTCTCCTTAAAGTTTATATTCAATTCTATATAATTATCATAACTTCAAGTCATTTTCATATCTGACCTACTAATAGTCTGAAAAAGCAAGAATGTCATTATACATCTGATTAAACCATGTGGATCATTACAAATCATTGAGTTGCAATATTTACACAGCTAAAAACTGGCAGAGCCAAAACTAGACCCCAGACCTGTGCACTCCTAGTTTGGTATTCCTCCTCTCTTGCTCTCTAGATTACCCAAATTTATCTTTCCAGTGATCTACCCTGAAGTCTTCATTCATTCATTTTTGCTTCATTCACTCATCCAAGTAGTATTTCCTAAGCACCTGGCATGTGCCTGGGACTGTACCAGGCACTAGGGATACAGAACCAAAAAAGGAAATTCACATTCTCAACCTGGGAGGTGGAGGAAGGAAAATATGACAAACATTCTCTTTTTTAAAAAAGAATAAATTTTTAAAAGATTTTAATGTTTTGAGATAGAAAACTTTCTGTCTCTGTACTTCCCTGACTCTTAAACATTATCTAACCTTTTCAGAGTGACTCAAGATTATGAACATTATTTACTATTATAGGGTTCCAAATAATTCCTGCAGGTGTCAGATACGGGATCCTTTTGCCTTTGCACAAATAGGCCCTGACAGCTCTGCAGCAGGCTGCCTTATCTCTCCTTCTTGCAGTACATTCTTTTCTACTTAGGTGGGAGGAGAAAAATAAGTCTTATTGAATATTCCATATGCTGTTTGCAAGCAAATAATTAATTACTTAATCTATTGTTGCATTGATCAGATTATGGTGTCATTATTTGTTTCTATCTTCCTGACTAGAGTATGAATTCGGGGTGGGGGCAAAGATTATGACTAATTTTTCTTTGTGTGCCTCCCTCCCACCCCTGCAAGCTTAACACAACAATCTGGGTCTTGATAAGTATTTAATTACTGTTTGTGGTTCATCCTCACATAATATTGAAAAGCAAGTATTATCCTCATGTTACAGGTGAGGAAATTGAGGTTCGCAGAGGTGAAAACCACACATTTAGTGAATGGCTGAGCTAGTACTTAACCCTGGGTCTTTAGTTTGCCTTTAATAACCCGTGGTCTCCCCTAGCCCACATACATGGAACCCAGTATTACTGGGTCCTGAAGAGCGGCCTCTGACCTCTCTCACACCACAGCAGGACCTGAGCGAACTTGATTGTGGAGGTTGGGGTCTTCAGAGAAGGGTGCTCATGGCCTCAAGTAGTCAGAATTAACAGCCTCTTTCAGCTCAGCATTTGCTTCCCAGCACAACAAAACCCCCCAGTAAAGCCAACATGATCTTATTTCCCAGACATGACTGAACAGTCTGCAGGGATAGTTCTTCACCCCCTTCAGCCAGCAGGAACAGTGCTGACCACTTCCCTAACCAGATGGTGGGCCTGGGGGCAGGAATCATTGTTGTGCCCACCCTTCTATGCACCAGAGGGCTTTGTACCCTTCAGAGTTCACCCAAGTGAGGACGGACCACAAACCTAGTAATCATGCATCTGTGGCTGGGAGGGGTGGTGGGAAGAACCTCAGGTCACAGAATTTGAATCTCAGATTTAGAAGAAGTCTTAAGTATCATCTAGTGTGACTCTCTCTGTTTTTATTTTTAGTTAAGTGACTTGACCAAGTTTTCTCAGGGCCATGGCCCCAGGAGAGGCTGTTCCACAGAGGACAGACTGGGAGACAGAAGGTGGGTGGGAGAACAGCCAGAACAGCAGGCGGATGTGGGGAGACAAAGACATGCTGGAATCACAGTGGGGGAACGTACTGCAAGAAAACATTGGTGGGTGGGTACAGCAATTCTGAAGACAGAGCTGAGCCAGTCAGACCAAACTAGAAGGCAGAGGCCAAGTAGGCTGGATCCAAGATACCCTGGCAGGAGACCTTGCCCCAAAGCACAGGGTGGACTGGCATTCTGGGAGGGCACATAGAGAGGATGGGTGTGGGCTGCCTACACCCCCAGGCTAAGCTTGCTGTCCCCTAGAAATCTCCATCCTTCCATTGCCTTAAATTTGAGCAAAGTTCTTGGTGGAAGAGAAGTTGTACTCCTTATGAAGAGTAGGGCACTGGGGGTGTCTGTCACTCCATTTCAGTGCGTTAGGGGAGAAAGTGGAAGGTGGAGGGACTAAAACCCTGGCACCAATCCCACTCCCCTTCCCCTGACCATGGAGCTCCCCCACCACTTTACTACCTCATTAGAAAAGGTCTGACAGAGTGGGCACATCAGAGAGTGTGGGTTGGAGCTGTCTGCAGTGTTCCTATAAAAGCACTAGGTAGTCATTGGACAATGAATGTAACTATCTCTGAACCATGAAAACTGAGTAGGAAGGAAGGAGGAGAAGGTTCCTTAGTGTAGGCAGAGTGTGTTTATGAGAAGGCAACAGAAATCAAAACGCTGGGTGGGTCTGCCTAACAGTCACTACACTGGCTGCTACAGCAAATGTTCACCAAGAAGTTACTAGGTACTGGGCACTGAACTAGGATATGGGGGGCACAGCGACAAGCAGTTTCTTACCCTCAACACAGCACTATGTAGGGGGAGGGAACAGAGGAGGGACAGGGGCAATGCAACTTACAAATGCTTATGGAGCCCAGCACATATCCCCGTGGCTCTCACTGCTCCAGCACGTGCTTCTGTGTCCTACTGACCACACCTGCAATGCTCCGCAGTCTTCTTTTCACAGCCTTGCACAAGCCAGAACTGACAGAGACTCGGAGCCTGCAGGAGCAGCCCTCAGCCAATGATGGATAAGAACTAGAGAATATACCTGTGCTTCTCTGTGTGGCCGACCTCTGCTCTGGATCCCAACATCCCCCAGCCGGTCCCAGCCTCAGTTCTCTATAGGTAACTGTTTCCAAAAAAAACCTTTCATTGGCTTCCTTAACTTCCCTCCATCATTTATCTACTTCCCTACCAGTACTTCTTGAAATCACTTCCCCAAAAACCTAGTTTTACTCAAAATACCTGGCTCAGGTTTTGTTTCAGGGGAAATTCTCCAGTGCATGCAATCAACAACCAGTTCTGGGGAAGAGGAGATGAGCACTCACCTAAGTTTAAAGAATCAGGAAGTAGGTAATAGTAGGGAGAATGGGGTGTCAGTGGGTGGGACACATGGTCATTTTAGGCAAATGGGACAAGAGTAAGGAAAAGAGATGCAGAGAATCTTCTGGTGGATAAAGAACTTAAAGGACATTGTGATGGCTGGGATATATTCAATAACAGGAGTGGAGGAGCCAGGAGAGATGACTTAGGAGAGGTACAGAAGGGCGTGAGTCCCTGTCCTGTGAGGCCTCCCTAAACAGCCTTGTTTTTCTCCTGGAGGTTGCAAAGCCCCAAAGCTTGGTGTCAAATGAGGCATAAGAACAATAGGATCAGAAGAGTAAACCCTTTCAATCCAACTTGAGTAAAGATTGCAACGAATGAGAATAAATGTTGACTCTAGTCTCCTGAACAATGCTTACAGCAGAAGATGGCACTGAGATTTTCAAAACCTGGTGATAAGAGGAAGAACACTTACCCTGGCTGGTGTAGCCCAGTAAATTGGGCCTGTGAACCAAAGGGTCGACGGTTTGATTCCTAGTCTAGGGCACATGCTTGGGTTGCAGGCCAGGTCCCCAGTAGTGGGCATGTGAGAGGCAACCACACATTGATGATTCTCTTCTTCTCTTTCTCCTTCCCTTCCCCTCTCTCTAAAAATAAATAAATAAAATCTTTTTTTTTTTAAAAAAAAGGAAGAACACTTTCTCAGGAATATTACATTCCCATTATAGTTCTCCATTTTCTCTTTTACCTGGAGAAGTCTAAGAATTAGCCACTAAACGGCCTCTTAATGTTTAATGTTTTGCTAATACAACCCCACCCAGTAGCACCCAAGAGCAATCTAGAATGGAAAAAAAATAAAAAAAGGTTTATTTTTAAAACCCCAGCAAAAAAGATGCTGCCTGTGAATCTGTACAATAGAAAGCTGCTCACATCCAATATCTGAAGGAGCTACCGTTGGTATGAATAATTCAAAAACAGCTCCAGACAAATGATCCTGGGATTATATGGAAATAGAGAAAACCTCCGGAGTCTGCCGCTCCTTTTATTAAAGCCTGGTTCACACTGAACACTGTTTTCTCTGCGGTTATTTCTACTACAAATGAGCAGTCAATAAGGCGGAATCTCTCCACAATCATGCCGACATGGGAACCAGAAGTCATTTTGATCTTCTATTCATTTTTACCTTGTAAATTATTAATTAATGTGAATTGGGTATAAATTAAAAGTAAGCAAATTAGTCTTCATTTGTTTATTTTAATTATTTAGTAGGCTTACAAGCTTCATTATAAACCATACAGGAGGATGAATCTTCCCCTAAATATTTGTGCGTGCTGCATAGATAGGACAACATTAACCTCTAGAGGGGCCATCCACAAAGGAAATAAAACAGGGCTTTGGTGGCCCGAGTCATGTGGCTGACAACAGGCTTCTTCCTGACTTGGTTAATTATGGCATTGCTGCCAAAACGTGTGAGTGCCATCTGAAGGAGTGTGTGCTGTGTATTTGAATTTCCCTGAAAGCTGAAATTTTACTTAACCTTTGAAATGACCCATCTTAAATAAAAGTACTTGTAAGGAAAAGCCCTCTTTTGTAATCACTTTCGGCTCTCAGTGTGTTGATAAAGCCATTAGGAAGAGGTGACTTGGCAATGTCAAAACGAATGACTTAGATGGCGAGGGAACCCTTGATGAAAAATTCCCCTATGATTAGGAAACGGCAGTGCCTATGAGAGGTAAGCAGGGCTTCTCAGTTTCAGTGCATTCAAGTTAATGGCTCACTGTGCTGGAAGGATGTCGGCGTGTGGGACCGTCTGACAGAATGAGCCTGGCTACTTGGGCACATGTCTTACAGATTTTCTTGAGAATGTCCCAAATGAAGATTTTACTTTGTATGTAAAATAAACAAATTGAAAACTGACATCAGGCGATTGTATCAGGGATATCTGTTTATTATTCATGCCAATGAACAAGTTTGTTATTTAACACCTGATCTTTCAAAATATTCAACGTGAAAGCATAATTGTGTGGGGAAATTGGGGCAAAGGGAAAATAAAGATGGAAACCACAAAGTGTCATAAGATCTTGTCCAAGCCCTCAGATTTGGCTGTGAACTTCCTAACAGCCAACAATAAGTAGGTGAACATTACTTTTAAGATTACTTAGTCATTATTAAGATTCGCAGAACCCATGGGAAACAAGAACAGTAAGTAGAGAATAAAGAAAATAAAACAATACAGCAAGGTAACCTAATTTTTCTAAAGTCAGATGCCATTCAACTTTAGTTCACCAAATGAATACACCAGAATGTATCGAATGCTGAACCTTGTAGGTGTCTGAATCACCTGGAAGGCTTGGACAGGCAGAGCTCACTGGGTCCCACCCCCAGAGATTCTGATTCAGTAGATTTGGAGTGGGGCCCAAGAATTTGCATTTTGAGCAAGTTCCCAGATCCCGTTGATGCTGCTGGCTCAGGGCCACAGTTTGAGGCCCACTGGTATAAACAGATTTCACAGTTTTACAGTTCTCTCACTACGGTTAGCATCCTTAGAAACTTTATGTCAGACCTTTTTTAGTAAGTTTCAGAGAGAGAGATTCAGATGTCAAAATTATGTAGACAAGACACACACAGAATTCATATATTGGTTATCTTGGAATAAACCAAGACAGTTAACACAGAATTCAGCAACAGTAGTTATTTTGTAACATTAATTATGTTACTTCTTACTCCAGAACCTTCCCTTCCCCAACCTAACCTTCACTAAAAAGAAAGAAAAGTTGCTGAAGTTTGGACTGACATTTGTCTAAGGTCACCAAGCCATTCTGCATCACGTTTCAGGATCTAGGTCAAGTCAGTCCTCTCAGAAGATTATGAAGTTCTGAGAAAGGGGAGAGATGTCTACAGAATTGATACATGTTCTTTGGAGGTCATGTATGTTTTGTCCTGAGGTGAGAAGATAGCCTGTTATTCTGACTCAAGATGCCATAAAGAAGGGGAAGGACAAAGGCAGTGGCTGAAAAGTACAGTGCTGGGCACTTGCTGATCAGATGCTTTACAACCTGCTGCAAATGATAATCTTTTTGCCTTAATGAATATTTTATTTTTTAATTATATTTTACTGATTATGCTATTATGGTTGTCCTGATTTTCCCCCTTTACCTTCCTCTACCCAGCACCCCCAACTCCCTCAGGCAATCCCCCCACCATTGTTCATGTCTGTGAATCATACATATAGTTTGTTTGGCTGTTTCATTTCCTATACTGTACTTTACATTCCCACAGCTATTCTGTAACTACCTATTTGTACTTCCTAATCCCCTCAACTCTTCACTTATTCTCCTGCTCCTCCCTTCCTTCTGGCAGCCATCAAAACACTCTCTGGATCCATGATTCTGACTCTGTTGTTCTTGTTTGCTTAGTTTGTTTTTCAGATTTAATTGTTGGTAGATTTGTACTTTTTTTGCCATTTGATTGTTCATAGTTTTGATGTTCTTTTTCTTATTTTCTTAATTGCTTGTCTCCGTTTCATTTAGCTCTTTTTCTGCTGTTTTCATCTGTTCTTTCATTTGGGCCATGTTTCTTTGTCTCCTCACTTTGCCAGCCTCCCTGTTTTTTTTCTATGTATGAGGTAGAGTTGCTCTGACTCCCTGTCTTGGTTGCATGTCTTAGTGTAGTAGGTGTTCAATGGGGTCTAGTAACACATCCTTCCCTATCACACATGCTGGGTACTAGAGGTGTGCCCATAATGTGGGCTGAGAACACCCTCCTCTTGTAGTTGAACCTTGATTGCTGTTGACTGGTCAATGGGAGGGATTTACCCAGGCCAGTCAGCTGCAAGGACTGGCTGTGACCATTGACCCCCAACTTCCATCCTCCGTGGAGGATGAGCTGCACAGGGGCAGGGTGGTGATGCTCTGATGCTAGTCTGTAGCTGTTCACTGTGTGCACAGGCTCTGGGATTTCCCGGGTGGTTCAGGCCAAGGGCAGCCCCCACCTGTGTTTTGCCTGGGGTCACCCTGCCTGAGTTATAAAGCAGTCTGAGATGGCTGCTGCTCGTACTGGGTTTGGAGATGCCCAGTCAAAACCAAGCTGTGAATCTAGGCTGGCGGCTGCCAGTGCCATGCCTGTGGCTCACTGAGGCTAACTATTGCTAGTTTGATAGGATTTAGGAAGTTGTGAAACATGAGCCAAAACCAGCAATTCATATGGAAAAGCAGCTTGGGTGAGCCCATAAATTGGGTGGGGCAGAGTCTCTGGGGATCTCCAAGGTGGGTCAAACAGTGTTAGCCAGGTTAATGGAGTCTCAGATAAGGCACCAGCTTCCTGGCTCTGTGTGTGGCAGGGGGAGGGGAGAGGTTTAGAAAAGGGACAATGGCCTCTGCTCTCCTTAACGCCAGACACTTCAGTTTCTCCCTTTGTACTACTGATGCCTTTCAAGCTGCTATCCTGATGCTAGAGCTAAAAGGCAATGAAACCTAATAGGTGAGTCCATGTGCAGGTTCTTTAAGAGGAACTGCTTTGGGCTGTAGAAGTTTCTTCCACCAACTCCATCTTCATTGGTTTTTGCAGCCAGAAGTTGTGGGGACTTATCATCCTGGCACTGGAACCCTGGGCTAGGGGGCCCAGTGTGGGACTGGGACTGGGACTCCTCACTCCCGAAACATCCCTCCCAAATTTTTATCCACCACAGGTGGGTGAGGGACCAGCCTGTTCTGCATCTGTGCCCCTCCTACCAGCCTGGATTGATGTGGGTTTTTTTTAAATTCCATAGTTGTCAGACTTCCATTCAACTTGATTTCTGACAGTTCTGAGTGATGGTTTTTCTATATTTTAGTTGTAATTTTGATGTGCTTGCACGAAGAGGCGAACCATGTCTGCCTACACTGCCATCTTGACTGGAAGTCCCTTAATGAGTATTTTAAACTCAGTCCAAATTCTAGGAGCAATGAAATAAATCACACCCCTTTCCACTAAACAAGCGCTTCTGTATGTTCTCCCATTCTTAAATTAAAGGAGCTCAAATGGAACCTTGCTATGACTCCAGTAAAAATTAGCATAAATTCTATGTTGACATATTAAAAAGAAATTACACAAACTTGAAAAACAAACAGAATTTTCTCAAGGCTAAATCCTTGCACTGAATGAGGATTATGTATTAGTTAATTCATAGATGCTGAAAAACTCTGGGTGGAAAAGAAGGACACAGACTTTGTTCAATTATTTTATTTTAATAACTGATGGTTTAAATTATGATAATTTTTCAAAGTATATTTTTAATAGTAATGAAGTCTTAGGAAGCTGAGCCCACCTGACAGTCCTTGACTATTTAATTTTGGCTGAAAAACGTGATGTAATCAAAAAGTTCTTGGAGAGAATTATATAGCTTATGAATTCATAAAGTTAGAATTAACATATTTCTTTAATGTCTGAGACATTTATTTATACAGCACAAAATATAATTTAAAACATCATGTCCTTTCCAATTCTAATATCATACTCTCAAAAAATGTTTTGGCTTAGAAATTGGTTTGTCCTGACAGATGAGAAATCTCAAGTCCTGAAAAGTTAAATGACTTGTACAAGGTTAAACACAGACCAAGTGTCAGTCCAGGCTCAAATCATGACAGTACTGTTGATTCTTACCCCTCTCTGTTGATGTACCAATCCCATGTGGGGGCAGGGTTAAGGAAGGCTGTATTATGAAGGGAAACTCACCTCCCTTAATTCTTTCATATGGCTGAAGTCTAAAGCCTTCAAATCTAAAGCTCCACATGTTTATTTCCAAAGCCTTCATAACCTCACCTCCACCCAAACCAATGACATCAATTTGCGATATCTTCAACCTAGAGCTAATACCATGCTAATCTGAGCTCCTGCCTTCCAACGGCTAGTAATGTAGGTGAATTTCTATTAATACAAACATCATCAATCTCCAAGGCCAATGTAATCAACCCTTTCCAATCACTATTGTATGAATTTCCATCACCTTCTTCCCTCCTATCAAGATCCTACTTGCCCTTAATTTTCTCCCAAATTCTCCATCATGTAGCCTTGCTTGAGGTGGAAATAGCTACTCAATGGCTCTGATGGTTATATTCTACATTATGAGGGGTGTGAGTCTAAACTCTGTGCCCTATCCATGGTTATAATCACCTCGAGGGCTGACTCTTCTTAGCTGTGCATCCCACATATTATCTTGCAGGTAGTTAATGCCAAATAAATATCTTTTAAATGTAAGAATATTTCCTAAACTTATTAATATATGTGAAACCTAGTATAAATGGTATATATTTGTAAATTAAACAGTAGATGAAAAGTTGGAGAAATCAATAAATGACAAACACATAAAAATAGATTGAATCATCTACTTTTTCCCCAGATAAGCCTTTCTCCTATGATTTTGAAAAACATTTAATAAAACATAACCTTGAGAACAATTTCAAAAATCAAAATGTTTCCTGTCACAAAAATATCTTTTACAATTTATATCCACTTTTCCAATTCCTAGAGAAAAAGTCTTTGGAAACTTTTAAGGTTACTTATCATAGATTTTGTTACCCATGTAACAAAAACACATAATTGCTCCTTCTCAAATGTGAAGGGATTGCTTGTGATCACTCTGGATGAATTCATAGTAAATTGAAAAGAAGACACAACTCTAAACTATGAGTACAGAGGGGCCATAAATGCCCCCTGCAGCCCTGCACACCTTTTTCTTGGTCTGATCAGTTCTCCACCATTCTCTTCAACACACTCTTTCCCCGTCTTCATTTTCTATCTATATTGGTATAAAATCACCATAGCAACAATCTGAAATACATCAATTCAGCTACCATTTTCTGGATGTTACAGCCTTGTTCAGAGGTCAGATTTCAAAGAAAGCAAAAGACTGAAGCGCCTGACAGATAAAGGAGGCAGAATTTTCTGCTAACCTGAATAACAGCAATGAAAGGAAGCAGAAGGTGATCTCATTGCTTCCAGCTCAGAGTGAGACAGCTGAAAAAAAAAAAGAAAGAAGAGTATGATCACTGAGAGACTTTTAACCATCTATGAGCAGTACTGGCAGAAAAGGTGGAAATGACTTAAGCAAATTAAAAGAGGATGAACATTTTCCTTCTTTGAAATGAGGCCATTCATTTCTTTATATCCAAATTCTTTAGGGATAAAAGAAATTTCCTTTAATGATACGAGTCATTTATGTCCTTATGTAGGTAGTGAGATTATCTTTTTCTACCCAAAGAAAATACCAAGATCTTGCAAAGTTCTGCCCATTGTATACACTATGATTCTAGATAGAGCAGTGTGTGTGTGTTTAGACAGAATACAGCAGAAAGGTTGAAAAATAGACTGGAAGTCAAAAGAGATCCAGGAATCATTTCTGGCTCAATAATTTACCCAGCAACGCAACCAGAAAGAGGTCACATAGCATCTCTGGCTCTCAATTTTTTCATCAGTGGTTTAAGGCTAATAACCTCACAGAGTTATTGCGAGGACGCATGACAGTGTGCATGGGAGGGTTTGTGCACGATAACGCTGCTCCGTCTGTGGTCAGTATCAGAGATTCTCATGGTTCTTAAATCATGCCAGAGGTTTGCTAGCTATTCTACACTGCATACACAAATCTTCGAGTCCAGTGTGACTGCACATAACTGAAAACTCTTCACATAACTATTTTTGCATAATCAAAGTAAGAGTGAAGGATCAAAGGCTTGGGTTCCAGTGTTGGATCTGCAAATGAATAAATGTTCAAGGCTGTGTGGGACACATCACCTAGGAGAGCACCGATTTCCTCCCTGATGCCTATTATAACTCCCGGATCCAATGTTCCTGTACACAGTAAGTAAGAACTAGTTAGAATTTTGAAGTAAATGCTTGCTCCTATTTATTTTAAAGACAATTATTTAGATGTGGAATTTCACAGCCTTCTTTTCCTCTGACCTGTAAAGACTACTTGGGTAGGTCTTATTTGCTTCCCCTGGCCACCCCTTGCCCTGCTTCTCTGAGAAGAACAATCACACGTGTCCGTGGAGTGAGTGTGAGGAGGAGCAAATATCATGAGGTATCATGCAGGAAAGCTCAATGGAAGGAAGAGGAATTGTGTGATAAAGACAAATGTTAGCCTAGATGGGAAAGGAGACTCTTCTGGGCTGAGAGTCAGATGCTATCAGAAGATTCAGGCTACTAAAGAATAGAGGGAATCCTAAGAATCTGTGTGGAGAAGCACTTTGTTTCTTTAAATGAAAGAAATGTAAGTATTTCATTTAGGCCCTGATTCCCTAAGTGTAGCCCTGCTCTGGACCACAGGAGTGACAGCTTTGTAGGCATTGCCAACAAATGCTGTGAGTGACTGTTCATACTTCACTACTGACTATGTCACAATGAGATGGTGACATCAGTGTTCATCCCAAAAGCATTTCCTTTCTCAACAGTCAATGTAGGGGTATGACTGTATAAGTCTGATGGTTAAAACATACAGTAATATAGCCAAAACCATTTGTGGAAATGTGATCAAATCTTGTATTTTTATAGACATCATTTTGGGCACAAGGATGGCAAACACAGAGCCACTTAAAATACTGAGACCTAATATGTGTCAGTTACAGAAACATATATCAAAATGTATTGTATCTACGCACACTTATGAGGGTCCTATAACTCATATATATGAATTATATATTAAACGTATATTATATATTGAACATATGTTATATATTAATTATAGGACCCTCTCAGGCTATATGTCTATCCTTTTAAAAAATCTGTTGTAATGATAAAATCATTAAGACTAAAAGCAGACTCAATGAAATAGGTAAAAGTTAATATAGATTTTTAGCCATCATTTGCCAATACAGTCAAAAAATTAAAGTGCTGTTCCCTCAGTGCACGGCCTTTAGGTGACAACCTGCTCCTTTAGCATTTTCCATCATCAATATCTACACAATACAACCGACTCAACAGTAGCCCTTGGGGAATGGGTACCTGCTGTGAAAACACAAGATCCCGTGTTCTCCTGCTGGTGCCAAGAACAAGCAGTTTTCACCTCTGAATGATTCTTGGGAACTTTCTGGAAATAGATTGAACAATGACCAGTTCAATTAACAATCATAGTTTTCTAACTAAGACTGCAAACAAAAATAAAATTGAGTCAAATATTTAGCCTACATTTCAAGGTACTGTGACAACCAGCTGTTGGAATGGAGGAAAAGGAATAACAACATAGTTAGACTCTACAAAGGCAAAATGCAAGGAAGTGATTATTACTCCCTGCCTCCAGTTACTCAAACCAACTGAAGAATAGACAGGCTAAAGGAGGACACTAAATCTTTTTATGTCTCCTAGCAACAACAAAGAGGTACAACTGGAGCCGATTAAATTATATGCATATTCTAATATGTCAGCATAAACAATTTGTTCTATAAAAGTAGATAAATTCATAACTTAATATATAATTAAAACCTGAGTGTATAGGATATCTAAGTAATTCTATTAGGGTCTATGACAGTACTTCCCATATAGTAAGATTCTCACCAGATTTGGAAGAAAAATATGGTTTAGTAATTTGGTTAGTAATTAAGAATACAGTTGGTAACTTATTCATCAAGATCATATATCTAACTTGTAAAGAGAATTTAGTCAAATACCAATTTTCAGTTTTAATTATTTAAAAAGATTTACTGTGCTTTTATAATATTTAAGAGAATAGCTTTTACTTTCTTGGCTAATCAGAAATTTCTCAAAGCAACATGAGCTCTACTGAAATGATGTAAGCAACTTCATTGCCTTATTTATAATCATGGAAAATTCTTCTTGACTATCAAAATTCTAAAGAGTTATTAACCCTCCAATGGCCTACCATTAATTTTAATATAGAGATCAAAATCCTTAATATAGCCTACCAGGACCTGTGGGATCTGTCCCTACCCACCTCACCAATATCATTGTCCAACCCCAGCTCCTCACGTGATGTCTGGACTTCCAGGTATCCCAACCTGACATTGCTCATGCTTTCCTCCCTGCATGGGACCTTCTCTCCCACATTCCCTTTTGTCTGGTTTATCACTAAGACAATACTATCTTAAATGCAATTTCCTTACAGAAGCCCTCCTAGACCCCCAGATCAGATCAGGTTCTTGTTGGGAGACAGTCCTTCCTGGGCCTCTGGTGTTCCCCTGTGTCCTGCTAAATAGGTCAAGATTGCACGGCACTGACCACCCTTTCACCCAGGGCATTTCATGTAGCTAGTGGTCTTGAAAGGTGAGGTTGTGTGTCCCTCTAGACAAAAATCAAGCTTGTAACCCCCAAACACTCAAAAACATGGAGATTGAATAGCATGCTATTAAACAATGAATGGGTCAAGAATGAGATTAGGGAAGAAATCAAAAAGTTTCTGGAAACAAATGAAAATGAACTCACAACAATCCAAAACCTATGGGACACAGCAAAGGCAGTCCTGAGAGGGAAGTTCATAGCAATACAGGCCTACATTACTGAAATAGAAATATTTCAAATAAACAACCTAACCCTATAAGAACTCAAGGAACAACAACAAAGACAAACCAGAGCAAGTATAAAGAAGGAAATAACCAAGATCAGAGCAGAATTAAATTACATAGAGACTAAAAGCACAATTCTAAAAATCAATGAATCCAGGGGCTGGTTCTTCGAAAAGATAAACAAAATTGACAAGCCCTTAAGCAGGCTCATCAAGAAAAAAAGAGAGAGCACCCAAATAAACACAATCAGAAATGAAAGAGGAGATACTACAACTGATACCACAGAAATAAAAAGGATTGTAAGAAATTACTACGAAGAACTATATGCCAACAAATGTGAAAGCCTAGATGAAATGGACAAATTTCTAGAAAGCTGTAACCTTCCAAAACTCAATGAAGAAGAAGCAGAAAGCCTGAACAGACCAATAACACCTGATGAAATTGAAACAGTAATTAAAAAGCTTCTGACACACAAAAGCCCTGGACCAGATGGTTTCACAGAAGAATTCTACAGAGCATTTAAGGAAGAGCTAACCCCCATCCTCCACAGATTATTTCAAAAAATTCAAGAAGATGGAAGACTCCCAAACTCTTTTTATGAAGCCAACATCATCCTTATCCCAAAACCAGATAAAGACATAACAAAGAAAGAAAACTTCAGGCCAATATCACTGATGAACATAGATGCTAAAATCCTCAACAAAATATTGGCAAACCACATCCAGCAATATGTTAAAAAGATCATACACCATGATCAAGTGAGATTCATCCCAGGGATGCAAGGATGGTACAATATTCGTAAATCAATAAACATAATACACCACATAAACAAAAACAAAGACAAATATCACATGATCATATTAACAGATGTGGAAAAAGCATTTGATAAGGTACAGCACCCATTTCTGATAAAAACATTCAGCAAAGTGGGAATAGAAGGAGCATTCCTCAACATAATAAAGGCCATATATGAGAGACCTACAGCCAACATCACACTCAATGGACAAAAACTTAGAGCTTTCCCACTAAGATCAGGAACAAGACAAGGATGTCCTCTCTCACCACTCCTATTCAACATAGTATTGGAAGTCCTAGCCACAGCAATCAGACAAGAAAAAGCAATAAAAGGCATCTAAATTGGAAAGGAGGAAATGAAACTGTCACTGTTTGCAGATGACATGATAGTGTACATGGAAAATCCTATAGACTCCACCAAAAAACTACTCAACCTAATAAATGAATTTGGCAAAACAGCCAGATACAAAGTGAATTCTCAGAAATCAAAGGCATTCTTGTACACCAACAACGAAACATCAGAAACAGAAATCAGGAAAAAAATCCCATTTGATATAGCAACAAGAAAAATAAAGTACCTAGGAATAAATCTAACCAAGGAGGTAAAAGACCTGTACTCAGAAAACTACACAACACTGAAGAAAGAAATTAAGGAAGACACAAACAAATGGAAGCATGTACCATGCTCATGGATTGGAAAAATTAACATCATCAAAACAGCCATACTACCCAAAGCAATTTATAGATTCAATGCAATCTCTATTAAAATACCAATGACTTATTTAACAGATACAGAACAAACATTTCAGAAATTTATGTGGAACCATAAATGACCCCAGATAGCTGCAGCAATTTTGAGAAAGAAGAACAAAGCAGGAGGGATCACAATACCTGATATCAAACTGTATTACAAGGCCACTGTAGTCAAAACAGCCTGGTACTGGCATAAAAACAGGCACATAGACCAATGGAACAGAACAGAGAGCCCAGAAATAAACTCAAGTCTCTACGGTCAATTAATATTTGACAAAGGAGGCAGGAGCATAAAATGGAGCAAAAATAGCCTCTTCAACAAATGGTGTTGGGAGACCTGGACTGCTACATGCAAAAAAATAAAACTCAATCACCAACTTACACCACACACAAAAAATAAACTTAAGGTGGATAAAAGACTTAAATATAAGTTGTAACACCATAAAAGTCCTAGAGGAAAACATTGGCAGGAAAGTCTCAGACATTCCACACAGCAACATACTCACAGACACATCCCCTAAAGCAAGGGACATAAAGGAAAGAATAAACAAATGGGACCTCATCAAAATAAAGAGCTTCTGCATGGCTAAAGAAAACAGCACCAAATTACAAAGAGAACCAACAGTATGGGAAAACATATTTGCCAATGATACCTCAGACAAGGGTCTGATCTCCAAAATATATAAAGAACTCACATGACTGCACTCCAGAAAGACAAACAACCCAATTAAAAAATGGGCAAAGGACTTGAACAGACATGTCTCCAAGGAAGACATACAGAGGGTCCAGAGACATATGAAAAGATGCTCAGCATCACTAGCCATCAGAGAGATGCAAATTAAAACCACAATGAGGTACCATCTCACACTGGTCAGAGTGGCCAACATAAGCAAATCAACAAACAAATGTTGGAGAGGATGTGGAGAAAAGGGAACCCTAATACATTGTTGGTGGGAATGCAGACTGGTGAGGCCACTGTGGAAAACAGTATGGAATTTCCTCAGAAAACTAAAAATGGAACTGCCTTTTGACCCAGCAACTCCACTGAGTGGATCAAAAAACTATGATACATTTACACAATGGAATTATACGCAGCAGAGAGAAAAAGGAGCTTATACCCTTTGCAACAGCATGGGTGGAACTGGAGAGCATTATGCTAAGTGAAATAAGCCAGGCCATGAGGGACAAATACCATATGATCTCACCTTTAACTGGAACATAATCAATAGAAGAAAAAAGCAAACAAAATATAACCAGAGACATTGAAGTTAAGAACAATCTAACAATAGCCAGAGGGGAGTGGGGAGGGGACAGTGGGGAGAGGGGTTTACAGGATATCTACTTTCTTATATAGACTCTAAAATGAGGTCAGGGACTCTGTTTTATTTACCATTTTATCTTTAACCTTTGGTACTGTACCTGGCTCTTCATGGCCACTCAACTATCTGTTTGCTGACTGAATGCATGGATTCAATGACGGTGACAGATAACACTTATTGGGTGTGCACATGAGCATGTGTTTCATGTGTACATTGCATCACATCCAACCTATGAGTAGTGCTGTGGCTTGAAGTACGTATCCCTTCCCCTGAATATGTTCAAGTCCTAACCCCTAGAACCTATGACTGCAACCTCATTTGGAATTAGGCTCTTATAAGATGTAATCAACATGAAATGAAGTTATACTTAATGAGGGTGGGCCCTAATCCAATATGACTTGTGTTTCTATAAAAAGAGGAGAAGAGACATAAAAACATGAAGGGAGAGCACCACGTGATGACAAAGGCAAAGTTTGAAGGGCTACAGTGGCAAGCCAGGAAGTGCCATAGGTCCCCAGCAGAGCACCGAAGCTACAAGGAGGAAAGGAAGGACTCTCCGCTGCAGGTTTCAGAGGGAACATGGCCCTGCTGACATTTTGATTTTAGACTTCTAGGCTTCAGAAATGTGAGAGAATAAATTTTGGTTAAGCTACCAGTTTGAGGTACTTTGTTATAGTAGTCCCAGGAAACCGATACAGGTAGGTACCATCATTCTCGTTTTACAGATAAAAAGAAAAACTGAAGCACAGGGCTATAAAACAACATGCCTAACGTTTCGCAGTTCATGTGCGCCTGAGTCAAGAGAGAAACGTAACCACTGTTCATTCCACAGCCTGCACTCGCAGCCCCTGCATAATCCCACTCCTGCGTTGAGCTCTTTCTTTCACATCCCATGCTTTGCTCACAGGTGTCTCTATGGAAACTATCTAATGATTTAGCAATATAGACATGGGACAAAATTTAAAACAGGTGATCATATATGTAAGATCATATATGTCAATAGTACTATTCAAAAACCGGAGGTTTGTAACAAGCCGAGTGTGTGACTCACAGACCTTTGCATGCAGTCTCTCCACTGCAGGTCACCCACAGTGTTCATCCCTAGCCCTTCCCTTCCTACTCCTGGGGCTGCTGGGCAAAGGAAGAGTCACTAGACGGGGAGTCAGGAGACATTTGCTGTCCCTGTTTAAAAAATTTACAGTGAAACTATTCTGTGTAATGCTATAAATAGTACATACTTCTCATTATTCATTTGTCAAAACCCACAGAATGTACAATACCAGGCATGAACTGTAATGTAAACTATAGCCTCTGGGTGATTGGTAATGATGAGTTAATGTAGGTTCCTCAGTTGTACCAAATATACCTCTCTGGTGGGCTGTTGACAGTGGGGGAGGCTATGTGTGTGCAGGAAGGGGCAGGGGAAATTGTTCTTCCCATTCAATTTTGCTGTGAACCAAAAACTGTTCTAAAAGATACAGTCTATGATAGGGTATGGTATGATATGATATATGATATTTTTCATTAGTAAAACAAGCATAATACTGCATTCTATATCCAATGTTCACACAATCCGTGGCACAGATATAGGAGAGTATTGAGTGCAGGGCCCAGTAGCGACTATAAGTTCTCGATGGCAGGTGCTTCATGTGTCGGTGAGTGAATGAGGAGGATCTTTCTGTTGGGCTGCCCCACAACAGCTGTATCTGCCCACTGCTGCCAGGTTCCTGAGATCCTTAGCAAACCCACAGAACATGTCTCCTGCTGGTGTTTGCAGCAATTGTCCCAACAGTTGGCAACCTGTTATCCCTGGGCTGCTGAACAGGGTCAGCCAGCCAAGCAGGACTTCGGAAAGTGGATTTCAGCCTGAAGGAAGAGCAGAGACTCCATGAAAGGAAATCGTTTAGTAGCTTAACAGTAACAGCATGTAAATGATACCAGAAAAAAAAAATGTCCATGACACAGGAGTGAGAAGTTGGGACACATCCAAGTCACACAGTCTCACAGTAAAAGATCTAATAATGTGCCATCACACAAAATATGTTTTTCCAAATAAAGCTGTATTTATATACAGTCCTATAAAAGGAAATAAACACAAAAATAGCTAATTCATTTATTTTTTAATTGTTACTTCAGGGCCAAAGTGTTGACAGAACTAACTTAGGATTCACTTTTTTACATATATATCTGCTAAATAAAAATCCAACCTTCTTGCTCCAGCTGAGTGGCTCAGTTGGTTGAGCACCATCCTGTACACCAAAAGGTTGTGGGTTCCATCCCTGGCCAGGGCACATACCTAAGGTTGGAGGTTCAAACCCCAGTCAGGATGGGAACCAGAAGCAACCTGTTGGTATTTCTCTCTCTCTCTCTCTCTCTCTCTCTCTCTTTCAAATCAAGGAGCATGTCCTCCAGTGAGGATTTTTTTTTAAAAATCTGGTATTCTTAATAAGCAGAGCCCAAGGAAGAAAAAGTGTCCCTTGATTTCATATCCTTTCCTCACTCAGAAAAATCCATTTTATAAAGCTATGAATGCAAATGCATAGTTTACTTAAATGTTTGGCCTTCTAAAGAAATAAAGCATTGTTGTAAAGCATCAGAGAAAAGATCGTTGTTAATTCTAGGCTGAGTGACAAATAAATCCTAGGTCTTGTTTGTAGGATCTCATTGTTAGAAGCAAATAACTGCTTTTCATATAAAAATCAATCACTATTTTATGAAGAAATCTCCAAATCACAGTGCTACCTCAGTACTCATCAGTTTCAGAACTTGTCAAACCTGGTACTCGTCGCATTTTGACGAGAAAAAACATTTCAGCATTCGGCCCTTGCTCTCCACTCATCTCACTTCCTAGAATGTGTATGAGTCATAATGCCACCCAACAAGAGAAAATGCTTCACCAGTTGTCATGCTTGCTTGCCACTCATTAGAACAAATTAACGACAAGTACAGAGGTACCATTGTACTTCTTATTAAAGAGCACTGTAAATAAATATGTATGCAAAATCAAAAATGAAGTACCAAGTCAAGAATATCAATCCCAAACATAAAAGGGAATAGTCTCATCTGAAAACATTGGGACACACCCACCAGGTAAGCTCAGACGCTAGGTGTGAAGAAATATAGTGTGGGCATAAACATGCCCACTCAGTCAAGTGATGCCCACGCACAACCTCGACACGGGGCCCATGCACAGGACCAAGTCTCCCACTCAATCATTGGTTAGGCCCCAACCCAGCACCAGTGCCTAGTTATCTAAGACTGAATGTCTAACTCAATACAGGTAGGTCTAAGTACACAGAGTATTTAGAACAAAAGTTTTATTTTGAAAGAAATGTAGAAGAAGCACAGAATTTTTATATAGGTAAACAGAGGCTTGAATTCTGATTGTACCGTTATTAACTATGAACCATTGAGTAAATCATGTAATTTTTCTAAATTTCAGGGGTTTTCACCTATGCAGAGAATAATAGTAGCACCAACTCCAAAGTGTCATTATGAGAATGGAGTTTCTTATGAGAAGGGTTAAATTCCTGGCAGATTTCTGAGAACATGCAGAAGATCCTTCCCTCCCGCCCAAGGATTATAACTACATTTCCTTCCCAAAACTGTGGTGAAGATAGTAAATGAAATTGATGTTCTTGAAATTAATCTCTAAATTTCAAAGATCCCTGTAAACATTGTGAATTTTGATATGGATAAAGACAAAACAGAGATAGACAGAAATACAGAGGGCTATGTTGTAATGACAAGAATCCTATGCTCATTTGTTTTGCTTTTAAAATTTCTTTAAAAATCTTATAAAGTTAACAAACCTTCATTTTTTAAAAAGTGTTATACTTTTTATATTGAGAGCATTAGAGATAAAAAATAAGATTTAGAGATTTTCCACTACAGTCATTTGTTATTGATGTTAGAATCATGTCATGTATAAAACAGGCTCTAATAGCTCACAACTTAATCCATAGAGATCGGGTATATGGTGTTAGAACTTAACTAGAAGGAAGCTCCCCCTCCCCCCAGCCCCATTCATATGTTGAAACCTACCCCCCAATGTGATAGTATTTCGAGGTGGGGCCTTTGGGAGGTGATTAGGTTATAAGAATGGGGTCTTCGTAAATGGGATTAGTGCCTTACAAAAGAGGTGTCCTTCCACGGGGGGGGGGGGGGGGGGGGGGGGGGGGGGGGGGGGGCGTGCAGAGAGAAGACAGCTGTCAATGAAGAGGCAGCTGCTCACCATAAACCAAATCTGCCTGCACCATGATCCTACACTTCCCAGGCTCCATAACTACAAGTAGTAAATGTTTGGTGTTTATAAGCCACCAGTCATTGGTATTTTGTTATAGAAGCTAAATGGACTAAGTCAATTAACAAGTCAGAAGTAAAAACCACTAAAATTACAGATTTATTTCATGAATGTAATTCACAGATTTAAAATGCTAAAGCAAAGAAACTATCCCCAAATTTTTGTTTCATGATTTTAAAGGCATCATTGTCCTACAATGAATCTGATAAAAATCTGAGAATTCAAGGTAACAGTTCAAAAGACAGATCTTTAGGGATTGTTCATAGATTGCTACATGAAATGTAAAGGTCAGATCACCGGCTGTGGAATATTCTTTAATAATCTTTGTAACTTCACTCATAAAGAAGTATGAAGGTCACACCAATATCACTATGAGTTATTTTTCAACAATAAGTAAACATGAGTCATGCGAAGGATTTTCTAATGCTTACTGACTTCCTTAATACCAGCGCTGCTGGCATCTCCTCACACAGAAACATTCTGAGTTTCTGTGCCGTTAATTCACACCATGCTGAAGACCTCATGACTACTTGAGGGTAACACGTCCCAAGCTAAGTCACAGTCCTGCCCTGTCCTCCTTGGATTAAATGGTCTTTTGCCTCAGATGAAATACTCATATTTTTGCCTATAAAAGTAACTGCGTGGCACACTCAAAGCTCAATCTACAAAAACTGGATGTGGCCATGAAAAATGTCAAATTCAATTCATAATGAAATTTTTCCCACAGAGACACAGCAATTTACCGCTCTGGTTGTGTTTGGGGAAGTTCCTCAAATTCTGTGGACTGTATTGTGTTATCTACAAAATGTTCAATAAATAGATTATTAGTCATTGTTTTTTTCCCCTCAAACATGCTGCTTACTAAGTTTACCTAATATGCATCTGGGCTGCCAAAATGTTCCATGTGGCAGAAATTGCTAGCTAAATTTCTCCCTTTTCCTAGCCACATAAAGCACATTTCCCAGACTCCTTTGGTGTAGCCTGTGAAAGTGAGAATTGATGGACATTCCTCCAAGCTTAGCCTATACAGCCTCCTTTGCCTGACCTTCCATAATCTCCCTGTGTCTTTTTGCAGATAAACATAGTGATGGAAAAAGCTGTGTGTTAAAGACAATAGAGCCGCAAGATGGAAGGAGCCTGGATCCCAGCATCCTGACCAGGAATGTCTGCATTATCCTGTTGTGCCAAGAAGAAATAAATTCTTACTGTATTAACTTCCTGAGACTTTGTTTCAGCAGCTAGCCATGCTGTCTTAACCACACAGTCCAAAGGTATTTCCTGCATGGGGCTGCATATTGACATAAGTCACACCATCTTTCTATGCCTAGAGGGAATCCCGAAAGGAAAGCAGAGTTATGAGGAGACAAGAGACAGAAATCAAGTAAACTTCACAAGAAATGTCAAAGCCAAAGGACAAGCACAAAAATAAGGAAGTATGAGTTGAAAGATGGCTGCCATTAGCAAAAGTGCCAAAGGCATAATAAGAACAAACACTGATTGAGTTGGCTTCAGATAATTCCTAGAAGACAGTTTCTTTTGTTTGTTTTGTTTTGTTTGTTTTTGCCACAGTTCCTGTCCCCATGAGAACAAGCCAACTGTCCTAGAAGTTAATTTTTCTAGGGCTTCATTTGTCATAATGTACCCAAACATCTTTCTGAGTGGGTTTGCCTCAGTGACTAAAATCCCTGTAATTCTTACAATCATGAAAATGCAGTCTGTGTTGGATAACAAATAAGGTCTTTAACATCATTATCGGCTCTGAATTCCTGAGTTCTGTTGCTTCAGAAGAACAGTTTCCCAACTGCTTATAGGGACCTGAGGGAATGGAAGGAGGTGAGGGCAATTTTTGCTGAGGCTGGGGCAGCTCGTGCTCTGAGTGGACTACTGCCAAGAAGGCCAGTTCAGGTATGTCACTTTCCGGGGAAAAGCTAATCATCTGGGTGTTAATAAGCCTCTGCTGAAAGTCCCAGGAAAAACACCGAACGGAGAAAGTATAAGCTTTTTGCAGAAGTGTAGTTCTGGTCACTCCCAGATTTGTTCTATGACTCCTGGATAAGCAGAACTGTTGTATGTTGCTAATCAAAAAGCTGATTCAATTAATGCAAATTCATAGATTCTTAGCATTCTCTGTGCATTGAACAGACTTTAAGTTGACTCCCCCCTAATCCCCAGCTCCCAGTGTTCACACTTTCGTGTAATCATCTCCCTTTGAGTGTGGAAGGCACTTATGACTTGCTTCTAATTTATAGAATGTGGCAAAGGTAATCAAATTTTCTCCTCAGTCACATTACCATATACAAGACCCTCTTGCTACCAGCCTTACTCTAGAGACTCTCCGTGCTGACTTGATCGAGTAAGCAGACGTACCAGGAAAGCCAGCGTGGCAAGAAAACACAGACAGCCTCTAGGAATATTGGGCAGCCACCCAAAGCCAAGGGAAGCCTCCAGCTGACAGCTGGCAAGAAGGCGAGGCCCTCTGTCTTGTCCTACAATCACAAGAAAATGAATTCTGCCAACAACCTGAAAGTGCTCGGAAGTACATTTTTCCCTAGGTGAGGCTCCAGAAGAGGACACAGCCTGGCCGACACTTTGCTGCCTGAGAGCGCCTGAGCAGAGGGCCCATTTAAGTGATGTCTTGAATCTTGACTCACAAACATCTTAAGATAATAAATGTATTGTTTGAAGCTGGTAAGTGTATGCAATTTGTTACACAACAATAGATAGCTGATACACTCTATTAACAGAAATAGTAACCACAATTCCCACTAGACAACACCATTCTAGCAAACTATAAAATGATGCTCCTATGTCCCTTGTCATCTTCTGGACATATTTTAAGTCCCTCAAAGTTCCCATGTATTTTGATACTTTTAGAGGCCTCAGCCCACATCACATAAATAATATCAATTGCACCCATATCAAATGTTAAATATAAATTTCTCTGCAGGAAAGTAAAAACAAACAAATATTTTTGTAAAATTTTTTAATTTACAATTTTACCTTGAAAATTATTTGGCTTAAAATTTCACTTAATTTAGAATGTCAATGATTTCATGGCAATTAGCATGCATGCTTGGGAACTTGTAAAAGGAGAACATCTCACCTTCAGATTTTTTACAATATAATGAAGTTTTCTTACATACTAGATTGAACATTTAATGAAGTGGACATGATGTTATTTTTAGGAGATGTTTAATTAAATATTTATTAATTTTATTTTTGAAAAGTTCTTTCAGCATTTTGGAGCCAATTTTTTTTTTTTGAGATCTCAGTCTGTTTTGTTTTCCCCTGCGAAACTAAGAAAGGCCAGTGATACCTGATGTATAAAAGGCCCTGTTTTTCCTGCATGTGTCTCTTCTTTTTTTATTAGTTACAATTTTTCACATAAGCAAATGCCTTGAATAGATCAAAGATAATGTTATTAAAGAAAATGAAAAGACTAAAAGAATGCACACATACAGATGTACAGAAAGCTGAAGGCAGATTATAGTCCTCAGAGATTGTTAGGCAAAAACCAAAACAAAGAAAGCAAGTGTACATGCGTATGCTTGCACACACAGACACCAGAACTTTTGTCTGACTTCTAAACTGAGAGTCACATCCAACAGCATTCTCAAGCTTCTGTTTTTCTTTGCAAAAGAGTCTGTGAAAATGGAGACTTTTGTATATTCAAGGCCCTGAGGTTACTAGCAACATTAGATTAGGTTTTTGAATTTACTACCCTAAAAACTAGAAACGACATCTTTCCAATAAGCAAGTCAGTCCCTGACTGTGAGCCTCAGTGCCTTTCTGTAAGTAGCAACTGACTGGGGGTCAATAAGGCTCCTTCCATCTCTGAAATCCCAGGAATCTAAACACCCAAAGGCAGAAAACAGACTTGAGTGAGACCCTGAAAATCAGTAATCATATTATTGGTCTCTGGTTGTGCAACTTCGTTATTCTTTCACCGCCAAAAAATTATATAACAAAAATAATTTCTAATTGCCAAAAGATATTCATAAAATTAATGGTATTTGCTCAATTATTTAAGGGAAGAAGAAACATCTAACCAGAAAGGTTTTCAAATGGCAGCATCTTAGTCCATGCCTGGGTATCATGGGGGAAGGGGATAGATCTTTAAAATATTTTTCTCCAAATCACGTACCTGATCTCGAGAGTTTGAAAGGACTAGGTGCCCATCTGCCATGAGCAACGTTAAGATTGTATAAAAAAGGGAAGCTGAAGTACATGACCCTCAGGTAGCTTTCAGTTCTGAGCCTCAATCTTAACAGCAACAACAAAATTTTCTCAACCTTAAGGCAGGCTATAAAAATTCCAGGAAAAGCTAGGCTAACTAGCACTGATCGCTAGCACTTAATACAAAAACTATAGTTTACAAACCAGGGTGGCGATGAGGGCCTGGGGTTGGCTGGAAGGGCAGGCAGAGGATACCCTGTGACAGCGTCACCTCTGTGTTGGGGGAGTCAGGCTCACTCTATTTCTTGTGTGTTTAGTGTAAAAGAGTGCATTTGACGCAAGCCCTGAGGAATAAGAGGCAGTTACTCTGCACAAAAATGAAGCAAGACAATGTAGACAAATGAGAGCCTAAGAACGCTTGTTTATCATTATGTACCAGATCCAAGATTAAATAATGCTCATTTATGTTTAAATGCAATTCCGTCCCACCTGTACCAGTTGGAATTTCAGCAGGAATAATAATCAGTGCAGCTGGTTCAAAGGAACAGACCAGAATGAAGGTACAGAGGAAGAGATAGGATTAAGGGAACCAAAAAGGGCTGGCTAGGCACCCAGAGACTAGCAGCAGTGGGAAGCTGTCACCACCTCCAGGAAAGGATAGTGTTCCTGGAGCCCAGAAAGAACTGGAACTGTGTGTGTGTGCTGAGGGGGCCGGGGGGGGGGGGGGGCTGTCCAGGATGCTGAGCTCAAGGAGGGACTTTCTGTTCCTTGCCAGAAAGTAGGCACTGAAGCTAGAGAGAGCAAAGAAGTGTCACGCCTCCCTTTTCTATTACTGTCTGATCTGCCAGTGCCTCCCACTGGGCAACCCAACTGGTAGCCAACTGGCAAAGCAGCCTGGATGAAGCACTGATAGGATCAGACACCCAGGGTGCAGAGCAAAGCAGAGAAGGTATTGGGCAGAGAAACCAGAACACAACCTTAAGGGAGACCTATGTATGACATAGAATTCCTGTTTGGCGTGGCAGGAAACTAAGGCTCAGAGTAAAGTTCCTGTTCCTGGTCACATAACCAGCACGAGGGGGCTGAGCAGGGATTTGAACCCCTGGGACTGGCTCCAAGTATGTGTTCATTCCTCTGTGCTACTTGTGATACCTCACTCTTAAGGGTCCTTTGCTATATACCAACTCTGTCACGCATTGTACGTTATCTGTTCCCCAGAATAACCCTGAGGGCTAAGAAAGTTAGACTTTAGTTCTATTCTGCAGATGAAGGAGCTAAAGAACAAAGAAGCAATTAACACTTTTCTTCTAAAAGGTGGGCGATAATTAATGGCTTTGATCAAACGGGGGAAAAAGAAATAGGCAACAGAGGGTAGGGGCTGCCTGGTAACTAAGTTAGCAAAATAGAAACGATTAAGCATTGATTGATAATATTCAAAGTTTAAAAGGAGACAGGAACTAATAGTTATTTATTATGATAATCTTTGTTAAGCTTTCCTATGTCTCTCATCATTGTCTAAACTTTATTTTTCCCTAAGAATTTATAATCTAGCTGAGTGCTGCTATTTGAATGGCATGACTTCTAAAAGATCACCAGTAAAGCTGCAACTGCATGATTTTTAAGGTATGACACAAAACTATTTCCTATTTTAAATCTTTGTCAATTAACAATATGGAAAGGATTACTAAATGAAAAGGTAGGAGGAGGTTATTTCTTTTTTAAAAAGATCTTATCAAGGAGTATGATTTTGCTTTAAAAGAAAGCTACTGCTGTTACTTCTGTATAAAAGTAGATCAGAATAAATTATGTTCTAGTCCTGCTTTTGTATGTTATCTGAAAACAGACCCCATTTGCAAAAAGGTCCATCTAGCCTTGCTCACCACTGTATTTGCCCTGGCACTTCCTGGCATATTGTATATGCTCTACAAATTTGTGTTAAATAAATACACAGCTAAGGAGATACTGTGTTTCAAATTCTCTGTGCCAGAGAACGTACACAAAGTACATATACGAGGTTGGTCCAGAAGGTATCCAGCCATGTAATATGAAAGACATTGAAAAAGGTACAAGATACAAGAAACCTTGTATACAGGACAGTGATACCTCAGTCCCCTTCAAAGTAGGTACCTTGGGACCTCACATAGTTCCAATCTCCATCAGCTGCCCTGTAGTGATTTCCTGAATCTCATCAACAGTCTGAAATCTCTTCCCTTTCAAAGGTAATTTGAGTTTTAAAAAAGCCAGAAGTCACAGGGCACCAAATCTGGTCTGTTAGAGGGACTGAGTCACCTGGGTGATTTTATGTTTCACCAAAAACTCTGCACGAGACATGATGCATGAATAGGTGAATTGTTCTGATGAAGCTGCCAATCACCAGCTGCCCATACCTGCGGACTTCTGAATCATCCCAATAGTTTCTGCAGAGGATGTTCAAGCTTAAAGCAAAATTTGATGCAGATTCGTTGCTCTACTCACTCAGTCATTTTGAATGTGATGGCTACACAGTACACACGCTCGCTCAATGGCTTCTACCACTTCCACTGACTAGCACAGTGAAGTCGTCATTGTTCATACATGCACATTCCAGTCCATTCTCCTTGGCTGCCTGGTTACATCGATGTCGTGCAAACCATTCTTGTTACATTAACAATGGCTGGACTTTTTCCAGACAGATCTCATATTTCATCCTCACCACAACCCTATAAGGTTAACTTTATTATCACTCCCATTTTACAGATTAGGAAACTGAGCTTACTCAGCTAGTATTTGGTGTAGCCGGGGCACACTCATGTCCAACAATGTCTAACGCAATGTCACCTTTGCTCCTCTTTCCCCTTGGAGATCTGGGTATGATAGGGTTAAATCAGTGTCATTAAAAGTCAAAGCTCTTCCTAAAACTTCTGCCAGTTCCCAGGAACTTGCATTCCATCACATACTGTCTCTGCATGGCCTCGTTTTAAAGGCAACAGTGAGCAGCAGCACCATGTCTTAAAGACAACATGAGGAAGATGGAGGAGCTGCTTTCAACACAATATCTCCCAGCAAACAACTGAAAAATTCCTATAAAGATTTGTGTTTATTATATGACTACATAACATTCTTGAAAGGACAAAATTATAGAGCTGGAGGACAGATTAGAGGTTGCGGTGGAGGGAGGGAGGTGGCTGTGACTATAGGGGGGCAACACTAGGAGTTCTTCTGATGGAACTGTTCTGTGTCTTGACTGGGGCTGGGGTCACATCAGTCTATACATGTGATAACACTGCAGAGAACTAGACAAACACGTGCATACATACATGCACACAGAGACACACACATACAGATGAGTGTACACGAAACTGGTGAAATCCCAGTAAGTTGGGTGCAGTGGATCGTAGCACTGTCAGTCCCCTGACTGTGCTATTCAGCCACAGTTATACAAGATGTTAGCACTGGGGCAACTGGGTGAAGAGTGTATGGGACTATTATCTGTAACCTTCCTTAGAACTGCATAAGAATCCACAGTTACCTCAAAATTTAAAATGGGGATATTAATAATTACATCAGACTTTGTTGTAATTTTTCTCTCCTCTAGTTTCCACACTACCAGTAGGGTTGGTATAGTGATTTTCTAATGAAAATTTTAAAAATGTGTTGTTATGTTTGAACCTGTGAAGGGTTGGTACCTGCAGGTGTTTTTACCAATGGATAGCATGTTAGCAGATGGAGACGGGGTAATAGGGAGGGTGTTCCAGCTAAAGAAGCAGGAGGGGCAAAGGCACAGAGGCAGGAAAGCAAAGGGCATGTGTGTTTGGGAAACAAGGGGAAACCACTGGGACAGGGCATGAAGGAGCGTGAGGCAGGTGGGAAAAAGTGAGTTGGGCTGTATCGTACACAGGAAGTCTGTTCTGAAGGCATCGTGGGCAGGAAAGTATTCTGAGTGTTTCGGGAGACGTAGGGGAGTGGTGTGTTTGGATGGAAGCTTTAGGGAGATGGATCTGGCCACACTGGCAGGCAAGAAGGGCTGGAATGTTTGTGGACTGGAAGATAAGAGGCCTCCCCTGCAGAGTCCAGGCAAGACATGCCAGGGCGGGAGGTAAGTCTAGAAACAACATGCAAAGACCGTGGAATGTGGGGACGAAACTCGCACTTGAGAAGGGAAATTCCAACACCCATTACCAGAAAAGTGTTTTTTGAATTCTGCTTGTGTAGTCCCAGATAACACGAGAGGAAAAAAACCATATTTCTTTCTTTTCATTATCAGATGGATAAGAATGTTTGTGTCTGCACTAGGTGAAATGGCATGCAGTCTGAAATTAATTCTTGATGTCTGGATTTCTATCCGTTCCTCTGGCTCTTACACGGATAGACATACCCATAACAAATTCTAATCTCGGTTATTACTAATTTTCAGCCCCAGAATGTACTTCAGATTGGCAGGTTCCAAAATTTCTCTTATAAATGCATTGTCTGATAATTGCAGTTTATTGTCCCATGAATTTTAATATACAACTCTGCCTGATAATAAAACAGAGCCTTCTCACTAGACTACGGTTTATTCAGCCAAAATGAAATTTTAACAATTTCTGAATTGCTTTACAGGTTTATGAAGATGGTAACCAGGAAGCAGTGATTTCCAATATTTCCCTCTATAGCCTTTCAAACACACTATAATAAAAGTGACCAAGGTCTCTTTTTTTAAATAGACAGCAGTAATAACTTGTGAGAGATCAATGATAACCATTTATCACATAAATATTCACTGTGGAGCTACAGAACTCCCAGATTAAACGAGAAACATTTATTACACTTCTGCATTGCAGCAAAATCTTTGGTACACACTGTACAGAAAACTCAAAGGCGGCCCCCCCACTGGTTTTTAATTAAGTGTCATTTCCACTGAGTTAATACTCATGCTATCAAAAACATGACTTTCCTTTAAACTTTTGATAATAATAGTCCAAGCTATATTTTGTAATTACTGACAATAGATTTGATAAAATTCTAATTGTCACCCTCTTCTTGACTAGCACAACTAACTGTACCAGGCCTTCTGTGTCCAAGAACAATCAGTCTTTTTATTTCTAGAGCTTTAATAAACACAAATCATGTGAAATTGACGTTCACCCTGAGAATAACATACAACTAGGGAAGTCAATCTGGAAACATAAACAGATTGCTTTACGGCTAAAGAAATAAGTACTGCCAAGATTTAAAACTAGTTTCCCGAGTTTTCTTTTGTAACACGCATTGTGCTAGAACCTTTATGAGCAACGTCATGAGTGCTCACTGCGAATTACAATCAATACAATGTGCAGAGGCGTACTGGGCAAGGAGAGGTTAGCTACCTGGTCCATTGTCCCACAGCTGGTTAGGGGAGCCAGAATCCCAAAGATGGTGCCCTTTCCACAGCTCACTGATTCTGTCTGCAGGGTAGAAACCACTCACTCACTGAGGAAGTCAGTAATGTCTTCCAAATGAACCATAGCTTGGATAATATCACATTCACTAGTCTATGTTGATGCTTTGCCAACAATAGGCACCCAAAACATGCCTGTTAACTTCAGGGAATTCCTTGTTACAAAATTAACAGAGGTATGTCAGCATCGTACCCATTTGCCTCACCTCTGTGCCAACTAATCTGTGCCATGCAGGGCCCAAAAACACAGCACCAATGTCCAGTGTGGCTGGTGGCCAAGAAAATCTGCCCAGGACTTCCAGCTGGGTGTCGTCAACCGCTGGCTGCCCCGCCTGTGTTAATCAGCAGTCCTTGGCTTGCCTTGTTTATTTGCCCTCCCAAGCAGGGTCACCCTGGGCTGAAACAGATGCATTAGGGTAATGGTGAGCTGATTTCTGTTAACTTGGAAACATTTTATTAACAGTTAATGATCAAAGTCCTTCATCAGCCAATTAAAACAAATGTCAGCATGTCAGTCAAAAATAAGTTGAAAGAAAGTCTTAGGTACCTCCCAGGGACCATTAGGCGGGTTTATTCACTTTATCTAACTCCCTAAGAGTAAGCATCACTTGAAAAACACCCAACCTTTTCAATTCTGTTTAATTCAATTCAGTTCAGTTCAGTTAAATTGATCGTTTGTTCAGAACCTACCCCGCTCTACCAGACACTGGAAATACAAAGATGAATTAAACATGACTCTCCGCTCTGAATAGTTGTGGTCTTGTGGGGATACAGTCATGTTTATAACTGATAGGAGAGACTGAAACCAGTGCTTAATAATAATATGCTATAACCCCATAAAGAAGAAAATGGGAAGGAGACGAAGGAACGCTCTTACTCAGCATCTATTGTGTGCAAGGCACTGAGCCAGATGCTTTCACATTCACCATTCTCTTTTATTTTTCACAAGAACCCTAAGGACAAGAATTTCTACCTCTGTTTTTTAGAGAAGCAAATTGAGCCTCTAAGAGGTTAAAAACTTGGCCTGACGTTACATGACCCATGACCAGCAGAGCAGACTGCCCATCCATCCACTCTAAAGCCCATTCTCTTCCATTGCTGACTTCTTATCACCAGGGTTAATTTTTTTTCTGGGAGGATTAGAATAGTTTCATGGACAACAGGAGTATGAGAGTTCATAGGTGGGATTTCGACAGAAGGAAACTGAGGAAAGGATCTTTCAGACATTAGAAATGAGCCCATCCCTTCTCTCAGGGTAAGTAGTTGGGGAAGTTGCTATACTTGCAGCCTCAGACTAGCCCAGGTCAAAGTGTAAGAAGTGCCTACAATCCTACTCCAACCGGTTAGATAGAATTCTGTTCCTACGGCACACCAGCGGCTCTGCTACTGGAGGTCCCCAGGTCAGTTCACTGTCAAGACTAGCATGAATCAGTTCCAAATTTAGACTGGGCCAAATCAATGCCTTGGAATTTGGAATGTTGTCATATTTTCCAGGGACAGCCTTAAGGAACACTTCACACAGTAGTGCAGAGATTAAGAGCAGGGAATATGGTCAGATAACAGGGGACTGAATCTTGGCTGTGTCCATTATCAGCTCTGTGACCTTGCCTTTTCAAAAATAAATAAATAAATAAACTTTAGTTTTTAGAACAGTTTGAGGTCTACCAAAAATAAAAACCAAAGATAGAACAGAGAGTTCCCATATGCCCCAAACTCAAGCTTCCTCTATTTTCAACATCTTATATCATTAGTATGATTCATTTGTTGCAATGAATAGGCTGATATTGATTTATCTTTATTAATGAAAGCCAATCTTTTTGGCTTCTTTCAGATTGCCTTAGTATTAACCTAGCATCTTCTGTTGTTTCTGTTCTAGGATCCCATCCAGGATGCATCCCGCTTTGATCTTCGCATCTCCTTAGGCTCCTCTTAGCTGTTACTTTCTCAGACTCTCCTTCTTTTTAATGATCTTGACAGTTTTGAGGAGGACAAATCAGGTTATTTTGTAGAATGTCCCCCAGCTGGGATTTGGCTGATGTTTCCCTCATGATTATTCTCGTGTTTTGGGGAGGAAGATCACAGAAGAAAAGCACCATTTTCATCATACCCTATCAAGGGAACATACCGTCAATATGAGTTATTGATGTTGATAACTATTGATGCTGAACTTGATCACCTGGCCAAGGCAGTGTTTGTCCAGTTTCTCCATAATACAGGTACTCCTTTTATTTTTATTGTCTTCATACTGTACTGTTCGGAAGGAGGTGGCTATGTGTAGCTCACACTAAAAGAATGAGTGCTTTGCCTTTTATGTGCTTCAGTTTCCTCATTTGTGTAACTGGGGATAGTAATAGAACATACTTTATAGATATGTTGTGCACATTAATACATGTAAAGCATTCAGAACAGAGGCTGGCACAGAAGTAAGTATTAATAACTTATTGTTATTTTCCTTCTGTACCAGCTTTCTTGTAGAAAAGTACATTGAGATAGTCATTCATACATTTATTCATTCATCCATTCAACAAACATGTTTGAGATCTACTATGTGCCAGGCACAGTGATAGAGCTTGGGGTTACAATGATGAGCAAGAAAAAAATCAGCCCCTGACCTAAAGAACGTAATACAGTCTAGCAGAAGAGAGAGAGAAGTAGTCACACAAATGAACCTACACTTCCAAATAGACAGACATGCAATGAGGAAGAGTCATGTGTTGCCATGAAGTTATGTTCTAGGGGAACCTACTTATTTCATCTCAGAAGGGTGAGTTGAGCAGGCAGCTGAAGAATGGAGTCCTGGGGAACACTTAACTAATAAAGAGGCATGATAAGGGCAGTATGACTAGGGTGTAGACAGTGAGGTGAAGAGTGGTATGTTGGGAGGCTGGACAGGTAGGCAGGATGAGACCAGGTGAGGCCTGTGGATCGTGATTTGGTATTTATCCATAGTAGCCATTGCAGGTTTTCAAGCAAGGAGTGACCTGATTCAATATCAGTCTCAAAGAGATTACTCTAGTCACAGAGTGGAGTGGGATTGGGTGGGGTCACAGTGGGTGGGGGGAGGCCGACTACTGCAGTGATCCACGTGGAAATGATGGTAACTTGCACCAGACAGGTGGCCATGAAGAAATGAGAAGAGAAAAGGACTCCAGAACATTCTAGAGAACTCCTGACCCCTAACCCCTGGCCATCCTGCCCCTGTGTCCCTACTCCCACACCCACCCTATATCATGAAGGACCTCAAGCAAAGAGAACTATGTGTTCCAGGTGGGCGGTGTGAACTCTTCTCCCACTGGTGCTTGTTTTATCTCAATTACATTCCCGATTAACACTACTATTGTATTGCCTTGATCATAACTTACTTATTATTTTGAAAGAGGAGAAAATGTAATGCCCCTACCTTTCCAAATTTGATGACTGACTGAGATAAACACTGCTTTTCTTTGAAAGTTCAAATAAAAGAAGAACCACCATCATAATAAGCATCATCACTATTCATTTCAGTGGTAATTACCCATTCAAGATTTAAACTCTAGTTAAAATGCATAAAGATGAACAGATTGAAAAATGTAGCTTATTCATTTCCAAAGTAAAAGTGCTATTCTTTAATCCAAAGACTTTAAGACAAATCTGACAGCCTAAATTACTCCCTACCAAATGATATGGTTTTGATAGAATAAGACATTAATAAACAATGTGGATTTTCCTTATATGTATTTTTACTTTATTTGCCATTTCTACTCTATCTACATTTCAAAAGGCAGTCTATGATAAAAATCCATATGCAACAGCAAATAGTTAAAGTGGAGTTAAGAACAAGATATCAGAAGCTGTTTAGAGGAAAAGGGAAAAAAATTTTATCAGAAATCTGAAATAAGACATTATTCATATGAGCACAAAATTGGCTCTGAGTTTCCTAGCAGACAAGGCAAAGAAAAAAAACTGAGGAGAGAGGAATATCTCTCAAAGCCTGCTAATAAGCATAGTCTCAGTCTTTTTAAAAAGACATACTTCCCCTTGCCATCAAAGTCATACCAAATTCTGCCTCCAAGTAGCAATGTTAAGGGTTGCAAAAATTTCTTCATTATTAATCCCGTATGTAACCTAAATATGTTTGTGGACAATAAGCTCATGCCAAGCACATGCTTCCTGAAGAAGTTGATTGTTGCAGGGATCAATATTAGGGAAACCAGAATGGGTGTAGGTGGTGTGTCCCTGATGTCCTCTGTTGGGTGTCATTGTCCTAGGAGCATTTGGTCACTAATACAAAACAAAGCTTTAAATGCTGGTGCTCTTGTTTACCTAGAAAATATGTTTCAAAAGATTTATACTATAGTTAACTAAGAGGAAATACACATGTAATGAATTTCAACCTCAAAGAAACTATGGCTTAATTTATAGAGCCAGTTACAAGAGATGTTAGCAGCCAACTTGATCTCCAACAAGAAACTGGAAAAGCGTAATTTATGCCTTGGTACGTACTCAGTTTGGTTGCATTCCAGCCTCCTTAAACCAGGCTGGCCTTATGCAGAGACTGAGATTTTTGAATTATCAAATGGACGCAGACAGTAATTTTTTTCTTCTAAGTAATAGAACCCCTAATTTGTTCAGGTTGGCAATATGCCCAGCTTAAAATAATCATTTCCCATACTCCCTTGCAGCAATGGCTGGGCATATTGGTCTTGAGACACAGTTATGGCCAAGGAGGTATGAGTGAAGTCTACCAGGATGGGCCTCCAGGAGACTTGCTATATGGGACAGACTCAACTGTCATTTACATATTTTTTGTTCCTCATCCTTCATCTTTTTTTAAAACAAATAAGATGTCTGGGGAAAGACCAGCCATCTGGGGAAATGAAGATAAACAGCAGAGACAGAACACTGAGAGGGGAGCTAGCAGGAGCCTGGGTGCTTGCCAAGTCCCTCAAGTGGCTCCACCAGCTCTGGACTGCCTATTCCCGCACCTCTTATGACATGAGAATAACAAAGCCCTTTATAGTTAGGCATTCTAGGTGGCTTTTTGTCACAATCAGCAGAACATGCTCCCTAACTGAAAAACAGGCACATACCCACCTCTCTAAATGCCTCATTCAACAAAATAAAGTAAAAGTGAAACTTCAGATGGGAGACTGGACAGAAGAGAATCTCTCCCTTCAGTGCAGCATTCATTCTGGTGGTAGAAACACTGTAGACATTTACCAAATCCTGTTTTCACAGCTGAGTACATTTTGCAGCTTTCCCCAGATGCGGCCATGTGGCTGAGTTCTGGCCAGTGAAACAGGGAAGAAAATGATGCATATCATTTGCAGATTCAGTGCATACCTCCCCTCCCCCCATTCACCATGCTCACTTTTTCCCCATCCTCCAGCTGGATGTGAAGAAGCACAAGCTCCCGGAGAATGGCAGAGCCACACAAAAGAAGAAATCCAGGTCCCTGCCCCAGGGGACACAGCCCTGAACCAGCTGAAGCAGGACAGGGACACACACAAGAAGAAACTGATTATGTTAAGTCACCAAGATGTTGAGATTGCTGTTACAGCAGTCAGGCTACTATGCATATCTGTAGGAACGGTTTCCAAAGTGGAGGGCAAGCACTGTGGGGGGTACGCAAAACAATCCATTTGGGTACAGGGAGAAAACGTTATAGCTTCTGCTTAATTGCATTTTTAATTAATTTAATCCACCTTTGGCCACTTTTAAATGCACATAATCTGTTGCTAAATGCTATATGTATATGAACTCACTTATATGTTGATTCTATAAAAAAAAAAAAAAAAAAGAACTCCTGCAAACAGACCACAGATTGGCGGTTGCCAGAGGCAAGAGATGGGGTGGGGCAGAAAGGGTGAAGGTGATGAAAGGCACAGATTTCCAGTGATAAGGTAAACAAGCTCTGGGGCTGTGATGTACAGCAGGGTGACCATAGCTAATGATGCAGTGTTGTATATTTCAAAGTTGCTATGAGAGTGTATCTTAAAAATTCCCATCACAAGAAAAAAATGTGTAACTATATAAGGTGACAGATGTGAATTAAACTTACTGTGTTGATCATTTCACAATAAAAAACAATTAAATATACTTACATTGAAAGTATGCTGAAAAGTATTTGTTATTAAAGGGATGCACAATTCTAAAAAAAGAAAATCATTGCTCTAGAGTGTTAAACCTGCAAAACTTGTTCTTCAAATGAGAACTTCCATGTGAGGCCAATACAGAAAACAGGTGGTGGCACAGCTGGTCTGGTTAATGAAGGGGGGAGCCTGAAACCCTACCTCTCTCTGTCACCCCACTCCCACCACTCCCCAAGATATGAGGCTACTACATAGGGAAGGGAGGTAAAGGCTCAGTATTGATGTTTTGTGTAAGACTAATTAGAAAGAGGATTATATTGCTTAATTTGTTTTTTTAAAAAAGTCATGCTCTATAGAATCTATGGAGCAAAGCAATGTTGACAATGTTCTAAAGATTTTTAGATTTGACATATCTCTAGTTTCCTTTTTCTTGGTTCAAATTAGACACTTGATTTGAATTGGTCACTTAAACACTGGCTCTTTTTCCAGGGAGAAGGGGGTTGGGAGACCTAGTCACTTAGTTTTGCTTGTTTCTGCTGCCAAATTTCATCTTCAGAAACAGCAAGGAAAAAAAGGAGGAATCGGAAAAGCTAAGAAATGATATTGACTTTGGGGCAGTTTGGGGAACCGGGAGCAGCTTTAACTTGCACACGCACCGAAGCGGCCAGGTGGAGGCTGAGGTCTCCTCCCTGATACCCCAGCCCCTCTTTCATTTGGTGGAGGGTGCAAAGGAGTTCAGAATTTAGCCCAAAGAAGCTACTTAAAACCATTTAGAAACAAGAAGTCTTGCGTGAAATTAAACCTATGTTACTGATATGTGTGAAACACAAAAGAATTATTTACACACCAAAGAACTCCAGAAAACACAGGTATTTTTTCGATGGGAAGATGACCTGGAAACCAGGTGCACTGAAGGAACACGGGGCCTGTTTCCATCACTCTGGTGATAAAAATGAGGTCAGCAAATTAACAAGTGTCACTTTTAAGTACACAAACCTCTGACTGATTTCTCTTTTTTCTTCAGGATGGAAAGAAAGAGAAGAAAATAATAGCAAACTTACTGCTGGCAGCCAAGTACTGAGCTGAAGGGGATAATCAACTAGAACTGTTATTTGACTTCCTATTGTTTCTAGGAAGCTTATGCTGTCAAATATTTACATCTATTCTTAAGCTATCACTGCCTCTTAATTTTTTCAGCGTATAAAAATAAATGTTTTTCGACTTTTCCGCCTATTATGGCACCATCAGTCTTAGACACTACTTTAGGCTCCGTTGAGTCTGTACAATTTATGTGGTCAGAGATCATTGAGTAAGCAGTAGTTAATTAGAGTTGTGAGTCTTCCATCTCTAAGTGCTTTCCCGCCCAGCCCCTCCACAGGCCACCTCAGCTTCTGACAGGTACCGATGATGTAATTACCATCTCAGCCCACTATATCGAGGTGCCAAGATTATCACTCTGTATTGTGAGTATTGCAAGGGCAGAGCTATCTTTGAACTCAGTGTTGCTTATTAAATGAACATAAAACTACTCAAAGGACAATAAAAAGCAATTCTTTAAATGGAATGTCCCTATAAGAATATTCATTTGCTCCTCTGTGACAGATGCTGTCACGAGGCTCATATGTAACTTCTCTTTCTTTTCCTGCCCTGAATATGTTTGCTGTCCTGATGATAAATCTACAGCCTACACTGAGCAGAAGAAAAATAGCTGGGGCTTTTCTTTATGCCAAGGCTATGGACCACATCTATCATCTTTTTGCTTCTGTTTTCCTTTAATTATCTCACTTCAGTCAGAAACTTGACTTCAAATCATAAGCCTAAGGAGAAACTAGATTTTAATTTACAGAAGTGCAGCTAACTATTTTTGTTCTAAGACTATATTTCATAATAAAGATGGGAGCCCCAGGGCTCTTTAAACCAAACAGCAACTATAAACATTTTTCTTCATGGCATGGTTTTCTGCTTCAAATCAAACCTGAGTACCCCTATAGCCCATCAACCAAAAAGTTATTTTAAGATTACATTCCCCTTTTCCAATCTGCCACCCAGCACACAATAGCCTGAATTAATCACACATTAGAGAGGAATTTTCTTAAATGGGCCATTTATTTGGAAACTTCTGACAGTTGATTTAGACCTCCAGTTGTGGCTGGCTGACCACGTCAGAGGTGAGTCCGCTCTACTCCAGCAGGAAAGGGCTCCCTCTTTCTTCATCCTTTCCCCTCCAGCTCTGCAGGTCCCACTCCGGAGAGACGAAGAAAGCTAATATTCTGGGACCACATTATGATTGCTCGAACAAGCTTCCCTGCTCATTAAGCACCAGATTTGTCCTGAGGCACCGAAATTGTGCTGCCCACAGCTGAGTTGTCCCCTTTTCCCCAACGGAAGGATGTGCAAGGCTGTGGATCGAGCCCCACATCTGTCATCCTGAGGGAAGGATTTCACACCAGTTAAGAGTACTGATGGTCCCAGGATCAGAGGGAGGGAGGGGACAGTTAACGTTCCCCTGCCTTTTGTCCAGCAGCCTTTGTTGGAGATATTAAAGTCCTTTCGAAGGGGATATGTTAGTTTTATATGCCCAAAGGTCTGGGTTAAGTGCTTTCCTTTTATATTTGTTTTCTTTCAAGGAAAAAAAAAAAAAAAGACTTTACAACTTCAAATAAGAAAGGTGAGTTCACGTTTCAAGAAAACTGATTGAATGAATTCAAACAGGGCAGTGTTGTCAGTGACGTCTGAGAGGTTGAAAAAAATCCAATTTTATGGATCAGGGTGGGTGACACAGTGGAAAAGTAAACAAATGGTAGAAATCTGCAGGATTTGTAGGCTCAAATTTTAGAGACATAAGGAGCTAAAGAGATCCGTAAATTTAAACACCGAGTAGGTTAGATAAGGAAACTTACCTGCAACTTGCTCACAGTTGCCTGTGGGCAGGTGGCAGAATGAGAACAAGAACCCAGGGCTCTCCTCAAGCTATTAGGGGTTTGTGGCAGCATGCTGTACAACAAGGGGCTCCTAGGTTAGTGACAAAATCTTCCCCTGCGAAATCGACATCATAAGTAGATCCCATTAAAGCATTTCTCAAAATGGACTAATTATATAGTTGTTTTCAAAGAACTAGAAGAAAAAAAACTCAAGACACGATATTGGATTACATTAAAAATTATGTTACTTAAATATGTATAAATGCAAAGCTAAACCCATTATGCTTACTATTCTTTTAAGCAACTATCAAACCAGAACAAATTTTCAAATTAGATGCAAATAAAACTACAAAACCAATAAATCCAATTAATCGCATTACTTTAATGTGACAAATTTATGTGCTTTTGCTGAACCCGTATCCCTTGGGGAGCGTGCATGCAGTGCTGCTGGCTAAGGTACACCTGTTCTCCGGGCGGGGCAGGCCTGTGCCGCCGCGTGCAGGGGATGCCACCTGGCCAGCTTCGGGTCCTCCTTCTCACCCTAAACTAGGAAGTGGGAGTAACTTGGCACCAACAAAAACAAAAATGCAAGCCCACTGTTCTGCTATACAATGAATGGTCCAGAAGGTGCCTAGATTACTTTCCAGAGTATCATCAAAACAAAAGACCTAATTTTAAAGATTCTCATGGAACATGCATGATGCCTCACGAACATAGCCCCAGACCAGTCTGAGAGATACTAGTCAATTTATTATTTTAAGTTATTTTTTCCATTGGTTTCCATTTACACTCATATAATTGGAGTATAAAGCTAGCTCAAACAGAAATATTTTCCATATAAAAAGATTAAGATGAAAGAGTTTTATTGGATAGTTTTATAACATTTCAAGTTACAGTATCATTTTAATACAATACTTGAGCTCCATCCCCCACCGTGAAAGTACTCCATCCATTTTCAGGTAAGAGATTAGAGGAGACACTCTCTGTATTCATAAAAGCTTGTCCTAGAGCTTACTGGGAATATGAAAATCATAAATGTAAATCAGAACTGTGGCAGTTACATATAAGTCTCCACTGAAGGCTAAACCGCAAGGCGGGGCTATGAACTGAATGGAGGCCTGCAGCAAGAACAGCGAGGCCCAGGACGAATGCTTCAAACTCTGTCTCCCAAAACCATACCAATAAGGTTTGCTTATGAGCCTCTTGTATTACCATGAAGGATCCAGTCATTTGCTTATGCAGGTCACTTTCTTGTACATTCCACTGTATCCAATGTCACACTAAAATCCCTTGGACCACAATTTCAGATTGCATCTTTTGGGTTTTTTTTTTTTAAATATAGAATCAGATCTCAACTTTATGCAAGTGGAAAAAAGAATGTTTATTGTTAAACACCCTCAATTTTCAGATTCACAGTCCTTTTAAACCAAAAGCAGCACAGTCTGTGCCTGTTAGGAATTCAACTGAGTAATCGTCCATGGAGTACCGGCTGTCTGCCAGGTAGTGCACTGGGTGTTGGGGCCACAACAATGAACACAAAAGAACAGTTTCTCATAATGGTCACAGTGCAGACAAGGAGAGGAGACTGACTCAGTAAAGCATCATTATGGCAGGGCATCTAATTTAACAGCAGAATCAAGCACAAGGTGAGGAAGGAGCCCTGAAAAGGAACAAATCACTGTACTTGGTATAGAGGTAAGAAAGGGCTTCCTAGCCAGGCTTTGAAAAAAATGAAAAGGAGTTCACTAGAAAGAAGAGCCAGTGGGAGAAGATGCAGAGGAAACACAGATACAAAGGTACATAGGAATGAAACAGTATATATTTCACAGGCAATGAGGATCATATAGAAGTTAATCATCACTGAGTGGTTCTGCGTGTCAGGCACTGTGCTAAACACTTTAGGTACATTGTTTCATTTAATCTTCACAACAGATTTATCCCATTTTATCGGCGAGAAATCTAAACCTTAGAGAGAGTCATCTGCCCAAGATCCCACAGCTAATAAGTGGCAAAGTTCAAGTCAAACTGGGAAAAAGGTATTTGCAGCTTACGTTTTCCACCCCCTGTTCTACTGTTCAAGAAGCTGTAAAAAGTCTTATGTTGCTAAAGCATGAAGTAGAAGGTGAAAAGAAAAAATGCACCTGATTGCTAGAATACTACATTTCTATCAACATTTATATGTATGACTATAAAATATAATAAAACCCTCTTAAATGGTGTGGCAATAATAGGAATGATGCTGCTCGCACAACCCATGTCATTAACGTTTATATGTATTAGAGATCTTCGTTATACCAATCTCTGATTTCAGTCACCTCGGGTGGGGTTTTTGTTTGTTTACTTATTTTAAATACTGCAGTGGATATGATAAACATCTCATGTGTAAGTAAATCACCAATTAGACAAAAGCCTTTATTAGTCTACGTGTCCCAATTCCATGTTCAGAAATCAACACACACACACACACACACACACACATTCTTGCTAGAAAAGTAGAGCTTTTGGTTAATCCATTCCAGAACTCATGACAAGTGCCGAGACCAATGACTACTGAACTGTTTGCGACCTATGGTTAGACTGACACATCAACCTCTGTTTCATCAGGAGAGAGGGGAGCCAAGTAGCGAGCAAGCAGTGAGTGCTGCAACATTTTCTCGTCAAAATGTGATGAGTACAGGGTTTGATGAGTTCTGAAGCTGACAAGTAACAAGGTATGACTGTATTTGATCCCCTTCACACATTTCACCCTCCCCCACCCCCATTCCCTTCTGGTAAGCACCATTCTGTATGTATCTGTGAGTTTGTTTTTGTTTTATTACATTTGTTCGTTTGTTACTTTTTAGTATTATATTCCAGGTATGAGTAAAATCATATTGTTTTTGTCCTTTTCCATCTGGCTTATTTCATAGCTGCTGATTTCTATCCAGTGCCTTTGGGCCATCCATTGACAGATAAGGCTAAGTTAAAATAAAAAAACTTTGTAATAAGTACAGAAGTAAAATACAGAAACCACCCTAAAAAAATAAGGAAAGGAAAAACTGGAATGTAGGGTTTTCGTGAAATTAGGAGATAAGTGTTACATGAAATCACAGTTATGAAGGCAACAAGCAGGTGATCAGGTGCCTGAATGGTGATAGCTAGCACTAACAGAAGCTCTCACAATACGCTACGGACTGTTTCAAGAGTTTCATGTATGTTACCCCAGCAAAAAGTTGTCTTGTTTGTAGAAACTGAACCAGAGACACTTGAATGCTCACGATAGAGCTGGTTCTGATAGGGGACTTAAGAGTTGGAAAATTTTAGTTTAAGGTAAATAGTTATAAACCTAGCAAGTAATGTATATGTTAAAGCTTTTGTTTCAGAAACTACAGATAAGACCCACCCTGGCTCCTGGGAAAACAGCCAACCTCCTGGGGCACTGCTAAAGATTACCTCCTGGGGACCAGTGGAGGCATCCGGGCCATTGTGTTTCAGGGAGGGGCAAACGACCACCTGACCCTAGGAACAGCTAACTGCCCAGGACAGGAATGTTGCAGTTTCTTCTACCTGACCCTCCCTGAATTTCAAAACCTCTCACCGCACCTTGTTTATTCCCTGAAATTAAAAACCTTGGCCTGGAAAGAAGAGAAGATGGTCTGTTAGGGTATGAACGCTTCATCTTCTCAGATCAACAGCCATCTGAATAAAGCACCCATAAAGATTCAAAAAAAAAAAAAAAAAAAGAAAGAAAAGTAGAGCTTTCAACTGGCATACAACACAAAATGACAAGAACGGGCATGTTTTGGGGTTAATACAATTAAAAATAGTCCATGCCACTATGTGCTATCTTAGCCTTTGAGAAATTTTATTTGCTGTTTTTACATTTGGCTGTTAAAGCGCAGCTGTCTCCCTTAGTTGAGAGAATGCAAGTGTCATTAACATAAGGCTCCTTAGTAAACCCAGAGTTAACTGTTATGGTTTGTATGATCATTTTCTTATAAATGTCCTATTCTCCTCAAGTAAGCCTGACAGAAAAGGTGGGTTTACATTCAAATTACCATAGTTGGAGAAAGGCCTTGCAGGGAGCTAATCCCTTCTGCCCTACAAAAGGGAAAACTCATAACAAAAACAGCAGGCCTGGAAACAGCTTTCAACCAACTCAGTAAGGGCCAGGTGCAAAATTCATTCCACCCTGGTTCCACTCAGCTCAAGGCTGCTATGCGACTGAAGATGGACGGAAATGCCCATGTCTAAAACTTTCCAGTGGAGCTCAGTGCTTGTCATTGGTAAACTATGAGTGATTACACCCACCTTGTTCGGAGGATTAAATTAGATAATGTGTTTAAAGTGTCCAGCAATATCCGGGAACCCTGGAAGCGTCCAATATGGGTTGATTCCATCCCCTCTCCCATGCAAACCCCACTCCCTTTTTATCTCTGGTGGAAATTGCAAAGAACAGCATTTTTCATTATAGTACTTTCTGAGAAATCTGAAGACAAACAATCCATTTTTAAAAAACAGTAAAATACAAGGAGGTTATAGCAAAATCGTTTGGTGTTTTTGTGACTTCAAATAGTTGCTTCTGTGACTTGGTAGGTGTGTGAGGGCATAGATGATGGGGATCACCCTTGCCAGGATGGCTCAGTTGGCTGGGCTTTGGCCTGCAAAGGGTCGCTGGTTCAATTCCCAGCCAGGACACATGCCTGGGCAGATTCAGCCCTGGCTGGGGCAAGAGGGAACCGACCGATGTGTCTCTTTCACATGATGTCTCTCTTTCACATGATGTTTCTCTCTCACATCGATGTTTCTCTCTCTCTCTAAAAGTAAATGAGTAAAAATCTTAAAAAAAAAAAAGATGATGGAGATTTACTGCTGAGCTCCATCTTGGGGGTTGAAATCCACCAATAAATTACTATAGCAGAGGTTCACAGCTAACACACCTACGTAAATCACTGGGAGTCTTCTTTTTCTTTTTTTTAATAAAGATTTAATGTATGTAACCAAGTAAAACATAAGATATTTCTATAAACAAACCAAAAACTTCCTTTTTGTTTTCTTTCCTTATCACCTATTGATGTAGGGAAGAAGAAACTCCTCTTTAAATGCCCCAAAACTAAACACCTGAGAGACCAAAAAATGGCATCCATTTTTAAATAAGGAAATACTATTAAAATTTATGCCTTTATCTCTTCTAGTCTTGTTGCCATATTTAAAATTTATTTTATTCTACAAGATGAGAAAATATTCAGGTTTGTAGGGAATGAGTGATTAACAAAATGCATGAAAATCAAGTAATTAATTTCAACCAGATCTTCAGTGTCCTTATTGCTGACAGAAAAGGGGAGCTGGGAAATTTAATCACGATTTGTCAATATTTACAACCTCTAAATGAAACAGCAATCACAATGGCGGCTTCAAAAGGCTCCTGGCAGGCACTTATATTATGCAAGTTCACTTTCATTAACTTGAACTAGTGTCATCTTTGTCAACCCAATATTAAAATTTTTTCCATGACTATCAGGTTGTTTTCTAGAAAATATTTTGGAAAACCACAGATACAGCATGCAAATTCTCAATTCACAAAGTTATTCCGGAAAACTGTGGCAAGCATGAGCTGGGTATGAAAGCTAGTTCTTAGGGTGCAGAAGCCTGTTATTCTTATCTGTCGCCACTGCCCAGCACATGGACAGCACCCAATGAAAGAATGCGTAAATGAAGCCAATCTATCTCAGCGTTAGAAAGCTCAGGCTTTGGGTACTCAGGCCCTCCACTTATCAGATAACTGACCTTGACACTCCGCTTACCCTTTCTGTGCCTCGGTTTCCTCATCCACGAAATGGAGTAATAACAGTACTTAGTTCACAGGTTGTCATGGGTGTTAAATGAGTAAATAACTGTAAAGCACTTAGAACAATGCCTGGCATGTGGTAAATGCTTCATAAGCCATCATTATTGCTGTCAGACTTACTGATATTACTTATCAGTGTATTAATATACCTATCGGACTTATTAGCACTGTCCTTAAACAAACTGAAGAAAAGCTTCATTAGCTGGTAGATAGTCATTTTCAGAATATAAATTTAAAGACTTTAAGCACATCAAGTAATTAGGCAGGTCAGGTAAAAGAATGAGAGTTTTACTTAAGAAAGAAAAAGGAAAAATAATACTCGCTACATGAATCACAACTCTTAGAAAAATTAGGGGGCATTAATTTGCAATGGAAGAGAATATTCAACTTTACACAATGACTTCCTTCTGGAAAGTGGTTTTAAGTAATAGAATCCTCTGGTGCCTATAGAGCAGAATTTGATTTGTAGAATTACAAACAACAAACCAAAAGCATGTCCATTAGCTTTTTGGCCACAGTATGGGAAGTGGGTCTGGGAAAGTCATTGATGAGCACAGTTTTTGCCAAATCCAGTGAACAGTGTCCTCATTTCATTAAACCATCAGCAGCCTAGGGCACAGCTGACCACTTTCCTAGAACACATTCTTCTATCTCTCTCTCTCCCCGCCCCCCCCCCCCCCCGCCCCGCTCCCCCTTTCTACCTCACTGGCCATTCCTTTAGCCCTCTTTATTCTCTAGCTCTCCTCACTAGTCCTGGAATCTAGCTTTAGAACTATCAGTGCACAGACAGCTCTCACACTTGTATCTCAAGACTTAATCCTTCCCCTGTGCCCTGGGTTGCATCCCTATTTGACAAGACCCCTGCATGTCTAGAGATACCTCAAACCAAGCACGTCCAAAACAATTCTCATTTTCTGGTTTTCTACTTGAACTCTGTTCTGACCTCAGTCTTTCTCATCTCAGAGAATGGCCCCATCATTTCCTAGAATCAGCCCCAAATGGTCCCTTCCTTTGTCACACCTCCCTTACCCCAATCTCCTCTCTTCCTCCACACACACATTCAACAAATTCGCAAGTCTTATGTGTTCTACTTTGAAATATATTTCAGATCTGACCACTCTTCATCAGTCCCATAGTTACCACCTAGAATTACAGCAGCAATCTTCCGGCTGGACTCTCTACCTCCACTCTTTTTTCCCCTATAATCAGCCAAAGTGATCTATCTGTTTAAGACATAAGTCAGACCATGTTAACTCTCTGGCTTAGGGGGGATAAATGGTGATGGACGGAGACTTGGCTTGGGGTGGTGAATATAATGCAGTGTGCAGATGATGTGCTACACAACTGTGCACCTGAAACCTGTGTAATTTTGTTAACCAGTGTCACTCCAATGTAGTCAATAAAAAGGAAAAAGAAACCTCCCAATGGCTTCCTGACAACAGTGTCCTCATTATGGCTTATAAAGTCTTATGTGATGTGTTGCCAAACTATTTATCTGCTATAGTTTGAATGATCATGCGCTGCCCCCCACCCCCCGCCCACCAAATTCATATGTTGAAACCCTAACCCCCAAGTTGTTGATATAAGGAAGTCAGGCCTGTGGGGGGGGGGGTGATTAGGTCATGAGGGCTCTGCCCTCATGAATGGGATTAGTGCCCCTATAAAAGAGGCCTAAAAGCACTCTCTCATCCTTCTGTTACATGAGAATACAATGAGAAGTTGACAGTCTGCAGCCTGGAAAAGCATCCTCACCAGAATCTGACCATGCTGGCACTCTGATCTTGGATTTCCCAGCCTCCAGGACTGTGAGCAATAAATTTTGCTGTGTATAAGCCACCCAGTATGGTATTTTTTCTAGCAGCCCGAATGGACTAAGAAACCATCTACCTCATCTCCACTCTCCTAGTTCACCAAACTGCAGCCTCCGGGGCCTCCTACTTGTTTCTCAAACCACCAAGCTTGTTCTCCCCTCCTAGCCTTCACACTTCCTCTTCCTTCCGCCTGGAACATTCTCATCCTGGATTTTTCTATTACTGGCTCCTTCTCATTCTCATTTCATCAACTGTCCTAACCAACCAATTTAAATTATCTGCTACCACCGTACCACCTCTCTCAAGCCCTTTAATACCACCTGAAACTATATGTTTACTTGCTTAATGTGTCTCCCATGACAATGGAACCTCCACTGCAACAGAGATTTTGTTTGTTACCTCCAATACACAGCCAAAGACAAATGTGTTTGAATCCCATCTTCCTGACTCATCTGCATAACTTTAACAATTTAATTCATCTTTCTGAGCTTCGGTTTCCAACAAAATGGGGATACTATTACCAACTGGCTGTTTCATTAGAGTATTGAGAACTTCTTGATTCAGCAGCCATGTCTTGATTTCACTTACACATTTGTTTATTCAATCAACAAGAAAATTTTTACAGAGTATTTACCATGTTCTAGACATTGGGCTAATTACTAAGAAGTTAACCATTCAACAGCGAGCAAAGCAGACATAATCCAGGCCCTTGGGAGCTTTCTGGCTAATAGAGCATTGTAACAAAGTGCCACCTTAGTTTCAACGGGGGAAGTACTGCATACAATGAGCACACAGCAGCAGCCTAAGCATACTGTGGAGGGGAGATCAGGATGGCTTCTTGAATTTACACTTAAGGAGAAATGTACAGGATGTATAATAGGTATTACATAGGTGGTGATCATGGGGACCAAAAAGGAGATGCAGAGACTTCTGCTGCTTTAGAGGAATGTAAAGAAGTCCATGTGACTACAATTCAAGGTGTGGAGAAATGGGGGGAGGCCACTGAAGTGAGCAGGACTCAAGGAGAACGGATAAGTGTGGCGGTTTTATAAAAAAACTATGCAGAATTAGAAGAAATAAACTAGCTTCTAGTACACAGAGAGAGAGATATTTAAAATGTGTTACGGGGAAAATGTGAAAAAGAATGAGAGCTATAACATAACACTTATACAAATTTAAACACACACAAAGACTGCATATGTTATAGGAATCACACACCTGCATGATCACACCAAACACATTTGAGTAGATGTCTTGGGGATGGGGAATAAGTTGTGATTAGGGATTAAAAGGAAAATAAATCCATGCAACAAAAAAAGGCCCTTACATGGACCATTGATGAGAGTGCCAATGAACTGAGGAGTGGATTTAATCCAAAGGGAAGGAACAAAAGGAGGGGTGGATGGGGAGAAGGCCAGTGACTAGATTACCAGGAGGCCAAGCAGAGAACACTTAAGGTGTGCTTGGGTAAGAGCATATGGTCCTGTGTGGCTGGATAGCCACCTGAGGTCACAGGCCACATTTGCTTTGCTCATTTCTGAACTGCCAACTCCCCACCAACCAGCCCTGCTGAGGCTTCTCAGCCAAGGAACACAGAGACCGAATGAAGGCTCTCTCTGCCTCACTAGCTTGGTCTTGAAATTAAACAAAGAAACCCATACAGGTATGTGCGATTTTAATATACATTAACTAAATCACTACAGGGTTTCCATTCAAAAATGGGAAATTATAACTACCCAGCATTATTATTTCTCAAAAAAAAAACAAAACAAAAACCTATTCCATGTTTAAACCTCAGCAGTTATGAGGAATTTAAAGCATCCCTATCTGATATAAAGAGAAATGAGGAATGCATCTGTCCCAGCAAACCAACAATGCAGATGTAAAACTCTGCAGACAAGTGAGTGACTAAAAGTCTCCTCTCTGGGGAGAGCCCTCACAAACTTCTATAAGAAATACCAGCATTATGGAAGTTTAGATTTAGCCAAGAAAAGGAAAATGTAAAACTTGTTCCATAAGTATTTTATTTCAAAGTGGTGAGCTTTACTTTGGACTTGTGCCCTACATTGTCCTAGAAAACATATTTGCTCTGTGGTAAGGGAGAATGTAGGTCCTAAACCACCCTTAAATCCTATTACAACTCCATTTCGTGTTTAATTTAGTCACCAAATACCTTGAGAGTGGAACGTGACACATTTCGGGAAGCCTTATGAACGTCTACCAGATCAGATGCAGTGCTTCAGGGTGGCAAGTATAAGTCCTAATCTACCCACAAAAGGAGTAGTCCTCCAGGTCTTTGAAATTTAAATAGACAATGTATAGATTTTCTGCAAATATATAATAATGTACTCATTTTTGCAACTGTGAGGACATTTAATACTATTAAACATTAAGTTTAATTTTAAAAAACAAAATTAAATTTAAAAATTGAGTATTTTTATAGAAAAAAAAGTACACATTAAGCTTGTACTACCTTGTAAGTAACTTTCAGGTAGAATCTTTATGAACGAAAGTGGATTCTTTTCTCAATGAGCTGAACCACAGACATACCTGCAATAAACCATTAATAAAGGAAAGCTTCAACCCTGGCATAAAAATACATGAAAAGCCTAGCACTAGAGGTAAAATACATGATGTTAAGAAATGCACTTTGATTTGAATTTGAAACAAAGAACAAAAATTAGAGGAAAGCTGGTAGAAGTGGCAAATCATTTTAGGCAGCCTGTACATAAATGAAATTGGATCAGTACAGGAATACAGGATGATCATATCAGGTATAGAGAACTAAACTTTATTACTACTGGTTTTCAGAGGGGGAAGGGGGGAGAGAGAGAGAGAGAGAGCTCCCCTCCCTCCAAGCAAAAATGTCAGAAGTCACCAGGAATTTTCGTTGTTCTTACACAACATGAGGAGAAGAAAGCACAGTATCTGTACTAACCAAAAGGCTGGGTACCCGCTAATGTTCTCAACAGAATCAATTTGTTAATCATGGTTCTCTTTACCCATCTTCTGTCAAAGTTAATTACTTGTTTATTTTTTTTAAATGTTGTTAGTGATGTTAGTAACTTCAAAGCCATTAGTGCCAATGAAAGGTGATGTAGTAGAGTCACAGAGTGAGGGTCGGTTACTAGTTCAGTGCTCAGGAAGTTCAGTTTAGCCAACATTTGCCTGCGTGGACACATGTTGTCAGTACAGGGCATTTCAATTGCCAAATTACTATCCTTCCCAAACAGAGGCTCAATAGAAGCCTGATTCATGAATTAATGATTGTTTTCTTCCATAGTATTAGTTGCTATTCATTTCTGAGCTTTTAATAGTTCCCCTCTCTGCAACTTTTTTTCCCAAATTTTTGAATAGATCTGTCTTTTATCACTCTTCTCCCTATGTGCTTAGAAGAATAAATATTATTATCAAAGTGTACTGCAAAAGTGAACACATTTTAATAGGATTACGATAACAGAATCTTTATCCAGTGACTTGCATTAAAAAAAAGAAAAGGAGGCTTCTGTTTTAAGATTAGAGTATGGACTTTGAAATGAAAAGAGGATTATCTTATTAGCTGGCAACTGATGCACAGCACTCAAATTCATGTTTCTTATTTGGAAAAAGAACTGTTTCAGGTGAACATGCTCTTGACTGGTTACTAAACATGACTGACTCTCATGGTAGCGAAAAAGCAAGAGAAGATACAGCCAAGACAGCCATTCTTCTGCACATCTCATGCCAGTGTGATTACCTTTTTCTGAATCCGAAAGGCAATCGAATTCCCTAGTAGCTAAAAATGTGCCACTGCTAAGTACAAATGGTAGATAAATGAAACTGTATGCAGCAACATACTCTCATGGAGACTTTGGATAGAAATATTTTCACTTGAACTACAAAATAATTTGAGTTTAGCCTTCCATGTATTTAAGAAACATGTTTAACTGAGCACGAGCTAGGAACAAGGAGTATTGGCATTACAAAAGTGTTGATCCCAGAAACACTTGGGGCTGGATCTGGTGAAACCAGGGAACAAAGTGAGTCTAGATCAGCAAGACGTTAAATAAGTCTGAGTCCATGGTTCATGAGAGAGCATCAGAGAAAATAGCTAACGACAACCTCTGGGAGGTTACTACAAGGAGCTCTGTTGACAAAGATGGAGTCGAGAAGTCAATAGCTGGGGAAGGCTGCTATCATTAAAAAAAATCTGCATTGGCATAATAGCTGATGACCACTGATTAGCTCTTTCCTCCACATGGAATAGCTCATTCTGCATAGGATGACTGAGCAGCATTCACGGAGTGCCTGCAGTATGCAAAGCTACATTCTGCTTGTTGTCATGCTAATTTGCCTCTTAACGGATGGTCTCTGTACTCCAAAAAGAGGAAACTCCTCTATCAAGCATTCAAAAGTATGAACATTATACACATTTTCTTTTACTATTTTAACTAGGAAACTTCTGAGTTTTCACTTGATGTCATGATTTGAATAGTTTTAATAGTTTGCCAAGTTTTAAGGTATGAAAACATCTGAGGGAGAATAGTGCAACTGATCGCATGAAATTAGGAACTATAATAATAACTATGAAAAATGACATTCAAAATATATAACAATCAGTTTTCTTGCTGTGCCAAGCATTAATCCTTTGGTTGCTGGGTTTTGAAGGTGGAGATGGGGAAGCTAGTCCTGGAGAAGATGCTGAGGGAGTGGAGGGTGAGGGTTATCATGAAGCCATGGCTACTGACAAGTGATGTGGAAGCATTTCAATATTGTAACCACTGGTCCTGCTTTGCAGGTGCATACTGGATAAATATCAACCCCGTTACAATGAAAATGAATTTACATCCACCAACAGTTGATTATAAGTGAGATGCTTTCAAAAACCATTCATGATATGCCCTATCCCACATCAAATCCTATCTCCCAAAACACAAGTCCATGAACTTAAAACCTGGTAATGATCAGATACTTCTTAGCTGGTTTAACCTCATCCTCCTATTCGAACAGTTCCCAAGAGAGTCCTCCGTCACACTCTGCATGAGCCTCAGTGAACCCATCCAGGGGTGGCACTGCGTAGCCATGCAAAGAAAGACAACAATGAGGAAGGGGATAGTGTGAGGTGTGGTATGACATCTGTTCTTTTCACACTTGTCCAGGCCCATGTGTGATTCTAGAATCAAAGAAATCATCAGGGATGTGTGTTTATCCACCATTTCTAATAATAAATATGAACACCCCCTATTCAAAGAAATGGCAGATGCTCTCCAGAAAACCCCAGAGAATTACAAAAATAAGATCCTGAAGACCACATATCTGCCTCTGAAGAACTTTTTCACCCCCTTTTCTATAACAGCTAATCCCTTACATCTATTGTCTAATTTCTATAATATATGCTATATCTAATGTCTAGTTCTTTTTACCACACAGTAGCACTTTGAGGCCAGAGATCATAAAGCATTTGTCTTTGTCTCTAATGCCCAGTCCCAGTCTGGACATACAGCAAATTTTCAGCCAACAATGTGATTAAAGGAAATGCCACTGGAGAAATGCCTAGGAGCACAGGTTTTGGGACATTGCCAAGGAGAAGCATGTAAAGGAGAAAAAGCCCCAAAGAACTTGGAGGCCCAGACCCTGTTCCCATCGCTCACCCACTAATTGCCTGTATAACACAGCTCCTCTCCAGCCTTCCTTTCCCCATCATGAAGAAAAGGAGGGTGCATGTGTCCTTTATAGTAGTTCCTGTAATACCCTCTTCCCACTATCCCCACCTGGGGTGGGGTAGAGGGATGGGGAGAAAAGGCATACAACTGTAATTGCATAACAATAAAAAAAATAAAAAAATAATAATATTTAAAAAAAAAAAAAAAAGAAAAGGAGGGTGGCCCCTGTCCTGCCAGCCTCACCAGGCTTTGGTGAAGGTCCATTAGGAAGGCAGAACTCAATGCCAGTAACTCTGGCTGCCCTGTAAAGATGAAGCATTTTATGGAAAATAGAGGAGCCAAATGTTGATTTTAAAAAAACATGTAAACCTTATCAAAGAATTAGTTAGTAAAAGGGGTTAGAAGTAGTAGTGTCACAGTCCCTCGCTGTTCCCTTTTCTAAATGATTATGCTCTAGGAAACTAATGAATTAGATTCGTTTTCAAATATATAGTAGCTGGAAACAAGGAAAAGGCCTAAATGCTTCTTGCAAAATTGTTGCGAGAATCTAATAAAATGGTAAAGATCATGCAGGCTCATACATTAACCTCTACCTGATGACCTGGATGTGGGTAGCAGATTCTGAAGGACAAAAGATTTCTACAAATACAGGTATTGGCTTCATCATTGCTGAGAGGGTATAAAGATGAAATGAAAGACAAGAGTTTGAACTGCCACAGAGGGTTTTAAATAAACTGTCATAACATTGAGAAATAAGAGAAATCCACATTAATAACCAATAAATTAAAGATCTAAATCATTTATCAGCTCATAAGTCCATAAAATTTAGTTACGTGAAAGTACATTGTAGATATCATGACACCACCCCTAAATGCTTCCGCATGTATCTCCTAAGAATAAGGGTATTCTTTTATATGACCACAATACAATGTCCCAGCTACGAAAATCACATGAATTCAATGTTATCTCAAATTTCCCGTTTCCTCTAAAACGTCTTCTACAGCCTTTGCACAGGGTGGTGGGGAGGGGAGAAGAGTGCAGGACCCAGTCAACCTCTCTTCAGTCTTCTCGCAGCTGCACCAGTCCCCCTGCCTTTCGCTTATCTGCTTGTTTTTCATGACATCGACTTTTACAAACATATCAGACACTTGGCTTATACAATGGATTCTGGACTTGGAGGGTTATTTCCTCATGATTATATTCTGATTTCACACTTTAGTCAAGAGTACTATGTGGGTGATACGGTATTCTTCTCGCCCATGAAGGAACAGATGTCAGGTCGTCCCACTCTCAGCAAAGCTAAGCTGGGCAGGGTGGTGTCCTCGGGATCTCTCCACTGAAGAGGCACATTTCCCCTTCGTAGTAACGTAAGTCATCTGAGGGGTGCTACACAAAGATTATAAGAATCTCCTGAATCCCTCAAAGGGCTTTAGCATCCACTGAAAAGACCTGGAACCCCTCTGTCTCAAGATATCTTGTTACTCAAGATAGCGGATTTTCTGTTTCTGGTTTACTAAAGGATCTTAACTGACATAGCATTGATACGTGGATTTTGAGTCTCTAAGTCTGCCTAACACACTGAATTTTAAGGGAGAACCTACAGTTTATTTGGCTAAAAGTGTATTCATACGTGCAATGAATATTCTAGAAGAGAAACAGTCAGGCTTGCTGTTTAACTGGTGAGAAGCAGCAGATAGCAAACACAGGCTCCAGAGGCAGGGAACCCAAGTTCAAATCCCAACTTTGCGGCTCACCAGCGGTGTGGACTTAGGGAAGACACTTTATTTCACTGAACTTCTGTTCCTTCATTGTAAAATGTCCATGGTAATACTTACTTCATAGGTTTATAGGCAGTAGTAAATGCAATAATGTAATAATAAAGGGCCTGTCAAATAAGAACCCAAATAAATGTTAGTTTCTCTTCACCTAATTAATCCTTTGCCAAGATGAAACACTAACTCAGTTTATTAGACCATTAATTCAGACACTTGCTTTGCAGCAGGAATTACTCTGACAGCAGGCTGGTGTCACCAAGAGTAATTTCTACTGAAAAGGTTCCAGTCTTAATGTTTCTACCATGAAGTCTAGCATGCTGCAGAGGGGATCGGGGAGGCTTCCTTTCACCCCTAGAGAAAACTGGTATGATGATTCCACAGTGGAAGAATTTATACACCCGATTGTTTTATCCTCACATCTTAAAAAAGACATGTGGGTGGAATTAATGGGCTCCAGTGGAAGTGTGCTTATAGTAACTTTTCCTCCAAATTATTTCCATTTTCTGTTACATTCCATCAAAAGCTAATCATATCATACTAATACCATTACCAACCTCCTGAATACACTTCACACACTATTTTATGGAGATATTGTGCTCGGAGTATAAAAACAAAAATAGAAGTTGGCATTAACAAGAAGCACTCTTTATGCTTGGCATAAAGGCTTTTGTGAAGGTATTCGCCTTTGACAATAAATGGATAGAAGTCGTGTTTATACTTAAATAGTCATTGACCTAGCTATACTCCTGTATTAATTAATAGTAAGGATAAAACTGGTAAAATTTGACTGGCAGGCAATTTGACACCAAAAGCCTTAAAAATTCATTTATACTTAAATTCCACTTCTAGAAATTTATTTTAAAGAAAGAATTAAGGATTTCTACAATGATTTTTTTTTTTAGTTGTCTCCATTTTCCCTCCACCTCTCCCCCCACCCTAGCCATCCCCGCCTCCCACCCCTGATCCCACCCCCACTTGGTTTTGTCCACGTGTCCTTTATAGATGTTCCTGAAAACTCTTCCCTTCTTTTCCCCCCATTAACTACAATGATTTTTTTAAGAAGAATTTTTCTTGAAGAAAAAAACCCTAACCATTCAACGTTAGAAGGTTAGTAAAATTACGAAATGTCCACCCCGAAGAACACTGTGGAGCCACTGAAGATGAAGCTGTAGAGAAACACCATTGATATGAGAGGATGTGCATGGCATATTGTTAATATTCTAAAGGTCCCAAACTGTATGGACAGTGCTTTGCCGGTTTCGTAAAAATAAATATATTTATAAAATGTCTCAGTAACTACACAGCAAAATAAATATAAACAATGCTTTTTTCCTAAGGACTTTCATTCATTCTGTTTTGATTGTGTGTATTTTCCACAATAAGTATAAAATAAAGAAAAACTTGTTTTTCTTTACTAAAACTCAAAAGAAGAACTAGTAAAATACTTTTAAGCTAAACAGCAAATAGATCACTTCATCATTCATTATGTGAATCCTTAGCTCTGGCTTTTCAGATTTCTGATTTTAAAAACTGAAATTTAAGGGACTGAAGACAAACTCCCAGAGCAAGAAGATCTTAGGGTTGCTCTCTTAGGGGAGGTGACTGTCCTTTGTTAAAGCCCTGGGTGGTTGGCTCTTTTTTGCCTGCCTCATCTTACTGTTGACCATAAACTGGAAAACTGGCGCCAAGTGGGGGGTGGTTTCCTTAGTCAGAGATGCTCAAGCCTCTGCACTGAGGCTCATTGATGTTTGAAGCAGCTTTGCTGCCTGTTCCTAGTTCCTTGTCACTCCAAGGAAGTCTGCTTCAAAAGGAAAGAGACCGATTGGTGCCCACTCTGGGATGCAGCTCCTGCTATCTCCTCCAAGTGGACAAAAGCTGTGACTGCTATCAGAGCTATGCTTGCTGCACTGACCTGAAATCTCGCCTTTCTGTAATACTATTAACTATTATTTAATAGCTGGTGTGTATCAACACTTTGCTATATTCCATGCATTCTGTCAAGCACTTTGCATACATTACTTCATTTAAATTCCTAACAGCAGCCTTGGAAGATCAATACTATCTTTACCCCCATTTTATAGATGAGGGAACAATTTGCCCAAGATTACATAGCTAGTAAGAGGTAGAGTTGAACTAGAAATCCTTATCTATCTGGATTTTATTAGATATCTCTCAACATTTAAATTCAGCATATTTATAATTCACATTGGGAAGAAAGTTCAGTTGGTCATTTCTGGGTCTTCCTGAACAAGAGCAAAAGTGATTCTGAGAAAATACTAAGCCAACTTCAAAACTATAGTAGTGATTCTGCTAGCTACACAGCTGTGCCCTTGGCTGCTGGTGGCAAGGACAGCCAAGACATAACCAAGGGTCCTTGTGTGTTCAGCTATCACTGACTGGCTTAAACTTATCACTTAACCTCTCCAAACCTCAGGTCCTTATGCAGAAAATGAGCTCTATAATACTTGTACTAAACCTCATTTGTGAATACCAAAGGAGACAATGTATGTGTAAGCATTTTTAAAAGTACAAAGGGCAAGGAGTCTTGATTAACCCTGCATGCAAATTACTTTTGCCCTCAAAACCCAAAAGCGATGTTACTTTTATATAGCATTTTGCAAAAGAATGAGAGAGGGGCTTTAGCAATACAGAGAAACCTTAATGTGAAAAAAAGTCCCCTGTGGAATGTTCCCCCCCATGTTTAGCATTCAATTTATTAAGTCCTGAGGAAAAGTCATTTACTCAACGTTCCCCTCTCCCATCTAATGCTCTTTGATTTAATGATTCCTCTAGAAGTGCATGAACTTTTGAACAACAGGGATTTTTGCCACAGGACTTAAGACTCTCCTGTGACTTGATGGTAGGAAATCTCCTTCGTCATTTGGTTTCTGCTCCCTAGGAGCAAACTGGGGCTTTGGCAGTGAGTTCATACATCTTCTGTTTTAAATTAGGATGATACTTGGCTCAATAATTCAAAAAATATTATATCAGGGCTTAGGATTATGCATTCATAAAGGACTAATCTTTTTAAAAAACTAGTATCTAGGGGTATGAAAAAGAAAGGGATTTCTTGACCATTTTTAAATTGTAAAAGCAATACATGTCCATGTTAAACAATTCAAATGGCACACATACAGTGAAAGGTCAAAGTACCCACTCAATGCATATTTCCACTTCCGATTGGCAAACACTACTGATGATTTCTCACATGTGTTTTGAGAATTTTCTATGATTAAACAAGCAAGTTGATGTAAGCACATATCTGCTTACTTTTTAAAACAAACAATATCATTCACACTATAGTCATTACTTTGAAAAATGCCTGCCTTCTCCCAAAAGTATGCTTGTACAGCTTTTCACGTCCACTTGTATAGCTGTTACAGTCTTTAAATCACCTCTGCAGTATTCCATTGCATGGATATATCATAAATTATTTAAGCATTTTTCTCTAGAAATATATTTAGTTGTTTATAGATTGTTAGTACCACCAACAATGCTGCAACCAACTCTACCGCATTTCTTTGCTCAATGGTATGAGTACATCTGTAGGAAAATTCTTAGAAGTAAATTGATAAGTCAAAAGAGATGCACATTAAAAATGTTGATAGATATTGCAAAGTGCCATCTAAATGTGGTTGTACCAATTTACTCTTCCCCACAACTGGAATGTGATAGCCTGACCTTCACCAACAATGGGTATGAATGTATCGGAAACTGTCAGACTGAGGTACATAACATCATAACATCAATGATTCAGTGAGCACTGAATTTAAATAAGTATTTCTAGGTCTTAGAAATCAAGACACTGGAAATACTGCCTTTAGGTATACCTTGAGTTGCCGGGGTTCCCACTCTGCAGAGAAACAAGGTTGCAATGAACTGAATCGCACACTTACGAGCACTTACTGTGTGCCAGGCACTGTCTCGGTGCTTTCCTTACAGTAGGCCACGGTACCAATGCTATGAGGAAGGTACTGTCATCATTTTCATTTTACAGACAAGAAAACTAAGGCACAGAGAAGCTAAGTACAATTCCCAAGGTCACCCAGCTGATAAGTGATAGATTTGAACCTAGAAGTTTGAGCCCAGAGTCACGTACTTTTAATCACTCATGCATCTGTCTCTGTATTCCTATTGATGTGCTAACCACATTTGTTAAACATCTGTCCTATGCCAAGACAACACATGCACCATCTTATCCTTACAGCAACACAAAGCATTATCCCTATTTCTGAGAGATGTTAAAGTGATTGTCGAAGTGACAGAAAGAGGGTTTGTACCCAGGAATGTCTAATTCTGAGGCTTGTATTTATTCTACTATACCATTTCTTCAGAATGAGATGTATGAGATGTATGAGAAAGCTAAATGAGAGTCAGCCTGTGAATAAATAGAGCTTACTGGGGCCTGTATCACACCTACTTCTTCCTTTGTCAGAGTTCTGTACATTAGAATATTTGTGTACTTTTCATCATATGCTTGTGGTCATATCATGGCAATTTGCTCCCCTCATAAAGTGTGAGTTCTAACTCTCCAATGTGGACCAAAATGGAAGGCAGAATTGAGTCTCCCAATTCCAAATATCAACCAAGCCCATTTAAGAAAAGTGACATAGTTGGGTGAGGATGAGCAGGTCCACACTCAGGGACATATATCACTATAATACAGTAGCAACATATTTTTAATCTCAGTGAGCAACTCATTACCTGCCCATCAAAAACAAACAAACAAACAAAAAAACCCAACCCAGCTTTGGTGCTGGTTCCTGACTTTACAACTGTATTTCCTTACTGTATACAGAAAGAACCCAGGTTGTACGAGCAGCAAGAAATGGAGAGCTTCAGGGGAGAGGTTTCTGGGTGGGAAAGCCCAACAGTCACTGCTTTGCTCATACCCACCATGCCCAGCACAGCCCTGGATTCAAATCTGCTCCACTATTTACTCTTTGGGTGACCTTGGACAAGCTACTGAACCTCTATAGCCAAAGTTTTCCCATCTATAAAGTGAGTAATAATCAACAATACTTACTTCATTAGCCTGTCATGAAGATTAACTATCACTGCCCTGATGTTGAGAGTGAAGCACAGAATCATAGAAGTTCACCTGGACGGATCCCCTCCCTTTCATGTTGCAACGTCTTACTGATGTTTTGTTTTAATGCAATCAGGAAAACATAATCTCCTATATCTAAGTCTGGGACTGGGAAGAAAATTTCTACTCATCCTCTTATGACAGATTCATACTCTGGAGGTCAGAGTGTGCAAATCCTGTATTTCTGAGTCTGGCAGCCCTAATTATGAGTGGACATGAGATTTGTGTCAGAAACATGGCACTGTCACAAAACAAACATGTTATAAGAGCTTATCTTTTACTTATCACAGCTTGTTAGGCATAAGTCTGAGTATGCCTAGGCTTACAAGGCTTGGGAGGTTAATTTGGTTGTCTCTTAAAAGTTTACTTTTTTGTGCACCATGGATGCTATGTGATATTACTGCATGTAATATTACTATAAGTGTTTTCCTGCACTTTACAGTAAAAGAAGTCAGCGTGGAAGAATATGCACATTCTTCCATTATGTTCTTCAGTTTTAAGGGCAATTAAGTGATTTGACCTTGGGTGGTGGGCACACAATACTATATACAGGTCATATATCATAGGAATTTACACCTGAAACCTATAGGACCATATGAGTCAATGTCACCCTGATAAATTTAATAAAAAAATAAGAGCAATTAAATATTTACTTTGAACTCCTCACATTGCATTGCAAATCCATAAAATACTATTCATTTCTGTACTTAAAGCATATTTAGCATTAAGTCTTTGCCATTACTTCCCTTTCACTGAAAATTGGGTTTTCAGTTATACATCGCAACCTTATATTAGGTGAATCTTTATTTGAAAATAAATTTAGTCCTTTTTTCCTGTTTCTGTTAGATCAATTACCTCTGTCCCTTTCTTAGTTGGGCAGTGAGAGGCAGCTGTTTAAGGCTTTCTCTATGGGAACACAGATATCCGAATCTCACGACATCAGGGTCTGCTCTTATATCTACCTTTATGAACAAAGATTTTCAATGAGCAAAGTCAGTTGTGCTAGGCTCTGATGGCCAGAATCAGTTCTATGTGAAGCCAAGGCATCATTTTGAAAAATAAAGAAGAAGAAGAATAAAAATAATTCCTCGATCTTGCTGCTAGAAATTGTGTGGATCCAAAAATGGTATTTTTACAGTTGCACTTGAAAAAAAGAAACCGAAATTTTGTCAGAGTGGTTGCTGTCTATAAACATAACTTTTGTTTTCCATGCCTTAATGTTTGCTCTAGGGATTAAGACTGAACTAAAAATCAGGCTACTCTTGAGAGGTTGAATAAGCAGTGCCTAAGATGAGAGAAAAATTAAAGATTTGTATGTCATTCATTTGGAGAAATAAAGGAAATGGTTTACCCACAGACAATTCTTGGACTCTTGTTAGCTTCCCTTAACAAGAGCCCCTTTCTGTCCATTTCTGGTTTCCATACACCAGCCTCCTGACAACCAGTTCAAACTTTTAGGTCTTCTCTGAGTACTCTCTTCCCCTTACTCCCTTCCTTTAATCAATCTCAAAATCCTATTCACCCTTGCTTCATATTTTCTCATTCTTTACACACCTAGTTCAAGATTTCATTTCCTCTTGCCTGTAATAACCACATAGCCTTCTAACTGATTTCCCTGACTCCTGACTGCTCTCCATTCAGTGTAGCCTCTACACCATGGCCACATTCGCCTTCCTAAAAAGCCATTTGATCATGTCACTTCTCTGCTCCAAAACCTTCAAGAGAAGGTCATACCCACCTGGACCTAGAACTAGAGGTGGAGTGACAAGCTTAAGTGGCCTTGCCATATAGTGGGTAAAAGCCTGGGTTCCTAAGTTTGGGTTCAAATCCCAGCTCTACCACTTCTGACCTCGTATAACCATGGAGAAGCTATGTAACTTCCTAGTACTTCAGTTTCTTCATCTGTAAAATGAGGATTTAAGTAGTAAGTGAGGACTATGTGTGATAATGCATTTTTTAAAGACTTTATTTATTTTTAGAGTGAAGGAAAGGGGGGAGAAAGAGAAGGAGAGAAACAGCAGTTGGTTGCCTCTTGGGACATGTACCCTGAACAGGAATCATACCAGAGACCTTTCACTTTGTGGTATGACATCCAACCAACTGACCCACACCAGTCAGGTCAGGAGAGATAATGCATTTAAAAGTATTTAGCACAGTGCCTGGCCCACAGTAAATATTCAAGAAATATTCATTATTATTTTAAAGACTTAGAAATGATATTTACAGAGGTTGTTGGGTATAATAAAATAGAAGAAATTTTCACTTTCTCAAAGAATTTTCCAAAGGATATAATAAGGCTAATGAGAATTAATTTTAAACGTTTCAAACCCAACCGTGTAATTTTTTCAATTTCACTTCATTTTAGTACAAATGTGACTCCTATTCTCTACCAAATATCATCACTTTGTTGTCTCCCGCCCTGATTTGCTTCTTCCCATATTTCTTTTCCATCCACCCTAAGTGCCTATTTTCACCTCCCCATCAGTTCATGCTAATAATCTTCAAAACTTGGTTGAGCTCACCTTCTCCAGAATTTCCTTGACGAGCTTTTCCTGCCCACCCCAGCTGTGATCATTCTCTATACTGGAAAAGCCTGAGAATTGTATCACTTTGAAACTAAGTATAACAAAAAATAAGCCAATTCTCAAACCGTGCTGATAATGTTGGTGCCTTCATAAACAACTGTTAGTAATGGAAGAGCTGGAACAGAGGGACTTCTGGCCAAGATGGAGGTGTGGATAGATATACTTTACCTCTTCACACAACCAAAAGAAAAACAATAACAAAATAAACAAAAAATAAACAGAACTGTCAGAAAATCAAACTGTATGGAGGTCCGACAACCAAGGAGTTAAAAAAGAAACATTCATCCAGACTAGTAGGAGGGGCAGACATGGGCAGCCGGGTCAGGGAGGACTCACTGCAAGCCAGTGTTTGGAGGACAGGGAGGGTGAGGCTGCAGCTGACAGAGCAGGAGTTCCCACATTTGTGTAGGGATAAACCAGGAGGAACAACTGGGGAGCAAACAGACCTCGAAATGCAGGGTGCCAGTGAGGGGAAATAAAACCTCAAAACCTCTGGCTGTAAAAACCTGTGGGGGTTGAGGCAGCAGGAGAAACTCCCAGCCTCACAGGAGAGTGCTCTGGAGAGACCCTAGGGTCCTAGAATGTACACAAGCCCACCCACCTGGGGAATCAGCACCAGAAGGGCCCAATTTGCTGTGGGTAGCAGGGGAAGGGACTAAAAGCCCGCTGAGAGTTGAGCAAGCAGCACTGTTCCCTTTTGGACCCTTCCCCCACATACGGCACCACAACACAGTGATGTGGGTTGCCCCTGCCCTGGTGAATACTTAAGGCTCCACTCCTTACTATGTAACAGGCATGCTGAGACAAAAAAAATATGGCCCAAATGAAAGAACAGGTCAAAGCTCCAGAAAAAAAATACAACTAAGTGATGAAGAGATAGCCAACCTATCAGACGCAGAGTTCAAAACACTGGTAATCAGGATGCTCACAGAAATGGTTGAGGATGGTCACAAAATAGAGGAAAAAGTGAAGGCTATAGAAAATGAAATGAAGGAAAATGTACAGGGAACCAACAGTAAAGGGCAGGAAACTGGGACTCAAATCAATGGTTTGGACCAGAAGGAAGAAATAAACTTTCAACCAGAAAGGAATGAAGAAACAAGAATTCAAAAAAATGAGGAAAGTCTTAGCAACCTCCAGGAAAACTTTAAACATTCCAACGTCCTAATCATAGGGGTGTCAGAAGGAGAAGAAGAAAAGCAAGAAATTCAAATCTTATTTGAAAAAAATAAAGAAGCAGAACTTCCCCAATTTGGCAAAGGAAATAGACTTCCAGGATTTCCAGGAAGGTCCAACAGTCCCCAAGAAGTTGGACCCAAGGAAGCACACATCAAGGCACATCACAATTACATTACCCAATATTAAAGATAAGGAGAGAATCTTAAAAGCAGCAAGAGAAAAGGACACAGTTATCTACAAAGGAGTTCCCATAAGACTATCAGCTGATTTCTCAAAAGAAACCTTGCAGGTAAAAGGGGTTGGAAAGAAGTATTCAAAGTCATGAAAGGCAAGGACCTACAACCAAGATGACTCTATCCAGCAAAGCTCTCATTTAGAATGGAAGGCAGATAAAGTGTTTCCCAGATAGGGTAAAGTTAAAGGAGCTCATCATCACCAAGCCCTTATTATATGTCATGTTAAAGGGACTTATATAAGAAAAAGAAGATGATCAAAAATATGAACAGTAAAATGACAACAAACTCACAACTATCAACAACTGAACCTAAAAAAAAAACCCAAAAACAAACTAAGCAAACAGCTAGAACAGGAACAGAATCACAGAAATGGAGATCACATGGAGGGTTATCAGCGGGGAGGGGAAAGGAGGGGGTATAATGGAGAAAAAGGTACAGGTAATAAGCATAAATGGTCAGTACAAAATAGACAGGGGGAGGTTAAGAATTGTATAGGAAATGGAGAAGCCAAAGAACTTACTATGTACACAACCCATGGACATGAACTAAGGTGAGGGAAGGAATGCTGGTGGGAAGTGGAATTCAGAGCAGAGGGGAATAAAGGGGGGGAAATGGGAAAACTATAATAGCATAATCAATAGAATATATTTTAAAAAAGAAAGAGCTGGGACAGACTCTCCTCTGTCTTTAGACAAGACTTCCCCTCTCCTTCCCTGACTGGTGTGGCTCAGTATATTGAGGGCCAGCCTGCAAACCAAAGGGTCGCTTGTTCTATTCCTTGTCGGGGCATGTGCCTAGGTTGTGGTCCAGGTTCCCAGTAGGGGATGCTCAAGAGGCAACCACACATTGATATTTCTCACCCTCTCTTTCTCCCTCCCTTCTCCTCTCTAAAAATAAATAAATGAAATCTTTAAAATAAATTCCCTTCTCCCACCTACCCTTTTTCCCAAGATGGCTTGCCAAAGCAATGCTCAATAAAAGCTTTCTTGAAGGATCAATGTTTTCAGGTGTGGATTCATGCTCAGTCTACAAACTATATTTTTTATATCCTCTTTCTATTATGTGAGCCTTAAAGAAGGAAGTGCTTCATAAAACAATCTCAGCCTTATAATGGGGAAACAATTACATGGGGGAAGTGTTTCATAATCATTTTAGGTACTGTAGTTAATATAAATCTGTTTTATAAAATAAAGGCCTGATGTGTAATACATCTAAAAGCCAGTAGGAAATCGTAATTAGAGACAGATGGCAAACGTGGCATTCTTTCTTCTCACTATTTTCTACATATGATATTCCCTAGAAAATGGCACTGAATGTTTTCCTGTTACCACACAGTGTCTATGGAACTAGAACTGACCTCAAACAAAATAACCAACTTCAAAAGTAAGATAAAAAGGATTTGTATAGAGTTGAATGAAAGGAGTATTTCTACATAGCTCTATATTCATGTATATGCATTAATATAGTACCAAAGAAGTACCACTAAAACTTCAGCCATCCTATTCATTCAATTTGAAATCCTCATCATGATATTCACATTCAAAGACAAGATTCCAGTTTGTGGACTGAGCATGCATCAAATAGGTCACAGTCTTAGGTGTATTTAAATATTGTAAATGAATAGTTTCTTAAAAAATCCACTACACACAGAACAATAGATGAGTATAACATTAATAGCCTACACAGGTTTTTAATGGCTTCTAATATAATATGCCCTTTCAAGGAACCCTTCGTACATATTGAAATGCATTTTTACTGTACTACTCTGAGTAATTATAAATTAAATGTGGTTAATAAAATAAGATTTAAAAGTTATGAAATTTTTTTGCCTTGGCCAGTGTGGCTTGCTTGGTTGGAGCATTGTCTCATAAAAACCAAAAAAATAGTGGGTTCAATTCCAGAACAGGGCACATGCCTAGGTTATGGGTTCAGTCCACAGTTGGGGCACATACAGGAGGCACTGATTGATGTTTCTGTCTCATATCAATGTTTACTTCCTTCTCTCTCTCCCTCCATTCCCCTCTCTCTAAATCAATAAGCATGTCCTCAGGTGAGGATAAGAGAAAAAAAAAGTTGTGTAATTTTTTTAAATACATATAATCCTCTATAAGTATGCAGCTCTATAAATGATAAAATATTGGATGTCAAATACTAAAAAGTGAAAGTAGTTTTCGCACTGATTTTCAAGAATATACATTTTTATTGTTACAATTCAGTAAACTATTTTTCCAAAGTTTACAATCATCTCCAATTCAAAGCAATTAAATTCCATTGTTTGTTTTATAATCAACATCATGATGCAGAAATAATAGTGAATATAAAATAACCTCTTTATTACCTCATTTTACATACAGTGTGGAACTACAAGATGACATTAATACTGTCCTAATCTGTTCCACTTAACAAGTTTGCATTTAAGCTGCTTCCATTTTCAAATATCAATATCCACCAAGCATTTAGAAAACACAGTTGTGAAAACCTATTTTATTTAGTTTCTCAGAAAACTACTAGTTAAACCTACTTTTCCTTGTGAATTCTGAGTTGCTACATTATTTTTTTATCTTCACAATTAAAAATTATTGATCTCTCAAAAAGCAAGAACATAATACAAAGTGAAAGAATTGTTATAATGCGAAGACAAGAGAACAAATTTCTATTATACAAGTGAGCAATACTCAAGACAAGTTGTTTATCTTAAACATATAACACATGATAGTCGTAATTAGCTCACCACCACAGTTAGAAATATACATTTTTCAAAGTAAGCTTTTTAAATAAAGTGAGGTACTGCAAGCATCTTTGGAGCTTAAGGATTTGAAATAGCAATTAAATCTGAACCTTAAATCATTCATCTCTATAACTACAAGAGCAAGTCCCACTCAATGAGACAAGAGATGCTGAATGTATTATTAATTGCTAAGTAATTTCTTAATTTTCAAATGTAGGGCCCAACATTGGCAAATAAATAATTTGATTTATGAGCCCACACTCTCAGGCTGTTTTGCTAGAGTTCAATAAACACATGCACATCCTAAAAATACAGTGTAGATGTGATTTCTACAAGCCAAGAAGCATAGCCGGACTCGGCAACAGCAAGTCTACCCCATCTACTTATTATTCAAGCACTAGTATTTAGAATACCTAAAATGCCTGCTGAACGCTGCGGCTGAGCTCAACATCCTCCTGGGGTTACTCCGGAGCAGAACCACATCCCTTCCCCTCAGTGATCACTGAGTTTTAAGAAAGCAGGTAACATGGGGTAGAAAATTCTCTCATGCAGCAGCAAGATAACTCTTCTCTCCAAAATTTCAAAAACCAACACCCCCTCCCCATAGACACAGACACAATCATCTTTTTTTTTTCTTTAAGAAAGAAAGGAGGGTTTTTCAAATAGGTACCTAAAACACGCTACTTGCTTGGGAATGAAAAATGCATTTTCCTCTACTGGCTGCTGTGCAAGATATTTACAGATCTGATTAGAAAACCTGGATGTACATAAAAAGTAGTGCATTCAGTAAGATTCCTTTAGTGATATCTGCCTGCACAGACATATGTGTACATAAATAATACATATTTATGCAAACACGCCGACATTAACAAGGACACACACGCATGCACACCTAGACCAACAATTAAGCTTACACTGTTCTACAAGCCCCCTTTGACATTTTTTAGCATGCATGTTATTCAGAAGATAGATTTTTTTAAAAAATAATAAGCAGCTGCATATAATGCATGCCAAAGTGACATGTTTAGAGGAGCAAATACATTACCAGACGCATTTTGAAGTTTCTGGAACACCTGCAGGTAAAAGGAGACTGTGAATTGGATGCTGGCACGCGGTATTCCTCAGAATCACAGAGCTCGGTGTGACTGTGGGGGAATGTGAAGCGAGTGTGAGGCTGGAAACCTTTGAGTTGAGCTCACTCTAGGCATCAGAAAGCCTCAAAGAGGGGAAAGAAAAAGGCAGCCCACAGACAGCTAGATGAGAAACTTCTGGCACCTCTCCAGCTCAGGAATGAATTCTCTGTAATTTAGAGACGTATAGTGATGGAAATGAAGAGAAACTTGGATTTACGGGTGAATTTGCTCAGCCATGCAGAAATGGGCAGGTAACAGTCTTTCAGCTCATTTTATAACAGTCATTCAGGAACAAAACTGAATCAAAATTAACAGGCATTCTTCTTTGAAAAAAGAAAAGGCTACTCCAGCCAGCTTCCCAAGATGCCTTTACAAACTTCAAATGGATCATTCCATTAGCTATTTGTTGCACATTTTATTAATCCCTGTACAGAGGTATACTAGAAAATCTAACTCCTTTTATGTAGAAAACTGAATTTATTGCTTCTTTTTATAATGCACTTTAGTCATATAAATATATAGATTTAGTTACAGGGTTCGCATTTCTTGTGTAAAAGCACTACTGTTTTGTGTAGATAAAACACCAAAAGTCTTGTTTGCAGCTTTTCAAGGAAGTGGGAAAAATGTTTTAATACTCAGAAGCTGAGCTGAGTACAGATATTTAAATGTAGCAAAGAGAGTGTAAAGGAAGAGCCCTGAGCCATTAAGTGGCACATAAGAGATACGGTTATACACAAACATTGAGCAGGCAGGTGGCTCAAGTCTATAAATATATACATAATTAAGGACACGGAGAAAAGAGCTTTGGCAAATTAAGTTCTTACAGACAATAGCTGTGATTTTGTTTAGGCCTACAAACAGGCTAATAATTTCTTGGGAGCCCATGTGGACTTCACCTTGTCTGAAGAACTCGTGAGCTCACGAATAAAGAGCAAGGTTGGAAGCATCGCACACTGGCCATATATATTTAAATGTAATGAGGGGAAGGACTATATTACCATGAAGAATGTTGTCATATTGCATAGTGCCTGTGTAGCTTAACTACTCATCCAACCTTGCAAATGGCTATTTTCCTGGACTCAATAGCAAACGTGCTATTGATGGAAGTGTGCAGGTGGGAGGCAGATTTTGTTTGTTTTACTACACACACACACACACACACACACACACACACACACACACCGTTGGGAGGCTCAGGATTCAGGATAAAACGCCTGGGTTGAGCGTGGGAGTGATTCTTTTCAAGGCCACATTTATCTGTAATGAATTCCAAGTGGAATTAATAATGACCAATTAAGCTATTTATTATTTTAACTCTTGAAGTCAAGGGCAGAACAGTGTTTATGTTTATTGAGAGGGGGTCGAGGCAAGACTGCTGAAGATGGCCAGGCTCACCTTTAAGCATGCTCAATAGACACTATTGACTGAGCAGCCCCCAGGCCTCCTCACATTCTAGTGCTTGGTCTTTTTGTCTAGGAGATTTTTTTCTTATCTCTCCACTGCCATCTGCTTCCTCCATTCATTCAACAAATACCTAATGAATTACACACTCCACCTGATGCTGCAAGGAACACAAGGACATTTAAGATGGGACGCTTCCTCAAGGAGCTTACCGTTTTCAGAGAGCATCACAACGGGTTTCAGTAAGGGATGGGCAGATCAGAATTACTTACAAATACCCATGCCTACTGCCACCTCTTCTTCCCTTTGGGATTCACTTTTGGTGAGGTGAGGCAAGCAGAATTTGCACGTGATTTCAAAAATCTCCCCACGTGAGTGTAAGTCCTTTTCCCACCGCATGGAAGGAACTGCAGTTCAAGGGGAATGGTATAAGCCGTCTGGTAACTGAGTGGAGGGTGTCGCATCCACCACTGCATGTCAGCGCAAGCCACACAGCTACTCAAGCTGAGCTGAGAGTCTGAGTCTCTGCTGTTCCCTCCACCACGTGGAAGGCCCTTACCTAATCAGTGTGATCTAGAGCCTGGGTCTGTAATATTATGAACGGATTTGGTAGCCAAAGCAGAAGACAAAAGGTAGCCTTTTTGTTCATTCATATAACCTCTCTGGGCTCTGTTTCCTTATCTGTAGAATGAGAGAGCAGGGCAGGGCAGACTTTGAGTCTGTGATTTTTCTGCCAAAATGTATGAGCGCCCTCTCTGAGGAAGCCAACTCTATGCTACCTACACGAGCACAATTCTGAGGTCAGAACTTGGAATTCCCAAATTCTACTATTTAACTGCTTAACAATATCTGGTCAGCAAGTCAAATCTCATGAAATGAACCTTCAACCCGAGGAACTAAGGACCTAGCTAGCATCTCTTCCTCTACTTTTCCATGGGGGAGGAGGAGCTCTGAAGAATTCAGGGCGTAAGAACAAGCACATTATCTGCCAACACCCTCCATTCTTTGCTTCAGCAACTGCCTCAGCTCCAGTCCCAAAGGAACCTCTAGTGAGTGACAGATCCTGGAATGTTCAAGCAGAGTGGTCACACAGCCAGAAGCCAGGCTGCACCCAGGCTTCTCCCTCCATGGCCAATCCCCTTCAAATGAGTGTCAGGGCCGGAAGGGGAAGGTTTGGAGCTTATGAGAACAGCCCCTCCAGGCTCTAGTTCTAATTTCTGGCAGTGTCCCTGTCACTCCTCAGAGGTATAAGAGAAGATGCACACCATCCTCAGATGGCCAGTCTGTCTGCCCACCCCACCCCTCCTTGACTGTCAGCACACATTCACTATGCGTCCTGCACGCCCACCCAGGGTGACAATAGGAACAGCTCAGAGGGGAGGGCTCACACAGCCTGCCCGCTCTGCACTCAGCACCCCCATCACTCAGGCAGAAGCCAGCCTTGGCAGATATTTTAAAGACAAAGTTCATGCAACCAATCAAAATATAAACCTTTTCAAGTAACAACTCTATGAAAAAATTAATGTTTTCTATATCCTCCAGTTCTCAGTTAAGATAATCAGGAAAGTTGCCCTGACTGGTGTGGCCCAGTGGGTTGAGCGTCATCACACAAAGTGAAAGGTCGCCGGTTCAATTCCGGGTCAGGGCACTTGCCTGGGTTGCAGGCCAGGTCCCCAGTCTGGGTGTGTGTAAGAGGCAACCACACATTGATGTTTCTCTCCATCTCTTTCTCCCTCCCTTCCCCCTCTCTTAAAGTAAATAAATAAATAATAAAATCTTTAAGAAAATCAGGAAAGCTTGACCTTGAGGCACAAATATTCAAAGGTTCAGAGATAGTAGAAACAGGATTTAGTATATAGACAGGATTCTCTACTTAGTGGCCAAGTGTCTCTGGGTAAGCTATTTAAATTCCCTCATATTGTTTCCTCTTCTGTAAAAGCAAAAAAAAATACCTATCTTATTAAGTTATTTGGAGAGCTAAAAATCTATAAAGTACCTGGCACAAAATTAGTTACTCAAGGAATAGGAATTCATATTATAATAATCAAAAGTATCCAAATGTCTTCAATACCCCCATTAGCCTGTGAGGACAGAAACTATGCCTTAATCATTTTTATACCTCTCATACCCAGTATGCCATATGTCTCTAAATCCATTCCACAAGTTTTTATTGAGTACCTACCACTCCCACATTCCTACCTAGGTACCAGGGACACAGCAATGGACGAAAGAGAGGCAGCTGCAGCCCTCATGTGGCTCAGAGTCCGGCAAGAGACACAGAGGTTAAATAAGTTCCATGAGTAACTAAAATACATGTCTTAGTTATCTCTGGTTTCCATAGCAAAATACCATCCCCAGGGTGGCTGGAACAGCAGATACTTCTCACAGTTCTGGAGGCTGAGAAGTCTGAGATCAAGGTGCTGGCAGATTTGGTTCCTATGAGGTCCCTCTTCCTGGCTTGTCTACAGCTATCTTCTCACTATGTGCTCACATGGCAGAGAGAGGAAGATCTCGGGTCTCTTCCTCTTCTTACAAGGACCCTAATCCCATTATAGGGTCTCTATCCTTATGACCTCATCTAAACCTAATCATCTCCCAAAGGTCTCACCTCTCAATACCATCATATTGAGGGACAGGGCTTCAATATATGAATTTTGAAGGGACACAAACTCACTCCATAACAAAATACAAATGAATTAACTAATTAGTTAATGATACTGTGTTTTTAGTTTTTTGCTTACAATAGCCCAGACAATGTCAAGGGCACAAATGGAAGAAAATGTGTGACTGTTTCTGATAATTCAAACCCAAAGACTTGGGGCTACTGGGTTGGCACTCGTTAAGTGGCAGGTTACTCCCCAAGAGTTGGCCCCTGATGCTCATCAGGCGAACTAGCCCAGGCAGCCCTTTGGTCTGTCCTCACCGTCCCTTCCATCCCACCAGCCTGTCAACCCGTTTCCTCATCTATAAAACAAGTAAGATAATACTGACTTTGCAAAGTCATCAAATGAAATAATGTTTTGAAATTTTTATTACTCAATAATTATTAGAATCCCTACATTACTTTCATATTTGACAATATAATGTTGACAAAGTTTGCATTCCTTTTGTGTATTTAAGATTTTTTTTTAATGTTTTATTTTTCCCCTTAGATTACAAATTCTCAAATTTAGGGAACATAATCCTTTATAGCTGTTTGGTACCTTAGAAAGTAGTTTATTCACACAATTCTTCAATAAATATTTTTACTGAGTACCAAATAAGTAAACAAATAAGTAGATCAATTGTTTGTTGATTGTATTATAAGGAAAATTAGAGAAAAATAAGAGGGGAAAAAAGAGTGACGGGGAAAGGGAAATGTTATTAGAGCAGCCAGGGAGAACACACTGATATGGCCATATTTAGGCTAATCTGAGAATTAAGGGTACAAGCCATGTGAGTTTCGCAGAAGAGAATTTTCAAGCAAAGGACACAGCAAGTGCATAAGTTCTGAGAGTTAAGTGTATTTGGAAAGAGCAAGGAGGCCAGTATGGCAAAATTATTCATTTTATAAGAGAGGAAATTGAGGCCAAGAGAAATAACTTTGGCAGACCCAAGTGTATGAGTTAATTTTAGCTGCTATAACAAAATAAACAAATACTTCCATGTAAGAAAGTATATGTCATATTTATATAAATTACAATACCAGTGTTCCAGAGCAGCAAAGGACTCTCCTCCAAGCAGTGATTCAGAGACCCAGGATCCTTCCATACTGTGTCTCTGACATCCTCAACCCACAACGTCCAGGCTTACTCCAGGTGTCAATTTTCTGTGTATGACAGGAAGAGAATATGAAGGATTATATATAGGAAGTCTGTAATAGGCAAAGCATAAAGTGTCACACATCAATTCCATTTCCACTCAGCTATTGGGTAGTCATTGGCCACCATCTATCGCAAGGAGACTGGGAAATGTAGTCCATCAGGAAGATGAGGAAAAAGGATTTGGTGAGCAGCTAGCCAGTCTCTACCAGGTCAGGTCACCTTCTTCCTAGCCCTGTGCATTCTTCCTTTGCAATACACATATGTGTGTATGGAAATAATGTTTTCTATAAAGTAGTCTCTATATTAGTGATAGTTGGTGCTAACAATAATATGAGACAGGAGATAGAAGAATTCCTAGTTATCTGCTGCCAGCCAAAACACATTCTATCAGTCAAGTACTTTAATCTTACTAAAATGGGAATAATGAAGCAAAGGATCAAACAGAGATATGTTGTGATGAGGAAGGAAGATTCATAGACAGAAAATGGTATCGACACCCCACTTCATGGGCCTCCACTGGTTCACAAGATCTAGCTGCAAGCTGACAACCGGTTGCTCTCTCTAAATTTTCTTACTCCAGCATCTCAACAGATTATTGTGAAGACCATGTAGAGATTACACATACAAAAATAAAATTGAGGTATCACTATTGTTATAAAATGCAATTATAAATTAACAGAAAGAAAATATCTATGTTAGGGAGACAAAAAAGTTAGAGCCATATAATCAAACTGGATTATTCTATAGAAAGTCTTTTTCATATCAAAAAAAGACCAATGAAAACTTTCAGAAGCAATATAAATCTAAGAAAAACAAGATTAACAGAGAATATCTCTGTTATAAATAATCATCTTCTATGGTTTTAAATTTCATAGGATGGTGCTAAAATTATAAATTAAAGCCAAATGACGCCTTCCCTACAGAAATAATGACATCAACATCATGAATAAACATAAATCAAGGTTTGGGATGAATGAAAGTGGTCCAAGTACTCCTTCAAGAGATAATATTACTTAAAATATCAGGCTGGATTTTATTTAAATAGTAGTCGTTAATGACCAGAAAACACAGTGTAAATTAAATCTACTACTGATTTGAAATTGAGTAATGCATATAACAACTTAAAAATCCCCCAAAATAAATAAATGAAAGTTGTGAAAAGATTAAAATAATATATAGCAAAAATTAGGAAAGTGTCTACCAACTTGGAAAAAATAAGAGGTGAATTAATATCATTCCATTTTAATAAATATTTGCTGAGCATTCACTATGAGTACTTTATGCAGAGCACCTCTTAAAAATGATTCTATTAATCTTAGATATCTGAAAATAGTTACAATTCCTCCAAGTCTGGGCATAAGCTTTTTAAATGTACTTGCATCTGGTACCAAGATTTTTCCTTTTACAAGGACAGGTTGATGATGTGGTGAATTGCTGTGGCTTTGGGGACACACTTGGTGGAGTTAATTAAGTGTTAATGAGTAATATATCAGCATGAGGTACACAAAACACAAAGTTCTCCTTTCTCAGAACTCATTATACTTACTTCCTATTCCACTTATTTGCCAATTAATCATTGATCACGTGCTGCCTGTGACATTTCTTGTCTTGTCAATCTCTACCAATGCACTATTCTTATGCTGGTTTAATTTCACCTTGCCTCTCTAATACTGAGAAAGAAACCATACCTAACATGTTTTGACTTCTTTGAACTCACTTTTGTACACAATAGATACCAAATTATAGTATCTGTTGATATAATGAATGAATTCAGAATCTGGGAATCTTTTTAGTTTAAGCCAGATGAGACTAAAAGTAAATCCAAAGTAGAATATACTCTTCTCTCTATAATTGAGGAGCTGAGGCCTCTGTTGGAAGTGCTAGGGTTGATCTATATCAGTAATTACAGGAAAAGCTTTGAGTAGAAGAAAATACAGGCATGATATGGAGAGAATAGACTGGGAGAGAGAAGGAAAGACCAATGGATTTTAAAACACATCATAACCAAACTTCATAAATCCACCTACCAAAGAGTGAACTAATAGCTCTAAAACTTCACATCCAAATACCAACAACATGCAAAAGATTCAGAGTGCATGGTCAGTCAGAAAAGACTTTTAATGATATAATTCTCATTGTGCAAAGTCAGACTTCATGATGAATCAAACTTTTAAAATGCAAATATTTTTTATACAGAAAATGTTAACATATAATGAGGTATATTTGATTTTTAAATGAATTCATTGGAGTCATGTTATAATCAATTAATATTTTATTCAAGATATATTTTATTTTTAAAAGTATAAAAATATGAAGAAAAGACTCTAGTAGATAGAATAATGGCCCCTTAAAGATGTCCACATCCTTAAAGCTATAACTATATTACATTAAATGGCAAATGAGAATTAAAGTTACAGATGCAATTAAATTAGCTAACCAACTGACCTTTAGAGAGAGTGCCCTGAATTATCCAGGTGCGTCCTTAAAAGTGGAAGAACAAGGAAGAATTAATGTCAGAGTGATGTCCTGTGAGGAAGACTTACTAACCATTAGCAGCTTTGGATATGGAGGAGGAAGGCCACAAGCCAAGGAGTGCACGGGTCTCCAGAAGCTACAAAGAGTAAGGGAGCAGATGCTCCTCTGCAGCCTCAAAAAGAAACACAGCTCTGCGGATATCATTTTTCTTTTTTTCCTGCTGAAATCTTAATTTTAGCCAACGTGACCTGTGTCAGACTTCTGACCTCCAGAAACGTAATAAATTTGTGTCGCTTTAACACACTAAATTTATGGTAATTTTTATAGCAGCAATATAAAACTAATACAAAGACCAAATATATTAAAAACCTCCAGACTACTGTTTATTTGGCATTAATCTGAAATTCACTTTAAAAATGTAAGAAAACAAAAGGTAAGCTTTTAAAAATTAGTTTGCAGCATCAATAAAACAAGTAAACCAAAAACAAGAACATGGAAAGTAACAATAACAACAAAGCCCAAATAGGATAATACTTATTTCTAGAAAAAAAGTCCTAAAACTCAAAAGCATTTTGTGATCTTAAATTCATCCTCTCTGGACTGCTGTGTAGCATTTTTTTTTTTTAATAGTAAGGTGCATGGTGGAACACACCTTAAGAAAAATGTCACAAAATGTGTCTCAGAGATAATGATAATGCGCCTAAGCTCTCTCTCCCCCCAGTGTACTGCTTTGGGGTAGTCCTAAACTCTACTTTAGCTTTAATTTCAAAGGGCATAATATAATATTTGCTTCAAGTTTTCTGATGAGACGAGGTACTGTACTAGGAATAGCAAGCAGGTGGACTCTGACAAGGTCAAAATAAACTGCTCCCAGGGTAGTAGCAAAACTCCAGCTGTTCATCACTTCATCGCAGGCAGTGTAGGGAGGCAGCAGGGCAGGAGGGTACTGAACTCATTCTTATCACTGATTTGTTGATGTTGAGTTGCATTCAGTCTTTTAATTTCAAGAAAGTCCAAATTTCAAATTCCACATAGTCTATGTTTAAATACAAGTGAGTATATGAAAATAAGCAAGTACGTATGTAAAGGGAGGGAAGAAGGCAGGGAAGCAATGATCAGTCACTCCTTTCCCAAAGGCAGCATCCATAATCAGTTACAAGAGAGTTCAGATGGGCCAGGCCCTAAGCTGACAGGTTAACTGTAAAAATCATCCCACTTTTGTGTTGTTTTAATTGTAGAGAAGAGACTGGTGATCAGCAGACCCAGTTTCCAGTGTTGACTTGCCCAGTAAGTGATCTTGGTGAATCTAGGGTTTGGTTTTTTTTTTTTTACTTTGAAAAGTAAGGGCATTAAACTAAATAAACATGTGCCAATATTTGGGATCTATACAAGTAGAAGTAATAAATGAACTGCTAAAAAGTACTAAATAATATTGATTCTCGAAGTAAAAACGTTATTTCCTTTTCAATGTTCTTTTTAATTTTTCTAAGAAGGTCAACGAGAAAGTCTCAACCTGGTGCTGATAGAGTTTTGACACCCTCCCTAATACTAGTAAATCTCTTTTTTTTTAACAAAAAGAGGGTGGACCTTGGATTCAGATATTTCCAAAAGCAAAGTCTTTAAGTAGAACTAAAATATTGTTTTCTTCAAAATCTTTAATTTAATCTGTATTTAATTTCATGGTTTCTCCTACTCTGCTCTCTTCCCTCTGCCATCACCACACTGTTGCCTACAGTTATTTTTTATGACATACAAAACTGAGTTCATTGGTGGTATAAAATAATTAAATAAAAACAGAAAGTTGATTTAAAGATAAATATTAACTAAAATAAATAATATACAGGTGCTAATTACACAGATATAAAAAATCTTGAAAAGGAGATACTCAACTGATTTGAAGTTTAAGAAACAGTGAAATAAATTATTTCTAGAATCCTTTTACATTTTAACATTCTATAAGCCAATAATTAAAAACGTTGTCTCCAATATCAAGGCAACTTTTTGAAACAATATCTCATTTAGTTGCTAAGGTAACTCTCAGAATTGTTCTATTATGGAATTAATATGTACATGCCTTATTTCCCCACAATAAACAAAGCCAAGAAAAGCAACACGTGTCTCATTAATGCATATTGAATGGACTCTTGCTTCTCTTATATAAGGATGTTTCTGGACCTAAAAAGAATCCTAGATTAAAAGCCATACCTAAGTCAGCATAACTATATTGTTTTCCTGCTTATACTTTATATACCCTTGGAAATGTTAAAAAGATAAGCCTCTTTGGTCATTGTCTCAGAGATCTCAAGTTCCTCCAAAACCATGTACTCCCCTACTATTTGAAAGCTCAAGCCTGTAACTCAAAGTGGTATTTCATTACTGGCATGCACTATCTTATCCTTGCCCAACAGGGAAGGTGTAAAAGGTGAACATCCCACTTATAATCTTCCAGGCCACTTCTTGTGGTACAAAATCAGGAGGAAGATAAAAGGAGTAAGACTGCCAAAAGCCAGGCCAGACAAGAAAAGTCATGAAAGTATAAGAACTACTGGCCTTTGTGGGCCTTGCAGAATGACGGCTCGTTGCACGTGTTAGCGTAGGAGGAGGAAAAGAGTTGAGGCACAGTAAATGATGAGGTTCAAAATGAAGGCATTACTGTCTGAACAGAAATTAAGTAGTTCATGAGCCAGGCTGCCTTGATCAGCTACTTGTTGGTTGTGTGACACCGAACACATTGCTTCACCTCTTTTGCTTCAGTTTCTTCAGCTGCAAAATGGGGCTAGTAATAGTGCCTGTCTCATGGGTTTCTCTGGGGATTTGTTAACATTAATACATGTAAGTGCCTACAGTGTAGTCCCTTCAGCATAGTATGTGTCCTGTGTTGTCTATCACTGTAGCACTACTACATTGCATGGTTCCTATCTATTTGCAGGTCTTTCCCGGCCCACTGTGCCCTTAAAAGACAGGAACTGTGCTTTATTCCTCTTATGTCCAGAACGTTGAACAATCCATAGCACGTAGTTGAACCTTAGTAAATTCTTCTTGAAGAAGTTTATTAACAGACCAATGCTACTACAATGATACCATCCATATATAGCCCAATTCCTTTAAAGAGGATACACTAATGCATGTAGCCATTAAAACTGGAAAAGAAAAAAGGCTTAACTCATCCCAATAAAGTCTGAGTGCTATTTTTATAGCACGGAAACCTAAATTAAAAGTACACAGTGTGCATCAAGAAAAAAATGACAAGGAAGAAAGAGTGAGGAGTTGCATGGAGCATTATCACTTTATGCCAAGAATCTTAAAGCCCAATCTGGTCTTTCAAATACACACTGTAGAAGATAAATATTTTTTTTCACCAGCCCTTTATTTTTCTGTCCATTATTAATTAACCTAGTGCGAGGGACTTAGTCAAGCTGGCTAGGACAGCACAGAATGTGGATAAGGCCTTGATGAGGAGCATTGTTTTCCAACAGCTGGCTGAGAGGCTCTCTGTCAATGTGTTTAATAGTTTCTTCAAACCTTATAATGCCACCACCTGGGACTCTGTAGCTTGTTTCCGAAAACATGAAACTTAGACTCACTCTCAAATTAAAGTATTCTGAAAGGGCATGCTAGATTTTTTTTAAAAGATAATACTTAACTTTATAATTCTAAAAAGAAGATAACAGTGCTAAGGAGGAGATGATGCAATAAACACAATATTTTTAAAGTATATTTTGTAAACCAAAGTTAGTTTATCGCCTTTATAACATATTCTCTCTTCTTTTGAGGGGCTGGGGATTATTTTAAACAATACTTTGAATGCCCATGGGTGGCTAACTTTGCTGGTGTACTTTGTTCAAGCTGAACTCAGAAAAACAACAAAAACTCTCATTCACCTCCTGGGAGCTAATTAGTGGAGAAATTGCATGCTAAAAAAGCCATCTACGACCGCCACGTGTACCTCCTTTAAAAATGTAATTTACCTCTCATGTTTGAATATACGAGACAGTTCTAAAAATGAGCCAAATTGAGATTGTTGGAAACTTGTATAGTTTAATATTTTCTGAACTTGGCCAGCACATTTCATTTGCAGAAATTTCAGCCACTTGTTAATGTGATGGCAATGGAAATGGCTGTTTTCTTTTTGCTTGTTACTATTATGATCTAGAGAACAAAGATGCAAAGACTCCAAATCATCAAACAGGTCCACTGGGATTTGGAACATGTAATGTCTCTACATTGTTTCTGCCTTATCAATTAATCAGTCTGTATACTAAACAATACTAAGAAACAGAGAAGTGATGAAGTTCATGGGCTTTGACATAGATTCAATTGAAGCCTTGTTGATAGTTATTTTTTAAATCATGTTTAACTTTTCTTCTTCTTTTTTCTAATTGCATTTTGTTTTTTTCTTTTAATATATTTTATTGATTATGCTATTACAGTTGTCCCGTTTCCCCCACTTTATTCCCCTCCACCCTGTATGCCCCTTCCCACTTGCATTCCCCTCCTTTAGTTCATGTCCATAGGTGGTACACATAAGATCTTTGGCTTCTACATTTCCTGTACTATTCTTACCCTCCCCCTATCTATTTTCTACCTACCATTTATGCTATTTATTTTCTATACCTTTTCCCCCTCTTTCCCCCTCCTACTCCCCCACTGATAACCCTCCATGTGATCTCCATTTCTGTGATTCTGTTCCTGTTCTACTCGTTTGCTTAGTTTGTTTTTGTTTTTTAAGGTTCAGTTGTAAATAGCTGCGATTTTGTTGTTCTTCTACTGTTCATATTTTTGATCTTCTTTTTCTTAGATAAATCCCTTTAACATGTCATATAATAAGAGCTTGGTCATGATGAACTCCTTTAACTTTACCTTACCTGGGAAGCACTTTACCTGCCCTCCCATTCTAAATGAGAACTTTGCTGGACAGAGTCATCTTGGTTGTAGGTCCTTGCCTTTCATGACTTTGAATACTTCTTTCCAGCCCCTTCTTGCCTATTAGGTTTCTTTTGAGAAATCAGTTGATAGTCTTATGGGAACTCCTTTGTAGATAACTGTGTCCTTTTCTCTTGCTGCTTTTAAGATTCTCTCCTTTTCTTTAATATTGGGTAAGGTAATTATGATGTGCCTTGGTGTATGCTTCCTTGGGTCCAACCTCTTTGGGACTCTCTGAGCTTCCTGGACTTCCTGAAAGTCTATTTCCTTTGCCAGGTTGGGGAAGTTCTCCTTCATTAATTTTTCAAATAAGTTTTCAACTTCTTGGTCTTCCTCTTCTCCTTCTGGCACCCCTACGATTCGGATGTTGGAATGTTTAAAGTTGTCCTGGAGGTTCCTAAGCCTCTCCTCATTTTTTTGAATTCTTGTTTCTTCATTCTTTTCTGGTTGAATATTTCTTTGTTTCTTCTGCTCCAAACTGTTGATTTGAGTCCTGGTTTCCTTCCCGTCACTGTTGGTTCCTTGTAGATTTTTCTTTATTTTACAAAATGCAACCTTCATTGCTGCCTGGGTCTTTTTTATGCTATTGAAGTACCCACTGAGTTCTTGGAGCACTCTGATAACCAGTGTTTTGAACTGTGCATCTGATAGGTTGGCTATTTCTTTGTTGCTTTGTTGTATTTATTCTGGAGCTTTTTTCTGTTCTTTCATTTGGGCCATTTTTTGGTCTCAGTGCACCTGTTACATAGAAGGAGACTCAGATGTGACACCTGTCTGCTGGCTCTGAGGGGGTAAGGGCTCAGAAAAGGAATAATGGCTTCTGCCAGCACTTTTGTCTGGGAGAAAGCTATTGCCCTGATGTCAGAGATTTCATTTCTTCCCTATATGTCCCTGGTACCTTTTGAGCTGCTCCTCCAGCACTGGAACTCACAGGGAAGGTATCAGGTAAGTCTGTGCATAGGCCCTTTAAGAGGAACAGCCTGGGACTCCAAAAGCATTCTGTCTCACTCATCCACAACCCCTGATCATTTTTACAGACAGAAGTTAAAGGGACTTCTCTTTCTGGCACTGAAACCCTGGGCTAGGGGGCCTGGTATAGGGATGGAGGCTCTTGTTCCAAGATACCCCTGTCCATTTTTATTCAACCCATGTGGGTGTGGGACAAACCCATTCCACGGTTCCACCCCTCCTATCAGTCTTCATGTGTCTTCTTCCTTATATCTTAGTTGTAGAACTCCTGTTCAACTAAATTTCTGGTGGTTCTGAATGATGGTTGTTCTAAAGTTTAGTTGTAATTTTGATATGGTTGTAGGAGGAGGCAAGGACCACATTTACTTACTCCACCACCTTGGCTGGAATCCTTGTTGATAGTCTTAATAGTTAACTTGATTTTATCCTTAAAATGTGGTAGTATTGAGGTAGCAATCTTAATAATTAGCAAGTAATCTTGAGTATATTAATATAAAGAATATGTAACTATTATACATATTACATAATTTGGTAATAAGATTAACAGTCGAGTTGGTTGGTTCCCCTAGAAATTCTTAACTGGCTCATGTCTGAAGTACAAAGTTTCAGATGTGCAAATTTTCAGACATATAAATAGTCCTTATGAGAAAAACACTTGATGACTGTGATTAACTCAGTTCAGAGCACCCAAGTGTCAATGAATAAAAGAGCATTACAATATTACTGTGTACGGTGCCAGGTGGGTACTTAAAATATTGGGAGGACTACTTTGTAAAGTATATGATTGTCTAACCACTATGCTGTACATATGAAATTAATATAAAATAAATTGAATATAAATTGTAATTCAAAAATAAAGTATAGAGCATGATGACTGGAAAATAAATAAATTAGTTAATAAAATTAATTATTTAATAAGCATTTGATTATTCCCAAAGTTCAGTGAATGGTTGTATTAGTTTGCACATATGAAAAAATCTCAAAAAATTTTTCCCAATAAAATCTAGATATTTCTAAAGAGCATTCCTATAAAACAAATATGTTGGCATAAGTAATAATAAGTATAACTGGAAGAAAAAGGCCTTTTTATTTTTATAATTAACTTCATAACCAAGATTTTCACTAGGATATTTGACTCCCTTTGTTTTGCTACTAATATCTATTGCTTCCAACATAGAACTCCTTCTCCTAGCAGGGGATGTTGAAATCTCACAGTCTCATATATTTATTTGCTAGGAAGATAGCTGGAAATAATTAAAATCCTCAAAACCATTTTGCTGGGTACTCAGAGTTCTGTCACTCAAACTCTTAATTATAAACTGATATCTAATAAAGCAGAATGTCAGAGAGCAGCCACTCGCCTGGCAGTGTTACTGTGGGCCTTGCCATATCAAAGCCTGCCTTGTTGATCATTTTTAATTAAATAAAAGGCGAGCCCTCCCAGAGCAAGAATTACAATGTAAGTCAGCTTCTCAGAGGAGCAGCTGTGTAAACGGGTTCTAAAATTAGGCCAGTCATTTCCAAGCTGTGTTTTACAGCTTCGATGTGTCTTCTGCAGCCATGTCGGAATAATGAAATGAAATTTCTCAAGAACATCCCAGTCATTTTGGGTTCAGTCCATTTTAATGGTGTCAGAGCTAACTCAGACCTCCCAGTTTTAAGCAGTCTGGGTGTAGGGATGTGTGATCAAAAGTGCCATTCGAGAAGAGTGTTTGCTTTAATTTAGATGGTGTTGACGGAGTGATGGTACCATAATAAAACCACCCTGCCTCTTGCCCAGGGGATGTGTAATCTAAACAAGACAAACAAGAATGTAATGAACAACTTGGGCTGACAAGCAGTAGCTAGTTTCAGATTTCAGACTTCCCGTCCTTTATTAGGACAGTAAGGAGGAACTTTTTCAGTTCCTATTTCTAATATTTATTTTTGCAGGACAGTCAGTGGGGGTAATCATAGGAAAATACTCATGCAAGAGATGTTTGCCATTAGCCGCCCCCCCACCAGAAGAAGAAGGAGAAGAGAAGGAAGAGGACAAGAGGGAGAAGAAGGGGGATGGGAGGGGAGGAGGAGGAAACAAAACTTGAACTGGATTTTAACCCCTTCCTAACTCAAACTCCCGCACTGGCTGTCTTAGCAGATCAAAGGGGCAATAATGGAGAAGAGGACAGGCATGGGAGGACTGGAGCAAAAGAGAAGAGGAAGGGAATGAGAATGAAGTTGGCAGTGTACAGGAGAACACTAACAAGAATTTATTTTATATCTCTGAGCGCACTCAAATCCATACATAACCACAAATAAATGATTTCACAGTGAGCACTTGCCTTTCTTACCATTTGTTAGTGATAATCTAATGTTGCTAATGCATAGAGCACCATGAGAATCCTCCAAATGAAGGACACCAGATCTTGCAGAATCACCAATGTTTTCTTTACAGAAATAGGTATTCTAAAGCTAGGAAGATTACAAGCCATCTCTGACCTGGGAGAGGGGTCAGAAATCAACAGGGAGAGAGAGGGAGATTATGTCAAAATAATACACTGGCCAGTGCTGAACCCATACAATAATCTTAGAACCAGTAGCTCAACCTATTCCCCACCACCTGTCTGGGCAGGAACTGTCCTTGTAGGTTACAGAGGATTGCGTGGTGCCTTAATGGGATCAGGGAACTCTTAAGTGCTCATTCTGACAGGTCTGTGGTGATCCTTTCATGTATTTAAAAAGTGCTATTTTATCTTATCAAGTGATGAGCACCACAAACATTCTAGGCACTCAACTTATTCTCTCAGTGACCTAAAAATGGTGATCAGAGGTATACCTGCTATGAAGGTAATGAAGCTTAAGCTTCAAGGTCCCTGATTTGCACCACCTCTGTGAAATCTGGAAGTTACAGAACATTCCAGAGGGGAAGGGAAGCCAAATTCCGGGTAAATTTTCCAAATAGGTCTCAGAAGAAAGGGACCTGAATCCCCACATTTCTGCTAATTTGTTATGATTTCTTTCTCATTCAAAAAAATTTCATTTTGATATCTAAGGTATTCATAGCTTTGTGCTCTTTTGTTGAAAGGGGGCACTCAAAACTGCATAACATTCAGGCCCCAGAAAACATGGATCTGCCTCTCATGACCATTTGAGAACTTTCAATATGTTCTATCAGCCTGCCTGTCATTTGGGAAGTAGTATAGCTGGGGTGTTGTCCAGGGGTAGCTATTATTAGCACTCCCTTTCACTCTCAAAAGTGTATCGGTTTAAATGACAAATAATGTAGCCACTCTAAGTACAGCATAATAGGTAAGAACAGAAACTCTGGATCAAAGTGTTGGGCTTAAAATCAATCACTGTCATTTATTAGCTACATGGAAATAACCTGTAAAAGTTATTAACTTCTTTGTGCCTTAGTCTCCTCATATGTAATATGGGGATAGTGATACACATGAGTACCTCATAGATGGTGAGGATTAAATGAATCCATGAATATAAAGACTTAGAGCAGTGCCCGGCACAGAGGAAACACGATGGGTTAGATTTTGTTGTTGTTGTCATCACCATTCTTGTTAACTCCTAACTTGTTCTTTTAAAAATAAACCAATTAAGTATGTATTTACGAGAAAATACTGTGGCCATAAATAGCTAATAATAATCATGGAGTTAAAGATATCTTTATTGACTTTTGATCACTTTTTCTCAGTCTGATTGAGATATAATTGACATATAACATTGTATTAAAGGTATACAACATAATGATTCAATATACATCTATATTGTGAAGTGATTACTATAATACATTTAGTTAACATCCATCACTTCACATAGTTAAAAAATTTTTTTCTTGTGATGAGAACTCTTAAGATCTACTCTCTTAGCAACTTTTAAATATACATTATTGTGAGCTATAGTCACCATGCTGTATATTACATCTTCAGAACTTATTTATCTTTATACTTGGAAGTTTGTGTCTTTTGACCACCTTCCTTCAAGTCGTCCTCCCTCACCCTCGACTCTGCCTTTTTGACGACCACCAATCTGTTTTGTTTCTATGAGTTCTGTGAGTTCTATTCTTTTTAGATTCCACATATACATGAGATCATGAAGAATTTGTCCTTTTCTAACTTATTTCCCTTAGCATAATGCCCTCAGTGTTCATCCATGCTGTTGTAAGTGGTAGGGCTTCCTTCTAACTTATGGCTGAATATTATATACATGGATATATCTGTTCTTGGACACTTAGGTTGTTTCCATGTCTTAGCTATTGTAAATAAATAATGCTGCAACGAACATGGGGGTATAGATATCTCTTTCACATAGTGATATCATTTCATTTGGATATATACCCAGAAGTGGAATTGCTAGATTAGATGATAGTTCTATCCTTAGATTTTTTTGAGAAACATCCACACTGTTTTCCACAGTGGCTATAACCCATTTCCATTTCCAACAACAGTGCACAAGGCTCCCCTTTTCATCACATTCTCAGCAACACTCATTATCTCTTGTCTTTTTGACAACAGCCATTCTAATAGGTGTATAATATCTCATTGTGGTTTTGATTTACATTTCCCTGATAATTAGTGATGTTGAGCATTTTTTCATGCACCTGTTGGCCATCTGGATGTCTTCTTTGAAAAAATGTCTGTTCTGGTTTTCTGACCATTTTTTAATCAGATTGTTTAATTTTTGCTATTGAGTTGAGTAAGTTCTTTATATATTTTGGATATTAACTCCTTATCAGTATATGATTTGCAAATATTTCATTTTACTCTGTACGTTGCCTTTTCATTTTGTCAATGGTTTTCTTTGCTGTGGAGCAGGTTTTTAGTTTAAGGTAGTTCCACTTGCCTATTTTTTTTCCTTTATTGTCTTTGCTTTTGGTGTCAAATCAAAAAAGAATCAAGTTGTTCTTGAATTAAATTCCCTCAATTCATACATCATTCCTTTTCTGTGGAACTTATTTTTAATCATTTAGAACAGCAAATATGCCTATAGAATATTTTATACAAAATCACTCTGGGAATTACCTAACCCCATGTAATTAATAGATCCAAGAGGATAACCTAAAATCAGTGATTCATTTAGAGGTAGAATTGAACTCAAGATGATAAGAACTTTCCCAAATCCAACAGTGTCCAAATATAATACAGATAGGACTGGCTTGTTAGGAAGTGGGCTCCCAAACACTGAAAACACTCAAAAAGTGATTGGCTGATCAACCACCTGGAGATGTGATGCCTGGATTCTGCATTAGATAGATGATCTGACTTGATGACATCTAAGGTCATGTTCAACACTAAGAATCTATGTTTCCATCACTCTTAGGGAGGACACCTTATATCAGACAATCTCCTTCCCCTTCCTACATATTCCCCTCTCCGGACTACTGCATTTAGTATGATGGGTTTCATACTCTCTATCCTAACGAATTCTTGGCCTACTAATTCACCCTTGTTCTGGTAGAAGAAAAACTTCACAAGTAGAGATTAAAAATTCACAATAAATGCATTTTTAAAATGCCAGGATTCTCCAAACTTACAAATAACATAGAAAAGTGGAAATGTTTAAGGGGTTCAAGAACTTTGTAATGAGGAAAAGTTTTAAATATTTAATGTGCCTGGCAAGGTCTTTTGGGGAGAGATTAATATTCAAAAGCAGTTTGTTTGTATTAAAGTATTTAAATGCTATGCTTTTAATATAAAATACATATTCTCGGTTCTTCCCTGATGCAAAACCACATTGGGAATTATGTGATCATGTGTAATTTGTTAAATGCAAATCACATTTTAAATATTCATATACCATATTTGCATTCCTTTTTTTAATCAGTATTTTTAAAAGAGGAGGGGGAGCAGAGGAGGGACAAAATCTAAAATATACTCTACTAAGGAAACCAAGGAGAAAAACATAATATGCATGATAGATAGACATGTTCCTACAACTACAGACAAGACAACCAGAGAAATCTTTAGATTTGAAATGTGAGATTCACACCAAGGGGTGGATCAGAATCTTGAAGCCAAGTAGGATTTGGGGGCAGTTGGCCCCACTTCTCCCTTTCATACATGAGGAAAGAAGGGGTGAAAGAAGAGAAGTGGCCTGCACTTTTATAGACCAAGTGTAACCAGATGCTGGTTAGAGTCTATGACAGATGACCGAACTGTTGGATGCTCTCTGCCCTACATCTCTTCACTCTTCACTCACCCTGCTCTTTCTGAGAACTCATTAAATAAACTTAGTAGAATCCAACAGCTGAAAACTAAAATCAATAAGCACACTGATTGCTAATAGATAAATGGTAATGCCCAATGCTTACCAGGGTGCTCTGAATTACATTCTTACATAGCTGGCAGCAATTTGAATTGATATAACCTCTAGGAAAGCAATTTGCCAAGCCTCATCAGAAGTCTTAAGTGTGTTAAGGTCTTTCCTTCCAGCAATTCCAAATATAAGTATCCAAGTGCAAAGACATAATGCTAAAACTGAAAAAAAAAAAAGAAAACGTCTAACACACCAAGGTTTATTACAGATTTATATATTATAGCCAAAAGTTGAGAATGGCTTAAATGTACAACAATGGAGAAATGGCTAGGAAAATTATAATTTATTCCTCTCATTAGGATATCATGTTATAATTAAAAATTACAGGTACGTAAACATTCTATGGAATGTATAACACTTAATAAAGTACAAAACAATGTTTTTAAGGATGACTGATCTCACAATCTAAGATCAGAACTATGTAACATCTACCACGTAGATAATTGGACACAGATAATTAGAACAATGAACAGCACTCCGGACTCTGATGTCAACACCTAGTTTCTTCTCCTCTCTAAGAAACAGGTGGGAAGGCTTGGGCCAGGAGTTCTAAAACTTTACTGTGGAAAACTTGCTCAGAGCTTGTAGAAAATTCAGATCCTGATTGTTAGGTCTGATTCAGGAATGGACATTCTGAAAGACATTCTTGTTCCTCGTGGGTCAAGGAAAATGTTTTCCTCAGCTTCCTTCTGGACTTTTGTTCTGCAAGCCTGCATGGGCTCTCACGCCCTTACTCCAGGGACCAGTCTGTGATCGGGGGAAGCCCTGCATTTGGCCTTTCCCTCATCTCCACCCGTGCTCTGCGGGCGTCTCAGCTCAAAGTAAGGAGGTAGAGTTACAGGTAGGTTTGCTCAAATTTTCCAATGTGTTTTACTAGTTTGATAAATTTTAAAATGCATTTTCAAACAGAATTTAGAAAATAGATGCTTTTATAAAACCATGGCCCTGAAACTATATTTAAGTTAACCTTTCGGAGGAATGCTAGAAGAGAGAAACAAAAGAATGCTCTAAGCTGGTTTTTGTTGGGAGGGGTGGTTGAAGATCTAACATTAAGATCTTTGTTTATTAACAGAAAAGATCATATCTTTGCCTTCTGCATTTTACATATTTCAAGTATAATACTGTGCACTGGAAAAACTACTTTTTGCGGGGAAGAGTGAGTGATCCTAACATCTTCTAGCATCATGATGGACCACAACTAAGTCCTCTGAAGAAATATAACAAAATTATAGATTAACTTATACATACTTTATAAAGCATCTTGAGGCTTAGGAGATATTCTCAAGAACTAAGAAAGAAAAAAAATGATGAGCTGAATCTTGCATGGTGCCAGTCAGCAAACACTGATGAAGAACCAAATCAGAGGGTTTTCCTGGAGCTGATGCTTATATCTGGAATCTTGTCCTTGGCAAGGTGAAGGAGCTGAACCTGATACTGCCACTTTATGCAAGGACTCTTAAAAGGGGTAAAGCATTCCAAGGTTGGCAACACTTCACAGATCTCAGCAGATGAAAATCCAAATCTTCTTTGCAGAAAAACAACTAAAATTTAGGCCCTCAGAATTTCTACAGCATCATTCCAGTCATATATGAGCTCACAGTTAAAACTCACCAAACACAGAAGGAAACAAGCCTGCATATATGAGTCAACAGATTGACAATAGATCTCCAAGGACTTCCACAGCTGGCATTATCAGGTGCCAAATATAAAATAAATGTGAGTATAGAAATGCAATGATCAAAAATATAAAACTGACATGGTGGACAGATCAAGATTATACAATATATGTTTAATTGGTGTCCCAAAGAAAGAGAAAATATAGAATATAGAAACAATTTTTAAGGAAATGATGGTGAGGAAGTTTCCATAACTGATCAAAAATGTTTTATACATTATCTATTCCTGCACAACAAAAATGAGCTGAGAAGGAAGGTCTAAGTTGCAATAAGGAAATAAATGAAGAAAGTGGAAACATAAATGTAAATCCAAGCAAATATGATAATAACAAAAACACATAAAGTCCAATTTTCACAGCTAAAAATAACAGAATAATTTAATGAGCCATGTTAGCATACGAATCAGTCAGGAGAAGAGTGACCAGATTGTTGAGTATCCTCAGGTACTTCCTGTGTGCTTGCGAGCCTCCATTATTTTTGGAGGGGGCCTGACATACTAATGAACTTGAGACTTTGCTGGATTATTAAATATTCATAGTAAGATTTCAAGAAAAAGCACTGTGAGAATAGAATATAGTATATATTCTAACCTGTGAAAGAGGGAAAATTGTAAAATGAAAACAAAACTTACAAAGAGGAAGGAGGGGGAAAACATCACAAAGTGGAAAATGTACACATATAAATTGTAAAAAATAGTTGAAACAGTTCCAGATACTATGAGAAACAAAATAATGTAAATAAAATTGACTTGCCAGTTACACAGAGAAGTTGTCTGATTGTAAAAGAAAAATTAAATTACATTCTGTTTACAAGATACATACTTAAAAGAGAAGGCTACAGAAATGTTGAAATAAAAGTATAGAACAGGATATATCATGTAAGTACTAAGCAACAGAAAGCTAAGGTAGCTGTATTAATATCAGTTTTTTTAAGAGAGAGAGAGACTTTAACACAAAAGGTCTTACACAGCAAAATGTCTTCTAGAAAGATAGAGCCTCCCTCAAGGAAATTTTTCTAGAAGTAAAAACAAAAGCAAGGTGAGCAAGTCAGGACCCTGGGGTTCATGGAGATAAAAAGTATCAAGAGTCCAGAGTAAGCAGAAACCAAGAAGTACTGAACAACAAAAGTACTACACCTAAAGGTAAGCGCACTTCTCGGAAAAGTAGGGCTAGAGACAGAAAACCTTCCTAAAACAGATTTTGCTCTGAAGACAGAGGAATAGCTATACTGGAAGGCCATATCTTAACTATCTCATGTTAACAATAGAAACAGGAGCCTATAAGCTATGAAGCTACAAAGGTCATTCCGCTGCTGGGATTATACCCTAAGAACCCTGAAACACCAATCCTAAAGAACCTGTGCACCCCAATTTCATAGCAGCACAATTTACAATAGCCAAGTACTGGAAGCAACCTAAGTGCCCATCAGCAAACGAGTGGATCCAAAAACTATGGTATATTTACACAATGGAATTCTACGCAGCAGAGAGAAAGAAGGAGCTTATACCCTTTGCAACAGCATGGATGAAACTGGAGAGCATTATGCTAAGTGAAATAAGCCAGGCGGTGAGGGACAAATACCGTATGATCTCACCTTTAACTGGAACATAATCAACAAGAGAAAAAAGCAAACAAAATACAACCAGAGACATTGAGGTTGGGAACAGTCTAGCAGTGGCCGGGGGGAGTGGAGTGGGGACAGTGGGAAGAGGGGATTGCAGGAACTATTATGAAGGACACATGGACAAAATCGGGGGGGATGGTGGGGGTGAGGGAGGGAGGTGGGTTCAGCTGGGGTGGGGGGGAGGGAAGGGGAGAAAAGGTATACAACTGTAATTGAATAACAATAAAAATTGAAAAAAAAATTTTATTGTTATTCAATTACGGTTGTCTGCATTTTCTCCCCACCCCTCCACCCCACCCTAGCCAAACCCACCTCCCTTCCCCGCTTCCACCCTCCCCCTTGATTTTGTGATTTTGTCCATGTGTCCTTTATAGTAGCTCCTGTAAACCCCTCTCCCCACTACTCCCTCCCCACTCCCCTCTGGCTACCTTATGCTAAGTGAAATAAGCCAGGCGGTGAGGGACAAATACCATATGATCTCACCTTTAACTGGAACATAATCTACAAAGGTCATTTTGGATAATCACCATGCACCTCTGAAACCTTCTCATAGCCCAAGAAAACACATCTCACTTAAATATGAAAGGAATATACTTTCTAATTTCATATAGGTTGCCAGAAAAAACATTAAAATGAACTGTAAAATATCCCAAAAGACAATGAAACCAAACCAGAAAAATGTACACTCGAAGCAGATTAAAACTATAATCTAATATTTCAAAGTGGACTAAAGAAAATCAAGAAAAGATAGTCCTAAAAAATATAGCACATGTCAGATATAAATGAAGCCACAAATAAAATGGCCATACAAAAAGAGAATAAAATGTGAAAGTATGAGGAATCAGAATTAGATAAAAAAATTAATCAGAAAAAGCAGAGAAAACAAACCACCATAGAAACTCAGGGAGCTAAATATACAATAAAAAGGGAAATATAAAGAAAATTATATGGAAATAGAGAAGTAATAGAAAGATCAAACACAAAGAAAAGACAGGCCAAAAATGCTAAACATGCCTTTAATCTGAGTCCCCTAAAATAAAACTGAAGCAAATAAAACAAAAAATAATAATTCAAGAAAACATGCTTAGAAAAAAAATTAAATCTTCACACAAAAAGTGCATACCAAGTACCCAAGAAAATTATCCCACAAAAGTTAACACCAAGATATATTCTATTAAAACTATCAGACTTTATAGAAAAAGAAAAAAATTATTAGGGCATTCATACCAAAAGACCAGGTCACATATGAGGGGAAGAAAATAAAATTGAAATCAGACTTCTCCAAGAAGATTTCATGGTGAAAACAACAGAACAATATTTTAAAGGACATTCCAAGAAAAACACATATAAGCCAAAGATTTTGTATCTATATTTCCAGAATAAAGTGTCAACCAAACAATTATGAATATGCAAGAACTTGGGATATTGATTTCATGAGACTTTCCTGAATAGTCTACTGGAAAATGAGCTTCATCCAAATAACAAATTATTTGGAAAGCTTCAGCATAAAAATGGACTGAGCCTTGAATATATTTAACTGTAGAACTAAGGCTAAAAGATGAGAATAGGGCAAACAAATGGTATGGAAGTGTTACATGCTCTAATATAAAAATGATGCAGCTAACAAGAGGAGGAGGAAAGGGAGAAGAATGCATGGGAACTTCAGGAAATTGCAATAGCATTGGCAAAAGTTCTCCTTCCTAAAGAAGGAGTGGGTTCAGAAACGCTCACTTTATTATTATGGTTTATAATGTGCAGAGGTGATACACATTGTACAACATTTATAGAGAATTTTGAAGTGTTAAGATATCATCTCCTCACCACCAGCTATCTGTAAATGAAGACTGCAGTGCCCAGCAAAATCTGTAAAGTGAAATGACCCTCACTAAGACGATCAGCCTTCACAAACGGGTCACTAATGTAAATTTGGGGGCTCCGTTTTTACCCATGTAAAGGTTCCAAAAGAAAATCTGAACAGACTAAAAACAATGCCTTAGTAAACTGCCACAGCTTGGGGCTACACAGGAGAGTGGGGGTGGGGAGACGGGTAAATTAGATGAGGAAATTGAGTTCTTAGAGGAATTAAAATTCTTTAATCTCTTATGGAATAAGAGGATTTTTTTTTAGAATGAAAGGGCCTGATATTTGGAAAGCCAAGCCAATTGCTAAAGCATTTGATTTTAAACCGTGTCTCAAACATTGTGGAAATGGAAGGAAGCCTGAAGCTATGGAAGTTCTCACTTGTGGGTTAAGACAAGTACCACTGCTCTCCAAATATGTCTTAGTAATTAGTGACTGGCATGGCTCCCTTCAAGTCTGTTGCTCACCATCTGCGATGCCTTTTGTTAGCCAATCTCTAACTCCTTATTAAGCCAGAGGACTATCAGCTAAATGATATTATGAGCTATTGATTTCTGAGTCAAGTACCAATGCTACCAAAGGGGGTCATATTTCTTGTTATTTGGCTTCTGTGAAGAAAGTGGCTAGAGAGGCACATGAAAGGAAGTCTCCCTGCCTGGCGATGAACAACTACAAATGGGTCTTGTCTTATACATTTGATTTGTGGGGGGAAAATTTATAGATAGATAATACACAGGCCCCCACAAAACTGCCTTCATATGCATATTTTCATACCTCAGACGAGTAATAAACATTTAAATCCATCACACGATGGCACTGCCTGCTTGCAACCAGTTCCATTTTGGCCATCAACGTCTTTGTACAGCAGTTTGTGCAACTACATGAACGCTTTAGTGCATTTTGTCCTTATTGGTTTATAAAATGAGTGGAAAATGTAAAAATGAAAGTGCTGATACTAGTGATAGGAAACACGATTCTCATAGTTAATATAATTGGTGCAAACTTGGAAATCACTAGGTGTTCTGAAAACAGCGAATCTTTAGGCTCAATTGAAAGCTCACTGGACTCAAGCCAGTTGCCTGTGACTTCAACTGTGAAGGCAAATAAGAAAATTAAAGAACATGCATGAAATGCTGGCACTGTATAATCAAAGATAATGTCTACAAGGGAAATTGAAATTACAGATTTTTTTATATTCTAGCTCTTTTATAAAACAGTACCGGGGATGGTGGTTGTAGCTGTACCTACCATGTACGCCAAGCTCTAGGTGAAGTATATTTATTTACCACTCTGGCTGAGTCCTCTAAGCTTTCTTCTGTTCTGCATGACCTCTAAATGCAGTAGCTCAGATCTCAGCCCTCTTTTCCTCTTCCTCTGTACCCTTTCCCTACAAGAATCTATTCTATATACCAATGATTCCCAAATGTCTGTTATCAGTTCCTGTATCTTCACTGAGCTCCAAATCCTATACCCAACTGCCTACATGGCATTTCCACTTAGATGTTTAATGTCTAAAGTTTAATGTCACGCATTTATGGCTAAAACAGAACTCTTCATTTCCATACACTATCCCTACAGTTCCTTGCATCCCCCAAAATCTGTTTTTTCCATCTTAACTAAGACCCACCCAGTTGCTGCTCAAGTCAAAGTGTTAGTGTTATCACTGATTCCTCCTTGTCTATATTCTCCTATACTCAATCCATGAGCAACCCTGGGGACCTAACTCCCAAAATATAGTCAAATTTACCCACTTCACTTCATTCCCACCACAATCTTTTTGGTTCAAGACACCATGCTGTCTTATCTTAGACTATTACAATGATCTGTTAACTGTGTCCCTGCTTCCACTCTTATTCTTTCCCAATCCATTTACTGTAAAATAGCCAGAGTGGTCTTTTAAAAACCCAAGTAAAATCATCTCTGTTCCCTGCTTAACTCTTCCGGGATTTTTCATTGCATTTACAGTAAGATCCAATTCCCTACCCTAGCCTAAAAGCCATACACAAGCTATCTCTACCTGCCTCTCCATCGACTCTCTCACAGTTCACTGTGGTCCAGCTCCACGCCACACTTTGTTCTTTCTAAACACAACATGCTCATTCACAACCCTGGCATTCACTGTGTCCTTCCACTTAGGATGCTTTCCTCCATATTGGTGCATAGCTGTCCCTTTTCCTATTCAAATCCGAGTATTCTGAGGAAACTCTCCCTACCTACTCACATGAATCCAGATATTTAAACTTTATAGCCCATATTCTAACCCCTTCATATTCTGCCTGTCTTTCTAGAAAAAAAAGATATATATATAGATATATATATATATATCCAGAAACTATCCAGCCATTTAATGTGAAAAATAGAGGCATTTGTTGAAGAAGATAAAAAATACAACAAACATTGTATATAGGACAATGATGCCTCAGTTTCCTTCAAAGTAGGCACCTTGGGACCTTACATAATTCTCCCAACCGCCATCAGCTGCCCTGTTGTATTTTCCAGAATCTCATCGACAGTCTGAAATCTCTTCCCTTTCAAAGGTGATTTTAGTTTTGGGAAAAGTAAGAAGTTGCAGGGTGCCAAATCTGGGCTGTGGAAGGCCTGAGTCACTTGGGTGATTTGATGTTTTGCCAAAAAAAAAATTAAAAAAAAAAAACAACACCTCTGCATGAGACATGATGCATGAGCAGGTACATTGTCATGAAGAAGCTGCCAATCACCAGTTGCTCATAGCTGGTGCCTTCTGAATCATCCCAATAGTTTCCACAGAGGAATGTTCAAGCTTAACACAACATTTGATGCGGATTCATTTCTCTACTCACTCGGTCATTTTGAATGCAATGGGCACACAGTACACATGCTCACTCAACAGTCTCTACTGCCCCATCTGACTAGTACAGTGAAGTGGTCATTGTTCACACATGTGCATCCAGTTCACTCTCCTTGGCTGCCAGGTTACGTCAATGTCATGCAAACTGTTCTCATTGTATTAACAATGGTTGAACCTTTTCCAGACAGACCTTTGTATAATATATATCAACACCTGAGGTGCTCCTGTTCACACAATCAAGGCAAGGACAGTCTGGGGGAGCCTAAGTAGCTCCTTCCCTTTCATTTCACATGCAGAGTTCCAGGCTGCTTGACACCTTTTTGAGATATATCTTTTTTTCCCCTCCAGATTACCTTTGGTTTTAATTTTAACAAGATTTCACCAAATCACCTACATCATTGTTCTCCTCTCTAAAGAACTTCTTTTTAACATTTCTTGCAAGGCTGGTCTAGTGGCAACTAATTCTCTCAATTTTTGTTTGTCTGAGAAAGTATTTCTCCTTCACTTTTGAAGTATAATTTGGCAGAGTGAAGAATTCTAGGTGATTTTTTTCTCTTAATATTTTAAATATTTCATTGGCATTCTCTTCTTGCTTGCATGGTTTCTGAGGAGGAGTTAAATGTAATTCTTTTTTTTTCCTCTATAGGTATTTCTTTTCCTCTGGCTTCTTTCAAGATTTTTTTATTTTTTATTTTCTGTACCTTCAAAATAATATACCTAGATAGTTTTTTGAGGGAATGTATCCTACTTGGTGTTCTACAAGCTTCCTGAATCTGTTGTTTGGTGTCCAACATTAATTTGGGGGAAATTCTAAATCATTATTGTTTCAAATATTTCTTCTGTTCCCTTTTCTCTTTCTCCTCCTTTTGATGTTCCCATTACACATATGTTATGCTTTCTGTAGTTGTCCCACAATCCTGGGATATTCTGTTCTGGGTTTTTTGGGGGGAGGGGTTTGTTTCTCGTCATTATTCTCTTTGCCTTTCAGTTTATGAGGTTTCTATTAAAATATCCCCAAGCTCAGAGATTCTTTCCTCAGCTGTATCCAGTCTACTACTAAGACCACCAAAAGCACTCTTCATTTCTGTTACTGGTTGTTTTTTTTTAATCTCTAGCATTTCTTTTTATTTCTTCCTTATGATTTTCGTCTCTCTGCTTAGTTGCCCATCTGTTCATGCATGCTATCTACTTTATCCATTACATTCATCTCAGCATTTTCCTCATAGTTGTCTTACATAGTTGCTGGTCTGATCATTCCAAAATCCCTGAAATGTCTGGTTCTGATACTTTGTCTCTTTAAATTGTGTCTTCCACTTTTTGATATGTCTTGTAGTTTTTTTAAAAATATATCTAGACATGATGCACTGGGCAAAAGGAACTGATATCACTAGCTTTTAGTAATGTGGTGGAGAGGTGTGAGGGAAGGTAAGTGTGCTATAGTCCTATGATTAGATCTCCGTCTTTTAATGAGCCTCTGCCTCTGGACTGTGAGGATATTCAGGTTTTTTTTCCCCCTTACATGGGACAGGATGGCTGAAGTTGGATGGAGTTGGGAATTTCCCTTCTCCCAGGTCAGTTGGCTCTGACAATACCCCAGCAGGTTAGGCTCTGATAAAATAGTTTCTACTGAGAGCAGTCTTGTTAAGAATAGAATACTCTGGCATATTTCAAAATAGTTCCTTTTCTCCTCCCTGTTCTGGAAGCATGAGGAGATTTTTCTCTATTTACTGTAAGAACTTGGTGGAGATCCTAGAAATAAAACAAGGGACCCAGTATCTGGGCCCCCATTACTCCCTGTATTTATCTGTCCATCTCTCTAATACTTGGGGTACCAGTTTTCCCTCTGACCTTATTTCTCTTTGTAGATCCTATAAGAGTTGTTGATTTTTTCAGTCTATTTAGCTTTTTACTTGTTAGGATGTAGTGGCAACTTCTAAGCTCCTTACATGCATAACTGGAAATTACTGTAGCTATAAATTTATATAGCCACAATTAATCTCTGGTAGTAAAAATCAGAATAGCAGTTACTTTGTGGGGAACCTTCGGGTGCTGAAAATCGACTACACCTTGATCTGTTATGGCTACACAGGTATATGCATATGTGTAAATTGTCAGCTTTACATATATATCATATTGGTGTCCTTCAACAAATATTAGCCAATAAAGGTCATCATTATATATAAAAAAACTACTGTATGAAAAAATTATATGCTAAACTTTAAATGTGATGAAGTCAACATCTTGGGCTTAGCTACAAAAATTAGCGAGTCCTTCTAAGATTAAACATAACTGTTAGAAAATGGCTAAAAGAAATTCAGAATCTCTACATGTGAAGACTTGCAGAGATTCCTGTAGGCTCAAAGTAAGTGTCATAATATGAACAAGGTATGCTAATTTCATTTCATTTTTAAAAGTTTATTTAATGTAGTGCTAAGCAGCTTCCCTTAAAAGTCAACCAGCTGTGTTTAACGATAGGTAAGTGTTCAGGAGCACTAATCACCCCTCCAACCTCTCCTGGCTTTGCAACTCCTGTGACCTAGAATTGAGGATTTGGTCATTGCCACAGCCTTCAATGTCAGTGCCTGGCTCTGCACACGCAACTTCTGGTGTTTAACAATGACTGGATTCAGTGCTGCTTCATAGTATCATACTTTTAGAAGGCATTTCAATCCACAAATAAAGATAGGGTTTTAAGGTAAAATTCAGTAGACTATGGTGCTTATCAGATCAAATGGTTTAGCTGAGGTGACAGTTGGATGAAAGGTTCTTCCCAGATTTGTCCACACATGACCAAGTCTGTCCTAGCTCACTCCTCCACCTGGCGGCTGAAAGGCAACCTTGAAAGCCATCGTAAAATATCCCCTGAAAAAGTATTGGACAGGAAGGGGAAACAGTGGGTGTTAAAATAGAAGAAATGAGTGTAGATAACCACACCAGCTGTACCCATTTCTCTACTTGTTTTTGTCCTCAACACACTCCAATCTGTTTTTTGCCCATTGTACCTCTAAACTGTGCTCAGAAAAATCATCAATGACCTCCATGTAGTTAATGGAATGAGGGCATTTCTAAGCTCATAAGGTTTGACTGCTCAGCTGTCCTTGACCCTTTGTTGACCCTTCCTAGTACTCCCTTCCCCTGGTTTCACAGTCCCACATTCTCCTAGTGTGCCTCCCTTGGTTTCCTTTGGTAGCTTCTTCTGATCTACTTATCTTAGTTGTCAGTGCTCTTTGGGGGTCTAGCTAACTGTGCTTTTTTATTCTTCTTAATCTCACTCTTGCCCTTGGTGAGCTCACTCTGCTCACCAAGTCTAGGAAAATCTACTTGTCACATAATGAAAGAAAAGCCCAGGCTCTTTGATTTTATTTTTCAGTAATCTGTAACAATAGGCCCTTCGTTTAGAAAAGAAAAAGAAATGCAGTAGCTTTTTTTTTTAAAGATTTTTAAAATTTTTATTTACTTTTAGACAGAGGGGAAGGGAGGGAGAAAGAGAGGGAGAGAAACATCAATGTGTGGTTGCCTCTTATGTGCCCCCGCACTGGGAACCTGGCCTGCAACCCAGGCATGTGCCCCAACTGGGAACCGAACCAGCGATCCTCTAGTTCACAGGCCAGCACTCAATCCACTGAGCCACACCAGCCGGGGCAAGAAATGCAGTAGCTCTTAATTGCCCCACCCCCTCCAATCTTACTCTACTACCCACCTTCCCCTGCAGCCCCCAGTCCCATCACTTTGACCTATTAAAAGGATAAGAACTGACCATTCCCTTTCTTTAGAAGTTGAACTACTAATTTAGAGATTAGGTATGTGAATTTCAGTACAGAAGATGATTAGGAGGATGGGAGTTCAGATGTAAAGGACAGGAAGAGGAGAAGAGAGAGGCAGAGGAGGGGAGAAGTTTGGGCTGAGCAGGAAGGATTAAATATCATTAATAAGTACAAGATGATTCATGTGAGACAAAGACCTCTTTGCCTACTCAAAACCCATAGCTGAGCCACACCACCTCAAAGATTTTCCAAGGAATTAGTCTAGTTCTATTACTAAAGTGAACAGTGCATGAAGTGATATCCAATAGACACCATTTTTATATACTAGAATATGCTCTAATTAAGGACTACTGAGTATTCCAAATAGCACTTTAATGGCATAAATAATATATCAACCTTCAAATAGTGAGTATTTTACTTCTGGTTCAAGAATAGGGTTAGAGTCACCACCTTTAATATGAAGAAATGATATTTGTCTATCAGTAGTTTATCAAGGTCATACAAATTAAATTCTTCCATCTAATGGAGGAGGAAGGGAGAGACTCTTAGGAATTGTTTATGACGTGAGGAATAAGACTGGAATGGTCAATATTCAGTTTATACTTTTGTTTATAGAGCCAAAGACTATTTTCTATACAAAAAGATGAATTATTAATTCTTTACTATTATCTTAAGTTCTAGTGTCCCATGGAAGAAACACAAGGTAAAGATTGGAAAGATTACTTAACGCAGTGACAATAACATGATTGAATAATAGCTGTCAAAGCCAGAATATCTTAGCCTTCTAGAAAGATTAGAAAAGAATAGTCTGAAAGGGCAGACACTACAGTTTGGAGACAAGTACTCATGCTCTTGAAGTAAACTGTGCAGAAGCCATGAAATAAAGTAGACAACCTGTAGGTTTATCTTTTACGTCCAAACCTGTTCCAATACTCTGCCCATTACACAGCAGGACCGTCCACAGTCACCACTACCAGGCCTGCATGAACCACTCACATCTCAGGAACAGATGCTTCCCTTCAGTGCCCACAATTATCCCACTTCCTCCCTCATTTAGTCTTCAGTGAGTATTCATAAAAAACAGCAAGGCCTGGAGCCAGCAGAGTTCGCCACCACCAAAGCCTTCACAGATGACTATCTTCATAAAAACACACTTTTTGGTGTTGCTAGCAGACAATCAACAGCAGAATTAAGTACCTCCTCTCAGAATTGTTCACCACACTCAGGCTAAATCTGAGTTTCAGAAGCAACAGCAACATTTCACTGTTATGTAAATGAGCCTGAGATGGCCTCTGTGTATTCATTGCAGTCTGGGACTCATTAGATCAAAAGCCAGATTCAAATTTTAATACTTACAGTTATTTTTTAAAAAATAGCCCAGACAAGCAAATTTTAATTGTTCAGAGCCTGTCTGCTTTGCGTATGCCACAAAATCTCAACTAACAGCTGTTACATAGTGAAAAGATAGGGCCCTATAAACTGTAAGGCCCAAGCCACTGCTGCCTTTCAGAGCTCTCTTGACACAGATTCCCCATATGGCTGCTGAAGGACATCACGAGGACATGCAAACCTCCTTTCTGATCCCCTTCTCCCTTTCTGGATGGTGGCTCCCTCCCCATAAGCCTCTGTGTGGTCTCATGCTCTGAAGACCTCCCTGCCGACGCAACCCTGTCCATGAACCATGCAGTAAAGCTTCTGTAGCTTTGCCTCTTGTGGTCATATCTTCTTCCTAGACCAGCCCCTAAGTCCCTCACTCTCCTATACACTGTTATTTCATTTCATGATCTAATTCAGTTAAGGAGACAGCTGGTCACTAAGATCTTCCTATTTGTAATGCAACATGTTGGGCAAGGTGCAAGGTGAGTTTCCTCTCTTCAAACTTCACACTGGCTAGTTGAGGGAGTTAAGAGACTCACCTACAAGAATAACAATTGGCACGTAGACTTGAAAGCAACCAGTCAAGTTTCAGTTCCACTGTTCATTCACAAGATGAAGTTACTTTACTTTGGCAAGCCCCTGGCACTTTTTCTGAAATATGGTGGTAACATTACCTTATGCATAAGGCTGCTGGCAGGATGGAATGAAATAATATGTGCCTAGTGCTTGCTCCAATATTTTACACATTTTATAAATAATCTCTCTCTCCCTGAAGGTAGTATCAAATATATGCCAAATGTGTCAGACCCTCTTAGTGTCATTTTTCTCCTTTCCAGAACTTATGATAATAATTAAATTATTAACTCTATAATTGTGGGGGGGGTTAGGATCTACCTTCCCCATTAGAAAATAAACTCCAGAATGCAAAAAGAACTAGCATCTGTATTGTTCCCAAGAAACAACAGACACAAAATATTTATGGAATAAGTGAATGAAGTAGTGAAAAAAAAAAAAAAACAGGTGCTTTTGGACCTGGGAGGAGGGAGTAATTGCTGAGAAATGGCATGAATACAGAGAGGTTTATAAAGGATCAAGACTTGATTGGGCTTTCTAAGAAATTACCTCCATGAAGGAGGGGAAGGAGAAGGTATAGGCAAAAGCATGAAGGTGGAAATAACACATTGTGAGTTGCCAGACAGTAAATAGTCTGGCTGAGCAAATCCCTCCAATGGGAATAATTAACAATAAGGTTGGGAAGGAAGGTTAGGACAGGAGCTTAATGGCCATTTTTGAAGATCCATCTCACCAAAGAGGCAAGTAGAACCCAGTCAGACTACTGGATATCCCCAGGCCTGAAATCATACCTCCCAAACCCCAAGCCCCCATCAATCCCCAAATTCACACTGTGAAATTAGAGAGACCACAATTTTCATCCTCAGACCAAGCCACAATACACTATATTAATTCCATTAATTGAACACCCAGGGTGGAAATTAATCCTAATTACCGGATGCAATAATGGAAGTTCCTGGATACAGGCTTTATCTTCTGACTTTTAAAGCATACTGTGGCCAAATCCTGATAACAAAGGTGCAAATAACAAGTAACTTTCCAAGTTGCTGGGCTAATTACAAAGGTGTGTGTTCCCCCAATTAGATGCCATCTGAAGTAGTTTGCCTAAAATGTAAAATACCTGAATGTCTGGTATCCTGCTAAGCAGTAAACTAATCACTGATTCTCCCCAACCAAGGCCTTAAATTACCCCCCTAAACTCTACAGGAAGCCCTGATACCCAGCACATTCTTTTTTAACCAGGACTTACCCAGTTTTGTTTTGATGTTTACGTAAACTGTCCCTCAAAACTAATGACTGTGTTGAAAAGCAGCAACCAGATTTTAACAACATACCACCTGGGACTCTCTGTGTCACCTCCTTAGACTTGAGCTATAAGGGAAACTGACATGAACATGAAGCGAACGCTTCTTGCTGTGCCGTGACTATCAGAAGTCCATTCCCTCTGATCCCGACCTCTTGTGTCTTCGGGAAGCATCTATAAATGACCCTGTTGCAGGCTAACTTATTAGCTTGCAAGTAGGATCAAATCTCCTGCCTCAAATGGCAGGTAAATGGGTAAGAGATACAGACCCTGTAACACCCATTCCCCTATTTTCCTCCAACCAAAATGTTTTGTGTATGAATCTTCATGTCAATGTCCTAATCCTTCTTTGTGACTCCGGAACAGGCATAATCAGGACTTTTTGGTTCTGTTTTAACTAAAGGCTTCACTGAGGCAGCTTTTGCATATTACTCTCGCTCCTGAAGACCCTCTGGGGCTTCCATGTGCTCTTACAGTTATCTCAGACAGTCACTTGGGGAGCTGATGACCTGGGATGGTTGGCCACATTCTCCTCTTTGTAAACACTATATTATGTGGCACAAGACAAAGGTTACGTATTAAGCAATAGATAAAGGGGAGGGACAGAGAGAGAGAGAGAGAGAGAGAGCAAGCAAGGGAGCAGGCTTCACTAATCAGAGAATCCCATTTTGTGTTAAAAAAAAAAAAAAAGAAAACATTACAAAGGAGTTACCATAAAACTATCAGCTGATTTCTCAAAAGCAACCTTGCAGGCAAGAAGGGGCTGGAAAGAAGTATTCCAAGTCATGAAAGGCAAGGACCTACATCCAAGATTACTGTATCCAGCAAACTATCATTTAAAATGGAAGGGCAGATAAAGTGCTTCCCAGATAAGGTAAAGTTAACGGAGTTCTTCATCACCAAGCCCTTATTATATGAAATGTTAAAGGGACTTATCTAAGAAAAAGAAGATAATCAAAAACATGAACAGTAAAATGGTAACAAACTCACAACTATCAACAACTGAACCTAAAAAAAAAAATGAAAACAAAAAGAAACTAAGCAATCAACTAGAACAGGAACAGAATCACAGAAATGGAGATCACATGGAGCGTTATCAGCAGGGAAGGGGAGCGAGGGAATGAGGGAAAAGGTACAGGGAATAAGAAGCATAAATGGTAGGTACAAAATATATAGGGGGAAGTTAAGAATAATATAGGAAATGGAGAAGCCAAAGAACTTATATGTATGACCCATGGACTTGAGATAAGGGGTGGGGGGAATGCAGGTGGGAGGGGTTGTGAAGGGCAGAGGGGAATAAAGGGGGGGGAAATGGGACAACTATAATAGCATAATCAATAGAATATATTTTTAAAAAGAAACATTTAAAAAAGCATAAAAGATTACATGCAAAATCTTAGCAGCAGTTTTCTCTAGATGGTAAGATTGTGAGTGATGTTTTTTCCTTATTTTTGTTCATCTGTATTACCTTTTTTCTAATAGGAACACGAATTACATTGCATAATGTTTTATAGTAAAGTATAGGTTTTCACCTGGCAGGGTAACACCACGCTCACAGCCTCCACAGACTTTATGCCCCAAAGCCAACATGTAAACAACCCTGCCAGTAACTTACCTCCCCCCTGCCTCTATTTCCTCCCTTCCTCTCCTTACCGGGGGTAAGGAAAAAGCAACCTGCAAGTAACCAAGTATTAAAGTTATATTTGGTTATTCAAATTAGCTTAGCCAACATAACCTTTAAAGGACTCTTGTTAAAATGTACACAAAGAGTTTTATCAATCCTAAACGCAAATACAACATCCAATTTAAAAATACCTTGTTTCAGCTGAAGCCAAAGCAATGACAACCCCTATAAATTCCCTAAGGTAAGACCAGAAATGCACTGAGTGATATATAATAGCTATCTCCCAAGAAAAGAATAAGGAACCACTTATGAAATCTTACCATGTAGGAAGACTAATGTGTCTATTAAAAGCAAAAATGTGAACTCCAGGTCCTCCCATCGGGGACTGATTTAAATGCAGTTTTGCTAAATTAACTATAGAAGAAATCTGAAAGAGAAGGTTGACAATAAAGTCATATAAAACAGCACATCCTTGGTGGAAATAATTTATCTAGTACCACTACAATATAGAGCAAGTGAGTAAATACGTTAAACAATAGTTTTTTTTAATGTGTTACTGTGTTGTTTACAGAAACAATGCCTTTTTCATCAAATTCACATCATATTAGTAAGAAACTGCTTTCAATATTCACTTTATTGTTAAGAAGAATAACCCATTTTAAGAAAGTCAAACATTCCTGAAAATGAACTCTATTTTATGAGTTGAATTTTTTCTAAAGATGATCATAACCCTAGAAACCCAGTACAAAAGGCCAACCTAATATGAAGAGTAGTCAGTGTGTGACTTTTAATTCTATAAAACTCGTTATAGATAATAGTTTACAAAATAATAGTTTACAATATAAGCATCTTCTTTTTCCTAATCTATTCCCTCTTATTTTCCCAAATGTTTAGGACTTTTTATCATGCTTTTGGGAGCAGTATGTGTTGATCATGCAGCCACTTTGGGCTAAATTCAAGTTCATTTGTGCCTGCTACATAAACATGAGTTTACTAAAAGCAGGAAGAAGTGTGTTTATGCTATCTTAGAAGCCAGGAAGTCTTTCCCTTAAAAATGATTTTAAAGGTTCTATTGCCCCTACACCCACCCCCATGCCCACCTTTTTTTAGAAAATATAATTAAGCCAGGAAGAGATTTAACAGTGTAAAAAATGTTCTTTATTGAACAAGGAAAACATTAATTCTCCTCCACACAGCAAAGCAAAAACATCTGTTAATCCATCTCCTCTCTTTGGCTTTTACAATAAGAAAGCTCAGAGGTTCTGTAGATTACAACAAAAAACGCACACCCAAAGGCACAACAGAATGAGAAAAGCAACCACCAAACAGGCAGCAGCAACAGCAGGCAGGGAAGGTACCCTGGGTACTGTGCTCGAGGCAGCCAGGGGCCTCGAGTGTGTTGCAAGACATTGGGCTTAGTTAGAGCAGATGTTTCTTGTTCACCAGAGAGGCTGGGTACCACACGTGACTGCCTGCCTGCCCAGTGAAGAAAGTATTACTGGATTGAAGAGTTAGCATGCTCTGTTCAAATTTCTTGTTCTGTTTCTTTTAAGAGTTCTGGAAATTTTTAAATATAGGCAAAGAGTAAGTGAAGGAGAAGATGCTCTGAACTGTTGTTCATGAGCATGGCTTCTGATCTGAGCCTTGTAGGGGGAAGTGGCAAAAATTCAACAAGCCAGTATGCTTTGGGGAGCAGGGAGAAAAACAGTACCTGGTAATGCCTGGGACACGGTAAGGAAGAGGTTTCCAATTGACATCGAACCAGAGAGTCCATGGTATTTGAATAAGCCACAAACAATAAGTCATTTTTCATTCATTCAGCCAACACGTATTAAGGGCCTACTATCTGCAAGTGCCATTTTAGGTGCTGAAGATACAAACTTAAGCAAAGTGAAGAAGGTCCTTGGCCTCATGAAGATTACCAGGAATAAATAAAATGAAGTAGTGTAAGTGCTGGAAAATAAGAATACAGAGAGTAGCTGGGTAGGGGTGAGCGGAAAGGAAAGGAGACTGGTTTCTATTTTAGATTTGGGGGTCAGGATGAACCTGTATAAACCAACAAGAATTCCAGCAAGGTCCACCTTAAGCTGCCTGCTAAATGTGATTTAAGATGTGCTGTCTGGAAAGGATCCATTGCACTTATTCAAACAAACATGTACTGGACCCCTACTGTGAACCAGTGTGGGCACTGGGAATGCAGGCGAGCCAAAGACACGTGGTGTCTGCCTGCATGAGGCTTGCTGTCTATGAGGGAGGTAGGCATTAAGGATACGGCCACAGAAATAGAGGGTTACATTGCAAAAAATGTAACAAAGGAAACTGAAATAGCACTAAAGCTATCAGGAGTCATCCACACTCAGATGCTTTCTGGCTTCCTCAGCCAACTGAAATCAGGTGAAAAGGAGGAGGACAGGGAGCAAGGGTAGGGGTCTGGACAGGCTCCAAGCCTAAAGTTACTGAATGCCTGGACAGGTAAGAAGGGACCCCAGAGGGTGGAGAAGGTCATAGAAGTGGGAGGTGGGGAAGGTGCATGAACCCAGGGGTTCTTGGGCTGAAAGCATCTTAGCCTAAGTTCATCAAACCCACGCCTATTTCTCAGGTGAGACCACTGAAGCCCACAGAGGTTAATGGCTTGCTCAAGGTCACAGAATTAGAAAATAGAAAACCTACAAACAGAATCCTAGTTTACTTGATTCCTTTAATGTCAGTCAAAGAAGTGTTTCCTTTAAAACTTATATTTTAACTCAGGGTGAGAGGGGAGGTGTGTACTTTTCCTCTATTGCCAGAATTTGATTATAAATAAGAAAGGGATAAAAAGAGAATTACAAGTCAGAAATTTTCACCTGACTCAAATATCACGGATATAAGAAATATCTGTAAGTTACCCTTAAAATGAATCAGAATTTTATTTAAAAATAAAGTCAGCCTCTAGATATGGTACACATGAAATTCTCCTCTTAGAAAAGGGATTTGCGGGGACTCATTAATTCTGAGCCAGGGTTGTTTTCGGCCCACCTTTCTTTGGGGTGCACTTTCATTTTTTGTGCTTGTACTTTTTTAGGCATGGAGCCCAGCTCTCAGAGACTCCTGGGTACAGGCATTTGGAACGCAGCTGCTGTTGGGTCCACGTGACAGTGCCATCCCACAGCCAAAAAAAATGAAGATAAACCACCGTTTATTTCTCAGTGTAAACCTTTTAGTTACTTAGAATGGTGATGCTCTAAATAGCTGGAACATTCTAAGTGGTGACTTATCTTCATTCCCCTGACATGGAGCGGAGCAATGTCATTGCAGCCTATTCAGGGGTGGAGTGCAGCAGGGTGCGGGTGGCTGGCAGGGGCTGGGGTGGTAGGAGGAGGAGTTCCCCTAAAAGCAGGCCTCCTCAGGACAAACTGGGACGGGAAGGAAGGATTAACCGTCTGAATGGAATCACTACTACACACTTCCCCCAATCATAAAGGGGTACACTTCATCTATTTCTCTTTGATACCCCTTTTAAATTATAGGTAAAGAGCCCCGGCAGTCACTAGTAAAGACTGGGTGGTTTGCTATTTCCAGAATTTCACATCAATGGGCAGTTGCCCAAGCTCAGCTTCATTGGCCACAGGGCACACACGATGCTTTTAGATAAGAATGAAAGCATTGAACTCTGCTAGAGAATTCTTAAAGGAAAACAAACAAACAAACAAAAAGTCCTCTAGTTCTTTTTGCCCTATTTGCTGAAACCATATAGAATTTGAAGATGCACTCCCAAAGTGATGTGGTCTCACCCAGATGCAGGAGGGCACAGCTCCACAGGAGGGGGCTCTCTGCACCGTACCTGGGGAGGGGAAGCAACCAACCTCTCTCCTCCGTGTTAGCCTCCCTTACCTAATGCTCTGCTCTCCATTTGCAAAAATCGGGAAGGGGGGACACTGGTATACACATCTTTTATTCTACTGAATTCCTTTCTTTCTCTCTTCTTCCCCAAATCTCCCAAGGTAGACAAGGGTCAAGCTTTTGTCTGATTTCCCTTGCTCAAGGCTCCCTCTACCATGAAAGATAGGAAAGAGAGCCCTATGGTTTTGCTGGGAGTCTCTTTGCAGGAGGATCATTTCTCATCCTTCCTACGCTGGATAAAGGAGGGAAATGGTGATATTTGCAAAATCCTCTCTTTACACAATAGCTCAGCTTTAGAGGCCATCCCTTGGCTGCATGATCCTACTTTGCATGTCAGAAGCTGATTATTACCAGGCCATCAGCTTTGCAGACTAGCTGGAGATGCTCAGGGGCTCAAAAAGAAAAAAGAGAAAAGTACAATAATTATTTTCTAAATAGTACGCCCTTTACTTGTAGATGCTATCAGATGGTAGACATTTACATGTTTCTTTTGCAATTACAAATAATGCTGCAAGGGTAGGCATATGCATTTTGCTACATGCGTGAGTTTGCTGACAAAATCCCAGAAAAGGAATTTCTAACAACTTGTATTTATGGATAAATATATTTTTGCAATAAATATATTTGCAAAACTTAAAAGTCAGAATGGAAGGGCAGCAAAGGAGGGAGAAGTAAACCTCTTTGCAATTGTGCCAGAGAACAGGACGCAAAAACATTACCAAAACAATTTATCCAGACAACACTCACATTTCTCATGCCAAATGTGAAACTATCGGAGAGAAACATATGAGGTGCCTGCTTTTTCATTTCAACAGGTCAGATTTCTCATTCAGTTTCCCACTCAGTTCATAGTTCCAGGCTATTCTGGATCGTGTTTCATTTGCCCATCAAATTTTCTTTCCTTAAGATGACTGAAAAAAAGTGAATGAGATACAACGGCTTTGGACTCTAGGTCACTGGTTTTCATATCAACCAGGCCCATAGCAATGTTTCCAATAGAAAATAAATAACTCGACTATCACTGTGCTGACTTATTCTCCTCTAGTTGATTTCCTTCCCAATCTTATTTCTTCTTCTTTCCTTTTTGATAAATTAAAATGTCTTTTATTACAAACATTGAATTGAAATTTCTATTATATTATATTATATTATGTTATGTGTTTTGCCTTATGTTTTAGGGTCAGGCTTCTCATATCAACCTCTCCTCATTTTTACTCTCCCTAAATATTTTTTCCTTATTTACCTCCCATCCCCTTTCCTTCTAGTTTATTTAGGTATGTCCCCCGTGATTCATTCTGTCACCTCAGCACACATACATGTAGCTCTCTTTCTTTTTGGTCACAGTTCATTAAATGCCTGAATTGCAAATCACCTCCTTACATTCTTCTAGCCTTTTCCCCATCACTACATCCATCTATAATTTTTTTTAAATAATCATTATCCCTACCGTCACCATTTCTGCCATGTCCTACAGGATTGCAGTTGGGGAAGGGAAGGAACGACAAAAGCAAAGAAATCCACCTTAGCTCTACTTAAGAAATTAAGCCAGAAAAAATACTATATTTAATCTTTTTATGTAAACATCTTTTGAAAGGGCTGAATTGCTCTAGTCCTTTAATCAAAAATAAAGACCTGCTCAAAATATTTTCAGAAATTGTGTGATGACCCAGTTAAAGAAGATGTCACTGCTGATGTAGAGATAATATAATTATCTCAAGACAAGGACATAAACCCCTGAGCCAGATGGCCTCCCAATTGAATTTCTCAAGAAATTTGGAAACTTATTATAGGAACCACCCTGCACTCCCAGATAGAGACTATCCTTTTTTTTTTTTTTTTACCAGAACATAAATATCACAGAAACATCTGAGTGATTGAGTTTTATGTAAATCAAATCACCACAGACTAAGGCCTCTGCATCACCATTTCCTAAGATGATAATGTAAGATCTCCTAAAGGAGAAAAGAAATAAGTATGATAAGTATGATTTTTATAAGGCATTGTCTACCATGCGTTTTTGAGTACCCTGAATGCAGGCACATAGAATGCTGGGAGGGGTACAGAGGGTCAGGACTTCCTGGGAGTACCAAGGAAGCAAGGAAAAAAAATAATGAAAACAAATTCCTTCTAAGAACCATTATCCACGTTCCTCCCCCCAGTATGGACTCCTATTTCAATCCCATCCCTCAGTCTTATGAGGTTGTGTGTATGTACATGTTTAGTTGTTACAGGAATTTGTCCTTTCTGGCCTGGCCATCCTTGTGCTGAAGGTTAACAGTGACAGAGGCAGAAGAGCCATATGTTGACCCCTATGATACTGGCAGCCAGAAAATGAGGCTAAAACGGTTAATCACTGCAGTGCTTAAGTAACCCCACACTCCCATTTGGCCTTGGAGCATCATTCACAGCAGCAGAAAGAGAATACACTCAACTCAGAAAAGCATGAAGAACATAGATTTCAAGGTCAGGGCTTAATACCTATATTGCTTGAGTATGGTGAAGAATTTTGACCCACAATATGACTTTTTAGATTATTTGCTGATTACTAGAATATTTTCCTTCCACTTAAGCCAGGACTGAGTCACCCCAGGACTAGTTGGCTTCCTCACTCACCAGGCAGCAGCAGCAGTGCGGATACCTACTGACTCACAGGGTCCTGCAGTGAGGGGGTCTGCAGTGATGGCATCTCCTTTCCGCTAAGCCAGGAGATGCTGTCCCAGCTCCTCTTTCAGTTCCAGAAATGGAAATGGAGGCAGGACATGTGACTTGTCTCGTAGGTGGCCAACATAATACCCACCTACATGGTAGCTCTCAAGATTAGAAGCTTTTGAAAGCTGAGACTGCCTTTGTTTTTCTGCCATAGTTTAGCTAATACAAAGTCTCCAATATCTGTTTAAAAACAAATTATCTAAATAGGCAAAAGCATTTCATGTGCTCATGGGAAAATTAAAGCAATCTGGTTCTTGTGCCAGTTCTCCATCTGCACCTACCTAGTATGAAGATGAAACAGAAAAATGAACACGCTATTTTAGTAAAATTAGCTGTAATAATATTATGTATTATGAATAGATAATGTTAATTCATGTAAATTAGATGCATGCGCACAAAACAATATGCATTCTTAAGAAAATATACAAACAAAAATTTATTCATTAAACAAGCTGAAATTGTTACAAGTAAGGAGGAGAAGGAAGGAGTAGGGCATGGGCATAAAAGCAAGTTGTCCAGTAAGTAATTCAGTAAACAAGTAAATAATGATTAACACTTGTGTAACAATTAAATTAAACATTCAAGGGAATCATATATGAATTAAAAAATCCTTTGACTGGAGGATGGAACAGAGAGTCTTGGGGAAGCAAGATTGATGGTCAATGTTGAGCATTCCTGGGAAGGACCCTGCACACTGCCCGCCACCAAGCAGAGCCCACAGTAGGGAGAGGGGAGAAAATAACAGGTAAAGCAACACCGTCTCTAGGAGCAGGCTCAGGAAGTGGCAAGCCTTGTAGAAAAGCTCCCCTGCCTTGCAGGGCTGTTGAACAGCTGCATAGCAATGTGTACAGAGACCCCCACCATAGGTTCACAGGCTCTGAGCAAGACTTAAGGAACAGGAGACCTTTGCCCTTTGTGACCAAAAGCCAAGAAGACTTGGCACCAAAGGGAGGCAGACCTGAGTAGCCTTGTTGCAAGAACAAGAAAGACACCATGGCGGATGCCAGAGGAGGCTGATTACCAGAGGCCAGCTGAGAGCCTCTCTCTCAGATGCTGACAGGGAGATATGATGCTTGGGAACCAAATGGGATGATGCAGATGAAATCATAGACCTAATGTGTCCCCCACCCTCCCTAAATGCCCTGACTGTGCAAAGTCTCTAGGAATTTAGAAGCAGCCTTCATGAGAAAGGTGGTGGTAGAAGAAAATCTTCAACTGACTAAGAAAACAAAAGAATGTATGTATCCAGAATTGATTGAGTTCTTCCAATTAGGAAACATTAGACAACATGGTACAATGAACTAGTAGTTAAATAATTCACTTGGTGCACTGAGAATTAATTCCTTCCACAATAATAACTAAATTACTCCTGTGAAAGACACAGGTCTACATCATCATATAAGACAACATTGAAGGCTATTACAAATGATTTTTTTCAGGTCAGTGGGAGCTCCTGCAACTATTAAAGAAAAGCAAACACATATACGGAGAAAGATGAAAGGCAATGTGGCAATGGTTGCAAAGGGTATACAATCTGTGGTTAGCAGGCTTGAGTGGGATCCAAGCCCTTGCCCAGTGACCTTAGGTAAGTCACTTAAGCTCTCCTTGCCTTTACTCCCTCACGTATAACATAGGGAGGGCAATAATGCCTATTTCACAAAGCTTCTATGAGGATAAATGAAATAATATATGCAAAAGTGCTTTACAAACTATAAAAAACACACCATCATTTTTATCATCATCTATGAATAATAAGCAGCCTTATAGATAGCCTGTGTATAGATTCTGAACATCTAATATATTCACAGAAAAGCACTTATGCACTGGAAGCATCTGACTTATCTGCTCTGTTTTGGTCTCCTTGGTAGAATAATGCTACCTAAAATCAATTATTAAGTGGACAAGCAGAATGAATGTTCAATGACTACAATACATTAAGGATAAGATTAAAAATTTAAGTCTAACTTTAGAATCATGGAGATACAGATACTGTTTTCTGTGTGAACAGCTCTAACCAGGTTTTAGAATAGAGAAATGTTTATCAAAATCTTCCTAGAATATTAGATGCAATCATTCGAAGTTGTAGAAAATTTATACTAACCTTCTTGCTGAAATTCTAAATATCATGTATGAATAATGTTTCACATTTGATCAAACTTTTAAAATATGGTAATGACAAAGTAAGCTGAGAATTACTTCTTTTATTTATTCTGTGTTATCTAAGCACCATAAAGGTACAAAAATGATGTTGAAAATGAAAGTGCAGTGATTTTTTAAGGAAGTAAATTTAATCAGAATTTGATGAAGAGGTGAATTGTTATACTTTTTGATAGAATAAAACTCATAACAATATCATTGATCACTAGGGAAATGCAAATCAAAACCACAATAAGCTACTACTTACAACCATGAGGAGGGACATTATTAAAAAAATAATAAAAATAACAAGTGTTGTCATGGATGTGGAGAAATTAGAACCTTGTGCATTGCCAATAGGAATGTAAAATGGTGCTGTCACTGTGAAAAAATGGTATGATGGTTCCTCAAAAACTTAAATATAGGATTACCATATGATCTAGCAATTCCACTTCTTGGTGTATACCCAATGAGAAAGCAGGCACTCAAACAGATATTTGTACACCCAAATTCATAGAAACATTATTCACAATAGCCAAAAGGTGGAAGCAATCAAATGTCCATCAACAGATGAATGGATAAACAAAATGTAGTATATGCATATAATGGATATTCAGCCTTAGGAAGAAAATTCTGACACATGGTACAAATGGATGAACCATGAAGTCATTATACCAAGCGAAATAAGCCAGTCTCAAAAATATTGTGTGATTCTATTTAATATGAGGTACCTACGTATCTTAGTCAGCTGGGTTACTATAACATAATAACACAACAAATATTTCTCACAGTTCTGGAGGCTGAAAAGCCCAAGATCCAGCATCCGGTGAGATCCCACATCCTGGTTCATGGCCAACCATCTTTACCCTGTGTCCTCACAGGTCTCCTTCTATCAGGTCTCTTTCAGGAGGACACCAATCCCATTTCTCAGGGTTCCAACCCTCATGATCTGATCATCTCCCAAAGGTCCACCTCCAAATACCATCACAGGTGGGGTTAGGTTTCAACATAGGAATGTGGCGGGTGGTTGGGGAGGTGGGGAACACAACCTTCAGTCTACAGCACTAGGTAGTCAAATTTATGGAGACGAAAAGTAGAAAGATGGTTGCCAGAGGCTGGGGGAGGGAGAGATGGGAAGTTTTTGTTTAATGGGTATAGAGTTTGGGAAGATGAAAAAGATGATCTATTTTAGGAATAGATCATCTTCATGGGTGCACAATAATATGAGTGTACTTAATGCCACTGAACTGTATACTTAAAAATGATTAAAATTGTACTTTTATGTTATGCACATTTTCCCACAGTTAAAAAAAAGGATGTGCAAAGATGCTTAAAAATGTGCTTCAGTAATTTTAAACACTGCTTCACAATCTTGTATACACTTTAATTTTTCTCACCTAGCCTTTTATTCATAGTTTAAGCAGAGGTAAAAGTTCTGCATAGCCTTCTTAAGGGAATATTTATGACCCATGTGTAGATTGAAGTGTTTTAGGGCTCAGAAGGACACCCCTCCGTCGGAAAAGCCTCCATCCTGAAAGAAAACTCGCTTCATATGCACTTTACTCCCAAATATTTTACCTTTAAGAATTGCAAATTAGGGGGCTATTGCACATGGCAGGTACACAGTAAATACTTAGAAAGATTCAACCAATTACAGAATTGTTCATCTCCTAGTCCCCTCTCCTAATTCAGTGCTCAGCATATAGATGGCTGTCAATAAATAATTGTAAAATTAATTGCATCAATTAATAAATTCAGTTTTTAATAACTGTGTGCTAAATGAAATGTCCTTTAAAAGCTGACACTACCCACATCATTATTGTCACCCAGGCCTTGAGATCTGGACCATATTTTCAACTGCCCCTGGACATTTCAACTCAGACGCTCTTTCAGGATGACAGAAAGAAGGGAGAAATGGTAAATTAGGAAAGGGTGAAACAGATAATAGAATAAAGCAGCTTGTGGTGGCTCCACAGGTTCACAAATTTCAAGTTGCTATGAATAAGTCTATATGTTTTGTTTTTTTGAAAACCATATGAAAAGCATTCAAGACTTTTCTCTTAAAAAGCAGGGGAGAGGGCTGCAAATGTATAGATTAAAAATGCCAGCAGTGGTTTTTTGGTAGGACAGTAGGGTTTAATGAGTGTGCTTTCATTTACTTTTTCTCAGAAAGTATTTATTACACTTAAATTTTCTTTTTATTGGTCTTCAGGAACATATACATTATCATCATTTGTTCTTATAAGTCCTCTCTCTCTTGTCTACTTGTTCCTGTTCTCTTTTACTCACATTCCTTTCCCAGGGGAAACCACGGTACTATGTGGTAAACGTGTATTATTGCTTTGATATATGTACGTTTAATTACATAAATGGTATTGTGCTATTTCTTTCATGTCATTTTTACTTTTTATCATTCAGAACTATATTAAGATCTCTCTATAATGTTATGTGAAAATGTTGTATGTTGCTTTTAAAACCTTCATAGTGTTTCAAATTTATCACTTCTACAATAAAAAAAACTTAAAAATAGCTTTTAAGAGCTTTCTTTTTAAAGACAATTTGGGGAAACTGGAGTAAAATCAGTGAGAATAGATAACAATTGAAGCCCATTGCATCAGACAGTTTTTTAAATTCTGTCATATATTTATGAACCACTTCTCCACACAAGGAATTAGAGACCCATAGGCAATTGTGGTTTGTTTTACTTTTTTATTTTTATTCGTTTTTTCATTGTTATTCAAGTACAGTTGTGTTTTATCTTAACAAATTGTTTGGGTTGTTCTCCGCTTTTATACAGATCTTGTAGTAACCTGGTCGTTGATGCCCCGGTAGCAAATGTTCCTCCTGGGGAAATTCCACAAATTTTACAAAAAACTTTGGAGAAAAATTATAAAGATCTGAGCAAACATCACATGGGCCAATTCAGTTAAATGCTCAGTCCAGCGTTTTTATTAAACAAACCCACTGAAGGATAGTTTAATTATTTGTGATGTTATGCTGATATCAGATAAATTCCTAAACCACAATATTTTCACTGGTCTATTGGTCATGTAAGATCATGTCCTAATGGAAATTCCAGGCCTCCCTTCTCTTAGTTTAAAAGCTCCACTTAGTTAAACACCTAGAGAAGGAATTTTTTCCTCCTCTCTGAACTGATCAAATGCACTCCTTGTTTCAGCAGGGCAGGATCCTGGGCTGAAACACCTACATTAGGGTGCAGACCCAAGGTATTACGTCAGAGTCAGTCAGACTCAGAAGAAGTTGAGCATCATAAAGCTAGAGAAGGAAGACATGAAAGAGTCAAGTCAGACCACAAAACTGGGATCAGAAACACTGTTTTATGTGAAATTAAAAAAATGCAGCAGAGTACATTTAACCCAGCCCCAAACTGGCATCTTAGTCTCTCTTTTGCCCTTCTTCCTGCATCTCTCCACCTTGAGAGTGTATAATTATTTATATGAGTTTACACGTGTACTTTTGAATGTTGTATATATTTAAAATGTTTATTAATTAGTTTCTCTAATTCCTTATGTGGATAAATGCCTAGGCTTATATTTTTGTCAATGATAAAGAACTTCATTTTTTGGAAAAATTTTTATATTTATTTTCTTTTTTCTTTTTTTTCATGATAACTATAACCCTTTAGAAGTTAGAATTTCTTTCATTTAAAACTTTGTCCCCCAGTGAGGAGAGGGGATTACAGGAACTACTATAAAGGACACATGGACCAAATTAAGGGGGAGGGTGGATGTGGGGGAGGGAGGGGGGTTCAGCTGGGGTGGGGTGGAGGGATGGGGAGAAAAGGCACACAACTGTAATTGAATAACAATAAAAAATTAAAAAAAAAACAAAACAAAACTTTGTCCCCAGCATCTAATTTTTTATAGAGAATGAAATAAATATTTAGGCTGCAAATCACAAATGACCATCTCCTACCTTCAACCTGCACACGAAATTATCAAACAGAATTCATGTGAAAGGAACTAACAATTCAAGTCATTTACATCTAAAAGATTAGAATAGCCAACATCTATTGGATCCTAACAATATGCCAGACACTCTTCTATGGTCTTCACATGCCGTTCACTTATTTAATTCTTACACAACACTAGGAGAGGCGTTCTTGTATTATCCCACTTTACAGGTGAGGCTAAGTACCTTGCCTAAGGTCACCCAGGTCATTCAGTGGGGGATTAGGGTTTGACCAGAGCCCATTTTCTTAACATTACACTTAAGAATGTAAAGGATTCTGTCACAGAAAAACGCTGTGGAGTTGTTATTTCCAGTGAAATTTCCTCTATATCAAGGTGAACTTTACTTCATAACTTTAAGAATGACTAGTGTCTTTCATTATAAAAAGCGGTTAATAGTTTTGCACAAAATATAGTAGAGTGAAACACATGATATACCATGCATGTGAGAACAATATACCTCTCACTGATAAAAATGACAAATTTGGACACTAGAATAAAATGAAACTTTGTAATAGAAATCCTGGAGAGGTTTAGAGGTTGAGGACTAATGAGAAGCAATATTAATCCTATGATGTAAATTTTCTCATGATTTCTAAAACAGGCCAAAAAAAGGATGTTAATCCCAAGAACTAGATTTTTTTCACTTCATATACTGACTGATTGATAGGGAATGAGGATAAAGTAAATCCAATTCTCATCCTCTCTCAGCTGTTTATTATAACCTAAAAACTTCAAGTTTCACTGTTAACGAGGAAACATCAATATAGCTTCTGCTATGGACAGTTTCGAGTTTGGCTCCCAGTGGCTATTTCTCTTTCTAGTAACAACATTCTGGTATGCCTGTGGGAAACACTTTTGTGTCCTTTCATGGGACTCGGGTGGGATTTACCCTACCTGCAGTATCCAGGGGTGGGTACATAGTCAAGTCCTGGCCAATTAGCATAATCCACTTGAAAGTTCACAGTAACTGGTTCAAGGATGGGATATGATTCAAGACAAACCAGTCAGAACCAAAAGACATCAGCCCTAGAACTTCTGCTAGAATTCCAGAGAAACATGCTCTCCTTCCACTGATTTTGCTAATCTAGGTAAAATGCAAGTCAGGAAAATATTTGCTCTCTCTTAAGGAGAATCTGATTGAGAATAAAAACAACACAGAAGAAAGCAGGACTGGGGAAAGTATAAACAGACTCCTGGCAACATCATCTGAGTACATAAATCCAGTCACACCTGAACTCAGATACTCCTGGACTCTTCAGGTGTAGGACATAGATCCACATGCATGCAAAACATATGTGTGCACTCATACATTTTTTTTCTGCACAAGCTAGTTCAATTTGACTTTCTCTTGCAATAGACGTTTTCCTTCTAAATTTATTGTGTTAAAATCATTAAAATTATGGCATGAAAAATAAGACATGGGGCTGTAGGGGAGAAAAAGTAATATTTCCTCTACCATCTTACGTTCTCTGGCTAGGGCCATGTAAATTAGACTGACAAAAGACAGATCACAAAAGAAAAAAGAAACAGATTTTTATTAACACCATGCCTTTATGTGGGAGCACTCAGTGATGAGTAACTCCAAGGTATGGTTAGTTACTAGGGCTTACATAGCATCTTAGCAAAGAACGATAATTATTTATAGAAGTGACAAGACAGAAGAAGAAGACATTGAGCCTCTGGGAACGAGAAATTATGGGATGGCAAATATATGAGGAAACTGACAGAAGATAAGGGCTAGTTAATAAGGTTTGTTTGTGTAGACTGTTTCTGGTGTCATCTCATCTCCAGTGACAAGGTGGTTATCTCGTTCCTGGAGGGGAATGGAGGTGAGGAGACACCTTTACAAGGGGGATTTATGTTCTGCTTTCAGGGCGATGCAGGACAGTAGACAACTCATCCTGTGTATCTTCCTCAATTGCCTTCACTACAAAATAATCCTAAACCAGAATGGCATAGTTTGGGTTGGCATACACTGAACCCCTTCAAGGTAAAAGAGGGGGTGCACAGTGAAGGACCCAGGTCAAAACTCAGTTTGAAACCCAAGAAAATCATGCTGCCAACTATTTCTGCCTTCTCTCCTCAGATGTTTATGCAAACAAAAGTGTTTACAAGGAACAGCAACAGCAGCCCTGCCAGGGGAAAGTAATTACTCAAGGACAGAGCAGCGTATCAGTGATGGTAAGGACAGGGGAAGCCCTGAATGATTCGGATGTGGAAGATGAGCTATTCAGTGTATAAGACCATGATTTCAGAACACCTCAAATATTAGCTGGCAGAACCAACTCCATTTTTGCTAGACTGTCTCCTTGATTTAATGCCCAAGTCAAATAAGCTCCTCTCTATTTCTCATAGATGGTTCTGCTGTAGGAGGTTGGATCTTCTCTGACATAAATTTCGAAAGCGAGTAGATCCCACAGGTTTACATAGGCTGTACTACCTGCAGACACCATGCTGCTGTCCACTCTGCCTCAGTGCTGCTTTTAGAGTTGTAAATAATCACCCACGATAAACTGCAAGAGGAAGGGTCCCTAAATGATTCTATCCCACCAAAAGCAGAACTTGTGGAATCGGTGCAATGCTACTAACTTCACAGGTCTACAATCTCTCTAGTAACTATGAGAAATAATAACTAGCTGGGGTGGATAGAAGAAATGGAATCATTACCTCTACAGAAAACGCTTTTTTTTCTTTTTTATTGTTATTCAGTTACAATTGTCTGCATTTTCTCCCCATCCCTCCACCCTACCCCAGCCAATCCTACCTCCCTCCTCCACCTTTTGTTTCAAAATTTAAAGGAGCAAATTCCTTCTGTGAACTCAGTAAATACCATCTCCAGAGGGCCAAAAATCACTTCCTTTGGTCCACAGAAAATGGTAGTACTCTATCAAAATGTTGAACAACCCCATAATTCTAGATATAAAACAAAGCCCACAAAATGGAGTTAAACACAGCTATCTCCTTAGCCTGGTACTTCACATAGAGTCTACTAAGGTCCCCATGGTCTGCCTTCTACCTCCCTCCCAAATCAATGGTTGAGGGAATTGTCTGCATTTTCCATTTTTACCTCTTCCAATCTATTTCTTCATTGATATTTCCTAATTTTGAACTGTTTTCCAGGTCATCACTTCAATTTCCAAATCATTTACAATCTTTAGAATTCTTATTTGGAAAGTGGTTGGGTATATTAATCACCCCTTTATGTCTTTATCTCTGCTTTATGCAGCCTTGAAAGAGAGCTGGTGAACTTTACATTCATTACACTTACTCCTGCCCTAAATGCCTTTAACCTTTTACTAATATCTGAACATGTCTGACTAGGAGAAATTGAGAAATAATAGCCAGAGTCTTTATAGCATGGTACAGATTTACAACATTTCTTGAAGTGTGGTCCTCTCTCCTGAATCAGAATTACATAAAAAACCTTGAGGTTTGGGGGGGCGTTTTTGTTTTTAAAAAGCAGATTTTTGGAACTCACACCAGATATTCTGAGGTCTGACCCTCTGGAAGTAAGGTACAAGAATCTATAAATCAAACCAACAGAATGTGATTTCAATGTACTCTAAAGCCTGAGAACAAGAGGCCTGTGTGTTGAAAGGGATTAAAAACTAATAAAATGATCCTCTACTTAAAGAATCAAGCAATGTTCAGGTATCAATCACAAGAAACTAAGTTACGCTGTGGTTACAACTAGTCTTCATATCCTAGAGACTTGAAACAAACCCTTATGCTTTGCTCACATTATATGTTCAGCAAGCATTAATGGTGGTTCACGGAAAGAGGGAGAGGGGGCTCTGCTCTTTATCTTCTCACTCGTACCCAGGCTGATGGAGCCTCCACCATCTGGAGTGTCCCTGGTTGCAGCAGCAAAGGCAAGACAATGCTAGAGGTCTCCCACAAGCAATGAAATGCTCTGGTTGGAAATGACACACATCACTTTTGTCCACTACTCCTTGGCCAATACTGGTCTCATGGTGCCACCAAACTGCAAAATGGGTTGGGAAGTACACAATTCCCACATATCCAAAACATGAAAAGAACTAGATATGGATGAGTTAAGCATTTGAGATATCTCCCAAAGGAAAGCATCTTATTTTATTTTTTTTTTTAAAGAAGATAAAAAGTGAGGGTCAGAGAAGTTAAGTGACTTTTGCAAATCTATACTGAAGTCAATACTGGAAACATTCCTCCTCTCCAAATTCTCTCCACCAGTTCAAGGAAGTAAGATGCCCTTACAATCCTTCCTGTTTCAGCAGAGTTTTGGTGAAGTGCCACTTATCACAAGGGACAGACAGTATTGGACTTTAAATGTCATCATTTTCTTTGTGGAGCAGATTGCCTAATGTATAAACACAGAAAAGAAACCAATTTGCACCCTTTTCTCTGAATTAATCATCATAGGAACACAATACATGGATGTGCCCTGCTCAACTGTACTGTATGAAGACTTCAATTAAACTGTTACTTGAGCACCTACTATGTGCCAAGAAGAATGCTAGGCACCTTCTAACTGCATCAGCAGAAGTCTGTCCCACAGATCATCTAATCCAGTTCTTCAGAGAGAAAAGTTGTTCTTGCTTCTCTATTTACCTGCCCCACTGCCATTTTGCTGCTGCCTGGACGCTTGGCCCCAGACACAGCCATCAGGGTTCACAACTACCATAACACCATGTAACCACAGAACCAACTCAACCTCTCTGAAAGCATCAGCTAGAGTTGTATCATCTCCACTTCTGGTGAGCTTCCTGGAATGTAATTCCTCAGCACAAAACGAAGGACGCACAGAGTGCACTTGTGACTCTCTGCCATGTTGGGATTTTTTCCATATAGTTTCTGAGATAGATGAGAGACTAGGACAGATAACAGCTGTGAGGGAGTAAGTGACTTCTAGTTCCATACAGAATAGGTCAAAAGATAGTTGCTGCAGGTTGCAAATGGCAACCCAGGTTTGGCTCCTTCAGATTTATGTATTTTTTTAATGATGAAAAGTATTCTTAATTTTTCCAGTGATTACCACAAGTAAAAGAGTTCTTAAGTTATCTCATTATAGCTATTATCCTTTTCCTTTGAGCACAAACACATCCTTCTTTGTCAGCAGCAGTTTGCTGGTTCGATCTGAGCTCATTTCTTCCCCTGCAAGATCCCATGCTTTTCATTATTATATCAAATGGCTTTTGATGGAAAAATCGACATTACGCATCACTCTAGTAATATCACTGGTAACAAAATTACCAAACAATCACATATCAGGTAAACAATTCTATCTATAAACTCGAAAGCTGCCATCCTGACAGTCACCTCTAAGGGTAAATTTTTAGCATTATTCCATCATGTTTGTCATCATTATTATTTCTTGCTATCAACCCAAGTTCCTGTGATTTGGATTCTAGTACACTTTCAAACCACAGTCAAGCCTTGCTATTGTACTGTCCTTGAGAGCCCAGGACAAGCAATAGTGTTTTAGCTGTGGTGTTCTCAATATTTCCTCTAAGAATTTCCCTCCCTAAAGTCCTTTATAGGAAAGCCTCATGCCTTCCCACAGGGCTCTGCAGCATGGCTCCAGTGAATTTAAAGTAAGTAGCGTGCGATGCGTGCTGCACTTCCTTTTACTTCTAAGACCATTTGACTTATTTCCTTTCTAATATGCTTGTCATTGTAACAGGGACTAGTACTTAAGTGAAAATGGAAATAAATAAATAAATAAACTGAAGCATTTTTATTGATTTTTTTTTGACCTGGGTCCTCAGTCAAAATGCAGGTCTAATGAATGGCTTCTCAATATGCCTTTTGACCCCTGTGTTTTCTCCTCTACCCCCATTCCATGAATCCAGGCTCCTTACTTTTCTCTTCCATTAAAAGACTATTATCTATTCCATGTATTTCTGTAAATAGAGGAGTCAGCAAAATCTCTCAACATAGTTTCATTTGCTTTCCATTAAATTTAGACATGAGATAAACCTTATTATGACTTTGACCTGAAACCACCATGGAACCTGGAAACAAATTTTTAAATTTCTGTTTGTTCTGATATCTATGTTGGTTCCAATTGAAAGACCTAAATTTAATTTTTTCCAAGGAAAAAATTTTTTTCACCAAGTTTTATTCTTAAAGCCCCTCAAAATTTTTAATAGATTTATGAGCAGGAGAGGGCAGTGGAGAGTGGTTAATGATCAAAAACAACAATTCCAGGGTTAAGACAACTAAAACTACATATTCCTTCTCCTACTGCCCACCTCTAATGTGGGGGAAAAAGGCTTCAGGGCAAAATCACAGAATGTGAGAGTGGGTGAGACCTTCAGAAACAGCTGAACCAGTCTCATTTAGCAGATGAGAAAACTGTGGCTCATAATGGACTGGTGTCTTAACAGTAATAAACAACAAAGAAAGAAAGCTAATATTGAGCATTTACTGTTACAAGATGAATACTTTGCCTACATTATCTCCCTAAGCTTCAAAAGAGCTATTAGAAGCAAGTCCTATTATGAACTCCATTTTAAAGATGGAAAACTTGAGCCATAAAGAGGTTAAATAACTTCCCAAGATCGCATTTCTAATAAGTAAGTGGTAGAATTAGGGTTCTGCTTCCAGAGCCAGTGCCCTACTTGCAGTCCCTGACACTGTCGGCCGCCTTCCTGACAGTCCCCAAAGTAAGAGGTGGTAACCTGCCCTTCTTCCTTCCTTTGAAATTAGTGTAAGTGGTGCGTTTCCAGCCTTAATCATAGGCAGTCTGTGAGGTCGGAACTATTCTCATAATACTAAGATGTCATTTGCCTTTTGCACTCAATTCTCTAACAAGTGTACACTGAAGCTTTCCAGGGCCAACTTGATGTTTGAGATCACAACAAACTCAGTTCAGAGGTTGATCTGAGAGTCTAACTATTTTCTATTAAGCCAGAAATTAAAGATATTTCCACAAAAAAGCAAAATGATGCCACTCTTCTTATTTTGTTTTTAAAAGTGTAATTATTTTTGTTAAAAAATATGTAATTTATTTTAATAAGTAATGAGTTTATATGTTATTTTAAGTGAATTCATAAATTTTTAAATTTCTAACATGATAAATCTCAATAGATACAACACATAAACCAAAGCTCTTTGGGGTCCTCGATTTTTTAAGAGCCTAAATGGGTGCTGAGGATTAAGTTTGAAAACTACTGTTTTAGAGGATCTGCCACTACCCTTAGATCTGCTAGGGCCTGGGATCTCCGTCCCTCCAGCACCAGCCTAGACCAACAAGCCAGGGCTTCAACAATCCCGGTGCCAAAGGACAAGGAAGGAACAAGGAGCAGAAGTAATCCAGCCAGGTGTGAACAGTATCATGACCTTCATGACCTTCCCTTACATCCACCTGTTGGCTTGTTGGGGGGTGGGGGGTGAAGTCCTCACTTCTGGATTCCCTCAGCACCTCTGGTTATTGGATGGTAAAACCCTCAAGAACAAGGGGTCCACGATTTGTTCCTATCTGTGTTTTCTCTTTAATGGTAATTAATAAATAGTCCCCACAGAGGTATGCTGACACAAAGTACCTAGCCTAATCTATCCCCTCTCTCACTCCTCACCCCTACACCCCCAATACACATTCATACATCACCTTTCTCAACTGAGATGTACTGCCTGTCTCCTTCACTTCTGATTTCCAGGAAGAAAAACCAAAGAGGGATTGTAGCTGAGGAGCACTTCCCTTTTCCCTGTGAACTGAACGCTATATTATCAAGGACAGGAACTGAGTTCCCTGATACAGACTAGAGTACATAAAAAGTACATCTGGAGCTGCTTTCTACAACTCAAAAAGAAGAATTGGAATTTGCCAACCAGTTCCTACATATATCAGATTTGAGCCTCTTACATCCTTATGCATATTTAAAGAGTTCCATTTACAAACACTGGCAATGTGGGGACAACGTCACTAATTCTGTAGTGCCTCCGCAATTCTTTCCCTAGTCCCTTTCATCATGCATCCTTTCACTTTTCATCAAAGTAATTGTATCTGCAGCAATTTTGCAGGTATCCACACTAGGTGAATAGTGATAGTGGCAGTATCAAGTGATTAATGTGTGCCTGGCCATGTGCTGGGTGCCTGACATGTGTGATGTCATTTATTCATATTAATTCTACAAGATAGCTATGACTATTATGAAAACTGAAGCTTACAGAGTGAAGCTACTTGTCCAAATTCACCCAGCTGGCTAGAGAGAGAGCCAGGAGGACCTGAACTCATTCATGAATAAGCACTCACAGAGAAGTTGATTCTAACGTATGTCATCAGAGGGGTACCAATGCAAAAGAGATAATTAAGATGACATCAACCTTGAAAAGCAACTCTTTTGAGCGATGACCATGATTCCTGAAAACTTTGCAAAAAGTGTCACTGATAAATCTCTGATTGCATTTTCTCCTTAGTGGGTTTTTTTGTGCTTCTGCCCATTTTTCACTAGCACTGCTTCATATTTCTTGATTAGAACAGCACCAGATACTGTAATATCACTTTAAGTTCCACTCAATGCTCCCTCCTTGGCCTTAACTCAATGGAAGAATGATTTACTAGCACATGAAGCATGTGTTCCTGTATATCAATGCCACCCTCACTCGCTCCCAGAAAGATTTAGTAGACACTATATATTAGAATAGCAATTATCACACATGTGAGAACATTAAGCATTTTACATTTTCCAAATGATACATGAATAATTTGAGCCCTGTGTACACACAGCCCTTATAAATCAAACATTTAATTTTCAAACACTTTTGAAAGCTATAAAGGCATCTCTTCTTAACTTTAAAACGGCCCACGAACTTTCCTCCTGTGCTTTGATTTATCCCTCTATGGACATACTACTAATTCCTGATCCACAAACAATTGTGCAAGCACCCCAATTTTTTCATAAATGAGATTTCTTTTAAATCACACCATAAAGTAAGAAAGCACTCAATACTACTAAAGCAGTGAAATTATTTATTAACACCAAAAAGTGAGTCTGCTTTCCTTTCCAGACAAAAAGAAGAGGTGCTGGGCTGACTGCAAAAAACTGGATAATGGAGACTGGCCATCAGCTTTATTTCATGGGTGTAGTTCCTCAAGTTAAAATATAATTAAAGCAAAATGAAACAAATGAAACATAATCTTTAATAGTGCCCAATTTAAGAAATGGATGATTAAATTTGTAGTTTCTAATAACAACATAGCCATGTAGGTTAGAGTTTTTAATTTTATCTGCTTATTCTGATACTCAGCAGAGAAGCTCCCCATCAGGTGACTGGGCTTGCAATCAGCGCTGATGCTACTGTGGTCTTTAGTCCTTCTCCAAAAGACACATATGCCTGGGCATGAATCATTAACAAGAAAGACATAAAAGAGGTCAATTCTGGTGGCTTCTATCTCGTGACCAAGAGTCACAGATTAATCAACACATTTGTTTGGCCAAAAAGAAAGTAAAAGATATCACAAAAATGTCCGTTATCCAAACACTGACTTCTGATTAAGTATATTATTGTACCAAAACACACATCCAGGTGAGCAAAGCAAAGTCAAGAATCAGGTAGGACTTACATGTTTAATCAACTCTATTAAATAGATGAGAACCTAGGTGAAATTGAACAGCCAGGCTTTGTTCAATTTCAACACAGGAAAGCAGTATTATGGGGAAACTGAACTCTGACAAAATGGAAGGTTTGCGTTTCTTGGGGAAAAATAAATGAAAACCAGTCATATAGTTTAACAAAATAATATCCACTTTACCATAAAATGCTGGAGCATAAACAATCACAGATGTTGTCTTGAAAGAAGGCTATTAAACACAACTGTAAAGAGGCTTTTCCCCCCTATTAAGTTCATATAAGAAATTGCCACAAACATCAAAGTAAAAATCATCCCACATCCACTTCAGTAGTCCAAATTTCAATAACTTATTTTAATAAGTTCAATTTTCACAACCTAGGTGTGGCGTGTGCTTAAGCTGCTTTCAAAACCTGAACAAATAAAACACGGGACTTTAGCAAGTCGGGAGTTCCTCAACCAGAATTGTCTCAACGTAAGAGAAAAATTACCTTAAGGAACTCAATGTTCTTTCAAATCCTGGTTTAAAGGTTTCACCTGATGCAGAATGTGACCTCCAAACTAACAACCCTGGGATGACCATCCTGTAATGTGTTCCATCTACAATCAGCTCACAATTGGTGACAGCCGAGGAGGAAAACTCCATCCCTCGGAGCAATCGATCTCCTTGCCCTGACCATTCAGGAAGAACCCGGACTCCACATCTGCTATCCTAGATTGCCAAATCCACTCAAAAATTTGATACACATTTATTACACATTTGTCTAACTGGAACTGGTGCCTCTGGGTGGCCACACAGTGAGTAGTTGAGCTGGAAACCAGAGCACATTGCTGATGCCAGGATGAACCACCACTCCTGAGGATCTGGTGGGAAGAGCAAGCAAACAGGAAGAAGCAAGTCCATTCCTTCACGCTCTTACCTTTCACTCTCCCCTCCTGTGTCCTATTGGTGGAACCAAATAGGAAGACAGCTACAAAAGAGAAATCTAGTTTGCATACTGCCAGCCTGTCACAAGGCAGGATAGAGAAGGATGGGTTTGGAGCTGAAAGAAGATATCTTCATAATCAGCACACGTGGCTAGGATAGTGATACTGGATAGATCACAGCAGGCTGAGTTCACTGAAAAAGATCTCATGGAGGAGATGGCTACCATGTGACTCTGGAAGGATAATTTAGAAAGGCAGCTAATTTAGAAAGGTGGAAGAGAAGAAAAAGGGCAGGCACCATAAGGGTAAATCAGAAAACACACCAGCAGCCAAGTAGACCATTTGGATAAGACTAGTTTTCATGTAAGGTACAAATGGGTATTTGTATTTTCCTCTAAATGTCAACTATTAATTTATCTTTGTATGCTGTATTAGCAAATCAACAATAATTAATTAGTGCTTATTATGGGGTTCGTGACCTCTATACAAAACAAGAGAAAAGAAGGTATAAGAAGATGCTTACAATCTCAATGGCAGAAAAGATATGGAACAAGATGGCATATAACTAACTAGCAGGTTGTATTTTCGAAAAATGGCTGCACCTGTATTTCCCACCCATATGCTCTTAGGTATTATGGCCTCAACACATCCTCATCGAGAACTAGAATCTATCTCTCCACCCTTGAATCTGGTTGGGCCTAGTGACTGCTTTGACCAACCAACCACAGCAGAAGTGATGTTGTGTCAGTTTCAAGGTTAGCCCTTAACTGGCCTAAGAGCTTCTGCTTCCCACTGCTTAGAAGCCAGTCACCAAGTAAGAATAGCAATCACCACGAAACTGCTCTTCTGTGAAGTCCAAGCTGTGTTGGAGAGACCCAGGAGGATGAGATGATGTGGGAAAAAAGGCAGGCTAAGAAGCACTGAGGCATTAGACATGTGGGTGAAGAAGCTGTACTGGAAGTAGACCTTACCCCAGCAATGAGATGAACCACTCGGCTGAATCCTTCCCATATTCCTAAGCCCACAAAACTATAAACTAAATAAACTAAATAAAATGAATGTTTTAAGCCCCTAAATTTTGGGGTGGTTTTACAGCAACAGAAAGCTGAACAATGGCCAAGTGCTAAATGGTAGAAATGGCAATGTCTTCTTATATCTACAAAATATAAGCACTAATTTGTAACTAATTTATAAAGAAAAAAATAAAAAGACTCCCCCTTTTCAAAAACAATCTTTGTCCAGACTAAAGTATCGTATCCAGGGTTGTAATAGTTGGCAAATAATTTTTCAGTTTAAGTATGGAAATGATAGAACTCTATATTCAAAGTGATGGAAAAGACTTCTTTCTAATGGAAAAGCCACTCACAGGCAACTGTGTAGTTTTCTTCCCCTTCCAATTTGATCATTTTGTATAGGAAACAGCCAGGCAGACAAGGAGAGCCCAACAAAGATCTAGTGAGCAGGGCCAGGTGGGTCTGGTAAGGAAGGCCATGCTTCTATTTCTTCCAACAGTCTAAGTAAAGTGAACAAGCCAGCTGTAGACTTGTACCGATCACAGAGAGAAATGGTGCCTGAGGCAGCCCCCTGGAAGGGTTTAACATCAAGCTGGTCTGGAGTCCTAGATTAGGCAGCACACCCCAAGGAGGCTGCCTCCAAGAAAAGATTTAGCAGGAACTGGAAAAATATCTTCTTCCCATGCCTCAGGTGAGTACAGGGTTACATTGACTGAAACTGATAATGATTGAGATTTAATAAGTTGCCTAATAATATCCACGTGTTTCTTAAATCTGCTCTAAAGTGTACCTTGTTAGTAGGCAGCATGCATGTGATTAAGGCCACAGCTTTGGGGCCAAGTGGCCTAGATTTAAATTCCAGATCTGCCACTTGCTAACCAGGACTTTGGGCACCTTGACCATCCTAAATTCCACAGCTCTGCTGGCCAACGCGATAGCCAGTAGCCACATGTGGCTATTGAGCACTAGAAAGGTGGTTATTCTGAGTGAAGATGTGCCAGAATTGTAAAATACACATGGGCTTCAAAGACTTAGTACAAAAAAAGTAAGATATTTTATTAATATTTTATATTGAATACATATTAACATAATATTTTAGATATGTTATAAAATATACCATAAAATTAATTTTACCTGGTGTTTTTACTTTTTTCAAATTAATAAAATTTGAAATTCTATATACCATATTTCTATTGGACGGTGCTGATTTAGAGGGGTAATATTAAATTCAGCTCCTAGGGTTGCTGAAGTGATCCAACAATTAAGTGATCCAGGTTAAGCACCCAGAACAGTGTTTGACCTGTAGAAAGTTGTTCTTTCATGTGTTTGTTCATTCACCTATTCCGTTACTCATTCATCCAACAAACATTTACAAGGGGGGACCCCCCAAAAACAGAATTATCTTCAGGAGGGTGGGCTCCTTGTAGTACAGGCTTCCTCTGCTAGATGAGTGTTCAAGGAACCCATCTGTATCAGTACCAACTGGTGTTGTTGAGAGAGACTGCATTCAGCTTCAGTGAATTTTTTTCAAAGACTCTTTCGAGGCGTTTGCCCATTTCATGCTAATGCACCTGCCCACGCTGGGCTGAGTGTTCCGCAGTTTTTGACAAAAACGGCATAACCCTCATGTGCCAAGCTCCCCATTCACCTGATCTTGCCCCAAGCAACATTTTTTTGTTTCCCTGGATAAAATAAGTCCTCAAAGGGAAACATTTTGCTGATGTGGAAGAGATGAAACTAAAAATGGTAGAAGCACTAAAAGGCATCAAAATCGACCAGTTCAAAAACTGTTTAAACAGTGAAAAAAACATTTTAATAGGTACACTGTATCAAATGGAGAGTATTTTGGAGGTGACTGAAGTTTAAACATGTAAGAATAAATACATATTTTTTATAAATAAATTCTGGGGTTTTTTGGCTCCTCCCTCATATTCAACAACTAGTATGTGCCAGGCACTTTTCTAAGTACTCAGATTACAGCATTGAGAACAGACAAAAAGAAAAAGCCTCTATCTCAAAGGCAGTGGTAATAATCTATTTAAATTTGATAATAATTCACATAACTAACATATATGTTCAGTGATGCTAATATAAGTAATTCTAATGCCCATTGTTCTCTGGTATCATTTAGTGGAACATGGATGCCGCTGTCTCTTGCTATTAACTTTCTCTGTGAAGAACCCAGCTGTTGGAAATATGAGGTCATAAGAAGGTATATTCACTGGGGGCAGAAGGAGGTCCAACTGCGGTACACTCTCAAGCCCTGACCTTGGAAAGTTCAAGCTACAAATAGATTGCAAAATCCAAGAGGAGTTGAGAGAAAGAGAGATCAAAGGGGACAGAGAGCTGGGAAAAGAAATCAAGGAAAAGATGGATGTAAACTCAGGTCCTGCAGGATTCCTGAAGCTAAAATGACCCCAAGAGAAAAGCTGTATCTCAGGCATTCTAAGATTTATAACAGAACAGCATCCAGGAGAGGTTCAGTATTTCCATGTTCAATCTCTGGGTCATATGCATAGGTGTCTGGGAAATTGATTTTTCCTGTCAGATGCCTGCTGGCACCTGGAAGACAGCCTATAGCATGACTCGGAAAACAAATACCCAAGCCTTAGCAACATAAAGCATGCCAGGACAGAGCCATCTGCCTTATTGACTTGGACCTCTCCAACTAGCTCATTTAAGCTTTGTCTATAATGGTGTCCCCAGTCCCCAAAGGTCCCTTCTCTTTTGTTTTCCACACTGCAGCCACAGTAACAGAAACCTGGTCATGTTATCCACCTAATTATAATCCTTTATCACTTCCTACTGCCCACAGAAAAAAGACAAAATCTTTCTTGAGGCTTACATGGCTTTGCCCACTTCATTTCCTCCTCTCTTTCTCTCTGTACATCAGCCACCCTGATCTTTCACTTTCCCTTCCTCACCTTGCTTCCTCCAGCCACAGGACATTTGCTCATGCTCTTCCCTCTGTCATCTCACTCCTCTACCCCAACCAAGGCAATCCTTTCATCTCTCAGCTCAGTTATTACTTCCCCAGAAAAGCAATCCCCCTCCATCATATGTATGCATGGCGCCATGTCCATTCGCCCATGGCTTTGATCTCAGTGTAATTTACAATCATTGGCCAAATTATTTGAGCAGTAACACGTCCCCCTCTGCATTGACTGCAGGCCCTGAAGGTAGAATCTTTGTCCTTTTGGCTCACCATTTGGCTCACTAACATCTAGCACATGGCTTGGCACATGGTAGGAACATAGCAAGTATCTGCTCATTTCATTTATTCCACAGATATTTTGCGTGAAGATTAAATAAGTGTGTGTGTATACATATATGTATGTGTGTGTATATATATAAAAGTGTGTGTGTGTGTATAAAATTCACAGGCCATGGCACACAGTAAGTGCTATGCAAGCAATTGTTCCTATTAGTAGAGTTAGCTATGCTAGGCAGGGCTTTTCTTCCATAACTATAACTGTGACTATGGATTTTGTTCTACTTAACTCTTGAAGTTTCTAGGTATGACATTTCAGTTACAGGCCTTTAACACCATCCTTGTACCATATGGAATCTGAGGTTTACAGACTGCACCTCCAAATGAATTCCCAGGATGTCTCCCATTTCACTTCCATTAATATTTCAGGAAGGGGAGGGTCAATGTCAGCTATCAAGATGGTAGTTGTCAGGAACCAAACAATTCTACTCATTAAGATTTAGCACAGAACATGGATGTAAAATACCAGTGATTACTTTTGTAAATTTGGTATAGTAGGAAAAAGCACAGAATTTCAGGACAATAGAGATGAAGAAGCAGAGATTCAGTGATGTTGTGAATGATGACAATAATTCGAATCATTAATTGAGAGCTGAAAACAAGCTAAATGCTTACATGTACCATTTCATTTAATCTTATTGACAATTAGGCATTACAACCTTGTTTTACAGGTGAATCTTAAGAATAATTGAACATTAAGAATAAAAAACAAATATTTCTATAAGAAAAATATACAATGGCCAATAATATGCACATGAAAAGATGCTTGACCTCATTAATCATTAGAGCAAGGCAAATCAAAACCACAATGAAAGACCAATTAACATCCATATGGATGGATACATTACATTTTTTTAATGGAAAATAAGTTTTGGCAAGAATGTGGAGAAATCAGAATATTCATACATTGCTGTTGGGAATGTAAAATGGTGCAAGCCATTCTGGAAAAGTCTGGCAGTTTCCCAAATATTAAAAAGAGAGTTATCACATGACCCAGCAATTCCATTCCTAATTATATGCCCAATTGAAATAAAAAATATGTCCACACAAAAACTTGTATGAGAATATTTTTAGCAACATTATTCACAGTAGCCAAAAGACAGAAACAACCCCAATAATCCATCAACTAATAATAGAAAAACAAAATGTTATGCTGATGTTATAACGGAATAGTATACAGCTATAAAAGTGAACAAAGTGCTGACACCTGCTGCAACACAGATAAACCTTGAAAACATTATGCCAAGTAAAAGCAGCCAGACACAAAAAAACACATATTGTGTGATTCCAGCCATATTAAGCACCCAAAACAGAAATATCTACAAAGACAGAAGGTAGATTAGTGATTGCTTAGAGCTTGGAAAGAAATTAAAATATGCTAAAGTTGACTGTAGTGATGGTTGCACATATCTATAAATATATCAAAAAAGAATGAACTGGAAATTTAAATGGGTGGGTTGCATGTTATGTGAGTTATATCTCAATAAATCTGTTTTAAAAAAGTGTTTTAGGTAAAAGGACCAATAAGGCTAGAATACCCCATCAATTGATAGGTTTTTTTCTAGCTAAAAATAAATAATTCTTATTTTATAAAGTTAATTAAGTTGATAAACTAAGTTTTGTTAATCACTTTATTATGTTAATTAGGTTTTATAAATCTCTCCCCTCATTGTTCACATCAGTCCCACAACCGGCTGTTATTTCAGTGGTACTTCAGCATCTTGAGAACAAATTAGAGCTATTGTTTCCTAACCTTTTATGCTGTGAAAGAGTTCCTGTTTTGTTTTAATTTTGTCCATTGTTTTTTTCTACATAGCCTGGATTGTTTCAGCAACGACTAAAATGGGCTTTTTAAAAAGAGTTTTCCAAACTAATGCTAACCTGTGCACGGTGGGTATTTACATAAAAACCTTTATCTTCATAGTTCCTTTGGAAGGTTCCTTTGCCAAGCCCTGGGCTGGGCACTGGGGATCCTGATGAGTAAGAGGAGGTTTCTGCTAGTAAGGATCCATCATCAAAGCTCCCTCCTCTAGAAAGGCAGATGTTTAGGATCAGCCTTCGCATCTGGGGGCCAGCATGCTACTACTGTAGCAGGCAGTGAGGTAGTTGCTCAGTGGCCTCCTGAAAACTCTGAGCATCAGGCTTGTGTGAGCTTCCCTACTCCATATGTATTGTCACAAGTTGATGCCAGGAGAGTAACGTTATCCTGACTCCACAGGAAGAGGATGACTGATGTTCCATGTTTGTGTCTTTTCCTGGAATTGGCCCTATGTATCTTTTCCCTTGGCCATATTTAATCTGTAATCTCCCTGTAAAAAACCACCAGTGTGGCTTCAGTGCGTTCTGGTGTGCCTCTAGAAAGTTATCAAATAGAGGGTGATTTTCAAACAGCCTTTAAACTCACAATTAATTCCAGAAATGAAAGTGGCCTTGAGCGAACTTTGTTCCCTCTGACTCTGCAGTTAGCTAAGTTGTATAGCAGATCAGGTCATGGTCAGTGCTATCAACTGATTTGAATTAGGTAGACTTGACTTAATGCCCTAGCTCTCTCATCACTGAATACCCCTCTATTCTCTCTCCTTTCCCATACCCTCCTTCTCAATTCCACTTCCAACTTTATTGGCATCTTTCTTCTCCCCATTTATCAAAACCTATTCTGGAAAAGACAAAGGGAATCTGTTTATACAAATGTGTATAAATTGATAACAGCTCACAGAATATAAACGGACCAACTAGACAGACCAGGTGGTGTAAACAATAGTTACCCTTATCCCCAAGACTTTTGCATTTTAATTGGTAGGCAGTAAATAGTACCCAAGTGCCTGGGTTTGAATTTGTCTTTGACAGCTACCGGCTGTGTGATCTTGGGCAAATTAGTTAATGTCTCTAAGACTCAGTTCCCCTTTTTTGAAATAGGGAACTAATAATAGTGTCTGCCCCCTGGGGTTGTCAGAGTTAAGTAAACATTTAAATACCTAAAATAGTGCCTGAAAAACAATAAGCACTTAAACAGTGACTATTGCAATCATTTTTATCCAGAATCCTATTGTAAGGCAGTTTCTCATATTATCATTCTAGGAACTTCTAAATCAGAAGCACCTGGGATCTACCCATTGATCAGTCTTAGCATCCCTAATAATGGAATAATAGGACATTATGTGCCTCATTATATGGTACAATATATGCTACAATAAGAAGTAGATAACTCCAATTATTAAAAAATTATAGCCAAATTTTAAAGAAATTAAAACTGAATCTAATCAAGCCTCTATATCTAACTTCCATTTATAGGTAACACAGGGGTTAAAACAAATTCTGTAACTCCACGAATGGACTCAGCCAAATTAAGAATGTGAGACATTCTTACAGGCTTGACCTTCAGCAGCTTTAGCATCACCTGTTAGACATGTTAGACATGTAGACTCCCAGGCCTATGTCAGATCTACTGAGTCAGCATCTGGATTTAAGCAAGATCCCCAGGTGATTCATATGCATATGACAGTGGAGAAGGTCTGTTCCCTTCACAAATCAACATCTTAAAAAATGGGGACTCGTATGAAGAGATTTATGACAGAGCATCCAACTGCAAAGTATGACCCTTGTTTGGATAGATTTAAACCAACCACAGAAACACATTATTGAGATAACCTAGAAAATTTGAAAATGGACTGAGTATTAATTGACATTATACAATTATTAATTTTGTTGGTTGTAACATGCCATAGTGATATGTTGAAGCAAAAATATTATTGGGTATGCATACTTAAATATTTACTCATGAAACAAACTGATGTATGGATTCACCTGCCAGAGGTCAAGGAGCTTGGGGGACTGAGTAAAAGAGGTGAAGGGACTGAAAAGCACAAATTGGTAGTTACAAAATAGTCATGGGGATGTATGTAAAGCATAGTCGATAATATTATAGTAACTACATATGGTGCCAGTTGGGTACTGGAAATACCAAAGAGAATACTATGTAAAACATAATATGATTTTCTAACCACTAAGCTGTACACCTGAAACCAATACAAAATAAAATTGAAATTAAAAAATATATAGGGGAAAACATTTAATGGGGACATAGATAAAATGAAAAATATTGATAGTTGATGGAACTGGGTAACGGATACATGGAGGTTCATTACTAAGTTTTACTTTTGTGGTTACTTGAAAATTTCTATAATAAAAAATTTAATAAATAAACAACATCCATTAAAAAATAATCACCTAGGATGTCTGTTTAATATTCATATTTCTGGACCATCAACAAAACAAAAAGGCAACCAACCAAATGCAAGAAGATATTTGCAAACAACAGTTCCAACAAAAGGGTTAATGTCCAAAATACATAAAGAACTCATACAACTCAACAACAAAGAAACAAACAATCCAATTAAAAAATGGGCAAATGACTTGAACAGACACTTCTCCCAAGAAGACATGCAAATGGCCAATATATATATGAAAAATTGCTCAACTTAACTATCCATTAGGGAAATGCACATCAAAACTGCAATGATATACCACCTCACATCTGTTAGAATGACTGTTATCAATACGAGAAGTAATAACAAGTGTTGGAGAGGTTGTGGAGGAAAAAGAACCTTCATTCACTGTTGGTAGGAATGTAAACTAGTACAGTCACTATGGAAAACAGTATAGAGGTTCTTCAAAAAAATGAAGACTGGAGTTATCATACAACCCAATAACACCTCTCCTGGGTATCTACCCAAATTATCTCAAAACATTTATTTATAAAGACATATGTACCCCAATGTTTACTGCAGAATTTTGGCAGTGGCCAAGACATGGAGACAATCAAAGTGTCTTTTGATAGAGGACTGGATAAATGCTATTAACATCTCGACTGGTAGAGGAAGATGTGGTACACATACACATGGAACACTACTCGGCCACAAGAAAAGATGAAATACTGCCATTTGTGACAACATGGATGGATCTTAAGAATCATGCTAGCAAAATAAATCAGAAAAAAACAGTAAAGAACCATATGATTTCATTCATATTTGGGATATAAAACTTAAAGCAACAAACAAGACAAACCAAACAGAAGTTCAGAGACAAAGACAACAGTAGGGTGGTTACCAGAGGAAAACACGGGTATAAGGGAGGTAGTAAAGGGTTAACAGGGTCAAATACATGATAACAAAGGGAGACTTGACTTTGGGTAGTAAACAATGCAATATACAGATGATGTATTATACAATTGTACACTTGAAACCTATGTCATTTTATTGACTAATGTCAGCCCAATAAATTTAATTTAAAAATTTTTTGAAAGAAATACAAATAGTCAATTAAAGAATCAGATTTCCAGGCTTCCCCATCCATGATTATTGAATCCAAATCTCAAGCGTGAGCCCAGGCATGTGAGATTCCAAGATGCTAGGATTCTACGTGAGGGCAGTATGTGCCATGACACCCCATGGGCAATTTCCCACCCTGTTTAGGAAGAAAACAGTGCAGTCTATGAACCTTGGCTTTACAGGCCCACAAAACCATCATTAATTTACATGAATTACAGGGGAGTCCAGCCAAGATGGAGGCATAGGCAAAAATGCTTCGCTTCCTCACACGACCAAAAAAAAGGATAACAATTAATTTAAAAACAAAACACAACCAGAACTGCCACAAAATCAAATTGCATGGAAGTCCAACAACCAAGGAGTTAAAGATACACTCATCCAGACTGGCAGGAGGGGTGGATACTGGGGCAGAGAGGACACCCAGCAAGGCTAGGTGACAGAGCTGAGAGTGGGAGGGAGGTTGGGCGGCAGCATAGGTGATCCCACATTTGTGTGTGGATAAGCCAGGAAGAACAACGAAACAACAAGGGAGTGAGACAGACTGCTGAAACTTTCAGCACGGGGAAACGAAAGACTTAATCCTCTGGATGTAAAAACCTGTGCAGGTTGCGATGGTGGGAGAAACTCCCAGTCTCACAGGAGACTCCACTGGAGAGGCCCATAGGGTCCTATAACATACACACCCACCTGAGAATCAGCACCTGAAAGGGCCCAATCTGCTCATAGGGACTGAGGGAAGTGATGGAAAGTGGGGCAAGAGCTGAGCAAACAGCATTGTTCCCTCTCGGACCCCTCCCCCACATACAGTGCCACAACACAGCAAAGAGGGTTGCCCCTCCCTGGTGAATACCTAAGGCTCTGCCCCTTACAACATAAGAGGTGCGCTGAGACAAAAAATATGGCTCAAATGAAAGAACGGATCAAAACTCCAGAAAAAGAACTAAGCAACGAGGAGATAGACAACCTATCTGATTCAAAACACTGGTAATCAGGATGCTCACAGAATTGATTGAGCTTGGTAACAAAATGAAGGAAGAAATGAAGGCTATACAAAGTGAAATAAAGGAAAATATACAGGGAATCAACACTGAAGGGAAGGAAACCAAGACTCAAATCAACAATTTGGAACAGAAGGAAGAAATAAACATTCAACCAGAACAGAATGAAGAAACAAGAATTCGTAAGAATGAGGAGAGTCTTAGGAACATCTGGGACAACTTTAAACATTCCAACATCTGAATCATAGGGGTGCCAGAAGGAGAAGAGGAAGAACAAGAAATGGAAAACTTATTTGAAAAAGTAATGAAGGAAAACTTCCACAATTTGACGATGGAAATAGATTTCCAAGAATTCCAGGAAGCCCAGAGAGTCCCAAAGAAATTGGACCTAAAGAGGAACACACCAAAACACATCATAATTAAGTTACCCAAGATTGAAAATAAGGAGAGACTCTTAAACAGCAAGAGAAAAAGAGACAGTTACCTACAAAGGAGTTCCCATAAGACTATCAGCTGATTTTTCAAAAGAGACCTTACAGGCAAGAAGGGGCTGGAAAGAAGTATTCAAAGTCATGAAAGGCAAGGACCTACATCCAAGATTACTGTATCCAGCAAAGCTATCATTTAGAATGGGAGGGCAGATAAAGTGCTTCCCAGATAAGGTAAAGTTAACAGAGTTCATCATCACCAAGCCCTTATTATATGACATGTTAAAGGGACTTATCTAAGAAATAGAACAAAATCAAAAACTATGAACAGTAAAATGACAACAAACTCACACAACTATCAACAACAAACCTAAAAAACAAAAACAAACTAACCAAACAACTAGAACAGGAACAGTATCACAGAAATGGAGATCACATGGAGAGTTATTAGTGGGAAGGGGGATGGAGAGAATGGGGGGAAAAGGTACAGGGAATAAGAAGCACAATAGGTAGACACAAAATAGACATGGGGAGGTTAAGAATAGGAAATAGAGAAGTCAAAGAACTCATATGTACAACCCATGGACATGAACTAAGGGTTGGGGGAATGTTGGAGGGTTGGGGGTGTGGGGAGGAGGGCAATAAAAGAGAGACAAAAATGGGACAACAGTGATATCATAATCAATAAAATATACTTTAAAATTTTACATGAATTAGGAATCAGGTCTCTGTTACTCAATTTGATTAATGTTTTTCCTGAAGTGAAGGAGGACAGAAGAAAGGAGAGGAAGTGAGTGGAAAAGAGAAGAAAAAGAAAAAAAAAAAAAACAGCAATACAGTACCTCCTTCTTTATCCTCTAGGCTTCATACTCACCACCATCAATGATGGCAATTAGTCTACCATCTGCCTGTCCTCACCCTAACACTGACAGCACCAGGTCCCCAGCCACCAAGAGGAGAAATCAGCAGGAATGGTAGAGTTAGGGAGAAATTCTGAGGGGAGAGTTTAGGAGCCACTACAATGGGAGAGGATGGATCCACCCTTAAAAATACAGAGTCCGGAAGTATCTCTCATCTCAGCTACATTTGAATGTTCAGGTAAACATTCTAAGTGAAATTTCTTTCTCTGTTGTTATTGTTTGTTTTACTGTTGTTCAAGTATAGTTGTCTCCATTTTCACCCCACCTTGGCCCTCCACCCCACTCATCCTCACCTCCCACCCTCGAACCTACCCCCTTGGGCTTTGTCCATGTGCCCTTTATACATGTTTCTTGATGGATCTTCCCCTATTCTCCCCCATTATCCCTCACCCCTCTCCCACCAGTAAATGAGTGGGTAACAAAAATTATGGTACATTTACACAATGGAATAGTATGCAGCAGAAGTAAAGGAGCTCCTACCCTTCACAACAGCATGGATGGAACTAGAGAGCATTATGCTGAGTGAAATAAGCCAGACAGTGAAAGACAAATACCATGTGATTTCACCTATAAGTGGAACCTAATCAACAAAACAAACAAGTAAGCAAAATATAGCCAGAGACATTGGATCTAAATGAAATTTCAAGTAGGATTCTAAGTGAAATTCCAAACACTGATTTGCAACTTTAATGTAATGACTATTGCCTTTCATAAGGATGTCCTTTTTGAAATCACAGTTACAGACACTTGTTATTTTCAAGGTACAAACATAATAATTCACTCAGGCCACTGCTGGCTGTACCCATCAGCAGAAGAGATTTACAGAAGCTTCGCCACAGTAAATACACCAGGTCAGACTTGAGAGGCTTCAGGATGGTTTCAAGATGAAAATTGTGTAGGTAAAGTGAGACCTGAAAGGATAAATAACCCCCCAGGTGATCTCCAAAAAGAGTAAAACTTGAATGTTTATGTCTTTACTGTTAAATTTTAACCTTTTTGGCTTTACTTCTAAATGGACTACTTGAATCCTAAAACTGTTTTTGGATTTAAACTTACTCTTTCAACCAACATGACAAGTGATAACTCTTTAATTCATTTTTAAGTGAATTTTTTATGCAACAGCAAGAAGAAAACAAAGGGAAAAATGAAACTAACTCCTTGTTTTCCAAGAAAGTGAGTGGCCAAGTGTGGCAGTAGTTCATAACTCTCAAGAGCATCAGGCCTGTCACCTGTGACCATCAATCTATTTTTATTCATCACCTGAGCCCAAGCCAAGAAGATAAGAAATGCCAATTAGACCTTGCTTTTCCCTCTAAGGCCTCTATGGATCTGAAGGCTCCATCTTACTCAACAACTATAATTTATCTTCCTTTTTTTTCAGCCCTCTGTTGATATACAAGTATTGATTAACTAGACAAGCTGAAAGGAAGGAGAGGAGGCAGAGCCTTTCCTGCTCAAGAGTGGTTCATTTACTAGATGACAGCTGCTCACTAGCTTCTCAGGGTGAGTGCGAGTTGGCAGGATGATCCCATATTTATTGTGAGACTGAGGAATGCTATTAACATCTAGACTGATTTAAAGCAGGAAGAGGAGCCTCTGAGAGTTTTAGGTAATAGTTTCCCATTGCCTGGAAGGTCAAGACCCAACCAGTTAGCATATCTTACAGCTGGCTCCTCGCAAACGGCCCTGACTCAGTGCCAACCTTTCCCCTACCAAATCCACCCAGCCTACGCCAAACTCTTACCTCTGTAACTCCATGCACTCCTTTGTCCCACCCTGGAATTCTCTATGATACCCAACACATCTTCCAAGGCCCAGATCCAGCATTATTTCCTCAGGGAAGGAAGCATGCCCTCCTCTTTGCACTCATAGACTTTTTAAAAGATTTTCTTTATTTATTTTTAGAGAGAGAGGAAGACAAGAAGAAGAGAGGGAGAGAAACATCAATGTGTGGTGGCCTCTCACATACCCCCTACTGGGGGCCTGGCCCACAGTCCAGGTGTGTGCCCTGGCTAGGAATTGAACCGGCAACCCTTTGGTTTGCAGGCCAATCCACTGAGCCACAGCAGCCAGGATCTCATAGACTTTTCTATATGCCTCTCCAAAAGCTCATGTAGCTTCTTACCACAATTGTCCATTTATACATATATGTGAACATCAATGTGTTAACCTGTTTTAATAAGGAAATGGAAATGTTCTGTTTTCTTTCCCTCTTTTGATGCAAAGAATGAAAGGAAACACATCCCCTCACTCTCTGAGAGATTTGAAGATTTTATTCCTGACCTCCAGAAACTTTGGGAAAAAATTGAGGTAGGTGAAAACTTGCCAAGAGGTTCCGTTATAAAAGAAAATAAAAGAGAATTTATGTAGAAAAATACAGAGGGTGGGTGAAACTAAAGAGGACTAGGGAAAAGGGCAATCAGTGAAGGGATGGAAGTGAAAAGAGATGGGGGTCCCAGAGGGTTAAGAACTGATAGAAGCCATGTTAGAAATGACTCCTTGCCCAAGGACAGCTCAGCTTTCACCTTCAAGGAGAGCCTTCTGTCTCCTGCACCCAAGGTCTATGCCATATGATCCCCCTTCTCCACTGGAGGATAACCCTCTCCCCTCCTCTCCTGCCTCACTACAACTTGTGATTGCACTCACCCTTGACTGATGAATACTCTCCACACCACCAGATGTTACTTGGTTCTCATCTCATCCAACCTCTCCACACTCCATGAAATCCATAAGGCCAAAAGGGCAAGGATTCATGAACACTCAGTGGTGGGGAAAGCCCAGACTTATCATAGGGAGTAGGGAACATTCATCATCTGAGAAACTAGAGACCTATTAAGTAAGACCGAAGTTGGTGATGGCCCTGTATCTATGTCCATCTCCCTAATTTGACTGAGAGCTCAAAGACCAAGTCATCATTGGTTCCCTAGGAAAAATCTGGAATGTAATCAAATTCATAGTAAAAGTTAGTTAAATGAATATCTAAGAGCAAATCTCCTGTTGCTCCCTTTAAGATATGCCCTTTGTAATAGGTGAAAGTTTGAAAAAGTTTTGTTACCACTTTTTTTTTTAACTAAACATTTATTTATTGAGCACCTACCATTTGCAAGCCACTGTGACAGGTAGAGAGAAGAGGAAGAGTACTATAGGAATGAACAAATAGAAAAATAATATTTAATGTGAGGTGACCCAAAACATGAAAGTAATAATTTTTACAGATGCCAACGTTCATAGCCAAAATGTTAAATGTTAACATAATTCAGTTTCAGTCATAAATTTGTACATATCATCACTTTGTAACAGACACCAAAAAGTGAAGTTTTTAACAGGTATCCCCCTAAGTTTCTCTCAATAGTATCCTAGGCTGTCTAACGTAGAAAAAGACTTGTGACACCACCAACTCTGGGCTCGTGGACATTGAGGAAGGGGGCTCAACATCAGCATGTTGCACATGATAAAATAGTCTGGGGCTTATATCTGCGTCAGAGTACAGAGTTCATGGTTAGATATATAAGTACCCGGAAGAGAATGATGAAGCCTTCTGCTGGTTTCCTTTAAAAACAGGATTTAACTTTGTTATCTGACAATTTAAAACAACTAACATATCAAACTGGGATATTAGGTGTGATCAAATAAATCAAACATACAGGTAACTAACAACCTATGGCTACATCTAAGAGAAAGGTGTACAGTTTAAGGTCTCGAGTTTAAACTCACAGTGAGACTACTCAGATCAACTCAGGAGGACTCATCTCTTTCCTGCTTTCTTTCACTCTAATCCTTTCCCTCTCTCTTCTTCTACCAGACCCCCTTTCGCCTTTACTGTCTTAACCTCATGTATTCTTTCCACTTGCAAGTCTCTAGCTATGAACTAAACTTATGCTCCAAGAAGAAAATGCATTTACACATTCCTACACAGGAAAAATTGTTTTATTTTTTCCTTTCACTTTACCCCTTGATGTTGTACTGGAAGTTTGTTAATATCCATATACCTTCTGTGGCCAGTTTGGCTCCCACATCAGTCCACACAGAGGCAAAGGGTACTCTCCCTGGATGGCCTCCTGCAGGATTTGGGAAAAGCTTCACTGCATTATTATGAGCATACTTCTTGTGCTACCTGTTCTCCTGGACAAAGCCTTCTTAATGTAGCTGTAATGGGGCAATGCACTTAGATGGTACACACCTTGGAACACATTAAAGCTCAGCTTGCAGACATCAGAACCAGCAGCCAATTGACACAAAGAAATTCATTTATTCAAATGAAAACATCAGTTGATCTATAATATTGATGTTAAGTCCACAAGACAGCTGGTTAAGTCAATCTCTTTCACTTTCCAACTAATAATTTAGCAGAAGCAGTCATATCAATAATTAGTGAATCAGGTCTTTGAAAGACCTAAGTAACAGGCAAGCTGCAATGCAAAGCATGTAAACTAAAAAACATTATCATTTGGGAACTAAAATAAAATTACACTTTTTTCTAAAATGCTTGAAACTCCACCTCAGAATAAATCGGTGGTCCTGACATCAAAGTAAACACAAGTCATTGTATAAGAGATTTTGGAGTAGATTCCAGCACTGCGAAAATAATGGGAGCTTATAAAGGAGTCAAACATTACAGTGTTGAAATGTTAGTCTTAGAAAACACCTCCTTGAATCCAAAGCTACCATGCAAACTCCATTGGAGGAGTCATCCACTTATATCAGTTAAAGCCATATACTAAATTATAACTTGTAATTCTCCTTTAACCAATGCTGGACCAAAAACAAAACAAAACACACACACACACACACACACATACACTCATTTTATCTGTATTTCTTTCCTCTAAAAGGGAATTGTAATTTCTGATTTTATATAAGGATTATTTGGACCACGTATTAGTATTAAATTTGCCCATCTCCTCCCCTAGAGGTTTGGATTCAGTTAGTTTGAAGTAGAGTTCAAAAATCATTCTTTCTTTTTTTATATTTTCAAATAATTTTAAACCTGCTGAAAAGGTGTGAAAATAATGCACCCTGCTTGACAAGTATTATACTCTTAGACAATCATAATACAATTATTGAAACCAGGAAATTAACATTTATGCAATTCTTTTAATTAAGCAGAGGGTTGAGTTGTGGCCCCAAAAGACAGCTCCAAGTCTGGACCCCTGGCACCTGTGAATGTGATGTTATTTGGAAAAATGGTCTTTCTAGCTATAATTAACTGAAGGGTCTCAAAATGAGGTCATCTTGGATTAACCAGGTGGACCCTAAATTCAATAACGAGTGTTCTATAAGAAGACACAAGTGGAAGAGGAGAAATGCAGTGCAGAAGTTAAGTAGAGAAAGAGGCAAAGATATGAGTTTTGTTGCCACAAACCAAGGGACACCAGGAGCCAAAAGAAGCTAGAAGAGGCAAAGAAGAATCCTCCCCTAGAATCTTCTGGAAGGAATCAACCCTGCCAACACCTTCAGTTTGGACTTCTGGCCCCCAGAACTGTGAGAGAAAATTTTATGTTGTTTTTACCACCCAGTTTGTGGTACTTTGTTATGGCATCCCTAGAAAACTAATACATCCAGGTAACCAATAATAAATTAAACAAATATTCTTTATCATTTCTGACTACAATCACCTCTGCTTACTGTCAATAATTGCAAAACTATGTTTTACTTTGGCCTATGTATTACAACTACACACTTTCCCCCTCTGTCCTGACCTTACTATTTCTCAAATAGCCTTTAAGAAATCTGAAATTTCTAAATTCTGGGAAAGAGAGTTTCAAAGATATGTAATTGATCAAGAAGGATCCAGTACTCTTCATAAGTAAATTTATTGATTATGGGCACCATATTTTGTGATTATTAAGTTTTGACATGGAAAATGAAGCTTAATTGCTACTGCCAAGGAACTAGGAAAAGCTTTTTTACATAAACAGTAACACAGATGGATTTTAATATGTTAAATAATTTAAGAAAATTTAAATGTGCATGGCATTCTCCTCAACATCTTCCTTTTGGATATTAAGTTAATGTAATATTTTTTACAATGATTTAACTTTTGAATTGCCTAATGGTAGGTGAAGAGTAGATCTTAAGCTTGATATATTTAAACTACATGTTTGGCATAAACAAGCAACTTGAAGTATACTTGCTAAATGATCTGAAGTATGTGGATACTAGAATTGCATGTGATTGGCATCCACTTTTGACATTTCATTGTATGGCTAGCAATGTGTCTCAATGTCATTTGATATAGATTATTGATCAAAGCAAATAAATGCTGTTAAATGATTCTCTTTTAGACATCCTTTGAATCTATCATTTCACCCCTCAACTAAAAGATGAGTTTTGTTCAAGTAAAATCTTTTAACGTTTTCTGTGAAACATAAGAATATGTATTTATCCCTACCAAGTAAATACGCACTGACCCATAGGCCTAGCAATTTAAATAAATCATTCTTTGTCAAATTAAACATTCCAGTGGGAACCCAAAGTGGTTCATAGCCCCTTTCAAGAATAATAAATAGCTACCATATTCCTTTTGTATGTGTGAATGGAGCCCATTGGTATTTGCCTAATGTTGCCAAGTTTGGAAACACTCTGATGAAGTCTCAACAAAGACCTGGAAAACTCACTGGCAGGTCAGAACACTTAAACTGCTTTCAACCTTTCCTTCCACTATAAAGGATCTTCCAATATGATTGACCCTTAGTGATCTTCCTGACACTCCGGTGGGGCAAATAGAAATTTCCACTTAATTCCTCTGTAGATCCAGCAATCTGAGAAATCTAACCAACATCTCTGTCATATAATGCCAAGTAGACCTGCTTTCATTATGAAGTGCAACTGATTTCTCCACATTTCTCTTCACACAGCTCAAAAGAATTAATGTGCATCAGTTAATGTATCCCCATCTATCTCAAGATCTGCATTATAACTCCAATGAAACATAACACAACCAATTACAAGTCAGGTTTTAAAAATCAAAACATGAGGATTACAAATGTAAATGTCATTTCCCTTCTCAATAAATATATTCTGCAGCTGCTTAGAAAATATGGAAAGTTAAATCTGAAAAACAACCCAGATATGCTTCTAAATATTAAAGAAAGAATATCCTTCTATGTCCAAGGATAGGAAGATTCAAAACTGTCAAGATGTCAGCTCTTGCCAACTTGATCTATAAATTCAATGCAAATCCAATAAAAAATTCCAGTAAGTTATTTTGTGGATATTGACAAATTTATTCTAAAATTTATATGGAGAGGCAAAAGACTCAGAACAGCCAACACATACTGAAAAAAAAAAACCAAAGTTGGAAGACTGGCTTTTATTCAATTTCAAGATTTACTATAAATCTATAGTAATAAAGACAATGTGGTATTGATGAAGAAACAGAAAAAAAGATTAATAAACAGAATAGAACCCAGAAATAGAACCCCCCACACAAATATAGTCAACTGATCTTTGATAAATGGATAAAAGACACTCTTTTTAACAAGTTGTGCTGGAACAAGTGGGCATCCACATGCACCCTTCACAAAAACTAGCTCAAAATGGATCATAGACCTAAATGTAAAGTGCAAAATGAATCAGAGACCTAGACAAAAACATAGGAGAAAACCTATATGATTTGGGGTATGGCCATGACTTTTCAGATATCACACCAAAGGCATCATTCATGAAATAAATAATTGTTAAGATGGACTTCATTAAAATTAAAAACTTCTGCCCTGGCTGGTGTGGCTCAGTGGATTGAGTACTGTACTGCAAACCAAAGGGTCACTAGTTCAATTCCCGGTCAGGGCACATGCCTGGGTTACAGGCCAGTTCCCCACTGGAGGGCTTGCAGGAGGCAACCACACATTGATGTTTCTCTCCCTTTCTTTTCCCTCCCCACCCCTTGGTCTAAAAATAAATAAATAAATTCTTTTAAACAAAAACTTCTTCTCTGTGAAAAAATAACATCAAAAGAATAACTGGACAAGTCACAGACTGGGAAAAAATATTTATAACATACAACTTCCTGTCAAAATGGTGGAATAGGTAAACATAGCTTGCCTCTTTGCACAATCACATCAACATTAGAGTTAAATATAGAACAACCATCACTCAGAACTGTCAGAAACTGAGTTGAATTGAAGTCTGACAACTACAGATTTAAAGAAACCACATCAATCCAGACTGGTAGGAGGGGCAGAGATATGAAGCAGGCTGGTCCCACATCCACATATGTTGGATAAAAATTTGGGAGGGATATCTTGGGAGCAAGGAGTCCCAGCCCCACACCAGGTCCCCCCAGCCCAAGGTTCCTGTGTCAGGAAGATAAGTCCTCATAACTTCTGATTGCAAATACCAGCAAGGAATGAGTTCATGGAAGAAACCTCTGGAGTCCCAAGAAGTTCTCCTCAAAGAACCCATACATGGACTTACTCAGATTCACTCCCTCTGAGCTCCAGCACCAGGGTAGCAGCTTGAAAGGCATCTCTGGCATTCAGGGAGGAACTGAAGTATCTGCCATCAAGGCAGGAGCTGAGGGACAGTATTCTCCAGACAGAAATGTGGGTAAAGGCTACTGTCCCTTTTCTGAGCCCTCCCCCCACAGAACCACAGAGCTGGCAGTCAGATGCCACATCTGAGACTCCATCAACCTGGCTAACACTGTTTGCCCTACTCTGAAGATCCCCTGAGACTCCATCCCACCCAAATTACCGATCCACCCAAACTGTTAGCTGTGGCTTTTCCATATGAATGGCTTGTCTTGGCTCATGTTTCACAACTTTCTAAATCAAATCAAACAAGCAACAGCTGGCTTCAGTGATCCCCCAGCCCCTGTATCTCTTGCTAAGGGGCCCCAGGCCCAGCACTAGCAGCAGCCAGCCTAGATTTACAGCTTGGCTTTGCCTGGAAGTCTTTAGCCCAGCCCAGGACAAGTAGCAAACATCTCTGATTGCTTTATAGCTGATGGAGAGTGGCCTTGGGCAAAACACAGGTAGGGGTTGGTATCAGCCTGCACCACCTAGGAAACCCCAGAGCCTGCACAATCAGTGGACAGCTACAGACCATGCTGTAGCACCACCACCCTGCCCCTGCATAGCTGATCCTCCAGAGAGGGCAGAGGTCGGTGGTCAGTGGTCACAGCCAGTCCTTGCAGCTGACTAGCCTGGGTGAATCCCTTCCATTGACAAGCCAACAGAAATCAAGGCTCAGCAACAAAAGGAGGGTGTACTCAATGCACATGAAGGTTGCACCTCAAGTACCCTGCTTGGGTGATAGGGAAGGATGTGCTACTGGACACCACAGAACACCTTCTACATTAGGCCATGTAACCAAGACAGGGAGTCATCGCAGCTCTGCCTAATATATAGAAAAAAAACATAGGGAGGCTGCCAAAATGAGGAGACAAAGAAACATGGCCCAAATGAAAGAACAGATCAAAATGCCAGAAAAAGAGCTAAATGAAATGCAGGAAAGCAATCTAACAGATACAGAGTTCAAAACACTGGTTATAAGGATGCTCAAGGAATTTAGTGAGGACCTCAACAGCATAAAAAAATCCAGTCAGAAATGAAGGATACGCTAGTGAAATAAATAACAATTTACAGAGAAACAACAATAGAGTGCATGAAGCCGAGAATCAAATCAATGATTTGGAACATATAGAAGCAAAAACAACCAATCAGAATGACAATAAGAAAAAGAATCCCCCCAAAATGAGCATAGTGTAAGCAGCCTCTGGGACACTTCAAGTGTTCCATCATTTGCTTCCTAGAAGTGCCAGAAGGTGAAGAGAAAGAGCAAGAAATTGGAAATCTATTTGAAAAAAATGATGAAAGAAAACTTCCCTAATTTGGTGAAGGAAATAAGACATGCAGGTCCAGGAAGTACAGAATCCCAAACAAGATGGATGCAAAGAGGCCCACTCTAAGAAAAATCATAACTAAAATGCCAAAGGTGAAAGATAAAGAGAGAATCTTAAAAGCAGAAAGAGAAAAGAAGTTAGTTATACCTACAGGAGAGTTCCCATAAGACTGTCAGCTGATTTCTCAAAAGAAACTTTGTAGGCTAGAAGGGGTTGGCAAGAAATAGTCAAAGTCATGAAAAGCAGGGACCTACAGCCAAGACTGCTCTAACCAGCAGAGAGATCATTTAGAGTCAAAGGGCCCTTTGAGTCTGTGATATACAGATTCACAGACAAGAAAAAACTAAAGGAGTTAATCATCACCAAATCATTATTACATAAAATGTTAAAGGGACTCATTAAAAAAAATAAAAACAATGAACAATAAATGGCAATAAATATATATCTATTTAACAATCGAATCTAAAGAACAAACTAAGCAAACAGGAAGAACAGAGACAGAACCATGGATATGGAGAGCATTTTGATGGTTGTTAGATGTGAGGGGATTGTGGGGGAATGGGTGAAGACATGATGGGACTAAGAATTACAAATTGGTATTTGCAGAATAGCCATGGGGATGTAAAGTACAGTAAAGGAAACAGAGTAGCCAAAGAACTTATATGCATGGCCCATGGACATGAACAAATGGTGTGTGGTTTGCCTGGGGAGTGGCGGTGCTGGGTGGAGGGACATAGTGGGAAAATTGGGACAACTGTAGTATCATAATCAATAAAATATAATTAAAATTAAAAAATAAAATATTTACAACATATATATCTAATAAAGGACTGTTATGTAAAATATACAGAGAATTCAAACTGAACAGAAGAAAACAGCCTGACTTTAAAAAAATGAGCCAAAGACCTTAATAGACACCTCACCAAAGAAGATACACAGATAGCCAGTAAGCATATAAAAGATGTGCTACATCATATATCACCAGGGAAATGTAAATTAAAAACAACACTGAGATACCACGACACACCTATTAGAAGGCCAATATCCAGAATACTGACAACACCTAATGCTGGCAAGGATGCAGAAAAACAGGAACTCTCATTCAGTGCTGTTGGGAATGCAAAGTGATATAGCCCCCTTGAAAGACAGTTTGGCAGTTTCTTACAAAACTCAGCAAAGTCTTACCATATGACCCAGCAATCACACTCCTTGGTCTTTGCCCAGAGAAGTTGAAAATGAATATCCACATAAAAACCTGCACACACGGAGGTTTGTAGCAGCTTTATTCCAAAATGCCAACACTTGGAAGCAACCAAGATGTACCTCAGTAGGAGAGTGGATAAATAAAACTGTGGAAACTGCAGACAATAAAATATTATTTATCACTAAAACAAAATGAGCTACCAGGTCATGAAAGGACATGGAGGAACCTTAAATGTATATTACTAAATGAAAGAAGTCAATCTGAAAAAGCAACATAATGTATGATTCCAACTATATGACATTCTGGAAAAGACAAAACTGTGCAGACAGTAAAAGATCAGTAGTTTCTAGGGGTTGGTGGAGGAGTGGGGAATGAACAGGCACAACAAAGAGGACTTCTATGGCAGTGAAAATATTCTGAATGATAATGATGTATATATGTCATTATACGTTTATCAAAACCCACAGAATGTATGACAAAAAGAGGGAATTGTAATGTAAACTATTGACTTTGGGTGATTATAATGTGTCAATGTAGTTTCATCAATTGCAACAAATGTACCACTCTGGTGAGGGATGTTGATAATGGTGAAAGTTATGCATGTGTGGGAAGAGACGGTATATGGGAAATCTCTGTATCTTTCTTAATTCTTAAATTTTTCTATGAAGCTAAAACTACTCTAAAAATACAGTCATAACTTTTTTAAGTAAAAGATATCCTGATTTCATATTTCTAAATCTTCCCATCAAACTGCTTCTCCTCCAGGGGCCTCCATTTCAGTAAATAGCTCCTCCACCCAACCTATTACTCAAGCCCACAATCTAGAGTCCTCTATGATCCATCATCTCCTCCAATCCCCAAATGCCCATTTTCTCAACCAGTCTTAGAGACACTTCCTCCAAAATATGTTTCTAATTCCCCCATTTTCTCCACCTTCACCTCTCTCACCCCAACACCATCATCCATTGCTTAATTTACAGTATTAGCCTCCTAATTGGTTACTCTTACCTTACCCAATTTATTCTCCACACCTCCATTAACAAAACCTTTGAAAAATGTAAACTTTAGTCCATGCTGGAACCTTTCAGGAGCTTTTCACTGTACTTAAGATAAAATCACAATGAGATATCACTTCACAGCAGCTAAAATGGCTATTATTAAAAATACGAGACATTAATAAGTGTTGGGGAGAATGTGGTAAAAAGGGAACCATTGTGCACTGTTGGAAACGTAAACAGCCACACCTGAGGCAGGCAGGCAGTTATAAAGGAGGAAATTACAAAGGCATATGCAGCAAAGGCAAAATATGTTAAGGAAAGCTAAGCCAGACATCCTAGGCCAGACAGTCTGAATTCCTGAAATAGTCACTTCAGTCCCCATCCAAGTAGCTGGACTTGAGGCAGGAGACTTGGAGACAGTAGATAAAATAAAAATGAGGGAGTCTGGGAGGCTGACATCAAAGTAAGTAGCTGACATTGACACTTACCAACATCCCAAATTCTGAAAATAGTCTTGTAATAACATAATAATATTTACAATGAGGAGTCCCCAACCCCTGGGCCACAGACCAGTAGCGGTCCATGGACTGTTAGGAACTGCCCAGCAGGAGGTGAGCGGCAAGCAAGCTAAGCTACATGCTTACATTACCACCCGAGCTCTGCCTCCTGTCTCTCCTCCCACCCCATGGAAAAATTGTCTTCCATGAAACCAGTGCCTGGTGCCCAAAAGGTTGAGGACTGCTATTTAAAACAACAGCAGGGCCTACACACTTTTATCCTGAACAACCTATACTACAACTTAGCATTATTATAATCAGATTGTAATAAGTCAGCATTGCAGTTTCCACCCCCTAAGGAGGCAATCAGGGAGAACTATGGGTAATCCCATGCACTGTAGCAGAAAAATTATATTTTTCTCCTAAATATAGGAGTTCTCCTAAAACTCCTAAAGCAAGTGCAATAAAAAGTAAATTAAGAATAGGGAAGTAAAAATGCCTTATAAAATTATAGCCCCTTGGACAACAGGGGGCCTTTCTCCATTCATAGGATTGGCCCACTCCCATGTTCTGTGGTGTACTGTCCTCGATAAAGCTTGATTGCTTCACATTACCCGGTTTGTGGGATTTGTCCAAGTCTTTGTGATCACCAAGAACCTGGTTCCCTATGCACACCTATGACACGCCCACTATGGAAAAACAGTATGGAGATTTCTCAAAAAATTAAAAATGCAACTAATAGAACTACCATGGGATCCAGCGATCTCACTTCTGGAGACTGTATATATGTAATGAGATCAGTGTCGTTGAGAGATATCTGCACCACCATGGTGATAGCAGCACTATTCACAATGGCCAAGACATGGAAACAAACTTAAGTGCCCCCCAAATGGACACACAAATGGATAAGGCAAGTGTGGCGTATGTATACACATGCAACGGAATGTTACCTGGCCATAAAAAGTAATCCTGCCGTTTGCCACAACATGGACAGACCTTCAGGGCATTATGCCAAGTGAATTAAGTCAAAGAGAGAAAGGCAAATACTCAAGAATCTCTCTTACATGTGGAATCCAAAAAAGCCAAACTCATAGAAACAGAGTAGAATGGTGGTTACCAGGGGTTGGGGGTGGAGGAAATGGGGAAACGTTGGTCAAATGGTACTAACCTCCAGATATAAGGTGAATAAGCTCGGGGGATCTAACATATAGCATGGTGACTACAGTTAACAACACTGTTATACACTTGAAAATTGCTAAGAGAGTAGATCCTAAATGTTCTCACCACACACATACATACAGACATATAAAAAAGGTAGCTGCGTGAGGTGATGGATATGTTAACTAAACTTATTGTGGTAATCATTTCACAACATACACATGTATCACATCATCATGTACACCTTAAATGTATATAATGTTATATGTCAATTATATCTCCATAAAACTGAAAAAAAAAATTCAAATCCTTCCTTTGCCTACAAAGCTCTGCATCACATGATCCTGCTTACCTCTCCAGACTTCTACCACCTACCACCTGCTCTCTCTGCTGCATGCCACTTGCAACCTCGGGACCTTTACAATTTCCCCCTGCCTAGAACATTCTCTCTTCACCTCACTCCACTTACTCATCCTTTAGGTCTCAGCTTATCCAACTCTCATAGAAGCCTTCTCTGTCCCCTAATCTAAGTTCTCCTTCCATTATAATTTCTTACTGTACTGTTTCAATTTCCTTCCTAGACTTATTTCTGCAAATATGTGTTTAGTATTTATCCTCCCTCTAGAATCCATGCTTTGTGGAGGCAAGAGTGTCTGTATTGTTCACTGTTCTCTCCCCAGCACCTAGCCCTAGCCTGGCATAGAAGGTACTCAGTATATACGAGCTCTGTCCAGAAAAGGTCCAGTCATTGTTAATATAACAAGAATAGTTTGCATGACATTGATGTGACCTGGCAGCCAAGGAGAGTGGACTGGAAGGTGCATGCATGAACAATGACAACTTCACTGTACTAGTCAGTGAGGGTGGTAGATGCTGTTGAGTGAGCATGGCCATTGCATTCAAAATAACTGAGAAAGTAGAGCAATGAATGTGCATCAAATTTTGCATTAAGCTTGAACATTCTTCAGCAGAAACTACTGGGATGATCCAGAAGGCCACAGCTATGGGCAACTGGTGATTGGCAGCTTTATCACAACATACCCGCCCATACATCATGTCTCGTGCAGAAATTTTTGGCGAAACATCAAATCACCCAGATGACTCAGACCCCCTATAGCCCAGATTTGGTGCCCTGTGACCTCTGCCTTTTCCCAAAATTAAAATCACCTTTGAAAGAGAAGAGATTTTAGACTGTCAGTGAGATTCAAGAAACTATGATAGGGCAGCTGATGGTGATTGGGAGAACGATGTGAAGTCCCAAGGTGCCTACTTTGAAGGTGACTGAGGCATCGCTGTCCTAAGTAGAATGTTTCTTGTATCTTGTATCTTCTTCAGTAAATGTCTCTATTTTTCACATTACATGGCTGGATATCTTCTGGACAGACCTCGTATATTTCTTCAGTATAAATAGACATTTCTTAATATATAAACAGCAAGAATCTCTACCTTCGTATCAATAAGAAATATTACTTTTCTTCCTATGATATCCAAAATTAGTAAGTTGTATATCCTAAAAATTACTCTTTTACCCCCACTATCTCCTGCATGAAACCTTGCGGGGAGCACTTTAACTTTCACATACCTAGCAGCAAACACAAAACAGAAAGTGTAATCTGAGAGGAAAGAAAGTGTGAATTGATCTGGGTCTATCTTATGACAAGTTTCTGGCTAAAATATGGAATGCAGAGTCTAGAGTCTTTAAACTCCTACTTTAATTACCTATATCCAGATAATTTGTGTTAAAAGAAAAATTTAATAATAATATATTTGTATGCCATTTTATAGTTAAGCATGTGTTGACATATTAAACAAGTAATTTCACAAACCAACTACATCTATAATTGTAAAGTCTATATATGCTAGGAATAAGATTTAGAAGTGCAGTAAAAAATGATAACCCTTATTCATTCACTATTCATTCAACATTCATTTATTGAATATTTCTTGAATGCCAGAGAAGCAGCTCTGTGCTGAAGGTACAAGAATATATAAAGACAAGGAACTCAGCCTTCTCAATGGAGTCCTCACATTACTATGGAGGGCTCAGGGCAGATACTGTATTTGTAAATCACATGTAAGAGGCCCAGGCAGTAATGTCTAATTCCAAATTAAGATTCACTGCCCATTACTCAACTAGTCTCATTGTGCTAGGTGTGTGAACTTCATTCTGCAGTTGAAATATTGGGCTCTGTCAAAGGTATCCCCTCTAAGCAGCTAACAAGGTGCAAATTCTAATCTTGATAGGCTTAAGGGGTGAAAAAGGTAACTTTTCCTTTCTGTGATAAGGGAATAGCAAAGAAAACTCTCCATAGGGAGCAGATGAAAATAACTCTACAGTCATGGAATGTAATATTAAATACACGTATAAAGCAGCTTAAGCTTCATTCTCTACCTTGCCAGCCCAGGAATGGCAAAATGTAAGATAGGAACTTGAGGGGCGGGAGGAGGGTTGTATGCCAGTGACTAAGTCCCCTGAAAGCTGCAAGTGCTTTTCACCAAAGCTGATTCTTTGTAGCTGTTTTAGCTGATGCTAATGAAACTCCTTTCTGGCTAATAGGCCATCTGCTCCATTGCATTTCCTGGAGAGGGAGCACATGCATTCTCCCCGAATCTAGCCTCTGCTAGCTCCAGGGAGATAATGGTTCTTCTGGAGCTGACAGTTTAAGCACAGCCTCTGGCTCCAACATTTTTCTGCTTGTCTCTGAGAGAAGCACGGAGAGGTGTAGAGGAGTCGGTGAGAGGTCACTGCTTCATCTGGGGAGATCACTCAGGAGCACGGGGACTTCCCAACATTAGGAAACATGTGCAGCCCCGTCCCTCCAGGCACAGTGGGGTGGGAGGTAGTGAGGTGCCTGTTCCTGAAAGAGGAATGAGCTGGAGATGGTAGTTTACAGAGGGGCTGTGGGTGGCACTCAAAAGTCAGAAACCTTTGGCTTCAACAAAGAACTTGAACGTATCTGATACCATTCTTGCAGGGTTTTCCAAAATGACTTCCATTGAGATTTTATACTAAAAAGACAATGGTTACATCAATAAATGTTATAGTAGAAAAAGAAAGGGGGAGGGGACAAGAACGGGGAGGAGAGAAGCCTTTGTGGTTAAAAATATTTGGGAAACACTGGGGTTAGCAGAACTTCTTAAAGCCTTTGAATTGTTTTTATGCACCAGAATGCTTTTAAAGAAATGATAATATTCAACTTTTCCCTAGTCTATTTAATCACTTTTTGCAAGACATCTATAGAAGTTGGTATGCTGTTGTCTATGAGCGGGAATACTTAGCCAACAATGTCTTAAAGAATATAGAACTTTAAATACCTCACATATCACACTGTGCAGAGGAAGGCTTTCCTTGTTTGTTCCAGGGACTCAAGGAGGTCACACTGCTCGGCGTGAAGCTCAGTGATTCTGTTAGCCTTTCCCCATGGTGGCAGAAAACTAGAGCAGCATCAAGCATCACACCCCAAGAGCAGAAAAGTATCTCCCCTCACTGGCTTGTCTCTCCTTTTACCTGGGAAGAAAATCTTCCCCAGAGGCCACTAGCTGATGTCCCTTTACATCTCATTAGCTGGAACTAGGTCACACAACCAACCCCTAACTGCAAAGGAAGCTGAGAAATTGGGTAATTCTGGTTTTCTCAGCCTCTGTAGTAGGACATGAGCAAGGAAAAGGAGATTGCAAATAACCGTTGAGCACTGAGCACCCAACCAGTGGCCACAGCATATGCACACATGGAGGCCATCATGCGAAGATGAAGGCAGAGATTGGGGTGATGAAGCAGAAGCAAAGGAATGCGCATGGTTGCCAGTGAACCACCAGGCACTAGATGAGAGAGACGGAACAGATTCTTCCTCACATCTCTCAGAAAGAGCCAACCCTGCCAGCATCTTGATCTGGGGCATCTAACCTCCAGAACAGTAAGACAATACATTTCTGTTTTTCTTTCTTTCTTAATATATTTTATTGATTATGCTATTACAGTTGTCCCATTTTTTTCTCCCTTTATTCCCCTCCACTCCGTACCCCTTTTTCCCACCATCATTCCCCTACATTAGTTCATGTCCATGGGTCATACACATAAATTCTTTGACTTCTCCATTTTCCATACTATTCTTAACTTCCCCCTATTTTGTACCTACCATTTATTCTTCTTATTCCCTGTACCTTTCCCTCTATTCTCCCCCCTCAGCCTTCCCACTGATAACCCTCCATGTGATCTCCATTTCTGTGAATCGGTTCCTGTTCCAGTTGCTTGCTTAGTTCATTTTTGGTCTTTTTAGGTTTTGTTGTTGACAGTTGTGAGTTTGTTGTCATTTTACCATTCATATTTTTTACCTTCTTTTTCTTAGACAAATCCCCTTAACATGTCATATAATAAGGGCTTGGTGATGATGAACTCCTTTAACTTGACCTTATCTGGGAAACACTTTGAGCTTTGCTGGATAGAGTAATCTTGGATGTAGGTCCTTGCCTTTAATGACTTTGAATACTTCTTTCCAGCCCCTCCTTACCTGCAAGGTTTCTTTTGAGAAATCAGCTGATAGTCTAATGGGAATTCTTTTGTGGGTAATGCTCTCCCTTTCCCTTGCTGCTTTTAAGATTCTCTCCTTATCTTTAATATTGCGTAACGTAATTATGATGTACCTTGGTTTGTGCTTCCTTGCGTCCAGCTTCTTTGGGACTCTCTGGGATTCCTAGAATTACTGGAAGTCTATTTCCTTTGCCAGATTGGGGAAGTTCTCCTTCATTATATTTTCAAGTAAGTTTTGAATTTCTTGCTCTTCCTCTTCTCCTTCTGGCACCCCTATGATTCAGATGTTGGAACGTTTAAAGATGTCCCAGACGTTCCTAAACCTCTCATTTTTTTTTTGAATTCTTGTTTCTTCACTCTATTCTGGTTGAATATTTATTTCTTCCTTCTGCTCCAAATGGTTCATTTGAGTCCCAATTTCCTTCCAGTCACTGTTGGTTCCCTGTACATTTTCCTTCATTTCACTTTCTATAGCCTTCACTTTTTCCTCTATTTTGTGACCATACTCAACCAATTCTGTGAACATCCTGGTTACCAGTGTTTTGAACTCTGCATCTGATAGGTTGGCTATCTCTTCATTGCTTAGTCATATTTTTTCTGGAGCTTTGATCTGTTCTTTCATTTGGGCCATATTTTTTTTGTCTCAGCATGCCTGTTATTTAGTAAGGGGCAGAGCCTTAGGTATTCACCAGAACAGGGCAACCTACGTCACTGTGTTGTGGCGCTCTATGTGGAGGAGGGGTCTGAGAGGGAACAATGTCACTTGCTCAGCTCTCGGCCAGCTTTCAGTCACTTCCTCTACTACCCACAAGCAAATTTGGCCCCTTCTGGTGCTGATTCCAGGGTGGGTGGTTTTGTGCACATTCTAGGATCCTGTGGGTCTCTCCAACAAACTCTCCTGTGAGGCTGGGAGTTTCTCCTGCAGCCTCAACCCGCACAGGTTTTTTCAGTTAGAGATTTTGAGGCTTTATTTCCCCTGGAACCCGGGGTTGCACGGTCTGTCTCACTCCCCAGTTATTCCTGCCGGTGTATCCACATGCAAATTTGGGACCACCCAATCTGCCAGCTGCCACCTTGCCTGCCCCAGTCCTCCAGCCACCGCCTTGCCACAAATCTTCCCCACCCTGGCTGCTTGTCTCTGCCCCACCTACCAATCTGGATGAATGTTTCCTCTTTAACTCCTTGGTTGTTGGGACTTCCATACAGTTCGATTTTCTGGCAGTTCTGGTTATTTTTTGTTTTTAAATTTGTTGTTGTCCTTCTTTTAGTTGTGTGAGGAGGTAAAGTGTATCTACCTATGCCTCCATCTTGGCTGGAAGTCCTAAATTTCTGTTTTTCAAGCCATCCAGTCTCTGGTGCCTTGTTATAGCTGCCCTAGCAAACTCATGCAAGTCCCACTCTTCTAAACACAGGCACCTCTCCTCTGGGTGACCAGAGAACCTCCTGTGTCTCAGGGCTTACTAGCCTATGAGAACACTGAAGGAGCTCTTGCTGACACACTATAAGTGAGAGGAGGACCACGCCCCTCATGTGAGCACCTCTCCTGCTACATTGCCAACAGCAACACACTGGCTACTGCTGAAGAGAAGTCTCCACTTGATACTGACAAGACAGCAACTCCCACAATTCAGCCATTCAGGCAAAGAATGTGTTCACCCAACTGGATACAGGCCCAGAGCACTTACTCAATCTCCATAAATGGACTGACTGCCCAAGGGAAGCCTGGGAGAGATCAGGATCAACTTAAATCAACTCTGATCCACACATCTCTCTGTGCTCAGACCTTTCATCCCCACCTCTCCCATTTCACATCCTCTCCTTTCACTCCTCCATATGCTTCAAAGAGGTCCAGCATTCCAGTTGTCTTGGGGAAGCTCCAGTCCCAAGACAGTAATCCGGTCAGTTTTCATGAGATAATACGAGATTGGCCTTTGAAAGTGCTGAAATGCTGGTTTGGGTTGACTCTCACTTATGGGGGACATGTGACTTACAATGCGTCACAGCATACCTGTGAACCTGAGCCGCATCTGTGGGCCCCTTCTATGGTTCTCACCTGTGTATGTTCTGACCAGGATACCATTTCCAGTCTACAGCACCCAAGGATGGTGGAGGTGTTAGCAGGGATCTTCTATCCTGTGTGACCCCTGCTGCTGGCTAGCAGGGTGGCCATTCCAACGCCTACCACCATTCCCACTGGCTCTGCACCACCTGCCAGGCGACTAGTCCTTCAGAGATGGCTGTGTCCATCTCTGAGGGTTTTCAAGACAGTTACGCTACAAGGCTAATGGGCCCTTCTGATCTGTGTCCTCACTTGACCTCACTGACATATCAACTTGGTGCTAAGCTGTGCCAGAAGAGAAACAAACATTCCTTGCTCACTTGGGACCCTCTTCTCACTCTTCCCACAGGACCCAGCCTTATCCTCTCCACTGATGGAGGCTTCAGACAGCTTGCAATGGGCCACAGCAACGTGAGAAATAACAGCATGCTACCTTTTCCTCATTGTGGGAGAAATGAAACAAGCCAGGAACAGCATATTTAACAACAACGAGCACAAAGAGATGGTTTCTAAATGCAAACAGGAAGAGCTGGGGCCTGGATGCTCTACTGAGCCTTCACTGGCACTGACTGGACAATAAACCGATACCTAAGTCAGCACCACCTCTAAGCCATCCTCCATGGGCCCATGAATTTTGTAAGACATTTTAAATTTACTTGTTTATATAGTCAGGAGCCCAACAAAATATATTTTCTCAGGTCTCCACACACCCTAGGCTGGCCCTGAACTCTGTGGAACATTGTCAAAGTGGTGGACCTGATGTTTCTGTGTTGCTGGCTTTGGAGCCCAGAAGGCCCAACCATCCCCAAACAAAGTCCACCCACTAAGAACCTTACTGTTCATTAAATGTTCATCCAAACCTCCACCTTTTAAGTCCTACCTAGTCCTCTGAAGTGGGGAAAGTTTCATTACCACCTCATTACCCATATCTTGAGCCATCCTGCTACTCAAGTCTTTCCAAAAATCCTGTGCCAAAATCAAATTCATGTTTCACCCTAGGTCACATCACAAAAGATTCAAAAATACTAAATCCATTCTAAGGAGGAGCCTACCAAATATATACACACACCAACACACTTACACACTGGATGCTGAAGCAGACCAACTTATGTCATTTAAACTGTACTTTTATACCAACTAATAAATATTTTTTCATCATACAAAAATAACTCCATTTTATTCTGTCAAAATGTCTCTTTATTAGGTTATGGTTAATGGTTTAAGGAATAATATGCACTGAAACAAGTCAGTGCATTTTACAGCTATCAAACAGAAGCACAAAGACACTATCTTCAGGGTGTCGATGTCATTATCCTGAGGTCTGCCTTCCTTGTGGAACTGATCGGTGCAAGAAAGTAATTAAGTATCTCTTTTTCCTTTTGGTATTGTTGCCAAGTTCTCAACTTCCTAGGTGTCAGATCTGAGCTTCTGGCCTTTGTGCAAGAGGAGCAGTTACAAGGATACAGGCACAAAGGGAGGTGCCACCACTTAGCGCTTAATAAGGAATCTCTCTTTGTCCTTTTGTAACTCTCAGAAGTTAAAAGGTGCCTGCTTCGGGAAGAGTGGCCAAATTGAGCTCATGTTTATTAATTAGCTCATTATATTTGTTGCAGGAAATAAGCTTGTTAAGGAAAAGATTTAGTCTTTTTATAGCCCAGAATTAACCTTTTTTGAAGTCAATTTTCATGGAGATCAGGCAAACAATATTTCCATCAGATCACCAGAATTATAAAGGTATTTTATAAATCCAATTGGGAAGGAAACTCAAAGACTGGGAATACAAACCATGTACAGCACTCATCTCTATTTCTAAACTGCTGGTAGCATTTGCACTGAATCTGAGATGATTCAAGACCAAGCTCAGAGATCACTTGCACAGCTGCACAAACCACAGCAGAATTAGAACACTGCTTCCAATACACACCACATTGTTGTTTTTGTATTTTGTTTGCCTGGAGCCACTAGAAGAGTTCATATCACAATACTCGGAGGTCCTTACACTTCTCTTTGGGGCCAGTTTTCCCAGGAGTTCTTCCCCTGCACACAGTCAGAAACATGTGACAAATTTGCAAAGAAATTAAAGGACTTGAGATTTGGGATGTCCTAAACCATGTTCCCTGTGGTGTAATCCCTTGCACACTTGGAGTGCATATTCTCTGACAGCCCACCTGAGTTCGGGGCAAAAGAGAACATGGGTAAGTGGAGTCAGAAAGTCTCAAGTTCAAATCCACTATTTATGAAGCAAAGTCTCTTGGGCAGTTTCATAAGCTCCCACTGAAATGAGGATAAAAAGGTAGTTATAAAGATTGAATGACATATTTGTATGTGAAAGGTGTAGAACTTGGTATTTCATAAGTAGAAAGCACCCTTAAGATGCAAACTCTTTTGTCTTTGTGACTGTTTATCATCAGAACATGAAAGGAATGGAGTTGTCTCTTGTAGCCTTGAATTTGGCCGCCCTGAGATTTACAGCTTCTGCGAAAGCAATAAACTACCAGCTCTAAGGTAGGCTTGGTTATAAGGATACCTGTTTCTCCACCCTCCCTCCCTTCTCCCTTCAGCTTTTGGCTCTTCACTCAATAATACTGTATGAAGCATTTTTATGTGCCAAGTACTGGAAGATATAATTTAGTAAGTAAGAAAGGTATGAGATTATGCTATCATTATAATAATAGCCACTTTTGTTTAGTGCTTACTGTGTGCCAGGCAAAGCTTTATTTTTATTATCTCATTTATGATGATGAGATAATAATAACTCTTTGAGAAGGTTACTATTTTTATTTCAGATTTTACACATAAGAAAAATGATGCTCAGAGAGACCAGGTAATTGGTGAAAATGTTGTAAAAGGCAAAACAGCAGGCTTCAAGCTTTTCAACTATGTGTTATTTTGGCCTCCCAAGAAGTTACTATAACATAACAAAAAGATGGCTAACTCTTTAATAATTAGGAAAAGGTAAATTAAAACAAAATGAGTCTCATTTTATTACATATTAGATAGCAAAACTTTAAAAGCAGGGTAAACCAAGCACTGGCAGGACTGTGGGGCACTGAAGGCCTGTGATCTGCAGTTGTGAGTACAGACTGGTACAGCCACACAGGACAGCCGGCTGCTGCTCCTTGCTCATGTGAAGAACACACAAACACGGTGGCCCAGCAGGCCTGTTCCTGGGCATCTGTCCCAAGAAATCCTCCCACATATCCATAAGGCAGAGTTTCTCAGTCTCAGCACTATTTACATTCGGGACCAAATAATTCTTCGTTGTGGGGCTGTCCTATGTATTGCAGGATGTTTAGCCACTGCCCTGGACCCTGCTGGCCTCTACCCACTAGGTGCAAGTAGCATCCTCACCCAGTTACGACAACCAAACATGTCTCCAGACGTTTCCAAACGTCCCAGGAGGTGCCAAATCATCCCCAGTTGAGAACCACTGTCATGAGGACACATGCCTGAGAATGTTCACTGCAGGACCATTTGTGGAAAGAGGAGCTGGGGCCACCCTGTTGTCTGTCATTAGAGAGATGAATAGGTGAACTGTGAGGAATGCCCAGCATGGAAGAGTGTGTAGCTGTCAAATGCAATAAATTAAGTGTACACCATGGCAACATGAATGGTGCTTCAAAATTCAGTCCTGAGAAAAAGGAAAGAAATGATGAGACATAGAACACAGTGTCATTTATGCAATTTAAAAATATATGCTCACATAACAAGACATTTTGCAAGAATACATATGAACAAGAGGATGTACACTAGAACACATGCAATGCTTGCTGGAGGGGTAGGGGCAGGGCACGGGAGGTAGAAGAACAAAAAGACACAAAGCAAGAGGGTGGCCTCACTTGGACTAATAATACAGGGTGTGAGGAGTATGATAAACTCTGTTCTTATAAGACAAAACAAAACAAAACAGCTACCATGTGCCTGGTACAGTTAATAATGCTCCAGCCATTGAGGTAGGAACCACTGCAGGTGGGAGTGGGCAAGGAAGAGGTAGCAACTTCAGCTGACCCATGGAGGATGCTAACAAGCCAAGATGAGGGCAGTGACATTTCAGAACGCTTAGTGGTGGGTTAGCACCCATTGATCCCATTTACATACCTCATGGATGTTGAGGAAACTCTAAATTTCCTCACCATGCATTCTGAAATCTGGAGCAGTTAAGTATTTGTCTCTGACTCCAAAGGCCATTCTGTTTGCATTAAACAGAGAGCTGTTCTCTTTGGATCACAGATTTCTGGACTGGGCTTATTTTTACATAGGATCCAAAATGCCTCAGGTTGGCAGGAGCTTCACATCCCTCTCCAAAAGTCCCAGTGAGTGCGTTTCATTATGTCTAGAATCTATGTCTCCTCTACTTTCCCACCAGCACTACCCTGGTCTAAGCCACCAGGACTTCTTAGCAGGACAACAGCTTTCCATAGACATCTCTTCAGTCCTGTTCATCCACTTAGGTCTATCTAGAACACCAATGTGATCACGTGACTCCCTAATGCTCTCAAATTGAGTCCAAATTTCTAAATATACTTTTATGGTTTGGCCTAGGGGCTTCCAAGACTTTTGTGATCTGGCCCAAAAAATAGTGGGATTTGGTTAGCTGAACTTTTATTCCACACCCTGCACTAAACATTCTATTATTCTTCATCTAGGAGAACTCACAAGCTTTTAAAATATGGCTGGTTACCCCGTTAGCTCCCAAGAATTATCCTGGTTTTATTTTCTAATTAGGGGGAACAACGCCAGATTATTTTAAGTAAATAAAACAATAGGAAAAAAACATTGGAGCAGGTGTCACTCACAGATTAATAGTAGTAGCATTTGTGGCTTCAGAAGAAAGCATTAATTTGTCGATCAGTAAACAAACACTTCGTGTGTACTATATCCTAGATACTGAAAGGGAGCATAACTTAGCTCCTGCCTTCAGGGGTCTCACAGTCCTGCAGGGAGACAGGTACTGTAATGCAGTGGGGTATCGGCTACAAATGGGAGAAATACAGGTTATGACAGGGGAAGGTGGAAAGAGCACAAGTCAAGAAAGGCTTCTCAAAGGACTGTAAGTCTAAACTAAGGTCAGAAAGTTGAACATTAAGTCAAAGTGTTAGGTTTAAGGCATTGTGGGTTGGGAGGAGTCAGGGAAAGCCTTTACAGGCAGAAGAAATGGCCAGCCCAGAGGCTCCGGATGAGGGAGCCGGGCTTCCAGGGAAGTGAGACACTTTAAACAAAACTATGAAGCTACTTTTGATTATTGATCAGAAAACCACTTTGGGTTTGGCCATGTGACTGGCTTTGGCCAATGAAATGTTAGTGAATGTGACATAAGTATAGGCCTTAGATGTAGTTGTACACGTCTGCTTGGTTCTTGAGCACCAGTGAAAAACCATGAGAATCTGCTGCCCTTCAACCTGTTCTCTGGACCAACACACATGGAACAGGCCTGACCATAACCTGCAACCGGGAGCTAAAATCAGTTGAGCCTGGCCTCCATTAGCCATGCCACATATGCCTGCAGACTCATGAGCATGAGAATAAATGCTTTTTATTATAAATTTTCAGTGCATTTTGGGGAGGTTTGTTATATAGCATTGTTGTATCAACTGCTATTTAGTTTCCTATGCTGAGTAATAAATTACTTAGTGCTTAAAACAACACACATCTATTACCTCACAGTTTCTGTGGATCAGAAATCCAGATATGGCTCAGATGGGGTTCTTTGCTTAGTGTCTTACAAGGCTGTTAGTCAAAGTGTCAGACAAGGCTGGATTCTCATCACAAGCTTGACTGAGGAAAGGTCTATTTCCAAGCTTCCTCAGCTTGTTCACAGAATTAATTTCCCTGTGGCTGTAGGATTTCTTGTAGCTTGTTTTTTCAAAGCTAGCCACAGAAAAAGAAAGACTCTAGAGAAGTTTACCAGCAAGATGTAACCTTACTACAAGTGTTTTAAAACTATCACAAGTATTTTAATGTCATCACAAGAGGAGTAATATCCTATCACTTTTTCATATTTCATTGTCCCACCCACAACACAAGAAGAAGAGATTATAGAAGGGCGTGAACACCAAGAAGCAGGGATCATCAAAGTCAACCTACAGTTTGTCCATAATAGACCAACGTCAGTCATTATTATGCTCCTTCCTTCCAGACCAATGATTCAACCACAAATTAGTGATTCATGTAACTACTAGATGCCTTGTATCTGTCTGCTTTTCTACAAGTCACACCTCACACTCACATTTCCATTGCTTGGGCCCAAAGGAAAGGAAGTTGGAGATAGGAGAAGACGTATACATTTATGGAGTATCTGTCAGAGATTTTAAAAATGGGGACTGTCATTTTTGGAAATCTGTCAGCTTGAGAGAACTTCAAGATTATTCAATCTACATGTCTGGGTTTATGGATGAGGAGATGAAGGCTAAGAAAGTTGATGTGCCGTGGCCCAGGCCACTCAAAGGTGGTTAGCGGCAGGTATTCAGACGCCTGACCAATGCTCCTTCTGCTTGTTCTCTCTGCTCCTCCTCAAGGGTCTCCCAGAAGTCCTCCAAGTTAGTTCAAGCATAATGATCACAAGGGACTCTTGTCAAAAACCTACATTTCTGGACCCCACTCCAGACTTGATAAATCTGAACCTCCAAGGTAGAGGAGCCCATGAATTTGTATTGCAGCCAAGTTTCTCCAGGTGATTCCAATTAAGCAAATTGGACTCTCACTTCATCCCATTATTTGTCCCAGAGCATCTCCTCTGTGCCAAGTTCTGGGCAAGATGCTGGGAATACAGCCATAATGAAGACAGACATTGTCCCTACTCTCATGATGATTGCCACCTAGAAAGGAAAAGAGACTCTGACCAAAGAATTATAAATATGAAGAGTGTTGAGTAAGTATAAAATACCAGGAGGGGTCAGGAAAGCAGCTAGCCTGATCTGGGGAACCTGGGGAAATTACATTAAGCGGGACTCTGCAAAAAGGGTATGAGAGTAGGGGACAGGGAGAACAGGATAAGAGTATTCCAGGGAGGATACAACAGGTCCAAACGACCTCAGGCAAGAGCACAAAGTTAAGACTCCAGCAGGATGTGGGTGGTAACTCGAAAGAAGACAGCCCAGACATGCCTCCCTACAGGCCTTCCATCTACAAAGAGTCCCAGGAGGTAAGGAAGTCTGCACCCCAGGAAGTGGGCAGCCCCTGATGTGTGTCAGGGCTCATGGTTTGTAAACCTCTCCAATGCACTGATTTACTGTCAGCAGCAACACCATGACAGATGATGTTTTTATTTCAAATGTTCACAGTGCTCTATTTGACACGGCCTTGGGGAGTTTAACAAAGAAAAGCATTTGCTAAGACGTTTTGACTGAGAAGACACTGTCAAACAAAAAGAAGGAAGAAAGAAAAATAGCCACAAGAGCAGCCGTAGCTTAACAAAGTGAATGGCAGTGGGAGAAGGCAATTTTGTGTGGCCAGGATAGGGCAACAAAGACTTAAGGGATTTCTTTATGTGATGCTCTGAGTTCACACGCCTGAACTCTGGACCTGCTCACACAGATGGTTTCCTGCAAGAGAGATACGAGTGGTCTCGAGTGGGACAGAAGAAGCAATTACATTCCTGGGCAAACTGGGTGAAGAATTATATATCTGTCATTATTCAGACTTCGTAGTCCTCAAGAAGAGATTTTTTTTTTCTTTTCCAAACTAAGCGGGGCCTTGTCCATAGAAAAAGCACAGAGAGGTTTTTGGATTTCATGAGCAAACCCAAATTATTAGCAAATGTTACCTGAGATAGGACTGAGATCGGAAAAGGTGAGAGGGAATGGAAGGGAAGGGGGAATTTTACTATTGATTTTACATAATTCATCATTGTTTAAATTTCATGAACATGCCATGTTATATAATTTAAATGTTTTAATTTGAAAAGAAGTGCAAACTTATTTACTAAAACCCAACCTAAGCAATTTGTTCAATTGTTCAAAATTTACTCTGTGCTTCAAAGATATGTGTAATTAACTTAAATCTACATGTGCCCCCCAGGGTAAGCCTGGCTTCACATTTAAATATAGCGGGAAGCCTAGTCCCAGAAGCCACGATGATCAGTGGGATTCTGGAAGTTGGACAGAAGCATGGGGTGTCTCTCCCAGAGCCCCCTTGTCAGCACGGCCCCCTCTCCTTTCCCTCCTTTTAAACCTCCATCCCGCATTGCCTCATTTCCTCAACCACCCTTTCTTTTAGACCCCTTAGCTGTTTCTTTTCTCCATGGGCAGTTGAAGTTGACTTGCTGTTCGGCACGTCCCACCCATTACCACAACCACATCACATAGGCCAGGAGCCACGCAGGCCTCCACAGGACGCAGGACCTGGAGAGAAAGACTGCCGAGAATCTGACACTTATGTGTGTTCATCCCTGTCACATATGATCCTGGACATCTGAGAAATCCCAAGATTAAAAAACAAAGATTTTAAACATAATTTAGAAAAAAAAAAGGCTCTTGCTTTCAAAAAAGCCTTGCATTTTGAAGAGAGAGATGAGGCATGAACATAATCGTTTTAAGGCAACATGGTGTGTAGAAAATGCTACAAGAGAGAAAAAAAGGAAGAGGGATAAGAAATCAGATGAATTTTTTAGTAGTCTTCTACTTTTGAATGGATGCCCTGCACCACTGAGGACACGTCTGGGACCCCTTAGAAACCAGGGAGCAACAGTGTTGTGAGGGTCATTGTGAGTTTGTTCCATGACAATGAATGGATTTTTACCCTCCCCCTGACCTGTTGAGAGGATGGATGTCTTAGGCAGAGAGAAACCCTATTTCCAGAGTTGCTGCACTTTGTGAAATGTTTCCCCATAGGATGCAATGCTTAATCAATACTTAATATAGCTGACTGCCATGGTTAATATGTGGCTAGGGTTAAGCAGGGTTCTGTGGGTCATTTAGGAGGCATTTTGGTGTAGTTCTGGAGTGTATAATACTAGGAGTAAACAAACCCCTTTGAATGTTTGATGAACACTGTGGGCCTTCTGCCCAGAAAAATGAGTACACAAGGTGACAAAATTTTGCCTACAATTTTAGGGACAGTGAACCTCTGCATCCCATCTATTGACTTTCCAGGAGTCCATGGGCTCCAGGACAAAACAAGCTTCAGAGTCAGACATACACCTGAGTCCTGGCTCTCCCACCTCCAGGGTAGGGACTTGGACAACCTCTCTGACTTTGGGAAGTCTCCTCTACAAACTCAAGGTGGTTATAGACCCCAGAGTTGTTGTAAGGACAAATTAAAATGGAACTGATATATAAAGTGCTGACACATACATAGTAAGTAATCAACAAATGCAAGTTTCTATGTAATGACTGTATTATTGAATTCTAGAAATGTATTCTTGAATTTCAAGTAACTGACTTCACAATCTCACTTACAAATTATGAAAATAGAAAAGAAATTCAATTTCACTACAACTAAGAAGTTTCAAACTCGCATCTTAAACATACACACCACTTGAATCACGGTGAAAGTACAAACTAAATCCAGCAGAGGGGGTGCATTTTAGGTAAGGTATAAATTAATGAGGACTTGCATAAATCAAAGCTTGCATAATTCACAACTAATTTTCCCACTGGAAAAAAATATAAAGTATGAAGGTACTCGTACATAAATCTACAACCACTGTAGCATATTTTGCTCTAATGCAGTCTTTTATTTCCTCATTATCTATAATATTTCATAAAGTGCTCTCTCTGAAATTAACAGCATAGTGTATCATAGCATGTATTTGTTTCAACAGTGCTTTATCGCACTTACCCTTTTTATTCAGTTACTGGTTTTTCAGGCATATTTTTAGAACTAGCACCAGTACCAGTACCACCCATTAATGAATATATGTATGAGACTATTTCATTATTACAAAAAAGCACTCAGTTATACCAACAGCAAATATTCAGATAAAGGCACAACAGTAACCAAAGTCCCTTGCAGAAGTTCCAATTCTGACGAAGCCTGGGGGGACTGCCACCTACAGAGCTGGAGACCACCATGAAGCAAAATGGAAACACAGCTACCGTTTCACTCAAGCTGCCATTTTAGCATTGAAATTACACAATTCTTGATCTTTTTATTTGAAATACTTGTATTATTTAGTTTGTACATAAGATTTTATTACTATTTCATAGACATGCTTTTATATGTACATAAAATGTGACTATGCAGAATCTGAAATAAGAACAAAGGAAATAGAACCCTACAGCCTATCTCACAGCTTTAATGAGTGAGTCTATCAGCAGCAAGACTGTATCTCTTATACCTGCCGGCTCTGATACCCCAGGCATTATCTGCATTGGCATTTAAGAGTAAAATTTGCCCTGGCTCATGTGGCTTAGTGGATTGAGCACCGGCCTGTGAACCAAAGGGTTGCCAGTTTGATTCCCAGTCAGGATACATGCCTGGGTTGCAAGCCAGGTCTCCAGTAGGGGGCTCATGAGAGGCAATTACACACTGATGTTTCTCACTCTCCCTTTCTCCCTCCCATCTCCTCTCAATAAATAAATAAAACTTTTTTTTTTTAAAAAAAAGCAAAAACCAACAGACAACTCCAGTTGCACAGCAGAAGAAACGGTCTCTGACCTTATTTCACAGGGTTCATTAGTGCTTAGAATCCTGAGAATCTAGAACTCATGACCGTATGCAGAGACAGCTGGAATACTTCCATAAGGGCCAGCTTCGTAGTAAACAAGGCTCAGCTGAGGAAGGGGAAAAGCAGGAGAAGAGTGGTCGGTAGAAAAAAGAAACATACTTGAAATGCTTCCCAGTAGTGTGTCTACAACTTCTGTCTGGCCAAGGCAAACTGAAACACTTACAACAGGGTATTGAAGGGTTGTACCAATGTCAATTTCCTGATTATGACATTGTTCTACAGGTGTGCAATATGTTATTTACCATTGGGGGATACTGGGTAAAGAGTATGAGGAGGAATTTTCTGTATTATTTCTTACAACTGCATGTGAATCCACAATTATCCCCCGCAAAAAAGAAGTGGTATTGAAATGAAGAAGCTAATCAGCTATTTGGTCAAGGATTTAGCTACAAGGATGTCCATCACAGTGCTGTTTATATTAGCAAAATATTGCACAAACTACCTAAATCTCTAATTACAAAGTATTTGTTCATTATAAAAAACTGTCATATGTATTAATATATACAAAAGATACTATGAAACCATTAAAATGGCTTTATAGGAAAGCACACACAATTTAAGAAAATGTTCACAATATGTTTTCACAGGATCAGACTATAAAACAGTATGACCTCAGTTTTGTAAATTATAAGAAAGGACTGACAGGATAAAAATCCATAATGTTGGTAATGGGTGATTAGATTAGGAATGATTTTCTCTTTTCTGTTTTGCACTTGCTAGAATTTCTTCCATGAATACAATTCTCCTGTGTAGAGATAGTTACTAAGCTCCTGTGGCACGTGAGGTGCTGCAGGACACAGGGCAAGTAAGAGACAGGTAGGCCCCTATCTTCCTGGAGCTTCCTGGCTCACACAGATAGATACAACCAAACTTCACCCCTGAGAAGCCTTGTCCTGGATCCAAACAGTCTCTTTCAGAAAGCTTTCAGTCCACACAGCCCAGCCTCTCAGTGACTGAACCATGATCTTTGACTTAGGCTCCAATCTCTGTACATAGTTTCCTCTTCTTAGAAGATAAGAAAAATGGAGACTGGGCATTTGTAAAGTATTTACGGGCTTTGCTTGCACAGCATCATGGAGCCCTACCACAGCCATAGGAAGGAGAGTTTTTCATGAGCATTTTACAGAGGAGTGAAACAGAAACACAGAGTAACTCGACAATGTGTCCACGGACATAGAGCTGATACAAGAACCATCATTCAAACTCAGGCCAGACTCCAAAGTTCATGCTTTTTCTATACATATAAATAAGCTACTTGCCCATTTACCTGTCAGAAGGTCTCTTCGGGTTTCCTTCTAAGCCTTCGCACTTGTGTTTGGCCACATTTATAACCTCTGGGATGCCAAACTCCAGACCTAAAGATTCAGACTCCCTGGGAAGAACTGCTGAGATTGGAGGTGGACCCAGGCAAAAGGGATTTAAACTGATTGGCTGCCAGCAGCTGGAGATACTGAACAGCAGTTTCAGAAGCAAGGTCAGGAAGCAGCCTCCCACCCCAGCTGCTCCCAAGGTTACATGCACCAAATGGCATCAGGAACAGTCTGTGAATTCCTTCTCTGCTCAGGTGAAGAGCTTCAAATACTTTTGCTTCTCTGACACTGCTCGGCTAAAGGTTCCTTTTTACTCTTAGGATTAAAGAGGTCCTTGCCAGAGTGTATGTTGCAAACCTCTCTGGGAAGAATTGTGCTGTCTGCCCTGATCTTTTATCTCCTATACTTACTACCAGTCTTGATAAATAAAAACCCTCAGCAAAGCCCTGTGTGAAAGTCCAGAAGCCAGTACATCGAGCAAAACTGAACCCACAAATACCAGTTCAGTGGGTAAAAGTAAAATGCAGAATACATAAAGTGTAATCCTATCTGTAGTTAAAGATAAAATATTTTTGTTAATGTATAAACATGTTTGTCTTTCTAAAACTCACTATGAAAAGCTTCAAACATCACAAAAATAGAATAATACACCCGACCCCTCCACACCTACCTTCAGTGATGTTGAGACTGACTAATCAGTGGGTTCAGGTGTTGTCAGACTGACTCACCCATCCTGAAGTTCTGCATTTGCCTTGAACTCAGTGGTTTTACCACCCATTGATGGGCATGGTCTAGATCCACTTATTAATGGTTTCAGAATTCCCTCTGCATTTTAGCTGAAATCCTTCCATAAGAAACGTTTCCTCCTTAACAATGATTGGCTTCAAGCACAGTGCATACAAGGATAGCAGGATAAATGTTGGATTCGTTTCTCCTTACTCATTATTTACTGTTACAGATTAATGAGTTGGTGCCCTAGCAACCTTCAATGGTGACCCATGAGTCTTAGTTTTATTTTATTTTTAGTGTCACTATAAGTCCATGGGTTTATTCATAAATTATGTATTTATTTAACTATAGTGTTACAATCATTCTTTCAATGAGATATATATGCAAAAATATAGAAGTTAATGAAGTAAAAACCATACCAATCCCTCTTCCCAGAGGTGATCATACAGAATCCTTACAGTGAAGTTCTCATCACTAAGGGTAGTATGAGTGAGTCTGTTTCCTGCAATTTAGGAAGCTTGGGAGAACCGCTCTCTTTAAGAGGCAAGATCTATTGTTTTTAACAACCTCCATACTGTTTTCCACAGTGGCTGTACCAATTTTCAATCTCACCAACAGTGCACAAGGGTTCCCTTTCCTCCACTTCTTGGCCAACACTTGCTGTTTGTTAATTTATAGATAGCCATTCTGACAGGTATGAGGTGACATCCCATTGTGGTTTTCATTTGCATTTCTCTGATGATAAGTGACATTGAGCATTTTTTCATATGTCTACTGGCCACATGTATGTCCTCTTTGGAGAAGTGTCTATTCAGGTGATCTGCTCATTTTTAAATGTGATTGTTTATTTTCTTGATGTTGAGTTGTGTGAGTTCTTTGTAAACTTTGGATATTAACCCCTTATAGGATGTATCATTGGTGAATATCTTCTCCCATTCAGGAGGGCTACCTTATGACCCAACAATTCCACTTCTGGGTATATATCCAAAGAAATCCAAAACACTAATTCAAAAAGAAGAGTGGAAGGACTGTCACGGGTGTAGAAGGGGCATGTGCAAACACACAGAGGGGAGAGCACCTGCCATGTGGGATAGAAACAAGCCTGCTGTGGCTGGAGCAGGGAGTTCAAGGAGAGTGGAAGAGGATACACTGCAGACAAAGGCTAGGGCCAGATCACCAAGGGCCTTATAATCCTCCATGCTAAGGAACTTGAACTTGAATGTTGAAGAGGAATCACTGGATGGTTTTCAAGCAAAGAGTGACTTGATAAACTTTGCATGTTAGTAGAAAGCACAATGGCTTTCTTAGGAAGCACAATGACAGAAGGAGCCTGGACATAGGGAGACCAGGTAGGAGGATGCCGTAATCAGTCAGGCAGGCTGCTTAGAGCCCTTTCTTCTGCTTCTTCCCACTGCAATATGAGAGAAGGCATCAGCATTTCTGAAAATAGTATTCTGAGAGTCTGAGAGCTCTTATTTTATTCATCCAGCAATATTCTTTTAAAAACATGTTTATTGAGCATCTATTATCTTCTGTAGCTGCAATATCCAATACAGTAGCCACTAGCTACATATGACTATTGAGCCCTAGAAATGTAGGTAGTCTGAACTGAGATGTGCTGTAAATATAAAATACAAATATAAAATACAGCAGATATTAAAGACTTAGTAAAAAAAAGAAAAATATAAAATCTCACATTAATCATTTTTACATTGATTACATGTTAAATACAGTCATACTTTGGTACCCATCAGCTTCAGAACTCTTCAAACCTAGCACTCCTCACCTTTTAACAAGAAAAAATGTTGCAGCACTCGGCACTTGCTCATCACCTGTTGCACTTGCTAGAACTTGTATGAGTCACAACGCCACCCCACAAGAGAAAATGCTTCTTCATCAATTGTCACTTGCTCGCCACTTGTTGGAATGAATGACAAGTACTGTATTTTAAATATATTGGGTTAAATAAAATATATTATGAAAGTTGCTATCACCTGCTTCTTTTTACTTTTTTTTCGAATGTGGCTACTAGAAAATATTAACATATATGTGGCTCATATTCATGGGTTGCATTGTATTTCTATTGGACAGAACTGTTCTTGGCACTGTTCTCAGCACCAAGAATATGGAGGAGTGCAACACCAAGTTCTGGCTCTTGGGAGAGCTTACATTCTAGTGGAATGTGATCACAAGTCAATCTCAAAAAAACTAAAACAAGCCTGTTGTTTATCATCTGTATAGCCAGTCCCTTTAACAGGAAGACGTGTCACACAACATGGGCACCTGAGCTTCTTCCTGTGATCACATCAGTACCAGGGAGCTTTACAGAGTCCCTCCTAACTCATGGATAGTGTCTTTGCACCCAGTGGAGGTGAAAGGACATCACAGCCCCTGTATAAACAAAGGCCTTACAGCTGTCCCTCTAGACACATGTGTTGGGATTACTAATAACCGAGCCATCCCATGACACATGAAGTGGAGGTCACAATGTCCAAAGAACCTGTAGTGTCAATGCCACATACATGTAATAAGTTGTGGCTATTACAGCAAAAAACATCACCCATCACATTAAATCAGTGCCACTAACTGATTATTATTGCTATTATAATTCTGTTTCTATTTGGTTTTGCTAGATTGTTTCAGTGTTATAGTAGTACAACAACTAAAAGTATGAGGAACTTGTAATAGGCTTTCTGTTTGAACATATTTAAGTAATATTATAATAAGGCTAATTTCATTAAACAATGGAGATAGGCTATAATATTTTTCCCTGAAAGGAATCCTTATACTACTCAAGTTTTAGCACTCCTGCCCTAGACCATGGCGCCCATCCTATTCACTGCACCACCCCCTGCCCTCCATCCATTCCCTCCCCCAAAACCAGGGGCTTCCAGTGCCCAACAATTTGCTACTTGTCAGCAGCACCTGAACAGCTTCTGTGAACAGCTGGCCCTTTCCTTTTCCTGGCCCCCAAAACAGCCATGGTACTTCAGGGGCCTATCACCAAGCCAGCCACAGCTCTCAGGGAGAGAAATACACACCCAGGAGCAATATTCAAAAACATTCAACAGTAGGTATGCCATGGCACTGCCCAATCAAAATGGATGCTACCTGTACCGAGTGAGTCCAGCCTTACCACTAAATGTTACTCTGCATGCCCCACTACCTCCCCATCCACCCCCAGCCCTGACTCCTCAGGTGAGGGAGGGCTCCCCAGAGTTCCCAACTGTCTTGCATGCCACCCTGACTCCTCAATTCTCTGCAGGGCTGCTCTAGGCATATTCATCTCTCTATCACCCCCATTTACGATTCCTACACCAGCACAGTGGGAGGGGGGAAGCACAAATCCTGCTGGATTTGGAGATAGCACAGCATAACAGTCAAAATGATCACCTCTGGAGCCAGACGATCTGAGTTTGAATCTGAGCTCTCACAACTAGCTGAGGTGCACATGGGCAGTTCTCTTTCCCTCCATTTCCTTTTCTGTAAACTAGGGATAATTATTAAACTATCAGTGGAATTTATATTACATGTAAAGAAAGGACTTGAACAGTGCTTAACACTCATTAATAGTTACTACCAGGATGCCAACAATCTCTCTCCCTTCCACAGTGAAAATAAGATGTGGACCTGTAGGCCGAAACCCTGCAGAAACTCCCACCCTCCCTGACTATAGCTTAGCACCCCCAGCTGCCTTCCATTTGGAAAGACTCCATCTCCAGGGAGTTGGTCCATACAGGCTCCTCCCACCTACAGCTACCATGGGGTCATTAGCAGATAAATAGAGTAGGAAGCGGCCACAGCAGGAGAAGCATTTGGCAGTGAAATGAGAGAATTGCTTTGGCACAAGTCAATATATCACCTGCAAATCCACACATACAGTCTTATTAATAAAACTCTAGAATTCCACAGCTTAATTTCAAAGGAGAGGGTACATGAGGTATTTCTAGGCACGAAGTTTTTCAGTCACTTTGTAAACAACACATTCACATTCTTAGAATGCATGAAGTAAAATACCACACTAAAGCACCCAAGTGGCCTTGGGCAATGCACAACATATTTGCCTCCTAGTTTATCATGTCCAGTGCAGTGGTTTTTACATTTTGGTGATTATCAAAATCACATGGGAAACAATAAAAATACAAAAGTCCCAGGTCCTACTCCACTGAGGCCAGGCCTTGGTGCGGTTTTTTTCATTAGCTCCTCAGGTGTTTCCCTGTAGCCACCAGCATGTCAGAACCACTGGCTGTAAAGCAAAGATAGCTACGCAAGGGTCACCAGCCCATTCCCATGCTGTAATCCAACACTTCAAGATGCCTTAACTGAATACCACTAATGCACAAGCTCATTTTTTCAATGCTTTAATTAATACAATTAATAAAGACATAAAAATACTAATCTTGTTTAACTAATGCTGTCTACACATACCCTGGCATTTTGAAAAGGTATTTGCATAAGTTTATTTTAGACTTGGGGATTCTTATAGCTTTCACACTGTCTCACTATTACTGAAAGAATGCTTTAAAATTATGATGTGAAGACAGTTGATTAACTTTTAATTGAAATGGCTCCAGGAAGAAAATTATAAATAGCTCATTCGTCTTCACTGTGTTGGCAGAAGACAAAGAATCGATGTACAAGAAAGCGCACTGAAACTCAGAGCAGAGAGTAGAGCCCCTTGAAGCAGAAATGCAAGACTTTCCAGAATAATGATCTAGTGCAGTCATTCCCAAAAAGTGAGTCCAGAGTTCTAGGAATGAATTATTTGGGTCCTAGTAAGCTTCTTTTAAATACCGTAAATGACCGACATAACACACTCTCAGATGCTACAACTGATTTGGGTTAGGAAGTTGCCAAGAATACATCTTAATATTACAGGCCATTAGGCAAAATCAAGAATATGATATAGGTACTTAGATACAAGAGAAAAGACAAATTTCTAAAACTATTTTATTGATAAAACTAAAAATATAATAATCACAACTGAGTGCTTTCTTTGCAATACAGGTATACTAGTGAGAAGATTGAAATTCTTTTTTAGGGGGATAACATTTTGCTTAATTGGGCTTCAGGGTTAATCTTCCATATTATTGTGGCAGAAATATCACCTAAAAGGAATCATCAAGACACAGTATCCCAAAAGTTACAGACTGAGAGAGCTGGAGGGGACTAACAGAGCAATTGTTTCAGTTCTGACAGAGAAAGTGACATTCCTGAGAACACATGCTCTGATCTCACAGCCACAGAGCAAAGAGAACCCCAGTCCTATGACTTTCGGTTGCACTGCGCCCCTTTACATGACTTGTTTTTCTGCTGGAACAGCTGACTCGGGGGCATATTCATCATGTGAAATGGAGTAGGTAACTTCCAGCATTAAAAAATCACATCCATTCTAAGTGATAGCTTTGCTGGATACAGTAATCTTGGATGTAGGTCCTTGTGTTTAATCTTGGGTAATGTAATTATGATGTGCCTTGGCGTGTTCCTCCTTGGGTCCAGCTTCTTTGGGACTCTCTGAGCTTCCTGGACTTCCCGGAAGTCTATTTCCTTTGCCAGATTAGGGAAGTTCTCCTTCATTATTTGTTCAAATAAGTTTTCAATTTTTTGTTCTTCCTCTTCTCCTTCTGGCACCCCTATAATTTGGATGTTGGAATGTTTCAAGGCGCTTCTCAGATAAGGTCAAGTTAAAGAAGTTCATCATCACCCAGCCCTTATTATATGAAATGTTAAAGGGAGTTACCTAAGAAAAAGAAGATAAATAGGAACAGTAAAAATGACAGCAAATTCACAGTTATTAACAGCCACACATAAAACAAAAACGAGAGCAAACTAGGCAAACAACTAGAACATGAGGGTTGTCATTAAGGGAGTGGGAGGGGGAGGGGGGGAAGGTACAGAGAATAAGTAGCATAGATGAGAGGTGGAAAATAGACAGGGGGAGGGTAAAAATAGTGTAGGAAATGTAGAAGCCAAAGAACTTATAAGTATGACCCATGGAGATGAACTATAGGGGGGGAATGTGTGAGGGAGGGGGGTGGGCAGGATGGAGTGGAGTGGGGGGTAAATGGGACAACTGTAATAGCATAATCAATAAATATATTTAAAAAAAATCACATCCAGAATAGCCTTTTTTTAAGAAGCCATATTCTGTTTGTTAATAAAATGATGGAAGTGACTGCACATGACTTCGGCCACTAATGCATAGGGCTGCTCATTATTGCCACATTGTTCTTGTTCATGCACATGACTGTCACCACCAGATTGGAAGCATCTTTTTCTTTAAAAGATTTTATTTATTTTATTTTTAGACAGAGGGTAGGGGAGGGAGAAAGAGAGGGAGAAAAACATCAATGTGTGGTTGCCTCTTACACACCCCTAACCAGGGACCCAGCTTGCAACCCAGGCATGCGCCCTGACTGGGAATCGAACCAGTGACCCTTTGGTTCGCAGGCTGGCACTCAATCCACTGAGCCACACCAGCCAGAACTGGATTGTAAGCATCTTGAGTACAAGGGCTATCTTACTTATCTTTCTGTCCTCAGCGCTTGGCATATAGTGAAAGATCAAATAAATGTTTAATTCATCAACTATTAAGTAACTAATGCCTCCTCTTCCACAAAAAATCTTTTCTACTCCTTCATTTTAATGAAGCATTGATCAGATCATTGCTTCTTGCTTAAAATTATTCAATGGCCTACACTGTACTTAGAATAAAATCCATACTCCTCATCCTGGCCTACAAGGCCCTTCTGGTCTGGCCACTGTCTTGTTTTCACTGTCTCCCATTCCAGCCACATTGATTCTTTTTCTATTCACCAGATGACCTAACTTTATTCCTGCTCTAGTGCTTTTGCAAAGTCTGCTCCCTTCACTTACAACTATCCCAATCATTACATGCCTTTTCTTCTGTTCCCCACCCCGACCCTGCACCTCTATCATTTATCACCACCCACATTTCCTCATTTATTTATGTGTCCTCATTTACACATACGTGAGCTCCAGGAGAGAAGAGGCCTTTGCTGTCTTGTTCACCGCCACCATACCTAGCCCCTCCATCAATGTCTGACACATAGAACACACTCAAAATTGTTCATTGAATAAATAAATTAATTCCTCCAGGATTCCTCAATCTTTTTTCCAACTATACTCATTTAATACAACAAATATTTGTTGAACAAATGAATTAAGACTGAATTTCTTCCTCTTGACTTCAGGGTGGGATTTTGGCTTGAATGAAATGTAGAAACATGGGCACAAGGACCTGGTAGGAAAGTCAGAAAGAACCAAAGACAAAACTGATGGCACTATTGTGCATAATGTAAGGTTGCTTAGCTTTCCAATTTGTTTTCATTTTAGCTTATGTCCCTTTAAACCAATGCCCCCAAAATTACAGCCTCTGACTGGCTGGCACATAAATTTCTGACTTTAAAACCACTTTATTTCAAGCTTGATGAATAGCTTTTGTCACTAGGTAGAGTAATTAAGGTGTGGTATTGGCCTTCGCTAGGCTAGGCTGACATTGCTTTCTTTTCATTGTTTTGTTACCTGCCTGTTGGATTTGGCAGAGCTCATAGAAAGGCTCGGGGCTGAGTTATGTACATTCTCTCCTGGCGGGAGCTTTGTCAGGAAAATATATCACACCCCTATACCAAGCTGCCTCTGTTTTCCAAGACCCAGAACAGGCACGCCCAGCACATGCCTCCAAGCTCCTCTCTTCATCTCCAGTGGCCACTCTGTCACTGGCGCAGTTTGCTGCCTAAGTGAAATGGATGGGCTCTTCCCTATTTGAGATATTCATGCTTAGTCTTACTCTCCACAAGTGGTACTTTATTAATAATTCAATATAAGTTTTAAGACAAATGCTTCAGACTGCTAAAACTGCCATCTTGTAGAGTAAAGAAAAGCTAAGGAGCTCGACGCACCTTGCAAAGCACAATCTGCATAGTGCATCCAAGAAATAGAAAGACAGAAAATCAAAGGGAATCACAGGTTATCACAGCCAGACCCTAACTTAAATATTCAACCATACCATTGTATGGATGGTGAGGCTGAGTCCCAGAGAGATGAAGTTACTTTGTAATAATCCCACAGCTAACCAGTGGTAAAAGACTATGTATATTCCTACCTGTTCATCTGAATGTTAAGAAGACCGAGGTTTAAAAACTTGTATCCAGCCAGATAGAAGAGTCCCACCTAGAACTAGTTTCGCTTCTCTGTTGGGTCCATAGATTCAAATAATTCCTTAGGTTCTAACCAACTGCATCATGATTCAGGACAGGAATAACACTGGAAAATTCTGTATTGACAATTATGCTTTAGGTGTCAGGCCTGTCTTTGTACACTGAGTTTCACATCCAGTATCTCCCTTGAGCCATCTTAAAAGGATCCTTTACCAACATCGGAATATCTCAGCAGGAAGGGGCTAAGTGGGTCATCCTGCTAGAAATTAGTCAAGGACATGTCACCTACATCACACTTTTGTGCATCCTGAGGTCTCTGGATGGGAGCAAGGTGAGAGGAAATTACCTGACATGCACACCAGCATCTGCCTCAGAGATGCAGTGAGAGCCAGATTACAACCTCAACTGAAAATAGTCTCCGCTCTTCCTCTTTCATTCTTCACTGTAGAGGGAAGAGAAGAATAGAGAATGAAAAAGCATACCACACCCCCTTCTCCACTATAAGTCCCTGAGTTTATGTTCTTAGCAGGAGAAGAGGAACAAGCTTGACAGTGAATTAGCCAATAAACTCTGTCTTTATATTGGCCTTGACTTGTCCATATCTGACTATGAAATTGTCCTAATGCCTAAAAGTGACTATAAAGCAATGGGTGCCACCTGAGATGTTGCCAAGAAATGTGAGAGGGGCAGTAATGTTTCAGAAATTATTACTGGGTTGGCCAAAAAGTCTGTTTAGTTTTTTCTGTAAAATAAATACGCATTTTTCATTTTCATCAAAAACTTTATTGATATGGATACTTTGAGTATGTCAGTGATCTCCCACTATTGGTTCTAGTGGGTAGAGGCCAAGGGTGCTGCTAAACATCTTCCAATGCATAACACAGCTCCACAGCAAAGAATCATTTAGCTAAAACATCAATCGTACCAAGAAACTTCACAAAACACTTTTGACATGTTTGATCAGTCACAACACCTTCTCCATACAATGAACAAATCTTTTTTTTCCATTTCAGTTGCATTTTTACCTTTCTTGAAATAATAAAGCATAACATGCCAAAAATGTTACAGATTTTCTTCCATCTTCAATATTAAAATGGCTACATTTACCAATTTTTATTTCTTTTAATGCACCCTGATATGACAGCTGTCACAATACAATCTAACAAAATTGTTTAGAATGAATCAATTGCCTATAACTTCTTAAAGACAACTAAGCACTACTAGAACCATCTTTTCAAATGAACTTTTTGGCCAGGTCAAACTTAAGTATGGGTGGAATTCAGGAAGTGTCAGTGTGGAAAGACCAGAAAGGTAGACATAGGAAAAATGTGAAGCTCGTAAAGAATGTACTCTGCTCTGTAAATAGCTTGGACTGTACCCTATGGCTATTCATGAATACTTAAAGCATCTTTCTTAGGTAAATGACATCAGCTTTACCTACAAATCAACACATATCTATTATGGACCTACAAGATGCCAGGCTCTACTCTAGGAACTGGGGATGCATCAGTGGGGGGGAAAAAAAAGAAACCAGACAAGCCCTGCCCTTGGGAAGTTTACATTCCAGTTGGAGAGAGGTAACAGATAATAAACAAACAAGTAAGTGTTTAATGTCTAGTATGTTAGAAACTGATTAAGTTTCTAGTAAGTTAGAAACTGACAGAAGAAAATAGACCCGGGTACAATGGAGTGGAAGTGCTGAAGCAGACAGAATGATGGGATCAAATTTCAGCATTAAATTAGGGGGCCAGTGAGGTAACACTGAAAAGGTGGCATTTCACCAAATACTCAAAGGAAGCAAGGGAGTTATTAAAAAAAAATTCAACCAAGTAAATTTGAAGCTCTAATTGGCTGTATTAAGCGATTCATGAACTGGACAGCATCTCATATAGCACGTAGGAGGGCACTCAGAGGGGCTGTACAAAATAAGAAGGGTTTTGTAGGAAGAAGGGTGAGGCAAGGGAGCTATTAACAAAAGAAAAGCTTATTCTTAGGCCAAGACATCTTTTCTTTGGAGGAAGAGAATGAGATTGGTTTTTATCATGTCAATTGCCTTTTCTTTCTATGGGTGATGGAGGGGGGCCCACAAAATAGATTGCCTTTGATCAGAAAACTTCAAACTAGTTAATAAAGATTATGTGTCTTGGAGAGGTTGAAACTACAATTAGATCAGGTATTAAATCTAAGTTTGGTATCATGGACTTTTAGCAAGCAACAGTGAGGCCATTTTGGGCCTGTAGATTTCTGTAACAGAGTTAAATATGGGGACATCCAAAGGAAGAGCATTCAAGGCAGAAGAGATGGTCAGTTCAAAGGCCAGAAGGCAGGATACTGCCCAATGAATTTTAAAAATATCATGGAGGCTAGTGTGGCTGGACCAGAGTGAGAGGAGAAAAGTAAAAGCGAGAGTCAGAAAGGGCCAGATCAAGTAGGGTCTCAAAGGCCCATGAACAACTTTGACTTTTATTCTCAATGGCCTAGGGAGACACTTTAGGATTTATAAATGCACAAGGGAGACATAGGAGAATATCTTGATCAGAATTATTTTTTTAAAGAATCACTCTAGTCAGAGAAAGACAAATACCATATGATCTCACTTGTATGTGAAATCTAATGAACAAAAATTAAGTGATGAACAAAATAGAAACGGAGGTAAGGATAAATGGAACAGACTGAGAGTAGTCAGAGAAGAAAAGGGCGGGGAGCTAGATGAAAGAAGGTAAAGGGATTAGCCAGAGAACATATATGCATAACCCATAGACACAGACAACAGTGTGGTGATGGCCAGAGGGGTGAGGCAGGGGCTTGGTGGAGGCAGTCAAAGCTGGGGCAGGGTGCAGGTAAGGTAAATGGGGACATCTGTAATAGGGTCAAAAATAAGAATAAAGTAAAAAAAGAAAAGGATCACTCTGGGTACTGGATTGAGAATAGACTGTGGTGTGAGAAGGGACAAGGTAGAAACAGAGAGAGAATTAGTAAGTAATTGCAATTATTCAGGAGATTATATATTTTAAATATCACTCTAGAGAGAATGGGGAGACAGGAGTAGATGGGAGTGTGACTGAAGAGATCAGGATCAGTTAGGAGTCTACTGCAACAGTCCAGCCACAAAGTGGCTAAGACCTTCAATAGTTCAGTTGGCAACAAGAATTGCACCCGGTGTTAGACCGGTGGAGTCAGACAGGACCTTGGTCATACAACACCAGCACTTGAGTCTAGCAAAGAATAATTCAGAATCAACTAATTATCACTCTAATTATAAGAGAAAGTTTATTTAGAAAGTCACAGAGGTAGAAGAAGTGAACTGAAGAAGGAATGGGCTAAGGAAAAAAGGTAGAGGCAAAAGAAGGGCCCTTGGAGCGTAGGAGAAAGCAAACTACATTTGAAAGGAAGATTTCAGTGGATGTGCTCTAGGGAGCAAGAGCATCCTGGGTTCGTCTTGAGGGTTTTAAAGGTGGAGATTTTAGGGGAGGTGTCAGGGTAGGATCTCCATAGAATATTCAACAGCTTTCCAGGTGGGTCCTTTCAGGATCATGGTCTCAACTGCTTGGTAGGCGCCAGGGAATGAAGTTATTAGTATGCGGCTGGTTCTGCTGTCAGCCATGGCATCACTTGCTTGGTTTTGCTGCTTTTTTGGGCCTGGAGCTGAAATATAACTGAGGCCTAGATGTTATCCCTAGTGGTTAATGCTTAAGGGAGTGGCTGTACAGGGACCCACATGGAAGTCACATGATGCCACTCTTTAGCCCCTTGTGCCTCCCCCAAGGGGGTCTACCACATGAATAGCAACATGCCAGGAGAGGAAAGGTCAGGGGTGGGTCCAAGCCATATGACCAATGATATGAAAGGTCAGGGGATCTAAATCACATGACCAGTGGTATGTTAGGGGTGGAATGGTTACCTTTGGGGCAAGGTACTTGTTTTCCCATTTTTGTCCAATGCTAGGCACCCAGGGCTTTCCGCTCTGGTGACGTTCTACACCTGGCCTATTGTCCTTGCTCTGCCGATGTCTGCCTACCTGCCGCAGTTCTGACTTGCATTTATACTAAAACACAATCAATTTTGCAGAAAGAATGAACAAACTGAAAGTACCAAAAATTAAGACCCAAGGAAAGGAAATTAACAGATATTCCATCAGAGGGTGTGTCTCAACTTTGCACACATTCAAAACAATTATGAGCATATTTAACCTGTGATTCTAACCCAGTGCCACATATATAAAAGATGCTCAAAAGTCTACTTTTGGAATTTCTTATGCCTGAAGAATTAACTGCTACTGGTTCTGCCCTTGCATAAACAATTAGATTACTTGGAAAAATATATAAAACAACTTTTCAGTAGGGAATAGATCAGGGCTATGATATCAAAGAGAAGGAAAAAGTGAGGAAAATGTTATGTTTGCCCAGGATTACTACCTGAAGATATTGTCAAGCTTCAACTCAGAGAGCAGGGACTCAAACAGAGCCTGACAATCTCATTTAAATGAGATTGAATAGGACTGACAATCTCATTTAGTTGAAGAGACAAAGATCAGAGCTTAAATCATCCATGGTGAATAGAATTTGTAGGTCAGAATATTGGAGAGGAGGGAACTAAACAGAGAGAAAGCTCCACAGATCTCCAAAGGGGTCCCCTCAAGTTTGTGGCTAAGGACTGACCTGCACTTGCCTAAGGTAAACCTCCATCAGGCTAGAGAAAGAACTACCTAAAAGCAATAACCTGAAAATTTCCAGGAAATCAGGCAGTAATGGGAATAGTTCACATTCCTATCACTCAAAGTTGATAAACTTCATAATATACAGAGCATTATGTAGAATCTTAAAGAGTCATGCCTTAGTACTGTGGGGTAAATTAGGCCAGGACTAGACTGCTCTGGATCTCCCATAAGAAAACTTAAAAACAAGCTTCAAAGGGATCAAACTGATCTGCAAGTGCAAAAACAAAGTCCAACATTCTTTAAAGGACTACAACAATATCTAGCATTAAACAAGGTAAATTTCAGGGTCTGGAATCCAATAAAAAATTACTAGGCATGTGATAAATAAGAAAAATATGACCTATGACAAAGGACCCTATCAATTAATTGAAACAGAACCAGAAATGAGAGAGTTGATGAAATTTTCAAAAGACCCTAAAAGCATCTCATTAATATGTTCAATGATGTAAAGAAAAACAAGACCACAATTAGCACAGAAACAGATGATATCATATAAAAACACTCAGATGAAAATTTTAGGTAATTAATAGAATATATGACACAAAAAGAATGCACTGGATAGGGTTAGCATCCAATGATAGACTAGAAAAGAATATATTAGTGACATATCAGTGAAAACATCAGAGAAAGTAATGGAAATTATCCAAAATAAAGTGTACATACACACATGCTCAGAAACAAAAGACTGAAGAACAAAAATGAACAGACTTCCAGTTTGAGGAAAAGATAGTAATTTACAGATTGAAGAGATTCAGAGAACCTCAAATAGGATAAACTCAAGAAATCATGCTCAGAAATCTCATAATCAAACTGCAATCAGAGAAAAATCACACATTACATATAAGAGACCTGTGAGTTGAATGACTACAGATTTTTCACCAGAAACTATAAAATTTAGAAGAGAACGAAACAACTTAAAGTAGCTGCATGTATAACTGTTAACCCTAAATTCTACCAGAAATATTGTTTAGGAATAAAGGCAAAATAAAATAATTTTTAGACAAAGGGAAACTAAGAATTTGCTGCCAGAATACTGCTTTAAAAAAAAAAGAAAGAAAGAAAAGAAATGCTTACGAAAGTTGTTCAGAATGAAGAAAAATAACGTCAAAGAAAAAGATGGAACTTCAAGCATGAAAGAATACTAACAAAAATGGTAATTATCTGGGTGAATATAACAGATTATTTTTATCTTCTTAAGTTCTTAAAAATTTCTGTGACTGATAAAAATAAAAATTATGTGGGAAATCCTAAAGAATCTACAAAAAAGTTACTAGTTTAACATTTGAAACTAAAATATAATTTGAAAATTATGATATCCCATATTAACCAATAAAGGATAAAAATCATATCATCATCTTACTAATGCAGAAAAAGCATTTGGTATAATTCAATGCTTATTAACAATTTTTTAAAAATTCTTGGAAGAGACTTGTTTAATCTCGTAAAAGAATTCTACAAAAATCTTATAGCTAATATCATACTTAATTATAACATTTAAATATCTTTCTATCCTTTTAGGGGATTGGCGAGATGGCAGAGGAGTAAGTGGAAGGTACAATAACCTACTCCCAGAACCAATCTGGAATTACAACTAAATTGTAGAGAAATCATCCTGAATAACCAAGTGAACACTAGCTGGAGAGAAGCCTTATAACCAAGGACAGACAGAAGAAACTGCTTTACCACAACCAGACTTGTAGGGAGTGCGAAGGAGGTGCGAGAGGACTGGCTGGGCTCCCACAGGTGGCAGCTGGAGTTCTGGAGGGATATTTCAGTGACCAGGGGGCTCCCCCTGAGAAGTGTGGGGTATAAATCCCAAGCTGGTCTCCCAAGCCTACAGCAACAGAGCCAGAAAGGAACCCAGATAACATACAGCTGTGAAAAGCAGCAGGGGTTCTGTCTGCCAGGGAGAAATGCCTGGAGACACAGAGAACATCTTAAAGGACCAACACACAAAATTTCATTTGCAGCCACTTACCCTGGGTTCCAGCAGAGGAAAGAAAGAGTGGAATAGAGACACCTGAATTGAGTCTGGAGGTGGTGGCTCTGGGTAGAGAACCGAAGGAACAACTGCCAGGATCCCTGTGCTGGGGCATTCCCTATACCGCGGAAGCCATCTTTCTCAGGCAGAGCATTTCCCTCCATTCAGCATTATCCTGGGGGAAAACAATAGCCCCACCTGCGGGAATCCCTCTCACCCACCCTGTGAAGAAGCTTAAGCAGGGCTGCTGAGAGGTACAGCTGGGGTCTTTTCAGTGATTAAACCTAACAGCTAAGGCACATCTCTGGAAGCTCTGAGACTTTAGCTGACCCTCCTCTGGACTTGGTGTGGGTAAAAGCCAGTCTTGTTGTGCAGCCTGGTTCTTTCTGCACACACCCAGATCCAAAAGGGGGAGCCACAAGCTGTGGATCACTGACAGCTCCAAACAGGTTGCCCAGGGCCAGTCACAGGCAGCATCCGATACAGGATGCTCAAAAACCACAGTCTTTGCTGATCTACCTAATACGTAGAAACAAATACAAAGAAGCAGCCAAAATGGGAAGACCAACAGGTGCTGAGTAAAAGGACAAGAGAAATTTCCAGAAAAAAAAGTAAATGAAATAGAAGCACACAATTTATTATAGAATTTAGAGCAATAATTATGAGTATACTCAACAGCATGAAAAAGGACAGAAACCACAAAAAAAAGGACCAGTCAAAAACAAAGAATGCAATGTCTGAAATAAATAATATACTGAAAGGTCTAAACAATAAGTTAGATGAAGCAGAGGACTAAATCAGTGACTTGGAAGACAAGAAAAAACACGCAAGCAGAGCTGAAAAAAGAAAAAAGAATTTTTAAAAAATGAGGAGAGCTTAAGAAACCTTTGGAACAATATGAAGCATAACAGCATCCCCATCATGGGAATAAAAGAAGAAGAAGAGAGTGAGCATGACATCAAGAACCTATTGAAAGAAATAATGACTGAAAACTTCCCTAATCTAGTGAAGGAAGAAGACACACAAGTCCAGAAAGCACAGAGTCCCAAACAAGGTGGATCCAAAGAGGCCTACACCAAGACACATTATAATTAAAATGGCAAAGGTTAAAGACAAGGAGAGAATCCTAAAAGCCATAAGAGAAAAGCAGGTAGTGCATACAAGGGAGCTCTGATTAGATTGTCATGTGATTTCCCAGTGGAAATACCAGAAGGGATAGGCATGAAATATTCAAAGTGATGAGAAGCAAGGACCTACAACCAAGCCTTCTTTACCCAACAAGGCTATCATTTAAAATTGAAGAGGAAAAAATAGTTTCTCAGACAGAAAAGGCTAAAGGAGTTTGTTAACACCAAACTGGTACTCCAACAAATGTAAAGGGCTTCCTTTAAGAAGAAAAAGAAAAAAAATGATAAAAATCATTAAAAAATAAAATGTCAATAAATACGTATCTATCAATAATCGCCTTAAATGTAAGTGGCTTAACTGCTCGACCCAAAAGCCATATGGTAGCTGAATAGATAAGGAAACAAAACCCATATATATGGTGTTTCCAACAGACCCACCTCAAAGCAAAAGATACATACAGACTAAAATTAAAGGATGGAAAAAGATATTTCATGCAAATGGAAAGAGAAATAAAACTGGGTAGCAATACTTATATCCAACAAAATAGACTTTAAAACCAAGGCTGTAGTAAGAGACATAGAAGGACACTACATAATGATAAAAGGAAAATCCAACAACAGGATATAACCCTAGTAAACATTTATGCACCATACGTAGAAACACCTAAATATGTAAAGCAAATCTCTTTTTACTGTTATTCTATTACAGTTGTTGCAATTTTCCCCCTCGCCCTCCTCTGCTCAGCCCACCTCCTACTCCCATAGTCAATCCCCACATTGTTGTCCATGTCCATGGGTCCTTCATACATGTTCTTTGATCTCTTTCTCTTCATCCCACCATTATCCCTCTTCTCCCCTCTGCCCAAGCAGCTGTCATTCTGTTCCATGTTTCCACGTCTTTGGTTCTATTTTGCTCGTTTGTTTATTTTGCTCATTAGATTCCACTTATAAGTGAGATCATATGCTATATGTCTTTCACCAACTGGCTTATTTCACTTAGCATAATACTTTCCAGTTCCTTACATGCTGTCACAAAAGGTAGGAATTCCTTTTTTCTTTCTGCCATGTAGTATTCTATTGTGTAAACATACCACAGTTTTTTAATTCACTCATTTACTGATGGGCACTTAGGCTGTTTCTAGCACTTGGCTATTGTAAATAGCACTGCTATGAACATAGATGGGGGTGTATAAGTCCTTTTGAATTGGTGTTTCAGGATTCTTAGGCTATAATCTCAGCAGTGAAATGGCTGGGTCAAAAGGCAGTTCCATTTTTAATTTTTTGAGGTTATCTCCACACTGTTTTCCACAGTGGCTGCACCACTTGGCTTTCCCAACAAGAGTGCACTAGGATTCCCTTTTCATACATCCAGGATTCATATTCAGAATATGTAAAAATACTGTTATAAGTTAATCATAAAAATAAAAAGATAGCTAAATCCAATTAAATGAAGGGCAAAAGACAAAAACACTACACAAAAGATATCATCTGAATGGCAAATTAACATATAAAAAGGTGCTCGCCATCATCAGTATGGAGGGAAATGAAAATTAAAACCATAATGAGATCTTACAGTATATTCACCAAAAAGGATAAAATTTAAAAAGAATATCCAAATATTGGCAAAGATGTGGAGCAACTGAAACTCATATACTTCGGGTACGAGTGTAGACTGGTGCAACTGCTTTGGAAAATAGAGCATCTCTGCTAATACTAACTAAACACAGACTCTTTGACCCAACAATTCTACTCTAAAGCATGTACCAAACAGGGCCATGTTTGTATGTGCAACCGGAGATATGCACAAAAATATTCCCAAAGTAGTATTCAAAATTGAAAAAAAAAACCCCTGTAATTCAAATATCCATCAGCAATAGCATAGAAAAATAGTTGCAGCATATTCGTAACAGAATGAATACTATTCATCAAAGAGAACAAACTTCGACTGTATACCATAACATGGGTGACACTCAGTGATAAAGGTGCTCAAGAAAAATCCAGACCCAGAACAACACATACATATCAAATTTAAAAATAAGCAAAACTGATCTATGGTGATAGAAATCACAACAGAGGTTATTCTGGGAAAGGCATGATGCTGTTTCTGGGTTGCTGACGATGTCTTACTTCTTGATCTGAGTGGTAGTTAATGGTTGTGTTCACCTGTAAAAATTCATTCACTTATAATTTAGGACTTTTCTGTATGTATGTTAAATCTCAATAAAAAGTTTACAAAAAATATACTATGTATTTGCAACATTTACCAAAAGAAAAGCCTCAGACTAGAATTGATTATATTTGGCCAGGCATAAACTGTGGGCAAGAATAGTTCTGGGGTATATGTACTAGGTTGAATAATATCCCCCAAAAGTCACGCTCATGTAGAACCTCAGAATGGGAACTTATCTTGAAATAGGGTCTTTGAAGATATAATCAAGTTAAGACGAGGCCATTCTGGATTACGGTGGGCTCTAACCCAATGACTGGTGTCCTTATAAGAGAAGGAAAATTTGAACAGAGATACAGAGAAAAAAACATCATATGAAAATAGAATGCCATATGATGACAGAGGCAGAGACTGGAATGATGTGTCTATAACACAGGGAACTCCAAAAACTGCTGGCAAACACCAGAAGCTAGAATAGGCCAGGAAAGAGTCTTTCCGAGAGTCTTATCAAAGAAAATGATCCTGTTGATGCCTGATTTCAGATTTTCAATCTCCAGAACTATGAGAGAATAAATATCTGCTGTTTTAAGCCACCCAGCTTATGGTACAGTGGTACCTTGGTACTTCTTGTTAATTGGTTCAGGAACTCGTGGTGAGTGCCGAAACCAACAAGTACCATGCCAGTGATGAGTGATGAAGCATTTTTCTCTTGCAGGGAGGTGCCATGACTCACTCATACAAGTTCTAGTAAGTGTGATGAGGCCCAAGCAAGCGCCAAGTGCTGAACAATTTTTTTCTAACCAATAACAAGTACAGGATTTGACGAGTTCTGAGGCCAATGAGTAGTGAGGTTTGCCTGTAATTTGTTACAGCAGCCCTAGGAAACACATATGGCAGTCAGGAGTACAAGAAGAAAACTCATTTTAAAAACGAGCATCCAGAAGGTTGGAAAGGGGGAGCATAGGTAGGTAGGTAGATAGATGATAGATAGATGGACAGACAGACAGATATATAGATAGAGCTAGCTTCTTTACTTGCTTGTGTGCTTGTCTGGAACCAGGAAGAAAGCTGCACCTCGATCTCAACCACTTGGATTGTGTTTGGTGCTCTAAAGAGGATCCATTGATTTTATAACACTGTCAAGCCCAATTTCAAGGCCAAGATATGAACAAATCCACTCTTTAGGGGTCAACACATACAACAAAATAGAAAGTAGATTTCTTAGAAAAGAGAAATAAACTAAGTTTGGACATTTTTTTAGGTCAAAAAGCTTGGTGTGGTACACCTGTAAATTTAAGATGAAGTATTTTGCTTATAAAATTCCATTCGGCCATGAAGAGACAAATGTTTTTACATATTAAAAGTAACAGCTGTGTTATTTAACTCAACAGAGAAATACATGCAAAAACACCATCTCAGGTAGCCCTAAGAAGATGGCTATAAACAGTAAACTTGTCACAGCAAGAGTGTAAACTGGATAATTCACTGGGTGTTCCTCTGCGGTGGGAGAAGGAGGGAAATGACTGTGTCACACCAGCACTCGCCAGAAATGTTCAGTCCTGGCACTGGTCACAAATGCTGACAGGATGAATCTGATTCTAGCTCTCTAGCATCTGACATTTACTGTACCTACCAAGAGGAGATGAGGGGAAGGTTTCAGGTTGTGAAAGGGACGAGGAACTGTATTTTTTTTTATTGTTCATCCTCACGCTGGTTGTGCTGTTCTACAAATTAACAACTACCTTAATGTTCTAAAATAGCAAAGGCACTCAAAGCTTACATTCCCCGAAGTTTGAATTGCAATCACCAGATCATACAATTTGTATTATGAAGTCCAACTTTATACATAAGTTACTTTAAAGTAGGTTGACAAGTTTGGTAATTCAGTATACTCTGTTAAATGTTTTTGCCTTTTTCCTCAAAACAATCGCTAAATCCAGGGTGGGTGAACCTAAAGGGCAGAGCACAATGTCATAGGTTTAAATACCTTTATTTGGAAATTGTGATGCCCTGTCTGAGGCCTGACTTGTCTGCATTTGTTTGGAAACATGCATGTTTCCAGCACATCCTCAGGGCACAGAAAAGTACAAAAAGAATGCTCATCCTACTACAAAAACCATTTTTAAGGGCTGTTGGATATTTTGAAGGCATTTATGTGATTTGCATATTCTAGTAAGAAAGCATTCTGATTATTAATTCAAAGAGGTAATATAAGAACTTTAACCATGCAACACAGTTAATTTGCTTATTATTATAGTTTAACATAATATTTTTGTTTAAAAAACCTATATCTAAGACTTTTCACTCATTCAAACTGTTCTTCTTGTCCATCATTCATCTATAACATCTTATCCTAAACATATGTAACCTGTTTAAGGTGAATTCAATATGTGGAAATTTGAACTCACAATTCAGATATTTTTAAGGTATAACATCATTTTACTAATAGGATCTTCATTTTAGAGCTTCAGTGAGGAATAAAATTATAAGAAGTTTCAATAATATGCTTAAAACAAAACTCATTTTACTACTACTTCTCAGAAAGATATCTGTGTAAAATGAGACATAAATCCAACTCCCCACTCTTCCAACAGACACTGACACGGCCGTTCCCTCACCTCACTCAAGACTTTCAAATGCCCCCAAGCAGTGAGAACTGTCCTGACATCTGGTATAAAATAGTATCCCAGGCTCACAACTTTTCATCACCCCTTCCTCTGCTTTATGATTTTCAGAGTATGCATCACCATCTGATATTTGTTTTTGTTGTTGGTACTTAATTTTTATCTTCTCCTATTAGAATGTAACCACCTTGAGAGCGAGTCTGCTGAGCTCCAGGTCCAAGAACAGGCCCTGGCAAAGAGTAGGCAATCAATAAATAACTGTTAAATAAACGATAAATACCATAAATTAAATTAAATTAAGTCTTACAATCTGGGATGAAAAGAGGTCGAGCATTTTATTTGATATACTAAATTAAAAAGAAATTATTCATTTGGGGGTGTTAATAACTGTAGCAATATAGTGTCCTAAAACCGTTCTCCCCTGAATAAAAAGCTTTAGGGCAGATCTTTCATGAGCTGGTCATCAACCTTCCCAATTTTAAATCAATAGTAATAATTAACTTAGTACAGATATTTTTAAAGCAATGAATGTATTAAAAACTGAAACTGCTTAATGGTGGCAATAGTTAAGAATCTGGAGCATGAATAAATTGAACCTTTCCAAAAACAGACCAGCTCTTTGACTCAAAGGCAGCCCATTCTGAATGAAGTGTGAAGTTTTCTAGAGTTCCCCTAGTGGGAGTTCTGACCTCTGGCTGTCAGACATGAGGTGATGAAGCACTTGTCCTTATTATTATGCACTTTGAGTGGTAATGGATGGATGGCTTCTCTATTTTGTGGAAGGTAGCACTCTGTTTATGAGTCACCTCTGAAATCAGTGTTCTTTCTTGGTGGCCCTTGGGTGGCCTTTCATTGTGCTCTGTTGTGGTAACACTTATTCTTCATCCTTGTCATGCCTGGAGTAAGGGAACATTTCAGAAAATGAACCTGTACTATACTTTGCAGCATAAATGATATGCACCCTATAATTTTTCAATATGTTCATACCTATTGTGTTAGGTGGTTTGTGTTGTGCTTCAGAGAGCAATTCGTGCCCTCAGACACCCCTCATATCAGTAATTCTTTCTTACTCACACTAGCCATAGGGCAGATAGAAGAAACAGACCCAGACTGGCTGCCTTCCACCAGAGAGGATTCTGATGTGACAAAATGGGCTCTCTGTCCCTTAATAGGCTAAACCCACAGGACTGAGTTCTTATGTCTGACTCCATGGGAAATGCTGAAAAAACACAGAATCCATAGGAAAAATCTGTCACTTCTAGATGCACCAAACCACAGGAAGTTCATTACACTAGAGGTTTCCAGTGCGCTCCGCAGGATTCTGAATGTAATTCTGACTGCCACCTGTAGGGCCAGTCAGCTCAGGCTGTTAAACTACCAGCAGCTAAGAGTTCCCCAATCTCTGTAACTTGCAACAATGTGGTCTATTTCTCACTCATACAACATGTGCAAGAGTCAACTTTGGCGTTAGCATCCTCATTTCTCGCCCAAGCAGTAGGCGCAGCTCCTCTCCAGGGCCCTTAAATCCTATGACACAGATAAAAGACATTAAGGCTATTATCTTAAGGCTTTATTCAGGAGTGGCACATGTCACCTCCACTCACATTCCATTGGCCTCAGCAAATCCATGGCCAAGTCCAACATCAGTGGGTGAGACTCTAATGCTACTGCAGGAAGGGAGCTAACAGAGAGGTACAGTGAGTAGTTTTGAATAATAATAAAATCTACCATCCCTGTAATCTAAAATCCTAAATAGATTAGGACATTGTTGCCAGACCAGTATGGGAGTATTCACTCGTCTCTGAGAATCTGATAAAAAGTACAGAACCATACCCCCAGAAAAAGGTGTACACTTACAAACCTATCTCCAGAAATATGTATATATATAAATACCTACAATACCTACAAATACCTATGGTATAAATACCATATAAAAATGCCTGCAAGATGGCAACATAGGTAAACATGGCTTGCCTCCTTGCACAACCACATCAAAATTACAACTAAAATATAGAACAACCATCACTCAGAACCTTCAAAAAATCAAGAAAGTTTGGTGAAAGAAAGATATACAAGTCCAGGAAGCACAGAGAATCCCAAACAAGATGGATGCAAAGAGGCACACTACAAGACACATCATCATTAAAATGCCAAAAGATAAAGATAAACAGAGAATCTTAAAAGCAGAAAGAGAAAAGAAGTTAGTCAGGGGAGTTCCCACAAGACTGTCAGCTGATTTCTCGAAAGAAAACTTTGCATGCCAGAAGGGATTGGCAAGAAATATTCAAAGTCATGAAAAGCAGGGACCTACAGCCAAGATTGCTCTACCCAGCAAGGCTACCATTTAGATTCGATGGGCAGATAAAGAGCATCCCAGACAAGAAAAAACTAAAGGAGTTCATCATCACCAAACCATTATTATACGAAATGTTAAAAGGACTTATTTTTTAAAAAAGAGGATCAACACTATGAACAATAAATGACCATAAATATATACCTATCAACAATTGAATCTAAAAAACAAACTAAGCAAACAAGAACAGAAACAGAATCATGGACAGGAGGGCATTTTGATGGTTGCCAGATGGGACGGGGGTGTGGGGGAATGGACAAAGTGGTGAGGGGATTAAGAAGTCCAAATTGGTAGTTACAGAATAGCCATGGGGCTGTAAAGCACAGTATAGGAAATGGAGTAGCCAAAGCACTTACACGTATGACCCAAGGACATGAGAAATGGTGTGGAAATTGCCTGAAGGAGTAGGGGATGCTGGGTGGAGAGGGGCAAAGGGGGAAAATTTGGGACAAATGCAACAGCATAATCAGTAAAATATAATTTAAAAAATTAAATAAAAAATAAAAATACCTACACAAATGTTCACATAATTTTAAGGGTCAGAAACCCCTGAGTTCCATACATGAACTCCAAACAAAGAATAGTAACTCCTGTTTTACAGAGAAAATTCCTCCATAGATTATTAAACAAACTCACTTGTCAAATGAGTCAGCTTCCTCATTCCACCTGAAATTAGAGGGGACAGACCTCACCCAGGAAGGACATCTAGTTTCTCTGCACACTGTCTGCTGTGCTTGTCCTGAGCGGCTGGGCGGTAGATCACTGCCCTCTGCACGGCCTGGCAAAGTCCACTGGAAGGGGTCCACATTGCCTTTGCAACGTATTTTCTTCCTGTTTCAAATGTCCACTGTTTCGTCAGAGTACTTTTTCCTTTAACTATTTTATAAATCATAAATATATACAATCCTAAGTAATAATGAACCTTAGTAAAAAAATAATAATAATATTGCTAAGTAATAATACCTAGAAAAGAAATATTATTGTCTTATCCTAAGGCAGCCATACATTGTGGGTACACACACACACACACACACACACACGTGGCTCTCTTGATGGAGTTGAGGATCACACATAACAATTAGCTTTTTTCTGAACTCCTAGAAAAGTCCTCAAATGTGGCCAAATTGAAGAATGAATAAATAACCTCAGTGGGAGGAGGTAAGACTATTCTCACCTTATCCAGAGGTTTATTTATTTTTCGTTGTGATTTGGAACCACAAATGCAAACAAAGTTAAAGTTTTTTAAGAAAGTGCGTGAACCCAAGGAAACCACCAGTAGGAGGACATGGCATGAGTCACCTTGAGTGAAGCTGCATGTAGTTTTGGCTTTCTGACCTATGTGTCCCTCGGGGGGGCGGGGGGGGGTAGAGTAAAACATGGAGCAAATATCATTTTTTAATTTGAGAAGAGAAAACACCCTGAACATATTATGACTTCAAATTTCAACCTGGAGCAGCCAAAATTAGAAAGGCTGCTCCAGGACGTAGAGGGGGAGGCTCAGTGAGTCAGGCCCATGTCCAGAACGGGCTCTGCTCAGCTCCGTGACACAGACACCTCTGTGCCACGGGACCTGCGGCACGGGCCTGGAGGGCTACAGGGGACACTGAGGGGGGGAACTGCCTCCCATGCTCTCCTCCACATAGGCTCTCACTTTCAGATTTATTTTCTATGGGGGGGGTGGAGGGACCACTCTGAATGTGTTGTAAAATCATACTGAGAATTAAAGCAAAATAACTTTACCTTGGAATTTATCACTGATCTAGAAATGCTTTCTGTTGGATTCCAAAATTCTATTTGAATTTCACATCAACTGTATGCATTGCTTTAAGCAAAGCCAAGCCAACATGTAACATCCTGATTAGGAGGTGAGAATTTGCTTTACAAAAACCTTCACTAAAGGTATCTTTAAATAGCAACCTTCTGTGAATACATAAAAATAATTTATGGAAGTGTAATGTATATCTTCGTACATAGGTAAGATATTAGGGAGGTATACCCATCCACTTACTATTTATTTATATCTTTGTTCCTTAAGACTTTGCTAAAACATAGTGATCAAAACAATAACAAATACCCTCCCAGTTTAATAGTCACACTCTGTAATCTGCAAAAGAAATAGCTGTCTTAAGATAATAAAAAGAGTAACATTTGTGCAAAATATACAAAAGTATAAATGCTGTTATTTTCTGGGAAAAGTGGATTAACTATTATTGATTTTATTATAATGAATTTAAGTATCAAAACCACACTATATATTGCAATTTTAAAATAATAATTGTGAAATAATTGAGTGAAAACACATGTAGCATTCTCCCCAGATGTCCCACTCTAAAGCCCATTTGAGACATTTCCCTTCCACTATATTTCTCAGTGCCTTGGAAATACCCCACACCAGTTATAAATCCCCTGTCAGTCACAACCACAATACCATTCCAACCCCTTTACCCTGCTCCCCTCTTCCAGGGCTCCAGGAATGGATGGCTGTGGAACAGGTATCACAGGGCACCTTTCAAGCTTTTATAGACCAATGAGAAAATTGGTCTCCAGATAATGGGCCATTTTAATACCGCAGTGACTCAGATTCAGACATTTCCATTAGAGGTGTCATGCTTAGAAAATCCAGCCCCTGCTGGTGTGGTTCACTGGATTGAGCTCCAGCCTGAGAACCAAATGGTCACTGATTGGATTCCCAGTCAGGGCACATGCCTGGGTTACTGGCCAGGTCCCCAGTAGGGGGTGCATGAGAGGCAACCACACACTGGTGTTTCTCTCCCTCTCTTCTCCTTCCCTTCCCCTCTCACTAAAAATAAATAAAATCTTTCTTAAAAAAAGAAAATTCAAACAAAGGAAAATCATTTTATATTATTTACAACTGTTTCCTAATGTTTTAAAATATCACATAACCCTCCCTAATGTTTTATTTCTTATGGGGCAACACATGCTACACATTAACCTCAGCTAAAAATTGGGACAAAATACAGAGAGTGGGAGGAATGAGAATACTTAGCAGGGAGAGAATGGAGCCCAGAAGTCTTGATTAGCAATCACCTCTACCTTGTAATGAGTTCCTGGACCAGCAGGGGTGAAATTGCATGCCAAAAATCACAATAAATTATTTTCCATTTGAACACTGACTAGCCATACCATCACCTAGTTCCAATGAAACTTGAATTTATCAAATGCATTGCTGAACAAACCTGGCCCTCATTTCCTAATGCAGTTGACAATGCTGGATGATTGAGTGTGGATGAAGTCTCAGTGATATGGAACAGTGACCAGTGGCTATATATCAACCACTGGGCATGCAGTATGGTTATTATAGTGCCAACCAATAAACATGGTCTTTTAAGAGACTCTACTAGTAACCCACTCTTTCAAGAGCTGGGCCAGTCTATAGAATAACTGACTACAGAGAAAGTCACAGCAAGGCACCACTATTCCTATGTCCCTTTCTTCAAGTAATACCACCTGGTCCTAGAGTAAGCTATCTATGCCTTCTGGGTGTTTAAAAACACTGGTTCACTTTTTAATCAAAATGATTTAGAAGAGCCTTGAAAGTGGATTTTAAAGAAGCCATTTCAGTGTTGCCACCTATACCCTGTCAATCTCTGTATTCATCTCTTTACTATCAGTAGCATCACAGTAAGAGGATCCAAGTGTGTTTAACGGTCCTCAAAAAACAACAATTTCTTTTTTTTTTAAAGATTTTATTTATTTATTTTCAGAGAGAGGGTAAGGGAGGGAGAAAGAGAGGAAGAAAAACATCAATGTGTGGTTACCTCTCATGCACACCTCACTGGGGACCTGGCCAGCCACCCAGGTATGTGCCCTGACTGGGAATTGAACTGGTGACCCTTTGGTTCACAGGTCAGTGCTCAGTCCACTGAGCTACACCAGCCAGGGCAAAAAACAACAATTTCAAAGAAACTCAGACTAATGGAAAAATGTAATGGATAAAAATGTAGATTTCTCTAAGGTTCTCTGCTTCAGATTCTTAATCACTATGAGCAAGGATATGAACTTGTATATATGGTTTAATAAAACATTCTTCCTGAGAAATTTTCTGAGTCAACAATGTTACGCTTATCTATGTACAAATAGTTGTTGAATTTCAACCACTCATTCATTCATTTAAGATTAATTCAACAAGTGTTAATCTTAGCGCATTAAAACATGTGCTAAGCTCAGTTCAGCACACACAGGGAATTCAAAATGAAAATATTTAGCATTGCCTTTAAGCTCAGGGTAGGGAAAGAGAAGAAAAAGAGAGCAGAATAAATGCATCGATAGGCACAGGTGCTGACTATGCTGGATTTCCTGCGAAGGCTACCTAAATAGAATGAAAAGCCCTCAAGGGAGGCTTTCCCAGGGGTGACACCTGAGCTGCCCTTGGGGAGACCAAACATAGCACAAAGTTTGAAGAGAATGGGCCTAGGGTACAGCCTGAACAAAGTGACAGAGACCAGAGGAGAACTACAACCGTTCTGCATTGTGAAATGTGAAAGACTTGCTAAGTAAGAAGTAGCAAGAGACAGGTGGAGAGGGAGGCAGGAAAGATCAGACAGTCTTGTGATAAAGGCCAAAGACTAGCTTTATCCCATAAGCAACAGGAAGCCACAGAAGAGACATGGCCTACATACTAACATATGCATTTTTAAATTTTCTTTAATCCTGACCTGAGGATATGTTTATTGATTTTAGAAAGAGAAGAAAAGACAGAGAGAGACATCAATGTGAGAGGCAAACATCAATTGGTTGCATCCTGTATGCAGCCCAACCAGGGATCGAACCTGCAATCCAGTTACGTGCTCTGACCTGGAATCAAACCTACAACTTTTTGGTGTATGGGAGGACACTCCAACTGAGCCACCCGGCCAGGGCAAAGATATGTAATTTTAACAGATCCTTCTAGGAACTGTATAAAATGGGTCTGTGCAGAATCAAAGTGCCCAATTAAAAACAGTCCAGATAAGAGGGGCTGAAGACCTGTACTATGGCAGAGGGGAAAAACATCAAAGACATGGGAAGCAAAATTGCTAGAAATTGGTACTTCACTGGGTGTAAGAGTGAGAAAAAGAAAAGAGGCAATAAGGCCCCAGGTTTGGGGTCCTTCTTGGCAACAGAGTGAAAGATGATGCTGTTGACACAGATGGAGAATGGAGGAGAAAGCGCTAATGTGTAGAATGCAGATGATGAGTCATCATCTGTGTGTGAGGACCTGAGGGACCGAATTTTTGAATCTAGGACTCAGGGTGAAGGTCAGCTGGGCCATAAAGATAGAGGAGTTGTGTCCAATTAGAAAGTAATTGATATCAAAGTGTGTGTAATATCACCCACAAAGAGTATGTTAAGCTGTCCAAAACGATGGCTGGCACCAGAACCTGGGGGCCTGTTTGATATTTAATAAGAAGTAAAAGCAAGAGGAGCCCAAATCTGAGAGAAAAAGACAGTCAGAGACTGAAATAATTGAAAGGGAGGAGGTGATGCACTAATCCAGCAGAGAATATTCCATAAGGACAATAATATTCACTGGCTCTGGCAACTAGAGGATGCCATTGTTGACCCAAGCAAAAGTCATATTAACAGTATGATAGAGCTGAACCTGACTGACAACAGTGGGCTGAGGAATGAGCTAGTGACTGCAGAGAGAGGAGGCTATTCTTTCAAGAAACTTGAATAAGAAGCTAAGTAAGACAGTATCCTCTAGTTCAAAGAGGGATTAGAAAGACTGAGAAGGGCTAGTTTATGTCTTTGTATTATAAAGATGAAGGGCCTGTGAACGTGTTTATAAGCTGGAGTATAGAAGCTTTGAAGGTGAGGAGGGTTGAAGACTCCACGTTCAGGAGGATTAGAGATGGTGCACAGGACAAAGAAAGAGGTGGGAGGGAGTGTGACAAGAGAAAAGAAGAGGAAGCTAAGCCTGGTGCCACATTCAGCTTTCCAGATACCACGCTTTCTACCATGCTCTCTCCCAAGTAATTTTTAAAACATCATCAGTGCCTTCATAAGAAAGTTGCTGCCACAAGAGAAATCGGGTGAGCCTCAGTGCTGACTCAGAATCCCTATTGACTAATGACTCTGAAAAGAACAAAAAATCCACAAAACAAGTTACTCATATTGATAAGCAATACGTTTATACATAGAAATATAAGAATATTCATTAAGTATATATTATACCAACTTCTAAACAATGTCCTAAGTAAATGGCTGTTTAGGTCTACAGTAAATTTTGAAAAATACATAAAGTCTTCTATCTCAAAGCGCATCTCTGTGACCTCCCCAGGAAGTCTGCCTCTACTCAAAGGCCCAGAAAGCTCGAATGTCAAATAATATGTGTTATCTGCCTTATAGATACCTTGAGTTTAGTTCCAGCTTTGTCCAGGCCTCACTGCAGAACACGTGTGTTCTGTGTCTGCTCAACAGGAAGCGTGTACTCTGGGGACAAGAGACACCCGTAGGAACATCTGGGCATCAGATCAAACAACAAAAACCAAGAGCGGCCTGAGTGGGAACAGAAAGAAATTGGAGAAATGGCCCAGGCAAAGGAAAGAGTCAGAATTCATCACTTGGGTCCTCCAGAGTGCCTTTCCACCTCCTCTCACCACTACAAAAACTTTCATACCCTCCTAAAACCATCTCACAAAGTACCGAACTATGAGACCACTGACAAGCTAGCCAGTGGGAAACAAGAACGTAAGGTCTAATAAAATTAATTCTGAATGAATCAAAGACATAAATCTGAAATATCAAACCATAAAAGCATAAGAAGAAAACCCAAAATGTTTTTAAATCTCAAAATGGGAAGAGCCTAAGTAGGATACGAAATCCAAAAGTAATAAAGAGTAGTAAATCTGACCAATATTTAAAAGTTCTGAGGTGTTAAAATTAAAGTTTTAAAAAATGACAAATTAAAAAAATATTTGTAACTCATATTCCAAAAATAGTATTAATTTACTTAATAAAGAGGTCATTCAAACAATAAAAAGTCAATAAACCAAGAGAAAATGAAGGAAAAAGTGAACAGATACCTCACTAAAAATCAAAACATGAATTGATCTTAAATATAGAAAAGTGATTCAACCTCACTGCAATAAGAGAAATGTAAATTAAAACTATAATGAGATGCTATTTAACCTACCAGATAGGCAAAGGTCGAAATATTTGAAAACACACAGTGTTGAGAGTGTGGAAAGAAGGGAATTCCATACATTGCTAGTTACATTGCAAATTGACACAAAATATATGGAGGACAATTTGGCAATAACTCTCAAAATTTAAAGTGTACAAACCCTTTGATTCTACCACCATTTCTAAGCATTTATATGTATGATATTTGTATAGGGATCTTTTTAAAAATTTTTTATTGTTATTCAATTACAATTGTCTGCCTTTTCTCCCCATCCCTCCATCCCACCCCAGCCAAACCCACCTCCCTCCCCTGCCTCCACCCTCACCCTTGATTTTGTCCATGTGTCCTTTATAGTAGTTCCTGTAATCCCCTCTCCCCACTGTCCCCTTGTAGAAGCAAAAGACTGAAAACAACCTAAACATCTACCAATAATAGGTAATTAGCAAATAAATTGTAGTCTACCCTTACAATGAAATACTATAGAATTGTTTTATAAAATGGAATATCATTACATGTACAGATGAAAATGCTCTGCAAGATATGTTAGACAAATACACAAAAGAGTAAGGTGAAAAACAATATCTAGTGTGCTCTCATTATGTAGAGATTAATATATATACACACATACCTACATTTATAAATTCCATAAATTATCTCAGAAAGAACAGACCAAAAAATGGTGGTTGCCCTTGAGCAAGCAGAGATAGGTGATTGGAAGAAAGGAAAGACAGGAAACTCACTTTTTATTGTATGCCATTTTATAACTAGAATTGTGTGCGATGTGCCTGCATTACCTATGCAAAAATAGATTTAAAAACATATTATAAAGACTTTTTGCTATAGTTATACGATGTGATCACTTGTTACTAGGAGATATATTGAGATATATTGTCAGGACAAAAACCTTTTTTTTTCTTCTCTGAATTTTAAAGATCCTGTATCTCTTTTCATTATTCATCACCACTAGATAGCAAGGATATGTGCTTGGAAGTTAATAGCAGTCTGCACCCACCACTGCTGATGAATGGGGCTTAAATAATTCAAATACACATCTGAAGCTAATTAAAATAACTTTTGGGCCTCCTTAAATCCTCTTTGGAACAGTGTATAGTCTGAGTAAATCTAAGTAAACTTTTTATTAGTAAACTATAATTTCAGAGCTTTTGTATTCAAATTAGACAAAAAGACCTAAGAACTGGCATAATCCCAAGATCTATATAGTGACTGGCAAAGAAGTATGTGCTTAATAAAAACTTGTTGAATGAATGGATGAACAAAAAACTTAATTAATTAAACTATAAAGTGTTATTTTAATTGGAACAGTCATAAAAAGAGTGTAAGATCTAGGTGAAGTCCACTCAATTTCAACAAATTTTCTCTGTTCTTTTTTTGCTTTTTGTTTTTACAAAACTCTGAATATAAAGCTTGATTGCAATTCTTATCCTGCCTTCTTCTTAGATTGTGCATTTTCAGTGGGGAGTTTAAAACATAGTTGTCAATATTGGCTCCATGACACTCTTTGACAATTAGCAACCTTAATGTAAATACACTTTTACCCCTTATTACCTCTTTTTTTTATTGTTGTTCAAATACAGTTGTGTCCATTTTCCCCCCACCAAAGCCTTCCCCACCTCCCACCCTCAATCCCACCCGCTTTGGCTTTGTCCATGTATCCTTTATACCTGTTCCTTGAGACCCTCCCACCTCCCCTCTGGTTACTGTCAGTTTGTTCTTAATTTCAATGTCTCTGGTTACATTTTGCTTGCTTGTTTGTTTTGTTGGTTAGGTTCCATTTATATGTTAGATCATATGGTATTTGCCTGTCACTGCCTGGTTTAGTTCACTTAGCATATTGTTCTCCAGTTCCATCCATGCTGTCATGAAGGGTAGGAGCTCCTTCTTTCTTTCTGTTGCACAGTATTCCTTTATGTAAATGTACCATAGTTTTTTGACCCCCTCATTTACTGAGGGGCACTTAGGTTGCTTCCAACACTTGGCTATTGTAAATTGTGCTGCTATGAACACTGGGGTGCATAGGTTCTTTTGAATTGGCATATCGGGATTCTTAGGGTATAATCCCAGCAGAGGAATTGCTGGGTCAAAAGGCAGTTCCATTTTTAGTTTTCTGAGGAAATTCCATACTGTCTTCCACAGTGGCCTCACCAGTCTGCATTCCCACCAACAGTGTAATAGGGTTCCATTTTCTCCACAACCTCATCAGCACTTGTTGTTTGTTGATTTGGTTATGATGGCCATTCTGACCAGTATGAAGTGGTATCTCATTGTCATTTTAATTTGCATTTCTCAGATGATTAATGATGTTGAGCATCTTTTCATATGTCTATTGGCCATAAGTATGTCCTCTTGGACAAGTGTCTATTTAGGTCCTTTGCCCATTTTTTAATTGGATTGGGGTTTTTTTGGTGTTGTTTTTTGGTGTTGAGGTTTTTAAGTTCTCTCTAAATTTGGGATATTAACACCTTATCACATGTATCGGCAAATACATTTTCCCATTCCATGGGTTGTATTTTAATTTTGTTGATGATTCCCATTGCTGTGCAAAAACTTTTTCATTTGATGTAGTCCCACTTGTTTATTTTTTCATTTGTTTCCTTTGCCTGGGGAGATATATCTGATAAAATATTGCTACAAGCAATGTCCAAGATTTTGCTGCTATGCTTTCTTCTATGAGTTTTATACTTTCTAGTCTAACATTTAAGTCTTTGATCCATCTTGAATTTATTCATGTGTGTGGTATAAGATGATCTAGTTTAATTTTTCTGCATATACCTGTCCAATTTTCCCAACACCATTTATTGAATAAACTATCTTTAGCACACTCTATGTGCTTGCTTCCTCTGTGGAATATATATATATTAATTGACTATAAAGGTGTGGGTGTATCTCTGAGCTCCTATTCTATTCCATTGATCTATATGTGTTTTCATGCCAGTATCAGGCTGTTTTGAATACTATGGCCTTATAGTATAGTTTCATAAGGTGTAGTATGATCCCTCCAAACTTTGTTCTTTCTTAGAATTGCTATTGCTATGTGGGGACTTTTCTGGTTCCATATAAATTTTTGAAATATTTGTGAAATATATCATTAGAATATTAATAGGAACTGCATTGAATCCATAGAATGCTTTGGGTACTATGGACATTTTAATGATGTTAATTCTTCTTATCCATGAACACAGTATGTGCTTCCACTTATTTGTATTTTTTCAATTTTCTTCAGTGTCTTATAATTTTTTGAGTGCAGGTCATTTATATAGCTATTTTATTCTTTTTATAGCAATTGTGAATGAGATTGTTTTCTTAATTTTTCTTTGTTAGTTCATTACTGGCAAAAAATGCAGCTGATTTCTGTATATTAATTTTGTATCCTGCTACTTTGCTGAACTCATTTATCAGTTCTAGTAGTTCATTGCTCAAATTTTGGGGGTTTGCTATACACACTAATATGTTGCCTGCAAATAATGAGTTTTACTTCTCCAATTTGGATGCCTTTTATTTCTTCTTCTTGTCTGATTGCTATGGCTAGGACTTCTAGTACTGTGTTGAATAAGAGAAGTGAAAGCAGATATCCCTGCCTTGTTCCCAATAGGGGAATGATTGTACTTTTTGCAGGTTGAGTATGATGCTTGCAGTGGGTTTGTCATATATGGCCTTTATTATGTTTAGGTATGTTCTCTCTATCCCCATTTTGCTGAGAGTTTTTATCACAAATGGGTGCTATATTTTATCAAATGCTTTTCTAAATCTAGTGATATGATCATGTGGTTTTTAGCCTTCATTTTGTTTATGTGGTGAATTACATTTATTGATTTGTGAATGTTGTATTGAACTTACATTCCCAAAATAAATCCCACTTGATCATGGTGTATGATCTTTGTGAGCTCCTATTCTGTTCCATTGATCTATGTGTGTTTTCATGCCAGCACCACGCTGTGTTTGGTTTGCTAATATTTTGTTGAGGATTCTGCATCTACGTTCCTCAGGGATATTGGCCTGTAATTTTCTTTTTTGTAGTGTCTTTATCTGGTTTTGAAATTAGGATAATTGTTGGGAACCATCTGTCTGGTTTCAGGAGCTGTATTCCTGCCAACAGGCAAAAAGGCCCCACAGCTAGGGGACCTTGGGACCATAAGCCACTAAGGAGACAAAACTTTACCCTCCCAGCAGGGGCACAGCCTCTGCCCCCTTTACTTCACCCTGCTTGGCCCCTGGAGAATGGCTGGATAGTCAATACTGGGTAAGATTCCTCAAGGAAGGAACAACCTAAGACATGCACAGTCATGAAGGGGCCATCAGGGAAGGACTTAGGAAATTGTGGAGGAGGGACAAAAGACCCTCACCCCTCGGGCTTATCATAGCCTGAGTCCTCATTCTATCTGTAAAAAGTCTCCTAATCTGTTGGATGCCTTGCTTCCTCCACCTGATTCAGGCCTAAAACAATGCTGAAGAGGGGTGCAGCCCTGTGCTGGAACCAACGGCTCCTGGTGGGGGGCTATCAGGCCTAAGAATGGATACATAAAGTCCTGTGAAACCTGCTTTACTAAGAATGTCCTCAATTTAAATGTTAAGGGTCCAAGCACAAAATAAGTTTATTTCCAAAGGTTTTACAGCCAATTGGCATCACTCTGTCTACCAGACCCTGACTCAAAAGGACCCCCATGATCCCAGAAATATTATCTGTAAACCACACCTCCTTTCTTTGATATGTATCCCTATGCAAGCTAAACTTAATAAAAGCCCATTGAGAGAGAGGCTTGATACCTTTCTCCTCAGAGAGACTGGTCAGCCTTTCCTCCCCAAGCAGATCATGTCTTGGTAGACTTATTCTCATCCGCAGCAGCCAGGAGAGCTCTGTTGGACAAAGCTCCCCCACAGATAATCCTGGCCTCGTAAAATGAGCTTGGGAGTTTTCCCTACTCTTGAATTTTCTGAAATAGTTTGAGAAGCAGAAGTGTTAGTTCTTCCTGGAATGTTTGGTAAAATTCACCTGTGAAACCTTCTGGTCCAGGGCTTTTGTTTGTTGGGACGTTTTGATCACTGCTTCAATCTCATTGGGCATACTCTCTCTACTCAGATTCTCTGATTCTTCCTGATTTAGTTTTGGAAGATTGTATGTTTCTAAGAATTTATCCATTGCATCTTGGTTGTCCAGTTTGTCCACATATAATTGTTTATATTTTCTTACAATCCTTTGTATTTCTTTGGTGTCAGTTGTTATTTCCCCTCTTTCACTTTTGATTTTATTTATTTGGGTCCTTTGTCTTTTTTTCCTTGATGAGTCTGATTAAAGGTTTGTCAATCTTGTTTATCTTTTCAAATATCCAGCTCTTGGATTCACTGATATTTTGTATGGTGTTTTTTAGACTCTATTTCATTTATTTCTGCTCTGACCTTTATTATTTCCTCCCTCCTATTCACTTTGGGCTTAGTTTATTATTCTTTTTCAAGTTCCTTTGAGGATGAAATTAGATGGTTTATTTGAGTTTTTTCTTGGTTTTTTATATGTCTATAATGCTATGAATTTCCCTCTTTAGGATTGCCTTCCCAGTGTCCCACAGATTTTGGATTGTTTTGTCTTCATTTTCATTTGTTTCAAGGTATCTTTTAATATCTCCTTGATCTCATTGTTGACCCATTCATTGTTTAATAACATGTCTGTGTTTTTCGGTGTTCTTCTTGTGATTGACTTCTAGTTTCATAGCATTGTGGTCAGAAAAGATACTTGATATGATTTCCATCTTCTTAAATTTATTGAGATGTCTTTTGTGTCCCAACATGTGGTCTATCCTAGAAAATGTTTCATGTGCACTTGAAAAGTATGTATATTCAGCTGCTTTGGGATGAAGTGCTCTGAAGATATCAATTAAATCCATTTGATCTAGTGTGTCATTTAAGGCTGCTTGATTTTGTCTGGAAAATCTATCCATTGAAGTCAATGGGGTATTAAAATCTCTATGACTGTATTTCTACTTTCTCTCCCTTTATGTCCATCAAGATTTGCTTGACATATTTACATGCTCCTATGTCGGGTGTGTAAATGCCCTCTTGTTGGGTTGTTCCCTTTATCATTATGTAGTGTCCTTCTTTGTCTCTTACTATAGACTTGGTTTTAAAGTCTATTTTGTTGGATATAGATAGTGCTTCCCCAGCTTTTTTTTTTCCTTTCCATTTTCATGAAATATCTTTTGTCATCCCTTTACTTTTAGTCTGTGTATCTTTCAATCTGAGATGGGTTTCTGGGAGGCAGCATATATATGGGCAGAATGATTTCTGCAGGCAGGTCTATTGCTTCCCCTCAGGCTGATGCCACTTGGAGAGGAGTGCTCTACCAGAGACAGATGGCTACTGCAGTATGGGAAATGACTCAGCACAGGGATCCTGGAAGCTGTTCCTTCCCTTCTCTCCCCAGAGCCACCAACCCCAGACTCAACTAAGTGTCTCTATTCCACTCTACCCTCCCTCTGCTGGAGCCCAGGGTAAGTGGCTGCAAATGAAACTTTGTGTGTTTGCCCTTTAAGAGGCTCTCTGTATCTCTAGCCATCTCTCTTTAGCAGACAGAAACCCTACTGCTTTCCACAGCTGGATGTTATCTAGGTTCCTTACTGGCTCTGGTGCTGTAGGTGGAGAGCTCAGGTTGGAGTTTAGACCCCACACTTCTCAAGGGGAACCCCCTGGCCACTGAAATATCCCTCTGGAACTTCAGCTACCACCTGTGGGAACCCAGCCAGCCCTCTTGCACCTCCTCCACACTCCTTACCAGTCTGTGGTGAAGCGGTTTCTTCTGTCTGTCCTTGGTTATTAGGTTTCTCTCCAGCTAGTGTTCAATTGGTTATTCATGATGATTTCTCTATAATTTAGCTGTAATTCCAGATTGGTCCTGAAAGGGGGTTAGTGTAACTTCCACTTACTCCACAATCTTGGCTATCTTGACAATATGCATTTTCATTTCATAGAACAAAAACAATTAGGAGAAACTACTTCCTGCTAAGGTTTATGGTTTTACAAAAGGATCAGCCAAAGAAAATGCTTAACCCAAAGCAGTATCATAAAGTGAAATTTTAGGTACCCTAGTTATGGGAGTGTTTTTTGGGCAAGACTCCCCTATTGCCCTCATATATCTGCCAGAGATCATCCACAACATTTATACATAAATCAAACTCTGCCAACCAGTACCCTAACTAAACTGAATGAAATTCTAAGAACTGCACATTAATCTCTCTGGCCACACAGTAATGACAATCAATATTAATACATTCTGGAAAGAGAGCCTTCCTTTTAAAAATGCATAGGCCCCCAAATTATGCAAAATTAATCAGGCTGACATCAGAAAACCACAAATGAATACAAGTATTAAGCAAGAGGAATGCTAAAGGATATTGAATAAATTTTCATTGTGCAGTACAATTTGGTAGGAGATCACTGAAGCTGCAAACGGTAATGCATTAATGATAGCTTGTCTGAGGTGGGTTTCTGAATGGTCAAAAATTAAACTATGGTTCAAAAAATGTTTTATATTTACTAAAATTCTTCCTGATGCAGCTAATGTTCAGAATTACAATAAAAATCCTTAGAGAGAGACTAGTTTTTTAAATGTTCAAGTTTATAAAATGTTCCATTTGCCCTTTCCACCTATTACACTCACAGCTTAAAATCCAAACTAGAAAAATATGTGAATACCCAAGTGGTTATTGTAGAGATTTTGAAAGCATTAAGCTACAATTTTCTCAAGTGGAAAGTGTCATTTGATAGCACTTACAAAACGCTACAAGCAGGAAAGTGGAAGGTTTGAACAAGCAATCGTTCAATCTCCTAGTCAGACCTTTCTCCTCCTCAAGGTAAGATTATTTGTCAAACCAATAGGTAGTCACTAGTCATGCCTTGTGTACCCTGTTAAGTTGTTTCAGTAGTAATGGTTCCAATGTTTTCAAATAATAAGACTTTTTGAAAGGTAGATAATAAGATACTTAGACTTGGTAAGCAGATTTTTCCATCTAGCTGCAAAATACAACATTTGCAAGGAGTTAATTATATGATGTCTGTCCAGAAGTTATCCAATCATGTAATATGAAAAATAAAGATATTTATTGAAAAAATACAAGATACAAGAAACATGGTTCATAGAACAATGACACCTTAGTCCCCTTCAAAGTAGGCACCTTGGGACCTCACACAGTTTTCCTAATCACCATCAGCTGCCTCATGGTATTTTCCTGAATCTCATTAGTGGTCTGAAACCTCTTCCCTTTCAAAGGTGATTTCAGTTTTGGGAAAAGCCAGAAGTCACAGGGCACCAAATCTGGGCTATAGGGGGCCTGAGTCATCTGGGTGATTTGATGTTTTACCAAAAATTTCTGCATGAGACATGATGTATGAGCGGGGGTGTTGTCGTGATGAAGCTGCCAATCACCAGCTGTCCATAGCTGTGACCTTCTGAGTCATCAAAATAGTTTCCATGGAGAAATGTTCATGCTTAACGCAAAGTGGGATGCAGATTCATTGCTCTACTTACTCAGTCATTTTGAATACAACAGCCACACAGTACACATGCTCACTCAATGGCATCTACTGTCCCCACTGACTAGTACAGTGAAGTCATCATTGTTCACACATGTGCATTCCAGTCCACTCTCCTTGGCTGCCAGGTTACATTGATGTCACACAAACCATTCTCATTATATTAACAATGGCTTGACTTTTTCTGGACAGACCTCACATGTTTACCACAAATGGTATCTGGCATAATAGGTGAGGATAAAAGTAACATCTGTAGCCATCATGTAAAACAGAATATAAATAAAAGCACAGATAAAACTCTCCCAACACGTTCAGGTTATGCTGCAATACAACATTATCCCCGTTTTCATTCTCTTCAACAGTTATCTGATCACAATTCTGAGAAGCCGACAGAGAAAGACAAGATTTAACAAAAGATAAATATATACACAAGTAAAATGATGTTTAATATCTTGTTCCTTCTGAATGCTACAGTTATATTTATCAACATAGTCTCTGTTGATTCTCAGACATTCCAATGCCAGGTCTTCCTTTAAAATAAAAACAGGCCTGTTTTCATTTAAAGTGTCAGTCAATTCTTTAAAATCTTCATATGTTTTATAAGCAGTATTTCTCAGAAGATAGTCCTATAATAATGACATGGGAAGCAAAAATGACACAGAAAAAACTAAAGAGTGATCATGTAGGATAAATACTCTGCAAATAGACTTAATTTCCACAGAACATGAGTATATTTCAGTTTCTGTTAAATGAGACTGGGAAGGAACAAAGGAACCACACAGACTGTGGTCCACTGTATCTTGCAAGGTCATTTCAAATATAAAAATGGAAGGATTCGCTGCAGAAAAAGAATCATTTCCTTTTGCTGTTAGAAAAACATAGTCTCATGCACATTGTAGAAGGATATTTCCCTTCATATCCTTGCCAGTCCAAATCACTGAAACAGGACAGTGTTTAAGAAAAGTCAGCTCCCCATGGACTTAAAAAGAAGAGCCTACTTTTAAAGTCCCCTTTATTTGCCCGAGTTCATTTTCCATACCATTTTCTAGTGTCCATGCAGCACAGCCCTACTGCTGGCGAACAGGGCAGTGCCACCCTTTGGGAAAGGTTCTGGTTATAGAGGTACTAAAAACTGGGTGGAAGAATATAAGAAAATTAATCATCCCTTAATCCTGCTCCAGGGATAGAAGTCAGATACCCCCAGTGGAAATATAAATCTACTCTATGAAAATTACCTCTTTTGCAGGGAATATTCATTCCATTTTAATCTTTTAATTGCATGAAAAAATAACTTTCTATGGTGATTAGGATGAATTCAGAACTCCTGTTTACCAGTTACATTTATGTACATGAAAATTATTTGAAAGCAATATACCAAAATGAATTTATTTAAATCTTTTGTTGCACCATTTTCAGAGGAGATGTACAATTTGGTTATCCTAGCACATTTGCTTATTAAGAGTCATTCTGGCCCTGGCCTGGGTAGCTCAGTTGGTTGGAGCATCTTCCTGATGCACCAGGGTTGCAGGTTCAATCCCTGGGTAGGGCACATTCAAGAATCAACTAATGGATGCATGAACAGGTGAAGCAATAAATTGATGTTTCTCTCTCTCTCTCTCTCTCTCTCTCTCAAATCAACAAATTTTTAAAAAATTGTTTTAAAGAGTCATTCTGGTTAGAGGAAAAGAATAAACACTTGTCAACTAAAAACAATACATTTAGTACTCGTCTCTACAGAGCATACAAAAGAAAGATAAAGGGGCTTCCCTCTTCTCTTAATGAGCCTACGGAAAAGACAGAGAGATAAAATGGAACCAGATATTGCTGAGTCCCAAGCCTAGTCAGTCCAGACTAATGGCCTAATCAATCAATGTGTTCCATCCTCCTCATTGTTAGTTTCTGGTTTAAAGTCAAGCATATGAACACAGTTGGGCCATACTGGAGTCCATCTGAGACTTTAGCTATGGGGACTTTACCTGGTTGCTAAGCTGGAAGACCCATTCATGTATGCATTCAGCCAATCTTTGTTAGATATCTATCCTGTCAGGAGCCCTTCCAGGTGGCAGATGTAAGCCACACGGAGGAAAGCAAAAGGGAGTAAAGGAAGGAGACAGATGGCTGGAGCATCTGGATTCAACCATGCCAAAAGTCAGACTGACCCCCTGGACTTTTTAGTTACATGAATGAAAAACTCTATTTTTAGTTTAAGGCCATTTGAGTTGAGGTTTCTGTCTCTTGCAATCAAGAGTCCTACATAGCACAGCACCCCCACCCTCAGGGTCTAAGACCAGTAATGGAGTAAAGCCTCACCTCCATGTGCTGATGCCTTGCATGCTCCCATTATAGCCCTAGCCTGAAGCCAGCTGGAGCACTGTTGTGGCCCATTCCTCATTTCTAGCATTTCTATACCTAACTTGAAGTGACTCTGCAACTCTAACTTAGACTGGCCCCCAACATTTGGAGGGAACCTACCCTACAACTCCAACTTAGATTGGCCTTTTTTTCTTTGGGAAACCCACACAGTACCCACATCCCTACATAAACACATGCACATAGTTAAAGTCACACCACCAGGGTACCTTGTCCTACTCTTATGCAATGCAGGAACACTGTCTTAATGTCCCTGGTCAAGAATCAACCAGTCTCTGGCTAGCTAATTCCAGAAATAGGAAGTTCACTACCTCAAGCACCAGGTGTTCTATTGATGGACAGCTTCTATATCTGAGAAGTGTCATTATTATACCAAAACAAATTTTTTTTCTCCCTGAAATTTCCACTGCCTTATGCTATTTCTGTTAAGTAGAGAAAAAAAAGACCAAGCTTCCCTTCTTACATTTCAAACACTTCAAATATTTAAAGACAATTAGCATGTCTCTTTTTAGTATATATTTTTCTACCATCCCTTCAGCTATTTCTTAAAATACCTGACTTCTAGATCCTTTGACATCCTGATTCCCCTTGTCTAGGCACACTCTAGTTTGCCAACATCCCTTTTAAAATATGTTATCCTCCCCCACCCCACCACTGAACAACTTTTGCAGTGGTCTGAAATGCCCAGAAAAATGTGGGCAGGTCACTTTCCAAGGGCTAAATATTGCACTTATGATAATAAGTCCTAAAATTTCACTGGCTTTTTTTTTAATCTTTCCTCTTTTTTCCTACTTTGTGTAAGGGGTAGTTTGGTCTCTGTCTATTTTTTTATCCTAAGCCCAAAAGCCAGACCACAGCAGGTTTGCTCACTACTACATGACCAGTACTTGGAATGGTGTTTAGCACATGGTAGGGACTCAGTAAGGGCTGATGAACTAAACAAATCTACATTCAGGAACCTCCATCAATTACTATTTACTTAATTTTTAAATCATGTCGTTGGGGTCATTTATAGTCTAAATCCAGCATCTTATACTTCTTAGTTCATGTTCCCTCTAAATTTAATAAGTCTGCCTTGTTCAGCTTTACCTAAGACATTAATGAAAACATTAGACAGGCTGGAGCCAAGGTTGGAGCCCTTTAATTTAGTACTCAGCGAGAGACACTGGTCAAGGTGACACTAAGCCATTATCCAAACTTCAGGGCTGAAACAGCTAACCCAGATTATATTTAATCATTTCACTCTTGGGAGGCTTCTAAAAAATGCTTTGTTGAAATCAAAACACAGTATTTAGTAGGTTTAACCTTATGAAATTACCATTTTTCTAGGCCAACAATCTTCTATTATCAGCAATTTCATGTGGTTCAACCTAATGCAAAGCATCCCTCTAACAGCTAGCCAATGTTTTGTTTATTAAGTTACCAGGACCTTCCTTAGAGAATCTATACTTGTTCTATTCTGCCATGTCCAAAAACTACCATCTTCCATCTCACAAATCAAGATATTTTCCCAGGTCTTCTCCAACTAACAGCTCACTTGTGCAGGTTCCTTCTTCACTTAGGAAGCTTGAACCTGGAAACCAAGGCCTATTCATTGTAACTAAGGGATGGTCTTCTACCAAAGCCTAAGTGTACCTTGGGCTCTCCCCACACTAAACTGTGTTTAGCCATTTATGGCCTGAAGATTGCTCTCCTACTGAAACCCTTAAGCACACATAAGAGTTCCTCAGAATAAATCCTCATTCCTCCTAGAGCTAGATAAATGGCATTTTATAGTGCCTCAATAATTGTGAGTAGTACGATATTTCTATAAGTAAAATTGCAAGGTGATAATTTATACTATTATGAAATGCCTCCCCTGCCCCCACTCAAAAAGTGTCAGATGACCATACTACTACTAAGCCAAAAGGAAGAAATTCCATAAGACAGGATTATATGTGACCTTTAAACAATAAACATGAATTTTTAAGAGTCAGTGAAAAATATTATTGATGGGTTCAAAGCTGTAGAATATATGAATTTGAAATTAATGCACCAATACATGAAATGATTTGAAAGTTATATTATATACTATACATCATGGGCAGAGACTATATAGACATAGGTAAATGTAAGATTAAAAGATTAGGAGAAAAAATAAGTATAGGAAATTATCTCAGTATGATTATCATTTTCAAAAACAATAGAAATTATACCTAAAGCTATATGCCATAATATTCTAATGTCATCCTGGTTCTTAAATATATAAATGAGTTTCTAAAGTGTAACATTCTATGTATAGTATGTCATAGAATTAATTTTATTAGTTTTCTTTTTTGTTCATTTCTTATTTTGTAATTAGTGATAATGATCACAGGTGAAGAGTATCAGGGGGAAAATCCAGTAATGAAACATCACCAATGTGTTTACTATTTTTAAATACATGGAAGCAGTCCTAAAAAGCAAACCAGATCTAAGCTTTAATCAGATGAAATATCTAATATTAATATCTATTCTTAAATTAGAGAAAATTAGGGGGAAACCTATGGTTCTAAAATCATCTGAAACTAGAAATAGTATTCTTAAAAGAGGCCTTGGACAAATGAACCTTGGCAACAAAGATTTCAAATTAGCTATTTTGAATAAGTTGCTCTCTCTAATGGGCAGCCCAATCTGCACTGTGAAAACTTGTAGAACATAATTCAAAGGTCACTTTTCCTCTCAGGAAAGCAATGCTGTGCCCTCTGCACTTGCTGAAGCAGGCTTCTGGATATCTCTCGTGTGGGCTGCTAAACTGTCAATTATTCATCAGGTTTTTTAGCTTGTGGTTTCTCCAAAGCTCTTTGCTTCTGCCCCACCTTGAGCCATTCCCCTGCTCATCAGCAGTAACAGTGTACATTCAGAAAGGGAAGGATGACTCTCAAGCCCAGCTATCGAGGTGTTATTTGTAGGACTAGTAAAATAGGCAGTGGGGTGGATAATCGAATCTACAGTTTTCAATTGCACTTTAGGTATTAAGTATGGATTTGAGTTTTCCCCTAACTAGGCAACATTTTAAAGCATCTTGCTCACCTTAAATTGGTCAGCTTTTATGTTCAAAATGTCTAGGCTCACTACTGCTTGTCTTTTCAGATAGTCAGAGAGCACATGCTTGGTCTATTGCCCTCAGTTAGTTTTCAAAGGCAACTCATTGAAAAGGATTTGCAGCTAGAGCAAAGGTGACAAGTTGACCTTTACTGGCTGCAAAGACCTTTGTCATAATAACCAGCTGCTTTCAGGTCTATAAGAGAACAATTCTTTCAGCTTTCATTGATTGTTTCTAATATCAGCTCTGGGTCATTATAAATATTATTCCACAAGTCTGCAAAGAGCCAGGGTTTGAGTGATGATGCCCTTGAAATGGCCCAGACCTTAATTTCAGCTGGGAAGTCAGGCAAATGTTTTCTCCCGTGCATTATCTTTTGGAGGAAATGTTCACCATGCTATTTGATAAATTAACCAATAAAACTGACTTTCAGATAAAAATAAGTTAATTCCTGTATATTTCCTAGCTATTTAAATTTATGGTGAAATTTGCCACAAAAGAGACCCCAAGTTCACACTGTAAATATTCCTCAAAGTCTTCCTTAAAGGACCTGTGGCCACTTACTAGAGTGCCTATATGCTGCAAAAAAGGAAATAGCCGAATCCTTCAGCCATTAAACAGTGCCTCTGAATTGACAGTAATTTCAAGAAACCAAAAATATCACTGGGAGCTATGTGGGGCTTACATTGGTCAGAGGATAGATGGAGTTTTACATCAATTTCAAATTACACCTGGTCTATGGACCCACCTTGCAGCTATTCCCCAGTTTCTGAATGTATAATTGGAATAGACACACTCAGCAACTGGAAGAATTTCTATGGGCTGAAAGCTACTGGAATTTCCCCTCCCTACCAAGACAGTAAACCCAGGGAAATTTCAGAAATTAATGCTACATCAAAAAATAAGCAAGGACAATAATACCATGTGATAACCATCACATGGCCATTTAATTCACCAATTTGGCCTGTGTAGAAATCAAGTGGATTTTGGAGAATGACTGAATTACCACAATCTTATTCAAGTGGTGACTACAACTGCAGCTGCCGACACAGTATCTTCACTGGAGAAAATAAATATGACTCTGGCACATGGTAATGAATTAGTGCCTTTCTCTCCACAGTAATTTGCAAGGACCTCAAGAAGTAGCTTGGTTTTACCTCACAGGGAAGACAGTATATTTTCACAGTGTTGCCTCACGACTATATGAATTCTCCTGCGGTCACAATCTGATTTGCAAAGATCTTGATTGTTTTGGCATTCCACTAACTTCACACTACATTGACAAGATTATGCTGATGGAATCTAATAAGCAGGAATGAACAAGTACTTAATGTCTTAGTAAGTCAAATGGAAGATAAACCCCACAAAATGTCAGTCCTCTACTCCCTTCCCCTAACTTCAGTGAAGTTTCCAGGGATTGAATGATATGGAACAAGTCCAGCTATTACCTCCAAGATTAAAGGTAAATTCCTAGACTTTGTACCACCTACCACCAAACAAAAAGCACGATATCCTTGAGAGGCCTTTCAGAAGTTTGGAAGCTACATATACCATACTTTAATTCTTCCAGACTGTCACCCAAGAGCCTATCAACTTCAAGGGGCGACCAGAGCTAGAGAAGGTTTGCAGTAAGTTCAGGCTATAGAACAAGCCTGTCTGCCACTTGATTTTTAAAATTTAGCAGATTCAATGACACTCAAAATCTCTGTGGCAAATAGGGATGTTGTTTAGACTATCTGGCAAGTTCAGATAGGAGACTCACAATGCACACCACTAGAATTGTGGAGAAAATTTATGCCCCCTCCTTCAGAAAAACAGCTTTGGTTTGCTACTGGGCCTCAACAGAGATGGATATCAAGTGACCATGAGGCCTGAGCTTCCCATCATGAAGTGGGTGTTGTCAAGTCATAGGCCAAATGTACAGTAGCATTCTATCATAAAATGGAAATGAAAGACCAAAATCAAGCAGGTTTGAAAGGTATGAGCAAGTTGTGTTGAGAAAGGCAGTCTCATGCACATTAGTCTTTTGACCCCCCCCCCCCAGATGTATTCCTTGGGCCTGGAATACATCTTTACCAAGAGATAAAGAGCCTACACAACCTGAGTTGGACTTATAGCCTTGTGTGGGAGTACCTTTTCCTGTTTCAGGCTCAATGTGTGCTTCTTTGTTCTATTTAAGCTTACGTCAATGGCCCAGGGGCATGGCTCCAGTATTCAGTATTTCAGACTCCATGAGGGAGGTGGGGAGAGGTCCTTCTGCTGCAGCATGTCAGAGGTGCACATAGGCCAAGTTCCCTGTGTGGGCTGCGGGGGGCACCCACTAGCCATGAGGGACCAATGCACACCGTTGGAGCTGATCTTGCTCTGCCTTTTTGTTGTGTAAGAAAAACATTGTTCCATCTAGTGCTTGACCATGTTTATCTTAGTCACTCTAATACAAAGATGAGTTGGGCAGAGGTGTTTGAACTCCAGTCCTAGTGGCTAGCACTGTGATGATCTTTGCTATCCTCCATGTAGTTGGAGTCCTCCCGTGGCATTGGTTAATGATGTAATGTTTCTTGACAAGTTGCATGAGCAAGTCATTCAGACTTCAACACAACTCTAGTTGCACTGCCTACTCTCTCTCAATCCATGCCCCTGACTCCCTATGACTAGTGACTGAGGAAGATACTTGTGTTCCACATGAATCCCCATATTTATCCATTGCAGAGGGACAAGACTATTCATTCTGTGGATGTTAGTCTCTTTCCTCAGTCACCCCAGTGCTTTCTCCCTGGGTTCATGAACAAAGTGGCTATGGAGACTATGAATGGATTCAACCAAATGGACTTTCCCAAAAGACCTGGCTAAGTGTGACTGATCTGTCCTTAGTTGAGGCCAGACTTGATCTCCATATATGGCACCATTTCCCAGAAGTACAGACCACCACCAGCTAACAGGTTGATCACAATGGACTCCATCCAACATACATGCAGCATAGATTTATCCTCACTGCAAAAGACACATAGTCTGGGTATGGATTTCCCTTCTTGCTAAAAGGGAAAGTGGTAGTTGAGCATCACCACGCACACATCCACAGAATGCTTTGTCTATCATCATGGCATTCCCCATAGTGTTGCTTCTGATCAGTGAACTCATTTCCCAGAGAAATAAGTGTAGCAATGGGCTTATATCCACGAAATAAACTGGCTGGTTGAAAGGTAGAGTGACTTACTGAAGATTAGTTACAACACCAGTTAGAACCCTGCACCCTGAAAGGGGGTTCTGTCTTACAGGATACAGTATATACTTTGAAACAGGCAGTTATATGGTACTGTCTCTCTAACAGCCAGAATTAACAGATTCAGGAATCAAGAAGTAGAAGTGAAAGTGACTCATAATTATACTTATTGAATCACTCCCAAAATTGTTGTTTCTTATCCTAAAAAACTTGAGCTCTGCTAGTCGGGAGGTCCTAGCTCCCAAAGAGACATTACTTCAACAAGGACACAACAAGTTCCACAGAACTGAAAAATGATATTGCAACTTTTCAATGATTCCATTGAATTGGAATATGAGATTGGCTACTTTAGACCTATGACACTGAACTGACAAGCAGGAAAAAAAAAAAGATTACTCCTCTGGTTAGAGTAATTGATCCCAATTACCCAGGGGAAATCAGACTGCTGCTACAAATGAGGACAAGAACTATTTATGGAGATTCTTGGGAGGTGTCTCTCAGTACTTCCAAGCACAATAGTAATGGTTAATGGAGAACTATAGCAACCACAAATGCAGATCAGTTGAGGATTCAGACCCTTCAGGAAGGTTTAGGTTATTCTACCAGATAGAGAACCCCAACCAGCTGAGCTTGTATTGGGAAGACAGAGGAAATATAATAAGGATAGTAAAAAAAAAAAGCCATTGATATCAATCACAACCTTATGACCAACTAGAGAAACAAGGTTTGTGGTAGCTTTGCATTTTCTCTTTGCTTGTTATATGTATGTGTTTATTTATATATGCTAACAATTTTCTTCTTCCACCTCCTTCTCATCTTTATTTTATATATGAGTTATTGGAGGTTAACTTTACTTAACAATTTAGTTTGTAAGTAACAAAATATTCTGTGGGTCCTTGACAGAATTTGATGAGTAATTAATATAGCTAGTGATAGAGACAATGACTGTTGGGACTGTGTGTCTCCTCATTTTGGAAAGAGTTTGAGAACTTCTTCCTTTGCAAAAAGAATAGCTGGATCTCGTTAGGGAGAAACAGACATGGACAACAGTGTGGTGATTGCAGAGGGAGGGGTGAGTGTGGATGTGGAAGAGTATAAATGGTAAAGGAAAAGGGGTATAAATGGTAAAGGAAAAAAATACAATAAAAATAAAATTTTTAAAAAGACAAGAAAAAAATAAATGCAGAGTTGTTTCATTGTTGAATGGCAGTTCAAATGTGCTAGAAGAATGTATATGGAAGCTGAGTAGCCTAAGGGCTGAACCATAGCTATTATCAATGTATTGCCCCTGAATTCCAGATCCATACTTCATTGTCTCCTGTGTCATACTGAGATTTGTATATGTATCTCCTTTGCCACCTAGCATGATAGCCTTCATCACTTGACTGTGCTGAAGGTGCACTGGAGGAGGAAGGGGTTCGTCTTCTGGCTCGAGGGTGCTCCTCTTATGTGAGTTCTGCAGCACACACCACCTCACCAGCACCCACTCCTGCAGCACTGAGCAGCACCTCAGTGATTTCTCCAGTATCCTGTTAGCCGCAGACATGCTGTCCTCAGTGAGGTCTGTATCTCAGCCCTAGGGCAAGTGCGGGCCCTCCTTGGTCTAGCTCTAGATGTTCTGATTGTTCCTTAGATCTGTAATTCACATATTCTTTCTTCAGAGTTCCATTTACTTTTTTTTTTTATCCTCACCTGAGGATATGTTTATTGATCTTAGAGAGAGAGGAAGAAAGTCAGGGGGAGAGGGAGGGTGAGAGAGAGAGAGATCTCGATGTGAGAGAGAAACATCAATCAGTTGCCTCCCATATGCACCCTGATCAGGGATTGAACCTACATCTACAATTCCCTAACTAGGAATTGAAACAGCAACATTTTGGTACAGGATGATGCTCCAACCAACTGAGCCACATGGCCAGGGTTCTATTTACTTCCTACTAACCAACTCCTTATTACTCCAATCCTCTCTTACAGGTAATAATTCTTTATATTAAACTTGTTCTGCTCAAATACTCCTGGTTAGACCCTGCCTGATTCAGCCAAACACAAACACGTGTCATATATTTTGGAGGAAACGTTCATCATCCTTTTTAGTATATTAAAGAATAAAACCTATTTTCAGATAAAAATGTGTCAATCCTTGTATATTTCCAAACTATTTGATTCTATTCAGAGGAATTCAGTATTTGTAACATTTAATTCATGCTTTTTTTGTTTTTATTCTACTTTTGTAACATTTACTTGAAACACACTTAAAATAGCTATTTTTAATATATTTTATTGATTTTGCTATTACAGTTGTCCCTTTTTTTCCTCCCCTTTATTCCCCTTCCACCAGTATTCCCCCACCTTAGGTCATGTCCATGGGTCATACATATAAGTTCTTTGGGTTCTCCATTTCCCATACTATTTTTAACCACACCTTGTCTATTTTGTACCTACAACTTATGCTTATTATTCCCTGTATCTTTTCCCTATATCCCCTCCCCCTCCCTGCTGCCAACCCTCCACATGATCTCCATTTCTGTGATGAAGTTCCTGTTCTAGTTGTTTGCTTAGTTTTTGTTTTTCTCTCTTTTTTTTTTTTTTTGGTTCAGTTGTTGTTAGTTGCGAGTTTGCTGTCATTTTACTGATCATAGTTTTGATCTTCTTCTTTTTCTTAGATAAATCCCTTTAGCATGTCATATAATAAAGGCTTGGTGATGATGAACTCCTTTACCTTGACCTTATCTGGAAAGCATTTTACCTGCCCTCCCTATCATTCTAAATGATAGCTTTGCTGGATACAGTAATCTTGGATGTAGGTCCTTGACTTTCATGACTTTGAATACTTCTTTCCAGCCCCTTCTTGCCTGCAAAGTTTCTTCTGAGAAATCAGCTGACAGTCTTATGGAAGCTCCTTTGTAGGTAACTGTCTTCTTTCCTCTTGCTGCTTTTAAGATTCTCTCTTTCTCTTTAATCTTGGGTAATGTAATTATGATGTGCCTTGGTGTGTGCTTCCTTGGGTCCACCTTTTTTGGGACTCTCTGAGCTTCCTGGAATTCCTGGAAGTCCATTTCCTTCGCCAGATTGGGGAAGTTCTCCTTCACTATTTTTTCAAGGAAGTTTTCAATTTCTTGCTCTTCCTCTTCTTCCGGCACCCCTGTGATTCGAAAGTTGGAACGTTTAAAGTTGTCCCAGAGATTCCTAAGTCTCTCCTCATTTTTTTTTTTTGAATTCTTGTCTCTTCATTCTGTTCTAGTTGAATGTTTATTTCTTCCTTCTGCTCCAAATGGTTGATTTGAGTCCCAGTTTCCTTCCCATCACTGTTGGTTCCCCGAACATTTTCCTTTATTTCACTTTGCATAGGCTTTACTTCTTCCTCTATTTTGCAACCATACTCCACCAATTCTGTGAGCATTCTGATTACCAGTGTTTTGAACTCTGTACCTGATAGGTTGGCTATCTCTTCATCACTTAGTTCTATTTTTGGATCTTTGAGCTGTTCTTTCATTTGGGCCATATTTTTTGTCTCAGCACACCTGTTATATTGTAAGGGGTGGAGACTTAAGTATTTGCCAGGGCAAGGCAACCCACTTTGCTGTGTTGTGGTGTTATATGTGGGGGAGGGGTCCGAGAAGGAACGATGCCACTTGCTCAGCTCTTGCCTACCTTTCAGTCCCTTGCCCTGCTACCCAAAAGCAAATTGGGCCCTTCTGGTGTTGACTTCCAGGTGGGTGGGTTTGTGTACATTCTAGGACCCTGTGGGTCTCTCGAGCAAACTCTCCTGTGAGGCTGGGAGTTTCTTCTGCCACCATAACCCCCATAGGTTTTTTCAGTCAGTGGGCTTGAGGCTTTATTTCTCTGTGCTGGAACCCTGGGTTGTGCTGTCTGTCTCACTCCCCAGTTGTTCCTGTCAGTTTATCCACATGCAAATGTGGGACCACCTGGTCTGCCAGCTGCCACCTCACCCTCCCCAGTCTGCCAGCCTTCACCTTGCCACAAGTCCTCTCCACCCTGGCTGCCCGTTTCCACCCCTCCTACCAGTCTAGATGACTGTTTCTCCTTTAACTCCTTGGTTGTCGGACTTCCAAACAGTTCAATCTTCTGGCAATTCTGGTTATTTTTTGTTTTTAAATTTATTGTTGTTCTTTTGGTTGTTGAGGAGGCAAGTGTATCTTACCTACACCTTCATCTTGGCCAGAAGTCTCTAATTCATACTTTTTTAACTATCTTTAAAAAAAAATACTTTTAAGTGATTAGGAAAGCTATATATTGAGAGCGAAAGGGCTATAGTTGATATTCCTTTCTCATCACTAGTCATTTCTCTTTCTTAAGAGTAAAAATACCACACTACTTACTTAACTTTTACCAAGCCCTTTTTTTTTCTTAAAAGGCTTTGTTTCTTTTCTGTACAGTGAGTTTATGAAGCTTAATTAGGGAAAGAAAAAAGTGTTCCATCACCTAAGCTAGAGTTTATTATAGGAATTACCCAGAAAGAATACTTGCCATACTATACTACATTACTGACTTTAAATATTGCAATATTTTACTTATTCTTTATGCATTTTTAGTAGATTTGTAAGACTTTATCAATTAATCTTCAAATTATCTGTTAACAGGCTTGTGAATTCTAACCTCCAAAACAATGAGTGTCTACTATGAAAAAATGAGATCATTTAGAAGTCACAGTTACCGCTTTCTTTTTTGTTAATGTATTACCACCAGTTTTATCGTTTTTTATTACATCTCATTAAAGTTAGCCTAATAGAGATGGCCTCACAGCCCAAAGGGTGGAATTCTGATTAGCTCCTCATACAATTTTGCTTCTCATCACTTTCAATTATTCTCTGAAAGAAATTAACCAGTGCAATAAACTGTTATGTTTACCAGTAGGTTAAGTTTTCAAATTATTTCTTTCTCTGAGAGGTTTTAGTCAAGTAACTGAATATAATTCCTATTGTGAATTTTCATAGTAGAATACAATTTAAATGGTGTGAAACAGACATCTCAAAATATGACTCTGCAAGCATTTTTGTTGCCCTCATCATCCAACCAACCATCACATCTTCACCAGTTCTGTACACTCCTTGAAAAGGGAACAATCACTAAAGAGGTAGGCATTAAATCCTCAGAGAAAACCTATTATTGCTGCCATTTTATAGGTAACAACACTAGATTAGGGATCTGTCATTTGACCAAAAACAAGCAGCTAGTAAGTCATAGTTGGAATTTGAATCCTCATCTTCATGGTTCTAAAGTCCAAGGAACTCTAACAATATGAAAACCAAATCAGGACAGAAAAAAAAGGAAAACAATCCAGAAATAATACCCTGACTCTAAAAATGAGATCTGCTTCAATTCAACTATTCAACATTTGTCTTTTTGCACCAGAGTAACCTTTTAAGATGGCATCATACGCTTCGTCCCAGAAATTCAACTCTAAAAAATCCATGTAAGGGAAATCAATGAGGCTGCAGCCAAATGTTTGTGCATTGAAGATGTAGGCAAACCCCAAATGTCTATAAGTAAGTTGGATAAGTTATGGCCCAGATACAAAATCAAATATTATGAGGTCATTAAAAATAAACTCTTCTAGAAGTTTCAGTGAAATGCAAAGTGAGAAAAATAGTGATCCAAAACACTGTAAAGTGTAAAACTAATTACATAAACACACAGACACACATTATATATTATTTTTTTAAAAGATCAGATTTACAGAGATTAGTTCAGCCTAATGGGAATGCAAATGAAGTTTTCTCTTTTCTTTACAGTAGTCTGTTTTCTAAAATATCTGTGATGAGCATTGTTATATTTAAAATAAGTTTAAGTTACTTATAATAAAGTATTTTTCACACTTTCCAAATGGACAAATAATTGATTTCCAAAGATTCAGATGTAGAAAATGATTTCAGAGATGTGTAGCTTATATTTATAGGGGCTATTTACCAAATCAAGACTCCAATGTTATTCTGATAAGAGGCAAAACTTAGTGTCATAGGCAAACCATGTGTAAATTTACTTGTATCCCTCCTGATCAGTTTTTACTTTTTTTTAAATCCTCACCTGAGAACATGTCTATTGACTTATAGAGGGAGGTACTGGGGGGGGGGGTGGAGAAATATCAATCAGCTGCCTCACGTACGCACCCTAACCAGGCACCAAACCCAAAACCTAGGCATGTGCCCTAACCAGGAATCAAACCCACTACCTTTCAGTTTATAAGCCGATGCTCCAACCAGCTGAGCCACACAGGTCAGGGCTCCTGATCAGTTTTTATATATGGATAGCACTCTAGAAAAATTTATCATAACCAATAACACAGAATCTTTTAAGTTCTAAGAAAGAACTATGAATTTAAGCTCCAAGTCTCTCTTCTTCAGTCCATTTCTCTGAGTTAGATTTTTGTTATAAAATACAAACCAAGAAACTACTTGTCTTCCATGCCCGAATGAGACCCTTCTCACACTTTCCCCTCAAATGGCATTTGGCTCAGGGGAATAGATGATGATAATTGAAATCACACACTTATTTTAATTACTTCCCACATCTTCCATTTACCACCTTGTCAGAACAGTGTATGAATCATACTGAACAGTTAGAGCACTGGAAGAAAAGATGTGCAAGGCTGTATGAAAGCCTAGTTCAGTTTGTTGCTCGTGTCAGTGCTGTGATGGTTCCAACAGTGCCATTCTCTGAAGACCAAAGCCAACAAATTATATTGACTTGCTCTTCATGTAGACAGATGTCCACTGATTTGACTACCAAGATCTTCCTCTCACTATCCCCAAGGTTCTAGAGAAACCACACAAAGCAAAGCCGTGTGTGAAGAAAACTCCTTCAGGACTAACCTGGGTTGACTCGCCTTCACATCCTCACATTGCCTAGGGTAGCCCTTGTACAAAGCTGACACTCAGAAACGCTGGGCAGATTAACCTATATGGCAAACCCATTTAATGAGGGAGAAAAGCTGCTTGCAGCAGTCTTTCTTCCTGGTTCTCATCAATTAAAAGATAAACATGTTTATTTCTAGCTGGAATATGCAATTGCCAGATTGACTGACAGCTTACTTCTAAGAAAAGAAAGGCTTTGTTCCTTAAGTTTTCTCAACTGACATAACTTCTATTTTTGCAGAGCCTTGGGACCACTGAGGGTTTTTTCTCATGGCTTTCTCTTATTTGACTCGGGAATCATGGTCAGTAGGATTTTCACTTTGTTAACATTTACGATTCCAAATAAGACCTGAATGTGGGTAAACAACAACCCCAAAGTAGCATCTGAAGGACAACAAAACCTTCCCTAATGAAACATTCTTTTTTCTAACCTTTCCAGGTTCTAGATAATCAGCCCACTGTTAATTGCTTTGGGCTCGATCCCTGAGGACTCCTGATATAAAAGCAAGAGTATGATATGAGACAAATAACTACATATTGGGGTGAAACTTCCTTATAGTTTTGTTCTTACAACCTTTTGAATGTGCTTTAGATATATACATGCTGGCTAAGCTTGGATTTGTTACTAGGAAGAGAGATGACCCATATAACAGAAAGTTGTTTGTGTTCTGAACCAGGTTTATGAATTTGAGCTTCAGTGACATGGTTAATGAGTATGTTGAACCACTGTACTTAAATTATCTGCAAATTCCAAGTAGCACCTGGAAAGATGGAAGAGAGAAGGAGATATTCTCTCAGTTGCTAAAAGGAAATCAGAAAATTATTCTGCTGACTGAGAAAAATGGTATCTGGGAAAGACAGAGACCAAGGTGCCACCACTGCTGTTACCTTTCCTTCTGGCTTCTGTTGGAAGCAGGGGGAAAAAAAACAACTCTAAAGGGAACTAAGAATTATGAAATAATGACTTCAGTAGCAGGCTATATAAAAATACAGTTAATGAAATTATTCACTAAGTTGAAATAGCTATAGGTGCTACAACACGTAAATTCAAGAAAGTGTGAAGCCATGCTGATCTAAAAAACCAGAGCCAGGAAGAACAGCTATACCAAGGGTGGATTCAAGGAGTGGCTATAATCTGGTAGCTAGGGTTTTTTAACCAGAGGTATATTAAACAAAGACTTATCAGCATTAAGCTAACGTGAGGGGGAAACCTACTAACAGTTCTGCACGGGGTCTATATGTTTGATTCTTTAAACTGCACTACTGGTCAAGTTTGTTGCTTATTAACAGGGACAAATCCAAGAAAGGTTGAAAATCCCCTGTATGTCCCCTCTCTACTCACAATCCTTACATGATTGACTGTCATCATGTGACTACCTAACCCATACTGATCCCTTTGTGAAGCTATCATCCAGTCTGTGGATCCCATTGTCAGAAAAACCTACACACACACACACACACACACACACACACACACACACACACACACACACACACATTAACTGGCCCAAATTCTTCTGAAGCAAACAGAAGCCCAAAATCATTTCTGCGAGACAAATATTTGAAAAGAGCTCTCATATGCCCCCTGAGCCTTATATTTTCCAGTCTAAATATCCAAAGTTCCTTCAATCGCTCCACACATAAAATGGTTTCTGGTCTTTCCATCCTCGTGTTATTCACTCCAGCTCCGAACTTCTTGAACAGTGCATTCTCCATGCTCCATCAGTGTTCAATGATTCCTCCAGTTGTTCTTTTCCTCTTCCTCCTCCTCTCTCTTCCTCTCCCTCCTTCCCCTCCTTCTTCTATTTATTCTCATCCATTTACTTTCTCAAAAAAAAAAAAAAAATCTATCACCAGGCCTGGCTGGTGTAGCTTAGTCGATTGAGTTCAGGCCTGTGAACCAAAGGGTCGCTAGTTCAATTCCCAGTCAGGGCACGTGCCTGGATTGCAGGCCAGGTCCCCAGTTGGGGGTGCATGAGGGGTAACCACACATTGATGTTTCTTTCCTACTCTTTCTCCTTCCCTTCCCCTCTCTCTTAAAAATAAATAAATAAAATCTTTTTAAAAAATCTATCATACCAATTATATCCATATCTATGTAGGTAAAAAACTTCTGTATATTATTCAAACTCCCCTCTTAACAGTGTAAGTGTGATTCACTTTTCCATCACTATGTCCTAAACTGAGTCCTATTCCAGTAAGTCTCAGGATACCTCTGAGAAAAACATCCCTTTTCATTTTAGTGGTGACTTTAATGGTTTTGCAAGAGCCTATCATTAACGAACCTTAAATCCTACTGTAGAAATCCAAGGCCAAAGATCTTCTCTTTCTTCCAATGTCAAAAGAGATGTCAACTAGAAGAAAACACCATGCTTGTGGTAGCAGATGCCTGATGTGCACATGTGCATATATTACAAGCATGCACGCACACACTTAATAAATCACACCTCTGGAGATTCATATGTTTGTATAGTTCATTCCCAAAGTGAATTATGCTGGTTCTGTGTAACCAGCAGAATATTGTATAATTAATGCTGTGTGCCTTCTGAGGCTAGGTCATAAGAAGGCTCACAGCTTCCTCCTTGGTCTCAAGGAACACTTTCTTTAAGAAAAACCAGCCACTGTGTAAGAAATGCAAGATAACCATGCAGAGAGACTACATGGAAAGATATAGATGCCTAGCCAGCCTTAAGTGGTTCCAGGAACCCCAGCCCTTATGCCAGATGTGTGAGGGAAGAACCATCTTGAAAATACATCTCCCAGCCCAGCTGACCCTTCAGATGGCTACAGCCCCAACTGCAATCTGACTACAAGCAAGAACAAGGTTGGGTCCACAACGGTAACAGACAGTAAGAAATTGTCATTTTAAACCACTATATTTTGGCATGGTTTGTTAAAAGCATTTCCCGGTCTAGTGTCACTTGTCCCCACAAAAAAAAACTATCAGCAGTGGGTTAAATATGTTTCAGAAAACAATCTGATATCCCTGTTTCCCAACCAAACCTGTCAGGGATTTGTTCAGCCTGTGCTGTTTCTGTGTCCCCATTAATGGGAAATCACCAAACACCATGACTTGTCATTCCAGGCCAGTGACAGGTGGCCAGAAAATGCCTGGGACTGTTTTTCTGTTGACATGTGCTCCTCCCCCAAATATCCAGCTCCCTTCTGTGGGTGACCAGGACATCCATCAGGAGTTTCCTGTCCCATCCTTCTCCTCTGCCACACTGTCTGCTTCCCAGACTCATGGTGCTGGTTTTGATCCCTCCTACCTTAGCATAACCACCTTCTCCATGTTTCTCTTCCTTTCTAATAAGCTAAAGTACAGCACCACTCTAAGACACTTCACTTTGACCTCAAGTATAGACATCAGCTTAGAGCATGCCCTCACTGTGCAAGGATTCATCTGGTGCATTAAGACCAACACTCCTGATCCCCTCAGCTCCTATTCCTCTCAATGGAGTCGGATCTCTTTTGGGGTTTTGTACCCCTTGTGGGGTCCCCTTGATTAATGGTGGCAGGTGCTCATCCCCTGCACCAGCCCTGACAGGTTCTGAAACCTGCTACCCTACTCTCTCTCACACAATCAATCCTATGATGCTTCCTTCCCTTTCCAGCCTGGACTCCCCTTCCCTGCCATAGATCAGCTTGTATCCTTGCTCCAGGGCACCTGCCCAAGTCCCAGACTAGCTTTCTCAATTCCATGTTAATACCTGTCTTTTACCTACCTGAGCCAAGGCAGAGCCCCAAAACAAATAATTTCTCCCCCTCAAGACAAAGTAGGAGGGATCAAACTATACTACAAGACCACTGTAATCAAAACAGTCTGATACTGGCATAAGAACAGACACATAGGTCAATGGAATAGAATAAAGAACCCATAAATAAACCCAAGTCTCTATGGCCAACTAATATTTGACAAAGGGGGCATGAGCATACAATGGGTATTTGGAGAATGGGACTGGTACATGCAAAAAAATGAAACTAGACCACCAACTTACACCATACACCAGAACAAACTCAAGATGGTTAAAAGATTTAGGTATATAAGTCATGACATGATAAAAGCCCTAGAGGAAAACATAGGCAGGAAAATTTCAGATATCCTACACAGCAATATATTTGCCAATATATGTCCTCAGGCAAGGGAAATAAATAAATAAATAAACAAACGGGACTACATCAAATTAAAAAGCTTCTGCACGGCTAAAGAAAGCATCGCCAAAATGAAAAGGGAACTGACCCTATAGGAGAACATATTTGCCAATGACGCATCAGACAAGGGTTTGATCTCCAAAATTTACATAAAGAACTCATACAACTCAATACCAGGAAGATAAACAATCCAATTAAAAAATGGGCAAAGGATCTGAATAGACACTTCTCCAAGGAGGACGTACAGATGGCCAATAAACATATGAAAAGATGCTCAACATCACCAGCCATCAAAGAGATGCAAATTAAAACCACAATGAGATACCACCTCACACCTCTCACAATGGCAATCATTAACAAATCAAGGAACAACAAGTGCCGGTAAGGATACAGAGAAAAGGCAACCCCAGTGCATTATTGGTGGGAATGCAGACTGGTGCAGCCACTGTGAAAAACAGTACAGAATTTCCTCAAAAAGCTAAAAATGGAAATGCCTTATGAACCAGGCATTCTACTGCTGATAATATACCCTAAGAATCCTGAATCACCAATTCAAAAGAAATTATGCACCCCTATGTTCATAGCAGCACTATTTACAATAGCCAAGTATGAGAAACAGCCCAATGCCCATCAGTAAATGAGTGGATAAAAAAACTATGGTACATTTACACAATGGAATACTACACAGCAGAAAGAAAGAAGGAGCTCCTACCTTTTGCAACAGCGTGGATGGAACTGAAGAATATCATGCTAAGTGAAATAAGCCAGTCGATGAAAGATAAATACCATATGATCTCACCTATAAGAAGAATCTAATGAACAGAATAAACTAATGAACAAAATAGAACCATAGGCATGGAAACATGGAATGGACTGACAGAGACCAGAGGGGAAGGTGATAATGGTGGAAAGAAGGGGAAGGGACTAGTCAAAGAACATGTATGAATGACACATGAACACAGACAATGGTGTGGGGATTGACTGTGGGAGCAGGGGGTACACTGGGTGGAGGAAGGCAAAGAGGGAAAAATTGGGACAACTGTAATAGAATAACAATTTAAAATAAAATAAAATAAAAATAGCAAGCAATCTTGCTTGTTTTCACTTAATAAATAAGGTTCAATAAGCAAAAAATAAAAAAAGACTATAGCCCTTGCTCAACTCCTACCACTTCCGTGTCTAACCCAAGTCCCCCTTTCTCTAGCTCTCTGCTTTCAGCAGACACACATTCTCACTCAGCTGGAGAGTCCCTCTGCCTTGGCTCAGAACCCAACTGAAATCCCTTTGAAAGCTAAGCAGATAATTGTCAGAGCAAGGTCAACAAGAGAGTGACAGAGCCTCACTCTAGGTCACTCCAGGGCATCATCCACCCTCAAACAGGATTATGTGATTCAAGGAACTTTAACAAGGAAAGAATTAAGAGAAACATTTTACATATGCATAGCATTTATCACTATAACATGTCATATATTTATATATTAAATAAATACACATACTTAACTTACTTATATTGCTCATTACCTATTTCCTTTCATTAGAATGCAAATTTCATGAAAACACAGATTTTTTTTATCCTCACCCAAGGATATTTTTTTCATTGTTATTAGTGAGAGAAGGGGGAGAGAGAAACATCGATGTGAGAGACAAACATTAAATGGTTGCCTCCCACATGTGCCCAGACCAAGGATCAAACCCTGGTCTAGGTATGTGCCCCAACTGAGAATTGAACCTGCAACTCTTCAGTTATGGAACGATGCTCCAACCAACTGAGCCATACTGGCCAGGGTGATTTTTTTGTTTTATTTATTGCTGTTTCCCAAACGTAGAGAAGAATGCCTAATACACAGTAGTTTCTCAATAGATATTTGCTGAATAAATGGATGAGTGAACAAATATTCCCAGTCCCAATCAGAAATCCTGTTTCCCAAGGGTTCACAGATGCCCAATTTATATATTAAGGGTTTTTGGTAGGTCTCATGCAAGAGAAACCACTTTTGGTTTAGTTAAACAAAGTGGGATTTAAGAGGGATGCTATCCTGAAGCTCCCAAAATTGTCAAAGGAGAGAGAAACACACTTGAAAAATAATTGTCAGATGACTAGAAAAAGGGAGGGACCAGAACATTCTCACCAAACTGGAAATGCAGGACTCGCAACTCTTCCAATGTTTGTCCCTCTACTTAACAGTCAAATTGAAGACAGAGACTGTGTCAGATCAGGGGCTAGCCCTTTGGACAGTGAAGAATGACATCAGACTATAGACAATGGGAAAGGGGTCCATCCAATCCCCCCAAGGAATTTGTTAGGAAGGAGAAATTCTAAACAACCAAATACAAAACTACAATCAAAGCATCAGACAATTAATTTGGATTTAGCAACTCCCACACCCTCACTAACTCTTAAACTGTTTCCCCTCTAAGAAGAGCATTTTCATGTATTTTCTTCCATTACTATATGCTTAGATAAGCCAAAACAAGTTGCATTAGAAACTTCTTAAAAATACTGTAGAATGATGTTTTAAATACAGTTTCAATAAACTAGATAATACTATAAAGACTTGAAATGTACTTTGACTCATTAAAAAATTCTGCCACTTAAAACCTTCTCTAGTGGCCAATCACAACTTTGGGCTGTTTTGATTTATGACCTTGGCCACTGTAGCCCAGCCATTTAACCTTATAATCAACATCAATCACCAATTTTTATTACAACATTTTGCAAGCTGAGCAAAAAATATTTTTCCCGAGGACAAATTAGGCACCCCAAAGTGACTCTTGCAAATAAATACTGTTGACTGTAATTCGCTGTGCTACAGTTCGCTCACAACAATTCATTCTATAAGTGCCACAGAAGCTAAAAGCAATTGTACAATTTAAAAAAATAAAAGAAATATCCAAAGAGATTCATATAATATAATGGCTATCTGGTGACTGAATAAAGATTTTTAGTGGTTCAATGACAACATGTACTTTCATTTATGCCTGCAATGGTTGCCATCCAAAAGATATTAAGTGTGTCCAAATATCCTTCAAGACAGATCATAACTCACCATTAACATGATGCAAGGCCCTATTAGGTTGACAAGAAGACTTCCCGTTGGTTCAAGGTGCTCATCCCTGAACTTGCACTCGGTAGTGAAAAAATAATGGCCAAACAGAAGACAGAATGCGGAATGGCTAATTGCTAGCTGTACCACCAATAAATCAGCTGGACCTCATTAATAAATAATGGTGCTCAATTTATTGTTAATTCAGATACTCCCAGCAAACCCAGGGAGCTCTTTAAAAAGTAACTGCCGTAATGATTCCCCTTTATGTAAGTCAAATAAAATTAGCATTTAATCCTGGAGTTGTATCCTGTAGAAATAATCATTATGATACATTATTTAAAATTTTCTCAGCACAGAGTCCAGGATTCCAGAGTCCTGAGTTCACTATTCCATCTTGGCTATCAATATACCAGGCAGCTTGTTGTCTCTGAGTTCCCATGTTGCTGCTGATAAAACAGGAAAATCCAAAATATTCCATAAATAATACATAAATCCAGGCTTAATCACTATGGACTATAATAACAAAACAGCCCGTTTCCTCTAACCATCTCTACATGTTTACTTGATTCTACAGATTTTACCACAAATGGCACAAGAGGAAGATAGGAAAGTGTTTTTAAGCAAGCGGGATATGGAGAAGTGTTCAATAGGGAATCCAAGAGTTTGCTGATAATTGCTGTGAAGTGGAAGGTAGTTAAGGTTAAGGAGAACCCTTAATCTTGCAGTTTTTTCTCCAAGAAAGCACATATTTTGTTCCTTTTTTTTTCCTCCTACCAGGTAGAAGAAATGATATATGGTCTCTCCCTGGGGACTGACATGTCCAAAGCTAATCTGAACACTGGCCATGGCACTGGTCAAAAATACAGTAAAAAGAATGCTTGTATTTCTATAGCATCTTTTTCTTCCACATTACCAGGGCTTTATCTCTAGCAAAGGACTTCAGTGTCAACACTTGAAACCATCCCCCCAGGTTTTGCGTGAGGAACAAATGAGATGAAGTACACAACAGCACTCTGTAGAACAGTAAAATGTCATACAGATGCTGGACATGTGTAGGATGTTATTATTAATACAATTTAGGAATAACAATAATATGCACTTAAACTCTCCATAAAAATAGCCCTCCATGGTCTATTAACCCAAGCCCTGTCTGCAGCCTGGTATTTATATGTGCAGTACATCCTCTGAGAACCATTCTGAACCCAGTGCACACATTTAAAAAATATAATCACTTCCAAATTCCAAATTATAAGTTATTTTTCAGAAGACCAGAGTGACTATTATAATGGATAAACATACTTAAATAACAGTATAAACTTTTTAAAAACTGTATTAAATGTTATACAGTTGGGAAGAGACTTTGCTTGGGAAGATGGGCTCATAATGTAGTATGTAGGTTTTTGAACCAATATCATCCCCAACAAATTCAATTAAAAAAAAAGATATGTTATACAGTGATTTTTTTTTTCAGTCTCCAAAAAGCTGAGCTAATATTGGGTTGGCCAAAAAGTCCATGTGGTTTTTTCCATAAAGTAAAAGGCATATTTTTCATTTTCACCAATAACTATTGATTTGAATATTTTGAGTATGTTGGCTATCCCCCACATGGTATAACGCTGATCATTCTCTATTAATGTCTCAACCTGATCACTATCAACTGCAAGTGCTCTACCGGACCACGGATCATCGTCCAGCAGAAATCTCCAGCACAAAACTTTGCAAACCACGTTTGACACATTCGATCAGTCACAGCACCTTCTCTATACACTCTGCACAGATCGTTTTTGTGTTTCAGTTGTGTTTTTACCTTTCTTGAAATAAAAAAGCATAATATGCCAAAAATGTTGCATATTTTCTTCCATCTTTAATATTAAAATGGCTACACAAAAAGTCACCAATTTTCATGAGGTTTTTAATGCACACTGATCTGACAGCTGCCACAATACAGTCTAACAAAATTATTTTGAATGAAATTAAAGACAACTAAATGCTACTGGAGCCATCTTACAGAAAAAAACAAATGAACTCTCTGGCCAACAGCATATATTCAACAGGTTGAACTATCTCTCTGTTCAAGTAAACCAGAGGGCACCTCCCAAGATCTTATTTTGCTGGAGCCTATAGGATGGCCCCACCTTGTCCTACTAAGATGAACCAGATAAATAACTCAGTAAAGTCAGTGCCCAAGAAGACACTGGGATCCAGGCACTGTGAACTTCTAGCATATAAACCACAAAAATCCCTGTTGATTTTAGTGTTGCTTTCAGTATTTAAACATTTCCAAATAAATATACAAAATTTTTCTCACTTTTTCTTCAGTACTTGAAAGCTATTTTTTAAAAATCACATTTTGTTTAAATTAATAACTAAGTTATGATGTGCATAAATTTGCTTAATTGAATTCAAAAAGTTCAAAGTCTAGCCCTGGCAGTGTGGCTCACTTGATTGGAGCATCATCAATAGACTAAAAAATTTTGGGTTCAATTCCCAGTTGGGGCACATGAAGGCAACTAATCGATGTTTCTCTCTCACAATGACATTTCCTTCTGCATGTCTGTCTGTCTCTCTCTCCCCCTGGACCCCGTCTTCATATGTCTCTAAAACCAATGAAAAATGTCCTTGGGTGAGGATTAAAAAAATTAAAAGGCTCCAAGTCTAAGTGTATAAAATAAATGAACTAGTGCTGCAACTCTAAAGTATATTTAAACTCAATATTCAAGACATGAAAAATATTTTCCTATCATGTTTTAAACCAATCAAGATAACACCTTGGATTAGAGAAAATAAATATTCACATGACAGTTCCTATTGTGAACTCTTACAGATGGAGGTTATCAACCAGTAGGAACTTAGATTTCTCCACAAAGCAAGGTGAAGAATGCAGCTCCCCAATTTGGGGACAGGATCACCATAAGGACATCAGTCATCATATGCGCCCAACACATCCCATGCCTGCAAAGCACCAGCAATGACCATTACCACACAAAATCCTAGGAGGACCTGGCCATTTATGACAACCACACAGATGTCACCAAGTTCCCCAGTGATTTTGTTCCATGCCTGTTGTATTATACGGTATACATTTCCAACACTGAACCAAGAAAGCCCACTGGTGACACAAATATAAACAGCTGCAATTTGCATGGGTTTTCCATCACAACGTTTCCCAAAAAGTGGGAGATATGCCATAATTTTAGGTAATTGGTAGTTATATATTTATTTTCATGAACATTTAAAAAATAACTAGTACATCGACCTTATATTTTTATTAAAGATCTACAATATTCTTAAATGTCTTAATTCAAATTTAAATTGACATTATATCAATGTATTATATTCTTAAAATTGACCCATTATGTCAGTAATAATGTCATTCTATAGCTGACATTTTGCAAGCTCTCTTGTACCAATCCAGGAGGTGGGTGGAGAAAAAGCAAATCACAATGAGAAAGGCCATTTTTTAGCTGTTTTTTGCCATGCATAAAAAAAGATAGATGGTCTGTAAACTAGAGCTAACAAATCCCTTGCAAGGTTGTTGAGAAGCCTGAACAAAACGTGGTTTTCATAATCCTCTGAGAAGCAGCTTGACCAGTGTTTGTCTTTGGTTCCGTTCAATGGGATACCATTACCTGGCCTTCAGGTTCCAGGATTTTGATGCAGGATGACAAACTAATGACATGTGCATACATGAACTTCAGCACCTGGCTTTCTAGAACTAACAGCTTTCTGCCATTTCCAGCCTTCCCCTTAGCCTTTGCGTTTAGAGTCTCACTAAAGGCCAGGCCTGAAAAATGAGCACAAGGGGGTGCAAACGCAACCATCTCCACCTGTTTTCCCTGCCAGGCAAGGCTAACCTGGGTGGCCTCCAGTCTTCCTTGGCAAAGCTCGCCACAACGTGGGCAACTGGGGAACCCAACCAGGGGTGGGGTGAGAACACTGCATTCGTCCCACGTGGGACCCTAACACATCCGCCCTGTGGGGACGCTGCATTTCTGATCAGAAACTTCGTCACCTCCTCTCCATCCTGGAGTATGACCTCCAGAGAAACAGGAACAGGAGTAGGGCTAAAGCAAGAGATCACATGGAGGGTAGTCAATAAGGGAGTGGGAGGGGGAGAGGGGGGGAAAGGTACAGAGAATAAGTAGCATAGATGATAGGTGGAAAATAGACAGGGGGAGGGTAAAAATAGTGTAGGAAATGTAGAAGCCAAAGAACTTATAAGTATGACCCATGGACATGAACTATAGGGGGGGAATGTGGGAGGGAGGGGGTGGTCAGGATGGAGTGGAGAAGGGGGGGAATGAGACAACTGTAATAGCATAATCAATAAATATATTAAAAAAAAAAAAAGAACTCCTTCAGAGGCGGCCAAAGGCTGCGGATACTGAGGCCTGAGGCGCGGACCCTCCTCTGCCCGGTGCTGTGGGCAAGAGCTCCGCGGGCTGCAGCCGTGTCACTCCCACAAGGCTTTGCGCCCGTGAGCCACAGGTGGAGACCTGCACCCTCCCTGGTTCTAGCGATCTGTGCACGGGTCTTCGCGCGGCTAACTGGAATGATTAGTTCCTCTACGCTTCTGTACGTTAGTAAATAAAAGAGAGGGGAAGAAAGATTCTCTGTGTGTAGTCTGTCCAAATGAAACAGTAGAGCTGTTGGGAAAATCATGAAATTTCTACTGTGCATGGCAGTAAGATCTAACCAATGAGACTCCGAGAGCGTGTTCCGGTTTTTAGAGGTCAGATTCGCCCCCAGAACGTAAATCCTACTTAATCCAGAATTTTTAGAAAAACACGTAAGAAGATACCAGATACCCTTAGTTACATTTCAGCTAGTACGTGGTCCCTTACCAATATGCTGAGATTTCTTCAAGGGCATTTTCTAGTTTAACAATTCCAGGAACACTTTCAACTTTTCAAATATTTTTTACTAAATGCAAGCTATGATGTTTTTCATATTGGATGCCTGGAGTAACTATATTAAAAAATATGTCCTTCACTTGGAATGCAGACTCAAAAATGAATAGCATTGTCAAAAATAATGAGATCTCAGTCTTCTTAACCTCTTTTTTAAAAAGGAGAGGGAGGGAGGGAGGGAAGAAACAGTATTCATCTGGGGAACTTTGGGAATCATGGGTGGATAGGCTTAGATGGAGGGACATATTATAGTTAACTTTTTAGCTAACTATTATCAGAAAGAAGCTTTTGAATAAGGAAGTAAGAATTTGCCCTGCTAGGGAGTGTAGGTAAGAGGGAAAGGGCCTCATGATATAGGTAATTACAATGAAATGTGGCCCCCCAGGTACGCTGGCCTCAGGACCCCAAAACGTGCTACTGTGGAATGAGGTACAAAAATCCTGCCAGCACAGGTATGTCAGCACCAACAGGAGGAAGTTGGACAGACATCTCCAGTCAGTTCTCTAAACAGAGAAAAGGCCAGAAAATGGGGGAGAAACTGTAGAAATTATCCTCAAAATCAGTCCTTTTTCAATGACTAAAAACTCAAAATCTGATAGCAACAGTTTCTTTTTCCTAATACCACCATCTGGAGTGAAATCTGACTCACCCCATCAGTAGCAAGGCCCTCATTATTCTCAACAGGGGATTTTCTTTAGTGTGTCTGAGCTCCCAAAGACCAAGCGAGAATTCTCTGTAGGAATCAACTGAGACACCAGAATAGTGCCGGCTGTGCGGCCCACAGTCAGCTGTAGGGACTCCTAGTCACTGTGCCCCCAGCCCATGGGACAGCAACAGGACAGACTGGAGGGAGGCAAGTGCAAGGAGGACACCTGAACAGAACTGAGAATGGCCAGTTTGAGAGTGAGCCCCACACATGGCACATGTCCTGCTGACATAGCATCCCATCTGAGCGGCAACACCTGGAAGCAAAGAGCAGCACATCATCATCATAAAGTTGTTACAATGCCAGTCCTGCAGCTTTTATAAGAGGAGGTGGAATAATCTTGCAAACACAGCCTGCCCGCCCCAGTCCTACAGTCTGATCTGTTTGCCACCACTCCCCTGGCCCCAAACAGCAGAAGAAAAAGTTAATGTAGGCAAAGCTAAAGCAGGATCGAAGCATGTTGCTATGGCCTTCCTTCTCAGAAGTGTCCATAGAAACAGCAGCCTAGAGATAGAGAAGGGACATGGTGGCAAAGAAACAGCCAGAAGGCAAAGAAGGAATGTTGCGAGTCACGCTCCTCCTGCCCCTCCATTTCTTCTGAGCCATAGCTACACAAATAACTAGCCAGACAGGTATTAGGATACTGAGGGGACAGTTGTTTGGAGCAAAGGGAGAGAGAGTGTTCAAGAGAGACAAGCAAAATTCAAGCTAGCTGGTGACAGTAATAAGGGTAACAGCTAAGTACAGATTGTTTACTCAGTTTAATTAACTGTGCTAAGTGCTTATGTGGACTACATATTTATAAAATTAACAGGAAGATATGTAGAGAAAACATTGCAGAAGGAACAGCATGAGTGAAGGTAGGGAAGAGAAGCTGTTGTCATGTTCAGGAAACAGTGACATGGAAGAAATAATGAAGAAGTAAGAGAAGAGTCAAGCCAGGATAGCATATTCTTCCAGGAAGCCTTCCCTCATGACAATCACCCACTCTGATATTGCATATCTTCCCTTCTACACTTAAAATGCATACTCTGTTGGATGTGCCACTCAGGATAATATTTGACTGGAAGTATCAGACACGCAAAATAACAGACAGATGGCAGTTTATTGCTCTTTCACATTGAAGCCCAGGTGTAAGCTGCTCATGGCAGTGTGGAAATTCCACAAATGCAGAGCCCCAGGCTCCTTCCAGACTCCACTCCTCCATTCCTAGGTGAGGCCCTCATCTGCATGGTCCAATATGGCCTTAGAGCGCCAGTAGTTATAGCCACAGCCAATGAGCAAGAAGACGACATGATAAAGAGAGGCCAAAGGGAGTGGAGCTGACATGTAAAGGGAGGTTCCCAGAAACTGCCACAGAACAGTCTCTCTTACACAGCATTGTCTAGGCTTGGCACTGGCCACACCTAGCTGCAAGGCAGGCCGAGAGATGCATCTTTACTCTGGGCAGCCATGTGCCCACCTAAAAACTAGGAATTCTGTTTCTGAGGAAGAAGGGGAGAATAGATGTTGGAAGACAACTACCAGCCCCTGTCCATAATAATTTATTGATTATCTTGTTTCTAGCACAGTTTCTTTAACTCAACTAGATTACAACTTCCATGACTGTAGGATTGTCTTCCACTCTTTTTTTTTTTTAAATATATTTATTGATTATGCTATTACAGTTGTCCCATTTCCCCCCCCACTCCACTCCATCCTGCCCACCCCCCTCCCTCCCACATTCCCCCCCTATAGTTCATGTCCATAGGTCATACTTATAAGTTCTTTGGCTTCTACATTTCCTACACTATTTTTACCCTCCCCCTGTCTATTTTCCACCTATCATCTATGCTACTTATTCTCTGTACCTTTCCCCCCCTCTCCCCCTCCCACTCCCTTAATGACAACCCTCATGTTCTAGTTGTTTGCCTAGTTTGCTCTCGTTTTTGTTTTATGTGTGGCCGTTAATAACTGTGAGTTTGCTGTCATTTTTACTGTTCCTATTTTTGATCTTCTTTTTCTTAGGTAACTCCCTTTAACATTTCATATAATAAGGGCTTGGTGATGATGAACTTCTTTAACTTGACCTTATCTGAGAAGCACTTTATCTTCCCTTCCATTCTAAATGATAGCTTTGCTGGATACAGTAATCTTGGATGTAGGTCCTTGCGTTTAATCTTGGGTAATGTAATTATGATGTGCCTTGGCGTGTTCCTCCTTGGGTCCAGCTTCTTTGGGACTCTCTGAGCTTCCTGGACTTCCCGGAAGTCTATTTCCTTTGCCAGATTAGGGAAGTTCTCCTTCATTATTTGTTCAAATAAGTTTTCAATTTTTTGTTCTTCCTCTTCTCCTTCTGGCACCCCTATAATTCGGATGTTGGAACGTTTCAAGGCGTCCGGGAGGTTCCTAAGCCTCTCCTCATTTTTCCAAGTTCTTGTTTCTTCATTCTTTTCTGGTTGGATGTTTGTTTCTTCCTTCTGGTCCACACCATTGATTTGAGTCCCAGTTTCCTTCTCATCACTATTGGTTCCCTGTACATTTTCCTTTGTTTCTCTTAGCATAGGCTTCATTTTTTCATCTGTTTTTCGAATAGATTCAACCAAGTCTGTGAGCATATTGATAACCAGTGCTTTGAACTGTGCATCCGAGAGGTTGGCTATCTCTTCGTCGCTTAGTTGTATTTTTTCTGGAGCTTTGAAGTGTTCTGTCATTTGGGCCATTTTTTCTTTTTGTCTTGGTGCGTCTGTTACTTTAAGGGGCGGAGCCTTAGGTGTTCACCAGGGCGGGGTAATGCTGGTCGCAGCGCTGTGACGCTGTACGTGGGGGAGGGGCCGAGCGCTGTACGTGGGGGAGGGGCCGAGCGGGAGCAATGGCGCCGGCCTCACTGTCCTCCGGCTTTCAATCTTTCACTCCGCTACCCACAATCAAACTGGGCCCCTCTGGTGCTGGTTCCCGAGTAAGTGGGCCTGTGCACACTCTAGGCCCCTGTGGGTCTCTCCAACAACCTCTCCTGTGAGGCTGGGAGTCTCTCCCGCTGCCGCCCCAACCCCCACGGGAGTTTTCAATCAGAGGTTTGAGGCTTTATTTCCCTGAGCTGGAGCCCTGGGTTACTCGGTCTGCTTCGCTCCCCGCCCTTCGTCCGGTTTATCTGTGTGCAAATGTGGGGCCGCGGGGTGCTACCCGCTGCTCTGCCAGCCCCGTTCTCTGCCACTCTGAGTCCGGCCCTCTCGGTTTATCTGCACAGATGTGGGGCCGCAGGGTCTGCTAGTGCTCGGACTGCCTGCGCCATTTGTCCCATACTCCGCCAGTCTCAGTCCCGCCACAGCCACGCGAGTCCTCTCCACCCCGGTGCCTGTCTCCGCCCCTCCTACCAGTCTGGATGAATGTTTATTTTCTATTTCCTTGGTGTTGGTCCCCCTTGCCGTTCAATTCTCTGTCAGTTCTGGTTGTGCGAGGAGGCGCAGTGTGTCTACCTACGCCGCCATCTTGGTTCTTGTCTTCCACTCTTTAATGCATTTCATAACATCTCATACTCACCAAGTGCCCAATAAATGATATGAGAAGAATTGATGAATAATAAAACAAGAAAATTCTTTTTTAAATTTTTAATATATATTTATTTTTAGAAAGAGGAAGAGAGGGAGAAAGAAAGGAAGATAAACAGCGATGCGGGAGAGAAACATCAATTGGCCACCTCTTGAACCTGCCCCAACCAGGTACCAAACCTGCAACCTAGGCATGTGCCCTGACCGGGAATTGAACCTGTGACCCTTCACTTCATGGGATGATGCTCAACCAAGCCACACTGGTCAGGGCAACTAGCAAATTCTTAAAACTTTGGTAGTGTATACATAGTACACATATTTTCATGACTACGCTACTACACAAATAGTGTGACCATAGATGATTTCTTTTTCCAGTATGTATCACAAAAAGATAAATACTTTGTAAAAGACATAATCATAACAACATTAGAAACAGAATTTTTTTAGCAAACAAAGCAGACCCTATGTATCCAAAGGAGAGACTTCATCTCCAATACAATCTTCACAGCCCACTGCACATTCTCTTACAATAGCCAATGGTATTGAATCTTCCATCTTGTGAGTGTGTGTTTGGAATTTGGAAGCACAGAAAAGTGATCCATAACCAAGTCTAATGAATAATAAGCTGGATGATCCAGCTGTATTATGTCATTTCAGGGTTTTTTTTAACTATAATGATAAAGTTATATGGTTTAATGATAAACCATCCTAGATTCCTCATATGACTTTAAAATGCCTGCAGAAAGTAATTTCGGGAGTGCAATTCCTAAAATATTTCCAAGAACAGTGAATTAGCTAAATGTCACAATTAGTAGTTACTTATTATGTTTTATTATTTCTGTATGGTAATAATGCAGACATACAGAAGTATATTAGCATGATATAATGTATTTATATGCATGTATACAACTATGTGTACATGTAGATGAATGCATATATATTCAGACATTTATACATACATTTATATATGTATGTATATATATATTTGCATATACACAGTGATGCATGTGTGTGTGTGTCCACTATTATTTGATGAACAGGATCATCCATAATGATAAGCAAATATTTTACCAATCCAGACCTTCATAATGTAAAGCTTAACTGGGCTCCACATTATCACAGATAGTTACTGAAAAGCAAATTAAAACAAACAAAAAGAAGAAGATACTCTGACAGGCAAGTAAATATACAATAACAATATAATCAGTTTCAATCATGTAATAAGGTATTTTCAGAGAAACTGAAGGCATTTTATAGACATCAGTTTTTCTAGGGGAAAACATAGGCCGTATCTCTTCTGCTAGCAATTCTTGGTTGTTTATGCAGTGCTGAGCCATTATCTGATATGTGAAGAATTTTTTATTAACCACAAGGAAAAAAATGAATCAATAATGTTGCTTAGAATGGACACAGCACTTCTAATCTTCCTAGCACTTTACCAACATTGATGAAATAAGCCTCCCACGGTCCCAGGGAGACTAAAAGAGAGAGTCGTGCTCTTTCGCTCAAGGAAGGAGACAGAGATAGGAGATCAAGTCAATCCCCTCAGCGCTGCGGGGAGTTAGGGTCAGGACCAGCACTGAGGTGAGAATGTAGCATGTGGAGAAATCAGCACTACACCCCACAAACTCCAGCCTTGCATGCTGTCTTCAGAGAACAGTGGTCTTGAAACCTGGGCGCCCCACTGTCTAAGGCAGCACGGAGAATGTGTTTTCAAGTCAAATATATCAATCAACACATTGATTTTCTTTAATTATCTCCACAGAGCAGACTTGATTCTGAAGAGCTTATGTGATTTGAAAAATGTATCACCTATTTGTCAGACATGTATAATTTATGAAGTCCCTTTCACTCAAGATCTATAGTCCAAAGCCAGCAATTTGTGAGTTATTAACATGTTATTATAAGACATGCCCTATTAAAATCCACAGATTTTCAGTCTCTTATACAAAAGCAAGAAAGACACTGCTTAAGTTTTCACTAGCACTATTAAGCTCAGGGGATTCTGGTTCCAACACTATCCTGTGAATCCTTTCCAAGGAACTGCTGGTAAGTTAAACAATCCAAAAATTATCCTTACTTTACTAATTAAACAATTTGGTTTAAACAAGCCTGCTTTCGATAGACTTGCACTCTCCTGGAATGTGTTTCAATGACTTCCTTTCCATGCATAGCTCTTGCCAACAGTGATATTAAACTCAACATAAATTCTTAGGAATTTTTATTACCAATATATGCTCCTGAATAGGAGGACAGATAATCTATTTTATAGGAAACTGACTTAAAAATAACTAACAATACATAATTCATGATTCCCTTCATGTTAGGTGTCACTTGCCAATACTAAGTATTATTAAATTTAGATATGTCTCAAGAATGTGGTAAGAAATGTTAATCCGGTAAGATAATTACCTATATAGCTATTATTATCTTATGTATAGCAAAAATGAAGCAAGAATAAATAGGCATATCATTATTCATAAAGAGGTATATGTGGGAGTTAGAGTGTGACGTGATTGATTTAATCTCTAGCGAGAGTTAATAAATACATATCGACCGTATGTCCTAAGAAGTGTGCCCAGCACTGGGGATCCAGCAGAGAATGAGACCAGCACAGACCCCAGGCAAGAGAGTGACAGAAGATGTCCTTGAAGAAACACCTAGAGCTTAGAGCTGAAGAAACACGAGAGATGACAGTAGGCCAGGCAGAACAACCAGCCTCTGAAGACCCCAGTGGGTCTCTTCAGAGGGAGAGAACAGGTAATGTATTAGAGAAATCCAACAGGCAGGGGAGAAGCCTGGGCCCACGCTGCAAGGCTGCAGCCCACCAAGGCTGATTCATTCTGAGGACAACAGAGGCCATAAAGGGTTCTGAGCGTGGGGGTGGCAGAAGCAGCGGAAGGGACTCAGGGATACCAGAAACAAATTATTATGAATGAAAAGACCCTGACAGTCCAGCTCTTTTTCAAAACCTATCTAAAATCTGAGTTTGAGGTGACTTTTTAAAAATTTCTATTTATTTAATCCTCACCAGAGGATATGTTTATTGATTTGAGAGAGAGAGAGAGAGAGAGAAACATTGATGTGAGAGAGAAATATTGATCGGTCGCCTCTTGTACATACCCCGACAGGGATCCAACCCTCAACGCAAGTTGTGCCCTGACCGGGAATGGAACCTGCAACCTTTTGGTGTATAGAATGATGCTCCAGCCAACTGAGCCACCTGGCCAGGGCTGAGGAGATGTTTTTAAATTAAAAAGAAAGACATCACCTTCTCTAAACCACATGAAGTAAACCCAGTCTGCTGGAAGTTGGTTTTCATATTCAATGCTACCACACCTCTCTGAGGTTTACATGAGGTAAAAGGGGTTAATGGGGGAGGGGGGTGACTGTTTTATTGTTAAATATTTCCCATATACCAAAAAGCACAAAGAAACAATAACAAATACCCTCATTCCATCAGCAAGATTTACCCAAGGTTAAAGTCTTATAATATTTGTTTTTGTTTTTGTTTTTGAGAAATATCAATAAAACATTACAGACAGAAACTAATCCCATTGGTATAGTTCACCCCAGAGGTAACCATTATTCCGAAATTCTTGTATATCCTTCTTCTATATTTTATTCTTATTTTTATTATAAATGTGTACATCTATATATAATATAGAGTTTTGTATGTTGTTGAATTTCAAGTAAATGGTTCTTACTGTACGTACAATTCTGCAGCTTGCTTTTTTCACCCAATGTGTTTTTGAGACGTATTTGTACTGATACATATAGTTCCAGTTCATTCACTTTACTGCTGCAGAAATACTGCATGGCCACAGCACAACGCATTAGTCCGTTCTCTGACTGGCGCACATTTAGGCGTTCTTTTTCTTGTGATCACAGACAACACTGTACTGAACATCCTTGCGTTTATCTCTCTCTTGACGCACATGTGTGAGAGCTTCCCTAAGGGACAACAGTTATGGAAGATGTTTTAACATGTTAGAGGAAAGTAGTCAAGTAAATTGAACTAATATTCTGTTAGTAACGATAACAATGACAGTGATACGTTTGGATATTTCAAAGCCACCACTTCCAGGACCTATATTCAAAAATATATGAAATCACTTACATTGAGTTAAAGAATGGGCACGTGGAGGTCAACAAGTTTTCAATTCAGTAGCTGAAGCTCTGTAGGGTCTCATCCAAGCTGAAAATGTGGTTTTAAAAGCTGAGTGTTTCTAATTTAAGATGTATGCCAAGTAGACCTAAATAGCAAGGAAAACTGGGAATAGACGTCCTGAGAGGGGAAAAAAAAATCTTGACGGGTTCAGATTAGGATCTCACTTTTCCAAACCCCTGCGGTTTACTTAACATGAAGAATAGTACAGAATAAGCTACAGACCAATGAGCTTTTCAAAGTCTGATTTTTTTCTTAATTTTTTCTTTCCAAAATCTAACAGTTTAGGGCCAGGCTGGAGTCAGGATTTCCACTCACACCCTACTGCTGCTTTTTTCATCATCACTCATCAACAAGACTCAAACAGCCACCTTGTCAGAACTTGTCCTTTGACTAACTGAACTGAGAATGAAAAGTCCTTCTAAACTGAACAGCAATCTCATGTTGGTGAGTGGCAAGGCTTCAGTGGAAAGAAAATAAGTACAGATCCCTCCTCTCTAATGCTGGCAAAGGGTGAGTCTTAGATCTTGTCTCCTGCCTATAAAGTGCAGAGCAACACTTTCTAACAGTCCAAAGAGTCCCTGCAAATCAAATCCTCAATACTGCCTGTCACTCAGACACACCACCACCATGTCCTTGGAATCAAAGGGATGTTTACATTTTTGATTTATAATGAACTCGGAGGCCATTTAATTTAAAGCCCTTGTTTTGTGGAAATGGGAGCCCAGTGATACTAAATGTTTTGTCCAAGCTCATACAGTAAACTATTGGCACACAAAAACTCCAAATTCTCCATTTCATGTTCTTTTTCCTGCATTATGCAGCTTGTGTATAATGCTAATACATCATGAAAATTACAAATATTCACTCATTTAAATTTTTCATTCATTAGAAGTTGCCAAAATTTTGCAGCAACAGTACTGTGAGGTCATCATTAGAAAGTTCCTGTGGAATATTATATTTTTATTCTTTTTTAATAATTTTTAATATATTTTATTTTTACTTTTATTATATTTTATTGATTGTACTATTACAGTTGTCCCAATTTATCCCCCTTTGCCCACCCCCTACACTCAGCACCTACCACTCCCTCAGGCCATCCCCACACCATTGTTCATGTCCATGGGTCATGAATATGAGTTCTTTAGCTGCTCCATTTCCTATGCTGTCTGTACTTTTCATCCCCCTGGCTATTCTGTAAATACCTGTTAGTACTTCTTAATCCCCTCACCATTCACCCATTCCTCTACACAACCCTCCCATCTGGCAACAATCAAAATCCTCTCTGTATCCATAATTCTGTCTCTGTTCTTCTTATTTGCTTAGTTTGTTTTTTAGACCCAATTATTAATAGATATATATTTATTGTCATTTATTGTTCATAGTTTTGATCTTCTTCTTTTCTTAAATAAGTCCCTTTAACATTTTATATAATAATGGTTTGGTGACGATGAACTCCTTTAGTATTTTTCTTGTCTGGGAAGCTCTTTACATGCACTTGGATTCTAAGTGATAGCTTTGCTGGTTAGAGCAATATTGGCTGTAGGTCCCTGCTTTTCACGACTTTGAATATGTCTTGCCAATCCCTTCTAGCCTGCAAAGTTTCTTCTGAGAAATCAGTGACAGCCATATGAGAACTGCCCTGTAGATAACTAACTGCTTTTCTCTTGCTGCAGTTAAGAGTATCTCTTTATATTTCATCATTGGCATTTTAATGTTGATGTGTCTTGGAGTGGGCCTCTTTGCATCCAACTTGTTTGGGACTCAGTGTTTCCTGGACTTGCATGTCTATCTCCTTCATCAAATTAGGGACGTTTTCTTCCATTACTCTTTCAAATAGATTTCCAGTTTCTTGCTTTTTCTCTTCTCCTTTTGGCACCCCCATGATGCAAATGTTGGAACATTTGAAATTGTTACAGAGGCTGCTTATACTATCCTCATTGAGGGGGGTGGGGGTTCTTTTTCTTATCATTATTCTGATTGGTTGTTTTTTGCTTCCTTATGTTCCAAAGTATTGATTTCATTCTCGGCTTCATCCACTCTACTGTTGTTTCCCTATAAATTGTTCTTTACTCAATTAGTATATCCTTCATTTCTGACTGGATCTTTTTTATGCTGTTGAGGTCCTCACTAATTTCCTTGAGCATCCTTATAACCAGTGTTTTGAACTCTGCATCTGATAGATTGCTTATCTCCATTTTGTTTACTTCTTTTTCTGGAGTTTTGATCTGTTCTTTCATTGGGGCCATGTGTCTTTGTCTCCTCATTTTGGCAGCCTCCCTGTGTTTGTTCCCATGTAGTAGGTAGAGCCTCTGTGACTCCCCGTTTTGGTAGTATGGCCTAATGTAGTAGGTGTAGGTGTCTTGTGGGGTACAGTGGCACAGTCTTTCTTAGCACCCAAGCTGGGTACTCAAGGTGTGTCTTTCTTGTGGGTTGAATACACTCTCCTCTTGTAGTTGAGCCTTGGTTGCTGTTTGCAGGTCAATGGGAGGGATTTTTAGCTTCAAGGACTGGCTGTGACTATTGACCACCAACTTCCACTTTCCATGGAGGATCAGCTGCACAGGGGCAGGGTGGTGGTGCTCTGATGCAGTCTGCAGCTGTGTCTACTAGGTGGTGCAGGCCAAGGTCAGCCTCCACCTGTGTTCTGCTGGGGCCACCCTGCATGAGCTATAAAACAATCTGAGATGGCTGCTATTATGCTGGGCTTGGAGATTCGCAGGTGAAGCCAAGCTGTGAATATAGGCTGGTTGCTGCTAGCATCATGCCTGGGGCCATTTAGCAAGAGGTATGGGGGCTGAGGGCTTATTGAGGCCAGTGGTTGCTTGTTTGATAAGATTTAGGAAGTTGTGAAACAGGAACCAAGACAAGCCATTCATATGGAAAAGTCATGGTTAATAGTTGGAGTGGGCCCGTAAGTTGGGTGGGATAGAGTCTCAGGGGATCTCAAGGGCAGGGTCAACAATGTTAGCCAGGTTGATGGAGTCTCAGATATAGCAGCCATCTGCCAGCTCTGTTTCTCTGTGGGTGGAGAGCTCAGAAAAGGGAAAATGGCCTTTCCCCACCTTTCTGTCTGAGAAAAAGCTGTCCTTTAGCACCCACCTTGATGCCAAACACTTGAGTTTCTCCCTGTATGCCACTGGTGCCTTTTAAGCTGATACCCTGGAGCTGGAGCTCGGAGGGAATGAGTCTGAGTAAACCTATGTGTAGGTTCTTTAAGGTGAACTGCTTGGGACTCCAGAGGTTTCCTCCACCAACTCAATGCCAGCTGGTTTTTGCAGCCAGAAGCCATGGGACTTATCTTCCTGGCATTGGAACCCTGGGCCTGAAGACGTGCTGCGGGACTGGGACTCCTCACTCCTGAGATATCCCTCCCAAATTCTTACCCACCACAGATGTATGTGGGAGCAGCCCATTCCACATCTCGTGGAATCTTCCTACCAGTCTAGATTGATATGGTTTCTTTAATTCCATAGTTGTTAGATTTCCATTTAACCTGATTTCTGATGGTTCTGAGTAATGGTTGTTCTATACTTAGCTGTAATTTTGATGTGGTTGTACAAGGAGGTGAGCCGTGTTTACCTATGCTGCCACCTTAACTGGAAGTCCTCTATCATTTTCAATCATTTGTTCTGCCTCCATGGATTAAATAGTCCCATTGATGTCAGGCTTGACTATGTGACTAGCTTGGGCAAGTCATGAGAGTAGAAGAGAATCATGCCATTTCTAAGCAAAAACTTTAAAAGGTATTACATATGTTCTCCATCTCTCTTTGTTTCTCCCCCTCAGCTATGAGACAAGCATGTCCTAAACAGGGACCATTCCTTCAGCCTGGATCTAGGATGAAGAAGAGACATAGGGAAGGGCTTAACCTCACTCACATTGACACAATGTGAATGAGAACAAACCTTTGCTATTGAAAGCCATGAAGAATTTGGGGGTTTGTTTCTTGTTATTGCAGCATAACCTAGTAAAACCTGACTGATGTAGTTACTAACAAATAGGAAAAACGACAGAAATGCTTGTTTGGTAATTACAAAACAACTCATAAAATTGTAAGTGGAGACCAACCTAATATGTTTTTTCTGTAGATGAAGATGAGCCATAATTCACTTTCTTCCGTTATTCATTCACTTCCACATTGCACAGAACTTCCTTTCCAAGAGCAGTGTGAAAAGCTGGCTGTGGGATCACTAATAGGCACTTTTCACTTTCCTCCGCAAGAACACACGTCTCATATCAAAGGAACTGAGACTGTCAGCATGAAAATGAAATGTCCCATCTCATCACCAATGGTTCCTAGAAAGGAAACTGAAGAGTAGGGACCATAGAGAAACCCAAAATACCAAGAGACAAGCCCCCAGGGGCTGAAGGCTCAAGCCACTTGTCTCTATCCATCCACAACCTAGTAACCCAACAACCACTGTGTCAGAGGCCAGCCTGTAATCTGTGTATGAATCCAGCAATGAAGTCCATCCTGAGCAAGACACTCCAATCCCTCATTCAGCTACAATCTGTTGACTGCCTGTTGTGCGCAAGACACTGTTAGCCCCAACCATATTTACATAAATAAATAAATAAATAAATAAATAAATAAAACAGATAAAGTCCCTGAGCTCAATTAATTTATACTTTAATGGGAGGCAAACAAAACTATAAATAAACAAAGATTTTGTGAAAAACAAGGAAAGGAAATAAGCTGCTACAGTAAGGAATTATAGCATAAATTGTTTTAGATAGTAAAAACCCCTCACAGAACATGACATTTTAGCCAAGATCTAAAGGATAAAATGAATTCAGCCATGCAGAGAAAGAGCTGGAGAAAATGCTTCACGTAATGGGGGTGGGAATCTCAGAGACTCTGGGGCATGAATGAGCATGACATGTTCAGGTAACAAACAGGCTTTTAGGGAAATGGACTTGACATTTGAGTCCTAGGACCAAACTCAGCACCCATATAACCTAGACTAAATGAGAGTCAAGGAGTGGGCTCTAGGGAAACACCTTGCTTGAATGCTTCAAAGCTAAAGGCAGACATATTTTTCAGCATACCTGAAATATCATAGTTCCCCCTGTTCCATGATTGCGCTTTCTGCAGCTTCAGTTACCCATGGTCAACCAAGATGCAAAAATATTGCATGGAAAATTCCAGAAATAAACATTTTATAAGTTTTCAATTGTACACCATTCTGAGTAGTGTGATGAAATCTTGCGTTGTCTGCCCTGACCACTATGGCTCAGTTGGCTGGGTATTGTCCCACAAGGCAAAAGGTTGCCGGTTCGATTCCCAGTCAGGGCACATGCCTAGACTGCAGGTTTGGTCCCTGGATGAGGTATATAGGAGAGGCAACCGATTGATGCTTCTCACTCTCTCTTTCTCCTTCCCTTCCCCTCTCTCTAAAAACATATAAATAAAATCTTTTTTTTAATCTTATGCTGTTCTACTCCAACCCATCCAGGATATGAATCAACATTTTGTCCAGCATATCCTCACTGTAAACAACACACACCCACTAGTCACTTACTAGCCACTGTGGTTATTAGATTGACTGTCACAATACTACAGGACTTGTGTTCACGTAACCCTTCTCATCAGAAGGGCAATACTAGCCTAACGTTGTGTCACAAGGCCTACAGCCCAGGGCTGTCCAACCTTTCGGTGTCCCTGCGTCACACTGGAAGAAATGTCTCAGGCCACACATTAAATACATTATGACATATAATCACAAAAAAGTCTCATAATGTTTTAAGTAAATGTGTGATTTTGTGTTGGGCCACATTCATAGACATCCTGAGCTGCACGTGGCCTGCAGGCTGCAGGCTGGACACCCCTGGCTACGCTATTCACTTCACCTCATGCCAGCCCGTAGGCATTGTACCATCTCACATCATCACAAAGACAAGGAATTCAGTACAAGATGTTTTCAAAGAGTGAGACCACATTCACATTACTTTTATTACAGTATGTTATTATAATTATTCTAGTTTGTGATTAGCCATTATTGTTAATCTTTTACTGTGCCAAATTTATAATTTAACTTTATCATAGGCATGTATATATAGGAAGAACATAGTATATATAGGGTTCAGTACTCACCATGGTTTCAGGCATCCACTGAGTCTTCAAATGTATCCCCACCAGTAAGGGGTCACTACCGTATTGACTGTCCTCCCAAGAGGATGTGGCTTTGCTGATGCTGAATTTGGTTCAAACCTGGGAATTCTAAGTACACAGTCTTGATGTGAGTCCTATGTGTAAGAGACTTGTTGTACAGCAAAAAAATGTGGTTGTTTTCTTCGAACCAGAAGGACCTTATTCTATTCCACGTGGGCATCACATTGGGGAGCTAGCAACGAGGCAAAACCCATCACAGAACATATTGCATCTGTTCTCACCCTCTGTGGCCACCTTTTTCCTGAAAAGTTTCTGGGCCTTGACTATACCAATCAGGACACGTGTGTGCATTTGTGTTTATGTGTTTTCTCCTCTTGTCAGCCCATAACCTACGTGACACCAAAGGCAAACAAGGTGGCTGCAGCCCCTGACTGAGGGACAGAACAAATGAGATGAGGTTGAATTGAGAGGCAGGGACAAGACCATGCAGGACCTCGTAATCATGGGAAGACATTTGAGGTTTATCCTGAAGAATATTGGGAAGACAGTGGAAAGTCAGAAAGTCTTTAGAAGGGCATGTGGCTGATTCATGCTTCATACACATCACCCTGGCTGCTGTGACTGGAGCGGAAGGAGGTGTGGAGACTAATGAGGGGCACAGTTGAAGTGGGCAAGGCAAGAGATTACAGTGACAAAGACCAGCGTGGTAGCAGCAAGTAGGCAGAAGTGGATGGTTTGACAGATATTTGATAGGACTTGGTGATGGACTATGTGGAAGAAGAAAAAAGAGAAAAGTGGAGAACAGTTTCCAAAATTTTTGTTTGAGAGACTGGGTACATAACAGTGCCATTTACTGAAATGACGAAGATTGTTGAGCAAGGAAACAGATTTGGTAGGAGAAAAAAAGAGGAAGTTGAAGCCCACTTTGGCCACACTAGGTTGGTGAAATCTGTCAAATATCTAGGTTGTGCTAAGTGGGCAGCTGGTTATGCAAGTCTAGAGCTCAGGGCATTAACAGGGCTGTGCAAATGGACTAGGGAGTTATCAAGACGGGAATGGTACGAAGAAAACAAGCTCCACATACTGTTAGAAATTATTCTTCTAGAGTCAATAACCGGAAAACCAAGACAAAGGAACTTATGGTTTCTGATTAGAAATTGGGTTTATGAATTTATATAGAAATAGAGTTATGGAATAAAGTTAGTGAGGTCACTAACAGTGCTGGTTGGTACATGACAGCTTGGGTATATAAATCCAATCTCCTACCCACACATATTCTACTACATACAATTTCTTGGATCAGACATAGAGTAAGTAAATGCAATTCTCCACAAATATGTAAACAAGTTTTGCAGTGACCACAGCCTCAAGGTTAAAGATTATATTCCATATGTGATTACAGTAAACCTCTGTAATAAAGGGGGTAATATCCCAAGAGATTTCTTTATGTTCCCAGCAAACAAACCAGCCAGAAATTCAATTTCACAAGGAGAAAAGCAAGTATATATAGATCTAACCTTAACAGGACTTTTAACTCGCCTGGCTAATACACTTCATTCTTTGTGCCTATATGATAACAACTTGTAAATATGCTTCAACCTTGTCCCTTATCTTTGCAGCAAAGGATAAGGAGTAGCTCAGTGCTTTGCATCCTCATATACACTTGTGTCAACAATCTTCTTTCCTCTCAAGATTTCCTATTAAATACAATTTTTCATTCAATTCCATGGCCTACAATGTCAACTACCATGTTAGCTAAGGTTAACTCAAAGTGCCTTGGGCTATGTTCATCTTCTCTGTTCACTACAGACTGGATAAATTCACCTTGAGAGGAAGTACAGGCCCAGAAGGGAAGAGGTGGAGCCAGGCCCCAAGGAACTCCAACGTTAGAGAGCATATGAGAAGGGGAATACAGTAAGGGAGAATGAAAAGAGTGACGTAGGACGCACATTAGGAAAATGTGGTGTCAGGGAAGTTGTTATGGGCACTTGTTGTTTTTGCTGCCCCGTATACTCAGTCCCTTTCTTGTGGTAACAGGACCTCAAATATGCTTTAGGAGAACCACCCTTTCCTCACTCAAATACAGTAGTCCCCAACCTTTTTGGCACCAGGGACTGGTTTCATGGAAGACAATTTTTCCACAGACCAGGGAGTGGGGGGTAGGGGTGGGGAGGAATGGGTTTATAGTCTGCCACCAGATGCAGTTTAATTGTCACCTGTCTCTCACTGATAGGGTTTTGATAAGAGTCTGCAAGCAATTGATTTATTATGGTCCCTGTGCAGTCGAACCTCTCTGCTAGTGATAATCTGTATCTGCAGCCCCTCCCCTGTGCTAGCATCACCACCTCAGCTCCACCACAGATCATTAGGCACTGGATTCTCCTAAGTGCTCAATCTAGATCCCTCGCATGCGCAATTCACAGTAGGGTTCACATTCCTATGATAGCCTAATGCCACCGCTGATCTAACAGGAGGCGGAGCTTAGGTGGTAATTTGAGAGATGGCGAGCAACTGTAAATACATGTGAACTTCACTTACTCTCCCTCCTGCTGTGCGGCCCAGCCTTGTCCCTAACAGGCCACAGACTGGTCTGTGGCCTAGGGGTTGGGGATTCCTGCTCTAATAGCAAGGATTTTGGGTGAAGTTAATTTTCCATTAGGTCCTAGGGGTGGAGAATTTAATGAAGGCCTAGGCTAATCAATGCATTCCACCCCCCTGGCCACAGTGGCTGGTTCAGGGATCAGCAAAGAGTTTAACACAAGACAACAGGACCAATTGGTGTTAATCCCAGGACCACCTGGCTGAGGCATAATTTTTCCTGCTGGATTTGTACATAATTAAATGAAAGACTGGAGTTTATAGCAGCCTCTCCACTATGAGGAGAGAGTATGTATGAGAGTGAAGGAAATGGAACCAAGAAATATATGTAGAGAAAGCAGTCTTAGTAGCATTATCTGAGCTCCTGCATCAGACCATACCAAAAGCCAGCCTCACCGAGAGAGTGATTATACAAGCCGATAAATTATTTGTTTAGCTTGGCCACCTTTGGCATGGGTTTCTCTCACCAGGAATGAAGTTCTAGCCAACAGAGAAGCAAGAGAAGGGACAGCTTCAAGAAGTGCTCAACTTTGGCATATCACTATTGGAGGTATAAACTGTGTCAAAGTTTCCACAGAATTTAGCAACGTAGAGGCCATCAGGAATCTTGACAAGAATCAGCTCAGTGCCCAGGTGGGTTGGACACCAGATTCAAGTGGCCGTGTAGAATATCCTTCATGCACATGTATTGTCAGTCGTGGCTTCTAATTGGTAAAATGAAGCAGAAGAGTCAGAGAACCAGGAGATCTGGACCCCAGATACAGCTCAGCCACTAACCAGCTGGGTGACCATGGACAAGTTGCTCCATTAACCTCCTGAGGTTTAACAGTTTCCTCACCTACCAAGTAATTAGCCCTTCCTTACACTCAGGGGCCCTTTAGCTCAAAAATCCTTAATATTTTCTTATTTTCAGTAAAGCTATTCTGTTACGAAGCTTAATGGAAGAAGAAGTCATCCATCAGCATTCTCATTAGCATTCTCTCCTATGCTGCTAGATTGAATTCTTGGCTTGCTTTTCATTTCACTTCATAGAACCAGTTCACTGAGGGCCCTATCACTGTTGTGGTTGGCTTGTGCAGAGCATTGGGGTGTGCCCCACGGCCCTGGCCCTCCAGACTGAGTCTCTTCTCTGTGATCACCCATACTGACATTGCCCCCACATACCCTCTCTCTTCTGGGGTCTCTATTCCACTTCCACTTGTTGTTGCTCTCACCGTTTACCAGACACAAGACATGGGCTTCACAGTATGTGTCCAGGAGAGTTTCACAGGCCTTTTGATCATCTAAAAGACAAAGGTGTTTGCTGATTAGCTTTTGTTCTGGGCAGAGTCTTTTCTGGAATGTTGACTATGCACTGCTCTTTACTACCTACTATGGGCCAGTGTAGTTGCAAACTACACTTTGGCCGTGAAGCAAAACACGCACAGAAGGTCAACGGCTGTTAATGTGTACCCTCTTATTTATCTCAGTCAGGAGCAGAACAGGAGAGGTTAGTTTTTCAACAGGGTAACATACCGTATATATCAGCACCAACAACGTGTTTTTATTTCCCTGAGTCAGCTTTAAAAATAATGTTGACTTTTATGGTCAATGCATTATAGATCACCATATTTAGGTGAGAACGTATTGGCATGAAAATAAATCAATGAAAATATTAACACATGAGCCTTGTGTTTAAATGAAACTCCTTGCAACTCCACATCTTCCCCTCGTATTTCACCGTAGCGCTCTCTGAGACCTCATCTCTGACGTGTTTTACTGGACATGACGTCAAGGCCTCTTTCATTCTCCATAACTACTGTTTTAATCTGTCTTGCTTATAATGAGGTTCAAAAATATCCACTTGGTTTCTTTTGCCATAAACATACATAAGTGCATTCCATCATTAATAGGACCATCAATTCAAATATATGGTTTATGCATGAACAAAATGTCTCAGAGTTAAAGCTCTGACTGGTATACTGTAACAAATGAAACTCGCTTGTGTCGGAAACCAGCTTCAAATATTGTATTTGTTATCCACAGTTGTTTTAGTCATGAGAAGTTTCTATTGTAAGTATGTGCTTTAGAAAGCAAGCTCATAACTTAAACATTAATGAAAAATGGACTTTAGTGAAAAAGAAAATTCACACTCTTAAGTGTGTCTTCTCTTTCTAATGCTCTTCTGTACTCAGAGGGCACACAGAGCACCAGCGCCTCACAGCCCCCTTCTGAGGGGAACTGCCTATCTTAAAGCCCCTGCAGAAAGAGCAACTCTCAATGTTCATTTGTGTTGTGTGACCCTACTCCCAACTCTGTGATCCCATCACAGTGGCCCCAGGCATAAGGAAGGGCCACCCAGCCAGCCAATATGTGAGAGGCCCACAGCATGCGAGAGGTCTGGCGTTGCAGTCCTACTCGAACAGGAATGATGGTGAATACCTCAGCCAGTCAGAGTCTCCTGGGAAAATTCTACAACTCTCTGTTCAGAGTTAGGCATCTGCAGCAGTGGAAGCCAAAGGATGCCCAGAGGGAAAGTTGAGCCAGGATATGCAAGGGAGAATCAGAAACTGAATGGAAAATCAGTGAAATAGAGAAAGAATAGGCAGAAGAAGGTTGAAGGCATTGGTTGGTGGTAGCAACAAAAAAAAATGTAAGGACTACCTAGGGGTAGTCCTTCACCCTTCCCCATCCCCATATTTAATTCATCACCTAGTCACACTCATTTACTTCTTCAATATCCACTAAATCCACCCATTTCTCTCTCACCGTGCCATCCTCACTGTGCAAAGCCACCATCATGTCCCTCCCAGACTGGAGCAACTGCCTCCTAACCTGTCAAGTGCTCCCTGATCTCCACTCACCAAACAGCATCTCACCCAATCATGCTTGCCTGTTTCTCACATACACACATGCACAAACATTAAACCCTTTAGTAGGACGAAATCAATTGGATCTAAGTAGGGAAGGCTTTCATATACTAACACAGAAGACTATCTTTATGACTTCAAGGTAGAGAAATATTCTAAAACCCAGATACAAAAGCACAAACCATAAAGGAAAATTCATCATTTCAACTATGTTAAAATTAAGAACTTTCATTCTTTTAAATAAAATTATGTATGTCATTAAGCCAGAGAAAGCCACAGAGTAGGAAAAAAATCTTTCCAACATGACTAACTAAAAAGACTTTTATCTGAAATATGAAAGAACTGAAAAATCAATAACAAAAAGACAGACAACTCAATAGGGAAAAAACGAGCAAATAGAAACTAGAAGAATCACTTCACACAAAAGGATCTGGTTCCAGATACAGCAGGGGGCCCTCCCCTCCCCCCATGCAGAAGCAACACAAAAGTATCTGGGGAGGGAGGGCGAACACCTCCTAGGGCAAAAAAAGAATGGGGTCACATGAGAAAATGCACTCTCTTCAATGTGTCTCCTCTTTCTGATGCTCTCTTGTATGCATAGACCATGCTTTCCACCCACCAGGGGCCTGGCCAGTGGGAGATGGGCTGCTGAACAAAGGCCTCCTTCCTCGCTCTGCGAGGACTACTGTTCCCTAGGATTGCATTCCCAATTAAAATGGTCGCACAGTGAGCCTGGACTCTGCTCTGGGTGACTGAGGGGAGGACAACTTCATTCTCCTCCTCCCCTACTGTTGAGTGCCCAGGGCCATTGTGGATTCTTCCCACACCACCACCCCCTTCTTAGCAACACCCTAGCAACAGGAAAGGCTGCGATGCTGGACAGCACATGCATCTGTGTTACCCTTGCAAACGGCATTTTGTGAGCAGGCTGTGCAGGGAACTTGCTGCCTGAGGGTAAGAGTGGATCAAGGATCCAAGGAGGGTCCCGAGACACAAGCCCTCTACTCTGAAAATGCCTTCGGCAACTTATGTCTAGTCCTAGAGCCCCAGACTCTGCTACTGATATCCTCTCTTGTTCCAAACCGAACCAGCTTTCTATATCTCTTCACACAGCACGCAGTTGTGATGCCTTTAAAGGTCTTCGTCTGATACTAAATGAAAGGAAAAGGGAAAAGTTTAATGAAGATCCCCTTTCAGGGTCGTGGGCCCAGAGGCAATGATGGCCTTCTGCAACCACAAGACCACAAGACGGTACAGCTGCAGTTATTTCACTGCATCGTTAATTACAAATTCTGATCTCAAAGTCAGTTTGGGGGGATCACACATTTGTACAGATGGAGTAAAGGATTACTCTTTTTTACCAACGAGTTTTGCAGACAGAGAAACATCCGTGCAGTGCTGCCACCTTCTCTGCTGTGACAATACAATGTCAGAGCAAAGTTTCCCAATCACTCCCCGTGTTTACACCAGTTTGAAGCTGCCAATTATGTCAGATCCTTGTCAATAGAAGACAAAAATGTGCAAGCTGCTGCTTAAATTAATTATTGAAATTAAGTACTCAACTGTCTCTAGACAGTGCTCTAAATCATTTAAAGGATCCAATTTGCTTTCCTTGTGAACAAGTAAAGCCCCCAGGGATCCAGGTATACAGCAGGCACAAGCCCACACTATATATTTATAACAAATTCATTAAAAAGCTATGTCAGTGCCTTTATCTTATGACTCAAGGTATAGTTGAAACATGTGTAAAGGGTCACTATATAGATCTCACTCTTGACAGGTTTTTAAAAAATCCTCTTTATTCTGTTACATCTCTCCTTCCCATTGTCTTCACGCTTTTCGACCTCAGGCTCTGTCTTCCATAACAAAAGCACTGCACCTGTGACTTCAGGGGTGACCTACTCTTATTTCCAAGTCTTTTTTTGGTGTATGATTGGAGGGAGGGGCTAGGTAAGTAAATAAAAAAACAAACAAAAAAGAAATTACGAGGAAACCTGGGAATTTGCCGAGTCTCTACTTTGTAAAAGTAGCCCAGATCAGAGCAGATAGGACTTTCCCAGATCACAGCAGACAGGAACTTCCACAGACCCTCTCTGAACCTCGGTTTGCTCAGCTGTAAAATGGGGAACGCCTGCCGTGCCACCTCACAGGATCCTTTGGAAAATCAGTCACAGTGGCAGATTGCTTTCGCTGACTGCAATGCCATTTCATTGTGTTAACAGAACAGTAACTGTAGACAAGAGACCCATAAGAGGTGGTTTGGCTGGTAGAATTTCTCTATGTTCTCAATGAATTAAATTGCCTCCACAGCTGCTATTCCTGGACTTGGGCCCTATCCCAATTCCTGCTTTCATTTTCTGGAGAAAACTGAACTGTCTGTGGGTCTTCAATGCCACCTGGTGGTCTGTTGGCCAAATAACACCAAGTTATCTAGTGGATTTGGAAAACAGGAAATTCAAAATAATTCAGGCTACTTAAATTCAGTCCCTGATTAAATGTATTTGGGGATCCCATTTTTTTAAAAAAACACTTGTGGAAAAATCAAATAATTAAGTTGTGATGTGAATCATAAATCCCTAATTTATCTCTGCAAATTAAGAAATGTACACATGAATTAACATTTTCAGAATAATTTCTAAAAACAATCTTCTCTTGTCCAAGGGCACTTATGAGACTCCATTAAATAGCTTAATTGTTTAAGAAAAGTCCCCAAATGCAAGTAAAATACTTAAACTGAAATAAATTCATATAGTTAAACACATTTATGATACTATAGTGACCTTTCAAAATGACAATGAGCAATGCCCACTCCTTGGTCCCCAAATTTTTGACCCAATCATTCCTCTACGATTGAAAGGCAATAACATTTTGTTGACACTCAAAATTTAATCATAGTTTTTCCCTTTTCTGCACTCTGGAAATAAGTATCATGAATACTTGTTAAAGAGAGACAACAGTTCTTTCATCTTAGCTATGTCATTTGTCGCTGGGACTTGTGAGAACTTCCGACCATTATAATGATAAAGACCTCCCTGTCCCCTCTGGAAGACGTCCACCCTGATATTCAGCGATCACTGCTGCTCCCGGGATGACTCACCAGAAATAGGCCCAAGCTCTCGGAGATGCACGCTGGGAAGAACTCTGGGTTCAAGGCCAGAAACCATGGTGCCTATTTAAAGTACAGAGTTGGTCTGGATCCCCGCGTCATTGTTTTCCCAAGGCCCATCCCCCCACTGAGCCTATTTAAAAGAAATAAATTCACCCTGGCCTGGTGGCGCAGTTGGTTGAGTGTTGTCCTGTGCACCAAAAGATTGCAGGTCTGATCCCTGGTCAGGGCACGTACCTAGGTTGTGGGCTCAATCCCAGGTCGGGGTAGGTTGGGGTGTGTACGGGAGGCAACTGATTGATGTTTCTCTCTCACTTTCTCCCTCCCTTCCTTTCTCTGAAATCAATAAGCATGTCCTCAGGTGAGGATTAAAAAAAAATTCCAACTCTAAATTGTGTCTAACTCTAAATTTTTAAATCTCTTGAGGAAGCAGTGAGAAAGAGGGGGAGATGCACCCACTTTCTAGAAGCACATCCATCTCTTCTCCCTAGAATCCCACCCATCGTGGCACCTGTCACCCAAACTTGCTTCTAAACCTCCAGCTCCCCTGTCTTTCACTCTGGGTATTTTCCTTTATTCTATGAATAGCTACATAGCCCTTCAACCCTGCATCCCAATGAATGCCTGTAGAAAAGCAGGGGGAAAGTCTGGGGATGACGGAAGCTAAAGAACACCTTCAAGGAGGAGGTGGTGGTCGACATTGCCACAGCTTTTGGCAAGTGCATTAACCCCTTACGGCCTTAGTTTTCCTCCTCCCTCTTCCTTTCTCCCCAATAGCAGCCTTAGTGAGGCACTAGTCTGAACACTGTGTACTTCTCTTACCCTTATGCCCTACGGATGGTCATCCTCTCACTTGAAAAGCTGCCTCTCCACACTAGGTAGGCCTGGAAGTGGGGGGGGGGGGGGAGCCTTAGTCTGCAAGCTGCTGCAACAAAATGCCACCAGCTGGGGGGCTCAACCACGGTATTCGGTATTCGTCCTCTCACAGTTCTGGAGATGGGGAAGCCCAAGATCAAGAACTGTAGGGATTAGTTCCCAGTGAGAATACTTCCTGGCTTGCAGGCCACCTTCTCAATGGGTCCTCACATAAGAGCAGGTGAGACAGAGAGTGTGTGCGCTTTCTGCTTTCCTATATTATAAAGATACTAATTCTGTTGGATTAGGGCCGCATTCATATGACTCCATTTAACCTTAATTACTTCCTTACTCCAAAGGCACACTGGGGGTTCAACCTCTGTATTTGTAGGGGACACAGTTCAGACCATAGCAGAAGGTAATAGCCAGGAAGAAAAGGGACCTTATCCTGTTTGGGGTAGCAAAGCCGCACTTGACCTCTCATCCTCTGACATAAACCAAAGAGCTCTGGTTTCCTGGGCACCACTGTCTCCAGGGCAAGAGGAAGGGGGTGGGGTGAGAGCTAAAATGTGTTGGGGTTCTCCCTTGTGGCAGGCCTGTGGTGTCTGAGCCTCTCTCCTCACTGATTCTCAGAGCGACCTCACCAGAGACTGTCCCGTTCTGCTGGCTGAGAGACAAGGGATCTTCTTCAGACTGTCCCAGTGGTCCTGACAGCAGATTTGAGTGCCTTTCACCATCACAGCGTGCCATGAGGGGTAGACACATGATGCCCAGTAGGGGTGAGCCCGCTGGATCAGAGGGCACAGTGAGCCCTACAGGGGTGTCTTCTCTGACCCTCATCAGTGAAGCTGGGTAATAATGCTTCATCCACAAGGTTGTTCTGAAAATTAAGTAAGATCATGGGTGTGAGCCTGCTGGCCGAGCCAGGGCTCAGCCAGGCTGGCTCCCTCCTCGGCTTCTCTCTGAGAGCCCACACTGAGTTGGGAGGCGGCTTTGCTGGAAATAACTAAGCATCTGCCAGCCTCCAACATGGAAGATTACAGGGAACAAAATGAATGAAAACTACAGTCCTTTTACTTACCCAGCCAAAAAGCCTTGCTCTCCCAGTCGGATGGATTTTAAAGCCAGTCAATGAGGTGTCAAGCCCCTTAGCAGGCTGCAGTACAGACAGCCACTGTCCCCACAACCTCAGAACACCAGTCCCAGCCTTCAAAGCTTCAGGCTTCAGCCCTGGTGCTGGCCTCACCACCCACCCAGCCTCAGGGACACCCTCCACACCTCCAGTGTCCAATCAGTCCTGTTGCTCTCTGCCTTGACAGCATCTCCAACGTCAGGTTCCTCCTCTCCATCCATCCCGCATGGCCTTGCTCGGGGTACTAAGCATCTCACACCTGCACACAGCTACAGCTCCTCTTCTAGTCTGACTGCTCCAGGCCCAGTTCCGTGCTACTGCTGGCTATCTTCCTCAAACACAGCCTCATTCCGTCACTATCCTGCTTAAGGATATCTACCCTCCTTAAGGTGGTATCCTTGACTTTCATCCTTCACGCTGGCTCTCCTGCCATCCCAGGACACACTGAGTCCTTTCCCTCCAGCTCACTGCGTGCCCGCCCTGCCAGGAATGCCCCTCACCCTTCTCTGCCTTGCAGGCTCCTCTTTGTTCTCCCAAGCAGCTCCAATGGCACCTGGTCTAGAAAGTTTTACCCCATCCTCTGAGGGGAGAACTATCGCACCCTGCTGGTTTTCACAGCATTCTGACCATTTTCCACATTATATTGCCATTAGCTGTATTCGTTTCTGTCTTCCTGGCCAGACTGAGATCTTGGAGAGCAAGTTCTGTGTTCTATTCCTTTTGGCCCGACTCAATAGATGCTCAATAAATGTTTGTTGACTGACTGAATGATGTCTCTGTTCCTTTTATTGTGAATAAAGTCTTATATAACATCAGTCAACATTCAATGTATCTGAAAATTACCTATCAAGATTTTTCTCTCTCACCCTGTATGAACTCATCTTTCTGAATGTTAAGCCTTAGAAATGCACTTCTTTCCATCCCTGGAGGCTCCATGCTGATTGGTTGACTGACCCACTGACTTTCCAATGCGACAAAACCTGCATGCGGGCCCACACACAGCTCCCTCGGCTCCGTGGATCTGCCTATTGGATCTGCTTTGTCAGCAGCGATGGGCATGAGGTGGAAGCTGCACCTGGCTTCATGGCTCAGATTTGTTTTCCTGGCTGTCTGGGGTGCTGAGATGGTTAATAAGCAAATCAGCCTCAGTATTCAAAATGCAGTTAGTAAATCCTGAAAGAGATACAAATCAAAATCCTCCAGCAGAGCCTGTAGGCAAAACCTGTGTTTTCCCTAATCCTCCCTAACCCCCAAGGATCACTTTGTTTTCCGCCATGGTAAGTGGGGTTTAGGACCAGATTGGAGGCAATATCGCCCCCTGAGAGTGTAGGGCTGGTGTATCTCCCCTTGGAGATTTCCTGACTCTATGCAAAGGATTCTAGCCAGAGGAGGAGTCACAGCACTGGAGGCTGCATGGGCCCTGTTTAAATGACAGCAGTACCTACCTGCCTCCATGTATACTTGAGCTTCCTAATACAACCCAGCCTGGAGCAGAGAGCATACAAATCAGTGCAGGGCCAGCCCTTTGGACTGGTAAGTCTACAAGCCCTCTTGTTGAAGGCTGCTTTGCCCTTGAGTCGATTCTTTTTCTTCTAGAGCTGATCTCTTTCAAACAAGGCCTCTGGCCAGACTTTGGGAGAGTGTTGAACCATACACATCACACAGAGCTGAGTGCCAGTGCCAGGCAGAGGCTTCCACACGCAGAGGTCATGCTGCTCTGGGGTCTGTTTTGTTTCCTCCCAGGGGAAGCAGAAGCAGGAGCAGCTGTGCTCCCAGAGGGGGCCTCCCAGGAGATGAAGCAGCTGGACACTAATGCTTCAAGGGAACAAGGCCTCTGCCGGCTCCCGGAGGACTACAAGCAAATATACCTTTCCCTGACCTACAGCATCATCTTCGTGCTAGGGCTGCCCCTGAACGGCACTGTCTTGTGGCTCTCCTGGCACCAAAGCAAGCGCTGGAGCTGTGCCACCATCTATCTGGTGAACCTGATGGTGGCTGATCTGCTTTATGTGCTGACACTACCCTTCCTCATTGTCACCTATGCCCTGGGTGACAGGTGGCCCTTTGGGGAACTGCTCTGCAAGCTGGTGCGCTTCCTGTTCTACACCAACCTCTATGGCAGCATCCTGTTGCTGACCTGCATCTCCGTTCACCGCTTCCTGGGTGTGTGCCACCCCCTGACCTCAATGCCCTACCGGACCCGCCGTCACGCCCTGCTGGGCACTGCTGCCACCTGGGCCCTGGTGGTCTTGCTGGTGCTGCCCACACTGGTCTTCTCCCACACAGACTACATCAATGGCCAGGTGGTCTGCTACGACATGACCAATCCGGAGAATTTTGATCAGTTTTTTGTCTACGGTATGGTTCAGATGTTGTCTGGCTTTGTCTTTCCCTCTTTGGTTATCTTGGTGTGCTACTCCCTGATGGTGAGGACCCTGACCAAACCACAGGAGACCCTTGAGAGGGTGGACAATGCAGCCCGGGCCAAGTCCATCCGGACCATCCTGCTGGTGTGCAGCCTCTTCACCCTCTGCTTCGTGCCCTTCCACATCACACGTTCCTTCTACCTCATACTGCGCTTCGTGGCGTTCCAGGACTGCCGGCTCCTGATGGTGGCCAGTTTCACCTACAAGATATGGAGGCCGCTGGTGAGCATGAACAGCTGCCTCAACCCAGTCCTGTATTTCCTGTCAGGTGGGAACAACAGGGTCAGGCTCTTGCAGAAACTGAGGCATAACAAGGTGGGTGAGCACCCAGCTGGAGCCAAGGGTGAAAGACCCAGGGATGGGCAGATCTGGGTACTGTCAAGATGAAGTTTGGGGAAGGGGAGCTTCCAGACAGTGACAATGACTTGTTTGAATACAGCTATGTCACCTAGTGGTGTCCTGCCAGAAAGGACTTTATATTGATGTGAAGAGATTTTAAAAGAAGAGTATGGAGTCACCGCCACAAAGGAAAACTTTATTTTAATGAGAACTGACATTTATCTCTTGTCATTCAGGTCTCTCAGCTTAAATGTCACCTCCTCAGAAGCCACTCCAGCCCACCAGAGCTAATGTTGAACTCTCTACCCATAATCCAGTCACTGCATTTCCCTATCCATTGTCTTGTTAACACTTATTGGTGCCTGGACTTGTTAATTAGTTTATTGACTTATGATTTGTCTCTGCCCCCTAGACTATAGGCTCCTACAGGACAGGAACCCCATCTGTCTGACCGCAGTACCTCTAATGCCAGTCTCTACCGCAGGGCCCAAAACAGATTGAGTGCATAATAGAATGGGGTTGAATGAATAAGTGAAGGAATAAATGGATGGGAGAGTGAATTACTATGTAATTACTATTGATGACTATGTAAGAGCACTTTCCATGGAGGAACTCATGTAATACAACAGTCCTTGGAGGTGGGAGCTATTGTTAGCCCCATTTACAAATAAGGGAACCAAAGCACAGAGCTTTAAGTAACTTGTCCAAGATCACTGAGCTGGAGAACGCCCAGATCACAGTGCTGAATGGAAGCTCTACCCAGGAACTGGCCTCTGAAGTTCACGCTCCTTACGTTGAAGCCAATGGCCCCATCCAAAGGCTGATCAAGAGCCAGCCAAGTTCTGCTTGACAGGATCAGCTCCTTGTTTTAGGTCAGCTCACTTTTTTACATAATTGCTGTTATCTGCAGACCACTGGGTATACAACTGAGCTCTTTTACTGCACTTGTTAACCAGTGTTCCAGGTAAGGTTAGAAAAAGCTCTGCAAGGTTAAGTGGAGATTCAGGGTAAAGTGACTCCGCGAATGATGGTTTTTATCTGACCCTGTCTCGGTTTATGACAGAAAAGTTTGCCACTGTCTTAAATCACATCATTCTCTAAAAAAAAAAAAAAAAAAAAAATTTAAGATCCAAGGTGATCCAAAAAAAAACCTTAAAAAAGCCTCTCATATTAAAACAATAATGATCTCCAAAGAGTTCTCAGATCTAAACATACGTGACTTAAGAATTCATCATAATCTCTCTGTGAAGAGGTGGATAAAACTTTCTCATAAAAACCAAAGTGTAACTCCTCGTTACTACCACACTCTAATGAAAGAAAATGTCTGAGTAAACCATACATATGTCTGAATTATAAAATTTTATTCTAAAAGTGCAGCTTATCACTTTCAAGGGCACACAATAATTAGAACTAGACTAAATGTTGCCCTGCAGAATTCCTTAGATAATTAGTTTAATGAATAAGCAAGGATGTTTTCTAATTAGCAGGTCAGCTGTTCACGCATAAGTACGTACAAGTGCTTCTACAGTAGCTGAGAGCTTAAAACTGTTTGTTCTTCTGAACATTCTCTTAGCTCCTGCTTATCTCCTGCTTATCTTGTTAATGTAGCTTTCCTTGCATAACATACAGGGAAGATTCAGCCAACCTAGAGTCCCAATTATTTATCAGTCCCTGTAAATTAGCAAAGTTTAACACTACCGGAGAACTGGTACACCAGGCTCCCCCAAAGAGCTCTAAGCCATCCCACATCTCATTTAGCCATGACCTCTGATGCCCACCAGCCTGTCAACCCTGGTGTTGGGAAGAAAACGAACCTACAGTCCTCAGGACGCATCAACTTTATCTAAAAAGCAAGAGTTTTAACCCCCAACAAAGTTTCCAGACTTAAGTCTCTGTTATCCTATGCTATTGCTTCTCTGATCCACATAGTGCTAATTTTGCTTCAGTGGAGTCTTCTGACCTTCTTAACAACAAAGTATAAGCATCCATAGGCATCCATTTCTAACTTACTTCTGGATAGTTAGGATCAAAAAGTTTTAACTTAGTTGACATTTTATCCTAGTTTTCAGGGACAGTTATCTCAAGACACAAGAAACAAACTAGACCACTCCCTTTGGGGAAAGGGCCCCTTTGTGGGAGGAGCTTATGTCCAACTTAAGTCAAGAAAATACATTTGGTTCTCCTGTGGCTTTCAGAAACCCATCTATAGAAGCGGACAAGGAAACTAGAAGAAATAAAAGTTCTCCCTGAATCTACCCATGCAATGCCCACCACCCTGGTGAAAGCTGGGATCCCCAAATGTGTTAACCCCATGTCCTGAGATCTTGCATGATCTGCTTGGTTGTTTGGCGGGTTAAAATAAAATTAAAGGTCAGTGAATATTATCATGTTCAAAATACCATGAATGGGGAGCTGTCCAGGATGCAAATACAAAGGCTATAGCCACCTCCAAAAATATCAAGCGTGGTGCCAGCCCTTAAGGAGGGACTATTGGAGAGACAAAACAAACACAAGCCAACGATATGCAATACTGCAACAATATGCAATAACTAACAATTTCAGCAGCTACAGAAGACATCATGTCAGTTATCGATTAATCCAGATGAACAACACAGACAAGACAGGAGTGCTGGGGGAATCTGGGGAGGGGAGCGAGAGCACTTTCAGCTGAGAGAGCCGAAAAAGGTCTGATGAGTCTGCTGAAGGCTGCATGAAATTTCAATTATCAGAATCCCCAAGCAGTGGAGAAAGCAAAAATTTTGTGACAGCTGCTGGATGGTTCCTGAAGGGGAGGAGGTGGAGACAAAACTGGAAGGGTGGGCACCCCCAGACTAAAGAAGAACCCCTCCTCGGGCACAGGGAACCACCAAGGGCATTTGAACAGGAGAGTGATAGGTAACTGAGAAACTTAATCTGGCAGCTGCTGTGTTTAAATGAATTAGAAGAAACAAACAAAATGTGACAGCTCGGTTCTTCAAGGTCTCCTCACTGGTCTTCCTTCTCTTTAAAGACATCCTACATAACACCTCCAGATTTTCTCGAACACAGCGTTTTCCATACATCACAGCCTCCCCAAATTTGTCAGTTTCCTCCCTGTATCATCACTTCTACACAACAACTCTCTCCTGCTGGCATACTAGGCCCATCACTGTCTAGTCTCAAGTGAGCTTTGCAACTCACAGACCTACCACCCTACATGGGCTTCTCTGCCTTGCCTATTTACCACAGTGCCACCATCTACCACTCAACACCCACGCCCAAAATAACCCCTTCTGCAAATGCCTAAGTACTCATCTTCCCGGACCACGAGTTCTGCTCCTTCCAGCTACCTCCACTCTGCACTGACTTACCAACCTGGCCCACTGGGCTTCTCACCTTGGAGATGATGATGGGCTCCTTTATCATTTCAGTCTGTTTTACCTCCCCTACTATTCGATTTTCAGTCTATACAACATGGCATCCTAGCAACATTCTGAACATGGTAGACACTCAGTAAGCAATGGTGCTGCTGACGAAAGAGGAAGATGGTGACCAATGTTTAGAAGTCCATTGTAGTGACCCAAACACACAGATAATGGGCATGAGTAGAACTAAAAAGATTTTAACATATTGGAAAGAATGAAGAGAAATAAAATGATTATTTAGACATGACTAGTAAGGGAGACATAAAAACGATTTTGAGATTCTAAGTCTAAGAAGCAAAAAAGAACAGTAGCACCTAGCACATAGTATGTGTTCAACAGTCACTGGGGAAAGAAAAAGAACGAAAGGGAGTGAAGGAGGAAGGGAGGACGGGAACGAGACTGTGCATTGTGGGGACTCAGACAAGTTCACTGTGAGCTGCTAGTGCGACAAGCTGGAGACCTAGGATGGAGGATCAGAGTCAGCTTAGGCTCAAACTCTGGATTGAGAGTTACCTGTCCAGGCAAATATTCGAAGCTGTAGACAAAAATGGTATCTCTGAGGAAGAACAAAAAAAGAAAGAACAAAGAATGTAATCAGGGAATACAGGAATAGGAGGTGGTAGCAGAAAACAGAGCACTGAAAAATCAAATGGGGGAACCGTTTCAACAGAGAGTAATCAAAGGTGTCACTTGAAAAAGACCAGTCAACAAAGAATGAACAGTTGTCTTTCAGCAAACTCAAATGCCACTTCTTCCAAGAAGCCTCCCCTGACCATCCATTAGAAGGCCCTATTCCCTCTCTGACTCATCATCCATACCTCTTAAGGGGCATCTCCCCTTCTACCGGGTGTGAGCAGCATTACTGAAACCCCCTTATCGCCCCTCCTACAAGACGCAGCAGAGGCTTGAACGTAGGCCCACTCACTGCATCTTTGAGGAATAAGTGAATATAGAGCAAACACTTCTCCTGTGTGTGCTTTTCTGGAATTACCGCCTAAATTCAATTTACAAGTGTGTGCCTATAAAACTAAATCACAGGTGTTTGGGATGTATTTGTTCTAACACCAACTCCAATTTCAGGACACACGATACCTGCAAGCATTCTCACTTTTTAGTCCACATTTCAAAGACAATAAAGAGGAGGAATTTTTCACAAAGTCATTTGCAATTAAGCATAACCTAAGCTTATAAAGTTATGTGTTCTCATTATCTTTTACTTTCTTGTAAACAAGCCAAGTCTCTTTAGTATTTCCATTTCTCAACTTTTTGTTGAGGGTTTTTTGTTTTGTTTTGTTTTGTTTTTTTAATGTATCCAACAGCTTCCAAGGTAATGGCCTCGAGAAGAATTCCATGATAAGAGCAGAACTTATGTTCTTGAAGCAAGCTATAACTGGGCATTTTCATAGCGGTTAAATCATGAACAAAAAGCAAAAATGCCACCCCGAGAAAATTAACAAATCATGGAGTCTGAGAACGTTCTGGTCTGCAAGTAGAAAAACACACTAACAATAAGACCTTTATAAAGCATTAAACCAACAATCAAAGAAACAACTCGAGACCCTTTATGTTCTGTCTTCTTTTATAACCTAGTTTCTTGCAATAGGCTACACTTTTCTTTTTTTTCCAAGTTCTACCTTGAATTTATACTCCAAATCACACTACAAGTCAGCTGCTGCTCACCCACTGCAATTGCCCTCAACAGTGCACCAGTAACTTCCAGTTACAAATTAAATGGACACTGAGACCCTATCCTGCTTGAGCTTTCAAGGCTTTTGCCACTGCCGCCCACACCCTCCCTAACCTGCCCTTCGCTTCCACAGAATGAACCCTCTCCTGCTTCTCTTCGCACCTCCTCCTGCTCCCCGCCCCCACCGTAAGTCTGGGTGGGTGTGCCCCAGGCCTCTGTCCTTGGCACTCTTCTCTCATTCCCACACTCTTCCTACGCAATCTCACTGATGCCTGATGGCCTGGTGGCCCAGAAATCCTCTCATATTCCAAACCTGTGCTTCCAGCCGTACAACAGACCCTTGGGCACTACAAGCCTCACAAAGCCAAAACTGAAGTAATTTTCCTCCCACACCTGCTTTCTGGTTAAATGCACCACCATCCATCCAAGCTGGAAATCTGGGAGTCACCCTTAATTCTAGCCTCTCCCCCCACGTCACAGTGCTGATCACATTGTCAGTTCGACCTCCCAAGCATCACAAGAACTTGTTCTCTCCTTTCCATCTTGATTGCCCCTCCTCAGTTCAAGTTCCCATCATTCTCCTGGGCATCACTGCTTCATCCTATTAACCATGCTCCTGACTCCAGATTTGTTCCCCTCAACCTCCAATTCAATCCTGTCCTCCTTCTTCTAGAGTCATCTTCCTAAATGTAAATCCTATCTTAATCCCCAACATAAAAATCTTCCAAAAGCTCCCATTTGCCTTCAGGATGAAGGGTTAAGATCAAAATGAACATGGAATGAAAGGCCTTCAGCAACGTGCCTCCTATGAAATCTTTCAACCTTTCTCCATGTGCCTCTTCACTCCTTTCATTCACCAGCGGCCCTCAGGATTAGCTCTGGGACCTCCTGTCCTCCCCAGTGTCACCCACGCCTTCTCTGCTTAGGTGAATCATCCTGCTCATCCTTCACAATGCAGCTCAAAGGCTGTCTCTGAACATCATTAGCCACTGCTCTACGACAGTGCTCATCACACTGTATCACAATCACAGGCACTGGTCCTCTGTCCATTCCCCCACCCCCGTCACTGCTGAGGCCCGTAAGGCAGGCGGTCCACATTTCCACATCTCTCAATTACCACCTCTACTAAAGAGCCTTAGGTTCAGTGATTCCAGGAACAAAATGCTAACACAGAAATCTGCACATCTTACAGTGTCAAGCATTATTATAGTATCATGCTTGGTTTTCCCTGTACTACATTTTTTTCATGATGTCAAAGATAAGCTACATCCCGTTTCAGAGATATGATACATCCCGATTTCAGAGATGTTACAATGTGAAATACTGTAGTCTACGAAATATAGCGTAGCGATTTAAGTAAAATAATCATGAAAACTTTATGTACTTTGTCATCAGATTAGAAAAACACTTGAAAAACCCAAGTGCTAGAACACCCAAAACTTCCTAAAATAACTCTTAAATGAAGGCAATACCTGTTATCTTAAAATATTACAACAGTTTCCCTTTGAAATGTATATTAAGAAACTGTTCCATATTCTGGTTGTGGTAGCCAGAACACAAACCTATCACCTACTAAAATCCAAAGAACTACAAAACGCCATGAAAAACAGTTTCCTATGCCCATTAAATACGCCTGTCCTCTTGTGCCCATTCCCTGCCCTCCCAGCCACCAGGCCTGGACTCCAGCTCCACAGGCCCCACAAGAACCCAGAGAGGATACACTTTTCTCCTCTGACACCCCACTTCCTCGGCGGTAACTCTTAAAAGCCATGACCTGTCTACAGGCCCACCTCCCCACTACCTCCATGTTCCTGCTGACAACATAAGGCCCTGTCCTCCTTATTCTAGACATTTCCAAGCATGCTTCGCTTACTTGCCAGAGTGCTCAAAGGAATCTGAAAACTCTCCGAGGAGGGTTCCTATTGTCCAACCTTCAACCAATCCACTAAATGCAGGAACAGATAAATATTTCTCTAGACATAGTGTTTTAGGTCATGCAGGCATGAATATGTATATGGTAATTAGTCACGTCTGTATGTTCTATAAATTAAGAATGTGAGTGAAAAGAGGAACTCTAGTGATATTCTATTTGGCAATCAGGAAATGGAAGTACAGAAAGCTACTACCTAGGGAACCTTCAGAGACAAGCACGAGAGGTGATCCTCTCCAAAACGGCAAACTCCTAAAAAGTGCATGCTAATCCCAAATAGAACGGCTCACAGGGCCACTGATTTTCCTGACACAGCTGATCTGCAGTCAAGCCTAAGGGGGAAAAGCCAGTTTAGGGAGAACTTTACGTGAGGCAGGACAGCTGCTATGACGTGAGACTCACAACGATCGACCGAGAAGACGACACTTGAGTACATGACCATATCCAGGGGTGTCCAAACTTCAGGCATCTCTGGGCCACACTGGAAGAACTGTCTTGGGCCAGACATTAAACACCCAAACACTAATAAAAACTGATGAGCAAACAAAAGGTTTTAAGTAAATTTACAATTTTGTGGTAGGCTGCATTCATAGCCATCCTGGGCCACATGTGGCCCATGGGCCAAGGGTTGGACAAACACCTCAGGGAACTGAGTGATGATAAAAGTGTCCTAAGTTCGTTGTCTGGCCTGCCTGGCGTCAAGAACTTGTATTTCTTACAAGACATCAAAGTTTCCCCCACCAACTTCCAAGCAGCAAATCCCTGCTCAGGCCTCAACAACCTCCCCACCCCCGCCCCCAGGAGGGGACTCCAAGAAAGGCAAAAGGAAGAAGTCAAGGGGTCTGAGGCACAGATGGAGGCTTAACAGAAATCACAGACAACCTGAAGACATCTTAAAGCTGTGCCCCGCTACCGAGATCAAAAAACAAGTGCACGATCTCATTCAGCGCCTACCCCATTCTCTATTGCTTTGTCTTCTATGGTTCCCATCACGTGCAATTTTCTTCCTGTCAATGCGCATTCTATTTCTAACTCAGGGTCCCGTTTAACTCTCACCTGCATTCTCTAAGTTCTTTAGAAAACATTTCCTTTTACCTTCCTCCCTTCTGAACACTAATGCTACTTTCTTCAAACTCAAAGGTGTTTGTGTACGTATCTGTCACACATGTTGGTGTTTGCTTTTACGAAAAGAGCAGCGCTGAATCCTCCGCCTAACAATGCCATCATTCCCTGTCAGTACGCTCTCTAATGAAGCCATTTAATGACTACTTAGTATTTCCCTGTAGGCCTATGATATGATGTACTTAACTAAACTCATTCTTAACAACACGGGTGCTTTCCTATTTTAGGCTATAACCAATCGTGCAATGAAGATACTTTCTTAAAATATGTTTATGTGTGTATCTGATGATTTCCTTATGATAAATTATTAGAAATGGAATTGATAAGCCAAAAGTCATGCAGCCCACCACTATACCCCTTTTAGGTCTCTTACTCTTATTGCCAATTTATCCTTCTAAAAAGTTATTCCAATTTACTCTCCTTTTTATTTATGCATCATTCAAAAAATATTTATTTTGTGCTAGGCACTACTGACACAATCATTAACGTAACAGACACAGTTCTTGCCCTCAAGGAGCTTACAATCTAAAGGAAGAGACAGAGAGCCACACCATCACAAGTTCTTCATCACAGGCTGAGGTAAGCTAAGAAGGGAAAGTACAGGTTTTCTCAAAGATCACAGGAATTAATTTCCATAGGAACAGTGGGTCTGAGCTGGCGCTAAGACTTCCTACTGGAAATCAGATGAAACCAGGTCACAGAGAATCCTGGATAAAATATTCTAAAGCAAAGGGAGTTTGGACAGAGCCCCTGAGATGGGACAGGACCTGACTCATTTGAAAAAAATGTAAGCAGCTCCCTGCAGCTGGGGCACTGAGGGAGTGGAAAGATGAAGGGGCAACCAAAGCACAGAAGCCCTCCAGCAGCAGCAGCAGCAGCAGCAGCAGCAGCACCTGACTTCCTGCACTCTCCTCCCAAAGGGGAGGCTGACACTCACTAGCCATGGGCTAGAACAGTCCCGTGCTATTCAAAACCTAAAGAACTAACAACTGAATAATGACATAAATAGTAAACCAGAAAAATGGATGTAAGTAAACTTAACCTGAAAAGGAATGCACTTTCAAACTGTTCCAGAAATTTTAGGCATACAATGTTATGCCATGTACTTTAAATAATATGAGCAGGTAATTTTACTAGTTTAATAGTTGTTGTCTAAAATGTCTGTGCCCATAGATAGCAAAATTTTTCATAGATAATGAAAAATTTCTTGACTTTAATATGCTAAGACTAAGTCAATTACAAAGTGTTTTAAGTCTGTCAGAGAAATATAACCGTATTTCATTTAATGTGAAAGACATAAATGCTATTTTAAGGTCCTACTTTGGAGAAAAAGCTAATCCCCATAATCTTTCAATGACTGTAATTAGGTAAACTTAGAAGACATCATGTGTTCCTTTTAGTGTTTTTATTTATTCATGTCTGTGCAATTATCATAATTTAAAGGACATTTTTGGTAATTAATTAGATTATAAAAAAACTGTACAGAAAGCTTGTACCACAAATACATATCCGTAAGTACAACAAAGGTGCTCAGTAAGAGAGATAAAGAAGCTCAAAAGGGTCACCGCTCAGCAAACTCTCACCATGAAAAAGAGCAGGACAGAATCTGCTATTTGTGAAAAGGAAGAGACTTCACACAGCTTTCCAATATTCCCTATGGCAAAAGGGAGTGCCTATGAAAATTCCGTAGTTCACTCTACATAAGATATCCCTTCTGCCCCTCAGAAGCTTTTAAAAATATGTTTGCTTTGCGATTAAAGGCCATATCCCTCAGATATACTTTGTAAAAATGATCTCAATACAAGATCCAATGGTTTCCATTATTTACTGTCCTTACTGAAATTCACCTGCATGTTCCAGAGCAATTTTCTCAACTCTACTGTTGATTAGTCTATTCTGAAGTAAAATTCTCCAGCAACACACAAAAGACAGAGGATAAAATAGTCCTCATAAATATACTTTGAAATAGGTGTCCTTAAAATATAAATAACTTTTCAGACCATTATTTTTCCTAATGACTAAACTCTCAATAAAAATTTTAAATGGAGGTTTTCAAATCAATGATGTGTGCAGCCCATTCTCACGGCACAGTCATTTAAACTTCTCATCTGCAAAACACAATACAATACATCATCAAAAACGGGAAGGAAAACACACAAAGCCCCGTCTGGTTTACACGAGGAAAACCACAGGCATTACAAAACACAGGGTGCCAAATGCTCGTAGTTACACATTCTGCTGGAGACTCTTCTAGCTCTTCTTGATCATGAAAGTAACACAAGATCAATGTAGCAAATTTAGAAAATACAAGCAAACAAACAAACAAACCCTCTTGTAACTCTACCACTGAAATAGAACTCTAAAATCTGGAGCGTTTTCTTTCATATTTTTCTACTTTCATATTTTTTCTATTATACACAAGTGATAGGTTTAAGAAATACACATGTCTGCACACATTTTGTTAAAAATAAAATTAGCATATTATATTTGCATTTTTATCTTTTGCTTTTATATTTTCTCTTTACCTTATTTTATCTTTATCTTTTACCATATAGCATGTTCAGTATCTCTGCCTCTAAAAATCCTTCTAAAACATAGTAAATGAATGTGTCATAATATATTTAACCATTTTCCTACTTTGGAACATTTATATTGTTTCCAACTTTTTGACACAATAAATAAGACTGTCATAAGATAGTTAGATCTCGCAATGCTGCTGATTAATTTTTTTAAAGTATTTCTAGAAATAGAAACGCTACGTTAAAAGAGGATTTGAGATAACCAAGAACCCTCCCACCCCCAGAAATAAACAGCCTTGTTCTACTGAATTTTAACCTATTCAAAATTCATAAAACTTAAAATTACATGGTATATATTTAAAAACAAATTTTTAAAGTAAAAAAAATTCAATGTCTAAAAAATAAGAAATAATAGGGAATAGAATCACTATCATGTTGTAGCACACACTCATGGAGAATATCAATTTAACTGAAACCACACACTACATACTTTAATCTGTTCCAAAAGAGTCAAGAGAACATGGAACAGCAAGTTAGGACCAAGAAAAGTTGAAAAGTTATCTCAACTAGTTAAGAAAAAGAAAGTATCAGAAAGAATAGAAGGGCGAGCCCAATGAGGAACTTAGGACAAAGACCTTTGCTCCAATAAATCACAAATACTCCGCATCTCTCTCTCAGAAGGCAATTTAAAGCCGAATTCTTCCCCGCACACTTCACTTTAGCCCTTGATATCCACCTTTGAGAACTTTATGACACAAACAAGAATTACATTAGAGTAGTTCCACAGATAATCATTAGCTCTTGAAATGCAAGCAAAAGACTAATTTCTTAAAAGTACAATCCTAATACCTTGAAATAAAATGCTAATGTTTAAGATTTTCCAAATAAAGACAATTTTTCTCTTTTTCAATACTTACTCAGCATGGGAAAGTTTTATTTCTTCCCTTTGTTTTGCAGAGTAATTTAGGTTCCCACCTAAAACACAAGCAAGCATAGAATCTTTTCAATGTAACTATTGTAACTAAAATTCAAACACACACACGAGCGCGCACACGTACACACACACACACACATCTGCATCAGGTCCTTAAAGTACATAAAGGACTGTGGAGGAAGAGAAGGAAATGGTTTATCTCCTGGAAACCGCCCAAGGGAAGAAAATGGTTTTTCTAAAGAATCTTTATGATACAAATAACCTCCTAAATTTTAGCATTTTTTTGTTTGGACATATGTATTACCTTAAGTTTTCTTAATTAGGATATTATATTAATATTCAGTAATACAGAAAATTTAGAGAAATTAAAGGAAATGACCTAAAATTATTTAAACAGCATGTGTATACATTCATCTAAATACATAATAACAATCTTTAAGGGTACACCAGTTAGAAAAATTGATGAGGGTAACATCAAAATCTTACAAAGAACAAAGAAAAAAGCACAAATCCATGTAGTACACATATATTTGCAGAAGAAAAAAATCTGCGATTTCTCATTCTATATCAAACACTTTCAACTCTAAAATGAAAATATCAGCCATAAATATATTTTTTTAAATATAAGACAATAACATAGGCATGGTTTTAGGTTATTAAAAGTGCTTCTTTATGCTAATATACTTCTTAATGCTAATATAAAAACATCTAAAATTTTGTATTATGAAACTTACACTGAACTGGCCAGAAAGAACATGACAATTTTAATAAATGTGAAGGTCCAAAAAACATAATTATACGTTATATAATGACATGTGTCCATCACTATGAAGAGAATGTCATCATTACTTGAGATAAAGCGCCAGCCTCAAAAAGGGCATGCAGACAATCCGGTGACTCCATAAGATCACCCACTGCAACCTGACTTCTACCTACCTCGGGCACGATTCACCACGTAGAGTAAGACCACAGCTAAAAGTGACACTGGAAGTGAAAACACACGAGAGTCTTTAAAAAGCATGTATTTACTTCTTCCCAATGATTTCTATGTAATCATAATTACAAAGTAAAAGAGACAAATCAAATAAATCTTTATTAACTGGCATTTAAAAATAAAAACACTGTTTACATTATTTTCCATAAAGCACTAAAAATGTTACACACCCCTTTCTCCATGGGCTCCCTAAACACAGGGATAGCCAGGCCGGAAACGCAGAACCTGAGACACCGCAGGAGAGGGGTCATCCCTGCCGCAACTTCCTCTCCCTTGGTAAATGCTGGCCCCGCACAGCACTTCCCCACAGCTCCCGCCAGCCCCTACACTGTTTATGTTTTTACAGAGAGCCAAACAGAAGTAATCCTTGGTGGGGGCACAGGGTAGGTCTGAAAACACCATGTTCATTCTACAAATTAACCAAACATCAGAACGTAGTCATCAGACTCCCAGAAGCCCAGAGTCAGTGGAGACCTCAGAAAGTCAGGTGCCTGGCTTTTTACCTTAACAAGTAAGGCGCATTTAAATTTACTTAAAATTAATATGGCAACAAAAACATTTTTAAATGACTTGGTGTTTAGTTTGGGAACCCAATATACTCACACATGAAACTGTGGCTTGACATTGAACCATACGTTGTGACATCAAAAATAAGACAAAAACACTTTCATGACCCAGTTTTTTAAACTCTTAAAGGACCCATTTTTTAAAAGACAAATAATTTTTTAAAAATTGGATGTGGTTATTTCTAAAATTATGAGATAATAAAATGTATTCAGGATATTCGTAAGCAGTTGTCTGCAAACACCATGCTTCATGTATAGTCACTATTCCCTGACAGCATCATCACGGGAGTTTGCCCTTTTAAATACAGGTTATCGATGTATAAAAGGCATCCGTGCTATATGAGAATGTTTTTCAGATGAGCGCAATTTATGTGTATGGTGAAGACTATCAATGGAAAAATGCTGATTTATTTTTACAGTTTTCAATAGTTTCCTAACGCTTCCTATTTTTAACCAACGAATCACTTCAAATAAAAAATTAAATAACAGGACTAATAATAAAACGAATTTAAAATTGCCTAGTGAATTACCCATGAGCATACCTAAGTCACACATACATCCACACATTCACATTAGGGACATACTCAGGACCCTTCAAATGGTTCCAAAAAGGGAAAATGTTTTTTTAAAAAAAACATAAATTTTTAAAACAATATGAAGCATATTCCACTGCTGCCTTTAAGAATAGGAATCTCCTGAAAAATGCCTGTGGCTCTTCAGAGAACTACAAAGTCACCAGCTGGAAAGCTCTGATGCATAGGCTAAGAATTCGGCAAATCTGAGAACTACACCTTAGAGATTTGGTTTAAAAGAAGGGAAAACAGAACAATAACTATAAAACCTAAAAGCATAAATAAGAACATTCTGCTACATATTAAAAGGAACCAAATAAATGCTGCCACATGGTACACTTACAAGAAACATAGGCAATGAAGAAAACTTCTAAAAACAAGTATCCCCGAGTATCCAGTATCATGCCGGCAATGATGGAAACCACCGCCAGCCCAAGATTCTGAATGGACTGCATGCTAGAATCCAGGAAATATAAAAACACATTTCAATTTCAAAAGTTTTCACAAAGAGAAACAATTCACTATGAAATATTAGCATCCATAAACCACATACTATTCATGTTAGAGACATTTTCCACCAGGGATGACCTGATTCGATTTGGTTTTTACCCCATAACCATTTCCTCTATCAGACTTCATGCTCAAAGGTAAGGGAGCTTGCCTTAAGTACACTATGAACTCAAAACCTTCTTCCTGCTGAATGAAAGAAAGGGCTAAGTGAATACCAGCCCCCTTCTGCCTTTTGGGCCAGAGGCCAGGACTCAACTTCTCACTGAGTTGAGATAAACAGGCGGTGGGGTGATAATGTCAGCACTCACCTCTTATGGGTTAGCTTAACTCCAGCTCTCTTGCTGGAAGTCTGGAGCATTCTCATTGCCACAATAATATCATAAATAGATAACCTGACTTTTCTAGTTATTTCCAAATTCAGAGCTGTCCCAGAAGCCTAAAATGACTAGATTCAGGAGACCTGGAGTTTCATATGATAATTAAGTTGACACAGCAGAGAGAGACACTTTATGATCCACAGTGCAAATACTTACAAGCCATATGCAGTTCCCAGCTGATGTTCAGGAACTACGAACGCCACCATTGGCCACAGTGCGCAGGCAAGCAATGAATAGGAGAGTCCCAGGAGACTCTATAGAAAACAGTACAGAAAAGGGTAAATGTCTTATAATGACCAAAAGCTGATTTTCCTTTGATGCAGATTAGCAAGACTGACATAATAGTTATGAATACTAATGCAAATTTTATTGCAATCAGGTCGATACAGAAAGAATCTGGCCCTCTCCAACAGCTTCCCTCTAGTGATGAAATACGCACACACCACAGTAACCACTTTATATTATATGCATCTGTAACTGCCTGGGCACAGGATGCAATCAAGAACTAGGCAAGAAAACAAAGCTGATTTGCAAAAGGTTATTATCAATATTTTAGGCAAGCTGATTTTCCAACATTTATTAGAAATTACAAGCTAAGCAACCAAGGCAATATCACGTCAATAGTCTATTATCTTACCTCTGGGTCATCAACACCCAACAGGAGAGAAGGGCAGAGAGTAACCACTGCTTGTTAAACATCACCTAATACTGTCTCTACTTTCTTCAATTAAAAAAGGAACCTCACGATTTATGCTAAAGTAAGATTTATACCTATCACATGGGCAAGGATTAAAATAATGCCAATGTCCAACAATGGCAAGAATACAAAAAAACAGACACGTTCTTATATTACCGATAAAGCTATAAATGAGTGGAAAGTTACTGAATATCCACTAAGATGTTAAATGTGCGGAGCCTCCACTACAGCATTCCTGCTTCTATGAGCCGTCCTACGGAGCTCTCACCTGGGGCACTAACACAGCACGGGGCGAAAGCAGGCTCACTGCTGTGCGTACCCACAACACAGAGTCTACTCTTGTATTATTTACTAATTATTGTATTATTTTCCATACCAACAACTGTAAACCTACGTTTGCTCCATCCTGTAGACATGTTCACGATATTCTTTTATTACCAGATAAGGAAGGGAGCACTTTAGCCTGTGGTCTTAAAAATGACATTCTGAAGAGCAGTAATGAAAACTTGATGAATTCATTATCACTTCTGACCTACTCAAAGTCAAAGACAAACTGATGTGAAATCATGCATATTGGGTCGATCGGGTTTTTTTGCCACCTATGATGGAATGACTTCTCTCAATGAAATATGGAAAAATAAATGGAACTAATGAGCATTTTGGCTTTTATAAGACTGCTTTACTTCAAATTCTATTTCAGCATTGAGTTTCCTCTATTAAATAAGCTAAATGAAATTAAAAATACCTTCTGCCTTAGTAATCAATACTTGTATATACCTTAAAAACAGCTACTCTGTAGAAATTGAAATGAAGTCATTGTCTGTCTGCCCCCCCCCACAAAGCACTGCTATCAGAGGAGCCGCTCCCTCCTGACATGCACCCCCCAGAGGCTCAGTGACGTTACCATGGCAATCCAAGGGTTCCACAGCGTAAATGCCAGCAGCACGTGGGAAGCAAGAGTGGTCACCACTGCACACAGAACCCAGATGATGTTCTTCCCTGTCTTATCCACCAGGAGCCCAAATACTGGGGACATGGGAGCTGATATGACGTATACAACACTGCCCAGAGAATGTAAAGGATAGTTAATGAAATGTATCACAGCTCCCCTCCCCCCAAATCCAAAAAGTCTGTAAACCCTTCAGGCAAAGTAAACCCTAGCTCATTTAGTTTAACAATCTTCTAAAATGGTCATCAGTAAACAGAAATATAAAGAGATACACAGTAGTCCACGACTTCTTTGGTTTTCCTTTAAGGCAAAGATGGCCACTTGGGCTCAAGTCGCAGTACAATCTTAGCTTCACACCGTGGATGTTACATCACATACGGCTTACAACATTCGGTCAGAATTAAAGACCCACACTAGGCGCACAACAAACACTGAGAGAATTAATGAAATACCTGTTAATAGCACTGGCTGCCTGGGAAGAAAATCCAAATTTCTCCATAAAGAAAACCCTAAAACGCAGAGAGAGAGAGAGACAGAGATAAGCACATTAGAGAGAATTACTCTGTTTTTTAAAAAATAAAGGCAAAATAAAACTGAATATAAATAAATCTAAATTTAGTCAACTTTTCCTCCTTGATACTGTTTTCCCACCTTATTTGATATTATTCACCTTCAAGTAACTGGCTGAAGCTTTTGTGTTCATATGAATATTGCACTAGCTGAATAAAAAATACTGATGCCTATTTTTCCCCTTTTTACATATACAGAAAACAGTACACAAACATTTTCAGAAAACCAAATGCATTACTGCAGGGAATTAAGAGAGCTTCTTTTCCTAAAAGCAGTACTGAACGGGTTCTTTGCTAAATGACTTGTCTGAAGTTATTTAGAATAACAGCCTGAATTTAACGGTTATAATTACAAACACACGTGTGCTCACACACTACTGTGTAAGCAGCTGCCAAAGAAAAGAAAACAAGAAAGCAAGAGAGGGAGAAGATAAATCCAAGAAAAATTTGATTTGAACCCTGAAGTTGAATCTGGAGGAACTGCAGTCCTAGGAAATAAAAATATGCCCAATTACTATGAGCCAATACACTGTCTCCATTCTCCGTAAGAGGCTTCCTAACCAAGAAATAAAGAGGAAAAGCTTTAAAAATACAAATCTAAAAATGAAGCATTAAAATAAACCAATATTTTGAATCCAAAACTATTATTAGGTATTTCTTTAACAAAATTTTAAAAACAGTTAAACCAACACTAACCCTCAAGCTAAGAAAATCAGTTGTGTCCCAGCACATCAAACAATCCCCGTGTATATATAAACCATAACCAGAGAAGCCGGATTTACAACTAAAAAAGTTACATTTACATCACTGAACTCTCATTATAATTTAGCCAACAGAAGTGGAATGCTAGAGAATACTCACTTCCCAAGTCCAATGAAAGGGAACACGGCAACATAATAGCAGACACAGATGAAAAAGACGAGCCACAGAGGTAAGGAGAAATCTTTCACATCAGTTATCTTAATAACTTCCCCTTAGAGAAGGAAGGGAAAGGGCTATCAGTATAATTCTGCACACCTAAGTCACAATTATTTTTCATTTATCATGTAATTAACCTTTGCAATTCAGTTAAAAAATACTTTCCTCAGTAAATCACTGGAACATAGTTTCTGGGATCATTTACAAAGACATTAGAAAAAGCAAAACCTAAGATAAGTACCTAATGATGAGAAACACTCATTATTTTTACAAATATACAAAGTACAATCAAGGATGTAAATTATGCCAAAAACATAAGGAGAAAAATATACCCCAATATTTAGACAAGCGGAAGTAGATTTGGACATAAAAGATCAAGAAACATGTGTTAAACCTCACTGGAATTCACAACACTGCACTAGGAACTTGCAGAATTGTGCATTATTCCCCAGGGTCCCACTTTTCTTGCATTTGGACTTACCCGTTTTTCCTTCTTCTTTATGAAGAATTCTTTCTGCTCTCTGATCGAAGTACGCAAGGGCCAAGGCACAAATTAGTGAAATAATACATGTTATACCCCCTACAATTTAAAAAAAAATTTTTTTTAAAGAGAGCCCAATTGAAGGTTCCTTAAAACACAGCACATTAAATGCAAAAAACTTAACAACCAAAGGGGTATTATTTAGGCACATATAAAAAAAAGCCCACAATTACTAGATGAGCACAGAAGAAAGGGAGGAGCATATGGTAGACATTCAGCAAACAGCAGTCGCTATTACGGTAACACTTCCCAGGAGAAGGTTGGAGATCAGAAGGAAAAGACTAGAACAAACTAGTCTAGTCTTCTAACGCAGAATACAAACTGAAGAGAGCTGATGACCAGCGAGCGAATTAGTCCGACTTTCTTCATTCAGTCTAATTATTCACAGATGCCAGGGGGAAAAATTATGAAAGCAAATCTGATTCTGTGGTCACCTCACCTTCCTTCTGATTCCTTCGCGAAGCCTGCCACCCTCGCTCCTGCCCTCTGGCAGCCCAAGGGCCCTGCCGTGCCACCCCTCAGCTAGCTTGGGACCTCTTTCCTCCGAGTATTTATTCAGCCTTACTCACTAATGCTGATCTCACATCATTACTGTAAATCAGATAAAGAGTGATTGAAGTTTTCACGAGTCAAGAATTTTAAAAAGCAGCTTAGTAAAATAAATGCATCTTTAATTGGCTGACAAAATGTGGTCCGGTTGAGTAACTGCTGAAATGAGAGACAGACGTAAGTTCTACTTCTGCCACTACCAAACTGGATGATCCTACACACAGAACTTAACCTCTCCGGGCTTAAATTTCCCCAACTGTAAAATAGGAGACTTTGATTCACAATGGCACAGGTCTTTTCTGGCTCTAAAATTCTTCAACATTCTCAAACTCTCCATCATGGAGGGAACTAGGAGGAATACTGAAGAGCAGTTGAGCATAAGAAAGAGGTTTTAAGTAAGGAAAAGGATCTGAGCGGGGAGGGGAGCAGGGGTCTCTAGGTACAAGTCATCTGTTTAGAATTACTGCTCCACTGTCCTCTTTTTACCAGGCTGCATCAAGGAATTATAAGGAATAAAAGATGGCACAGAACATCCAGCCCAACTCACAGGTCTCTCTCTCTAGGGCTCTGCAAGCAGCCCTCTGCACCCGACAGGGCTCAGTTAGATAAATTCACTACTCAGACAGATAAAAAGCATGGGTTCTCATACGCCTCTCAACAACCCACCTGGAAGCCAGCACAGGGGAGCCTTAGCTAAGAGAACTCAGGGCCAGAAGTGACCTGTACTAACAGTTTTGGTCTAACACCCACAATTTTACGGAAAAGAAAACTGAGACACAGAGGTTAACTTCCTTGTCCAGGACGACAGAACTGTTAGAGGCGGGACTAGAACCCAGGCTCCTGCCCCTAACCTAGTGTATTTCCCACCATATCATGTCATCTTTACAAAATCTAAGCTCTAGAGGCATACTAACAGAATTTGACCAAATGGAAACAATTCCCCCTTCAGCTAGTGACTAATACTGGATTGGCCAAAAAGTCCATTAGGTTTTTTTCCATAGGATGGCTCTAGTAGTGCTGAGTTGTCTTTAACTTCACTCGAAACAATTTTGTTAGGTTGTATTGTGATAGCTGTCATATCAGCGTGAATTAAAAAAAACTGATCAAAATTGGTAAATTTTTGTGCAGCCATTTTAATATAGACAGAAAAATGTGCAACATTTTTAGCATATTATGCTTTATTATTTCAAGAAAGGTAAAAAACACAACTGTAACACAAAAAAAGATTTGTGCAGTGCGTGGAGAAGATGCTGTAACTGATCAAACACATCAAAAGTGGTTTGCGAAGTTTCTCGGTACTACTGACATTTTGGCCAAGCAATTCATTGCTATGGGACTATCTTAGGCATTGGAAGGTGTTTAGCAGCACCCCTGGCCTCTACCACTAGAAGCCAATAGTGGAAGATCACCAACATACTCAAAGTATCCAGATCAATAAAGTTATTGGTGAAAATGAAAAATGTGCCTTTTATTGTATGCGGAAAAAACATAACAGACTTTTTGGCCAACCAATATTTCACACCTTACATGTATAAATTCCTGATTGTTTTCACAAACAGTGTGAATGCTCACTATTTCTAATTAGGTCAAAGAATTCATGAACTGTGCAGGCAAAACTATAACCAACATGGTCTAACTCTGATTCCAGTGTCCCTTCCTCTCTGCCACAATACTTCCGATGACATGCTTTCGGAAGACAAAACGTGGAACATCAGGATCACTAACCAATCATAAGTGTGACTCCAAGGGTTGTGTGACCAGCAGAACCTAGCGAAGCTTCAACCACAGAGTACAGCCAGCCCATGAGGTTCATGTTTACTGTGCTTCCCTGAAAAAGAATAGACATATAGGACTGAGATTAAACAAAAGATACATTTTTTTTAAACCCTACAAAGGAAAAAATTGACAAAGATAAAGCCACAGATAAGATTACCACACAAAAAAATGCCAATTTATAGAAAATGCTAGTATTAAAAACAGCACATTACATTTGTAACTTACTAGTAGACAAAAAAAAAATGAAACACACGTTACAAAATTCACAGAGTACCTATGGCAAAATGAACCTTGGTTCAGAAACGGTACAGCTTTCCTGGTACTGACATCTAAAAAAAAATGTGTCCACTGACTGTCCATAAGAAGATGATAAAAGTTATAATGTTCTCATTCATTTATTCATTCATGTAGCAATTATTTGAGCTCTGATGACATGCCAGTCACTGTTCTAGGTTTTGGAAATATAGACCAGAGCCAAAAAAACCTTTCAGCTTTCACAGGTCTTATGTTTTAGTGAGGTAGAACAGCCGTCCCCAACCTTTCTGGCACCAGGGACCAGTTCTTCCAAGGGGGATTGGTGGGGAGGATGGACAGAACTGGGGACAGGAAGCAGAGGTAGGGGTGGGGGGTCGGGGGAGGGGAGGAGTGTGACAGAAGTCAGAGCTCAGGCGAGCTTCCCTCACAGCCTGGTTCCTAATAGGCCACAGGATGCTACCAGTCTGTGGCCTGGGGACCGCTGATGTTAGAAGAGGTAAGATATGTAGTATATATATTAAATAGTGCTTAAAAGTACTTGACAAAATAAGGGAAAAAATAAAGCAGGGAAGGAGAATATAAAGAGGTGGAGACCTCACAAAGAATGTGACTTTGGAGTAAAAACTTGAAGGAAGTTAGCTGTGAGGACATCTGGGGAACAGCATTCCAGACATAAGGAACAGCCAGTGCACAGGCCCCAGGAAGGAGGCTGTCTGGCATGCTCAAGGAATGGCAAGGAGGCAGAGCTGGGACAGTGTAAATAAAGAGGAAAGAGGAAGAGATGAGGTCTCCGGAGAGGAAATGAGGGTGGGGAGCAGGAAGCTACAGGTCACAACAGGATTGTGGCTTTCACTCTATGTAAGAAGGAAAGTCATTAGGGTTTTGCTAGATCAGTGGGGCAATCCAAGCATGCTGTAACAGACCCACTCCAGCTACCACATCCAAACAGGTACGATGGGATGAAGGCAGAAGCAAGGACGCCATTAGGGAGCTACGGCAATAATCCAGAACAGAGACGATGGGTCTCAGACTAGGGTGGCTAGGATGGGAGAGTGAGAAGTGGTGGGAATAGGGACATATTTTGATGGCAAAGCTAATATGATTTACTGAAGAAAAATATGTGGGCCCTGGCAGTTGGTTGGAGTATTGTCCCGAACACCAAAAGGTTGTGGGTTTGATTCCCAGGGGAGGCACACACCTAGGCTACAGGTTCGATCACCGATCGATGTTTCTCTCACGTCTATGTTTCTCTCTCTCTCTCTCAAAATTAATAAAATATCCTTGGGTGAGGATTTAAAAAAACAAACAACAACAACAACAAAGATATGTGGAGTGTGGGGAAAAAACAAAGAAAGAGTTCCAGGTGACACCACAGTTTCTGCCCGATCAACTGGCAGAAGAGAGTTACCCGTAACTGAGGGTGAGAAACTACAGCACGAGCTCCTTTGCGGGACAGAAAGTAGAACATCAGAGCTGCGTTTTGGCCGTGGCAGGTTCCATGTGCCTACCAGATGTCCAAAAGGAAATGTCCAGTAGGAAGTTACAGACGCCAGTACGGAAAGGCCTGGACGAGTGATGTACATTCAGGAGCAAGGACATGCTATCTAACCCTTCAAAACTAGATACGCTCACCAAGGAAACGAGCATGAAAAGAAAAACGCAACTGGCTCATGCCCGAGCTCTGGGCACTGCCACACGCACAGACTGAGAAGATGGAGAGGGAACTAACGAAAGAGGTAGAGAAGCAGCAGACAACAAGGCAAAGGAAAACTCTGAGACTGTAGTGCCCTGGAACCCAAGAGAAGACAAGGAAGGGGGAATGTCAACTGCGTTAAACGCTACTGAGGAATCAAACACTGAAGACTGAGAAATGAGGTGGCTGGCTGAGTGAGCTCCGGCTCACTCCACCTTCTGCTCAGGTCTCCTCACCATTCTAAGAGAAGCCCCTGAGATTCCCTTCTAGACTTGGGGCTCCTCAATACATGGCTGAACTGATTATAACAAGTTTGGGAGCACATGGAAAAGAACCTGAAGATCACTAGTACCTATGGTGGCACCAATGAAAATGGGTCTCAGCCAACTGACCTATGCTTTGAGAAGTTACTAGACAATGAGACCCACAAACTGCCAGACATACCTTGACTTGCACAAGATGCATAATGAAGTGCTCCAAATACCCTTGCAGATACAACGTAGAGAATAGAGAAAACCATACTAGCTATGAGAATTATCAATTACAATAGTATTTAGGTGTGTCCCATCAAAACGGTAAGACTTTTAAAAGTAATAGTAGCCTGTACTATCGAAGCCATATTAAAAAGGATCCTCTCATATTCCACAGATGGGGATGTAAATATCTGAGAGAATAATGTGAAAATATGTCTCAACAGTCGTAAGAATCCCATTTTTAGTCACCTAGCCTAAGGTGACTAGATAATCACCATTTCTAGCCACCTGGCCTAAGGAAGCACAGATGCGGGCAGGTTCTACAGTGCCTCACAGTGCCTCACAACAGCACTGTTCACAATAGTGAGAAATTAGAACCTACGTGTATAAAAACATGTTACAGACTCCCTATAATCTTACATTAAAAACTTTTTATTCAGGATTTCTCCTTCCCTAAGATTATGTTACAAGCATTTTCATGCCATTTATTAGTCTGAAACTTTCATTTTTTAATGGCAATTTTTTTAAAAGCACTCTAGTTGTAGGAGTTCATGAGGAAAAACACTAATGGGGTGTAGCACTGCCCAAACCCCGTACACCCCTTACAGGCTGCATTAGTACAGACACACTGTCGTCCCTGGGTGCCCTCTATCACACCAAACCAGGAACACCACGGTCATTGGTGTTAAATGGGAGGAGTACTGACTAGCCGCCTGTGTACGTCCCGAACGGCGTGAGCACCACTGTCAGGGAGCTGAAATCCATGCCGTGTGGCTTGGACAACCACAGGAAATGAGCAGTCTGACCCAGAACTGAAGAGCTGCCTTCCTAAGCAAAGTGCTGGTGCGCAGGAGGGACGTGAACATTAACTACAGAGGGTAAAAGTGCAATCGGTGAAAACCACTTATGCCGTCAGATTTCATCTCTATGTGAGGTCTGAACATCATCAAGTTCATTGAAGTGGAGGAGCTGCCCCATCCCAGAGTTAACTTCTGATCACTGGGAGTATCAAGCAGAGCCAAGGAGATGACCGAATGTGAAGACTTCATAGCAGGGATGTGTAATGGGTAAGAAGTTAGACATTGAAAAAACCTATTAAGATACATTCCAATGCTCAGATTCTTTGAACTAATGAATGCTCAGTTTGCCATTTTAGACTGTGTCCTAAGTGAAATAAGGTTACAAGTGCCTTAATTACAGGAAGGTAAGTGCTATACTATAATCTAGAGAAATGCATTAAAAATCAATACCTAACTTGTCACACACAAACACTTCATCCAATAATTTTTAGGGGATAACTGTAAGCTTCAGTCTTTTGCTTCCTATTTGGCTTCATTAGGTTTGTCATACTTACAATTCTAGCCATGCTAAGCTGGAGTCCAAACACCAGGTTTAGTTCTTTGCCTTTAAACCAACTCACAGCATATGTATTCTGGGCAACGGCTAAGGACTCCCCGCCAATCCTAAAAATGAGGAAAGGAAGAAAAGTGAAGCTTTTAAAGAAAGGCCAGAGTTAGCAATGCAGCAAGCAGGTTTAAAACCCTGACCCCTCCTATCAAAAGGTGGAGTCTGTCTCCTCCCCTGAACCGAGGTGAGCCTGTGACTGCTTCCACCAATACAATATGGTGAATGTGATGCTGGGTGATCCCAAGCCTGGGTCACAAAAGATGACATCTGTTTTTTCACTCAAACAATCCCACTTGGTGCCCTGAGCCACCGTGATGGAAGTCCCACTGCCCTGAGTTCACCATGCAATGACAAAGCCAAGCCACACGCAGAGGCCACACTTGGGCACTTGAGCCGGAAGTACAAGTCCTCAAGTCATCCCAGCCCAGGTACCGTACATGTGAATCAACCAGCTTTCAGACGACTCCAGCCCATGCAACTTTCCAGCTGAGGCTCCAGACAGCGGGTGCACAGACAGCCCGTCCGTGCTGAATGAACCCTTCCCAACTCCTGACAGGCAAAGTCCACTGCGAAGCTCTGGGGAAGCTAGTATGGTGCAACAGTGACCGTGACAGGCAATGAAAGGGCTCTAGGTCACCACACCACCGTCTATGCTATATAAAATGTTCATGTGAAGGGAGAGCCATACTTTGTGAAAACGTAAAACTCACTTTTCAGGCCAATACCTTCCATATTCAACATTCCCTCCTTCCTGGGTTTTAACTTTCCTTCTGTAGGTTCTACATATTGACCACCCCCCACCCCCGGCCTTCAGTTAGAGCTGCTTCTCCGCCATATGCTAACACTGAGCCTTCTTCGCCTACTCCATCCTAGATCAAAAACAGTTGCCCTCTGTTCTATTAATCCAAGTCCGCGAAGCCACTTCTGACCTCAGTTCCATCTGAATCCTTTTCTATAGAGTACGTCACCTGTGTCTACATGTCTCCGGTACCAGTGAAAAGACTGACTAAGTTATACTCAAGTTAAAGACTGAGTAAGTTCTGTCACCTGTGTCCCCTCAGGCCAGGAAGCCCAAGGCTGCACTCAGAATGAGCTTAGTGAACGACACTGAGATCCATGAACAGCAGTCAGTCTACCGGTAGTTTGCTCATTCAAGCCTTTTCAACACGGCTCAAAAGGACCTGCACATTGGGCTACAGCAAAATGTCCATAAATCCCCAACCTGGAAATCGGTGGTCGACACTGTAACACACTATACTACAAATGAGGTTTAAATCATAGTCTTCAGTATAACAGAAAACACCTAGGAAAAGTGTCATTTCTGGAGAACTATTTAATATTCAAACCCCACAGAGAGTTAACTATGGCCACTCATAATTGTTGCTTCCTTTAAGGGAAAATTAAGACAACTAATAAACAGTCTTATGTATATATGGCTGCATTCCAAAGACTTGAAGTAATTCTCCATCAAGAGACATTAATATATTTTCTGTAAGTCCTTCATAAAATGATAGCTGAACACTAAAACATATTAGGACAAATGAAATTATGCATAACTTACCCAAACACAAACCTGCCAAATTCCATCAGCCAAAAAGCATTAAATATTCCACCAAGAGCAAAAATAACCTATAACATAGAATATAACGTAGAATCAATCAATGAAAAGTAAATTCAAGGTATTCAAAAGAAATAAGTAATTTATGATGAATCACAACTTCTACAGTAATTTTAATATTCTTTGTTAGTAAATCTGTGAAATTAAAACATTAATGTTCATTGTCTCAATTCTTAAAATAGATTATGCCTCATACTACTATATGGGCACTTGTGGGCCCCACTTAATTAAATTAGACATTGATTAAACACATCTCTGCTGGAATTCGACAAGAATTCAAGTTACTATCACTTACTCAACAAATGTTTTTGCCTTCCTTACCTGTCCAATGCAAACAAAGCAGCTAAAAATAATGGTGCCCCATCTGTCGGAGAGGGGGAGAAAGAATACAAGTTAAAAATATGTCCGTCAGTCGGTCAGTCAGCATGTCCTTCAGTAACGTTTTCTATGACCCTCTGCGTTCGCTCCAAGGACAGAGGAATGAAGTGGGGTCTGCCTCTGAAGTCAGCAGCTTTCCCAGGGCTGAGTGCTAACCTGGAGAAGTCTTGACTTCTGAGGGATTCCAGAGGCTTTAGTAATGACATATGTTAGTTGAAATCACTGTCATCTCTGATATAAAACTTAAGTAATCTTCAAGTACCCAGGGTTCTCACTTTAAAATGGACATTCTCCATAAAATTCCTATTAAGACTTCAAGATTAATTTAGAAGACATGCCAGATTAAGTAATTTTAAATGGTTATAATTCTTGATAACTGAAAACTTTTTTTTTGCATGCAGGGTTTTCTTTTTTATTGCAGGGTAAGTTACATTCAGTGAAAATCAAAGATCAGTTTTGCTGGACACAGAACATCTGTCACCTCAGAATGCTGCCCTGCGCTCCCTCACAGTCAATCTCTCCCCCCATCCGGAAGTAACCACCATCCTAATTTTCTTCATTATATGTTCATTTTACCCATTCTAGAATTCCATGTAAATGGAATTATAACAGCATATACTTCTACATGTCTGGTTTCTTCCAACTGCAAAATATTTTTCAGACTCTTCCATGTTGTCACCTGTATCAGACCATGTTAATTCAATTACAAATCTGTTTACCTGAACATTCTACACTTTGAATATCTGATCAATGTTTCCCCAAAGTAGTAAAATGCCGGTATTAGAAGATCCCTTAAAGAGGACAGGAGTAAGCCACACCTCTGGAATCCCTCTCGCCACCCTGTGGAAGGGCCACACCACCTTGCACTGGAAAACTCACTATGGCCCCAAGGCAATTCATGGCCCACCCTGGCAGCTTGAGCAACCAGAGTCTGCAACCACACGAAGTGGAATCTGTCCCCCTGAAAGGCCCAGTAAATTCTATCCCTCTGGATCAAGCAAAGTAAATTTAACTCCTCCTTTATACCTAACTCTTCAAAATTTTGAAAAGTTAGCCCCCAAGTCTAAACACTCAGTTTCTTCTATTCTTTTCCTCCAGACATGGTTGGGAGACCCTTCATCAGTCTGTCCTCTGCCTTCTGGAAATGTTCCCAGTCCACATCCCTCTTGAAGTCTCCACTAACAACATGCATGCAATCTAAGGATAAAAAGTAACAAAGCTTATAGGGTTATTCCTTCCTCAGTATCTAACAGAAGTGGTCACAGAAGCCCAATGCCCACAGAAAAGCAGAAAGAGAAATTCTCGCTGGGGAGAAGCAAATACTACATATGTGCTCATTCCTATACACCCACCTCTCAATCCTCAGAACCACCTTGCAAGACAGGAATTATTATCCATCTTCTACCAATGAGGAAACGGAAGCGCAGGAAGCCAGGAACAAACAGCTAAGAGCTAGGAAGCTGAGCACGTGGCACCGACAGGATTCAGCCCTCGGCCTGCCTGATCCCAAGTGAGGACGTAACTGAGTTACCTTGTGAGTCATGAGTCTCAACCTTACCTGAAACACCAACCTAGTTTCAAAAACCAATTCCAGAGATAATCTTAAAAAAATACTAATGTGGATTATCACAGCTATACAGAATTTTATTCAGTTCTTTCTAAAAATACCTTTAGTTCTGTGTTTTTCTAATGATCAGATTTTACCTATAGGTGAGATTTTTTTCAAGCTTACCGTATTCCAAATACTCGGTCTATCAAAAAGCCGCCAAAGAAACACAAAACTACATTGGGCCAGGAATACCAGGCATACAGCAGCATGAATTTTGTGGTATGCACCTGCATATCCTATATGGAAAGAAAATATAGTCAAACCTCAGTTCTTGAATGTCTCCAATCTCAACCAATTCAGTTCTCGACCAACTAGTTCATGGAAAAAAACGTCTTGGTTGTTTAACAAAATTTCCATTCTCAGCCTGACAACCCTTGCATACTGGGACCTGTATGATCAGTCACTTATGATTTGGTTTTCAAACAAAATCACTTCTCGAAGAGCCTTTTGGAACAAATTAAGTTCGAGAACCAAGGTTCCACTGTACAACTATTTTTTCCAAACAGTTAAGCTTAGTAACTAACATATCAAAACATTTTTGTTCTGTGTAAGGCAAGAGTTTCTTAATCAGGTGTAGTCACCTAGCTGCTCTGGGATTCTCATGGTAGCCATAGCCCCTGCCTCAGAAAACGGTCACACCTGGGAACTTCTTGCGTCCTCAAGCCATTTCAGAGGCTCCGTGGAGCCAGAATCACTCAGATCCGCCGCTATGGAGACCACCTCCACTGCACCCACCTACATATATCCTATATTCTCATTCCCCCTACACTACCTGCACTGGGGCGCTCCACCACACAGAAAAAGATTTAGCCTCCACCCCCCCAACTAACGTGCACCTTCTTTCCCTTTCACTCTAGAACGTGAAGGGCCAACCTATGCATGTCTCCCTGTCCAAAGACAAAGAGACCATCTAAATGCAAAAGACATTGTAACTATCAAATTCATTTTTACAAAACCAGACTAAAAATACCGACATGGAAAATCCTCTGCAAACAGTATCCACATTTAAATAACAAAATAACGCCCTGGCTGGTGTGGCTCAGTGGACTGAGCTCGGGCCTGCAAAACAAAAGGCTGCAGGTTTGATTCCCAATCAGAGCACATGTCTGGGTTGCGGGCTGGGTCCCTGGTGAGGGGCTCATGAGAGGCAACCACACATTGATGTTTCTCTCCCTCTCTTTCTCCTTCCCTTCTCCTCTCTCTAAAAAATAAGTAAGTAATATCTTCAAAAAAATAAAAAACAAAATAACAAGAAAATGTACTTAAGGCAAACGTTATCCTATTGAATCATTTGTCAGATGATTACTCAATGGAAGAATGAAAAACAAACAAAAATCTGCTAATACTTTTTGGAATACAGTGGAAACAGCACATATTTATTTAGCTCAGTTGTGAAACAATATCAAGTTAGAAACAAGTGTTACATATGAATTTTGTGGCCACTCCTTGCCACACTCAGATTTGGTGACTACAGATATTAGAATGGATTCACTGGACAATGTTGACTACACACAACCTGAGAGCTGATAAAGCCTCAACAGCTACACCTCCTCGAAAGAGAACGGAAGTGAAAAATCAACTTACCTGTTTAACCTGCGTCTGAAGGGCAGCAGGATTATCATAGCAAAAATAGCTACCTAGAAAAAGGAAGAACAAATATTATCTAAGTAATAATACTATCCATAAGAGTTTCAAGTTGCAATTACTACTCAAATGGTGATTTTAAATGTTGACACTAGGGGTTCAAGGGCTAACACTGTGGAAACTTTTTTGACCATTTCCTTGTCCACTGTTGTTTTCTAAGTTGTAGCCAAATGACCCAGAGAACACATGCCAAATCATTTACAAATTATTAGTGTGCATATACAGCGAATATTGGGAACATGGATCAAGAAGTTAATCAACAACTGTTCTTCCATTTTACTCTCACGATGCTTCACATGTCTGTTATTGCCTCAGCATCTTCCTGAAGCATGTATTTTCCTTATTTAAAGTTACCAAAACACACGCACGCTAAAAATTTCACAAACACCCTCCGCAATTTCCTAGTAATGTTACCTGAGGTCGCCACTTATCTTAAGAGCAGAGGAATGGAGTTTAACTACTCTGATATTGGAAACAAGAGTTCTGCCCTGGCCAGTATGGCTCAGTAGGCTGGGCACTGTCCAGTAAAGTAAAGGTGGCGGTTTCAATTCCCGGTCAAGGCACATACACAGGTTGCAGGTTCAGTTCACAGTCTGGGCACATAGGAGAGGCAATCAATCAATGTTTCTCTCCCCCTTTTCTCCCTCCCTCCCTGTCTGTCTAAAAATCAATAAGCACTCCTCAAGTGAGGATTAAAAAAAAAAGTTCTAATTCTACAAACAGAATGCCCCAAATCAAATAATTTAGTGAACGCAGTGCCAGATATGAAGAAATACAAAATAGAGTTCTAAAGGATTAAGAAAAAATATAAAAATGTCTGTTGGTGGGCAAGAGAGAAGTGGACAGAAGTTTAACATTCACTCACCAAGATTTATTTTAAAAGTACTGTAACTGACAGATTTTTGGTAGGCTTCAAGTTGATAGTGCCTTCTTTTTTTCACTCTTTGTAAAAGTACACATTAGAAGTTACAAATTCAAAAGAAATGTCATTAGAAGGTATGCATCTGGCTTCTGACACCCAGGCAAGTAAACATAATTTATCAAAAATGATCTGTCTGCTCGAACAGTGGCAATTTTAAGTGTTTTGTGGTGTTCTTTTTTGTTCCTAAACCAGCAACCTGTGGTTCCTGCTTTAATTGCTGCTGTAGGGGGCACCACTGTCCTGACATAAGGCTAATGAATGGGCATCACTTTTCCAAAAAGCGGGAGGGGGGACTCAACAGGACTGGCAAAGAAGCTGAAGCCCAAAGTACCCTCAGTGCCACTTACGTATTCCAGCAGTGCCATAAAGTTATCTACCATAATGTTCCTAAACTTGTTGATTACACCGGTTCTGAAGAGCCCCCTGCAAAGCACATTACTACTTTCGTACCAAACTAATACAGACATCAAATGTTGCTGAATAAGTTAGTTGCTGGAACATAGGAAGATGTTCTAAAAATTATCTCAAGAAATGTCTCCAGTCATCAAGATTTCGTAAGTGAAACCAACCTCCGCCAAGCCAACCACAAGTGCAATCCAGTGTGATTCCTTCGATGTGGCAGAGCGGTAGAGTTTGGGAACGCATCTACCCACTGAAGCTATCAGCAAGACACACTCGTACACTTTCCAAAAGAGTGTGTGAAATTAATGAGACAACCAGCAAAACTGATTTTTTTAAAGTCTTTTTCATGAGTCCAGGAGAAGGGAGGGTGGGCGGAGGTAGTTCAAACTTTCTGAATTCCTTCTGAACCAAGGGCCAGGAGAGGAAACTTAACCACCTAAAGATTCCTCCCTGTCTACGGCTGCAGGGAGTTGCCAGCCTCTGAAACTTCTTGGAGGAAAGAAAGGAGTCGGGAGGGACCAAACTCACTCAGCTCTGTCCCCTTCCCCCCACCTTCCGAACGCCACTGGCTTGAATGGGGCCGCGGGCGGGGGTGGGGGGGGGGGAAGGGAAGCCTGGTGGCACCGGCGTGAGCCGATCTCCAGGCTTGGAGACGGGCAGTCACGGACTCCTAGACGATCCGCCCCACCCGACCCGGCCAGGCGGCTCACCGAAGCCGAGGAAGCACATCAGCAACAGCACCAAAAGCCGGTGCGCCAGGCGACGGGGGTCGCAGAGGGCCGGGAGCGTCCCCGGGGCTTCGGGGACCGCGGGGGCATCTCTACCGGCGTCGTCCGGGCCGTTTGTGAGAAGCCCCCGCGCTTCCTCCTCCTCATCCTCCATGGGGCTGGCGGGAGATGGAGAAGCGAGAGGGGCGGCAACACCAGTACCAGGAAGGATCCTGTAACCCGCAGCCCAGTCAAGGCTGCGGCCACGTGACCACGGTCGCTCACGTGATGTTGGGGCAGGTCACGCCGGGCCGCGCTCACGTGACCACGTGATGGGCAGGGCCGGCAGGGAAGACCGAGATAAGATGTGTTTGTTCCCTGGGCGTGCTGTGTTCCCGGAGCTGAGGTCCTTCGGGTTCCACCCACGGCCTCCCGTCGCTTACCGCGCTGCCCTTTTGAGTCCTGACCTCCCTGCAAGTACACGCATTGCAGACCCGGCGCCTCATCCCCCGGAGAAAGTGCGCGCCTCCCATCCGGCTCAAAGCGATCTCCTCGTGATCCGACCTGCGCTAGGACACCGAAACAGCCAAGGACCTGCGCTAAGGCTCCACTCTTCTGCTCGCAGCATTGCTCTCCGCAGCCTCTTTGGCAGCTCTTAATATTCACAGACTTGATTTAGTACCTTCTGCACAAGTGACCTCAGAGCTCACGGTTTAAGTTGGAGAGATCGACAGAAAATGATACTTTAAAAAAAAAATGAATGGATGGCTGTGATAAGAATAACGACAGAAATAAGCATTAAATTCTGTAGAAAAAGTGAATAGTTTAACCAGCCTTGGGGGAGGGTGACAGTAGACAGGGTGGGGAGCGCTGAAGCCCTTGAAGTGGATATTAGGCTAGGGTTAGTAAGACTGAGCTTGTTAGTCTTGGCTCCTATTTGAGGCGGTTACTGGGGGAGGCCGTTAGGAGGGTTAATAAAGATGCCGGCAGGAAACAGAGCTGGATGTGTGTTTGTATTGATCTCGAGATGAGTGTAGAAAGCTCTAGATCGGATCCGTGAGAAGCCATGCAAGGATTTTGAGCAGATCAGCAAGACGAAAGATTTCTGTTTTTAAAAATTCGATCTGGCAACGTATCCCGACCCCCACTTTCTGGGAATCCCCAACCTTTGCCAAAAGGATGTTGAGGGTGACAAAGCTAGAGACTGAATAACCATGAGGATTATTAAGTATTAGGATAAGGGGCCTATACTAGGGATATAGATATGAAGCAAAGGAGACATAAGTATGTAGGAGGTGAAATGGAGATGACTTTGTAAATAATAGCATATGAGGTCTGCAAAGGAAGGGAGAACTTGAAAATGTCTCCCAGATTCCTAGGGTGTGCCGCAGAATTTTAGCAATTAGTTTATGTGTGCCATGAGATGAAAAAAGTTGAAAATAACTGACCCAGTCTGTGAAATTTTTTAAATGTGTCCTTTGCCAACTGGCACCATGTAAAGATTGGTCAGTAGATGGCGCAGGAGAAACATCTCAGGCGGAAAGTGTTTTGCCTCCAGTTCCGTGCTCCCTTCAGAGCTTTGACTCCTGTGAGCGGTCTCTCCAGTGCTGGCTTCCTGTAGCTCAGGTGGCGTGTTTTTGTTTTTTTTTTTTTAAGGAAAATAATTAAGAAACCTACAGCTTAATAGAATAAATAAGCCTATAAAATACTTAACAGAATTATAATACTTATAATAAAGATTCCTCTGAAATTTAAAGTGCAACGAGGAAAAAGAATGAAAAAAATTAAACTACATTACAATAGCCTGTTGGAAAAACAATAATAGAAATGGAAATATGAGCAAATCCCTACAGAAGCCAGGTAGATCTTACAGTTTGGGAAATAGTAAGGTCTTTCCTGCTCGAACCCTGAAATTTGGATCAATACACACCCATGGCAAGCAGATCAGTGTCAAATCTTGGAAAACTTCCTAGACGCTGGTCCACCTGCTGTCATCTATTGAGGCGCGATTTGTCCGAATGCCACAGCATGGCCAAGTCACTGTGTGGTTCAAGTCGGACACCTAGACCCAGACACATTTTTACCGTCTATTTCATTTTTATCTATCAATCATCTATCTGATCTGCCCAGTTAGATTGCATCCGCGAGTAGGTCAGAAGGGCCGGCCAGAGGGAGGCAGAGACACATCGTACGTAGCTTGAAATGCCGCATCCACCGCTACCATTCCTGATTCACCACAAATTTTTAGTACAAAAAATTTAAATTATCCCTTGAATTAGGTCAAAAACAGCATCGATACGTTGTTAAAAGTTGTTTCTCTCTACCTAATGATATATCCTGAAAAGCACTTATCGGTTCGTATAGACCTTACTCATTCTTATTTTACAAGTATACCTGGAAAGTGCTACATTGTGTGCATGCACTATAGTCTATCCAACCGCACTCCAATATTAACTAAATGTTTTTGGTATTTTTCAATTATAAATCGTGTTGCAATAAATAATCTTGTGCATGCACATGTATTTTTATTGCTGGGTTAAAGGATAAATGCAAATATGGTTTTGTTAGGTATTCTCAAATTTTCCTTCAGAGGGGTTGTAACATTTTGCATCAGGAAAATAACTGTTTTCCAACAACCTCACCAAAAGAATGTATTGTCAAGCTTTTGAATTTTTGCCAGTCAGGATTGGCATATGTGGCATAGATTTACAAGAATAACATGAAGTACCTAATAGTGGATATAATTTTTTTAAGATAGAAGTCACTTGCTTTGGGGTAGATGTATTCAGCTATTTAGCGTTATTTGTCCCCGAATGTTTTCTTTCTCTGTCACTCAGCAGAGGTTGAGGTCCCTCTCACGAAGGCTGCTTGGCCAGTGGGTGTCACTCTAGTGCTGGTTTAAGAGAGAGTTTCTACAACAACCCTCTCCCTTCATATATTTTAGGGCAATAGCTCTTTTAAAATCCCCTCTAGGTGCTCATTACATAAATTAGTCAAAGTTTTCAAGGCACAAGTCTTTTTTGAAAAGCCCAAGACTAATATGCTTAACAGCAAGGAGTTTTTTAAAGGGCTAAAGAAAACGTATTCAGCACTTTCTGATTTAAATAGTGTGGGGTCATTTTGATCCGATTACTAATATTAGCTAAATTAAGAACTAAATTCATGAGCAGTGGGAGCTAAACCATGATCATGTGGCTCCTTGATATATGCAGATATTAACATCGTGGCATTTTTGACCTTGATGAAGGGGTCTTACACAGGCCCGGAGAACTAGACTTAGCGGACCCCTCCCCAGCTGGCACCAATGGCTTTTTCACCTACAACAGCCTCCAAATGTGAAATGCAAACAACTTAGCTTAGCTCTTGCAGCCCCTCCCCTAACACTACTGTTGTAAAACTGATCTTTAAATGAATCCCCAATGCATTTATGCATTAAGAACAATTGGCAAGGATAATCTTAAGGACCAGAGAATCCTAGCATTATTACTGTGTGGAGTAAAGAGAGATTGTAACAAATTGAGGGTATTAAACTATATCTTTAATATTTATTGTTGTTTACTTCAAAAAGCAGGAAATTTTGAATAAAAAAGAAAAGGTTAAGTTGAGAAAAGGTTAAGTTCACAGAGTTGTGTTTATTTGTAACCAGTAGCAGGCATATTTGTTATCAAAATTCACTAGATGTCATAGAGATGATATTTTAATAGGTATTTCATCAATAGAGTCCCAGCAGAAAAGTTACAGTATACTCAAATTAGGATGCATCAAAACAGTTCTGAGAGCCTTAATGAAGACCACAAAAGATTAGCTTTAGTCAAGAAAAACCAAACTCCTCATTTTAGAATAAGCTCAATTTTCAGTAAACATAGCTGTATTAGTAAAACTGACAACAAATAAAACACAGTGATGTCTGGTATCAACAGTTAAATCTCTCCTTATGACAACCCTTAGCCGGGTGTGGCTAAGAAATCATCTCCATTCTGAGTTTCCCTGCACTGTGGCAGTCCTGCCACGTTGCCACCTGCAGGCTCAGTCCTGATCGTGTTGTACAGCCTTTGTGCCAGTGGCAGACAGCCCTGACTTCTTGCTCATGCTCTCATCCCAAGGTCATCTGAAGTGCAGTCTTCATGAGGGAATTCCAGGAGTGTCCTCTTCCTTCCACTCTGCTTGTCAAATCACACATGCCCACAGGACTGGCTGGTCTCATTGTGTTTGTGTGGCGCCGAGGCTTTGGTGTGTACGTCTAATTTAAGCATTCTGAATTTTCTGGCCATGACCTCTCCGTTCTTCCCACAAGCAGTCGTAGAGGGAGAGATTTTTCAAATCTGCTCTGTAAATAATGCACTGTTTTTTAAAGGGAAGAATAAACTGTGGATAGTAAAGGATGACAGTGAGCTCAGAAGAGTTCCCACTTCGTTACCTTCTAGTTCTTGAGCAAGAATTTCTATTTTATATATATAGAAATTATATATATATTATTATCCATTCATCTGTCAACAGACATTTAGGTTGTTTCCATATCTTGGCCACTGTGAATAATGCTGCAATAGAAAATGAGGAAATTTAACTAGGTCCATATGATTCCTTCTAGTTTTAAAATTTTATTACCCAAAATACATAGTTGCTAAACCCCTATTAGTAAAACAGTTTAAGTACACAACCCAAATAGATGCACATTTATTTAGTTTCAAAATGCACACACATACACACACACACAAGAAAATTTTAAAGGATGGATTTTTTTTTAATGAAATAAACATTGTTTTAAATGTCTTTTTCTTTCCAAATGGGAGGACCACAGACTATAGCAAAGGCAGGCCCTCCTGCAGCTGGGCTCGATGCTCACTCAGGGCATAAGACGCAAAGTTCTCCTCTGCACCACTGGGGCCACCAGTGTCTGGTGCAAGCCTCACAGCTGCCAGCACTCTGCACCAAACCCCTAGACAAATGGTGCAGCTTATAATGCAGGAAACAACCTTCCCCTCTCGGTTCCACCTTCCCTCCTCCAGGCTCCTGTATTTTCACATCTCCCCCAGAATATAAAGCCTGCTGGGTCCAGACTGATATTTGTTAAATGTCTGGTTAATTATCAACATCTTAAGTCTATATAGAGAGACTTTGTCAATAAAGATAGTGAATGTGATTCCATTTTTCAGATAGTATTCTTAATCTTAAAATTTTGTGTGTTTGTTTTTTGTTGTTGGGTTTGTTGTTATTGTGTGTGCGTGGTTTTTTCCCCTCATGCTGGGAGAAAAAGGCCTCTCTGCCTAGCTTTCTTGTTCATTTGTACCTGCCATATTATTAGCTGGGTTAACAAATAACACTCATCTCTGTTCTGCCTGTGTTCTGAGACACAGTAGTAGTCGAAGAGATGGAGATCAAATTGAGTTACTACACTAAACTGGCCTATGTATAGAAGGTAGTTACCATGTCAGGCCTATGCTACTATCCTTAAAAACACCAGCTTGCAAGGTTGGTCCTTGGCTGGCATCTGGAAACAGAATTCAGGAGGTTTCCCATCCATTAACTGACAAATGTGGCTCATGGTACCAACCCGAACAAATGATGGGGCTGATACTGAACATCCCCTTTCCCTCGGGAGCCTGGAAGGTGTGTACATTCTACATGAGGAGCGCTGTATGATCTGCCCCCCAGGAAGACTGTGGGCACTGATCCTCTCACGGGCTTCTGTGGTTGGCAACACTTCACATGCATCGTCACAACTCCATGCTGGGAGAACTCAGGGTTCCGTGTGGCTCTATTGGGAAAGGACTGTTAGAAGCTTCCTCCAGACTTCACCCAGTGCACCTGATCCCTTTACCGGGTTTGCTTTGTATCCTTCCTTTGTAATAAATTATAGCCGTGACTACAATTATATGATGAGTTCTATGAATCATTGAACCTGCTTGGGCTTCTCATGCCATGGCCTACTGATACTCCCTGAAATAAACTTACCCCAAATTTCAAACTCCCCTCTGCTGAGGGATTTGAAAAGAAGAGCCTTGGTCAGACTTTTAATTTATTTAGAAAAATAAAAATAAGCCCACACATAGTATCTTAAGAATAATAGCAAGAAACACACCTGCTAGTCGAAGGAAGGCAATACAAATCTGTGACTTTGTTCCATGCAAATATTGTTTTTCCATGACCTTTGGGGCTTACTGTGTAAACACAGGATGAACTCAGTAAGTGCTTACGTGTTTCAAAATACACATTATACAAATAAAAAATGAAAATCCTTTCCAAATTTTTCACAATTTTTTCCAAATGTTCAAACCATCTCTTAAATTAGCACTGGGGAAATTGGGTATTTTTTAAATTATGCTGCCAACTACCTCTTAGATAAATTAGATTCATTTTTTTATCAAAGATTGCTCTAACACTGTCTTGAACTAATTGAATTACACCACCCTAGCTGTAACCACACTGGCATGAGATAATATACATAAAACTAAACAGACCTCAAGGGAATTATGTTGAATGAAAAAAAAAGCCAATCTCACAAGGTAACAAAATGTGTGATTCCATTTATACATCATTTTTTTAAGTTTTCCAGCCTAAATTTATAGCTTGTGCTGGTAAGATGATTTTTCTGTAAAATGGAGAACTTCAAAAGAGTTGGATAACAACGGTGAGCCTCAAAGAAAGATGGTTTCTTTTGAAATTGGTCCTATTATACATCATTCTTGAAATAACAAAATTATAGAGATGAAGAAAAGATTAGTGGTTGCTGGAGGTGGGAACTGGGGGAAGGAGATGAGTATAAAAAATAAAATAAACAGAATATGATTATTAATCAGGACTGTAGAAAGATGAAATTCTATATATCATTTATTTGAAAAATATTTATCATTACACATTTGATCTTTTTCATTTCCAACCATATACGGTTTTCACCTTGGTGATGACCTTGCTGAGTGGAAAACATAATATCTTTAATACATGAGTTAAATCTAGGATGATGTTCAAATGGACTGCAGGTAACTGTTTATGTCAATAATAAATACAGTAGATTACTTTTAAAACCGATACTTTGGACTTTTTATTACAGATGCAATTGCTGACTTACCATAAATCAATGTGCTTAAAGTGCCATATGATATCAAATGTTTAGCTTAACAGCATAAAATTGAGCAGAAACTGTAAAACATGTTTTATAGGTGCTATAAAATCCCGAGGCCGGAGGTCCCGCTTTTTTGCATTACTCTGATCCATCAAGTCCACTGAAAATTCCAGATAGCCAATACACTGGGGAATTGAAAATTGGCTCTCAGAGCTTTATTCATTTCAGTTATTATAACCTCCAGGGACAGCTCTGTTTCCTACTATGAGGAGAGAAGCACAGGCCCCACAGAAAGTTAGAACAATATTTTCTTTACAATGTCCTGTTACTAAACCATCCTGCTGTATCTGGCCTCTCCCACTACAATGCTTGTGGCACCCTTTAGTACCTGAAAAGAGGCTAAGTGATAGGGAAAGCTGGTACTCGTTTTGGGGTTTTTTTTTTCTGTTTTATTTTAGTTCTTTTTTAAAAATTATAATTTATTCATTATGCTAATGCAGTCATCCTGATTTTTACCCTTTTGCCCCCGCTCCACCCAGTAACTCCCACTCCTTCAGGCAATCCCCCCACCGTTGTTCATGTCCATGGGTTATGGTATAAATTCTTTGGCTACTCCATTTCCTATACTGTACTTCACATCCCCATGGCTATTATGTAACTACCTATTTGTACTTCTTAATCCCCTCACCTCTTCACCCATTTCCCCACACCCCTTTCCCATTTGGCAACCATCAAAATGCTCTCTGTATCCATGATTCTGTCTCTGTAGTTCTTGTTTGCTTAGAGGGTTGTTGTTTTTTTTTTTTTCTGGTAACAATATGGGTTTATTTTTTTTTATTGTTGTTAACAGTTGTCCTCATTTTCTCCCCATTACTCTCCCCTGCCCTACCCACCCCCCACCTTCCACTTTCAATCCTTCCCCCCTCCTTTGTCTTTGTCTATGGGTCCTTTATACATGTTCTTTGACTTCATCCTTCCCCTTCTTTCCCCAGTTATCCCCCTCCCAACTCCCCTCTTAGTTTTTTAGATTCAATTGTTGATAGATAGGTATTTATTGCCATTTTATTGTCCATAGTTTTGATCTTCTTTTTCTTAAATAAGTCCCTTTAACATTTCATTTGATAATATTTTGGTGATGATGAATTCCTTTAGTTTTTCTCTTGTCTAGGAAGTTCTTTTTTCTTTTTTAAAGATATTATTTATTTATTTTTAGAGAGGGGAAGGGAGGGAGAGAAACATCAATGTGCGGTTGCCTCTTAAGCACCCCCTATTGGGGACCTGGCCTGCAACCCAGGCCCCTGACTGGGAATCAAACCAGCGACCCTTTGGTTTGCAATCTAGCGCTCAATCCACTGAGCCACACCAGCCAGGGCAGAAGTCCTTTATCTGCTCTTTGATTTTAAATGATAGCTTTGCTGGATAGAGCAATATTGACTGTAGGTCCCAGCTTTTTATGACTTTGAATATTTCTTGCAAAGCCCTTCTAGTCTGCAAAGTTTCTTTTGAGAAATCGGCTGACAATCTTATGGGAACTCCAGCAGATAACCAAATTCTTTTCTCTTGCTGCTTTTCAGATTTTCTCTTTATCTTTAACCTTTGGAATTTTAGTTATGATGTGTCTTGGAAAGGGCCTCTCTGCAAGCATCTTGTTTGGGACTCTCTCTGTTTCCTGGACTTGCATGTCTATTTCCTGCACCAAATTAGGGAAGTTTTCTTTCATTATTTTTTCAAATAGATTTCCTATTTCTTGCTCTTTCTCTTCTCCTTCTAGAACCCCTGTGATGCAAATGTTGGACCTCTTGAAGTTGTCCCAAAGGCTACTTATACTATCCTCATTTTTTTTAACTCTTTTTCCTTCTTGTTGTTCTGATTAGTTGTTTTTGCTTCCTTATGTTACAAAACATTGACTTGATTTTCAGCTTCATCCACTCTACTGTTGTTTCCTGGTACATTGTTCTTTATTTCAATTAGTGTATCCTTCATTTCTGACTGGATCTTTTTTATGCTGTTGAGGTCCTCACTAAGTTCCTTGAGCATTCTTATAACCAGTGTTTTGAACTCTGCATCTGATCGGTTGCTTTATCTCCATTTTGTTTACTTCTTTTTCTGGAGTTTTGATTTGTTCTTTCCTTTGGGCCATGGTTCTTTGTCTCCCCATTTTGACAGTCTTCCTGTGTTTGTTTCTATGCATTAGTTAGAGTGGCTATGACTCCCTGTCTTGGTAGCGTGGCCTAATGCTGTAGGTGTCCTGTAAGGTCCAGTAGCATAGTCTTCCCTATCACCTTAACTGGGCACTCAAAGTACTCCCTTCATATGGGCTAAGTATACCCTCCTCATGTAATTGAACCTTGATTGCTGTTTGCAGGGCAATGGGAAGGATTTAGAGGGTAGTCATTGTTTATCCTAAAATGTTTGTTTCCCTGAGTAGTGGACATTCATTCATTCAGCAAGTTGAGTTACTGTTCCATTTTAAGTCCTGCTCGGTGGTTCAGCAGTGGACAAGACAGGGCAGAGACAGTGAGGACAGAGAGCTGTGAATTGATACATTGAGAACCTTAGGATAGAGAAGCAATAAGACCTGGTGATGAAAGGGTGTGAGAAAAAGAAGTCAAACATAATGCCCTAGCTCTTAGCTTGGCAACTGGGTGGGTGGTGTGAGGAGAGACTGCTCTGGGATGTGACTGTGGCCATGAACTAGACCAAGGCCAGAAAGAGAGGGCTTACCATAAGCACCCTTAGAGATTCTGTGGTCAAACTGATACTTTCCTTCTGACCTAAACCACTATCTCTCCCCTGTGTCCCACAACATGCTGGTTCCTGGAACAGGCTGTTACATCCTTGACTTGGTCAAGCATGTAAGACACTTTCCCATACCTGGGACTGATCATGTACCAGCACCCCTATCCATCCTGCATTGTTCTATATAATTCTTTGGCACCTGTCAAGCTACACAGAGAAAATTCACTTTGTCTTTCAGTTACCCAAGATGGACCTCTTACAAAAGTTTCCCTTAATAAACTCTGTTAGTTGCCAGACTGGTTTGACCTTTCTCTTTCTTTGTTCTTTCCCTGCCCTCTGTTTATGGAGGTAGATTTTCAGTCTTTGTGGATTTTCCTCAGGGGCCATGTGTACTAACAGTTGGTGTTGATATTGCCTGAGATAGAGTACATGGAAGGAAGGTGGGGCAGTGAGGATACGCTGAATCTGAGATACTCCTGGCTGGGTCATCCTGTGGAAATTTCCAATAGTAGTTGGTTATATGGACCAATCAGGAACCAGGAAACAGGAACTGAAGACAATGCCTTAGTACGTAGCCAAGGATCAGCGCAGAAGGAACAGAAACAGTCAGCAAAGAAGTCTTTGACAAGTTAATGAAGGGGTAAAATGGAAGAATTTAAAAAATTATTAATCCAGAAGAAGGAAAGGAAAAATTTTAAGTGGAACATAAAGCAGGTGAGTTAATTAGAAAACAAAGAGTAAGACGGTTGCCATAAATCCAACTATATCAATGATTAATATAAATTAACTAAATAATCCAAGTAAAAGGCTAACATTGTAATACTGGACAAGAATAGATACGTTTTAAATATAAGGAACACAGAAAGATTGAAAGTGAGTGGAAAACTACAGGTTCTACTCTTAAGAATGCTCACCGTGCAAGCAGTCACCACAAGGAGCTAGTGTAGCTGTTCTAATGTCAGATGAAGTAAATTGTGAGTCAAGACACATCACTGATCAGGAGTCAATCCAACAAAAAAAGAGCACCACCTCAAATCCATAGACACCCAATAACTTGGCTTCAGAATACAAGAGTAAAAAATTGACAGATATGAAATCCACTGAAAGAAGCCATTGATCAAGTTCAAAACTGATCTGAAGAGTAAGTTACTACTAATTCTGAACTCATTGTCACAAGGCATCTGACTTGCTTAAGCACTTGTTGGCCTTGACATTGCCTCAGGGAGAGTCAAGAAGGGGCAGCAGCTGAACGGTGAGCTGCATCCATCCCACTAGATTTCTTGCTCATTGAGGCCTTTATAAAACATCTTCAGGCACATCAATGAAAACACTATATGTAGCTGTTGATGTGGGTCAGTTCATTGGGCATCATGCCACAAAGCAAAAGGTCACTGGTTTGATCCCCAGTCAGGGCACATGCCTGGGTTGTGGGTTCAGTCCCCAGTTGGGTGTGTTCAAGAAGTAACTGATCAATGTTTCCCTCCCTCTCTTTCTCCCTTCCTTTCCCTCTCTCTAAAAATAAATAAATAAAATCTTTAAAAAACACTATGTATATATTACACCTTTACATGAGACTTATGTTCCATCTGCATTTTTCTAAATGAATTCTAATTGATTCTAATGGAAGCTGACTGATGGTGAGGCCAGCATGGCCACTGCTAGCCTTTGGTGGTAGACGTTGTCCCCCTAATAAGTGCTGGACAATTCATTCACTCATTCAAAAAAAAAAAAGCCATTATCAAATCCTTTCACTTTCTTAGATACTTGAGATACACAGATCAAAATTACAGGTTCTACTCTCAAGAAGCCCACAGCCCAGTTCTAGAGATGGTCCAAGAACCAGATTACAGTACAGAATGATCAACACAATGAGAGCTGCATAAGGATATGGTAGGACCCCAGAAGGAAGCACCTTCGCAGAATGTAGAGGGGTGAGAATGAATGGGGAGCAGCAGATGACAGAGATGGACATGCAGAGAGAAGATGAATCTCAAAACAGAGATTTTACAAGAGGGTGTGAGGCTCACTGTGCAGAAATGGACAGAGGGGGATGCTGATTGTGAGGGATGAGCAGTCTTCATATCAGGTCCTACACTTGTCTCTTTCTCTTTAAACTTTCCTGCATCCCAGGCCCTAAGCCTTAAACTGGGGTGCCTCCACTCTGGCTTGCCCTACCCCCAAAGTGCTCTCAAACCAACATCTTTTAACGCTATTAAGTGACCGCCCTCCTGCCCTTTAGCTATCTATTAGAATTGAAACTAATTCATACCATGTGGAAGTCTCATGGTCCTACTGTTCCCATGACACCAACCTTTAAAAGGATTTTTGCTGTGATAGGTGTATTTTCTAAAAATAACTGCAAAATATTTCTGATCCTATATGCTTATCTAGAACCTTGCTGTTCTTTTATTAAGAGGTGGAAGCCATGTCCCTTTCCTCCAAATTGGGTTGGCCTTTATGACCTCTTCAATGACAACAGTTACTTGGAACCACGCACCTGTACTCCTCATCTACCCCCATCCATGTGCACCACCCTTTGGGGCTGTCCCCTCTCCCACTGCCCTCTGATGTGGGGCTTCAGCCCTGGAATTTATCTCCACCCCTTCTCCCAGGAACTACCCCCTTGGTCTTCTTCAGTTCCAGCTACTGCCCTCTCCCCAGAGCGCTCTGTATTTCTGCCTTCTCTGCAGGATCCCTCAAAATCTACCTCCAGCAATTCAGGGAATAAACCCAGCCTCTTCTGTGAAGGGGAGGGCTAGGGGCGGATGCAATAATGGGCAGGTTGTTATTAGTGAACACAATAAGATATTGCCTTTGAGATGCTAATCTGTGCGGCTTTCTTTCCCTCCTTCCCTGCACAGTGACCAAGGCGCCTCACTGAAGAGTAAAGTTGATTGCGAGGGATTGAAAAAGGGCCAAAAATAGTCATTGTTGGGCTTTGTGACTCCCAAACAGCCTTAGAGAATCAAAAAGTGAGGCTCGGGGCATGAGCACATGAAGAAACATGGAACAAGCAGATGTACTATGGAAATTACCAGGAGGCTGCACCACAAAGCCTGCCAAAGAGCCCAGAGTAGGTCTTCCCTGCTTGGCTGGACAAGGGAGGGAGCACCTGAGAGCGTTCCCCATCACCACCCACCCCCAGGAGGCAAACATCCCCAAGATATTTGCCAAGCTCCATCCCTACTCCCCTAAATGGATCCCCACTTCAGTATTTCAGGACTCTCTGAACCCCAAATGTTAGGAATATGTTCAGCTACAACCCACAAAAAAATATGATTAGCAGTGCCTTAACAGGCAGAGGTTTATTTTTCTCATGTAACAAAAAGAATAGAGGTGGGCAGTTGCTTTGTAAAAATGCAGATTCCCCAAGACCTACTCCTGAGGATAGGATTCAGTGAGTTGTGGAATGAGCTGGGGTGAGGAGTGGTTCTGTAATTCTAAAAACCTCCCAGATGATCCTAATTTGTAGCCAGAGGTGGGAGCTACTGTCCTGGAGTTCACTGAACCTGCTGCGCTGTCTGCTCTTCTGAGTTTCCAGCGTCCTTTAGCTTCCAGAGAAGTCAGCAGCACTACCAGTGAACCAGTGATCCATTAACTCGTACAAATGTCCTGCAAACAGTAATTGCTAACCTTTTAGCTCGTAGACACTAGCCCAGGGAGGCTTGTGAACTGGGCCTGGAGACATGAGGATTCAGCAACACTCTCAAACAGAGAAAATTGCCACAGAATCTATTTCAAGTACTTTCTTTTTCAACTGATTGGGGTAACCATCCAAGTAAATAGGGTGGATTGAACACCTTCTTTTGCTTCCATTCCCCTCTCAAAACGTTAGTATAATATAAAGATTTTGTTAAAGGCAACAAAATCCTCAAGGACAAAGATGAAAGAAAATGCAGTAAGAATGGAGAGAGAAAAATGAACAAAATATTGGAAACTGGGAAGCAGATGGGACATGATGAGTGATTTAGAGACCGGGCATGTGTTGCAGAGAGGAGTCGGGAAGCTAACAGTTTGCCCCCTAGAGTCCCTGAAAGGCATAGGATTGGCCACCCCAGGAAGCTCTCAGAAGGCAGGGGGTGTTAGTTAAAAGGCTGTACTAAATGCAGGGGATCCCTAAGTTGCTTCTCCACTGCACCAGCAGACATCTCCGTCACATAACAGGACATATACTGGAAAAGCAGGTTAAAGCAAGTCGGCATGCTGAATGAATCCTGAGATCCACAAACAACTCTTCACCATGGCAGCTGGGAGTCCTGGTGCCCCAGCTTAGACACCTGAGACAGCAGGCTGGCCGTCTCCTCTCTAGGGAAACTGAGATCCTCAAAGAAAAGACTCACAGACAATGCTTTTTGGGAATCCTATTCAAACATAGCAATTCAGAGAAGACCAAGGCAGCACAAACAGCAGAATAAACTTGCAGGAAAACCATAATTAATCCCTTCAGAGAGGTAATAGAAGATAATGGCATCGATGAGAAAAGAACAAACTAGTCATGAGACAAAAGCGAGTCCTCAGTTTTTAAAAAACAGGGGGAAATGTCAAGAGAATCCAAGCAGGCTTTATTAGGAAGCTGCTGGAGGTTGTACTCTGACAAAGGGAGGGAGCAAACCAGGAGATGAAGAATTCAAGAAACAGCAATCACCAGAGCAGGAGGCCAGTGGGCTCCAGAGGGGTGTGTGAAAAGTAAAAAAATCAATGATTACCTGACACGTTTGAACTATTAGGAGAGATTAACCATTCTGGTAAAGAGTCGGAGGAGCATTAAGGATGGGTATAAATCAAACATTAGGTAATTTTGAACTCCATGGGGAAGAAACAAATTGTATAACAAAGGAAATGTTATCTGTGTACACTGTGTGCCTTAGCTGGGAAAAATATTTACAATAATCACAAGTGTGAACTTTTGATTTGACCAAAAAATATGATACGATTATGTTGGAAGAATGAGGAGAACAAGAATGCTAAATTCTTATCTTTCATGGGAGGAAGTCAAGTTCATATCTAAATCGGAAAAATCAATACAGAGGCATGTTATTGAGACACATGGAGAAGATATCCAGGAGCAGCAGCCACATTAACTGAAGGTGAGACTCGTTTCTCTGATGAGGAGGACTGTGTGGGAAATGGGAATGTCAGACCACAGGGAATTCTGGTCCAAACACCCAGACTTCTGTGATTCTTTCCTCCTACTTTGGAGGGTTCAGCCAAAGTTCTCCCTTGAGGATTGCTAACTGTAAGCTCTAAGGAAACAAACAAATACACACAATGAACTTCACTTGAACCTTGTTTTGTTCTTTGTTTCTAAGCCAAAAGTGTCATAACAAATAGGGAAGGAGCCAGAGCTCACACGGGTATGTGGGGTTTAGCACAGAGGGTCTGTTCCCCGAGGCTCTTGCATTTCCATGTTTACCGACAAGAAAAACTGAGTGGCTAGAAGACAAGTCACCCAACGTACAGGCACTCAGTACATGTTTGAATGAATGAAAGGATCAGCATATGAACAGCGACAAACCCATTAGTTTTCATACATCACGGATGCTTCACAAATGTTAGGACCCACACGGTTTGCCTTTAGTGCTTCTTCCTGATTCACTTAGAGATTTAATGGCCCGGTACGTATTTTGCTCTGTAGGAAATAGGGATCTGCCACATGCAAGGGATACTCCTGTCTTCAAAGAACTACAAATGTGTTTGGGAAGGCAAAACACCAATAAAGGAGAAGTTAAACTCATGACCACAGTCAAGGATGGGTGCAAAGGGAAGAGTTACTGTGGACTTGAACCCATAACCTTAACAAGAGGCTGGTGCAGGGAGGTGTGACTTTCCCCACGCTGGCTGCAAACTCCCTAGAGTCTTCTCCAAGTATTTTGTTCACAAGGAGGATGGGAAAATGGGAAGAGAGTATCATGCCATGTGACACTCTTATTGACAAAAGTCAACAAAGAGCTAATCAGTTGGCCTCCTACAAGCATTGTCGTATTTACCTTGGTGCTTTTCCTGTAAGGCAAAGAAATCAGTGTTTTCTGGTGATGAAATGTCACCAGCCTTTCCTTTCTGCCAGGAGGGCATATCAGTTTGCATGGACATTGCCTCAAAATTTATAATTAATCCCCAAATGGTATAAGTAAGAGTTCTGCAGGTCAATAATGAAGCAAATAGAAATGAATTTCATAAAATGTTAAGATTACTCAAGGTATGGCCCAAAGCCATACCCCCTTGAGCTTTGTGGGATCACATTCCCAGGCAAAGTGGAGTCAGGGTTGGAGAGAACTCAAACAAAACACCACCCAAAAACATGCAGGGGAGAGCAGGACATGGTAGCTATGATTTCAGAGGCCTCACATCCCTTGAGTCAGTCATAACAACAATATTTAGTACTCCTGAGGTGCTTCTGAAACCTTGGAAGCCTCACAAAGCCCTACCATAGGCCCAGGGCACTGAGTTGCTGGAAAGGTCATTGCTACAAATATCCTGTAACCTGATGTCTTCCGTGCTGATGGCCAGCATGGAGGGAGGGAGAAACCAACACCGAGTGCCAAGTGTTATGGTCACACCCTCCTCACAGAGCTCCCTGCATCCACACATGCCTGTTCCCATATATTCACAGCAGGGCAGCCAGTGTCCCTGCGCAGACACAGTCTGGTCACATCACACCTCTGCTTAGACATTCAGGCCTCACGTCCATCTTAGAACAAAGACCAAATCATAATAGGGTCTTCAGGACTTGGTATCAACTCTTGCCCGATTCACCACCATCGTTTTCTACTTCCTATTCCTGCAACTGGGCTTCCATAAGCTCCACAAGCATTCCACGAGGGTGCTTTGCCACCATGGGGGATACAGGCTGTTCTTCTGTCAGGAACTCTTGGTACAGACTCTTCCCTCTGCCAGGAACTCTTTCTCCTCTCCACCCCTTTGCCTGTCTCAGTCATACTACAGATCTCAGCTTAAAGATCTGCTCCTCAATGAACTTTCTGCCCCACACTAGTTTACCTCTCCCGGCACCGAGTACCTTTCCCTCAAGAACTTATTGTGATATGCAACTATGCAGTTATATGCCCAAGTATTTGTGACTAATGTCTTCCTCCTCCACTTAAGCTTCAATCTCCCAAAAGGCACAGCCCACATTTGTTTTGCTCGAAGTGCTATTTCCTAATGCCTGGCACAGGTGCCTCACAGGCTCTCATTGATGCTTGATGCATGAATAAATGGTAGCATGCCGTCCCATCCTTTATAAATGTAATATTTGGGTTCACTCCCACCTCTCCAGCACAGGGTATAATCAGCATGCAACTCTCTATCCCAAATACAGTATAGATTTATTCATATCTTATTCTCTAGAATTTAATAGTATTTTGATTATTTGAATTCATGCATCTCAATACTTCCAAAAGAAAGACAATCATCACAAAGAACATATATGCATAACTCAGACACAGACAACAGTGTGGTGATGGCCTGAAGGGAGGGGGGATGGGGCTGGGTGGAGGTGGGCACAGGGCAGGACATGGGGACATCTGCAATAGTGCCAACAATAAAAATAAAGAAAAAGAAAGAATGAAAATCAGCCCTGACTGGTGTGGCTCAGTTGGATGGGTGTCATACCGCAAAGTGAAAGGCCGCCGGTCCGATTCTCAGTCAGGGCACATGCCTGGGTTGCTGGTTTTTTCCACCAGTTGGGGTGCATAAGAGGCAATGATCAATGTTTCTCTCTCATGTCCATGTGAGATTTCTCTCCCTCTCTTTCTCCCTCCTTTCCCCTCTCTCTAAAAATGAATAAATAAAATATTTTTAAAAAGGAGAGAAAGAAAGAAAATCATCAAAGACTCATAGTGCTAAAGATGTATTTATTTTGACTCAACAGTTTAAACATCAGGTAACTGTTAAGCAGTCTAGTCAAGATAACTGAGCTTCCTAAACTTTTCTGCTGTTAGAGACCTTCTCCCTGACCAAGAAGCCCAGTCAAATGCCACTTAAATCTGTATTCACCCTACCAGTCAGAGAAAATTTCTCCTTGCTCTTCACAGACTCTCCCGCTGGCTGATTGCCTGGGACCTGAGGATCAACCATGTGTGGCTGCCCGACAATCCTCCTTCTTCACAGAGCTCTCTTCACAATGGATGCATGGTTGGCATCCCCCTTTCCTCCAAAATAAACTACCACCATTTCTTGCTTACTTCCTTTATTTGAGGTGGTTTATCTTCTCACCTTCTGAGCTGTCATGAAAAAGACAAGTTTGTTTGAAAAGAAGGGTAAGGATACGCTGGCACTGCCAAATATTAAACACATTTTAAGGCTGTGGGGAATGAGGCGACTAGTGCCGAGACTCCCATTTCCACAGCCATGATCCTTTGGGCAGAGAAACTGAGAGAATGATGTGAGATCCCCACAATGGGAATCTGGGACAGAGCCTACTCAGGGCTAAAGTCCATCATGGCTCCTGGGATGTACTTCACCCACCTGAGGCTGCTTCTAGGCCAAGGCCCACATTTAAGGCTCATTGTCCCAGTTCCAGGATGCCTGTTTTGTCCTGGATTTCCTGGCCTCTCTTGTCTTTCGGCCATTATCCCTTTTATCTGCTGAGCCAAAGCCTTGGTCTCTTCTCTTTCCTCACAGTATCTGTTACTGGCATGTTGGGAGAGTTCTCAATCACCTCAGTGGTGAGACGCAATTGTTTGCCATTGCCATCACCATGTCAATCCTCAAGGTCAAGTGGTGCTCACTCTTCATCAAACCCAGTAGTCAAATCTTCACTCCAAGGACAGGGGAGAGATGTTGCCTCTTAGCCCTGGAGAAAGTTGCCCTCACACACAGAATAGACCAAACAGCTCTTTACCATCCAAAAGGAGGAAGACAATAAAAGTTACATATCCGTTTACAAAGAAAGTTTATATCCTGCTTTTCATACCATAATTCATTTAATACTCACAAATATCTCTAGCACGTGCACATTAAAAGGTGATTATATTCTTTATATTTAAGGAACTCCTCAGAGACAGGACACTCATTGTTATTTATATGTTGTTGAATGCTCAATTTATTAAACCTGTAAGTTTAATAACCAAAGCTTTGAAAATCAAATTTTCTTATCTATTCAAGCAATGACCATATACTAAAGGACCTGAAATCATTTAAGCTATAATTAAAATTTTAGTGTAACTAATTTTTGAATACTTCAAACACAAACACAATGACTCCAAAACCCTTAAAACTATTCTCAAATAGCAACCCAATTCATTTTCTAATTCTTCCTACACGTCTTATGCCTTATCAAGGTTATACGAATGCAGTACTAGCTATGCGAATGCCTTCCCAGCACTATACAAAGATCCCAGGCTAAATCGCAGGCCAAAAGAAAAGGCCGGCAGTACCACTTAGTGTCCTGTTGGGAAAACCCAACCCACTGGGAAACACAACTTACTATGAAGCCAGAGACACTAAAATAACCAGTGCCAGGCATTTATTAAATAGCGAGCCCAGATGGGCAAACAGACCGAGGAACACACCTATATGCAGCTTCTCACATGTATGAAAACTCCATTTGTGGCAAAGGTGGCACTACAACATCAACCAGTAAATGATGCCACAACAACTGGACATTGATTTGGGGAGAAAAGTCCCTTTTCACACACATATACAAAATTGTGGATGATAAAGACCCAATGTGGAAAACATCTTAACACCTTTAGAAGAAAATAAGAGGGTATTTTTATACCCTCTTATTGGAGTAGGAAAGGAATTTCCTAAATAAGATATAAAAGCACAAACCATGAAAGAAAAGATCGATTTGATTACATTAAACTGAAATACATATAGAAAAAAGTCAGTACATATGAAGTGGAAAAAAAACAAGTCATAGACTGAGAAGGGAAATTTGCAATACATAACATTGACTATAGCCACAGAACTCCACCTCTTGCTTCCTCTGGGTTTGTTGATGGACATTCTGACAGATTAGAGGCAGGCAAGTGTAGGGAGGGAGTGTAGGGAGGGAGTCAGGGCTTCTATTCTCCCTGCATCCGTGGATGCCCCCATTCCGTCTGTGACCATCAACCAAAGCCCAGAGCTCTTGAAAGAATCCCTCTCCACTTAGCCTCATTGTTGCTAGGTTCCTCCCCTGTCCTATTAGCCTAAGGACACAACGGCCCCACTATTAGTAGTTCTTATGGTTTCCCTAAGCCCTGCCCACACCTTTATTGTGCTCACCTCCAACTGCCCAATTCAGGTTTGCCATCTATTCTCTCCTGGGACACTGACTGGTACACCTGGTACAAATTCTGCTTTTAACATGGTATCCATCTATTAAGGCAGGTTACTTAACCTGTCAGACTCCAATTACTTCATCTCTAAGTGGTGCTGCCATGAGGATTAATTATGATGACCTTTATAAGCTCCTCAGCACAGCACCCAGCACGGTGAGATGTCAGTAAGTGGTGCTGGTGTTATCGTGATGAGGGGGTTATTACTGTTGTGTCTGCCAACAGGTCTTCACTGCTCCCCAGCGATCTGAGCAGCACCTAACCAGCTGGGCAAAAACGCCAAAGTAAAACCTAAGATAGGATAACTAAAACAAAATTTGCTATCAGATTTAAGGAACTCCCAGAGTTTTCTTAAGATCACCATTATAATAAATATTGAATATCCTTTACCAAGGAGAATTATGATACACAGAGTGGTCTTCTGTTCAGTCCAGTATATCTCCTGCAACAAGAGAAGCCTTATTATTTTTAGTTCCAGGCCACCCCAGTCACTCACATCCCACAGACACCTGCAGGTATGTCTGCCGTGAAAGTCTGTGATAGGCTTGCAAATGCAGGTCCCCACACACAGCAGTCAACACAAACCAGTGGTGGAGCCTGGCTACCACCCACACCTGCACCCGTGTGCACCTCTGCTGCATGCAAACTTCAAGGGCGAATTCTGCCAGCCAATGATGGTGACACTGGTCCTTGCATACCTAATGACACTCATGTCCATGCAGATTGTGCCCACTTAAGTTCAACTTTACACACGTATTTTAAAAATACTACAACTTCAACTGTAATTGGTATGACATACTGAAGGTTTTTTTTTTTTTAAATAGGAAATGGGAATTGTGGGAAAACAATGTATCAATAGTAAACACTTGGTTACCTGTCATTTGGAGAGAGATGGAAAATTTTAAACTTTTAGGTATTTTTAAATCATGTATACCTGTCATACTTTATTTTATAAAATATTTACTATACCCCAGCTGTATTTGAACAGTGTCTAAGACCTGTCAGAATGTTAGAGCCTTAGACCACATGAGGTGAGGGGAGGGACCTTCTTGGGGTGATGGACATGATCTGCACCTTGACTGGGGTGCTGGGTACACGAATCCATACATTTGTCAGAACTCATGGAGCTGTACCCTGAAGACCTGGCATGTCTGTAGGTGTTAACTTAATTTTGATTGCAGTTATAGAAACACGCAGAGGAATCAAAACGGTTAAAAACAACTTCTAAAATGTTACACTTAAGGTAACTGTACCCATTTCTTTGCGTGACAGAATTAAATCTTGAAACACTAAGCAAGTTGATCAAACACCCCAGGAGTTTGCTAAGGAATTACTGGTGAGAGGAGCTGACTCACAGACCTGCTAGTAGCAGAAGTGAGTCACTTGAAGATTAGGCCTTTGCTGGGAGTAAACCACCCACTTAACTACAAGGTCAACTTCAACTCTCTGTGCTCATTCAGAATGGAGTTAACTCGATGACGTCCTACACTTTCTGGAAAAGGCTTTAGCCCCTGAGGGATCTGGAGTTTCATAGGCACGTGCTCACAGCCTCTGGGGTGGCCCCTGAGGGCCAAAACACAGTTGGATCTGCTTCTAGATGGATGAACTGGAAAACTAGAGATTATTGATCTAAATGTTCATCTAAACGGGCATCTCCGGTGATGCGCCCCAGGGCTCTTTCTCAACGCTGTAATCACACAGTCCAGGTGATGGTGTAGAAACAGTTACCAAATGGTCAGAAGCCACACGCAGGATTGAGAACACCAGGCAGATGGGCTCCAGGTGCACAATTACATCATCAGAGCAGAAATAATGACTGGGCCCCAACCCAAAAGTTCAAGTAGAATAAACTAAAAATCAAACTGACATTAGGTCAAAAGGCCAATTGCCAAATCCAGGGTGGGAGTGGGGAAACCTGACTTAACAAAAATCAAACCCAAAAAAGCCCTGTGGTTCCAGTTGGTCACACATGCAATTATGAACCAATGGTCTGTAGCACAGTTGGTTAAAAGCTGCGTGCATTGACAGGGATGTCTACTAAACTCAACATTGACTATCTCTTTTGGTTCCAGGTGCTTCGTTTTAGGAGTGACATTGAAAACTGGAGCGTATGTCGGAGAGGAGGACCAGGATGGTAGGGCAGTAGACACCTCACTCTACTACAAGCACGTTAGGGAGCTCAGTGTTTAGCCTCAAGGAGCAGACAGACAGAGGTTAGGTGACCAACCTTCCTAGTGTTCCCAGGACTCAGCACATGTCCAGACAAAGAGCTTTTGGTGTGAAAACTGGGACAGTCCCAGACAAACCAGGACCACCTGTCACCTTAGGTTGAGATGACAATGGAGTAAGAGATGCTGGGACCCATGACTGCTGATTTCCAAATGCTGGAGGGGCTTATTCTCAGTTGCACTAAAGTAGACCAGGGCCATGGCAGAAGTTACCCAAAGGAAGCTCTAAACAAAAGGTAAGGAAGCTCTGAGTTTGCTGAGGAGCTTTCTCAAGAGAACGAGCAGCACGTGGCAGGTCTAAACACACACACACACACATGCACACACATGCCAGATAATTCAGCACAGTCAGAACCTCCAAGTTCAGTTATACTTTTAATGGAATCCCTATTATACAGGGTGTGGCAAAAGTAGGTTTACAGTTGTTCATAAAGAAAATAATACAAAAATACATAATAACATAAAAATAAACCCTGTATTGCACATACTCACAACAGTAAACTTACTTTTGCCCCACCCTGTATTAATCACAACAGTGTCCTCATACACTTGGAAAGGGCGAGACATGTGACTTATCTTTCTGTAGAGAATGCTCGGCTCCCAGTGCTCCTGCAAGTCCTCCAACCCCCTCCCCACCCCAGCCCACTTTCCGAGTTTGTTGTCCTCACGGGAAAAGATAAAGCTGAGTGATGCTCAAGATTCTTTTCAAATCCAAGGTTTTATAATTTATAAGTATTGTACATATTTTCCTTATAATTTATATGTAACTTGATATTGTGTCCCTCTTACATTTCTGTAGTACCTTAGATGTTCTAAGGTACATATACTACATAGGTTTCAACATATGAATTTGGGAGGGACACAAACATTCAGTCCCTAACAGAGAAGTATGAGCCTTGGGAGCCAGAGCCATGAACTCAGAGACCTGACTCCAGACACCAAGGGCAGAGGCCTTGGGACCAGAGTTGGAGGGGTCAATAGTCATGGTGAGTGGTGAGGATGCCACAGGGACCCCGGCTAGAATGCCAGCTCCACCACTGAGATTCCTCATCTCTACAATGACCTGTCCTGGGCTTGGCATTGTGCTGACCTAGAGCAAGTTCTTGGGAAATTTGGGTTCATGCTTGCTCTTGTCACCATCCCCAGTGGCAGGGAGCAGTCTCTGGTCCTCCCCTACCACTTCTCTTCCTCACAGACTCCATGCTGCCTGGGTCAGAGCTCTCAGGAATAACCGAAAACCTGCCAGAGGCCTTGCTGAGTAAATGGTTTGTTTCCTCACTGAAGAAGGAGTCTGGAGTTCAGCAGCTGCTCCGGAAGTCAGTAAAGAGGCAGCCTCCTTCTTTCTTCCTGCTCCGGCTTCCTCTGAGCATAGCTTTTGTTGTAACAAAGTGGCTGCTGCACCTCCACACCTAGCGCCTGAATTCCAGGATGGAAAAAAGTGGAGGGTGGAGGGCAAATGGAGGTAAGAGCACCCCAGGGGAGCCAGTCCCCTTCCAAAGGCCACTCCCAGAAGCTCTTTGGATGTCATTGGCCAGCACCAGGTCACACAGCCACACCCAACAGCCAGGGCAGTGGCACGGCATTTCAAGGACACATTGCCGCCCTGAACAGCACTGGGGGCTGATCAGTAAGGAAGGGAAGGAGAGCAGGTATTGGGTAGGTAGAGTGGTGTCTGCCTCAGCAGCCTCCTGGGGGCATACACCCTCAGCACCTCCCCAGGGGTCACAGCTCCTCGGGGAACTGAAAAAGCACCAGTCCCAAATGGCAGGGCCTGAGTGTGCAGCCCCAAACGGGAGGGCGGGGACATCAAGGAGAGAGTGCGTGTGGGCTGCTGCTGTGTCTGGGCAAGGAGCTCCAGGACTCCCAAAGCAGAAGTGGTCACAGCACCTACGGAACCCAGGAAATTTTTGCTTACCAAATGGAAATGGAAAAAAGATTCAGTCTTTTTTTCAAGAATTCAGAGGAACTGGAAAAATTATTAAAAAGAACATTCTACTAGTACCCTCTAAACATAAACACAAAATGACTGAAAAGTGCACCAAGAGAAGGCTGGTCTTGTACAGAGTGGTTAATATTATGTGGTTTATGTAGCAATTGACAAATACAAACTAGTCGTGGTAAGAGATTCGCAGTTCTGACTCTCTTGCTTGCTGTCTGCCTATGCCTCTAAGGTGCCAGTGGGTGTGCCTCCCAGCACCCCACACACCAGCACCCAGACGAGGAAGTATATGAAGATGACTTTCCATCACGCCAACTGCAACATCCTAAACCAATGTCACTTGAAGTCTGGTCCCTGGACATGGACCAGCAGCACCAGTGTCACCTGGAAACTTTTATGACATGCAAAACCTCAGGCCCATCCCAGACCTGCCAGGATTCTGATATATGAGCAAGTCTGAGAACACCAGCCTAGGTCAAAGTCTAATAGTAGGGAAATAGTCAATAAAAGTAACCAATCTATGGTTTCCTAGTATGTATCACAAGAAAATCATTAAAACCAGCAAAAAGTACAATCAGTCTTCTGGACTCTGTCCTGTCTACACTGGACCTTAGCCAAAAAGCTGAGACACGATGGATTCTGTACTATCGGACACATTCAGAGAGAGTTTAGGGTATGAGATGAATTACAAGTCTGCAATTAAATTTAAATTTCTTACATTTTTGTTTTTATTCTAATCATGGTATCTCTTTATATTTATCTTGAAGGTTATAGCAAGAAATAATTTATTTGCAGAAATTAATCTCCTTAGGGTTCTGGTACCAAGTATAAGGATGATCTGTATCAGAAAGTTCTGCATATTCCCACCTTGTCACAGCCCCAGTGAGTAAGCTAGGCCCCAGTTTTAACCTGTCTGCTATGGGCTGAATTGTGTCCCCCAAATTCACATGTTGAAATCCTAACCCCTAGTACCTCTGACTATTTGGAGGTAAGGCCTTTAAAGAGGTGATAAGGTAGGGCCCTAGCCAGGTATCTCAGTTTGTTAGGACATCATCCCGATATGCCAAGGTTGTACATTCAATCCCCAATCAGGGCACATACAAGAATCAACCAATAAATGCATAAATAAGTGGAACAACAAATCTCTCTCTCTCCCCCCTCCTTCTTTCTCTCTCTCTCTCAATAAAAAAAATAAAATATTTTTGAAGAAATGATGAGCCCTGGCTGGTGTGGCTCAGTGGATTGAGCACCAGCCTGCACACTGAAAGGTCACCCATTTGATTCCCATTCAGGGCTCATGACTGGGTTGCGGGACAACTGATTGAGGTATCTCTTGGACATTGATGTTTCTCTTTCTCCCTCCCCTCCCATCTCTCTAAAAATAAATAAATCTTTTTTAAAAAAAAGAGGTGATGAGATCAAATGAAGTCATTAGGGTGGGCTGTTGTCCACTGTGACTGGGGTCCTTGTAAGAAGAGGTGACAAGGACACAGATCAGTGCAGAGGGAGGACCATGTGAAGATGTGAAGACACAGGAAAGGTGGCCACCTGCAAGCCAGGGAGAGAGGCCCCAGGAGAAACCATCATACTGCCACCTTAACCTCAGATTTCCAGCCTCCAGAACTGTGAGAAAATAAATGTTTGCTGTTTGAGCAGCCCAGTCTGCAGCGCTTTGTTTGGGCAGCCCTAGCAGACAAACACAATATACAAAAGACTCACGACAAGGAGTTCCCAGACAACCCCTGATGAGTGACAAATTGCTGTTTTAATCCCTCAGATTTAGGCATTGTTCGTTATTGCAGCATTTCCTAGCCTATCCTGACTGCTACATCAGTTTACTTACCATTTAAAATATGAGTCATCTGATTGATCAAATTTCAGTCAAGTGTTTCATTTAATTCAGATAATAGGCATATCAATTAAACTATTGACCTTTTTTTTGGTCTGCATTTTTTAAAACCTAAAATACCCAGTAATAAGGCCACATGTGGTACGATACCTGCATGCCGGTGTATGGGCACCAGGATTCTTATGCAAGGTAGGGAAATCTCACTGTTAGTCCAAAACAACAACAAACAACAAAAAGACAGTGTAGCAAGTTGCTCTGCACTGGGTAGGCACAGCTAAAGGAGAAAATATCCGAAGTGCCTCCAGCTGGCCGTTCCCTCTGGCTATCCTCTCATTCATCCCATGCCCGGAATTTTACACAGAAGAGACTGAAGCCAGTTAGAGCAAAGATAGACCTCATCCTCCTGCTTCTCAGAGCAGAGCCCTTTGCACTATACTGTACTCATTAATCTTTTACGAAGACAGAATTTTCCCTGGCTAGTTTGGCTCAGTTGATTGAGTGCCAGCCTGCAAATCAAAGGATCACCAGTTCGATTCCCAGTCAGGGCACATGCCTGGGTGGTGGGCCAGGTCTCCAGTAGGGAGTGCACAAGAGGCAACTACACACTGATGTTTCTCTCTCTGTCTCCTTCCCTTCGCTCCTCTCTAAAAATAAATAAAATCTTTTTTAAAAGGATAGAATTTAAATTTAGCCGACAACACTACCTCCTCATCCTCAAGCCTGGTCATATTCTGTTCTGTACCAGTGAAAACCAGTTTTGCACTTACACGTTTCCAAAAACTAATGTTCATAGAATCCAACTCACCTGTGCACTGCAAACTCCTTCAGTATGCACTGACTTCTCAGGGCCCGCTAAGAACAAATGCCCGTTTCTGGGCTTCGGGACCTTCCCGATTTTTGCTTCCCTTCAAGTAGACAATGGCACCCTTTCAGCCAGCCTCCCTGCTGCCTTGTTTAACCCTCCCTGTAATTTATTCAGGCCACCCCTCGGGCCTGGAACAGTCTGCCCTTGCTGTTCTCACGACTTGCCGACTCTTCTAAGCCCACCACAATGACAGCTTTTCCTGAACAACATCGCAATGCGAAGACCCACCCACGGCACTGGTACGTTCTGAGGAACCCAGCCAACCTCAAGATGTATATAGATTGCCTAGGTGATTGTGTCATCTATTATTAGTCAAGTGATTTACTTATCAGTTCTTTGTTCTCACTATTAGACACATGTCACATCATGCAGAAAGAATGGTGAGGTGGGAAAAAAATACAATGTGGTTTTCTAACCTCCAGTCCTATTTTCTAGGTTGCCGTATGTGGGCAGATGCCTTCCTCTGTGGAGTGTGGAATTGGTTTGGGTTTGCCCTGATAACACTCTCTGTGCATTTGATTGGTCAACACTAGTGTCATCGGCCATATTTAATCAACCGACCACTCCAGGAAGTTCATGGCACACAAATATTAACAACTGTAGGGACTTTTCTTTAAGAACATAAAATTCAAAGTATTATCGCCAGGAAAAAAAAAAACCCTTAAAATCCTTTATTCCACTCTGTAATGAACATAGCATCTTCTCAAACAGGAAGGAAAAAAACCATTCAATTTCCAACTTGAATTAAATATCCCTCACTTGGAAAATTATAACAATCCCAATTTGTAATTTATTTTACATCTCAGTTTATAGATCACCAAGTAGAATGTTAATTCATTCTTGGAACAGCAAAACTACTCTCTTGAGTGAGTGACTGATAGAGAAACAAAACGCCAGACCAAATTCACCAGCAAATGGATAATTGACCTATAAAGATGTTGTGTTCTTAGCCAGCAGGACAGGCCAACAATGAGAGTTCACTGTGGAAAACCGCAGAATCCAATACATGTAATACGGCCATGTTCATTTCATTACATCTTAAAAAAAAAACATCTGTTGGCAATTATGTGTCAAAACGGGCCTGCCAAATCTCTGCAAGAGAAGACATTTTTCTCAAAGCCACACAATCTAAATGACTTTTAGTTCTAAATGTGAACCCATGGTGGATTTTACACGAATTGTTTCATGCTCGTAGGTAAGTGGAACAGAGGATTGTGAGGCAGTTCTGTCTAGCTTTCTGCTCCAACTTAGCAATAGTTCCACATCCCGAGTAGGCCAGCAAATAGGCTGTTCACACTGCCTAGTTTTGCTAACAACCAGTGTTGAGATCATCAAATAATTCCAATACAGGTTTTTTCTTTTGAAGCCACCATTTCTGACTAGCCCAAATGCTACTGGTACAGGGTCCCAACAGGGTCCCAGGTGGCTGAGTTCTTTCTGGTCCAGAGCGGCCTCATGTGGCCTGAGGTCCAACCAGGCTCCTTGGGTTATGGGGAGAGAAAGGCCCCCACATTGGAACCAAGGCTTTACTGCATTCTTCCATGTCCCCCACACTGACCAGAATAAAATGACGCTTTAGCTAGTGGTCACAGAGAAAGCCTGCCACCCTTCTCTGAAAAAGTAATCTTTTAATTTAGTATTAAAGATTGAGTGACTCCTTCCATATTCTTCTCTTGAAACAAAATAATCCCAACTCCCCTAACCACAAAACTGGATTTTCAAGCCCTTAACTAGCTTTGCTGCTGTGATTTAACCCCTCCGGTCCCTCCGGAGTGTCTGGTTGTAGAAGATGAAGACAGTGCTTGGAGAAAGGGTGGCCAGACCCAAGTGTGGCTTCCTTCCCTGCCCCTCGCTAGTGATGCAACCGTGGGCCAGTCACTTAACCTCCCTCTGGCCCCCAGTTTAGCCCTTTGAACTGTGGCAAGTAAACAAGACAATTCCGTTACAGAAAGCATCTGGCATCCTGTCTGATACACAGCTCCCCCAAATATTACTTTTTCTTTCTTTCCCCAAATCACTGGTGGAGGGAAAAGTCAGTTGTCAGTATCGTGCTGTCTAATGTGGGAATCACCAGCCGGAAGGCGCTACGCATATTTAAATTAATTAAATTAAATAAAAAATTCTGTTCCTCAACTGCACTGACCACATTTCAAGCACTCACTGGGTAGCCACACGTAGCTAGTGGCTACCACACTGGACTGTGCAGACCTAGAACATTCACTTCAGGAAGTTCTGTCGGAGAGCGCTGGGTACCTCCTTCACTTGGATTTCAAGGCTTCCAAACACGTCCCTGTCAGTCTCCACCTAAACTATGTCGTGTGAAATCTTTCCTTGGTGACAGGATAAATGCAACCACTCTGTTTCCTATCACACCTCTTTTAGAAAGACCCTTGCCTCCATCTCTGCACTGCAAAGAAGTCAGGCTAGAAACGCTCTCTCCACATCCTCCCAGATTCAGAGAACTGCCCAGACCTGCATTCTAGGGCCCTGGGGACTGCTTGCAGTCGAGTCTGGTGGGGTGTAGGCATGACGCTGAAAGCTCCAACCCCTGGGTCTTATTCCCTAAGCAAAACACCTGTGGTGACGTGCTGCAGCCAGCATGAGTCTTGGGTAACACGGGCCCAGGGTTTAGGATGCTGCCAATTCCCAAAGAGCCCCAAGCACCTAAAGGGAGAGATCAGGAAGCCCGATGTTCTAGGAAAGCAGCTCACTCCACCCAGCGGGGGCCTCTGTTCTTTCCCCCAGGGGTTTCAGGACAAACATCACAGGCCCGGGACACAGCATGGAAAATATGTAGGTTTACAGGGCTTGCTTAACCGAAACAAAAGCAGAGCACGCAGGTTGCAGAGCCAAAGAACCAGGTGAGCTGCATTTTCTCCTTAAATTCCAAGGCTGGGAGATAACAATTGTCTTGGTCACACCCAAGCTGGGTTAATCAGCTTTCAATAGCCAAGGACTGATTGTTCATATTCTTCTCTCAATCCCACCTACCCTCACCTCTGCCAAGGAGAAGAATAAAAAAAGGACTACAGACTCACATTTTCTGACTTGCTAATAGTCCCAATAAAAGTCTAGGTCAAGGAGGCTGAAAGTAATAGCTAAGATTTTATTAAATGGCCCAGCAGTTTTTAGTCCTTACCATCCCTTCTCATCACTTGTGAAAAGAAATCCACAGATGACTGCATCCTTTTGAAGATTACACCTAATTTTTTTTAAGTTAATAGCAATACTAATAATCCAGTCACATACCCAGCCATTGCCACGGGCCAGGCACTATCTGAAGCGCTTCGCATATGCAGAGATATTAGCACACCTGAACCTCACCAACTGTACAAGGAAGTACTCCAAAGGTGTGCACGTGGGTACAGTGTGCGTGGTGTGTGTGTGTGTGAGTCACCCACCTCTGCTCACTCTGGTGGACCTGCACTTCAAGCTGGGCGGGCTGCCTCTAAGTCCACGCTTTGGTCCACTATGCTACCTGTGAATGATAAAACAAAAGAACCACAAACTTTCTGTCAGAGTGAGCCCCTCCCAGCCCCAGCTCCCTCCCAGAGATGACCACTTTCCAAGCCCCCATGAGGGTGAGGTTAGGGACAGGGGAAGAGAGGAGAAAATGTAAAGCACTCTGGCCTTTGCAAGATAATCCCAGGGACGTTGTCAGCTCCCCAGATCCTACTCTGAGCCACGGCCCAGGCTCCAGTCTCTATCTAAGGCTCAGGTGGCAAACACAAGGCTCATGGCCAAATCCAGCCCAGCACCTTGTGTCTACCCAGCAGCAGCGCCGAGCTCCTTGCCCCTAGTTAAGGAGTAGTTACATTTATACAGTCCTAAAATTACATCCGGCCCTTTGAGGGCAACCGCAAGGCTGATGTGGCCCCCGGTGAAAATGAGCCTGACACCCTAATCCAAGGCATTCCTTCTCCTGCTGCAGGGTTGGTTTTTCCCTCCTGTTCCCCTTGACTCTGCTCTTTTCAGAGAAGAGCCCAAGAGAGTAGAAGAGTCACTTCTCATTGGAGACTCATGGCCGGCATGGCCCCTCTGCCTGGTGTGGTTCTACAGCCACGGCTGGGGGTTGTTTGGAGACGGGGCTTTTCACCAGCTGGTTCAGCCCGAAGTTGGTGGAATCTGTCAATACGGTTTTTTCAAAGTAGAGGCAGCTGAGGTGCCCCCAGTACTGTTATAGGCAGACCCCACATGGGGCAGCCTTGTACCTTTTGGGTCCTCAGCAACCCATTAGGGATTTTTCAACTGGAGTAACAAAGTCATGTGGAAGTTGGTTTAAACAAGAAACTTGGCCTATCGATTCTCATAATGGAAAAGTCTAGCTAGAGCAAGCTTTGGGTAGGTTGGAGCCAGCAGGTGAGTAATATCCGCAAGGACCCGGTGTCTGTGTGTGCCTCATCTCTGCTTCATCCTGAGGGCTGCGAGTGGCACCAGCAACTTCAAAGGCACGGCCACAGAACCTCGCCTGTTGGTGGTACAGTTCCAGGCCACGAAGGCACACGGGGCCCACAGCTCCTCACACCTGCTCCGGAGGCCTCACCCGCACTCACCACGAACCAGGAGAGCTGGAGATAGTCATGACAGCACTGTCACCCTGCCCTTTGTTGGCACGTCACAACCCAGTCCCTCATACCTAGTCCCCTTGGGCCTCTGGCAAGGGTACTTCAGCAATCCTCTGTGTTCAGCCATCTCCAGGGAAGACACATCCCAGTCCCTCCTTCCTTGGAGGAGGGGAATGAATAGTTAACACCTCTCGAAACCTTCCCACCCAGCTCTCCGACCTCTTATTACTCAACAGGTAGGAAGGGGCAGGTGTGGATGCTGGAGGCTGCCGAATGCCTCTAGTTAGCACACTGCAAAGGTGTGAATGCCTGCAATCCGTTCAACCAGAACTCAGCTTTCGAGGCGTACGACTTTATCCTTATTAAAACGATCATACTTCTAAGAAGAGCAATGCAGTGAGCCATGGCAGTCATGGACAACACAGTAAGAATCAGCACATCGACACCTTCTCTGGACTTTTAATGTGGGGAAACATAACTGGGCCTGAGAGAGTGTGGAAAGGTAAGGCTCAGAGGGAGGAAGACTAGCCTGAACTACGTGCTCAATGAGCCTGAGGACAGGCTAGCCCTGGCCATGCTACGTGATAAAATTGTCAAGTCCCTTAGAGATCGTGGATCTTCCTACCCGGAAAAGAATGGATATGGAGTGCATTCATACACAGCATCTGATTTTTTTTTTTAGTTATTTAGAATGGGTAACATGGGTGACAAAGAAAATACCTGCCACAAAAGAGTATGAGGTGAAAAGTAGTTGTTAATTTCTTATGTTTCCAGAGACATCTTTGCATATTTCCTAAGGTAAATATGTATGCTTATGTGTATGCTGTTTGTTTCATTTCAGACAAGCAGTAGCACACAGTTTTCCCTATGCTACACTTGCCGACTATTAACAACTTATATCTCAGGGGTGGTTCAGTGTCCGCCAGCCTGGATCTCACCATTTCTTAATGGCTGCATAATACTCCACTAGTTGAAAGTGTGACAGGTTAGTAAGTAAGGAGCTAGAAAAATTGCTGGGCAAATGGAATGGGGAAACTGAGGCAAGAAAATTAAACAAGGCCAAACAGCTTGAGCAACTTACAGCCAGCTAGTAAATCACAAAGCCTTATCTCTGCTAAGCAAGGATACTTGAGAGCAAATGGTTTACACCTCTTCCTCCCTAACCAGAGCAGAAATAGCTTAAGTCTCCCTGGTCTGGGAACTTCCTCTGATACTTCTCCTTGCAGTTGTGAGATACCACAGGTGTCTGAGGGAAGGAGGAGAAGGGAGCACCTAGAAGCTGGCTACAAGCATAAGACCCCTAAGAAACACAAGATAAACAATTACCTTTTATTGAGCTTATTTACAGGGCTTAAAGAAGGAGAAAAACAAGACCAGGGTGCACCTGTGGGTGGGGTGGAACTAACAAGGACCACGTGTCAGCACCCTGTAGCCACAGAAACTCACACCAAAGCGGAAGAGCTTACTCCCAGGAAAAAGCCTGAGCACTCGCACGCAGGCACAACTCTATGATTCCGATTCCTAGAGTTTCTACCCTCTGCAGAGCTGAGGAAAATTTTATTTTCATGATTGTTGTCCCTGAACTAAATTTTTTTATTTTGGCAGACAAGAATCCAACTTGCTTCTGAGTTTGGTATAGTAACTGAGGTATCATAATTATTCAGCCATGGAACTTAGATTTTTTTCCAGCCTTTTATGCTTCATTCTTCCCCAAATTATGTACTGGAGCCTATGGTGTGCCAAGCACTGTTCTAGGAATGAAGAACAGAAAACGAGATACTGATACTTGAGAAGTGTGCAAACCTCATGAGGAGATGAACATTCTCATCCATACTTCTTTGTGTACATATGTGAGTTTATTGTTACTATAAACTCCAGAGGTAGAATTCCGGGGTCAGAAGCCATGTACATTGTTAATTTTGATGGACATGCAAATAGCCCAAGGAAAAGTCTGTGTCAGTTTATTCTCTCACCTTCTGTACTGAATATCTTTTCATATAATTAAAAGTCATTACAGTTTTTTTATATCATTATGCTTCTTAAGCACAAACCAAGTTCTCTGTACAAAAATGGTGATGACCTGCACAGTGACTAAGGAACTAGGAAGCATGGCACATGGGACACACTTGGTGGGGACACATCTACCCCAGCACAAGGCTGGAGGCCAGCCCGGCTCAACAGGACCTTCCTCCCTGCCGCAGGGAGAAGGCTTCAACCACCCAACCCCACCAAGGAGGAGAGACCAGGGCGGGAGGTGGCACCTATGACCCCAGAGGCCGGGGCCTTTGGACAGAGGGCTGCGCACTTGATATCACCCACGCACATGGCATTTGGCAAGGTGGAACAGTCCTCACTGATACCCATGACAGACCAAGGCTCAGTTTTCCTAGTATTTGAAGAGTTTCTGCAAATCAATTAGATGTGCAAACACCCCACAGATCAGGGGACAAAGTTGATGAACAGACAATTCTCAGCAAAGGAAATACTCTCCTATATCCCAGAAAATCTGTTTATAAAATGAATGCTACGGTTTAAACATTTTAAAAATGGATCATAGCTGTTCCAGGATCAGTTGATTTGGGTGCTCAACAGTGTCATCAAGTACCCAGGCTCCTCCCCTCTCTCTCCTTAGCCGTCCTTCAGGTGGGCTTCATTCTCTGGCTGCCAGCAAGATAGGAAGGAGTGTTCCTCCAGGTGGCACATCCAGATATGAAGAGGCCTGTGTGGTCCTGCATGATCTCCCCACCCTCCATGACCCCCTGGCTTCTCACCTGATACTCTTTCCCTTGCACTCTCCCTCCAGCTGCACTTGCTTGCTCTTCTTCCAACATGCTCAGTGGACTCCTCTCCCAGGGAGTCTTCACCTGCTGCTCCTCCTGCCTGCAGGGCTCTTCCACACGTGCGGGGCTGCCTGCCCATCTCCTTCGAGTCCTTAACTCAGACAGCACTTTCCCAGTGAGGCCTGCCTTGACCACGCTATTTAAAATCATAACCACCTCCCAAGTCCCCACACCCCTTTGGGTTTGAATTTTCTCCACTGCATATAACTGCATCCAAATCCTACACGGGACACATGTCCCTGCTCGTTTCATTGTCTAGGCACCGCTGCCTAGAAGGGGTACTCCAAGATTGTCTCCCTCACGTCCCTACCAGAGTAGGTGTCCCACAAATATCTGCGGAAGCAAGGAAAGACGGACAGGAGGTGGTCGACATCCACAGGAGGAAGTGGGGGAGAAAGGATATTTTCAGAGATTGTAGCCCCATCCCCATTCATGCATCACCCATGCATCACTGCCCAGCCTTCCCCCAAGCATCTCGTCCAGAATCACACATTCCGGGTGTGAAGGAGTCCCTGGCAAAGAGAAGGGACTTCCTTTAGCTCCACTGTGGGGCGGAGGAGTCAGCGGGTATTGGGGAGGGGTGGACCCCTGAACAACATGAAGAGAGATGGAAAAATGGAGCTGGGAACGCCCAGCGGTACCAGTTCTGCCCGCTACCCCCTGGTTCTCCTGGGCTTACTCTCTTGTCCGTGGGTTTAAAAGGATAGCCATTTCATCCCTTCACTGCTACGTGTCTAAAAAGAGCTCTCAGCATTCCCTCGCAGCCTCAGTGCCCTAAAGCCCCATCCACGCCTCATGCCTCTGGAATCTGGCTTCCACCGCCAGCCTTTAAATCTGCTTCTCACCAAGATTATCAATGACCTACTTGTTCCCCAGTGCAGTGGGGCCTCTTGGTCCTTATCTGACTCTGCCCCGCTGACAACTTCAGCCTCCTCTCCGTCCCCAGCTTTCCAGCGACCTGCCCCACTTCCACGGTCATTGTGCTACACTGACCCCCCTCGACACTCCAGTTTCATCCTCTGGGAAACCACAGCGCCAAGCCTTCGAGAACTGGCGCTGAAACCCCAAGTTTCGAAATCGCAGCGTCCGCAGGGCAGAAAAGCTGGGCCCACGATCTGGGCTGGGGGAGCGGCGCGGAGGGGCGCCAGGTGGGCTGCGCCCTCTCGGGGGAGGAGTCCCCACCGCCCCCTTCTTCCCCCCGCCAGCGTGGCCGGGGTCTGACACCTCGGTCCCGCGCCGCGTAGGCGCCGCCGCGTCCCGGCCGCGAGCCCAGGTGGCGGTTGCCCAGGCTGAGCGGGGCGGGGCGCGCCCCCCCCCCAGGTCAGTGGGAATTCCCGAGAGGGCGCGGCAGTTGGGGACCCGGGCTCCTTGCAGCAGACCGTCCCGGGGGCGGAGGGGCGGGGCCGGCTGCGGCCTTATTTCTTCGGGCGCCCGTGTTGCCAGCCCCAGGCCTGGGCCCTTCGAACGCTGCGCCAGCCCGCCCTCGTCCATGCAGCCGCGCCAGCAACCGATGTCCGCGCCTGGGCCCCAGGGCCCGCGCCCCGCCGCCCCGCTGCTCTCGTTGCTGCTGTTGCTCGCCCTCCAGGGGGCGGGGGCGGCGCCGGCGGGGCCCGAGGACTCCGGGTGGCTCCAGCGCTCGCAGCTCCCGCCAGGGCTCCTGCAGCAGGCGGCGCGTGCGGCGCTGCACTTCCTCAACTTCCGCGTGGGTTCGCCCAGCGCCCTGCGAGTGCTGTCCATGGTGCAGCAGGGCCGCGCGTGGGTGAGTGCGGGAGCGACATCGCGGGCGCTAGCTGGGACCCCGCCGTGCACCGTGTGGGCGGTGACACCTGCCTGCGTGCGCCAGTCCGCCCAGCCCTGGGTCTGCCGCCCAGACTGGGAGGGTGCCTCAGTGCTCCTGAAGTATCCAGGGCGTGGAAGGCGCACGCAGGGGTTCAGAGTTCACGGAAAACTGGCTGATTCTTTACGCCATTTGCGTGGCCAAAAATTTTTCACAGGGCACCTCCCATACCTGAGAAAGAGGTGTATGGGGAAACCGAGGAACAGGCCCAAAAGGCAAGGCTTGATCTTGCCTGGGGGTACCCAGAGGTAGCTGCTGTTGGCGGGCACAACCCGCCAGTGACTCCAGCAGAAGCCCTGGGCGGGATTTACAAATTCTAAGCCAATTCGCTTGCTGGGCGACGACAGCCTGGCTTGTGGGGTTCTGGGCGCCGGGCAGGGGCTTCAGGATGTGGTTGGAATTTACACACCTGCCTGGGTAGGAACCTTGGTCACCCTGGCGTTTTCTAAGTGAACAGACTGAATGGGAGCGTCCCAGCTGGTTGGGTGGTTACTGATTACAAGACACTGGCTGCAGGTTTCGTGTTGCGTCTGCAGAGCTACATTGCTTCTTCATCAAGCAGAAGACTACAGAACTATGTAGTTTCGGAACTATGCTAAGTCTGCCCCCAAAGTAACCATTCTCTTTCCACTAATTCCCAGATATTCTCCAGGGCCTGCAGACTCCAAGAATCTAGACTTGAGTGTGGTGTGTAAATAGGTAGACTTTGAAAGAGGGCCAGTAGGATTTTAGCTGAAGGTTGTTCTCTGCCTGGTGTCAGACACAGTCATAGGGTAGGCTGTTTGGAGGCTCAGCCTGGGTCCCTCAAAGAATTAAATCTGTAGCTAGGGTGGCTAAATTTACTGAAGGATGAAATCAAAGTGTCCCTAGGAATAGGCAACCTATTAGTGTCACCTGTTTTAACAGTCCTTGCTGTCTCAGGGGGGAAAAAGTTCAGAAAAGTGAATAAAACAGAGTTTTAGAACTTAACTATCAGAGTAGGAGAGAGCAGCCACTCCCCAGAGGCCCCAGAGGGAGTTCCTGAGGGTCTGCTGCCTGGTCGTCAGCGGGAGGATTCCCCACAGAAAACCCAGCTTGGATGTCTAAGGCACACCACTTTTCAAATTCCAGGACTTTTTCTTCCTTTTAGACTATAAAAAATAAATAAAATACTTGGCATTTTCACACATTTAATCACCCCCTTGGGGAAAAAAAAACTTGGCATCTTTCACAAAATAAATTCGCTCTCAAACCTGAGTTTAAAAAGAAATCCCTTTCCAAAAAGAGCTCAGTTACTGTTTTTTTTCTTAAATTATTGATCAATTCTTTTCTGTTTAATCTTTATTGTATTTTTTTCTATTACCATTTAGTCCCCTTTTACCCCCCGGTCCCAGTAATCACCACACTTGTCCATGTCCATGAGTCCTTTTTCCTTTTTGCTCAATCCCTCCACCTCTTAACCTTCCCCCCTCCACACACACACTAGCTGTCATCCTGCTCTCCATCTGTGAGTCTGTCCCCGTTTTCCTTGTTAGTTCATTTTGTTCGTTGGATTCCACATAAAAGTGAAACCATATGGAATTTATGTTTCTCTGACTGGCTTATTTCACTTAGCATAATATTCTCCAGGTCCATCCATGCTGTTGCAAAGGGTGAAATTTTCTTCATTTTTGTGGCCGAGTAGTATTCCATTGTGTAAACATTTTGTAATTACTGTTTTTCGTCTGTAATAGTAGATGCTCCTGAATTTTAAAGGGATCCTCTTTGGGGGCCAAAGTGAGAGGGTAGGGTGGAGGAAATCAGTCAATAAATTAGAAGTCACAGGGAATTAAATCTGTTTGCACTTTTACTAAGAAAAAGTATTAAAAATGAATTAGAGGCAGGTATGCATGAGAGGGAGGAGGAGTTAAGTAGAAGAATCCAGGGTATTGACCCAAAGAAAGGATAACTTCCATGGTTATCTGGTTTATCTTTGCATTTCCTCCAAAAATAGTTAATTTTAAAACCAAGAAGCCAAGGAAGAGAACTTAGTGACTTTCAGGGCCAAGAATCTCTAGAGACTAAAGTGGTTTCAGTTTCTCCTGGGAATTCAGTGACATTATTTTCCTCCATTTTTCTGCCTCCTCCAAATATCAAATAAAGAAGCGCCCGCCTCCAAGGGTGATCAAGGCAGCCTGGAGCGCGTGTATCATAAACTTGTGACAACGGCATGCCGGCATCCTCGGGGGTGGCAGAAGCAGAGGAGGAGGCGGCAGAGAGGAGAGTGCATGCTGACTCCTATCGGGAGCTGCTGTGGACTGTCTTTCCAGAATATAGAGGACCAGCAGGGGGTTGTTGTAGGGAGTCCACAGTCTAGTCCCTCACTTTGCCCCCAATGAGCCACACAACCTGCAGAAGCTCATCATACAAGTCTTTTCTGGATATTTTCTCATTTGGAATGCAAATAATTCATGTCCTGCCAACCACGCCAGTTATTCTTAAGAGTCATCTGAAGTGATAAAAGTACCAATTGTAAGGTATAAAAATGTCAGTTACCATTATACTGAGAGGCAGTCCAGTCATCCATTAGTTATTTCTTGGTCACTTACTATGTGCCAGGCACTGGGCTAGATACTGTGGCCCTAATGCAGATTGGGGTGGGATCATCAGGTAGGTGTCTGAGATTCATTCAGACTAGCAGTCCCTCATCTGCTTTAATGAGGAGCAGAGACACCACCCGCATGAAGATTTCAACGTGGTGAACTAGGAATTTCTGCTCCAATTATTACAAGAGCAGTTGCAGCATTGATAAATGAAAAATGGTAGATCCTTGAAAACGCAGGTTTGCATTCTTTATCCAATCAGCGTATTTTCAAACTGAGTGCCCAGTTGCTGCACAATGTCTGTTGTCCATCCAGGTCTGACCCCAGGGTGAGCAGGTGGCTGGGTGGGCGAAAGAAGTATAGCTGGTAGGGATCCCTGTCCATCCTCGGGGTCAGCACATCCCTTTGGAAGATGAGAGGCTGGGACCAAGGCAGAGTGTTCAAACTAAAGGCCCACTAGTGGGTTATGAAATCAATTTAGTAGGTCGCAGTTGTTTTGTGAGTTTTTGTTTGTTTTTATTGAGATGGTTTGGAATACAAACTATCAGGGCGCATTGCAGAAGGGTAAGTAGTGAGTGCCTCATGGTGTTTCAAATATATACGTGTGTGTGTGTGTGAACTAGGTCATTATGAAAAATGCAGTTCCTGCTGTGGGTTTTAGCTAAACAAAATTGAAAGTCAGCGAACCAAATGATTTTTAAGATAGATCTCTCTCAGCTCCGAAATTCCTTGATTCTAAGTGATTTTTTGGTTCTGCAAAAATCCATTATACAATAGAAACACTGTTGCCCTCTAGTGGTGAAATGTAATAATTAATGGCTGTGGTGCAATTAAATATTGAGAAGGAATCAGGGCTAACTGGTGGAAGAGCTAGCAAGCATTCTGTTTTGTTTTATTTACTAACTGTAGGGCGAAGTCCAGGCCCTGGATTCTGTTCCCTCACTGCCCCTGCCTGATGCCATCTCCTTCCTGGCCATACCCTGATCTTCCATGCCCAAGGAAGCTGCTACTTTTCTGATACCACGTGGCACAGCCTCAGGATCAATGGTGGGCGATTTTGAGTGGCGTTGAGAGTTCTTATGCGACCCAGAGTATCCTGGGTCAGCCCCACTTCCCACTACTCAAGGCTGCCCCTCACACTTAGACAGGTCTCCTCTGGCCCCTCAGCAAGTCCTGGGACCACTGGTCCCTGCCCTGAGAAGCTGATAAGAGGCCAGCCCTTTCCTGACATGCAGAGACACTGGCTGAGATCTCTGTGAGCGCACACTTTATTGCGGTGACCCACTTGGGGATCAGCCAGAGTTTGGGATGGGGCACTTAAGGAGAATGGATGCCCGGCCTGGACTGGACCAGTAGTTAGACACGTAATTGAAACAGCTGACCAAAGTGTGGTGGACAGTTGTGCTTTCCTAACTGTTTGTGTCCTTGTGCCACCTATTTTGTGTTACAGGGCTAAGGCTATTTAACTGGCACTCCTTGCAGTCTTTTTAGCAAGAAGACCCACCCGTTAGGGTCCGTGATTTGGGTTTCAGTTTACTTAGTGTGGAGGGAGCACCCACAAAGAATGCAGTGCATAATCCTCTACTTTTCCTTTTCCTTCTTGCCCAATCTTTTTTTTATTATTATTGATTTTAAAGAGAGGGAGGGAGGGAGAGAGGGGAAGAGAGAGAGAGAGGGAAACATCAGTTTGTTGTTCCACGTTTTTATGCATTCGTTGGTTGCTTCTTACATATGCCCGGATCAGGGATCAAATCCACAACCTTCGCATATTGGGACGACACACTGACCAACTGAGCTACCTGGCCAGGTTCTTCTTGTCCGATCATGACTCACCCACACCCAATTCGAAAGTAAGAGTTTTAGAGGCTTAACGTTATCAGTTTCTTCTGCAGCATAATTTCACTTGGATTTCATGGACATGACATCTTTTTTGCTGCTCACTCTTCACCAGCTTATATAACATTTAGTTATGCAATTGGGTAATAAGTACACCCGGTTTAAGCAAGTTTGGGAGCAAAACAAATGACTTTTGTCAAAACTCAGGCCTCCCTGGTGCAGGCGGGCTGGGCTCCTGTCTGGACCCCTGCGGGCGCCTGCCCTCGTGGCTGACGGCAGACTGGAGCCTGTCCTCTGAGCCGCAGGACAGTTCGGTGACCACCTACCCTCCTAAAAAAAACCTTCCTTCATCACCTTTCAATCTATAAAGCACTGTAATACCACATAATTCATCTAATTGCTGCTCTTCTTGAAGTCTTCTCTCCATTAATGTCGATAATTCAAGAGATGATTGTTCACAAGAATAGGAAGGCAATACATTATGCAAAAACTGGCGAGTGGAACAGGCCGCAGTGAATATGGAGGGGGAAGATCAGTAATAAAATGCTAAAGTGCAATAATCTTTACTTGCATGCGAGGAAGGCTCCTAAGTGCTTTTACAGACCCGGTGAAAGAACAGGAGTGGGGGTGGGGGTTGCAAGGTGAATTCTGGCTCTTCCTTGCCCTCACTGCCCTGGAGGCGAAACCTAACTATGCTGAAAGCACAGGACAGAGAGGCCCAGGCCCTCCTTCCTCTCAGGCCCTGCTCCTGCTGACGTGGCCCAGGTGCACCCATGGCCTCCTCCATAGCATCCACCTGGACTGTAGGCTCCAATTGCTGTCTGGGGCCAGCACGGGGTGGGAAAGTGGCCACCTGCCCCTGGAGGTAAACATTGGGCTTGGCCTCCTTGGCACTTTGCCCCAGGCACCCAAGCCAACTGCTCCTGGATGAGCTAGCAAGTAGGAATGCCTTTAACCAGCTTGTAATAAATTGTGTTTGAATCACAAACATGTTTTACCAGCCTACAAGGTTTCCCACTTGTTTTGCCACACGTGATGTCATAGCCAAGGGTGCAGGTGATCACAGAGCATTAGTAGTTGCCCCAAATAAAGACCACTGGTGGTAGGTTATAAGTTTCAGCACCAGGAGGCGGCTTGGCTGCTCACCCTTCCTTGAAAGACCTAGGTTGTTCTGCTGAAGAGCAACTGTAAATACTCAGCCCTAAAATGACTGCTATTAACAGGCTATAGAATGCTAAACACACACGTGCGCGCACACACACACAGAGCCACATCCAGCCTGACCCTCTATCCAACATATTAGCAATCATTCACTCTAGAGATTCATGCAGCCCTGGCGTTCATTTGCCTTTGCGATGGTGCCTGAGTTGACGAGGTTTTGCGGAGCTGGTCCCACAGTGGTTGGGGACAGTAGCCACAGCAGATCTCCACTCTGGCTTCCTTGTGGTTGTTGGGGATGTCTCCAGTCAGTAAAGTCAAGTGATGAAAGGGGGCCTTGTACCACTGCTGTGCGTGAGACGCATGCCTCCATGGTGGCCCCGGGAAGGTGCCCACACAGAACGGGACAGTTAGGATCACCAGTTATTTTGAATCTGTGTTGGTTTCACTGCTGCGACAAATTACCACAAACCTGGTAGGTGAAAAAAAAAAAACCCTACATATTTCTTCTCTTATGATTCTGGTCAGAATTCCACTATGGGTCTCCCTGTGCTAAGTCAAGGTGCTGGAAGGATAGCATTCCTTCTCGAGACTCCAGTGCAGTCTCGCCTTTTCCAGCTTCTAAAGGCCACCGGCACACCTGGCTCCTGCTCTGTCCCCCATCTCCAAGCCAGCTTGAAGCCTCCCTGGAATGTACCACTTCTGTTTCCTTCCTGCAAGGACCCTCGTGCATGCATTGTGGGTGATCTCTCTGCCCATCTCAAGATCCTTAACTTAATCTCACTGGCCAAGTCCCCTGTGCCATGTAAAGTGACATTCACAGGTTCCAGGGACTAGGACAAGGGCACCTTTGGGGGTGATCACTCAGCCCACCACACCCAACTCTCGGTGGCTGTGAGCTCGTGCAAGACCACTGCTGGACACGCGACTGTACCCAAGGTTTGGCGGCTCTTGCCCGTCCTCTCGCCTGGCTGATCTCTGCAGCCCAGGTGATCTCCTTACCTCTGAAAGGGCCTGCCCTCCACACCCCGTCGGGGGCTGCTTTCTCCTTGCTCCTCAACAGCCAACGGGCAGAAGGCAGTACATCTCTTTATCTGTTCACCTCTTCCACTGCACTAGCATAGGGTCCTGCAAGAGACAAATACTAAATATTTTTAAATGAAAACAAAGGTAGCTGGAAGGGTGCAGGGACCTCTGGGCACCTGGAATAGGAGACCAGGCTGGGCCCTGACCATTCCCAGCCCTTCTAGAGGCAGGAGGGAGACAGATCCTCAAATCCCTCTCACCACCAGCCTTTTCTAATGAGCCCCTCCCTGAGCTAGAGGCGCAGCTGAAGAGAACACTGCCTAGGGCCATCTCTACTCTGGCTCCTTTCAAAGGGTCAAGGATGGGTACCCGCCATCAGCTGGCTGAACAGAGATTAACACACTGCGTACCCCTTGTCTCTCTCTCCTCTACTACTTAACCTGCTAAAGCGAAGTGTCTATGTGCAGAGATTTCCTTGGACCCCACAGGACGGGGCCTGATCTGAAAGTCACTGGCGTGGGTTGCATAAACTCTGTGCTCTCCATCTGGTGCTGCCCAAGGGGAGGAAAATGCAATAAGATAATCCTGGCATATAATGTAATATGCTGATGCTCTCCCTGCCCGGCACCTAAGAACAGCACGGCCTTTTTTATCCACAAATGAGCTGTTTACTTATCTCCAAGTAAGCATGACTCATAAAACTAACCTTATAAAATGAAGTTCGCTTTTACTGGAATGGCATGACATTTATGTTTTCTTGCCAACTGTGGAGGCTGGAGGGGACATTTAGAAGCTGAGTCTGTCAGGCCAGTGAAGCCCAATGCACGAGGGAAAAAAATCAGAGTCACCTGGGAGCTCCTGGCAGCTGGAGTTGCGCCCACCTCCCAGCCCCCAACCTGAGACCATGAAGTTCAAAGTCGTTACCACCAGCTCTAAGGCAACATGATGGGACCGGGCCTAGCAACCAAGGGCAGAAGAACAGGGCACAGCATTTCCCCACAGCACAGCATTTTCTTTCTGTAGATTAGCTTTCAGCAGAAGTGTGTCTTTGGGGACACCCGGAGCCATGGCGTTGCTGTGACAGCAAAGTTTCTCTAGGGCACCACCCCTGAGTTTAAAAGGGGTGGTTTCCAAAAGGTGCTCTTGGAATAATACCTACCTTCTATCCCTTATGAAGTTCCTCGGGTTTATTTCCAATGGTTCGAGGACTTTACTCAAACAAACAAACAAACATTGTATCGTATCTACTGTAGTGGTAGTCCAGACAGGGGCTGGAGAAAAAAATCTTTGATCCATGAGAACAAAGCCTTATGTTTTACAGTAAACAGCTTTGTACTGAAAATAAGACATGACTTTGTAGAGTTGCTACTGGAATGTGCAGTTCTAACTTTCTGGTGCGCATGGGAACACCTTCATATGGCAAGGGAGCTGCCATGTGACAGGAAGCAAGGAGCAGCTTTCTTCACACACTGGTTTAGCCCAGACGGCCTTCTTCAGATGTTTCTGCTTGAGAAGAGCACATCTTACATCACCACAGAGTTTCTTGACTGCACCCCCAGAAGCAGAGGGCAGACCTGCCTCCCAAGTTTCTAAGGCACCGTGACCTGATTTACCAGAGACTCCAGGTCACCAAACTTGGAGATAATGTTCCTCCACTTAATTTAGGCCTCATGATGCCCTCAGGCATTTGGAGAGAACCAATTGTCCTCATTCAGCTGCATTCTAGCGACTGTCACTGGAGCCACATGTCACCTCCTACCCCACCCTCAGAACTTCAGTGGCTTCACTCAGCATCCAGAGAGAATTCTTCCAAGTGTGGTCCTCAGACCAGCGGCATCAGCATCCCCCGGAACGTGTTAAACTGCTCATTCCCAGGCTCTGCCTCAGATTTACTGACTCAAAAGTCGGGGTGGGGCCCAGTGCCCTGTTCTAGCCCCCAGGAGATTCTGCTGCAGTGCAAGGTGGAGACCCACTGCTCTGGAACCAAGTAGACCTTCTCTAACCTGGCCCCCACCCACCGTCGCGACCTCGGCTCCAAGTCTACCCCTCCGCGAACTTGCCAAGCCCCCACCTGGCTGCTCACGTCCTTGTGCGGAACGCCCCCTCCCTTTCTCTCTGCTTGTCTCAATCCTCAGTCCTTGTCTGTCTGCCCAGAGATTTCCCCACCTGCCCTGGCTCCCATTTATACTTCGCCTGAAAGACGGCATCCAGGGCCCCCCCAAAGTCTCAGATCACCTTCATTCCCGGGCCATTGTGGGTTGTGCCCTCCAGAAAGATGTGTTGAAGCCCCGCCCCCATGCCTGTGAGGAAGACCTTACTGGGAAGTAGAGACTTGGCAGGTGTGATCAAGGCCAGATGATAGGCAAGGGCTCTATGACTCATAAGAAGGCCATGTGAAGATAGAGAGAGAATGCCATTTAAAGTCAGAGGCTGGGATCAGAGCAAGGCCGGTGCAGGCCAAGGACTGACGGCAGCACCAGGAGCGAGGACGAGGCAGGACAGGATTCTACCCAGTCTCAGAAGGCACAGGGCCCTGATGACACCTTGATTTTGGACTTAGAGTCTCCAAAACTGAGAGAGAATCCATTTCTATTGTATTAAGGCTTCTGGTTCACGGTACTTTGTTACAGCTGCCCTAGGAAACTCAGACACAGCACACATGCCCTGCCCAGCTGTCTCCCGCTCAGCAGTTTGGCGTGTCTCGTACCACGGTAGGCACCACGGTAGGAAGCACAGTCCCCGCCTACTCCTTGCAAGTGTGTGCACACACACACCCCCTCTTAGGGAGAGGCTGCTGCTGTGTAAGGGAAGAGCAGCAGCCTCGGAGGGGCTTTCTTACTCACCAGATCTGTGACTGGGCAGTCCTTTCACTTTGCGCAGTGCCTCAGTTTCTTCATCCTTAAATTGGGGATAGCAGCAGTCTTTACCTCCAAGGGCCTTACTGATGTAACGAGTGATACTCGGGCAGTGTGTGAGAACCACGGGAGGCATGTGAGAGCGGGCAGGAATGCTTTACACACAAGCAGTGAATAAATGTTTGCAACTGATTTGATATGGGTTTGAGGAACATTTTTCCACCAAAGAAAGTACACACACAGTGTGATGAGTTCAGTCCTTTGAGGGCATTCCCTTATACGCTCTTCTCAAACAGGACATTAGAAGTGGCCTCTCTCCTCCCCACTTCCCAGCTGACTGCAAGAAAAGCCCCAAACCAAAGTGCTGACCGTTCTCCTAAGGAGACCGCTATGAAGCGTGGTGTGCAGAAGGCGCGTCTGGGGAGGGCTGGCGAGGGGCTGGATTCTGCCCGTATTCACAGCCAGTGGCAGCAAAACCCAAGACACCTAAAAAATAAACAAAACACAAAAAACCAGGTTAGAACCTAAACCACGTCATTAGGAATTTCTGATCATCAAGCTTTCAGTTCGAGAATCTCGGCGATAATACCTAAGTCCTCTCTTCTACAGCCCATAGAACTGCCTGATCCCCAGTGCAGCTTTCCCTGGGTTCAGTTACCTGCGGTCGACTGTGGTCCAAAATATTAAATGGAAAATTCCAGACATAAACAATTCATAAGTTTTAACCTGAGTGCTAATCTGAGTCACGTGATGAAACCTCTGCCCAGGACATGAATCATCCCTTGTAGCTGTAGACACCACCCGCCAATAGACACTTAGTAGCCCTGGTGGTTATCAGATGTTTTAAGAGAGGAGGAGGAAGAGGCCACAGTCACATAACTTTTATTACAGTGTATTGTTATATTTGTCCCATTTTATTATTAGTTACTGTTGCTAATCTCTTACCATGCCTAATTTATAAGTTAAACTTCATCATAGGTATGTATGTGTAGAAATAACACAATATACGGAGGGCTCCAGGTATCCACTGGGGGTCTTGAAACATACCCCTGAGATAAGGACAGATGGCTGTAATTAAAACGAAATCTGTAGCAAAGAGCTAGTAATTCATTCCCTCACGTTATGTAGTCACAAGGTCATTTGCTTTGTTTGCTGACTTGCTCTTTATATAAAGAGCCCTTTTCTGGAAGATATTAGAACAATGTGCTGTGCCTCTGGCTGTGTTTTAAGAAAGGGATGTGCAACTTCCTTATCTGGGTCGCAGATGCGCAGTTTTGGCAGCTGGGGATGGAAGGAACTCGGGCTGTGGCCTGCCGGTGGTACAGGAAGACCCCTCACCTCAGGGAGGAGAGCAGCTGTGCCCTTCCCCAGCACCAGGCTGGCTCTTGCAGAAATGTCTACTTAGCTTCTTGTTTTTTAATAATAGCCTTGCACCACATGGCTGCAGCAACCAGTGTAGAAGGCCGAGGGAGGACCACCTGACCTTGAGCTTCCAGTTCCGAAGCCACACGGAGTGAGCGATTTACGGCACTCCTCAAATCTAATCAAACTGACAATGTAAAAAACAAAGGCACGAGTTTAAGATGTGGGGTGGAGGCATCCACACCAAGTTACTTGGCACTTCATATGTCTGTAAATGACTTTCTATCTTTTTAAAAGCCTGTTGGTGCACTTGTTGGTCCAGGTGCAATGCTGAGGGGGCGACTTTTGGGTTCAAGTCCCTGGAGGCTCCTCTCTACTGTTTATGGATTTATTCTATTTTATCCCTTTTTCCATTCACCCCAGCCTCCCAGGGGCAGCCACTCGAAAAGGACTAATGTGTAATGTTCTGCCAGCAAGTGTTCTTGTAAAAGATATGGTTGGTTTGTGTGCAAACTTTAATTTTGAAAATGTTTGTAAATGCTATTGATGCCGTGAGTTTGGTCATTTCTGTTGTCACTCACAGTGTTTAGGGTCTGTCTGTGTTGCCATATGCATGGCCAGTGGGCACAGCACTCTGTGGCTGGCACCCCCAGTGCACCTGCCCCCTACCCCAGGGAGAGACCCCAGATTGCCTCAAGGAGCATCCTCCTATGAGTCCCTTGTGAGCCCCTGCACCCGTTTCTCTGGAGTCTTACCCACAAGTGGGGTTGCTAGATCGTAAAGCAGGTGGGGCAGACTCCCTCGGCCCGCAGGAGCAGTCTTCCCAGACCCAGCTAACACCTGGCCCTATCCCCTTTCTGATTTACTGCCAGCCCAATCATTGTGCAGGGGTACCTCACTGCTTCCTGGATTTGCATTTCTCCAATTACCCATAAGTCTGAGTGGGCCTCCAGAGATCTGTTAGCATGAAGACCTGTGAGCAGGCTTAGAGCCGTCCCCACCCAGGCCCCACAGGCTGGCTGGCTGTTGTTCTGTAAGTACAAGCATTGATTTAATAATATTGTCTTAATACGAAACTTGTGTTCTAGCGATTATTTCTGATTCTGAATTACAAAACTGTTGGTGTTCGCCTTCTAGTCAGCCCCTGCATTTCCAATCCCCAGCTTGTTCATCTGCCCCATCCACTGGCCCCCTGCGGTCTCACCACTCACTCCAGAGGCCTCCTCACTCCAGCACCAGTTCTCCTTGCTCCGGTCTTCTCCAAATCCTTCCTCCCTGCCCAGGGCTTCCCGTTTCTCTCAGGATAAAACTCACTGTGGCCTGCAGGGGCCCCGCTTGCCCACCTATCTGCCTCTTCCTGATCCCAGCTCCCCTCTTTCTGGCCCCTCCAGGCTTCAGCCCCCTTGTTCCTTCCGTGTGGAGTGATTTCCCAGCTCCCCACCCCCAAACCCCCCAAATCGATTCCTTTTCCATCATCAGGGTTCAGTTTACAAAAGTGCAGCTTAACTTCCCCATCTCTAGGCTGGATCAATTCTCTAGTTATCCTTCTACAGTGACCTATTGGAAGCCCTTCTCCTCACCTGACTGCCCAGAGGGCAGGCCTGTTTCTGTTTGTCCCCTGCCCCCTGCCCCCAGCACAGCGTTCCCAGTAGGGAGCAGCTCATTATCTCAGAATGACGTCCACCCACAGCAGGAGGGACACACTTAGTCCCAGATGGAGGCCCGCAGGGCTGTGGCTGCTGCCTGCTGCCTATCTCGGAGACCCAGCAGAGCCACCTCAGGGGAACTTATGACTCAGTGGGAGATAAAAGGGCAGAATCTTGATCAATGATACAGTACAACTAAAAATACAAAAATCTATTTTGAACAAAATGTAGACGCTTTTAAGAGTGCCTAATTAAAACAAAACAAAATGTAGATGCTTTTAAGAGTGCCTAATTAAAACAAAGTAAGGAAATCAAATCAGCGAGGAAAACACTACTTCAAAAGGCCAGGCTGCTCCCTGACCCAGCTCCCAGGCTTTGCCACCAGTGCGTTCCCAAGAGAGAACAGGCCCTCGCTGGCGTCCACGCGTTTCCAAAATCCTGCGGAGACAAATAGTATCTTAAGTACTCTATTTAAAATAAGCACGATGACACCACCAATAAAGAAGACTATTTCTGTTGTTGGCCTGAGCAACATCCAGACCTGCAGAGAGTCTGTGTAAGAGAGGCCCTGAGCCAAGCGGATGCCACATGCCGGGGAGCACGATCCCACTTGCTCTGGAGAACAGCTGCTTCTTTTCTGCATTTGGAATTAAGGAGGGAAGTGAGGAAGGTTACCTGGAGGTGAGAAAAACAAGGCGGGGATCAGGTTACAGGATGGTTAACAAGACCATGTGCTCTCTTGGGGGTGGTCATTTCAAAGGTGTGTTAACACAGGTGCACAAAAACAATGACTGGACTTGCTTAAGGCAAAGATAAATCTTTTACTAAAAACTTCCTTGCCTGGGGCATGTCTACCCACTAGGACTTACCTAGAAGGAATTTACAGTCAGATCTTTTTCATCCACGTGGGAGTCCTCGTGTAAGGTGAACAGGCACGCGGAATGTAATGTTGATGTGACTGGTTGGTGGTCCTCAGAGTTCTTGGTGTACACACCTTCCCCTGGGGACAGCATCAAATTTGATGGCTTCCACCACATCTGAAACCAGGAAAGTCAGTGTTCCTGTGTTTGCATTGCCTGTCACTACCAGAACCAATAAGTGGAGACAAGGATCGAATCTTTATGGGTGCTTTATTCACCCGCAAAACCGTCTTAACATCTCAACCCAAGCCAACCTTTTTATAAGGAGAAGAAAGGGTGGGTAAGGGGTTTGGAAAAACGTTAATTAGATAGAAGGATAGGTAAGGGGTTTAGAAAAAAAGGTTAATTGGATGAGTGGCAGTCAGGCAGCAATTTTTCTAGTCCTTTATCATTGATCAACAATTCTTTATCTATGTCACAGACGTACCCTCCCTGGAACAGCACGGCTCAGATACCGTCTGCATGACTTGCAGACTCCCTGGTGCACAAAGGTCGAATTGCTAGTCACCCTCCTGGAGTCACGCATCCAGTTCCTGGAATAACTGCTTTGCACACGCATTAATCACTTAAGCCTATCAACTAAGGCTAAAATCTTTAACTCCTGAGTTCACCTACCACTTCTACTGAATCTACTCCTAACCATTCAGCTGTCTCCTGCACGGCTCTGAGGTCCCCCAGCACCAAAGATTGCATCTGCCAACTCTGCTTCCTCCTCCTCTTCTCTTGAGTGGCCTCACCACTGACCCTGTCACCCTCCACCTGGTGGACTGAAGGGTGTCCCTGACTCCTGTGTAAGAGGCCTGCACTCAGGGGCACCACATGAATGTGAAGGGCAGACTCCTCGGTCCTACGTGCAGTAGGCAGGAGGCTGCCTGGGCTGGTACAGCCGGTGAAGCAAGGCACAGACCCTGCTGGCAAGTGGAAGGGCTGCCCTCTGTGAATTCAGTTGTTTGAGGGGCCCAGTGTGGTGGAGGTGTCACAGGCAGCAGGCCCACAGTTCCGTGTGTTCCTCTCACTCAGGTGGGGGCAGTGAATACACCGAACTTCAGGGGACAGAGAGAGATGCCTGGGGACAGCCTCCTCTAGCCACTGTCTTGCAGGTCACACTCTGTACCCTCCACCCGCTCACTGGGAGCCTCAGGAGTAAACCCAGGCTTTAGATAGGAATCCATGTTTCCATTTTCCCCCAGCCTCGAACTGGGGCCAAACACTGGTTTCTAACACAGTGCCTTCTCTCCCTCATATCCACAGATTTTAGTAATGATAAAAATAGTGGACAGACCTTGAACTTTTACCCTGACCCAGGCTGTCTTAAAACTGTGTCTGGACTCCTCATAATGTTAGAGGCAGAAAAACGGTACCAGGTGTTAACCTCAGTTCAGCAACCGCAGTTCTGGAGTTCCGGACAAGAGAAGACTTTAGGGCCAAGACTCACAATATAAGAGAAAGTTTACTTAGAAAGCCACAGAAGGAGAAGAAGGGAGTTGAAGAGGAAATGGGCTGAGGAAACAAGTGACAGCAAAAGAAGGGGCCCTGGAGCTTAGGAGCTGAGGGGGAGAGATGGGGCCTTGAGGGAGGAGACAATATGGAGAGAGGAGAGGTTCAGGTGTGCTGGGGGGCAGCTGTGTGTGTGTGTGTTTGTGGGAGGGAGAGGGAGAGGAAGAGACAGAGACAGAGAGACAGAGACAGAAAGCCCCCGTGGAAAGAAAAGAAGGGGGAGGGCACAGGTGCTGGCTGCTCTGTACAGAGAGCCTCGCTGGGTCCTCCACCGTGAGGGCTTTTATCTGAGGTCTCAGGGGAGGATCTCAACAGAATATTCATCAGCTTTCTGGGTGTGCCTCCTCCACTGATTGGCTGGCACCCAAGGTCATTAGTCATCAGTCTCAGCATCCCTCTGCCTGGCTTTGCTGCTTCTCTGGGCCTGGGGCTGAAACACAACTGAGGCCTAAGTGTCACCTCCAGGAGTTAATACTTAAGGGAGTGGTCCTGCAAGGGCTTGCAGTTTGGCCCCTTGCTTGGCACCGGGGGCCCCTTCCTGAGTGACACACTGCATGGGGCCCATCGTTCCTGCTCTGCTCATGCCTACCTAACCGCCTACCACAACCACACCCTGAGTACTGTAGTTAGGTTTACTTTACTGGGCTCCCACAGACTTTGGTATCAAGTTCTAAGTCCTCTTCATAAAAGTGAGTCCTTCCTGACCCTGGGCCACACACCCCAGCCTTTTCCTAGCTTCCCTGCCTCCCTGGAGGACCAGTCCCTATACTGTGGATGTAAGAAACGCCCAGACCTAGAGGGAATTTTTGAAAGGCTCCATTTGAGTCAAACTGACCACAAATGACAGGGAGCAAGATCTCAGATGATCTGGGGGGGCTGTCAGGAAGATGGCAGGAAGGTGGGAGAAGCAAGGTGGGGACTGGATCACAGGATAGTTAACAAGATCGTGGGCTCTCTTAAGGGGTATTAACAGAGCACATAATACTCCCTTTGAGGGGTATTACATCTGGCGTTTCAAAGGTGTGTTAGCCTAGATGCATAATAAAATGACTTGAAACCTTTCGGGAAAGAAGTTATAGGCCTGGAACATGACCACCCACTGTGACCAGGTCAGTTAGGAATTTACGATTAGATCCCCCTTGAGGCTACTTTCCACAGAACCCCTTTTTCCTCCACAACTCCAACACCATGCCTTTGCCTGGCCAGCACTTGCTTCTCGGAGAACTAGCTCAGGCCCCACCTGCTGGAGAAAGCCTCCCTAACCTAGCACCCTCTGCGCAGGCCTCACTCAGCCATGCCGAGGAGCTACTCTCTGCAGCTGGTGACTTGCCTGCATCCACTTAGAAGCAGGTTTCTGACGTAAGACTGGACTGGATGCTGCATTTCTGCGTATGTCCCGGGTGCCTGGCACCGTAGGGGGCAAACAGTGAATGCGTGAGAAGACAGACTTGTGTGTATGAATTTTGTAAATTGAGATCAGTGTTTCAATTTACACCAGAACTTGATTCAAGGTTGAAGATGAGCCCTAAGCAAACTGCTCCTCGGTGCTGGGTGCTCCCATACCCCCAGCAACATCTATGCATTAGCTCATTTAAATATTCTTTACATGGGTAATGGCCACAGAATCCCATCCCCCAGTTCTTCAGTTTCCCAGAATTTTTTTAAGAATCTGTAGCAGTAGCGGATGATGTGTGGTCTATTTCAGATAAGATAATCCTGTTCAGTTATTGTGTTCCTGGGCTCAGAGACGATGGAAATTGATGTTTCCAGAGTTTAACTTAATCAAGATTGTATGAAATAACTTCAGCTCCCGGCAGCACAAAGTTCTTTCTTCTCAGAAAGCATTCCCTTGTGCCAAATGATCATTTTGCTTTAAAAATATACACAAAAATTAAAAAAAGATGATGGCACATGATATAAAGGTCTTCTAAACAGTTTAAATTGCTTTAATGGTTTGGGTATGTATACTCTGAAAATATGCATTGGAATCAACTTATATGTTTAAAACAGCTAAACGTATGTTTCCAAAGTTTAGAAGATGTCTGCTTGTGGAAACCAAAGGGAAGGAGCCACCCTAACAGCCAAAGGTCTCTAACCAGGGTCGGTAATTCGCCCCAGACTACAGGCTAATCCTGGCTCCGACCTCCCTGGCAGCTCCCTCTGCCCCCCCCCCCCCCCCCCCCCCCCAGTGCAGGAGTGACTGACTCCCTGCAGTCCTCCAGACCTCAGCTGGTCTGCCCTCCTCCCAGGCACCTTCTCTCACCAGCTGTTGGCCCACACCCATGCAGGGAAAAGCCCTGAGACCGAAAATCAACCTCTGTAAGGGAGGGCTGGGAAAGAGTAAAGGCACAGGCCACTCCAGTCTGGCAACTAAGAGAGTTTATTAAGGGACATTTACACATAAGGCAAGTCTTGGGCAGTGGAAGATGGCGTGTCTATCCTCCATGATACTTGGGACGTGCTAAAGAATTATATAGAACAGGGCAGGATGGGTTCGGGTGCCGGGGGGCTACAGGTGTCAGAGAAGGGAAGCCAGGAACCAGCATGCTGTGGGGCCGGGGGAGAGGGTCGATCAGACCCTCTCTGAGGGGCCTTCGGGAAGCAGGCTCTGTTCTGGCCCCAACCTGGCTCTCTGGTCTGGTCGTGGTCGCACCATGGAACAGTCCCTCCTCCACACCATTGTGGTAAAACCAGTCACTGCTGCCCTACCACTCCCTTCCTTCAGTGTCACCATCTGAAAACCCACTGTTTATTACTGGGTGCACCTTTGTTGCCAGGCCCCCTGTTCAACCGGAGGGAGAGGCTGGCCTGTGTCCCCCATGGATGCAGCCAGGGCCCCGGATGGGACAAGGACAGGCACTGAACATGGGGGCGTGAAGGAGCCCACCCCAGAGCCCGGCAGATACCCATCTGTGCTCACGTAGCCGCTCTCACCAAGCCAGCTTCCAGCCTCGGTGCGACCTTTTCCTTTCTCAACCTCCTCTTTGTGAGTAGGTGTCAGCCAGTGGCAAAATGGCAGGATGAGACCAAAATGGGAGATCCTTCCTCCTTCCAAAGAAGCACAGATGGTATTCGGGTCCAACGGCTGCAGCCAACATTCCCATGCCACGTTCCCTCAAGACGTGATTCACAGCAATGAAGATGTTAGCAGAGCTTCCACTAGCTAAGACTCAGTTTCTGTGTTTCAGATCGATTCACAGAAGGAATTCCACACTGAACTGGTGTTCACCACAGAGCGCTATAACCCAGAGGTAAGCTGCCCTAATTCATGAAGTATCTGATTAGCAACTCGGATGAATGTATTTATTTAAAGAGTAAGAATATTGCCCCTGACTGGTGCAGCTCAGTGGATTGAGCACCAGCCTGTGAACCAAAAGGTTGCTGGTTCAATTCCCAGCTGGCACATACCTGGGTTGCAGGCCAGGTCCCCAGCTGGGGGCATGCGAGAGGCAACCGATTGATGTATCTCTCACACATCAATGTTTCTCTCTCTTTCTCCCCCTCCCTTCTCCCTCTCTAAAAATAAATAAATAACATCTTTAAAGAATGAGAATATTAATATATAGCGACCTGAAAATTTGTGGTTTTTCTTCCTGTCTTTATTTTCTATTTGTTTTCAAGAACTGAGAAACAGAGCTAGGCAGGAACTCAAGATTTTACTCCATCTGCAGAGCTGCCTTTAAAACCATCCACACAGCCCTCATTCCTCCTTCCTTGCTTGGCCCCGGGAGGGACTTTCTCAGCTTCCTTTCGTAGCCCACCCTACACCCCAGAGTCCTTAGAATGATTCAGTCTCAAATGCCAACCTGTTCCTCTTCCCGTCAGCTGGTGACATTTCTTGTTAGCAGACCGGCATAGAATGAGGCCGATTCCATAAGCTACCTTACACATAGCGGCGTGCTATAAAGCGCAGAGCAGGGCTGTGCGTGCCACAGGCATCATCAGCTTCCCTTCAATTCTTTTTTTTAATCCTCACCCGAAGACATGCATTATTGATTTTAGAGAGAGGGGAAACGGGAGAAAGAGAGAGGGAAAGAAACTGATGTGAGAGAGAAACTGGTCGCCTCATATGTGTCCCAGCCGGGAACCAAACTCACAACCTAGGTAAACGCCTTTCTGTTTACGGGATGATGCTCCACCCAAGCAAGACATACCAGCCAGGGCCTCTCCATAATTCTGACCAGGCAGGACCATGGTTTGCCAGTTTCCTTTCCCCTGTCCTCAAAAAGAGAATAAACAGAAAACACAGAAATTGGAGCCAGATGAACTTCCATATGCTGGGCTAAGCTGGGAGGCAGCAACAGGGTGGATGGAGGGAGACCAGCCCAAATTCTCCCTGTGTGGTGCACATTCCAAGTAGCCAGAGAAATGAGCTGGCAGCATCCAGCACTGAAGTGTCTCAGGTGGCAGAGCTTTGGAGGGGAGGCCATGACCCTCAGCCTGGTGCGAAGTGCTTGCCTGTGTTCAGAAACAAGTCCTAGCAAGACGGTACTATACTCTGACTTGCTAATTAACCTAAGAATTAAAATTGTTCTTTTTAAGATTTTTATTTATTTATTTTTTTAGACAGAGGGCAAGGGAGGGAGAAAGAGAGGGAGAGAAACATCAGCGTGTGGTTGCCTCTTGCGTGCCCCCAGCTGGGGACATGGCCTGCAACCCAGGCATGTGCCGTGACTGGGAATTGAACTGACGACCCTACTGGTGACCCTTTGGTTCACAGGCCAGCAATCAATCCACTGAGCCACACCAGTCAGGGCTAAAATTTTTCTTAAAGCATAAAGAAGATGCCTTTAATTGCTAGTGTTGCTAACTGAAAGTGTTATCTTAAAGCTAAGGGAAAATAATTACTAGATTATTTTGACCAACAATGTTTCTCTGAAAAGCACAGCCAGCTAATTGAAATGTTCCATTTCATGGAGTGAAGAGAGTTCTTTCATCTTCAGACAACTGCTTTGATTCTGTGGGGCTGTTTTGGGGGAAAGAAAGGAAAGGAAAACAAAAAAGGGGTGACACCTGTTATTTCCCTTCTTCCCTGAAAACAGCTTCGACATCAAAGGATGTTCCAGCTCATCTTCTGCCTTTGATAAGCCTCTTCCTGATGCCCTTCACCTCTTTTTCTATGTTGCACTGTTTATTAGGATTTTAATGTACCAGGGAAATGTCCTCTCTCTCAAAACTAGCACTCACAGGAGGAAAAGTTGCCCATTGGAAAGCCAAGAAGCAGATCCAATTTTAAAGATTGGTTGTTTCCTTGGGGCTTTTCTTTAAGGGTTTTGTTTTTTGTTTTTTGTTTGTTTTTTTTTTTTTGGTTGTTGTTTTAACTGAGACTCCACCCAATTGAACCAACTGAAAAAGTGAAAAGAACTCAATAGCTCAACCAACCACATTATCACAGGAGTTCGTAACTCGGGGCCCATGGACGGGTCTGAGTGGGGCCATGGCTAGGGGCCCGTGACCTTCCTCAAATTCTAGGCCCAGTGTTGATGGGATGCCCACATGCCCATTTTGTTCTGGGAGTATGTGGCCTTTTTAAAAAGGGTAGAGAAGCACTGTCCTAAAAATGAGTCATCCATTGTTATCCACTTGATGCATCAATACCCAGCTCCAGATGTCCCTGGATGGGACATGTGGAAGGGGTCCCAGATTGCTCAGTACATGCACACTTGGAGCGAATGCAAACGAACGTACCTCGGTCACGCAGGTAGTGGGATTAGTCCCATCTGGGTGATCTCAGCCTCCACTGCGTCCGGTTAGATCTCAGAGGTGAGTCACGGAGTTCACACTGAGCCAGAGCTCTGGCATCAGACAAACATGAGCTCAAGTCCTGGCTTCCTGCTTCCTAGTGTGAGACATGGAGTGGTTTCCTCTTTAAACTTCAGTATCTTAATCTGTAAAATTAGAATAAGAAGACCAAGTTCATAAGGCAGCATGAAGATGTTGCCATTTTTGTTAATAGGAACCAGACTCACCTTCTGGTTCAAGTTAGCAAGCTGGAGGTCCAACAAAGCATTACATTGGTCCACAGTCAACAGTCGGGTACCCCTGTCCGAGAGGTTGGATCCAAGCAGTACTCACGAGACATCAGCGGTGTTTCTTGGGAACAGGCCCGGCATTATTTTATAAGGGCGCCATCAGCAAGCAGTTTACATGACAGCAAAGAGAGAAGGACTGTTGTTTGTATTCAGCTGTGAACACAAAAATCACTTTCTATGAAGCAAGGGCCCCCAGCTCTGTTGATACCACTGATACCTGCCAGGTACAAGGAACTACTCACTCGTGTGTGTTTGTGTATTGAGGTGGGTGGGGAGTGAGAAGGAACCAACATATTTATTCTAAAATCTTCATTTCAGGCAGGTAAGCAGAGACGTTTGGGTGAGTGTTCCGCTCAAGTGATTTTCAAGAAGGAGAAGCCCAGACCGCCCGTTAATGTCACCTGTACACGGCTGGTGGGGAAGAGCAGAAGACAGCAAGAGGATTATCTGCTTTACAAACGCCTGAAGCAGCTTAAAAACCCCTTGGATGTAGTCAGCATACCTGGTATGAACCAATGTCCTGAATTTCTGTATCCAGGGATTATGTGATTACAGAATCTTAAAAAGAATCATCATTTAAGTTTTTATCCCCCCAATGGCATTTTAATCCAACTACAAAATGTGGTACACCTCCTTATTTGAAGAAAACTCATTTTCCTGTTCTTCACCTCTAGTACAACGTAGGATCTGTGCCATTCTTATCTCCTCTGATGAGGGAAAGGCAAGAGGTGACTCTCCAAGGAATTGGTAGAGGTCCCTGTAACAGGACAGGCACATAGGCGTGCACTCGCCCAGGTAGAGTCCAGAACCTGAGATGACATTTCTAGAGGCTTCTGGTGGTGGCTTTGGAAGCTTGAGGTGACAAGACAGCAGCCAGGGCCTCAACTGTGCCAGTCAGGCCTTCCACGCCAGGCCTGAGCGAGCCGCCCGACCGTCTCCGGGCCTCACTGGGAGTCTGCAGTGGAGTCAAGTTTATCTTATTTTAGGGCAACCGCTAATGGGCAGTGGTGCCATCTCTAATCAGGACTGAGCCCTGTCTGCAGCTGACGCGAAGCAGAGCTCACTTGTCCGGGCACTCAGCAGTGTGCAGGCAGCAGCAAAGACTCGGCACTTACCGGCAAATTCAATTTTCAAAACCACAAAGTCATCTCTGGACTTGCACTTGGGTATTAAGCTTGACATCTGACCACTGCTATTCCCTCACTTGCCCAGAGACTGTGACAGACCCATGTCAACGTGGGAGGTCTGTGGTCTCCATTCTGAGCACTCCATTCTGATGGGGTGAGCATCTGAGCCCCATCAATTTACTGAGACTCAGTGTTCTCAAAACGTGGAGCTGGACCACTGATCCTTGCGTTTCTAAAGTTCAGAAGCTTGGATAGCTCTTGCCATATTTCTCTGACCTCTCAGATTGAATCCTGTTCCAAATGGTTGTGAAGAACAACTCAGACCCTATGTTATAAAATTTGTTTATATTTAGCACTCCCTGAAATAAATGGGCTGATGGCAAATACTTGAATATATAGTTATTTCGAGATTTTTTTTCTCCCCTTAGCATTAATTGGGGAAATAGGGTTTTATATGTTCTCTTTAAAACACAAATTTTAGAAATTGTATAGGACCTTTTCTTTGAAGATTTGCCACAAAATCCCTACATTTTGGACACTTTTTTCCAAAAAGATTTTTATTTGCTTTTAGAGAGAGGGGAAGGGAGGGAGAAAGAGAGGGAGAGAAACATCAATGGTAGTTTCCTCTCGTGTGCCCTCTGCCAGGGACCTGGTCTGCAACCCAGGAATGTGCCCTGACTGGGAATTGAACTGATAACCCTACTGGCAACCCTTTGGTGCACAGGCTGGCACTCAATCCACTGAGCCATACCAGCAGGGCAAACTCTGGACACTTTTTAAAAGTGTAGGTTAACTGGTTCATGTTCAGTTAATAAATCCAATGTGCCCACAAGGATCATTCTACTACAATCTAACTTACTGTGGCTACAATGAAGCTTCAAAAAATTTTATTAATAGAAGGTACCTTTTCATCAACAAAACTTGCAAGTTCTCTTGCCACTTTAAATTCGGCAGAGATATTTAATGGTGCTATTTATAGCCTATGCACGTATATAAAATTTTCTATTGAAAATTGAAAATGTTTGGTTCCAGATAAAGTGAATAAAAACCATGGAACTGCCCTTGGAGTAGGCAGTTCAGATCTCAGCAGATCCCACTCAGTATGTAAGCAGCCTGAGGCACTAGCCTGGGGTCCTGTGGTTTCCCAATGATTGACAAATGGGATGAGCTGACCCGTCTGGGGACACCCTTGCTCCATACTGTTTCTCCCCTGAAGAAGCAGTTGTCTGGGTTTTATTATGAGTCAGTTTCGCTTTTTCTAATGAATTCGAAAGCTTCCTAGAGATGAGCCCAGGTGCACACTGCACACGAAGTGGGGTGGGGGCGCCCCGCTCCAGCCCTTCGTCTGACTCCAGGGCAGTGCCACCAGCGTCTGTTACTTCCAAACGCCCTCGTTATTCCCCGCATGTAGTGCAACCAATTTATTTTCTCTGCTAATGGGTTTTTATCTCTTAAGTCCATGAAAAATTATCTCATAAATTACTTGCTAAAATTTGAGTTCCTAAAAGTCAGAAAAGGTCACTTATTAATCACTCTAGCAGTATCTGATACTAAGTAGGTTTTTTTTGCAAAAAATTTCAGGTCCAAAAAAAATGCCACAGGAAAAACCCACTTGATTTCTTCATGTGTTCAGAAAAAGTGATAGAGGTGTTACCAATTCATGTGTCAGAGAAGGACAAAGAGCTGGCAGGTTGGCAAAGCCCATCACATGGACCGTAGACCCCGAACCAGGAGGGAATGTGGGCTGAGAGGCATTTTGAGCTAATTATAAAATGCTTCTCAGCTAACAAGATTTTAGATCAACTTTGATTATCATTTTTTGTAGTACAGCAAATAGCCTTGAAACTGTCTTAGAGCAGCTTTGCTTGGAGCATGTACATCTTAGTGTAATGGAGAAACACACACACATTGCTGCAGGTCTTGCTGCGAGAGAGACGACTGAGGTGACCAAGCCCTTATTTAATTACTGAAATTTTTGTCCCCAAAACGCTTAATGTAAATAGTTTCTTTATTTTTGTTTTTGTGCTCTCAGACAGTCACGGATACATCGATCCCTCTCTGAGACCCCTGTGGGATTTAGCCTTCCTTGGCAGCTCTTTCGTGATGTGGGAAAAGACTACGCATCTTTTACGATACCACTTGGTACAGCTCAGCGGTGTGAAGCAGTGGGTAAGGAAAACCGAAAATTCCCTTGTGCCACAAGGGAGACCACCAATGCCGTGTGCTTAGACTAAATTACTGCGAGTGTCTACCTTCACAGCAGGAGCTTTAACTGCATTTCATTCATTCAATACACATTTGCAATGGGCCAGGTATCGTGTTAGCGACGGAGAGCCATGAACAAAAAACGCAGTGGGGTTGCAGACATCGAGGTTAATTCCAGTGAGGGAAGATAAGAAAGACAGTGAACTAATGAACAAGTAAATATGTCTCAAATGGTGGTCAGTGCTATGGAGAAAAATTAATTTCTCCATAGGGAAAGGGAATGGGGGGTGTTGACAGAATTGCTACCAAGATGGCCTAAGGTAAGCCCCTTCAGTTGGAGCAGAAGCGACATTGGAGCAGAGGCCCCAGGGGAGTGAGAGGGGGGAGAGAGCCCCGGGCAGAGGGAGCTGAAGCAGCGGGTGGCTGACGGTGGGAGAAACATCAGTGCAGCTAGTGTGGCTGGAACAGTGGCAAGAGGGTCAGGAGGGACCAGCTCATGGAACGCTGGAGACTGTTAGAAGAGCCTCTCCTACTCACTGTGGGGTTTCAGAGTGGCATCTTACAGCTGGATCAGTCTGGCTGCTTTCCTCAGACACAGGTGAGGCAGGAAGACCAGTAAAGTATCGCAATAATCCAGATGAGGCCTGGTGGGAGCTCGGACCAGGGATGGCGGCAGTGGAGGTGGGGAGATGTATTTGGATTCAGGATATATTTTGAAGATAGACCGAGAGTGTTTGCTGATGGGTTGGATATGGATAGTAGAGGATGAGAAAACTCAAGGATGATTTATAGAATTTTGGCCTGAGTCACCAGAAAGGGTGATTTCATCCACTGATTGGAGACGACTTCAGAAAAAACAAATCTGGGGAGAAAGCAGCTTGATTTGGGGCATACTAAATCCTATATCCAAGTAAGGATATAATACATAGTCATCTGTACATAAGGGGCCGAGTACAGAGGAGAGGTCTGGGCTGGAATCATCACTGTGCAGGTGGTTTTTAAAGCCACAAGAGTGGGTGAGATCACAGACAATGATGCTGTAGAGAAAAGGACTGAGTTGTGGAACACATCCAACTTCAGAGGTGGGAGATTGAGAAAAGAGAGGGTTTCAAGGATGAGGATCGATCACTGTGTCAGAGGCTGATGGAAAGTCAAGGAGATGAAGACTGAGAATCACCCATTTGATTTAGGCAGTTGGAAGTCACTGGGGCCACCTCCGCAGCACAAGGGGGCAAAGGCCTGATGGGGGTAGGCTCAGGAGAGAGTGAGGGCAGAGGAGGTAGACACTCCATCTCTTTCCAAAATTTTGGCTCTTGAGGGGAGTAAAAGAAAGGGAGGGGCTGTAGCTGGAGGATGGGTAAGCACAGGGTTGAAAGAGAGTTTGTTTTCAGTTGTATTTTTAGGTTGGGAGATTGAACAGCATATTTATAGGTTGATGAGAAAAATCTAGTAGAGGGGCCAAAGTTGGACTTGTAGGAACGAGAATTATTGGAGTTAAGACCTTTGAGTAGGCTAGAGAGGATAAGATAAGCCCAGGAGATGAGTTCAGACAGGAGCAAGGAGCGCTCACCTGCAGGGAAGGCAGAGACAAGAAGCCCCGATGCCGGTAGGAGGGTAGATATCACAGTGGTGGCTTGTGGAAGCTCTATTTCAATGGCTTCTGTCTTCTCAATGAAAAACGAGGCAAAGCCATCAGCTGAGAGCCAGGAGGTTCGGAAGTGCGAGGACTTGAGCATCGAACATCTGTGCTCATTAATTTAGCAGGGCACCAGGCACAATCAGCTGTGTGGTGGGTTTAGCCACACAAGTGTGCGCAGAGAGAGATGGGCATTTCCAGAGTAAACAAAATAGACTACTCTGAGAGAGGCAAGCTGAGCCAACCATAAGGATAAATTCCTAGAACTCATTTTCTTTACGGATGTGAAGCAGTATGCTGACCCACGGCAGGATCGGCAGCAAGTATCTGTGAGGACGAGGATTTGCCCAGCATCACGTCAGCGTTAGTGATGCCCGTAACACTTCGGGGTGCCACCCAAAGACCACTTGTAAATCAAACAACTGCACACATACTCATCAAAATGAACACATTTCTTTCCTTTGAATTGAAAGAGTGTTTTTTTAATAGAAATTACATTTGATTGATTGTTGCTTTATAATGAGATAAAACTTGCACCTTCTTTCTCTCTGTTTCTCTCTCATCCACCAAGACGGATCACCTCCTCAACAAGAGGTTTTTCCCTGAACTGAGAAATCAGGGGAACTATTTTGTTTACAGAGTAGAAGATGGTGTCAAGATAATGAATGATAATGAATGTGAGAGGAAAACTCAACCTGAGCAGATCAGCACAGAGATAACAGAGAAAATTGGGATCTTTTAGCGCCAGTGTTGTCCTTTCCCGTGTGGTTTTACACGACACATTGCCACACTAGTCACCAGGACACACCGCAGTTCAGAGCAGCAGCCCCTGTCTCCCCGGTTCTAGCCAGTCCTCCTTCTGTCCATTAATATCCCTCCACCCAGCGGCAAGAAGGAAAGCGGGAACAACGTTGGTGTCGACAACAAAAATGCTGACTTTTTTACATTGTGCGGTTTGGGTTTTAGGTGAATAATAAATGAGTATGCTGCTGACTTGCTGGGTCACCCAAGGCAAATTGCTTCATCTCTTAGGGCCTATTAGATGAGGATTAACAAATTCGCTGAAGTCATTGCAACTAACATAAGTCTAAATCACTGACAAAATTGGGTGATTTGGTTTCAACGTTGATATGCATTTCAGCTTCGAGTTCTCTTACAGAAAATATGAGACACACATATTCCCAGATTTTCAAATTCTGCCATTCGATGGCTACTAAAGATTCCCGTGATCTTTCAGCAACAAGCGAAACAAGCAATGATTTGTAGAAAGTCACCAAGATCAGGAAATCTAGGCACCGCTGCCCTGGGAGGCTTGAAGCTGCACGGCCAGGCCGACAAAGCTGCGACTGCCCAGCACACACACCGGAGGTCTCCGGAGGTGCTCGGTGGCCCTGGGTCACTCAGGGAAGTATAGGGATTGCAGTTTTTCCAGAAGGTTTCCCGGTGGGAATTACTATCTTTACACTCAGGGTTAAACTCACCTTTTAATGCAAGTGTGTAAGGAAGTGCAGGCTTATAAACCCACAGTTTCAAATGAACTAAGCTTGAGGAAGTACAGGCTATGAGAGGACTGAATACAGACATAACATAAGCCCCATCCTAACTGGCAGTCACTGCTTTAGAACCGAACGTAGATGTCACTCCCAGTACCCCACGGACGATGACGAGGGCGGGGGAGATAGCTGCTGGCTAGAGGGGAAAAAAATGGATAAAGACTTTCCTTACACTCCTAGCCTTTAATAGGAATTGAGAAAAGTGAAACTGAACATTGTTCCAACTCTTATCAATAGCAAATATTGTCAGCACCCCTGCAGATGGTCTACCCTGCAGCACACGACTGTCCGTCTGTCCAAGTCCCACCGAAACGAGAGGCCCCATTGGCCAAGGGGACGTTACAGAAACCATCTTATTTATTCAGCTAAGAAATCTATTTTTGATAGCATCTACTTATTCTCTACTCAAATAGCCTAAGCTTACTTACTCTCTACTCAAATCACACTGGTTCTGCTAGGGATCATTCTCTCTCTTCTTGGGGGCGATGTGGGTGGGGGTGGGGTGGGTGGTGAGTAAGTGAAAGGAAATGAACAAGCACTTCCAGTCTGTCTCTCTAGGAAGATTAAAGAGCTGAGTTACCAGGAATTGTCACAGCAAATCACCATCAGTTTGGACTATAGTGATTTGGCATTTGTGACAGTTTGAAGAGAAGCCAAGGAGATTATTTCTGAATAGTATTAAAAATAATGACTTCTTGGCAAAGCTCGATTTGGTGAGGACGAGCCAGCCCTGGAATACCTCGCCAGGCTGGGGTGTGCCGTGTCCCCTCTGCAGTCTCCAGTGAGCCCTGCTTTTTGGTTTGGTTGAAGGGGCTTCCTCCTGCAGGCACAGCAATGCAAGGGTCTCAGTAACTTCACCGAGGAAGATCTTCGTTAAGTGGCCCAGGGTTTCCAAACATCACAATAACCCAAGTTTTTGCATTAAAAATGGGTAACACAGTGTATTTAGCAGAGCAGTTTTTAAAATGCAGTTGGAATCCCATCCTTGGTTTCCAGCCCTGCCTCTTTTTTTTTTTTTTGCTAAAAATCTGGAGATGGCTATGATTTCTTTCAGAAATACTACTTTCAGAAACAGAATAAGAAGTCATTGACCTGAATAACCCTTTAAGTTTATAAGTAAAACCAATTTTTTCATTACATAAAAATACATGGTTACTAGGCCTTAAGAAATAGTGCAGGCAGCACAAAAGCCCGAGACAAAAATCACACGACTCAGCAGCCTGGTCGAGTGGGCCGTCTTAGATAACAGTTCCTTCCAAGGCGAGATAGTTGCCAAGTGAGGGTCAAGCCAGGCTCGATACACCCTGGAACCCAGCGATGCCCGATCGACCCCTGGGGCCTCCAGAAACGGTTTCTTTATCAGAGAGACACCGAATTTTCTCTCACGAGGTCTCTGACTGTGCAGCTTGTGCCTCAGACACTCGCTTTGAGTGTTCACGCGTGCACTGCCGGGCAGGAGGGAGGGAAGCCTGCCTAAGGATGCAAAGGCACCACGGAAAAGCAGTCAATTTCTGATTGGTCCAGGGCCCTCTTGTATCTTCTCCCTCCAGCACCCTCCCCACCTGCTGGAAATGTCATGGCTTGGAAACATCTCCATCGTTTTTAAGCAAAACCTATTATCAAGTCCTGTTGTTTGCCTTTGCATTTTGATATTCTGTAATAGTCTCAACAAAATCCGGATAGATTAAAATTATAATCCAAGTTGAATTTATTTTATTTCTTCTCTTCCATTTTTAATAGGAAGAGAAAAGATAAACACCCTAGCTTCCTCCCCACCCCGCAACAAACAACCCAGGAAGTGTCAAAAAAAAAAAAAAAAAGGAAATTGGTTTAGTCACTAGTAAAACTTACAGAAGTCAGTGAACGAGAGCAGTGAGGAAGACTGCCCACGCCCTCTGGATGGATACACAGTGCCCTGGGCTTGCAGGCAATGTGGTAAAGCACGAAGCATGTGGGTGGAGGAGTCAGCAGGTCTGAGCTTGAATCCCCCTGTGTTGGTCCTCTCTGTAACCTCAAGTTACCTCCCCTGTAAAGCCAGGCTTGTAATACACACTCTTGTAAGGCAGTCGGAATGGCATGGGAACAGGAATAAAGTGCCCAGCACAGAACCCGGCCCAGGGGTACCCTGAGAGTACCGGTTGCCCTGCCCCTGTCTTACTGCCTGGCATACCAAGACTAACGTATCAGCTTAAAACACATACACAGTACCAAGATTCCTAAGATTGTCAAAACATTCTCCCTATCCCCACTGACCTTAGCCTCCATCAAAAACCATAAGTATTAGAGAAAAAGTGATAGAAAGACATTCCACTTGATTTTCATATAACTCAGTGACCAAACAGTAATCTGTGACTTCCATATCTTGATGTAGGATCCTTGATAAAGGGAACTGAGGCTCAACTCCAAGAGGCAGAAGGAGATTCAAGGCATCCATGCAGTTTATAAGATAAGCCTTGCAGATTCTGAGCTAACATAAACCCACCTATTTATTACCCTCTTTTTTCCTTCCTCTAGAAAACAGACGATGATGCAATTGACTTTGATTACACTGTTTTGCTCCATGAATTCTCAACACAGGTAAAACACAAAATTACATATAGTATTGTTTTTACCAGAAGGTTTTGCAGATCATAATACTTTAGAACTCTTGCTTCCTAGGAAATCATCCCCTGTCGTATTCACTTGGTCTGGTACCCGGGCAAACCGCTCAAGGTGAAGTACCACTGCCAGGAGCAGCAGACACCAGACCGAGCCCCTGAAACTGAGGAAGGATCCGCCGTGGCGCCGACAGAGCTTAGTAATTTCTGAGAAAAAAAATCTGCTTATCCCAAATTCTAAACAAAGTGACTGTAGCCTAAATCATTATCCTAGTAAAATAGCTAAGGTATAAGGCATTCCAATAATTCGGGGAAGACTGTGATGCTCAAACATGAAAAGATGTTGAGGTTTTAAAAAGATAATGAATATTTCAATGAAAGTGAATTGTAGGAAAAATATTATATTTAAAAGCAATTTTACTATTTTTTATGATTTCAAGCAAAGTACTCTTGTATAACTTGATAGCTACTTTTAAATAAATATTTACATTTCTAAATAAACTGTGTTAAATGTGTTTGTAGAGATTTGTCTATGTAGGTAAATTTTGTGCTAAGATGGAATTAAATGAACTCTTAATATTGTTTAATTTGTATTTTACAAATATAGTGTCTTGCATGTAAAGCAGAGAGTCTGCCAACAACATGTATTAAATAGAACTGCGATGTAACCGAAAGTACTGGGTTGGCCAAAAAGTCTGTTCGGTTTTTTCCACCAGATGGCTCTAGTAGTGCCTAGTTGTCTTTAACTTCATTGAAAACAATTTTGTTGGATTGTATTGTGACAGCTGTCATATCAGCATGCATTTAAAAAAAATCAAAATTGGTGAATTTTTGTGTAGCCCTTTTAATATTGAAGATGGAAGAAAATAAGTGACATTTTTGGCATATTATGCTTTATTATTTCGAGAGGTAAAAGTGCAGCTGAAACACAAAAAAAGATTTGTGCAGTGTGTGGAGAAGGTGCTGTGCCTATTGAATGTGTCAAAAGTGGTTTGTGAAATTTCATGCTGGAGATTTCTCACTGGACAATGCTCCATGTTCAAGTACAACAGTTGAAGTTGTTAGTGATCAAACTGAGACATTGACTGAGAACAGTCTATGTTATCCCATGCAGGAGATAGCAGGCATACTCAAAATATCCAAACCAATAGTTATTGGTAGAAATGAAAAATGTGTCTTTTATTTTACAGAACAAACTAAACGGACCTATTGGCCAACCCATATATCAAGTATTTGCAATTTTCACTTTTAAGGACAACTGGGACCCAGTGTTGGCCTAAGTAATTTACAAAAGCAGACACAATATGCACCATAATCCTATTCAGTGGGTCACCTCCCTGGGGCAGGCAGAAGTGACCCAGGAAATGTGGCCATCATTTGCCTCTCAAAATGAGTATCATTTAATGGAATGCTCACACCTGTGTGTAAAAGCCTTTAGCCAGATTCCTTGATTAGTAATTGGTTAGGAAGCATCAGCCTTAAAATATACCAAAATATTACTTTTAAGTTTGCACCATTAGAAAATTGGAAAGTTTTACACAGTAGAGAAAACATTTAAAGATGTAGATTCTTACAAAAATAAAAGACGGATGGCACTGTTGCTGTTTAGATCTAGTTTATATGTTTTTCTATTTGAAACCCCAATGTGAAGCACTGGAAACCACCATTTAAAGAAAACATCAGATCTCCCTACCTGTGTCATAATGCAGAGAAAACACTTTTTCTAAAATAACAACCTACAATGACTAAATTACACCAAAACGAAAGGAAAACTCCTCTAACTGAGATTCCCAAAAAAGTCTCCGGAGAAGGTACCAGGAACAGTGTAATGGCAAACCCGGAGTCCTTTGGCCTCCCGTCCCTCTGCAGTGTCCCACATCAAGGGCTAGAGAGGGCTTTCAGGTTCCCAGAGCCTCACCCCATCCTCAGGAAGGCATTTTTAATTAGCGAGATTAGACTCACGTGTTACCATAATGCAATCAGCTCAGGACCCTAAATTGACCCTGTAGCAGACGTATTTCAGCTTAATAAATAATGAAGGGGAATTCTACACAAACAGATGACATACATATAGTTACCTAATTTATAAATTTGCAAAACCCACAACAGTTAAACCTACTAAACATTTCTCAACATCACTGTTAGAACATCTTTCGCACACAAATTCTCAAATTGCTGATTTGACTTTACTAATACTTTGCTAGCTTACAGCAGAGAAAAATTACTTCCATCTGTTTTGACATAATATGAAAAACCCTAAATTCCGTAAGCCCTCTTTTCATTAAGTCTAAGTTCTCTGAAATCAGTGAGCCGACGACAGTGGTATCCAGCATCACATCGTTTTCCTAGCCGCTTTCAGAACTTTAAGACAAACCCAGCAGCACCGGGATTTTGTCTACATTCCATTTGATTCTACTCATAGTTTCATTTTTTTCCCACCTGAATTATGAGTTGTTAGAAGTTCTTTTGCAAGTCAGTTGGAAGTTTCTGTATTTGCCCTTGAATGATAGTCCTGCATGACATGAGTTCATTACACCCATTTTTCTCAGCTTAGGTCCTGCTCTGTGACCGTTCCTGGCTTTCCAAGTGCTACAGCGCCTAAGATGCTGCCTGGCACTTATATGAATGAATGCTCGCAATAGTCTTGAACGCAATGAACTATTTCAACGATGTATTCTAGTGTTATTTACTTGAAGACAACTTAAGCAGCAGTAAAAGCTCTAATTCAACAATTTGTAGTTTTAGCAATGCAAATAGCTGCCTTCTACAGATGTATTCCTTCATGTCACAATTTACTACTTCCTGGGGGCCCTCTAATTTTATTGGCATCAATTTTAAGACTCATTCATATTTCAAAACCATGAAAATAAAAATTCAGAATGGATTACATTTCAGTGACTTTACCACTGAACAATCTGAGAGGGAGCAAGGAGAAAGTAGTAACAGAAAATTGATTGTATTTCTCACTGGACAATGTATTTCTCTCAAGGTAAAGTTGTCAAACCTAAGAACCAGTAGCCCAAACGCTACCACCACACAAAAGAATCCATCTCAGGCCCTGCAGGTGCAAACAATACTGCAGTGATCTTTAACCTTACCTGTATGTTATAATCACTTGGAAAACTTCTGATCTTGACCCAGAGGCAGACTACCTCGGGTCTGGCCTGGGTGTTTCTTCCCAAGGTCCTCGGGCGGTTTTCAAAGTGCAGCCAGGAGTGGGATCAGGGCGACTCTCCGTGTGCGGCCACCGCTCTCCAACACAGGCAGCACGGCCTTTCCTTAAATGAGTCAACAACTCTCTTTCACAACAGTAGTATTAAAAAGATCCTCACTTGGGTATTCTCATTAATTTCTTTCTTGCTACAGACTTTGGCTGCTATGTGTCCTGTACTAACTATAACCAAACCAATGAGTTAGCAGGAAGTGTGGGTTCCGATCCTGGACCTGCCCTACAGGACCCCATTCCAGCTGCTCCCACCAGGTGGGCCGTGCCGTCTATGAAATGTTGGTGTTGGATTATCTAACGATGCTTTTCTAACACTGTGTCTCTATAACCAGAATGTTTAACCAGCTAAAAACATCAACACTTACCCATCTTAGTTCTAACTGGCAATGGCCAGGGGAACTATGCTGGGTTCTCGGAAAGTGGTCCCGCATCAGGAACAATATTCTAAGTGGCTTTGAATAGCATGAGATGCCAATGAAATGCCAAAGCAGGCTTTGAATAGCATGAGATGCCAATGAAATGCCAAAGCAGCAATGTTTTTCAGCCTTGATGGTATTGTAGCCACTGACCTATTCATGTGGAAAATGCACCTGAGATAATGAATAATCAGTTTAAATTATCGACAGAAAACTAAGCAAGCCACGCGGTCCCGGACAAGTGATTTACCCTGCGTGCTTTCACTCCCTCCATTACGAAATGGACACAATAGTACCTACTTCCACAGGGGAGTGAGAACTAAATTAGATAATGCATTTAAAGTGTTTAGCAAATGCCTTGAAAACATGTGCTCCATACTTTTAAAAAAATTTCCTAGAAACCTTAAGTTATAAAGCCAAATCTATAAATCAAGAAAAACAAAGAAACTTAAAAGTTATTTCTATTATGCACTAAAGGAAAGAATTTGGATATGTCTACCACATCAGATGATTTTTGGAGGAAGCAATTCGTAACAATGTGGTAGAGCTGCCAGGAAGTCCAGTTTATCCCCAAAACGTTCAACACTTGCTCTTTCACAGTCTCAATGAATACAATATGAGAAGTCCCAACAGACTCCGATTCCACTAGCATTTGGTAGATGAAATGAAACTGACTACCAGGAACTCTGAAAATTACAGTTTTATTATTTAGAGCTGCAGAAACCTTCAGATGAACATAAATAACAACTGCCTGTGCAAGGGTCTGTGTTTACCTCACAGTCCACAAGGAGGTAACATTTGTACTCCTAAAAGAAGGCAGTTACAAATTTGCAGAGCCCACAAACAGTGATCAGCTCTATGTAAATCAGCTAGAAATTTACCTGGCACTTGAATACCCCAATGAAGAATCTGAAAAACATTCTATTTAGATCCTATGGAATCTACTCTTAAACAAAAAAAGCCTGACTATTAAAAGATGATACTCCAAGAAGGGTCATGTACGATTCACTTTCAAGCATTTAGCAAGACAATAATTTCTTAAAAATTAAAAATATAAAAGTGTGAGACATAGACAACAAACATAAAATATTACAAAACAAACTGTTAACAGAACTGCTCACTGTTGACACTAGATGGAAAGCACATGGCTGTTCTTTGTACTGTTCTTTCAGCTTTTCTATGGTAAAAATTCTTATGATAAAAATTTTGAAAGGGGGGAGGCCAAGATGGAGGCGTCCCCCCTCTATCTTGCACCTCCTCGCACAACCAAAAGGACAATTTAAAAACAAAAAACAACCAGAACTGACAGAAAATTGAACTGTATGGAAGTCTGACAACCAAGGAGATAAAGAAGAAACATTTATCCAGACCGGAAGGAGGGACAAAAAGGGGCAGCCAGGGCAGAGACAACTCCCGGCAAGGCGGGGGCTGGAGGACTCAGCGAGGTGGCGGATTGTGGAACGGGACAGGCCAGGCTGCAGCTAGCAGACCCCGCGGCCCCACATTCACGCATAGATAAACAGGGAGGAACGGCGGGGGAGCAAAACAGACCACGCAACCCAGGGATCCAGCGAGGGTGAAATAAAGCCTCAAACCTCTGAGTGAAAACACCCGTGGGGGTTGAGGCAGCAGCGGGAGAAACTCCCAACCTCACAGGAGAGGTTGTTGGAGAGACCCACAGGGGCCTAGAGCATGCACAAGCCCACCCACTCAGGAATCAGCACCAGAGGGGCCCAATTTGATTGTGGATAGCAGAGGGAGTGACTGAAATCCGGCAGAGAGTGGAGCAAGCACCATTGCTCCCTCTCGGCCCCTCCCCCATGTACAGCATCACCGTGCAGCAACCAGTGTTACCCGCCCCAGTGAACACCTAAGGCTCTGCCCCTTTACCTAACAGGCCCACTGAGACAAAAAAAAAAAAAAAAAAAAAAGGCCCAAATGAAAGAACAGATCAAAGCTCCAGAAAAAATACAACTAAGCAACGAAGAGATAGCCAACCTATCAGATGCACAGTTCAAAACACTGGTAATTAGGATGCTCACAGAATTGGTTGAATTTGGTCACAAAATAGATGAAAAAATGAAGGCTATGCTGAGTGAAATAAAGGAAAACGTACAGGGAACCAAGAGTGATGGGAAGGAAACTGGGACTCAAATCAACAGTGTGGACCAGAAGGAAGAAAGAAACATCCAACCAGAAAAGAATGAAGAAACAAGAATTCAGAAAAATGAGGAGAGGCTTAGGAACCTCCAGGACAACTTTAAACATTCCACCATCCGAATTATAGGGGTGCCAGAAGGAGAAGAGGAAGAACAAAAAATTGAAAATTTATTTGAATAATGAAGGAGAACTTCCGTAATCGGGCAAAGGATATAGACTTCCAGGAAGCCCAGGAAGCTGAGAGAGTCCCAAAGAAGCTGGACCCAAGGAGGAACACACCAAGGCACATCATAATTACATTACCCAAGATTAAAGATAAGGAGAGAATCTTAGAAGCAACAAGAGAAAAGGACATAGTTACCTACAAAGGAGTTCCCATAAGAGTGTCAGCTGATTTCTCCAAAGAGACCTTACAAGCAAGAAGGGGCTGGCAAGAAGTATTCCAAGTCATGAAAGGCAAGGGCCTACATCCAAGATTACTGTATCCAGCAAAGCTGTCATTTAGAATGGAAAGGAAGATAAAGTGCTTCTCAGATAAGGTCAAGTTAAAGGAGTTCATCATCACCAAGCCCTTATTATATGAAATGTTAAAGGGATTTATCTAAGAAAAAGAAGATAAAAAAGATGAACAGTAAAAATGACAGAAAACTCACAGTTATTAACCACCACACCTAAAACAAAAACAAAGGCAAACTAAGCAAACAACTAGAACAGGAACAGAACCACAGAAATGGAGATCACATGGAGGGCTATCAACAGGGGAGTGGGAAGGGGAGGGGGGAGAAAGGTACAGAGAATAAGTAGCATAGATGATAGGTGGAAAATAGACAGGGGGAGGGTAAGAATAGTATAGGAAATGTAGAAGCCAAAGAACTTATAAGTATGACCCATGGACATGAACTATAGGGGGGGAATGTGGAAGGGAGGGGGTGGGCAGGATGGAGTGGAGTGAAAGGGGGGAAATGGGACAACTGTAATAGCATAATCAATAAATATATTTAAAAAAAGAAAAGAACTACTAAAAATTTGGAAAGGAAGGTTATGCACATTCTAAGCTTAGGAGTGTAACTAATATATCTCTTCCCCCTTAAAATAAATATTACACATATTTCAGTAATAATCACATTTTATTTGAGGCTTTTCAGTGAACTATAAAAGCCGTCAACAGAGATATACATCGAATTAACTTTGACATGATAGGAGCTTCTGAATAAAATAGAAAGGGCTTCCAAAATTTCTTGTTCCTGCCTGAATTCATTCCACTGGAAGCCATTAAGGTATCTAAACCCTGCAGATCTAGTTCAAGTTAGTCCATGTAAGTGAGGAAAGTCAGTTCTTGGCTTTTCCTTTTTTCACAGGAAGCTGACCCGTAGCTTCCAAATACTTATTGATGAGGTCCTCTTGTGTGGACGGCGAGCATGGATGGTACCTGCAGTACTCCATTGTGTATTCTCCCTTCCCCTGGGAATTTTTAAAAAAGAAAGAAAAAAAAGCAGAGATTTAAAAAAACATAACTATCAAGGAAAATCATGCAAAAACAAGATTTCACAAATTTGATCATGTTGTAGTACAACCTCTTCGAGGAGACTGAAGTAGAACTTAAGCACTGGCTTACCTCTGTGCATGACCTAAGTTCAGTGGAATAACCGAACATGTCATTTAGAGGGACCTGGAAACACACACAGGAGACATTTTAGCACTGCTTACTGAAAACTGTGTGAGAAAAACACAGAGAAGCCTTAGCCATTTAATTCCTTTAGAGTTAGGTTTCTACTAACAACTCTTGGTTTAAAAGAACTAGAAGCCAAAGAGAAACATATTTTTATTTTACTGCAAGTAGAAATCCTATTTGAAAATAACTTCCTTTGGCAGTCACAACTGGAAACCAAATGTTCCCATTTCACAGAGCAGACCTCGCTGATGGCCTGTCCTGCTCTCCCCTACCCCCCTCTCCAGCCATGTTCAGCATTCAGGAGTGTTTCTTCTGTGGGGATGTTAACACAACTTTCCTTGGACACCTTAATGATTTGCTGACAGCAGTGTCTTCTAGGAAGCCTTACAGAATGTAGTAACATACTTTCTCCCAAGAGATTTAAGTCAAGTAAGGTACAGGTAAGAAAATGAAATATTATCCCAATAAATTAGAGATGACATGATACAGCTGTAATGAGAAAAATAACTAAATATCTAAGAAAATGACATATTCACAAAGGCCTACATAAGATGAATCTTATTTTTAGCTTCTGCACTTAAGAGTTGCTCTAACAGTAAATTACAGAAATTGTCACATGTCTATAAGCCACAAATTCAACACCCAAATAGCCACGGAAACGTGTCAGTTTGCTTCACAAGCTCCCAGAACAAAAGCTAGCTCTAATTTCCGGCTGCGGTTAATGAAAGTGAGACTGGCCGTGACCGACAGCACTCACCTCTGCGTACAGTGTGAAATAGTCCTCGATTCCATCCTGCCCTGTGATCACCCCGTGGCGCCGGTTAATCCCTGCAATCACTGCTCCCTGAAATTCATTTGGGGCCATAACTTCCACCGACATAATGGGTTCAAGAATACATAATGTTGCATTTGCCAAGGCTGGATTTAAAAAATATACATATATTAGTTTATTAATCTCTAAACAAACTGAAACACTTTTCTATCCAGATATACAAAAGGGAGACAGAAGGTATTCTCCCAAAGGTACACACTGAAGTGATGAGGTTAAAACATCTAATCTGGACTCTTTTTTTCTGTAGCAATAACAGTCACTCTTCTAAATGGAAATTTCAAAAAGACAAAACTTAGTTTTAGTATTTCCATTACTGTCATTTTATACTTAAAAATCATTAAGCTGCAGAGGATAAAATATAAGCGGTCTTAAAATCACATTCAGTCAAGTCCTTTACCATTTAAATTACGCAGTTGAGAGTTAACTTATTCTTTCTCTCTGAAAATTCTTTCTTGTTGGTCCCTGGCAGGCAACTATTTTTAACTGTACAGAAACAACTTCTATCACAGGCGCGAGCGGGGAGAAGGGTACCCTTCACAGACTTGGAGACAATGATCAAGTCATGTCTGAGATCCGTCTTTCCTTTTCTAGGCTGAACAATTCCAACATCTGCCTGAGAATTAGGAATACCAAGTTTCTAGTTTCTACTCTGCCTCTAATAAGTTACATGCCTTTTAGTAAACACAATCTGTCCATGCCTTAAGTTTCTTCACTTAAAAATTACAGACATCGGCCCTGACCGGGTGTGGCTGAGTTGGTTGGGCGTTGTCCTGCAAAGCGAAAGTCACTGGTTTGATTCCCAGTCAGGGCACGTGCCTAGGTTGCAGGTTTGGTGCTTGGTTGGGGCACATAAGAAGCAAACAATCGATGTTTCTCTCTCACATCGATATTTCCCTCCTGCTCTTTCTCCCTCCCTTCTCCTCTCAAAAAAATAAATAAATAACAATTAAAATCTTAAAAAAAAAAAAAAAGGCATCAGGCCTGCGAATCAAGGGGTTGCCAGTTCAATTCCCACCTGGGTTGCGGGCCAGGTCCCCAGTAGGGGGTGCATGAGAGGCCAACAACACATTGATGTTTCTCTCCCTCTTTCTCCCTCCCTTCCCCTTTCTCTAAAAATACAAATATATATAAATAAAATCTTAAAAAAACAAAAAGGTCCCAATGCCTTGCCCATTCCCATGCAGTAAGTATGAAGCAGCAGAGCCAGTATTTAAACTCAAAGCCTGGCAAGTAATTGGCCAGGAGATTTAAAAGGCAGCCCTGTTGACTTAAACGAGCTTACCATGACTCTGGTTGGCCTTTATTTCCCTTACAGAGTGGCTACAAGTTCAATGTTTCTGGGAGACCACGCATAGTGTTCTTTCTAGAATTTGGCCATAGGAAATGATGGCAAGGTCACATCCATAAGATGAAACATGCCCATAACATTCAATTTCACATTTTGGTTACATCACTGATTAGTCTATAGTCAGAGTTTAAATAGTGACTGAAAACAGTTTCAGTTTTCATTTTTCTAAATGAAAAACTGGGGTCCTCGCTAGGTGGCCCTATTGGTTGAAGCATCGTCCTATATACCAAAAAGGTTGCAGGTTCAATCCCTGGTCAGGGCACATACTAGAGGCAACTAATGGATGTTTTTCTCCAACACCCTCTCCCTCTTCCCCTTCTCCTCTCTCTAAAATCAATAAACATATCCTCAGGTGAGGATTAAAAAAGAAAAAAAAATACACGGGAACATAAACTATTTTTCTTCCAATTTTGGTATCAGAGAATGATAAGTATAAGCTCTTTTAACACTAAGCTCATTTATCAATATTTTCACCCTAAAATTCTCATATGACATTCAGTGGAGATTCAGTGTGCTTAAAGGTGATTTTCTTACTAAGCCTGGCAAAAACCTTCTTTACTCTTCATATTTCTGTCTTTTGTTCATGGAAAAATAAGAATTAGATGAAGAAACAGCAAAATAATTCATTTTCCATGCTAGCACTCTGCTTATTTGCACTTGTTTATCTGACAAAAAAAAAATCCCCCAAACTTCTCAATTCAATTATCATCTAGTGCTTTTCCTTTGCACACCCAATAGGCAATTAATCATACTTAATAATATTTATAGACTTACATAATTAAAAATTAAATGGTACATACTGAACTGTTTAGTTAATATTCATAGATATACAGATTTTTCTCATGGATGCATATGTGTATATTATAAGCAGATACATCTATATTTATTTACATTTCATATAGGAACAATGAAAAAAAATGAGGCTCTTTGTTAATTGATAACCATACCAATTTTCTGTAACCTCAACCTCCAGGAAAGCTACCAATTTCCACTGGAGAACTAGCATTGAACTACTGGTAATTTCTAATTTGTTTTGACTATACTTTTAAAAAGTATCACTATGTATCCATTTACCAAATCATCACATTGTAAACTTTAAATATCTTACAGTTTTGTCAATTACATTCCAATAAAGTTGAAAACAACATAAAGTGATTACAAGTAATGTGTCAGTTTAAGACAACAGTGGTAAACACTTAGAGGAAAAGGGGCAGGTGTTTTAATCTCAATCATGCCTAATAAAGTCTTATTTTCTTCCTGACTTTATTTCCCCCTTTTCCTATTAACATCATCTTCAGATTGTGACAGGATTTCTAGATCATATATTTCAACAGCATTTTTAAATATGTTTATTGATTTTAAAGATCGAAGGGGTGGAGAGAGAGAGTGAGAGAGAGAAAGAGAAACATCAATGTGAGAGAGAAACATCCATTGGCCGCCTCCGGTATGCGCCTCAACTGGGGACCGAACCTGCAGCCTTCTGGTGTACAGGACATGCTCCAACCACTGCGCCACCTGGCCAGGACTCAACTGCATTTTTAATACACAGCTGGCATAAAGAAAATGGAGAATTCTCTCTCTCTTTCACAGCCAAGAAACAAAAGCAGAAAGTACTAATGTCTCCCGTTAGTTTCAGTAAAATAAGGAATTAGCACAGCAAACTGGTTAAGTTACGAGCAACCTTTTCCAACCACTGCCCCACCTGATCACAGATGCAAACAGACCAAAAACAACAGAAAGTCCAAAATTCATTCAGAATCTATAAAATCCTGATTTACAGAATGCTTAGAAAATGTGTCGATTAATCTAACTTTCTACTGTCCATTTTGAAATGAAATGTTGAAAACATTTCTGAAATGTTTTGTGAATCATGATATAACTTTCCTAAAGATGCTCACAGACATCACTAAAGATACTTACAAATGGCCACAGAACAGACATGGAAAAGGTGACAGAGGGAATGAGCTTTCTGGCTTCAGGACACAACTTTGAAGTTCTTTTGTCACATAACCCTGACGTCAAACTGTTGCACTGTCATTTGCTTCCTCTCTTGGAAGCAATGCATCAGATGTATTTGCAATTGCTTAGGGCTCTGTTTCATACGGGTTTTTAGTATGCATATTATTGTGTGAGAAAGGTTGACAATTTTAGCAGTTTAGCAAGAAGTCTACACTGTGACTATGGTTTACTAAATTCTTTCAAAATACTTTGCCATTCTCAAATTGCCTAAAAGCCTTCAATGTCCTAAATGAAAAAAATTATTTATAAATTTACGGGTTTCCTGACATGTGAACAAATCACAAAAACCAGAATGACCATAGTTAATGTTGAAAGAGAACTGAGTCCTCTGTCCCCACTTGGACTCCATGAACACTGGCCCAGGACGAGCCACGGTCCCTGGGGCGCCGCCCAGTGCTCTGGAAGGGAAGACCAAAACAGCACAGGGAAAATGGTCACTGGCATCGGCGAGCACCAGGACCCAGCATACCTTGTTTGAGAGCACCTTCTCCTGCGCGGATGAAAGAGATTTCATTGGAGTCCACCATGTGATGCGCTCCATCTTGCAGGACGAACCGGAGCCCAGAGAGTTTGTGACCAGACAGAGGGCCCTTCTCGCAGGCATCCAGAAACCCCTGTTAATGAATGAACACCACTTCTGGGGTGAGTGGCTTTGACTTGCAGATGCATTACCCAGGACCCCCAAACATTTCAGTATTCAGAAGTTTAACATTTTTGTGTTTGCTATAGTTCACTCAAAAAAAGTTTTAAAAGTTGAACAGCCTACTATTTAATTCCTGTGGCATTTAGATGAGTAATCCCCTTGGAAAAGCATAGTGGTTAAAGGTGTGAGCTGGTTTCAAAGCGATGCTGAGAGTGGTAACAATCACCTTCTCAAAACCTCACCTGCGGGAATTGGGTAACACTCTCGACCCACGAGAGACAGCACCACCTTCATTTTACAGGGAGGAAATGGGAAAGGACTCCCAAAAAGAAAACCCCCAGCAGAACGGGCGTTTATTGAACAGCTGTGTCTTGAGCTCCTACGACACACCGGCCACAGCTTTCCCCACCTGCAGCTGTAGCGTCAGAAAGCCAAAATGAAGAGGTCATTTTTCCAGATGCAATTCTTCTTTTAAAAAACAGCTTCATTGTGTAAATATACCATAGTTTTTGGATCCACTCGTTTGCTGATGGGCACTTAGGTTGCTTCCAGTACTTGGCTATTGTAAATTGTGCTGCTATGAACATTGGGGTGCACAGGTTCTTTTGGATTGGTGTTTCAGGGTTCTTAGGGTATAATCCCAGCAGCAGAATTGCTGGGTCAAAGGGCAGTTCCATTTTTAGTTTCCTGAGGAAATTCCATACTGTTTTCCACAGTGGCCTCACCAGTCTGCATTCCCACCAACAGTGCGCTAGGGTTCCCTCTTTTCCGCGTCCTCTCCAACATTTGTTTGTGGATTTGTTTATGTTGGCCACTCTAACTCGTGTGAGATGGTACCTCATTGTGGCTTTAATTTGCATCTCTCTGATGGCTACTGACGCTGAGCATCTTTTCATATGTCTCTGGGCCCTCTGTATGTTTTCCTTGGAGAAGTGTCTGTTCAAGTCCTTTGCCCATTTTTTAATTGGGTTGTTTGTCTTCCTGGAGTGTAGTCGTGTGAGAGAAAGAAGGAGCTTATACCCTTTGCAACAGCATGGATGAAACTGGAGAGCGTTATGCTAAGTGAAATAAGCCAGATGGTGAGGGACAAAACCATATGATCTCACCTTTAACTGGAACAAAATCAACAGAAGAAAAAAAGGAAACAAAATATAACCAGAGACATTGAAGTTAAGAACAATCTAACAATAGTCGGGGGGAGTGGGGAGGGGACAGTGAGGAGAGGGGATTACAGGAACTACTATAAAGGACACATGGACAAAATCAAGGGGGAGGGTTCAGCTGGGGTGGGTTGGAGGGATGGGGAGAAAAGGCATACAACTGTAATTGAAAAACAATAAAATTTTTTAAAAAAGCAGCTTCATTGAGGTATAAATGATATACAATAAACTACATATTGAAAGAGTACAATTTGGTAAGTTTGCAGCTCTTTTTCATTCAGTCACTTAACATGTATTTGTAGAGCTCCTACAATTCAAGTTAATTTTTCTTGGCAAAACAATCACATGACTGACACACAGCACAGCTCTGATATTTCGAAACTGTAAACAGCGTCTGCTAAAAACACCTATGCCCCCACTCAGCTACATCAGTCTTGGAGAACAAAAGCTACTGACAAAATACTGTCTTGAAATAAAGTATAATTAATAAAATACACCAATCACAAAAAACGCTATCACCAATTAAATTAAAATTATTAACTGTTAATAAAGATTTGTAAGTTAAAAAGTTAAGAAAAACTGAATAGTTTTCTCAACCTATAAAAACAGACAGTTATTAAAAGTTTACAGCAGTCCTAAAGCCAGTGACCTAGAAAGCAAACAATGCACTAACCACTTCCATGTGCAAAGCACGTCACAATTCCCAAAGAAAGTCAGTCTTCTGTGACCTTCAGTTGTGTGAGGGGCTCCAGTTTGAGTCCTTCACTCTCACCTCACAGACAAAGAAGCTGGCTCTGCGCACTGTGGGTGACCACAGCGCACAGAAACCAGGCACGGACTTGATGGCAGCACCCAGGTGTGGGGGTTCTGAGTCAATGACCATTCTACCACAGCAGTCGCCTAAAACCTTCACAAACCCTAAGGACTGCAACAAATTCCATTGCTGATCACAAGCAATGGGGTAGTTTCAATTTATTAAGAGAAATAGATAACTTTTAGTGACTTACCAAGAGAAATAACCACGATTAAGTAACAGAATGATTTCCCTTCATTGTCATACCATATATTTACAGCTCTTGAACTTACTGAATTGAGAATTCACAATCGGATGGAAAGCTTAACAATTACATAAAGCAGCAGCACTGTAATTAAAATGAACCAAGGAAGACAATGTGATAGAAATATGATTTGACACTACCTAATACACTTTTTGATTTTGCAAAGTGCAATAAATATATTTTTTTTACCTTTTCTACAGAAGGCACAAATTGCTTTGGAACATTTGACCCGAAAGTTTCGTCTGAAAACTCCAGCTTCGTGTAGTTCTCTGGGTCCAGAGGCTCTAGGACACCTATCACTTTTCCAAACTGGCCCGCACCACCCGACTGTTTTTTATGTGTAAACTCAAACCTGAAAGTAATTTAGGAGAAAAAAAAAATCAACATAGCGTTATGTAATTACCAAAATGAGATCACTCCTACTGATTTAAATGAAAAAACCACATTTCACCATTTTTATGTTTTCTTTGAATATAATGGCCTTGCCATAAAATCTTATTGCAGGATTTATTTTAAAAGGAATTCTCTCCTTTCTGTTCATACTAAGAGGTGAGGGTGGGGTACACCACCAAAATAATCCATGGCCTCAATCCTGCCAATTCTGAATTTATTTCCCAAGTAGAAAAGTAGAAGTAATTTTTAATTTAAAAAAAAAAAAAAGACAGTCTAAGATTCTCATTCCAGTAGCCTACATTCCAGAGAGCGTCCCCATTTCTTTTGGAATGCCTCCTTTTCCCGGGAGAGTGTCCTCTCATTAAACCTCTACAACTGAGGACAGTTATTTGAAAATGGGAGATCTGCAGTTAATTTATTCAGACAGTTGCTACGTGATTTTACGACTTGGACATTATGGAGTGATGCCATACAAAAAAAGGGAGTTTCAGGAAGAAGAGACCTAAGTAGCATCTTATGAAAGAGCCTACGTAGCGTCTCCTACCAAAATTGGTATCTACTTCTTCCAAACCACCCTGGATATGGGTGTGGGAACACACTCTCATTCATGTCCATTTATCTGCAGTTATTCACAGACAACTTTGAAAGGAGCTGGTCTTGAGGAAGTTTCATTTTAAAGGAAGAAATGTCTTGCAGATACTCATGAAATGTTTCTTTCAATGAAATAGTAGCCTATTTACATATGCTTAATATGTATGTAAAATGCTTCATCTGTTCTATTTATGTTGCCATTAGTGATTTGAAGTAAACACTGAACTGTGTCTGTATATGTGTCTATTTGAATGACTTAAATTCAGTCATTTTCATTTTGCCATTTAGGCTATTTCATAAAGAGCCTAAGTGTGAATGTTGTGCCTGATGAAATCCCTTTAAGTAATCTTCCAGTAGTCAAGAGCTTCAGGATGGGCTGGGAAGAACAAAATGCTGAAAGGTTAATTTTCCTGGGAGGGATGAAACAGCACAACAAAGAGAAGGCAAGCAGAAGAGAAACAACTTGCCAGGTCACCACAGAATTACTGAAGGGATTCCAAAACTGCGGTTCACCGACATACTGCCAGTTATGCATGAGTTTCTGAGACATTTTAAATTGTTTTCAATCTGAAAAAAATATAACATCTATGCATCATACTCTAGGTCTGTGCTGTCTATATGGCAATTAGTAAGCACTGATATTTACATTTAAATTAACTCAAGTTAAATAAAATTTACAGTGCAGTTCCTCAGGGGCACTAGTCCCCTTTCAAGTAGCTAACAGCCCAATGCGGAGAATTGTACAGGACGGCTGCTGTACAGGACGGCGCAGACAGCGCGCGTGGCGACAGCTCCAGGTTCCACCGGACAGGACTGCTCTGAGGGCCAGCTCACAGACAAGCTGGTCATCCATGAAGGTTCAGGGACCAGGTACGAGTTTAATCAAGTGGATGCCAAATAACAAAACATTTCTGTGCCAGATTTGTACCCAGCACTTTGTATGGGCTGTCGTACTTGTTCTGTAGCACGAACTGATGAAATAGGGACTATTTTTACCACCACTGTGCAGATGAGAAACCTCAGGCTAAGAGAAGGTAACTTGCCAAATTCGGTAACAGCTGTCACATGGCTCAGCCAGGATTTGCACTGAAACCAATGCTCATAATCAAACATTTTTCTAGAAAGCTAGTAAGAATATACACTGATTTAGTCTGCGAATGATGCAATCACTTCCAAAGCTGTTACAGGGTGCTATACAAATAGATTGTGCAATAGTTTAAAGAGAGAAGAAGTGAAGAGTACAGGCATGCTGAAACTAAAAGAATCCATGCCCCTGGGGGGAGATCCCTGAAATGCTGTGAAAGGCAATTTCGTTTTGGCAAAACGTCACTGTTCACGTTAAAATTAATGTTACCATATTTTTCAGACTGTAAGATGCACCCCCCCCATCTGGGAGGAAAATGGGGGTGTGTCTTACAGTCCGAATGTAGCTTACATTTACATTGGTGAAATACTATGTTATTTATGTCATTAAATATTTTACCACATTTTTTGCTTCAAAATTTTTTCCCCTATTTTCCATGTCTAAAACCGAGGTGCGTCTTATGGTCTGAAAAATACGGTAATTAGAATTGTGTTGGTTTTACTACCTCTATGCCGTAGATTCATTTTGACTTTATAGCCATACCAAAGTTGCAAGTCATATAGGTTTTTTCTTAGTTCTATGTTTAGTTATATAAAATTATAATTTCTCTGATCTCAGAGGCCAATAATAATTTTGTTACTTTTAAGATAACCCATACATTATTTGAGGATAATGATCTCTTCCCTAACCATTCATGAAGCTTTACTAAGATTTCAAGGACTCAAAGAAATGAGATTCTCTTAATGCAGTTTAACATTTAAATAGGCAGTTAAAAATTTTAATGTATTTATATTTTCAAAAGAACCTAAATTGGTATGTGTACTTTTAATAAGTGCTGTTAATTCTTAAACTATACTATTAGCTTTGAACTACAGAGATAGCAATTGTACTGCTAAAGGTTCCAAAGGGTGACCTTTTCTAGGAAGCACATGTGTGCTTCTAATCACTCTGGTAAGGACACAGATGTTAACCAGCTATTTGTAAAACTTTAAGATTCATTATCAGCACAAAGCTCTTTCTCAGTGCCATCAGAATGTGACAGCCACATTCCTGGACACCTTCAAAGGAGCACACAATCCAAACCATTTACACATACACAACCTAAGGGCTTGGCTGAATGACTCACACCTTTTCTCCTCAAGAGAAAAACAACCTTCAATTTTTTAGAAAAAAAGCCTTGAGGAGAAACTAAGCCCTTCACTCTCTAGTTACTTCACAGTTGTTGGCTAATATAACTAGAAAGCACGGAAAATGCCTTATTTCTTACTGTTATACATCTTTAAGCTTTTTAAAGTACCACTACGACATATGTCTAGAAAAAAAAAGAAAAATCTTCAAAAACCCATTCTGAGAAAAAGGGGAAAGTATCTTTATTTCCAAGCCAACAAGCTAAAGTGAAGTTCTGACAATACGTCTGATGAGAAGAAACCTTAGCTTCCAGACCTGGAGGAAACATTAACAGCCTAAACCGGAGCTCCTTCAAAGGCGAGCCAAGAAGGTAATTAAGAAATCTGGACGGAAAATGCACTGCCTACTAAGAGTTTGGGCTTGCTTAAATAAATTAAGCGGCTTTAAAACCCCCTGCTTTTCTCCTTCAATGTAGGGGCTCCGTATAAATTCAGTCTTCAAGTGTGTTTAATCCTTACAGTTAAAATTTCAAAGTAACTGAGCAAGTTGGAAGCACACTGTGTATCAAAATCTCATCTTTCTAAGTGAAGGGAGATGCAAGCGCATTTTTTAATTTCTCCTGATTCAAATCACATAATCCTCCAAATCGCTGCTATAGTTTGCAGTCTCTCACACCCTGACTTGGGCAGAACTGGTCCAACCCCACACAAAGTGGGAGAGAGCAATCCTGTTCCTGGGCTCGCACGATGGGAGGGGTTAAGAAGGAATAGGAATGTAGTCACTACCGGAGCTCCTCTGCACTTTGTCCTGAGAGATACTGTGGGTGGTGTACAAGGAAGTTGTGCTTCACTCCGCAAGGGAAGCAACCAGACTGCCTTCCAAGCAGAGGAAACTGGAGGCTCCAGAGGAGACACTCCAGAAAGGCAATGTCTGGAAAGCCCCTCCCGCACTTCTGCAGGGGCTACAGAAAGGAAGGATAAAGAGCTAGCCCACCCGGCCCACACCTCCACCCCACCCAGCCGAATCAGGAGCTCTCCAGCCAGGCTGGGACCTGAGAGTAAAAGTGCACGGAACAGGGCGGGGCAAGGGCATCAGCCAGCGCCCGCCCGGGGCCAGCTTCCTGAAACGGAAGGAAGGAGTGTAGGCCGGAGGGAGAGAGGCGGGGAAGGAGCCGGGACCCCGCCCACGCCCCACCCAGCGCAGCAACCCCACGGCTGACTGCTGATCGGCCGGAGGCGCACTCGTGGGTCTGGTTAGGCTGGAGCAGACCGGAGCTGCTGCTCACCAGGAATGGAAATCCCACCGACCCACTACCCCGCCTCCAGGGCGGCCTCGGTGGTGGAGAACTGCATTAACTACCAGCAGGGGACCCCCCACAAGGTGTTTCTGGTGCAGACGGTCCAACAAGCCAGCATGGAGGTGAGTCCAGCGGCAGGGCACCGGCTCTCCATTCCCGAGGGTCCGCAACAGCCGCCCGCCCGCGTTTTGGGATTGACTGTTGCAGTTGTCAGATCTGGGGCTGGGGTGACGTTTCGGAGAAGAGGCAACCACGCCGATGTCTCCAGTGACAGCCCGGGTCTGTTGGTGGTCAAGGGAAGGCAGAGACATGATAGTTTTTTATAGGCACTAGCGCAAGGAAACGGGAAAAATGTTTCCAACGGGAGGCAGCATTTTCCCCCTTCTCCCGAGTGAAACCTGTTGGAACCATTCAAAAGTCTTAAAACTGCTGTGACATTTCTCATTTACTACTCCACGATCTGGATCAACGAACGCTCCTGTCTTGCAAATGATTCTTCATTTTAAGACCAATCCTTGTCAGACCCTTTGACCAACATGGAAGGGGCAACGAAGAGCAGGGGAAACTGACAGCGGGTATCAGTGCGCTCTGAAGCTTCACTTTAGCCACCCCAAACACTGCCGCGACCGACTGCCATAAATTTCGTGGTTTGGAGCTTAAACAAATGCTTAAGACCTCAGCAATCACTAAGCCTGTTTCCATTTCACTAAATTCTACTGGGTTTGAGATTGTTCATTACTTATCTGACATTAGTTTAACTGCTAACAGTTTTTAAGAGCTGACAGGGAGTAGAGGTTAACTGAACCAAATCACATAATTAGGTATAAATGCTCAATTGTATCTTGATTCAAAAATGAAATGCCTAAATGTTTCTCTTACTGTTATAAAATCTGTTAAAGTATCAATTTTCAGGTCTACTAATTTACAAGTAAAAACAGTACTTACTCTGTCTAATCACTTGGCAGGAATCTGTTTCAGAATGGAATTCACCTTCAATGAACACTATCTGGAGGGTACACGGGGCTCTATGAAAAATTTTTCAATGATGCAGCCCATTTGTCATCTTTAGAATTAAAAGCTGTCTCAAAATTTCTTATATAGAGAATTAGGATCACAGACCCAGAGGTCGAAGTCCTTTCACTGAAAGTGAATCGGAATCCCTTTACTTACATGTGCTTTCATCCCACCCTGAGTTCTCATCTAAAATAAGCCCAGTGGAGGTCCTATGACGCTGGATACTACATGCATGGTAATATGCTTTTAAGGTCTGAGGCTTTATTTACCCCACCACGCAGCCACCCCCTCCCCCAGGGAAATGGGAATGGATTCTTCTAACAATGCAGAAAGCAGTTATTGTCATAGTGGCTCATCACATTTCCTTAATTTTAGGATATTCCAGGACGAGGACATAAGTATCGCCTTAAGTTTTCTGTGGAAGAAATTATCCAAAAAGTAAGTAAATGTCCTTTATTATTAAATAAAATTTGACTCTAAATATTCCAGATTACCTTTGCTGATAAAATCATAGGATTAATTTGTATTTTTGTAAGTTGCTGTGAAACCCTGCCTTGAAAAAATAATGATCATTCAAGAGTCAGTTTTTACTCCTTTTGGATATTCTGAGATACATGAAATAATTCTGTTGATCTAGGAAAAAGACAGACTATATACTTCAGTTCAAATAAATTCCCTTTATAAATGTTATAGGGCAGTCTGAACTCTATTAACAAGTGAGATAAATTACTCTCCAATCATCATCACTTTGTCTGCCTTTTACTCATTCTGCCTTTGATTTCTTCTATTTAAAGAAATCAAGTGTTTTTAAAAATTTATGAGAATGGCCAACCGATATCACCATGTTCAGATTAAGACTGGTTCAGTAATGGGGGAGTGAAATTTTTATATACTTGTGAAGTTATTAATGAGACAAACTCAAAAGGGGCTGCAATTTATAATGTAACCATCTTGAAATTTAAAAAAGCTTGCCCTTTTGTTGAGCACAATTCAGAAAAGATATAGGCTAACGTAAGGACATGCATTAAAAAGCATCTGAGCCGCCAGAAGATCATCTTTATGAAGCAGAACCAATGTTACAATCTTTTCATTTTACATCTAGATACAGATAGCTGTGTCTCAGTTTGAAAAAAAAGTCTGTTATTTCTGGAGCAGAGTAAGAGTAATGGAAATAATTAAAAAGTAACCAGAGTCTGGAGTTGGTATATAAAGTGAGACTAAAATCTGGCCTTGAAAATGGTCACCCCATTAATACTGAAATATATTCCAAGTTTTAAGATGAATTTAAAAGATAAGACAAAACAAGTTATAAAATAAGTTGTCTATTTTAGATACATCTAAGAAAATGACCAGGCCACCCCCAGTTAGATTACCTCTGGAGTAGGCAAACTGAAGACAAGTCTGAAAGAACATCATTAGGGGCCAATGCTTTAAATATTGTATCTCTAAGAGCAATAGTTAGTAATGGATGGCTGCCTACATGTACACATCTGTTGCAAAATGTCTCAAACAGCAAGTGACAGTGAATTGCACAGCTGAAGTACTTTACCCACCAGTGGGACAAGATACTGCACCCGAAGTCAACTTCACATTTGAAGGGGAAATTGGAAAGAACCCAGATGAAGAAGATAATGCATTTTATCAAAAACTCAAATCCATGAAGGAACCACTGGAAGCACAAAACATTCCAGGTATATAAATGTGGCATGGGAAAACATACAATTTAGATCTTGTAAAAGGTTAATACTGTATACATAAAGTAATTCCATTTACCATGTTTCCCTCACCAGACAGTTTTGGAAACGTATCTCCAGAAATGAAGCCAGTTCGACATTTAGCCTGGGTTGCCTGTGGTTATATAATATGGCAGAATTCTACTGAAAACACATGGTATAAAATGGTAAAAATTCAAACTGTCAAGCAAGTGGTAAGTAGTGCCTATAAAATATGCTGTTAATAGGGTTAATATTTATTGGAAGTATTATGAATCATTATTAGATAAACAGTGCCTCATTAGCAATTTTGTATTTAAAATAGTGTACCCAGGATTTTGAAGGAGAAGCTGATTCCAATCAAGGCCAGAGAAAGTGAAGCTGCAGTTTCAAGAGAGCAAAGTCTTAAGTTATAAATAATTTGGTAGTCAGTTTTTGTGCTCAGCCTAATACAGATTATTTCCTTTGGCAGCCTAAGTTTTGTGTTCAAATTACTATAGTCACGCAATATTGAAGCTACCTCTGCTTTTTTCCTCTACTGAAATCATAGTGCCAGAGTTACTCAGAAACGTGGCTGCCATTTCCCCCACAGAAGTCAGCCAGGACAAAAATATTAGCATCTCAGGCTTTATGAAACTTTCTGTGTATGATTTTCTTTCATAACCCATTGAGTCGTAATTTATAACCTCATACCTTCCCTGCTGCTTTCCTTAAGTCTGATATGACTGCTATGAACTGCTTTTTTTTGCAACTTAAAGAAACTATGTCAACTAGTAGTATCTAATGAAAAAGAAGGAAGACAGTGTGCAAAGAGGCCACAACGGTTTTAGCTCCATAAAAGACAAAGACTTTCCAGGTGACTTGTTGCAGCTTGTGGATAACTGCAAGGCAGCACCTGCAGCACCTTTACTCCAAAGGCTTTTACAACGAGTTGTTAGACACCTATAGGCACTAGAAGGCAGGGCACCCAATTACAATACTCAGAGGTGGGGTCGAATACCCAATGTAAACATTACAACAACATTTTAAGAAATAGTCCTTTTTCTAATGCATTTTTGTAGACATCGATCCTGATTACAACATTCCTATACGCGTATCACAGCCTCCAATAACTGAGAAACTAACTGGTCCAGGTTGCAGAGGCTATATAACCATACTCATGATTTTTCAAACCATGTTTTAATAGCTATGCACAAAGATAGGGCTAGTAGTTTTAGGAAAGAAAATTTCTCTAACCTTTCACCAAATATAAAGTTTCAGCAGAAGGGCTTAACCACTGCTTCAGGCTATATACTGGGTCCAGCACAAATAACACCCTTTTATTACAAAATCATAAGCATGTAATTCTGTGACACAACAATATCACACTCAAGCATACCATGTGACATTTTAAGTGAAATGCTCAAATTAAAACTATAAATTATTACACCCATATTATTACCCTACCAATCACAAGCAGGCATTACTTCTGCCAGACCTACCTCCCATTATTACATATCTTTACCCACTAAGATCCAACATGTAAGAAAGCTTACTGCTGATTTTTACCTTGTCTTTTAAAGGACATTCTTCATTGGCATAGTCAGAGAAAGGATTACTTCAAGATAACATAAGGAGAGATTAGGATATTTTTATTTGACCCTGGGGTCACACTATAATCACTATCAACCAAAGGAGCCACAGGAGCTTGTGCTGCCCCGTGAAGTCTAGGGCTTATTTCAGTGCATCGATTACAAGCCTTGAAGAGCCTCATGTCTGGTGATTGTGGTTTTAAACCATGTGGATGCAATGTTTCTGTGTAGCTGGCCGTATAAATACTTTATATGCACAAAGCAATAAGCAGCACAGATCAAAGCTTTAATTACCAAATCAGGTAATTACATTCACTAAATTTGACTGTTTTCAGGGGGTGTTTTTGTTTTTGTTTTTGTTTGTTTACATTGTTACTTACGCAGCTCCTACACCAAGGACATCATATTCAAGGGCAAGAAAGGGCTGCAAAGTGTTTAGTTTATGCCTTTTTGGACACCACATTCACTAGTTTCCAAAAGTGAACGGGCAACACAAAGGCAACCTGTTTTCAGTTTTTAAAGAGAATTTCTATCATAAAATTGGCTTCCTTTAACGTAAACACTCATTTCAGTAGTTTCTCCCTGAAGTTATGCTTTCCTGAGTGCTGTAAACGGTAAGGAATTTTAAGTGGCCAGCTGCAGACTGTACTGCTCTTAAGCAGCTACAACTCAAACTAAAAACAGAAAGGGAAGTGATTTGTAGAGTAACAAATGAAAAATCCTAATTTTAAGTTGTAGTTTGAAGAAAAAACTTATTTATAAGAGAAAGTTTTTCTGTCAGGCTAAATCAATTATGACATTCAATTTTTATTTTTACTTAAGTGGAAGTATTATAATCATCTAATGAAAGCTGATTTTTAAAATTAAAATACTGTTTTTGCCAATGATATTGTTTTACACCCCAGATTTTTATTTATTGCAGCAAAGAAATGATGACTTCATTGAGTTAGACTACACCGTTCTACTTCATGACATTGCATCTCAGGTAAAGTATCATGTAACCTTCACTTCATGCCACTTTGAAAATCGGGGTTTGTTTTATAGCTACTAAGCCTCATTAATTCTGACTCTAAATCAGAATTCAGGTAAATTCAAATAGGCACCAGGTATATTATACTTGCTGCAACTGAATTTGCGTTGTGCTATTCTTCATGAGGACTATTTTGTTTCTAACAAAATATAAATCCAACTCTGTTTTCTTAAATGTTTTCTGAATTTTATCATAGCATTGGTTTCCTTTACTTGCAGGAGATTATTCCTTGGCAAATGCAAGTTCTCTGGCATCCACAATACGGCACTAAAGTAAAACATAACAGCCGTCGGCCAAAGGAAGCACAACTGGAATGAACGAAGACCCATGCTTACTACTGATGTGTACGGCACTCTTCACTGACATCTAGCGTAAGGAGCCAAACAAATCCCAAAGTGTCAGTCTGAATAAATGTCTTGATTCCGGCACAGAACTGCACAGCTTCCATGATGTTAAAGTGTCTTAATAACAGTGCTAGTGCTGTGCATATCCCATAATAAAAAGCTTCAATTACAGCCTCATAGTATGTTCAATTGTGTAGCATACTTACGGGACAGGGGCAGTAATGGTCTCTTTGAAAGCAACTTTTGGCTTTCCTGTGATACAAGGACAGCCATATTCTCTTTCCATCCTCTAAAAAGAGCAGGGGAAATAACTTTTTGGTATATTTAAATTAAAAAAAATAAACAAAAAAAAATCCAAAGAATCTTAATTATTGGAAGCAGTTATTTAAGCATAATAGATAAACAAATGATCAGTCTTAAACCATTTAAGTATCTTACAAAGATTAGCTACATAATATTAAACAATACAAACTGCTTTTATATATTCTATATAAGTGAATTCTAATTTAGACTTATTAATTTACACTTATATCCATTTGATATATCCACTAAAACTTCATCTTTGTTCCATCTTACTACACATTCACTGGAATAGTATATGGATCTGTTGTCAGAATTTTGTACTGTCTCAACTGCAAAGATATGATCACAATTAGAATTTTTATCCTAAGTCACGTATCTTGTTTTCATTCAGATGTACACAGGGTGTTTCCTAGGAAAGTACATATCCCATCTACCCATTTTTTAACTATATTATAATGATCTCAAGTACTGACTTGAGAATAAAACAAGCCAGCAACAGCCCGGAGAGTGGGCACCGGTGGGCGGACTTTCTCAGCAGGTTTCTCCCGAAGGCTGGGACCCAGGTATACTGAACCTAACCAACCAGGACCTGGATGGATGTATGGTCTTATTACAAATCCCCTGCACCTTGATTCTAGACGTCTGCAATGCTTTACAAATAGAAGGATTTACAGAGCAAAAATAATTAATTTGTAGTACACAGTAGAGGAAGCAGTGTACCACATCTGGACACAAACCAGAGTGAGCTTGAAAAACTGCTAGTAGTTTGTGGACATTATACTGAAAATTACAGAGTTTTACTCTTAACAAAACACAAACATAAAGAAAATCAATCGAATTTAGTTTCCTTGTTGTTCATTACCTGAGCATAGATTTCCAGGTGTAATTCTCCCATTCCAGAGACAATTGTCTCTTTGCTCTCGGTGTCAAAGTGGACTTTAAATGTGGGATCTTCTCTTGTAAACCTGCCAATACCTTTTGAAAATTTTTCCAGATCATTCTTTAAAAAAAAGAAAGTCATTACAGATTCTACTAATCATGATAAGCAATGGGACTGTTGAAAGAACTTCACTGTATAAAATTAAATATATACGCAGTTAAGAAATAAAAATGATCCACCATCTAATTCCTAGAAAATATCCTTTCAATATGCGAGCTTGGACACCACCCAGTCAGTAGAGCTGGAAATAGCTGATAGAATTTTCTTTCCGTACCAAGGTACAAGAGCCCAAGACTTAGCTCTATGCCCTCTCCTATCACACTGACAAGAACTGTCCAATTGCGGAAAACTGCCCGTGACGCAGAAAGTAAAATCTGTGTAACTGTGTTAGATTTCAGAAATCCTACACACAATCAAAGAATTAAGCATGTTTACCAAGACTCTACTGCAGATTCAGAGGAGAGTTAAGACCAACAGTAAGGCAAATGCCACAAGGAGACTTTCAAAAGAACCTGGTTTGGAGGTGGTTTCATTCATCTTTATTCTCCATAGATGTAATTTCCTTATGTGGGAAGCAGAGTAATGGCCCTCTAAGGATATGCGCTAATCAACCCCCAAGCCTGTGAATGTTGCTTTACATGGTAAAGGGAGCTTTGCAGTGTGATTAAGGTTACAGACATAAATAATTTGGTTGCGCCCAATGTAATCACATGGGCTTTTAAAAAAATGGAAGAGGAATGCAGAAGGGTAAGTCAGAGAGACGTGAAGAGGGAATAAGAGGCAAGAAATATGCAGGGGTGTCCAACCTTTTGGTGCCTCTGGGCCACATTCGAAGAGGAGTTGTCTTGGGCCACACATTAAATACACAAACACTAATAAAAACTGATGAGCATAAAAAAGATTTTAATTAGATTTACAATTTTGTATTGGGCCATATTCATAGCCGTCCTGGGCTGCATGTGGCCTGCGGGTTGGACCCCCTGAGGCACTAGAGGACTCATTTCGCTGTTGCTGGCATTGGAGACAGGAGGAAGGGGGCAGTCTCTAGACGCCAGGTACAGCCCTCAGGGGACGGCAAGGAATGGGGACCCCAGTTCTGCAACCACAAGGAACTGAATTCTTCCAACAATCTGAGTAAGCAAGGAAATAAACTGTGCCCTGGAGCCTCCAGAAAGGAACACAGTCCCGCCAAAATCTCGATTCTAGCCCATAGCCCATTAAGAACTGTGTCAGATATCTCAACTACACAACTAAAAAATGACACATCTGTGATGTTTCCAGACACTAAGTTTGCAGTAATTTCTTATGGCAGCAACAGAAAACCAGCACACCCTGGATCACCAGTATTCACAGTTATTACATGCGCCTGCAGCTGTGTGTTCTATATTCTGTAGATGTGATCTCAAATTCTAACTGCAATGCTGCAAGACAGAACTGCCCACATTTTACAGGTGAGGAAACTGGGCACAGAGAAGTGACGTGACTTGCTCGAGGCCTCACAGACAGTGCTTGGCAACACTGAGAGTGAACGGGGGTTAGTCTGTCTCCAAAGTCTCTTTCCCTTTCCCCTGCACTTGCCAGGTACTCTCAGCTTACTAGATCATCCCTGCCTCCACCCCTGAAATGCACAGCTTCATGCAGTGATTTCATTATTTAATTTAAATTAATTCACTCCGGCAAACAAACAATCCTGAGACCCAAAAAACCCTTTGGATACTGATGCATCTGATTTCCCCCCATTACTGTGAACTATCAGGACAAAAGTCTTACATACACTCTGAAACTAGGAATGAAGACCTTTATATGTTTAACTTCTAGCCCTGCATATTCTGAAGGGAAAAGCAAACAATTGAGCAAAGTACTCGGAATAAACTGTGACATCTTACTGTAGTCAGATGTAAGATTTGCTTTTCCTCAAATTTCTGAGATGGGAGTATTTTAACGTTTCCTGCCACCTCAACAATCTTTTTTCTATAATGAGATGGATCTGTAAAATCTCAAGTTCCTCAAAATAGATGAAGTAGCAGCTGTTAATACATCCACAACACTAACCAGAATAGGTTCTGTAGATGACAGTTCCCAGATGACAAGAGGTCATAACTGCTCACTCAGTGCATGAATGAGTTCATTTCAATGCCATATTAACGTGATAGTTATGAACATCAAAGAAATTTAAGCACTAAACAATTAAGATTAAATTCCAATGGCAAGCTAATGTGAATGCAAACTTAAGTAATCTTGGCTTTGTAAAAAGCCAAATGACATCATATCCAATCATAAACTTGTTATATTTGAAAATGAGAAAAGCAGTCTTGTTTACAGGCTTTCCATGACTGTACATTTACTTTATAACTACAACATAATCCATGAGGCAACATTCTAATGTACTTTACAGTGAGGTTTTCCTACAACTCAGGACAAATGCCCACTTCCCCTTGTCCATCCTCTTATGATCCGAACCTAGGAAGTTACACTTACCAGTCTGGAGCAAATGTTACAGCTTTGCTTAGTGAAGAGTTACGAGGTAGTCTCGTAAGTACCATCAACTTCTTTAAATATACTGAGGAGTAATTACTGCTAACTGACTGGTAAATTTTAAAAGGTGATCTCAACATCAAAAGAGGAAACAGAGACGGTAAGATTGCTGGTTATTGCAAGATACCATGTGCATTGTGAAGACAGATGAAAAAGAGCTCAGCCCTGGCTGGTGTGGCTCAGTGGATTGAGCGCCAGCCTGTGAATCAAAGGGTCACCAGTTCAATTCCCAGTCTAGGGCACATCCTGGGTTGCGAGCCAGGTCCCTGGTAGGGGTCACGTGAAAGGCAACCACACACTGATGTTTATCTCCCTCTCTTTCTCCCTCCCTTTCCCTCTATTAATAAATAAATAAAATGTTTTATTAAAAAAAAAGATGAAGTGTTTATTGTAATACACTGAGTATTAAAGCAAATTCCTACCTTGTTAGATGGCTTCATTGCTATTGAAATGACAGGGTCAGGAACATGAATTGACTCCTAAAATATTTTTTAAAAAACAGAGAATTCTAATATAGTACTGAATGAATCAGAGTCAGGGATGGATTAATTTTAACTATCTGTTTTACATCAGAACAAAGCACTAAACATCTTCAGGCTAGACAATATATATCCTGGAATTAAAAGCATGTACTATATGCATTAAATAAATAAAAATGTTAATATATTCATAAATAAAGGCATCCATTTATATGATCTCATCCCTCCCAAAACAACAAAAATAAAGTATCTATTCATTTACTTAACTGTTTATGACCCTAAAGTCTATCGATACCTTCAATTTAACACACTCATTATAATGAATCCAAATGCTGAGCTGTAGAATTCTTATTGACTGGTGGCTACATTTACTGTTGCTATCTTCTGATAAGTTATTTATTTAATCAAATTATGATCACTGATAAGAGAAGCAGAGAAAGGGCACTAGATTCTTTATACATGATACTTCATTCAATCAACCACAACTCTGAGAGGCAGATATTATTAGCCCCATTTTACAAATAAAATCTTAAAGACATGGAAAGAAAATAACGTGGCCAAAGGCCGGTGGGTGATATAGGGCAGACTGTAACCCAGGTCTACTTGCTCAAAGCCTGAGCATTCCACGGTCCCCGGTCCCTTCCTATTGCTAATGACAAGCACGTGGAGAAAGCCCTACTACTCCTGCTCACAAAGCAGTGCTCTTATCCAGAGCCCCCAAAAGCCTGCACAGATTTCTTTACTTTCTGTACTGTCTTACATCACCATTAAAACCAGATATTAGACACTATTTTACACACAACACTGTACCGTACAATTGTGGGGCTGTCATATGATCTGGGAGTACTGTAGTGCTCATCTGCCAGGGTTGGACCAGTTCTCACATAGTGATCCATTGTAAATTTGTTCCCTACAAATTACCTATCCCCTCGGTAGTCATATTCTTTCTTTACTAAATTCACTAGAGTCTAATTGTATGCGGAACAGTCTGTTCTCTTAAAGGGACAAAACTGGGAAGTGAGTAGGGAATTCAAAGGCAGGAACTGCCGAAGCACGTGTGGTGGAGAGACTACTCCTCAGCACAACCATTGCGTGGACCGCGAACGGACCCGGGCCAGAACAGAGGTGGCTCACCGCCAACCCCCTTAGAGACTCGGACTCTAACTGATGTTCACTCTGACAAACAGGAGGCACCCCTCTCTTGCCTCCTGCTATGAGCTGGTTCCTGGAGCAGGCTGACATCTGGACCTGGTCAAGCATGCTATATAATTTCCACATCAGGCAGCATTCCTGTACTAGTACCTGTGACTGCTCCCCCCTTTTTACCGTATAGAATAATTCTTTAGCACCTGTTGGAAGGGCAGAGACTACCCACTTCATCTTGCTGCTGCCCAAGATGTGCCTCCTATGCAAGTTCCCCTTGAAAAATGCTGTTAGGTGCCAGACTAGAGCGGCCTGCATCTTTTCTAGTCTTTCCCTGCCCTCCATGTACAGAGGTGGGTTTTCAGTCTCAGGGCTTTTCCCAGGGTCTACCTGTGCTACCAGCATGTGCTTCCCTTCAGGGTGCCTCAGTGAGAAAAAGGGACCTATGTGTGCCACAGAGCAGGCTGTCCGACTGTCTAGTTGCATCTTGGTTCCCTTCTGTTACGTGATAGCCAAGTCTGGTCTAAATGGTAGTCTGCTCTTACAGTTCCGGAGGCAAGAGTCTACTCTGGTTGCTGACTTCGAAGGGAGGAGCACTCCACGCGGACCAGCCTGAGAACAGTGACAGCAACTGGAGACCTACCCACAATGGGGAGGCTGAGCTCAGGGTAGAGGAATCAGAGCTACACAGACCGGGTATATTTTCCTGTGTAGAGGAGATTTTCCCTCTACACTAAAAACCCTGGAGGATCGTGAAATGACTTTACTAAGAAAAGCCAGATAAATTTGCTTACAAAGCACACTTGTCCAACTGGCATTTAAAGAGCCACAGCCAATGTATTCTTGATGTCTACAGCACTACGCAGTGAAAACATTTGTGGTTGTTTTTCTGAAGTACTACATGTACTAAATACAAACGCAGACTTCTGAAACTCAAATGATAAACAGCTTTGAAATTAAATAACTTACCATAGAAAGCCCACTATTATCCTTGTTTGTGAATGTGTCTCCACTAGCACAGTCAATGCCAAACAATGCACAGATGTCTCCAGCAAATGCTTCCTCAACATCCTAAATAAAGAAATAACAAGTAATACAAATCAGAATGGGGCAGCTAGACAGTACTTGCACAATAAACCCACTGAGCATAAACAAACATGGCGGAAGCTCCCCATGAATTTTATAAAGAATGAATTAGCTAGAACCAACACAGCCCCAACCATGGCAAGACACACCTTAAACGGGGCCCTTACTTAAACCACATTTCAGTAGACAAGATTTTACTCTACAAGGGAACCCAGAGCTACGGCAGCATTATTTGGAGTGTCTGCAGCACTGAGAGAACGGAGCCTCGCAGTTTTGCAGTTACCTCCATGGATTGAGAGCGTGTGTTGCCACAGTCCAACAACAAGATGCGTGTGACAAAGGTGTCCGAGAAAAGCCTACAGAGGAAGTTCTGAAAACAAAGGCAGGAGAATGGCGTCCCTTTTACTTAAAATAATCTTAATTTCTCACAGATGCAGGCAGTTAAGAAAACAGGAAGTCTAAGAACAAAGCATTGGTGCCTCTAAACTTCCTTGTTTTTGTCCTTTTATATGATAGTTCATTCATACCAGCTGTGGCTGTGAATGAGCAAGTGCGTGTGTGTGTCTTACTTTAATGGTTACACAGCTGTACAAGTCTCCCGGTTTCTGGCCCACAAAACAGCTGTGACAATCATTAATCCCTCTAGCCTGCCCCCTGCTGCCTATATCTCAAAACAGCAATTCTGTCCAATTTTGAAAGACTGCCTATTCATCTTCCAGGAGATACGAAAGTTATGAGCACCAAAAATTACTGAACATCTGAAGACTGTGCTTAGACTAATTAAGTTTCTCCAGGAATAGAGAACTGAACTGGGAAGTGGTGAGAGAAGGAGACAACCTCACACACTCGGTATTCCTACCAAGGCCTAACCCTAGTGGATCATGGATGGCTAGGACAGGTTCTGAACCAATTCAAGAATTCAAGCCACAGTTTATCTCCCAGACCAGACTTTAGAGGTCTGAAATCTGCAGGTGGATTCTAACACCATTATGGCTGTTCTTGGGGTGGGTTCTACGAATATAAAGCTCTAGCATTACACAGAGCTTTTGGACCAGCCATATTTCAGAAAGCATTTTCACTGAACAATATGGGAAAATGTGTGAATTTACTACTGTCACCTTTCAGAACCACAGTTCCATTGTCCTAAAAACCTCTTGTACTCTTTGTAATGACAGCTCTTGAGGATAGTGCCGAATTTGAGTTCTGAGTTTTGGGGAACTAACTGTCCCCTCTCCTTAACCTTGGTCACTGAGGAAATCCAGCTACCTCACGAACAATGGTATAAACATTGTATTCTTAACATCTGCTAATGTAGCCCATACTAAAGTGCTACGTCAGAATTGTACCACACCTAGCTAGAAAGGAAGAAGTTAGGAAAACACCTTCAATTACAAGTGATTTTCTTGTGGGGCTTGGGATACCAAGAAAGTAAGTAGACCAGGTATTTCGCCTGCAGTGGAGAAATTTCTGAGCTCACGGTGACCAGGCACTTGCCTCCATCATGTCGGCGTGCATGCGCGCCAGCCGCTGCACCCGCACTTTCTTCCTGGTTCGCGTGTTGTAGATGGTGTCACCCTTCTTCAGCTGTCCTTGATAACTGCGAACATAAGTTAACTGTCCAAAGCGACCTGCCTAGAAGTCAAGATTGGGTAAGGGCAGAAAGAAAACAAACACATAAGAATCAAAATCAGGAGGAAAACTTCTTATCTCCAAACAGTCCCTCACCAATTTTAGTAGTTCTGAATATAGGTAATTAAACGGTTGTGTTTTTCTTCATGGTATCACAATCCAAGATAATACTTCTGCTCTCTTTGAAAAAAAAATTATTAGAAAAAGATTTAAATTATTTATTTAAGGAATTATACTTTTGTCTTCTGTATTATTTTGTAATTTCAGTTTAATACAATAGGACATAAAAATAAGGAATAATTAGTGGAAAGACAACAAAAATATCATTAGAAATAATAAGACATCTAAAAAAATTAATAATCATCTGGAAATCTTACAATTGAGAGTTTTGTAAAGTGACCGAATATAAAATGAATAATTAAGGATCAATTTCTCCTGAACAGTAATAACAATAAGATATTAATTTACAGGTTTAACACAATAGCAACCGAAATCCCAAGAAAAATTTTTAAACATTTAATTAGTGATCTTAAAAATCATGTAGATAAGTAAAAATAAAAAACTTTTGAAAATGTATGTTAATGAGAAGAAACTAAGACTAATATAAAAACATTTTAAACCCTCCAAAACTTAAAAAGCATAGAACTAGCACAAATTAGACTGAACATTCCACAGAATATGGTATAAACATCTAAAACATTTAGTTCATTTATCGACAGGTGATAGAGGAGACACGACAACCAAGGGAAAAGTGCCACATCGTTCAGAGCCGGCCACTGGACAACTGGCGGAGGGGGAGGGGGGCCGTCGGGCCCTGCCTCACTGCGCGCACCTCATACCAAGTTCCAGTTGGGTTAATGGTAAAAAAATCCCACCATAAAAAAAGTAGAAAATAAAAAAAGTGTTTATTAAATATATTCAAAGAAGACAGTTTCTAAGGTTAAAATTGAAAGAATGACTAAAGACAAAGACTGACAGACTTGACTATATAAATTTTAAACTACTGATTGTTTTTAAAAAATTAACTTTATTAGAGAAAGCTCGTACAAGTAAAAATTTTTTACCCTAATTTTTTAAAGAGGCAATTACAGAAGAAAAAACACAACTGCATAATACAGTATATGAAAAGATATTCTCTATCATTAGTAATTAAGGCAAGGTAAAATATTAAAATAATTTTCATTTATGAAATCAGCAATGATTTTAATAATAGCATTCTGCTCAAGATTCAGCAAAATAATCTAATACATTAATTCTGAGTATAAAAGCAATCTGGCCACAGAAATATTAATGTTGAATATTAACATATTCCATAACTTTAACTCTATAATCATTATTCTGGGGATCCTAAGAAAGTATTCCTAAACATGTGTTTTTAAAAGCTTTATGTATAAAAATTGTCACTGCAATGTTATTTCAACTTTATAATTTAAAATTACCTTTTTTTCTCATTTTACTGATTATAAAAAGTACATTATAAAAATTTTAAAATTTGGAAAAAGCCCCCAAAATATAGTTCTGTCCATACCACCTACAACTTATCCACCTTTCTTTCCCCACATAAAATAATATGAACAGAAGCAAAGACACCCCAACAAAAAAGCATACCCAGTGACCAAATCTTGGTTTCTACTACCATTCTCTTTACTAAAAGGAACAGGACTCCTAAAGAAGAGGCTGATTCTAGGGCTGGGGTGGGGAATATGCAAGATAAGCCTGGAATATCCTGTACTGCCAGAAAGGGAAGGAAGCAGTCAGAAAAGCAAACACTGGGGCAGGTCAAAGGAGCCAACTGAAAGAGCTACAATGGCCAAACCTGGTCAATCTAGGCAATAAAATGAGGAACGTACTACTGGATTGTAATTCAAAGAACCAAGTATTATATTTTGTTGTGTATAATGTGCCCTTGTTTGCCCAAATTTCTTAGGGAACAATAAGGATGCGCATTATACACGGGTATCATGACTGCATGCCATGGGAATAGCAATGAGTACGATAATCCCATGTATAGTGCGCACAAAAACGTAGGTGCGCATTATACACAGCAGCACGATATGAACGGCAAAATACAGTACATACCCAGAAGTCCATACTGATATAAACAAATGACTGAACACATAAATAAACGGGGGAGAAAAGACAACTCTCCCGTACAGAAGAGTCCCACATAACTTAAGTAGATGTCGCTCCCTCAAGGAGGTGGAGCATAATTTCCATTCCTTAAACGTGGGGTGTGCATAGTCACCTCCTTCTAAAGAGTCAGTATGCAAAGGGAGAGAAAAGAGTAACAGCGGAGAAACCTATAACCAAATATGTCATGACAGTCATTTTATAATAGTAATAAAAGCCTAAAGGAAAATTTCTACATATAACAGTCAAATACATTAGAAAGCAACTTACCTCCAATTTAAAAGCCAGACCTACAAATGGGTGGGAGTTGTCTCTCTTGGAGTTCATTAAGATTTTGGTTTTCTCTTTTGAGTCACTTAAAGTAAAACAAATACAACTCTGTGAGATGCTATATTTGATATTTCTTTTATATCAATTTGTTTCATCAAAGTGTATTATCTGAGAAAAAGTACATGTGCCAAACACTCGGACTTTACGCATTAGTGAAGTTTCACTGAAATAAATCTGTAAGAATAGACTTAGAATGGGCTTGGTCATTACATTGTGACAGGTCCAGAGGAAACTAAAAAACCCACAAAAATGGTCTGATAGAGAAAGAAAAGAAAAATACAAGGTCTGTCCAGAAGGTATCCAGCCGTGTAATATTAGAGACATTCATTGAAGAAGATACAAGAAACATTGTACATGGGACAATGATGCCTCAGTCCCCTTCAAAGTAGGCACCTTGGGACCTCACACAGTCCTCCCAATCGCCATCAGCTGCCTGGTTGTATTTTCCTGAATCTCATCGATGGTCTAAAATCTCTTCCCTGTCAAACGTGATTTTAGTTTTGGGAAAAGCCAGAAGTAGCAGGGTGCCAAATCTGGGCTATAGAGGGGCTTAGTCACCTGGGTGACTTGATGTTTCACTAAAAATCTCTGTACAAGATGTGATACGTGAGCAGGCATGTTGTCGTGATAAAGCTGCCAATCACCAGTTTCCCATGGCTGCAGCCTTCTGAATCATCTGAATAGTTTCTGTGGAGGAATGTTCAGGCTTAATGCAAAATTTGATGCAGATTTGTTGCTCTACTTGCTCAGTCATCTTGAATGTGATGGTCACACCGTACACATGCTCACTCAATGGCATGTACCACCCCCGTTGACTAGTACGGTGAAGTTGTCAATGTTCAGTCATGGGCATTCCAGTTCACTCCCATTAGCTTCCAGGTTACATCAATATTGTGCAAACCATTCTCGTTATATTAACAATGACTGGACTTTTTCTGGAAAGACCTCGTAATCAGTGAGAGTTTAAAAAAAATTTTTTGCTTCATGTAGCCTTTTTTAAAAAAAACTACGACTGAGAACAGCTGGTCCCAAATTTTTCTCATGATGTAAACCTTGATGGAAAATAAAACAAATAATATTTCTAACTCACAAATACAATGTAATACGGGAACTGGGATAATAAATATTTTTGTATGTGCCAAAATTGTTACCCAACTAGAAATGGTAACTGTTTTTGTAAATTATGAAAAAAAACACAAACACAATTACAAGAACATTTCTTACATTCTTTCATAGTGTGTAAATGTTAAAGTATTTCTGCATAAACTAAGAATCAGTTTCCAAGACTTACTCCTCCTGATTGAGAATGGCGTAATTCTGGACTTCAGATGGATTTGGGAGGTATTCCAAAACAGCATCTAAAAGAGGCTGAACTCCTTTGTTCTTCAAGGCACTTCCCACAAAGACAGGAGAAAATGACCTAGATAAAGTAGCTCTTCGGATTGCAAGCTACAAAAAAAAAAAAATAATAATAATAATTAGTCAATCCTAAAAATTACACTTTGTGTTTCAGATCAATTACATAAAAATTACACTTTGTGTTTCAGATCAATTACAAACTAAAACATGAAAAAAAAAAGATTAATACTCCTTGGAATATTGGCTCTAGTGGAGACTAGAATCAGGTCCTCTATAACTTAAGGTCAAAATACAAAACAAAGAGAAAAAAAACAGATGCCTTTTCAGGGCTAAGAAGCTACTTTCAACACCTTTGAAATGTCACTAATTTTTAACTTGATAAAATTATATGTACACACACACATACACTTAGAAGATACACACATAGAACAGTGTAAACAGTGTGCTAACTATGTAAAACACTATGCTAACTGCATAAAATAAAGGAAAAAGAATACATATATATATATATATCGACCTCTTGAAAGATACACCAGCAACTTATTTACTGGTTACCTATTTACGGGAGGGGGCAGAAAACTAAGCAACTGTGCACTTTTGCATATTTTAAAATGTTTAAACCATAAACATTTAAAAAAACTTTCATGTGATAAAAAATTCAGTGTCATCTAATAAAAAATATTTAATTAACTGATTTATTTTCTTTTTTTTTAAAGAACACACATACTTATTGCTGTAATGTTCTTTCTTAATAAAAATGTACTCAAAAGATTGGCTGTTTAAGTGTCTCTTTTTCCTAGAACACACTACGACTCCCTTTCCATTTTAAGATATTATATAAGTCAGTTATATAACACAATATATATTATGTAACATATAACTGAGTTAAATAGAACTCTTATGACAGTAATATGCATGTCAAGTATATTTTGAAGAAACCAATTATGTTAAATAAATTTACTCCAATTTCATTAATAAAACCCGTGCATAAAAGCATCATGTTCAGGTCCATCTATGCTATCACAAAAGGTAAGATTTCTTTTTTTTTCTTTTTAAATTTTTTTACAGCCAAGCAGTATAAAAATAAATAATACATTTTTTTAAAAAAGGCATCTTGTTCACTCCCTGAGAAACAAAACAAAACTTTCTCTCTCTTTTTGTTTAATATAAGACTTCTTTTGAGGGCACTTGCCTTTAAATCAGAAATTGAGGGGATTTTTTCTTCCAGGAACATCTCACCAAGCTGCTCGTCTGAATTGGCAACACATTCAATCAGTTCCTGCCGGTGGTCAGCTGCCGCTGCCCTGAATTCTGCTGGAATCTCCTCATATCGAACAATCTGACTAAGAACAGAAATGGTTTATTTTGATACTTTAAGAATGTGCAATCAAACATATAAAGTACCAGTGAAAAAGTTAAACTAATAGCTAACAATCTTGTTAGATGAGAAAGGGCTCTGATATATTTGTATTAATACGGTAAATAATACTAAGAGGTATCTTTAAAATTCAGACAGCAGGCAAAATAGGCAAAGCAAATGGCTCCAGACTGTACTACTAATAAATGGAAGAGCCAAGACTCAAAGCCAACCTAACTTCAAAGTCATCTGAACACCTAAAAACTGTATTAACCAAATTAATCAAAACATCAGTCTCCTAACAAGCAGGATTAGAGACCTGACTATTCCTTTCCATTAGGAACAAACCCAATCACATAAGTTTTAACACAGACAACCCCATTTTACAGTAAAAAGCATCAGTAAATACAACAGACTCATCCACCTTGGCACCAGTTCTCCATTCCTCTAGAGGCCAAAGAGGTAAGTCACAAATAAAATATATACAATGAATTAGCAAACATACTTGATATTTAGAAATATTAGATGAAAGTGTTCAAAGTATTTTAAAAATGAAACTAATGTCAAAAGAATAATAATCTTTTCAGAAAAAAACATAACTAAATAAAAAATAGCTAATTGCAAATAGTTCTAAAGAGTGTTCTTCATAGTCTTTAGAGCTTAATTTCTTCCTTTCTAGCAAGCTCTCTGGTTCTTTGACTTTTACATCAGAATCATCAAAATACACAAACCCAGTGGTCTAGGGCTGGGAAAGGGGGCAGGTTTATTAAGAAGTTCCAGCTGTGGTTCTGATGTATAACAAAGTTAAAAAGCCTCTACTTTAGAAGACAGAAACTTGTACCCTGGTAGCTCTGGGGAAGTGGAATGATTGATTTGTTTACAAATATTTGTTGAGTACCCACTCTGTATCAGACAGCCCACAGGCTGGCGAAACAGCAGTGAGCAAACCTGATAAAAATCTCTGCCTCCTGGGCCTTACAGTCACTTGAAGGAATAATAGGCCAACTCTGTTGTCATTACTTAGCTGTCACACAAGAAGTGTGAGAAACACTCCATCTGCTGGACAGCTCTATGAGACAGCTGAAGAAAAATTCTGCGTTCAATGACCAAGATACCTTTTACCCACCTGCCCGACAGCAACCCCAGTTCACAGCAGAGGTAGGAAACTGCCAGGCTGTTGGGGCCACTCCTCAGAGCAAAGGGCCATTTATGACCCCCCACACTGTGCAGATCAGTGCCACTCAAAGCACGGTCTGCAGACCTGGGAAATCAGCATCATTGGGAGCTTTCTGGAATGCAAATTCCAGGCCCCACCCTGAGATCTACTGACTGGGTCTCTGGAGGTGGACACAAGAGTATGTGTTTCAACAAGCTCTCCAGGTGGTTTTCCTGAATGCCATGGTTTGATGAGCACCAAGCAATTACAGTATTTGTATGCTAAGGTTGCCCCAAGTTGACTGACAAACCAAATACTGTGTCAAACAGTTACCAATTTGCTTCTTGTATCACCTAAATATCTGTACAAATTCTGTTTTTTACACATTAATCTTTTTATCTTTGTAATGCCATGAAGTAGGTAGAGGATATATTTATGATTCTTATTTTCTTACCAGTTTTAATCACAATACCCCGGATATAGCTGCTCCCTAAAAGTCTGCAGAATGAATGAGTGGATGAATGAATGTGCATTCCATTACTAACCCAAGTTGAAGGCCTTCTACCACACCATACATGTCATAATGTGATGTAAATATATTACCCAACAAGTAACATACTCTCCCTGTGAATGAATACTAAGCAAAATGGGAAGCAACTAGGATTAAAGGCATTAAAACAAAATCATCTTAGAGGATATTCTTCCAGCAACATTTGAAAAAAGTGTTTATGTTTAAAGAATTCATCCTTTCCTTCTCTTTAGTACATTTTTTTAAGTGTAAGAGTTTAATGGTATATTTTTAATACTTACCCAAAGTCCCCGTCAAAATAGATGGCTCGTTCTTCAATAAGATCTATAATACCTTTAAAATTACCCTCCAAACCAATGGGTATCTGCATAAATGCTGCATTATGGCTTAGTTTAGACCTAAAATAAAGATAAAAATGAATCAAGGGCAGATGTTGTGGACCTGGGAGGGGTGGCATCAGCAGGTCAGAACAGAGGATATAAAGGAGCTGGGAACAAACTGATGGCCAAACTCATGCTCAGGAAGCCACAACCCTGTTTTGGCAACAAAAAGAACTCTAAAAGGACGGTGGGATAACCATGCCCACATCGAGTCAGCCGACTCCAGCCAAACAGACTACAGCTGTCTGGAGAAGTTCTGACAGGAAAACTCTCAGCGCGGGTGTTGAAGCCAGCGTGTAACCACCACCAGGCACGACACTGAATGGAAACTACACGCACAGGCTGGGATTCTCACTCGAGAAGAAACCTGCTCTCGCTCCCACTGCCTGCTATGGACTCCAGGTGCCCATCTGTAAGTATGGACAGATACCGTGACACCCCCAAATATTTGAAGGAAACCAATAGCTTAAGAGAGAGGTGTGAGTTCAAGAAACAGTACTAACCTCCAAGGAGAGGCTTACTAGAAGAAGTAAAATATAAAGGTCTGAGAAGTAATTACCTCTATTAATAAGGATATTGCAATAAAAGACAAAGTCTATGTAAACTAACTATATATAATTGCTGAAATTAAAAAGAAAAACACAAGCTAAGTCGCTGCAGGGCTGCAGACGGACAGCAGATTAGTGAACTGGAAAACCGACCTCAACAGCTCACTCACTGCCCGTTACAAAGGAGAGACAGAAAGCAGAAGAAAGCACGGTGGAAAAGTTAAAACACAGAGACCAAATCCAAAAGTTTCGAATTCTGCTCAGTGGGAGTTACAAAAATGAGAAAACGGGTAAAAAGAGAGTGAAGCAAACCAAAGTGGTCAAACAGATGCTCAAAGAGAATGTCCTAAAATTCAGAAAATGACTTGGCAGAAAGAGTCCCTGCATTGCCAACCACAACGAAAATGTAAGTAATAAAAATAAAAAGTGAAAATGTTTCATTTTACCAAGAAAACATTGCAAGTATCTAATACAGACGAATTTCACTCTCATACTCTCAAATGCATCTCTTTCACCAAAGTGCTGAGAGCAGCATGGCCACTTAGAGTTCCGCGACACCGTCCCTTTTGTCATCGGACACAGCACTCGCAGTCTTTCCACCCTCACCAACTTTGCTGCCTGTGGCCGGCGGCTCTGTCTTGTGTGACCTGGGTAGAAACTCCGCAGCTCCACTCGCACATCTGCGTGAGGTGAAAAGCGGAACCCTGACTCTTTGCAAAGGCTATCTGAAATACACAGAACTGTGCAAAATGCAACATGCTCTAAGAACCGCTGGGCTCTAACTGGCACAGAAAGGAAGGGTTACCGTTGTCTTAGCAGGCGTTTGACCATTGAGAACAAGGGAGTACAGCACACTGCTTCGGGGCATTAATTACATTCCTCGGGTTAGGGTTAAACTGAAGATGATCCTCTGCATTTGTCTAAATAAATGCAAAGCACGTTTAGAACCTACTCCAGGTTCTAACTTCTCTAATTAAACAGAAATTGCCAGACTGTTTTCTGAATTCACCCTCAGCATCCCTACAATTTAGGTCCCATTCTCCCCATTGTACAGAGAAGGCAGGTGAGGAGATCACACCACCAACCAAACTACTGACTTCAGTGTTCCGTTTACTGAAGTAAGTCACTCACATAAATACATTTTTAAAAGGAGGGGAAATGTAAGAATAAAGCTTAACGACACTGAATGAACTGACCTGGATACAAAGTTTGTTATCAGATCATCACACCCTCTCCGTCCTTCCTAAGGTTCCGTACCTCATTTGCTGCAGCGCCCTGGCGGGGCTGGAGCCCACCCGGTCCAGTTTGTTAATGAAAGTTAGAAATGGAACGTTGTAGCGCTTCATCTGCCGATTCACAGTCATGGTCTGGCACTGCACCCCTCCGACCGCACACAGCACAAGGACTGCGCCATCCAACACTCTCAGGGCCCTTTCAACTTCTATTGTGAAGTCCACGTGCCCTGGAGGAGACAAAGAAGTGTGTGTGGTCTTAAAGAGCAGTGTGAATTTTTATAACATGTATAACTAAAAGTCTTTATATCTCTGCTCATCACGTAAGTCTTCCAGTCAAATGTGAATTTTTTAAATCACCAATACTATTTATTCATCACCATAAGGTCCAGGGGCCCCACAAGATCACTTCAAAGAGATACAAGGGCATGGGAGGCTCTGGAATCAGCTACCACATGTGAAAGGTACAGCCTTCCTACTCACAATTTACTAGTACTGGTTTTCAGGGAAACCACAGAAGGATGAGGTGCTCTAGGTCCCAAGTCAAAGTTCTCTAACAGGGACTCAGTCACTCTTTTGAGTGTTATTTGATACTCAAAAATGAGCTGCATCAGAATAGCTAAATGTGGTTTTGCCCAAACGAGCTGCAATAAAACCAAGAACTCAACCCACCAGGAGTATCTATAATGTTGATATTGATATCTTTCCACATGGTGTACGTGGCCGCTGACTGAATAGTGATTCCTCTCTGCCTCTCCAGTTCCATGGAGTCCATGACAGCACCAACTCCGTCTTTACCTTTCACCTAAACACAAACACAGCAATTCAGACTGCTCCGCCCCTGTACTCGAAGAAGCAAAGAAATCTTTACTGAGATGTAGCCAGAACACAGGTAGTTAAATGATGTGATCTGCAGAGAAGCCTCATTTGTCGAACCGTGTCACCTCATGGAACAGAGAACATTGCAGGTGTTCGCCCTCCATCACTTGCCTAACCCCGTTTTCACTGGCGTTCTCAGCGACTACCGCCCGAGCAATCACCGTCTTAGAGCCTTCCCTGCTCCTTCTGCACGGGCCCGTCCTCCAGCCTCGTGTTAGTCTGTGAGCAGATGTTCAGAGAACAGAATTTTCCCTGCTCTGCCGCATATGGATTTTGAGGCCCAGGTGGGAAGGATTCAGCTTTTAAAGCATGTGATTTAAGAAGATGATCTTCATCTGAAGAGATATTTTTAAATGGAGAGCTAGGTTACTCAATGATAATGGAATTTCTTCAGGAAAGTTTCAAGATTTTCTTAAATATTTTCTTTTCTGATATATTTTTTAAAGTTTTTTTTTCTTTTATTGATTCTAGAAAGTGGGGAAGAGAAGGAGAAAGAGAGGGAGATAAACATCGACCAGTTGCCTCTTGCATACGCCCCAACTGAGGACCAAACCTGCAACGCAGGCATTTGCCCTGACCAGGAATCAAACCTGAAACCTTTGGGTTTGCAGGACGATGCCCAAACAAATGAGCCACACCAGCCAGGGATGATATATGTATTTTTAACTATTAAGCCCATACTATGTATCGTTTTAAATCCTTTTTTTCCACTTAACACTATAAACGTCTCTCCGTAACATTAAAAATTATGTAAATGCATAATTTTTACATGCATTTAAAATACTGTAAACCGGCTGGGTGGCTCAACTGATTGGAGTGTAGTCCCACATACCACAAGGTTGTGGTTTCAATCCCTGAGTCCAGAAGGGTATGGGAAGGCAGTGGGGGGGGGAGGGGAACAGATTGATATTTCTCTCTCACATCGATGTTCCTCTCTCTCAAATCAATAAATATATCCTTAGGTGAGGATTAGAAATATAATAAAAATTATGTAAGTACTATTTGGATGGTTGCTTAAGGGTACATCATATTGACTTAACATTCTCAAAAGACAACCCACTGGTACTCGATATACCTACTATGATGGTCTCTAGACGGATTCCTTAGGGCAACATTTCAAGCCTATTTGAACTGTCCACTTTGTGACAGGAATTTGATAAAAGATCCACTGTACCCATTCTTTGAACCGTTCAGGTTTGGTGAAGCTTATTCAATCGTAACCACAAAACAATGAGAACAAAGCGCTAACTAATCTGGAATCAGCACGAACCACTACCTCATGCATCTTTGCGATTCTGCCAGTGTAGTAAAGCACTCGTTCTGTCAGAGTAGTTTTCCCAGAATCAATGTGAGCTGAGATTCCAATGTTTCTTATCCTTTCATTAGGAATCACCTCTGAAGAACACCATCGGCAGACCTTCCAATTAACCTGAGGAAAAAAAAAAAGAAGAAGGAAAATTCAATTCATTGCACAGCAAGCAATCAGAATGGGTTTGGCGGACATCTCTCCTCCATGGATACGAAACATCATCCCAGCCAGCCTGGAAAGGCAAAAGAATAAATGTCTCAACCTGCAACTCTTGGAATCAAAGGAAAGACTGCAAGAAAGGACAGAAAAAAATATATCCCTAAAAATGAATCAATCAAAAAAGATATATTCAAATAATTAAATAAAAGGGGCAGATACTTTCACTGAAGGTTACAGGTTTGAAACTATACACTGGGGCTGATAAAACCAGAAGGACAACTCCCAACAACTACTTTGATAGGAAACAGTTCTTGGTTTAAATTTTACTTAGGTTTTTCCCCTTCCCCTTTACTGTAGTGCAGAGCACGCAAGGTTGTTTGAGGGCTTGTATGCCCTATGCATGGTGCAGTAGTTCCCAGGCAGCCTACAAAAGGTTTCCAGTTCCTTCTACACAAAAGCAATTAATGACATTTAAAAAAAAAAACTTTATTTTAATCGTGGGGAGGGGGTAAATCTTGCATTTTATGGAGACAAGACACGATATAAACCTCTGCCACCACTTCTGGGAAAAGGAAAGCAAAAGACCTTGGAAAATATGGGTAAAATATTGAATGGAATCTGGGTGATAGGCACTTAGTTGAGGCAAAGCCAGGGACACCAGCAAACGAAGCAAATGAGGTCTGCATGATAGGAAAGACTCAACTCCTACCTATCCATACTTCTTCATTCTGCGCCCCCCGCACAAGGCAGAAACAAAACCACGGGAAAGTACCAAGAGGTTCGAGCGCCAAATCAAATAACCCCGGGTCGTATGAAAGACAGGGCAGCCAAACCAATGACGCTCTGTAATGAAAAGAGGACTTGATAATGAGTCAGAAACTCTGGGTTCGAGCCCTGGACACACTAAGTTTTCAGCTGTCTTGACCTTAACTCTAGTCGCTTCTCTTCAAGGTGGTATACCAAAAAGAAGAGGCTTAACCATAAATCGGGGGCACGTCCAACCTCCCAGGGCACCGAGACGCTGCTCAAGAGTAACAAATAATTGTGAAGGTACGATGCGCTTTTCATCACAGAGGCACGATGCTTGTATTCAGAGCTGTCAGTAACGAGGTGCCAGGAAGGGAAGGGGTGTTACTACCTCCCTGGCCCTGAAGGGACGCAAGGTCCTGGGGACAGTCCCTAGTTCGGTCTCCTCTGGCCGGGCACTGATAAATACCTGTTTCCCCTGCCAGCCCAGGACGGCGCGGATCCGCGGGAGCTGCCCGCGTCCCAGAGCCGTGACAGCGGCTGCGCCCAGCAGCCTCATGACGAACGCAGAACAGGTGCGGAGGTTCAGCAACTCCGGGTGTGCTCAGCAATCCGCCCCGCAGCCAGAGCGTTGAAAGTCACGCCGGCAATCAGTGCCGGACGAGCACTTCCGGGGTGAAGGACGCGGGGGAGGAAAAGAGGGAAAGAGGGAGAAGCTTCCGGACCTCAGAGCGGGGCAGCTCCATTTGCTGCCCGGGCGCCCTCTTCCGGCTTGGAAGAGAAAGTGCAGTAGCCTTGCGGCACTATTTGGGCTTTTGAATACTTCCACAAAGATGCAGCCTTTAAACGTGAATGTTTTGCCGACATAGCAATGTGGAGAAATGTTTGTAACAGAATTTAAGTGAAAAAATGCAAAGTTATTGTCTATGCTATTACAAATATTTAAAAAAAAAACATTATTGTAGGAACTGACCTGAAGAGAACATGGGAAAATAATGAACCATCAATTATTTGTGCATTTTCTCATTACAATGTGTTCTGTAATTGTTTGATGTTATATGCCCAGTCCAAGGAAGACAGTATTCTTGATTCCACTTGAGTCTCTTGGTGGCATCTCAAACCTAGTATGTCCAAAATGGAGATCTGATCTTCCTCCCAAAGACTTCTGCAGCCTTCATTGTATAAACGGGAACAACGTTGATTGCCCATACCAAAAATGTCAGTCACTTGGACAGCACTCTTTGACACTCCTAATCAGTCAGCATATGATATAGGCACTACCTTCAAAAATAGGTCCAGAACCTGCCCCTTCTCACCTCTCAAGTTCTGACACCTCGACAGAATTCCTGCAATAGTCCTTGCTGCTGTTCTTCCCGTTGTCAACACAGTAACTAAAGGGTCCCTTTAACCCAGATCATGTCATTGCATGTCAACACTCCATCCAGTGAATTCACTGTTGTTGTTATCTCTATTTTTGTGTAGGTTTGAAATTTTTCATAACTGATTTAAAAAAAAAAATCTGTAACGACTTCCCCTCCCAGTCAGCGTAAGCACCTAACTGCAGGGCTCTGCTTGAGCAGCTGACAGAGTAACTCTCCTTCCCTTGCCCTTTTGCTCCGGCCACAATGGCCTCTTCGCTTAGCCTCACAAGACTGGGGTGCTTGCTCTTCCCCAGAAACCAACCTGCTTCTTTCACTTACTTTCTTCTCCCCGCTCAAATAGCCTCTAGGTGAGATGTTCCCTGACCAACTCTTCTAAAACAGCAAGTTCCTCTGTCTTCTCATGCTACTTCACTTTCCTGCAGAGCATTTCTTAGACATATCCAGACATTTAGATATCTGTTTATTGTCTGACTACCAGTGAGAATGTCAGTTCCATAAGGATATGATTTGGTTTTGTTAACTGCTGTATCCTCTTGCATGTGCAGGGTGCTCAATGAGTATTTGTTAAATGAATGAATGAGTGAGACCAAGTGAATAGAAATCAGAGCAAATTACAAGGGACAAGAAGAAAATCAAAGTCTCAATGATGAATTTTGAATTTACTCTTTGCATATCATCCATGTATTAATTTGCAATAAAGGGTTTACAAGCTGCTGTGATAAATCCATTAACATTGACTATAACTTTAAATAAACTTTTTCATTTATAGACTTTTAAATAGTTTATTAGTCTTTATATGTATTTGTTTAAAATATATAAATTAAATACATAATTATGTAAATAGTAATAAAATTAAGGTTTTTACTTTAATTTTAAGTTAATTATGTTAAATAAAAGTGTATCAATTACACTGAATTACCACTGTAACAAAATTTCCTTCAGTAAAAATTCATACTTATTATGTTTTTCTGTAATTACTATACCAAGTATACTTTGAATTATTTGTAATACCACTTTTAACCAAAGTAGTCAATTTTTGTTTTCTCTACATAAAAACTGAAAGAAAATGAAGCACTGTTTAGCTCAGTTTTTATGAGTATACATTATAGATTACCTCTCTTAAGTTATAAAGTGGTAAAAAAAAATATCACCCACCTATTTGCACATTGTGTTAATAGTCATCTTACAAAGTATAAAAATATAAATTGAAACTACCTTTAGTAACCAAAGATTTGTATCATTTTTACTTAGAAATTGTCCAAGTATCTAAGGGTTAACATTTCTAAGGTTTTGAAAAGTTAATGGAGGATCTGGAAAACTAAATTTAGCTGAAACTTAGCTAGAACCAGCTTTGCACTGCTAAAAGATAAACTGAGGCATCTTTTTGTTTGAGCAAAATCGATTCCAACGGGCAGCCTCAATCCACAAGTGATTAAGCTCTCCACCAAGGGCAGCTGGGGAAAGACTTGTATAAGGAGGCAGAAGCAAAGCAATGAAAGTCTTTGACTGGCTGTAGCTTAAGCCGTTGCCTTACTTAGGAAAGCCTATTTGGCCATTTGTGATTGGGTGTCTTCAGGTTTCAATTTCTTCACCTTGAGGCATCACAGGCTTAGGTTTTGCTTTGCTCACAGGGGCCACTGAGGCATGAAAGCCACCTCAATCTAATGGCCTCCTCTTTTCATTAATTTAATAATACAAATATGAGTATCCATGTCAAAGTCTAATTACTTTCCTCCTCAAGAAGAGAGTTTAAATATAAGCTGTATAGTTAAAAAGCCCTCAAACTTGAAAATAAAAGGCAGCTTCAACAGAAACATTGTTCATCTTCAGGTAAATGACACAGAGGCTTTGCCTGTATTTTTTGGTGTCGTCTTCTAACGCACCTCTCAAGGGAAAGTCTTCAACATGTCACAGTTCCCCAAAGTGGTCACTGCAATGCCTTGCTGAAGTTATGCCAGAGGCAATACAAATCTATTAGCCAACAAACCCATGAAAAGCTGCCTGATGTTCTATCAAATGTAAGGCATTGCATCTTAGTAAGTCAGTCCATCTCAGGCTGACTACTGACCTGAGAAACATGTGGTTAGAAGGCACCATAGGTGAGCAGGATTCTCCCAGAGCAAACTTCTCATACAAAGGCAAGCCTGAAGTGAGTTTTCACAGACTAATAAGATGGTGGGAAAGCAGACAGAAGGTAGCAGATGGCGTTTAAAGCAAAATTCTCCAGAGGACACCCAATCTATCAGAACCCCTAAACCCCAGCATGACACTGAGGCCAAAGAGATCATCAGAATGCAGATCACTGCAAACCTATGTAAAAGGGTCCTTAAGAAGGATCAGATATGTACATTTTTACCACAGTAAAGGTCTTATTCTTTGCAGTCCAGGTCGAGCCTCAGTAGAATCTCCCAACTGTCCTAGCCTGATCAGCCTGGGACCACTATCCCAGTTCCTTCAGGCTGCTGTAACAAAAATACCATAGACTGGGTGGCTTATAAACAATAGAAATTTCACATAGTTCTGGGGGCTGAGAAGTTCAAGAGCAAGGCTGGGAGATTTGACATTGGGTGAGGAAATACTTCCTGGTTCAAAGGCAGTAACTTCACTGTGTTCACATGGGAGAAAGAGCATGGGAGCTCTCTGAGTCTGTCATAAAGTCACTAATTCCATTTGTGAGGGCTCCACCCTCGTGACCTAATCACCTCTCAAAGCCCCACCTCTAAACCTCAGCACACTGCCACGTGCACGGCACCATCGGATCCCAATGTACTCAGGGCATTGCCCTGTGACAGTACAGGGCAATCTTTCAAGTGGCAAGCAGCCTAAGTATGCAACTTGGCCTTATTATCAAGGCCACATCCACCAAATTGGTAATATCCTTGCATTCCCAAAAGACCCAGAGTTCCAGAAAGATCAATGTTGCCCATTAAGGAAAAATAATACAATATGTGAACTGCAAGCAACAGAGAGACTTCTTTTTGATGCTGGTTGGCTTTAGCACTATGGTAAAAGATAAATTCTGAAAAAAAGACAATTTCAGCATCATGTGAACATAAAAGATTTGACATTTAATCTCTATATGTCTAGTGGCCTGTTAGGAAGCACTGTGGGATAAGAAATAAATAAATAAATACATACATATATATGTGTGTATATATATATGTATACATACATATGTATAATTTAGTTCAATTTTTATTTAATTTTAATGGTAAACAAACTAGGAGGAAAAAAGTGTCCATGAATTCTCAAACTACTATATGACGCACAGAAGCTATACTGTTTTAAGTACAATTATTTATTAAAGTGTTTTCACATTTGAATATAATGATTCCAGTTATCATGAGTATAATGATTTAGGCAAAAGGAGTATAATTACAGTGTCTACTCTTGAGGTTTTGCTCTATCAAGTGAATTTCTACAAAAGTGTTCTTTAAAATGTATGCCTTATGACAACCGCCCAGTTGTTATAGTATGTTATGAACAATAGTGTAGAAAAAAAATTTTAAACATCTTTAATTCTTGTGCACTTTTTGTTATGAAAACTAATTGATACACGTGCACCTTATCTTAATGACTAATTAAAGGCATGAGACAATGACCAGTAAAATTAACACAAGATGATATAGAACACTTGAAGAGTATAAGCACAATCACATGATTCTACTTTCAAAGCAAAAAAAGGACGCTATTAGGATTATAGAGCGATAGTGGATTTTCTGTTTTATTTTTCCCCTTGAAACAACAACGACATAAGGGATAAAGTTTTAGATTTTAATAAAGTTCAAACCTAACTTTTATAAAAACAAATTAATGTTTGAATTCTAGAATAAAAATGCTAGAGCTGAATTTGTGAATGGTATCATTAAAAGGGAACAACTGAATTATTAAATGCCTTGCTCAAACACACACATCACCTGCCTAAGAAATTTTGAGACAATCCATCACTCGGGTTTGCAGAGCACCAAATGCGTTTTTCTAAATGTCACAGAAAGGCTGAGCAGAGCTTCTTCAAGGACACTCCAGCTTTGGAGTGTTAACCGCGGAGCCAGATTAAGCTGTTTGTGAGAAAGGAGCGTAGAAATATGCTACCTTAAGAAGTTACTCAGAAAGGTCATGTAAAGTCTAATGAATGTTAAGAATATAGAACAAAAAATACTATATAAAAAACTACAAGAAGGAAATTCATGAAAATTAGCCATTGAAAATATTTCTTTAAAAACAAACTATTTGATTGTCCTTTATTTTCTTTATCAAAATAGTAACTATTTTCTCATAAGGCAGTACTAGTATAGTTTTGCTTTATTTTTTAAAAAACTCTTTAAGCTAGCTGGCTATACAACACATTATAAAATTTGAGCTAAATAATTTTAACCTTTATTAACATGACTCTAGTGTAGTGTTACTGAAAATCGAGACCACTTTTTAACAATTTAACTTTCTTATAATTAATTATATAGAATTAGCCCCACACTCAGCCGTGTGTAACAGAATACCTAGCCAATTGGAAAATTACTGGGGAAGCAAAATCAAGCACGAGGACTTTAAAAACTAGTATGTTTTAAAGTAAAGAGTTTGATAGAATGTTTAACAACTCTGCCATGTTGTTGAAAATCAAAGTTTTATTCCTCAAGTAGGGACAATTATAAAGCTAGCACTTCCTTTACATTGAGATATCAGAAGAAAGTTGTGAAATACAGCATTGATTTAACAACAAGAGATTGGTCTTACGTGTATTACCCAGCACCATTATTTTCTCTGTTAAAACAACCCAAACTAAACACTTCAAATGCAGGGCTATTTATTTTTTGTTGATTTTCACAGGTGAGCCTTTGACATTGAGTTTGTCCACAAAAGCGTCTGCTCTTCTTCCGTGTTCAATGGCTGGGCTTTGATGAGGTTTCTCCCTGAGAAATGTACATAGAGACATTAATACCATTTTTTAAATGGTCAATGGTTTACAAATCAATACAAACATGTTTAAAACCACTGTAAGTTAAGCAAAAATTTATCTTAACAGTTCCTTAATAGCGTCGAAAAACACAGGGCAGACTATTTTGCTTAACGTTGAGGAAAGCGGCAGCTGCTTTCCTCAGATTTCACCATTTACAGTTTGACCATGCTGCCCAACGTGGTAGCCATATCATTTATATTTGAATTAATTAAAATAAAAATTAAAAACTCAGTTTCTCAGTTGCGCCGGCCACATTTTAAATGTGATTCAGTAGCTACATGTGGCTACATTTGGGGCAGTACAGATACACAACATTTTCATCATTACAGAAAATCATTTCAGAAAGTGCCGTCACACGGTACTAGTTTACAGAAAATGCCCCTGATGGGACTGTAGATGTAGAGATCACCTATAACATGCTTTCTCTTATTGGCACCTGGATTTCACCGTCAATCTTACCACTGCTCGGTTTTAACCAATGAACTTTTCAAAGTGGGACAAATATTATCTAAAATTAATATGGGAGCAGATTTTCTACAGAACATATTAGGGCTCTGAACTCCTAAATGAGTATTTTAAAATAAAAGATGCTAGCACATAAAATTCTGCACAAATTTTCTGATTTACTTAATACCCGCTGGCCCCCCATGGGCTCTGTGAAGCCTTCGTCCTCTGCTCAGACCCCCTCCTGAACCTGGAACAGATTTCTGTTTCAAGGCCTGTTGAGGTCTTTCTCTCTCTTCCATGTAATTTCAATAGGAATTACGTATTGTGTTCTCCATCCCCCCACCCCAGAGACCCAAATTAAATTACACCTCTAGGAAATATACTAAATGCTAAACATTTATATACTAAACAGTTATACCTCACAGCTATTCCAAAGGTAATTCCAAAGGATGATTAAACAAGTGTCTAAAAATGCATTTGCTATTAAATACTGCTTTTTGACTTATTAGGAAATTTTTGTTAAGCCTTTCAAATACAGTCCCTTAGCCCTTACCATCTTTCTAGGTACCAGTGTCTTTACCTGACATGAAATGTGACTTCCACCTAGTATATATCCACATTAAAATCTGTTGCATAAGAATAACTACCTTATAGCACATCACTGTTCCTTAGGGAATTCAGCCCTTATCTTCTGAAGGATAATTTGAAGTGAGTTACTAATCATGTAATCCTGAAATATTATTGGTTTTTAGGTATAAAATTAAATTTGTGTGGTATACCCAGATATAATGTAAAATTACATCTTCCACAAAAGATACTGTTGACAACCAACTAGGATGTTAATGAGAACTTCTTGATGTAAAATTACATAACCTTTTTTTCCTGTCTTCTTAAAACAACACAATTGATTTTAGAAATAACTTTTACCTTCTTTTAAGTTCTCGAGATCCTGAATTCTCGCGCCCAACACCTCGCATCCTGGTGTTTTCTAGATTGCGCCACTGTCCCCCTGGTTTGTACTTTAAAACCTCATTTTGCCACTCGTCATCAAAAGCGTGAGCATCACCTACATTCAATATCGAAACAAAGGGGTAAGTATCAAGGTATCAATTGTCAGTAAATGCCTTGTTCCCCACGCACTTCACTCTACCCTGATGTTTCCATCAGCTTAACCTCAAGACAGAGGCAGGAAACTGCTTCAAATACAAAGGTTCTGACTCAGGGTAATATTGCCTTTCCTGTTTGTTCCTCTCCTGTTCCTACTGATAATTTTGTTTTTGATGATCTGGTTTTTCACGTACCTGCCTGGATATCATATTATTCTACCCAGTGGACCACTTGACCCAATTCACTGACTTACAGTCTTTCTTACTGGGTTTCCCATAGTGATCATCTTTTTCTCTGCAGGTAAACACTCCGCCTGTGGCCAGCACTTTCTATTAACCTCACCATTTTCCTATGTCACTTAGCCTCACAAACTTACGTTGTCAGTGTCCTGTGGCAAGTTACTCACCTCAACTGTCAATTGATGTTATTATGAAGTAGGTAATCTACCTTCCATAATAACAGCAATAGGTAAATGACAATGTGCATTCTTTCAGATTACCTTTATCATAATGTATCCCTTCACTAAATTTGTCTTCAACATGTTAATTATGGTGAAGTATTCTGTACATATTTCAACATGAAAAAATTCTGGAGGTTAAAATTATAGAAAGATTAAGATGTTGTGGCTTCCGTCTCATTACACAAGAATAAGTTTATCAAACTCCAACCTTAAGAGAAATTCTTTTTCTAAAATTATACAATAATTCAAACCCTTTACTATGATAAAACATATTTATTCAGGATATTTTCTGAAAATAGGAGATGAATATAACTTAAAAACAATAATAACAAGAGTTATGGTACAGGAAAGAATAGTTCATTAAAGAATGAATATAAAATCTAGATAGTGAGAAGATTTACTTGATATCCACATGATATACTGTATATTTATAACATATATTTCTAACAATACCAGATATTAAAATCTTATCTATATAAAAGCCTAAATATCCAACAATATAGAACCGTTTAAATAAATTATGACCTATTCATGATAAAATTTTTAGGTAACCATTTAGAATGCTTTTGAAAAATATAGATGACTATTATAATGGAGAATTAAAATAAGCACAATATAAATTATGTAGATAGTAAAATATTAACTTTAAAAAATGTAGGTATGTTTATTTATACATGAAATTATTAAGAAGAAATATACTCAATATTTTGGATTGAGATTACAGATAATTTTAGTTTTCTTCTTTATGCTTTATACTTTTCAAATGTACTTCTTTGAAAATCAAATATTTAACACCCATTTTGCTTACTGAATCTTACTAAATAATAATTCAAAATATTCCATTTCCCAAATAGAAAATAAAAAATAAATGATATTCAGTATTATCAAAAATTACTATAAAACCAGACCTGTTATGAATTATGAAATTACAATTATATTACTTTGATAAGCCATTTCCTACACATTCAGAAACTACCTCAAAGTGACATCTTATGAACTGTTTCTATGGAACGTGTTTGAGTCCCACCAGCACAGGTGCTACGTGGGCTGTACGAGGAGGAAGGCCATCTTCGGGATAACTTACTTTCATTCATATTGATGAACTCTTGGTTGACCTCTTCATCTCCAGTCTTGCTGTTCTTCGATTTCTTAATGACATGAGCTCGGTCATGGAGATGATGGCCAATAGCCATTTTTTCTAGTCCACTGTCAGAATCTCTCAATGCCTTCCTAGTTTCCTTTATCTGTAAAAGTAAAAAATAAAAATTAGCTCTTATTTATTATTATCTTTCTTTTAGATTTTATTTATTTATTTTTAGAGAGATGGGAAGGGAGGGAGAAAGAGCAAGGGTGAAACATCGATGTGTGAGAGATACACTCGATCAGTTGCCTCTCCCACGTCCCCAACTGGGGACCCAGCCCACAACTCAGGCATGTGCCCTGACCTGGAATTGAACCAGTGACCCTTCGGTTCACACGGCAGCACTCAATCCACTAAGCCACACCAACCAGGGCAAAAAATTAACTACTATTTAAATATACATAGAATGGATATAATTCTAAACTCCTCGGGGACTGTTTACTCCAAGGATGAGACCCTGTAGTAAAAATAAACAGTAACTCTACTGATCTAAAAATAATGGCTACTCAGTTCCACTACCAGCCTGCAGTAAAATTATGGTAATAGTTCTGATATTTCCTGAACTGCTTGAAATATAGAACCAATACAATTTAACCTTTTTCGAAAGTGTAATCAAATACGGGAACAAAGAATAGCAGTGATATAAAACGTAGTGCCTGCAGCGCTGCCGTTGCGAATGTGCTGTCACCGATGGGAATGCATCTAGCAGCATTAGCCTACAGGTAAAAGCAAGGAATGACTCAGCAGTCAGGTGGATGGGACTGAATCTCCCGACTCCCACCTATGAACTCTATGGGTTATTAGAATACTGATGATAGCCCAAAACTGCTAACATGGTTTGCTGTGGGACACCTCATTTATATTCTGTTTACATTTAAGAAGCATGTCACAGCAAGGTGAAATTACAGCATCTGAGATGAATTAGCCGCACCATTGCAAAAACATGATTAACAGGTATGCCTTACATTAAGAACTAAAAAATGAACTACTCACAGCCACTAGACAGGCAAATCTCTTTTTTTTTAATATAAGTACTAACGAAGATATGGAGAAATGGGAACTCTCACACCAGAGTTTGTGGAAGCTGACTGTTTCAATCACTGTGTGGTAGTAACTTAGTAATTTCTAATGAAAATGACACAAATCTCCTACAAACCAACAATACCATTCCTAGATCCTTTGCACAAACAGACATGTTTAAATATGAACAAATAAAAAATTAGAAATACCTAATTGCTTATCAGTAGAAAAATAGATTTTAAAGCTGTGGTATATTCATATTTTGGATACCGTTAAGAAGGCAAAGAAACCAGATATACACATACCTACTTGAATAAATCTCAGAAGCATATAATTGAGCAAAGTCAAGTAGCAGCGGACATGCAATGCGAAGCCATTTATATAAAGTTTAGAAACCTGAAAATAATTCCTTGTATTGTTTATGAAGCATATGTAAGTAATAAAATTATAAAAACATGCATGAAAACGATAAATTCTAGATACAGGAAAACAGTTCTCTTTGAGGGGGAGAAAAGGAAAAGGGACCAGGAGGGAGGAGTGCACTGGAAGCTTTAACTACATCTGCAAAGTTTTTGCTTCAAAAGAAAATAAAAAAGAGACCATTTAAAGCAAATAGAGAACCACTACACACTGGTCAGAATGGCCATCATAAACAAACCAACAAACAACAAGTGCTGATGAGGTTGTGGCGAAAAGGGAACCCTAGTACACTGTTGGTGGGAATGCAGACCGGTGCAGCCATTGTGGAAAACAGTATGGAATTTCCTCAGAAAACTAAAAATGGAACTGCCTTTTGACCCAGTGATCCCACTGCTGGGATTATACCCTAAGAATCCTGAAACACCAATTCAAAAGAACCTGTGCATCCCAATGTTCATACCAGTGCAATTTACAATAGCCAAGTGTTGGAAGCAACCTAAGTGCCCCTCAGTAAATGAGTGGGTCAAAAAAATGTGGTAACATTTACAAAATGGAATACTATGCAGCAGAAAGAAAGAAGGAACTCCTACCCTTCGTGACAGCATGGATGGAAATGGACAGTATTAAGCTAAGTGAAATAAGCCAGGTGGAGAAAGAATAATACCATATGATCTCACCTTTAAGTGGAACCCAATCAACAAAACAAACAAGCAAGCAAAATAGAACAAGAGACATTGAAATAAAGAACAAACTTACAGTAACCAGAAGGGAAGGGAGAGGGAAAAGAAGGGGTAAAAGAAAAGGAAAGAGTCATCAAGGAACATGTATAAAGGACCCATGGACCAAGCCAAAGGCGGGGAGGATTGAGGGTGGGAGGTGGGGGTAGGTGGGGCAGGGGAAAGTGGTGATGGGAAAATGGAGACAACTGAACAACAATTAAAAAAACAGAAAAAGAAAAAGAAAAATGTGATTTGACTAAACTGAGTGAAAGGTATATGGGTATTTATACTATTCTTTATATCTTTTTTGTCTACTTGTAATATTTCATGAGTTAAAAAATATATTTACTTCAAATATAATATATTAAAATAGACATCTGTTTCATGAAACAAAGACTCCTTTTCATGTCTATGTTACTGTCAACATATACAGGTAATAAACATCAATAGATATTTTCATGAAAAAAATGTGGGATCGGGGAGACAAGAAATGCCTTATTGTTCTTCACAGTAACATGGGTCTCCTCCCCTCCACACACCCACAGCACCAGGTAGAATTTTAATAATTAGCATTGGCAGAGGTGCTCTACCTTTCCACAACTTTATAAAGCTCTAAGAATGCTTGGAAAATACTCACTCCTCCTGGAGCCCGACGGGTTTGAGTTGAGGCCTGGAAAACCTTTGGTGGTTCGTCTCCTACTTTGGAATAAGTCATAACTGAGGAAGAAGTAAACGAATGTCCATTTGGATCCATTGAAAGGTGATCCTAGAAATATAAATTGTAAATCCGGAGTTTAGTCTAATCTGAAGAGTTAGTGTCAGAGAACTCAAAGAAGTGACCACACTGACTGGAAGTTCTACTAAGGACGCTGCACCATCAGTACGGCATGTCCAATGGCACCCCCAGGAAGGGCCTACCTTCCTTCCATTTTAGCCCCCAGGTCCCGCTGTCCTCGTGAGGAATAACATGCGATTTGCTCAAAGATCCTTAAATCTTTGGGACCGAAGGCTTTTGGCTTAGATTTAAATGTACTGTAGACACTGTGATACTTTGAGTCAGTGGTGGATGCTTGTGTGCTAATTTGCCCACATTGAGCCAATAGGCTATATACCAAGAGCTTACACCTCCTGTGGGTACCAATTTGCTGCATTACTAAAATCATTCTGAAATGATCCTTAGATTTCAAATTAGGTGACTAAAATAATATGGGCCTTTTTCATATCGACTCAAGTTACTGTTTTGACATTAATATTATGAGCAGAAAAGCAAGAGTGTTAGTACTCGTTTTTAGTAAGTATTTGGACTACATGAATCTAATCCAATGTCTGAACATCAGTCCTGAAATTTCTCTTGTCAGATTTTTTCTTAAATACCCAAACTTAATTTCTTAGATGACACAATTCCTTTTAAGTAGACATGTTATAAAATAATAAAAAAATCTAAATTCATATAAAATGTTCATTTATAGCAGTGACCTTCAGCAGAACAAATTCTTTTGAGGTATTTTTTTCATTTTGAAAATTAATGCTATTTTTTCAAACTTGTAGGTTTTGAAATCAATATTGTGGGTTGTTACCAGGATTTTGAAAATATGAAATAAAATAGAAAATATCAGCACATATTGTAAATAGTATGATCATTTTCTCATGAAATATTTTTCAGGTATATTCAGGATCATGATATAAGATTTCTTTTTCAACGACTGTGTACTGTGGTTAAAAGAGTTTGAGAGCCACTTTAAAATCGGGTACCAATAACTGAAAACAATGTTCCCGTCAATTTTTTTGGTACTTACAAAATTTCTTTGTAATTCCTGCATACTGTTTCGCATATTTAACATCATTCGGTCCATGGCCTGAAAAGGGTTGACATCTGTACGCTACAGGGTATTAAGAAGTATGTTATTAACTATCACACAGAAGAAACAAACCAACCTTTCCAAAATTTTGTTTCTCAATTTATGCAGCAGGATCTCATGCAGTAATCGTCCAAACAAAGATAATTTAAAGACCATATGATGAAAGCGATTTGTTAAAAAAAGAATTAAAGGATACACAAAATCCCAAACAGCCAACTTATAAATGACTAGGAGGCCATAATACTATAAATACAAGCATACATACATTTGTGTGTATAGGTACACACACCTACAATTGTATCAAAACAGTTCATTCTTGTATTATTATGTATTAACTATTGTGTCTCCATAAGAACTGCAAACCTACTTTTGCCCTACCCTGTACATGCAAAAACATATAAATACACATACACATATCATTTGTCAACTTGCTCAAACATAATGCAGTTAATTTTTAAACACAGAGTGACATATTCTGGGCTGGAATAGCTCTTGTATAGACTAGTCTTCAAATCTTCCCTTCTTCCCTCTCCTAACACCCCACCACACAAACAAGTAAAACTTGGACATAAGATACCAGTGTCACGTCCTCCAGTACCACATGGCTGACAGAAGCTGAGTCGGCCCTCCTTTCCATCACTGTAGTATCCGAGTGAAAGGAGTTAACTCACTCTACTAATAGGCCTTGAATTTGCTGCCTACCATCGACGGCTCAGTAGGGCATGCCTTCGAAGCACGAAGTCTACTGCTGTAGGAGAAAAGCTACGAATCCTCTAGAACAGTGGTTTCTCACCCAAGCGAGATTGTGACTCCAGGGGCACCATCCAGGGAAATACTCAGCTTGTTTGTCACAGCTGAGGAGGGCGTATGGCTGGCATGCAGTGCAGCGAGGCCGGGGATACTGCTAAACATCTTAGCCCCGTCTGTCCAAAGGGTTACAGGCTTTTTCTGCCTGTGCTCCCACAGCATATTGAATTTCCCATCGTTTTACTGATGACTCTGTGCTATAACCGCTTCTTTTCTTCATCATTTGTCCCACTAAAAACTTAGGTCGGAAAGGGCAAATGTTATAGGTCAAACTTTAAGGAGACAAATGGTTGAAGTCTGGCACAAGAGAATTAAAAAAAATTTTTTTTTCATGAGAGTGTAAATGAATCCATAGGAAATGTTCCAAAGTCATGCTACTCTCTGCTACTCCTCAGATGGCCTTTAAGTGTGTTAGAAAGTAGCATCCCAGAAACTAGGAGCCAAGCCCAAAGAAACAGGTGGGAGCAGGGCTGGTCGCAGAGCAGGCGTATCTGGCCGTGGGAAAGAAAAGCAGCGTGAACAAACTGCCAGCAGAAGGCAGATGACCCGGGCGCTTCCGGATGCGCCTGTCTGTCTACGGTCTGGGGCTTTGCCACCCTGAGGAGAGTCCCCGTAAGCTCGTCTCCAACTTTCGGTCCCTTCTGTACATCAAGTGAATGTTCATTCATCTACTTAAATGTCCTTTTAATTTTTGCACACTGATTTTATATAGGTTAACGGGACTTTAGAAATCACATGCTGGAACGCTCTAAAATGAATTTAATACATGAAACAGGTTTTCAGTACACATACTAAAAAGCCATTATAAAAGTCAAACTGCATGCCAATTAAATTTGCCTGAGTTAATGAAAAATAAATATCTGTTAGAATATATTGCTGTAATTTTTTATGTCTAATGATACGAACCATACCACCAAAACTGCCAAAAGGCACAAGGGAACTCCTTGCCTAGAAAAAAAATCCAATTAATTTTGGTTATGATACTTATTACATGATAATCCTTGAAAAAAGAAAGAAATGCACTATATACTCACATAGTTCAGTGCTAATAAAATTACAGAACCTCTTAATCAAACAGAATTCAACATATATTTTTTCAATTCTCTGCTCATTATTCATTGAACAGCCTCACAGGAGCCTGGTGGCCAAATAGGGGAGGCCAAATATCACTTTTAAATATGACTACTCTAGTATTTATTAAAGGCAGTTGAAAAAGTATTTGCTATAGATTAAGACATAGATTTCTCAAAGGAAAAGCAAATTCACACTAATATTAATTAAAACATAATGTACAATAATTAAGATTATATCATCTTTCCTTTGCTTAGCTATTCCATGTTTTTAAAAGGTCAATTAACCTTGCCTGCAACTGATTAAAAATAAAAATTTATCTACATTAATAACATTTCAAAAAATTAGTAGAGATAGTGGACAAAAAATTTAATAAACACCTCCTAAGAACTAATTTGTTTAACAAACAATACAGACTTCAGAAAGATCTCACAGATTTAAAAGTGTTTAAGGTCTTTGATGGGCAAAAGAATGTTAAGGATAAGAACATTAAGATGGAACAATCAAATGTAATAGTTCAAAAATTATACTCCTCAGTAGGTACAGATGAATAAAAATAAAATTTTAAATACATGTCTACAAGTTGAAAACTTTCATTAGTTGAGAGTTTCAAATGTTGAAAATAAATTTTGAATTTCTGGGTAAAAGCTATAGATAGTGATAGATAATTTTCTTCTTGTATAACAATGTTGAAAAATAGAGAAAACTGTGTTTAAATTAAAAATCATATATCAAATTATTTATACTTATATTGTATATCTATGACAGTAAGTCCCAAACTCTCTTGAACGCATCAATAAAATTCCTCTTTCTAGTTCTTTTTTATTGACTCTGGCACCATTACTCAATCTAAATGTTAGATGTTCACAAGTCACATCTTCAATTATAAATTGCCTAATTAAATAAATTTTTAAAACTTCTGATCAGAATGGTGGCATAGGTAAACATGGCTCACCTCTTCACACAACCACATTAAAATTACAACTAGATTATAGAACAATATCACTCAGAATTGACAGAAATAGAGTTGAATGGAAGTCTGACAACTATGGAATTAAACCACATCCATCCAGACTGGTAGGAGGGGTGGAGATGTGGAACAGGCTGGTCCCACATACAAGTGTGGTGGATAAAAATTTGGGAGGGATATCTCAGGAGTGAGGAGACCCAGCCCCACACCAGGCCCCCCAGCCCAGGGTACCACTGCCAGGAATATAAGTCCCCATAACTTCTGGCTACAAAAACCAGCAGGGATTGAGTTGGTGGAAGAAACTTCTGGAGTCCCAAGCAGTACCTCTTAAAGTATCCATGAAAAACTTACTCAGACTCACTCCCTCTGAGCTTCAGCACTGGGGCAGCGGCTTGAAAGGCACACAGAGCAGAAGGGGAAGTGGCTGGCGTCAAGGCAAGTGCTGGGGGACAGCTTTCTCCCAGACAGAAAGGAGGGCAGAGACAGAGCCAGCTGGCAGTTGCCACATCTGAGACTCCATCAACCTGGCTAACACTGTTTGCCTCACCCTGGAAATCCCCTCAGGCTCCATCCCACCCAACTTACAGTTGTTAACAGTAGAGTTTTCCATATGAATGGCTGTTCTGGGCTCAAGCTTCACAACTTCTTATATCCTTTCAAACATGCAACAGCTGGCCTCAGTGAGGCCCCCGTGATACCCAAGGCCCCGGTGACACTCCAGCCCCTGTACCTCTTGCTAAGTGGCCCCAGGCAGGGCACTAGCAGAGCCAGCCTAGATTCACAGCTCGGCTTTGCCTGGGAATTTCTCCAAGCCCAGCACAAGTAGCAGCTATCTCAGATTGCTCCATAGCTGAGGCAGGGTGGCCCCGGAAAAACATAGGTGGGGCTGACCTCGGCCTGCACCACCCAGGAAAATCCAGGCCCTGTGCACCCGGTGGACAGCTACAGGCCACACTGGAGTACCATGCCCCTGCCCCTGCACAGCTGATCCTCCACAAAGGGTGGAGGTTGGTGGACAGTGGTCACAGCTAATCTTTGTAACTGACTGGCCTGGGTAAATCTCTCCCATTGAGCTGCCAACATCAACCAAGTCTCACCTACAAGAGAAGGGTATACTTAGCCCACACAAAGGGCACACACTGAGCACCGAGATTGGGTGATAGGGGAAGCTGTGTGACTGGACCCTACAGGACACCTACTACATTAGGCTACAATACCAAGACAGGGAGTCATAGCACTTAAAATGGCCACTTCTTGCTTCTTTCACAAAGCTATGAGTAGCTCATTTATGCACATAAATACAACACCCTACACATAGCCCTACTCTTTCCTTGCTTTGGTTGTAGCAGATATACAAGATATTTCAATGCTCATGTGAAAAATAAAATTTCAGAATGTCACATTTGATTTTTCTGCCCTCTTTGATAATTTTTCCCTGGATCTTAATTTTAGACAGTAATGGAAATTGATAAAAGCCTCTGTCTCTCTCCCTCTGCGTGTGTGTGTATGTGTGAACATGAAGACCATTATTCCCTAATTATGGAAAATGAATTAGAATGTGAATAATATATTAGAATATGTATATAAAAAAGTGTGACGATAATTCTATCCATCAAACTTCTTAGTAGTATTTAAAATATTTTGCTCTATTTAAGATGATTGCAAACAGAAGATATAAAAATGTTTTTTTATGGAAGATTCTGCAGCTTTTCTCATTGACTGCTTTAACGTTGACGGAGTTCCAAATATCTACAGTTCACCTGCAGATTCACCTTTACAGAAACGCCTACAGATTTGGTGTTCTAGAACTACCATTCCTGAGGCTGAAACAACAATAGAAACACACAGAAAATAGTTAAGATATGTAACTATCCTGGGGTTTGTTTTTGTGTTGAGTATGTTTGTAACCTTGTAGCTTTACTCTCAGACAAGACTTATGAAAATACATTGCAGTTATGCAAGACTTTCGATATAGTTAAAAGTTAATCTAAGTTTTAAAGGTCTGAAACTTAGATTGACTTTGAAGAAGTCAATTGACTATGAAGAAATTGGATTTTCCTTGTCCAATAAAGATAAAGCATTATGCTATAGCTTTGGCTTCTATTTTAAAGTGAAAAAAAGAAAGTGTTGTAAGGGACAGAAAGGATATTTCTTTGCCTGTTCTAATTTAAGACAGGCGAACAATTCCAAGGTGAGGACAGATCTCAAATATACACATGAAAAATAATGCTTTAAGTTTAGCTTATAATATATAACCCTATGCCCCAGAAAGTTTTGGTAGCACAGTGAAATGCTACACAGCTACATTTTATTGTGAAAGGACTCAGCTTTCCAACAGGTCCCTCACTTTATAGAATAGTTATTTCCGTAACATATGCACTAGCCGTACCCTATCATGACAGATATATTCTTCCGATAGGACCTTCGCACTAACATTAAAGGAAAGAACTTACAGTCAAGTGATTTTCCCCATCATCACGTCCTGTGCGGTTGTGAGGTCTTCTTCTGCCATCAGAGATGCTCAGCAAGTCTCTCCCAAAAGGTTCAGAAAAACTTCTCATCATCTGTCTCATACTTTCTCGGTGAGCATTAAAAGAATCACTGTTGAAAATACATATCATCGTGTAAGAATAAATGTTGGAATTTAAGCAATAAGTAGACAAATCCTACAAGGAGGTATTCTGGGGTAATATGTTTGTTAAAAGAGACAAAGGGACAATTCAGGAGAATGGAATTACCTCATAAAAACCTGCTAGTCATGAATACAATTTATAGACAATGGAATTAGCTTATAAAGACCTACTATTCATAAATACAACACTGTTCTATTTCTTATTCACTATAATTCACCTATGTATAATAAAAATACACCTTTACTCGCCCCTTATAAAATATAAACGATAAACACAAAGTAACACATGTCTGTTAGCAAACGCCTGCACTGAGGGCTTGGCAAAAAGACTGAAAAATTCTGCTACCAGGTAGAGACCACCAAGGGCAGTCAACAATATAAGTTCCAGTCAGAATTGATAAAGAACGCTGGCTTATTATTTTTTAAATTAAGTTGATTGGGGAGACATCGGATGATAAAATTACATAGGTTTCAAGTGCACAATTCTATAATGAATCATCTCTATATTGCATTGTGTGCTCACCACCCAAAGTCAAGTCTCCCTTTTACCCTTTACTACAGCACCCCCCCCCCCCAGCTTTCCCTCCGGTAACCAACACACTGTTGTCACTATGAGTTTTTGTCTGTCTTGTTAGTTCATTTGCTGCTTTCAGTTTTATGTCCCACATATGAGTGAAATCATATGGTTCTTGACTTTTTCCATCTGACTTCCTTTTTCTATTGTTCAGTTACAGTTGTCCCAACTCTGACCCACCCCCCACCCCTGGTTGCTTCCTCCTGCCTCCATCTGACTTATTTGCTTAGCCCGGTACTCTCAAGGTCTATCCATGTTGTCACAGATGAAAGTATTTCATGTTTTCTTACGGCTCAGCAGTACTCCATTGCATACATGCACCACACCTTCTGCATGCAACCATCTACTGAAGGACACTTCAGTTATTTCCACATCTTGGCCACTGTAAGTAATGCTGCAGCAAACAGAGGCACACGTATCTTTATGAATTAAAGTTTTCAAAATGTTAAGGGAGATACAAAAAGAGGGGCTGCGGGGTCATATGGTAACTAAATTCTTAATTTTTTTGTTTTCTTTTTAAAGATTTTTTAAAATTTATTTTTAGAGAGAGGGGAAAGGAGGGAGGAAGAGAGAAACATCAATGTGTGGTTGCCTCTTGCACACCCCCTACTGAGGACCTATCAGGAGTTCATTCATTTTTATTGCTAGGCCCATTGTATAATATGTATATGATTATATCACAACACAATAACAAAACTGTGCCTCGGTTTTTGCTATTATGAAGCTTCTATAAACATTCATGAACTGGTCTTTGTGTGTTTTATTTCTCTTGAGTAAAATATCTAGGAGTGGGAGTGCTGGGTTGCATGGTTGAGTGTGTTTAATTTTATAAAAGAATGAACTGAGAGTTCCAGGTGTGCTACATTCGTGCTGACACTTGGTATTGTCAGTCTGTTTAATTTTAGCCATTTCAGAGGTGTTGTAATAATATCTTATTGGGCTTTATTTTGTGTTATTTGCCATTCATATGTCTCCTTTGATAAAAATGACTGTTCAATTAAAAGAAACAGGCTGTTTGTCTTATTAAAGATTTGTACTCTAGACATAAGCCTTTTATCAGATATATATTTGTATTTTTTCCCAGTCTTGAACTTGCTTTTCAATTTTTTAGAAATTGTTGTTCCATTACAGTTGTCCTCATTTTCTCCCCATTACTCTCCCCTGCCCTACCCACTCCCGTCTCCCACATTTAATCCTCCCCCCGACCTCTTTGTCTTTGTCCATGGGTCCTTTATACATATTCCTTGATGACTCTTCCTCTTCTTTCACCTGTTATCCCCCTCCCTGTGCCCCTCTGGTCACTGTCAGTTTGTTCTTTATTTCCATGTCTCTGGTTCTATTTTGCTTACTTGTTTGTTTTGTTGATTAGGTTCCAGTTATAAGTGAAATCACATGGTATTATTCTTTTACTGCCTGGATTATTTCACTTAGCATAATGCTCTCCAGATCCATCCATGCTGTCATGAAGGGTAGGAGCTCCTTCTTTCTCTCTGCTGCATAGAATTCTATTGTGTAAATGTACCTCAGGTTTTTTTGATCCACTCATTTACTGATGGGCACTTAGGCTGTTTCCAGCACTTGGCTATTGTAAATTGTGCTGCTATGAACATTGGGGTGCACAGGTTCTTTTGAATTGGCGTTTCAGGATTCTTAGGGTGTAATCCCAGCAGTGGAGTTGCTGGGTCAAAGGGCAGTTCCATACTGTTTTCCACAGTGGCTGCACAGTCTGCGTTCCCACCAACAGTGTACTAGGGTTCCCTTTTCTCCACAACCTTGCCAGCATTTGTTCTTTGTTGATTTGTTTATGATGGCCATTCTGACCGGTGTGAAGTGGTATCTCATTGTGCGGAGCATCCTTTCATATGTTTTTGGGCCCTCTGTATGTCTTCATTGGAGAAGTGTCTGTCCAGGTCCTTTGCCCATTTTTTAATGGGATTGTTTTCTTAACATCAACTTATTCAGCCATACAGCCACCAATTTTTGTTAAGTCTTTTGTGTTCACCAAACTATGACCTTTGTGCAATAGTTACTTCTAACTTAGTTTTCTGTATGTCTTTTCTTTTACCTTTGTTTCTCTAATTTCAAGTCTTTTTTTATATTTTATTTTTCAATTAAAGTTGCCATTCAACATTATTTTGTTTTAGTTTCAGGTGTACAGCACAGTGGTTACACAGTCACATACTTCCCCCTGAGATTTGAAACGAAAGAGAAACAGATTCATAGATAGAACAGACTGACGGTTACTAGGGGATTTGGAGGTTTGGTGGAAAAGGTGAAGGAATTGAGAAGTACAAATTGGTAGTTACAAATAGTCACAGTGATGTAAAGTACAGCATTGGGAATATAGTTGATAATATTGTAAAATCTGTGTACAGTACTGGGTGGGGAACTAATTCCAGTTCTCATAACATTTTACATATCTTTATAAGTTGTATTTGATTATTTTTAGAATATGAATAATAAGCAGAGCTTAAAAAGAAAAGGAAAGAATTGTAAGAGGAAAGTAGAAGTGGACAATCTAAGGGGGGTAAGATAAGAGTAATTTATGTTGATTATTCTATTGTACCTTCTTGGATTTCCCATCTGAAAAGTTAAAAGGTTTCTGTTTTTGTTTTTTTTTTTTAAATATATTCTAATATGGGACATATATCTGTATTTTTTACAAAATGTTCTGATATAATTCAACTTAATTTCAGTTAGGAGTATTATAAACTTGATTATTTAATCTGGTAGACTATGAACTGACCATACGTTGCGTGGTAGACAGCTTCTAAATGACCCCTAATGACCTCCCCTCACTAGTGTTCACGCCCTGACACAGTCTCCTCCCCTTAAGTACTGACTGGACTCACTGGCTTGCTTCTAACAATACAACAGAAGTGATGGGGTGTCGCTTCCAAAGTTAGGTTTTTAAAAAGACTGTGGCTTCTGCCTGGTTGTTCTCTTAGCAGGATGGCTCACTCTTCGAGAAGCAGCTGTCTCTTGTGAGGCAGTCTGTGGAGAGGCCCACACAAATGAGCTTAGAAACAGTTTTGAGACCAGCTGGCAACCATGTGAAAGAACTTGGAAGTGTATTCTCCATCAGTCAAGCCTTCAGATGACCACAGCCTTGACTCACAATGTGTTTGCAGCTTCCCAAGTAACCGTAAGTCAGAACCACCCAGGTAAGCTGCTTCTGAATTCCTAACCAACAGGAATTATGACATAATAAGTATTTGTTTTAAGCTAAGTTAAAAGCAATAGATCACGAATACATTACATCCCAAAGAGCGGGGCATAGCACATTTAAAACTCCCTTCATTCTAAGTGTTCTATTTTGTCAGTTTCATCTAAAGACTGGAAGAGAAATAAATACAAATCTATAAAAATAAATAGTTTACCTGTAGGTCTGTTTCTGCATCTTAAGAAAATGTTAAGAAAATGTGTAAATGAGCATGCCACACCCTCCTAATCCAGAGTCACTAAGGAAGAAGTTCAGAACTGCAGGTACTGCTTGCGATGAAGGTGCTTCTCTCTTGTGGCATGCACCCAGCTGAGGAGGAACTCTACTTAAGAATGGTAAGGGACTCTCCCCCAAATGATGGAGAGATGATCTGATATACAAGAAAATTCAATAAACATTTTTACGCATACTGTGTGTTAAGCACAGAGGCTGATTACAGGTCTGGAGGAATTTAAGAGTCTGACAGAGAAGTGAGACTTATATGTTTTAAATTAAGGTTATAACACTTGGACATTGTAGTTTATACTATTACTTCTGTGACAAATGACCACAAATTTAGTGACTTAAAACAACATGAATTATTTTCTTACAGTTCTGGAGGGCCGAAGCCCAGAATGGGTATTTCTGGGCTAGAGTCAAGGTGTTGGCAGGGCCGTGTTCCTTCTAGCAGGGGATGGACTGTGTCCTTGCCCTTCACAGCTTCTAGAAAATGCCTTGTTCCTCGGCTTGCAGTCCCTTTCTCCACTTTCAAAGCTAGCAGCATAGCGTCTTCAAATCTCTCGCTGACTCTTTCATATTTAAAGGACCCTCCTGGTAAATGGAGCCCACCCAAATAACCCAGGTTACTCTCCTATATTAAGGTTAGCTGATTAACAACCTTAATATCATCTGTAGCTTTAATTCCCCCTTGCCATGTAAAATAATGGATGAAATGGTTCTAAGGATTAGGACACGGACATCTTTAGAGGGTCCATTATTCTGCCTATCACGGATATATTCCTAAAATCACATTATGTAAAACAATTTCCAACTGTTCCTGCCTGTCTACATAAGATAGTTTTAGAAGACTGAAATGCTATGCAATACAGCCTGTGATTAACCGGGCCCTAGTATGCTGAATGGGATTTCTATGGCTGATGATTAAGACAGTAATAAAGAACATAAACCTGAATGAGGATAAGGCAAGAGGGATTTTGAAAGCATCAGCTCCTGAAGGAGTGTCCACCCCAGAGTATGGCAGCATACTCTCTGCACCAATGGCTGATTTTAACTGTTATTTCCTGTTATAATTCAAGTGGACTTTGAGGTATTTATGAAACCAGTAAATGATTGCAAAGTTAAAAATAAGAATTTATGAACTCCATAACAATAACAACTTTCTGTTCCTAATGTAACAAAGAAGCTTCTAGTATACATCCGACCCCTCCCCCAGACCCTTTCCAGATAGTGTCTCTTTTATCGCTGAAAATAGTCTATATCATTTATACTTGTGTCCTTAACTTCCTTGTAGCTCATTCACTTCATTTCTTTACAAGTCCCTTTTCCTTCCTTTCACCTCTGAATTAAAACTCCAAAAATCACCCTAACTTTCCAATCGCTAAAACCCAAAGTTTCATTCCTAATCCTTGAATTCTCTGCAGCATTTCTAATCTGAGAGACAAAACACTATTCTGAACCTTGTTTTATAAATTTCTCCTCTAAAATCTCCTTCAATAGTTCAGTTTCCTTCTTGTCCTCGGCACCGCTTGCTGGTTCCACAGACACATCACTGCTGTTTCAAAATCGTGGTACCCTTAGCCTTGGGTGAACAAGCGGGGCCTGAACATGCCTGCACAAGCCCACGGTCATTTCCCGCCTCTCTCAGTCTCTCCTTCCTGCACTCCAAGGTGCTTCACAAATATTTTTTAATTATGAATGACCTTAAAATGTTGAAAAGCACTGCCCGTTAAACACATACTTTCTCTGGACTTCTTTCCCCTGCCTTCTGTGGACTATTTCCTTTAATTTGAACATGCTTAAAAATCACTAGAGGTACTTAATAAAATGCCGATTCCTGAGGATACACCCAGGGATTTTTGATTCAGCAAATCTGCAGCATAACCCAGTAGTCAGGATTTTAACAAGCATTTTAAGTAAACCTAATGCAGATGTTCCAAGGATAAACACTAACGAATAAACACTAATCTACTCTTCCCAACCATTTTATCCGGAACCTCTACTTCAATTTCTGCTTGTTTTGATGCAAACAGTATCCATTTACTTAGCAAATATTTACTGAGTAGCTATGTAAAGGACACTGTGCCAGGCAGTGGAAATATAGGCTTGACTTTTGCAGGGCCACCTATTTTCAACTTCCTTGGCCAGAAAGTTGTAATACTTGCTAAAGTATTCAGAGTATAAATACAAATAATGATATACTGATTATCGAACATTTGCCTATTTCTATCCTAATAAGTCTTTAAACCGAACATTTCTAACACTGCCTTTTTCCCTAGACAGCTTTTCCTCTTTGTATCTCCATTTCCATTAAAAGGACAGCCATCATTCTCCAAGTCATCCAAGTTCAAAATTTTGGAAATGGGCTCGACATTAGCTGGGTTTTTATCTATCCTGTGCAGGCTCCGAGAGGAGAAAGCTGACCTCTGGCTCCATGGGAAGAATAAAGGAGATGGCAAATGCTCTTTGGTCTCTCTCCATCAAGAAGTCACAGTTGGTTTACTTCCGAATTACCATTGCTTCTTGTATCTTACTATTTCCTTCTTGGATTCCCACACCTACTAATTAGGGCACAGTAAACCGAGTAGTCTTATGTCTAAATGTATTTCAAATCAAACTGAAACAATGGCTTGTCTTCCTTATTGTGCTGCTTAAGAGAAGCCTGATGACAATCTGGTTGTCATTCTTTCTAAGAAATCTATCCTCTCCAGAAGCTTTATAATTCCTTCATCTATGTTTAATGTATTGAAATGACACTATCGTGGGCCCAGCATAGAACAAAAGAAGTTATCCTGTTAATCCTTAAATTTCCCTTTTCAATAAGGGTTCTAAGAATTTCAGCCTTTTGTTAGATCTAGAAATTATTGTTATTTCTTTCAGTATTCACTATTCTCTTCTTTTCATCTGCTCCTGCTTTATAGAACTTTTAACTCTCTGCTATTTTTGCTGCATATTGGAAGAAACTCCTTGGCTCAGTTTCCTACATTATTAATTCAGTATTTGGTTGTGAACATTTGGCTTACTTTTCTTTTCAAAGACTTGATTTATTTATTTTTAGACAGAGGGGAAATGAGAGAGGGAGAGAAACATCAATGTGTGGTTGCCTCTCGAGTGCCCCCTCCTGGGGACCTGGCCCAAAACCCAGGCATGTGCCCCAACCAGGAATTGAACCAGGGACCCCTTGGTTTGTAGGCTGGAGCTCAATCCACTGACCCAGCCCAGCTGGAGCAATTTCATTTTTTTAAGAAAAAAAATTTAATTCCTGGCATTTCTGTTTAAATTTCTTTTAATGACTGCACTATCCCCTGAACGCTCTGAAGCTATTTCACATTCATCTACTTATTTAGCATTTAGATGCTCTTCTTTAATCCAAGTTGCCACATGATATCATTTGTCTTCACTAAAGAACATTAACATTTCTTGTTCTGCAGGTATGCTTGTAATAAATTCTTAGTTTTCTTTTATCTAAATATATTTTATTTCACCCTTTAAAGAATATTTTTACAAAATAAACGTAGGTTGACAGTTTTTGTTACAGCACTTTAAAGATGTTTGTTGCCGTGGCTGGTGTGGCTCAGTGGACTAGCGCCAGCCTGCAAATCAGAGTTGCCAGTTTGATTCCCAGTCAGGGCACACGCCTGGGTTGCAGGCCAGATCCCTGGTCGGGGGCTCATGAGAGGCAACTGCACATTTATATTTCTCTCCCTCTCTTTCTCTTTCCCTTCACCTCTCTCTAAAAATAAGTACATAAAATCTTTTAAAAAAAAAGGACTTAAAAAATTAAGGTGTTTGTTTATTGGCCTGTGCTGTTTCTGGTGATGAGCCCAAGATAATTCAAAATATTTATTATCCTGTATTCAATCAATGTATCATTTTCTTCTAGCCGTTTTCAAGACTTGTCTCTTTATCCTTGGGTTTCAGAAGTTTGATTATGATGAAGGCAGGCACGGTTTTCTTCATATTTATCCTTAAGAGTTTGTTTACAACTTCTTGACTCTCTAAAGCTTTATCTTTTACCAAATTCAGTAATTTCCATTATTATTTCAACTACTTTTTTGTGCTGCATTCTTTCATCTCTGATTAAGATTTTTTTGTTTTGTTTCAGATTTTTATTTACCTATATTCAAGTTCATCTATTCTTTGTGTCATCTCCAGTCTGCTGTTATACTCATCCAGTGAATTTTTTTCCTTAAAAATATTCATACTTTAATTTTTAGTTTTAGAACTCTTTGTTGTTTTTGTTTTTTCTATATTTTTTCTTCCTTTACTGATACTTATCTTTTCATTCATTGCAAGCATATTTTCCTTTAGATCATTGAGCAAAATTCTTGTCTATTAATTCCAACATCTGGGTCACTTGGGGATCAGTCTCTATCAATTATCTTTTCTGTGGAGAATGGGTCACATTTTCCTGTGTCTTTGTCAATAATTTTGAATCGTATCTGTACATCATGGCTATTATGTTGTAGAAGCTACATATCTGTTATATTCAGGAATGTTGATTATTTTTTAAATAAGCAATTACTCTGACCAGTCTTAGAATTCAAATTCTGTCTTGTAAGTGCCAGCTCAAATCTCAGTTTAGTTCTTTTATCCTTAGCTGGAATGCTTTATGTCTGTCTCATGCATGCATGATTTAAACCTCAGATTCAGATTTTTGTGCAGAATTTATTCACAGTACTTGGTGCTCACCTTCTCCGATTCTCTCCTTTCTGAGACTTCCCCCCATATCTTCCAGTGACTGTGATTGCACTAAACTCTGTCCCTGGTTCTTATGTCAGGATGGTTTCAAGTCTTCTATCAGAGTTTTTGCCACCCCGCATGGCACAAATTGGGCTTACCTTCAGGCTGAAATTGTCTATCTCTTGCTATTGGTGAGCATGTCAGCTTTTGTTCATTCTCTAGTATCTTCCCTAGAAAGCTGTTTTAGTATTTTATCCAAGGCATACAGTGCTATCTGCAGGAGGGCTGGTACAACTGAGCTTCCTTGGCCACACTAGAAATCAATCTCCTGCAGATATTAATTATATTTTCTATAGTCTTCTTTTTCATTAGTTTTGATTCCTTAAATGTTAGCATAGCTTTTGTTTTTCATATTAGTTTTCTTGAATGTCTGCAATTATGTACATATTCAGAACAAGATAAACTAATAAAATAGAAATACATTCATAGATACTGAGTACACGCTGACAGCTGTCAGAGGGGAGGTGGACTTGGAGGGTTGGGTGAAAAAGGTGAAGGGATTAAGGAAAAAAACCTTGCAGACACAAAAAGCTCATAGAGGAAAATGGGGATGGGGGAAAGTAGAAGGTAAAGGCAGGGGATAAATGGTAATGGAAGGACATTTGACTTGGGGTGGTAAACACACAATACAATATACTAATGATGTATTATAGAATCGTACACCCAAAACCTATGTAACTTTATTAATGAATAAATTCAATAAATAAAATTTTAAAAATAGGTTTATAATATACAACTATAAGCAAATGAACAAAAATTCATGTATACATGCTTATAAACATACAGAAAACAAATCCCAGGAGGCTGTGCAGCAATCTGATCAGAATGGCTGTATTCTGGGAGAGTCACTGAGGGCCAAAGGTGGGAGTTCTTTTCTTTTTATCTTATTTTGTTGAAGTATAGCACATGCAGAGAAGTGCACAGATAATGTATACAGCTCAAAGAGCTTTTTCCCATCTTAAACCTTTTTAAGTGTATGGTTTGGTGGTATTATATATTTACATTGATGTGAGGAGGAAGTCTTTTAACCATGCAGTCTTCTGTACCTTTTAAATTTTTCCCATAGGCATGTATTACATATTCCAAAAATATACTTTTGAAAATGTAAAGCACCTTGGTACTTCATAAAATAAGGTATTAATTGCCAGATTTTGGATGTTACGGAATTTTAAATAACTTTTTTCAAAGTATATTTTATTGATTATGCTATTCAGTTGTCCCGTATTTTTCTCCTTTGCCCCTTCTGCCCAGTACCCCACTTCCTTCTGGCAATGCCCACCCTTGGTTCATGTCCATGGCTCGTGCGTATAAGTTCATTGGCTTCTCCGTTTCCTATACTATTCTTAGCATCCCCCTGTCTATTTTGTACCTACCAATTATGCTTCTTAATTCCTGTACATTTTACTCAGGTTCTCCTCCTTTCCCCTCCCCGCTGATAACCCTCCATGTGATCTCCATATCTGTGGTTCTGTTCCTGTTCTAGTTGTTTGCTTAGTTTATGTTTTTTAGATTCAGTTGTTGATAGTTGTAAGTTTGTCATTTTACTGTTCATAGTTTTGATCTTTTTCTTAAGTAAGTCTCTTTAACATTTCAATATAATAAGGGCTTGGTGACGATGAACTCTTTTAGCTTTACTTTGGGAGGCACTGTTATCTGCCCTTCAATTCTAAATGATAGCTTTGCTGGATAGAGTAAATCTTCATTGTAGGTCCTTGATTTTCATCACTTTGAATACTTCATGCCAGTTCCTTCTTGCCTGCAAAGTTTCTTTTGAGAAATCAGCTAATAGTCTAATGGGAACTCCTTTGTAGGTAATGCTCTGCTTTTCTCTTGCTGCTTTTAAGATTTTCTCTTTATCTTTTACCTTTGGCATTTTACTTAGGATGTATCTTGGCGTAGTCTTCTTTGGGTCCAACTTGCTTGGGACTCTCTGTGCTTCCTGGACTTGTATGTCTATTTCCTTCACCAAATTAGGGAAGTTTTCTTTCATTATTTTTTTTGAAATAAGTTCTCAATTTCTTGCTCTTCCTCTTCTCCTTCTGGCATCCCTATAATTTGGATGTCGGCACTTTTTGAGATGTCCCAAAGTCTTCTTTTTTCTCATTTCTTTGAACCCTTGTTTCTTCATTCTGTATTGTTTGACTGTTTATTTCTTCCTTATGTTCCAAATCGTTGTTTTGAACTCTGGCTTCCTTCCCTTCATTGTTGGTTCCCTGTGGATTTTTCTTTATTTCACGTATTGTAGCCTTCATCTCTTCCCTTATGCATCGGCTGCACTCAATGAGTTCTCTGAGCATCCTTATCACTGGTGTTTTGATCTCTTGCATCTGACAGGTTGGCTATCTCCATTTCACTTAGTTCTTCTTCTGGAGTTTTGATCTGTTCTTTTATTTGGGCCATATTTCTGTGTCCTCAATTTGGCAGCCTCCCTGTTTGTTTCTGTGTAGTAGGTAGAGCTGCTCTGACTCCCTGTCTTGGCACATCTGTTACATTGTGGAACCTTAGGTATTAGCCAGGGTGTGTAGCTACCTGCTTTGCCACTTTGTGGTGCTGTATGTGCAGGAGGGGCCGGAGAGGGAGCAAGGCTGCTTACTTGGAACTTGTCCTATTTCCAGTCACTTTACACACTCCCCGTATGCAATTGGTGCCCCACTAGCTGTTGCTCTGGTGGTGGTTCCCAGAGTGGGTGGGTTTGCGTATATTCCAGGACACTGAGGGCCCTTTGAATGGACTCTCCTGGGAGACTGGCAGTTTCTTACCCTCCCCCAACACCCACTGGTTTTTAACAGCCAGAAGTTATGAGGCTTTATTTCCTGGTGCTGGAACCCTGGGCTGTGCAGTCTTGCCTGGGGCTGGGATTGCTCACTCCCCAGGTGTCCCTCCTGGGTGTTATCTGCCACATGTGAATTTAAGACTGCCCATTCCACTGGCCACTGCTGCCTGGCCACCAACACACTGGGTCCTCTCCCCAGCCCCCGTCTCTGCTGCTCCTACCCCTCTGGATGAATATTTCTTCTTTAAATCCTTGGTTGTTGGTCTTCCATACAGTTTGATTGTCTGGCAGTTCTGGTTGTTTTATGTTTCGAGGTTGGTTGTGATCCTTCTCATGGCTGTGCGAGGAGGCAAAGCGCATCTATGTATGCTTCTATCTCGGCCAGAAGTCTGCACCTCAGTGTTTAAAGTCTTAACAGTGCACGTGTAAATATGGAGAGTTAAAATGGAAAAAAAGTTCTGCAACTCCAAATCAAATGCATATGTTCGATCCGGCCTGTAAAAATATTTTTCTTTTATAATAGTAATAAAGATTATTTCGTGGCAACTCTTACTAAAATGCTATTAAAAATTATGCCTATTTATCTCATTCAGTGAAAATTGTAAAGTATATTAGCTTGGCAAATTTCGGTGTTCATGATAGGATGCTACTAAGTTTTATTTTGATAAATGTCATATTTCCCAGCTGTTATCAGGCATTAGTTAAAATACGCTAAGCTAGATACTGTACTCTAAAAACACTGAGTAGTTCTGAGGCTGTATTGCCTTGATTAAACTTTAACATAATTTCTGAAAATTGAATGGAGAAATTTGTTATGTAGACTGCTTCAAATGATTAAGTTGATTTTATGATAAATCATGTAAAGGTGAGTGTTTTAAGTTATGTAAAAGATTTTTTTTGAAACTACTGAGGTCAACTAAATTAGATTACTACTTTGCAGTTCAGAAACATAGTATCTCAGCAGTGAAGCTTTCCTACAAATAAAGAACAAGGTGTTAACAGTTCAGCAATCATAATCTAGGCTTTTACTCAGAAAGCTGTGCCATTTCCTAGGCACATTTGAAGATATTACAAAGTATTAAAACAAAATAAACAAATAAAAAGATGAGCATTCTCTAAATAAATCTAATAAGGAGGCTGTATATGAGTGTCTCCAGACAGTCTTGTTCTGCAGATCTCTTCATTCTTGTGCAATACCAGCTGTTTTAAAGGAAATCGTTAAGTAGAAAAAGAAATGTGGTTATGAATGACCAGAACAGCTGGCGGGTCCTCTGCATACCTGACTGAGAGGACACTGTCCAACCACCTCTGCATCAGGACCACTGCTGGCGGCTGACTAATCCCTATTTGGAAAGCGCGTAGCACATCAGTACTCTCCCTCCTCCGTTCGCACCCCTGCACAACCCTGTTGTCTCCTGCACACCGATCACAAGGGGACTCTGCTCTGACACGCTCCAGCCTCCCTCCTGCTTCCTCCGAGACTTTGGGCAGAGCTGTCCACGGAAAGAGTCCGCCAGTGACTGCAGATTAGGGGCGCTCTCCGTGCAAGGGAGCAGAAAGATTTCATCAGGAGTGCAGAAATGAAATCATTCTTAACCGAATTAGTAACGGGGTCAGAATGAAGGGACCCTTCAGTTGAATGTTGCGTATTAACTGGAGAAATATAGTTGTATTAAATTCAGTTAGGAAATAAAATAAAGGCAAAACAGCATTGGTTTATTTAGATATTATATTTTATACCCTTTTCTATGAGAAACATACTCTAACATGTTAAGGAAAAAACAAGTGCAGATAGTATACATGCAATGCATAAAAATATAAATAAGTTCACTTTCTATGAATTCTTGTGGGATTTTTGGTTTTGGATTTTTATATTATTGATAGGAGTGTCAGGTACTGAAAATTTAACAGACTACCATTCCTGGATTTTCTACCTGTTAAAAATTTAAGAATCACTTTTGTAGCTGAATCACAGGTAACTTGCATTATGGGGAAATTGTAACACTTTAAATGGATCAATGGCACACAACGAGCAGCTTACGTTTTAGGGCACTTCTAGAAGACAGGAAATTGTTTCATGTTTTTCTAAGTCATGTTCTGAAGATCAAAAGTTACTTTAAAATTAAGAAATCAGAATTTGGTGTATCTCCCTACCTTTTACATAAACAAAAAAAAGTTTCAAGTAGTTCTAAGACCCTAAGTGAGTTGTCTAAGAAACAGTTTCTAATTCTTACCTCTAAAACTAGATTACTCCAAACTATTTCACATCTCAATGATAATGTTGGATGCTACCATGCAATTGGATTTTTGCTAATTTTGTTTGATGTGGTTTTGTATTGTGGTTATGTGAGAAGATAACCACATTGTTCACAGATAGATGTATGTGGAAATACATAGGCACATATGAGTGAAATGACAAAAAGCCTGGAATTTGCTTTTAAAACACTTTGGAGATAGCAGGAGTTATAGAAATGAATTAGTAGGTGTAGATTTTGAAATTTGGTCCACAGTATTGATATAGTTATACTTTTATAGTATATCTCTGAAATTTTTATCATAAAAATATCTCTAAAGACTTAAAAAGAAATAGAACTATGGAGAATTAAAAGAAATCATAACCAGCTGAGATATTTTAATTTTTTATTTACTGACCTTAGAGTGAGAGAGAGGGAAGGAAGGAGGGAGAAAGTGAGAGAGGTGGGGGGGGGGAGAGGAAGAGGGAGGGAGAGAGAAACATCTATCTGTTGTTCCATTTCTTCATGCAGTCATTGGGTGCTTCTTGAATGTGCCCTGACTGGAGGGCAAACCTTCAGCCTTGGTGTATTGGCAGGACACTCTAACCAGCTGAGCGACGGGGCCAGGGCCCCACCTGATATTTTTAAATGGACCATTCAAAAGAAAGTCCTTTTGCTTAGAGCTCTATAATCACTGGATATTTAGAGCTTAGAACATGGATACAAGGATGGAAATTAAAATATTGAAATATTAATTCTTATTAATATGCAGTTACTCAAGAAAACCAGTTAACCTTCTCTTTAGATATGTGGATGAGATTCAACTGCAATGATGAAAGATACTTCACCAAGGAAGACATACAGAGGGCCCAGAGACATATGAAAAGATGCTCAGCATCACTAGCCATCAGAGAGATGCAAATTACAAACACAATGAGTTACCACCTCACCCCAGTCAGAATGGCCATCATAAACAAATCAACAAGTAAGTGTTGGAGAGGATGTGGAGAAAAGGGAACCCTAGTACACTGTTGGTGGGAACACAGACTGGTGAGGCCACTGTGGAAAACAGTATGGAATTTCCTCAGAAAACTAAAAATGGAACTACCTTTTGACACAGCAATTCCACTGGTGGGATTATACCCTAAGAACCCTGAATCACCAATTCAAAAGAACCTATGCACCCCAATGTTCATAGCAGCACAATTTACAATAGCCAAGTACTGGAAGCAACCTAAGTGCCCATCAACAAATGAGTGTATCAGAAAACTATGGTACATTTACACAATGGAATTCTATGCAGCAGAGAGAAAGAAGGAGCTCCTACCCTTCGTGACAGCATGGATGGAACTGGAGAGCATTATGCTAAGTGAAATAAGCCAGGTGGTAAGGGACAAATACCATGGGATCTCACCTTTAACTGGAATATAATCAACAAAAGAAAAAAGCAGACAAAATATAACCAGAGACATTGAAATTAACAACAATCTAACAATAGCCAGGGGGGAAGGGGGAGGGGACAGTGGGGAGAAGGGTTTTCAGGAACTACTGTAAAGGGCACATGGACAAAACAAAGGGGGAGGGTGGAAGCAAGGGAGGGAGGTGGGTTTGGCTGGGGTTGGAGGGGTGGCGTGGGAGAAAATGCAGACAACTGAAATTGAACAATAAAGTAATTTATGAAACAAAAAAAAGAAAGATACTTCAGGGAATACTAAATTTTGTACTATGGATAAATGAGTATAAACAGCTATTTTTTTCCTATGGAAACATAAAATTGAGTGAGATTTATTTTTCCAATTGCATTACAATTGGGCCAGAAATTCCACAACTAAATGTGGCTAATTTAAAATGTTGCCCAGGTTTCTCTTTATTTAAACAGGAGTAGGTATATTTATATGTAGGGCAAATGCTAAAAAAAAAATCTTTATTTTTTGAGTGACGTGAACAAAAGGCTGTCTGTTGGAAAAAGCATTAATATAAAAGTGAGCTTACAGCCCAGCCTTTGCACCTGTCTGAGCCATTCAGGGAGAAATCTGGCTGATGGACCCTTAAGTAACTTCAACTCCTGTCTACCCAGAACAGCAACAGCTTGGAGAGAAGACTTTAAGATTTCTCTTGTTCTAGCCTGAATTCTTTTTTATCAAAGCCAAAAATCTCTTGAGGTAGTAAACAGTTGTTTTAATATGTTTTTAATTTAACCTGATACAGAGTTTATCAGGTGAGAAGTTAATCATTTTATATATTTCTATTTATTCATATTGTTCTCTTTTGTTAATTAGTGTCATTCTTTGAAGAAAAACTTACTTATACTATTATGATGGCCACACTACCTTTTTCAAGACCACTGACACAAACCATAACCAAACATAATGACGTTTGGTACTAAATATAATTTTTCTACTCCATATTATTAACCCATGACAAACTAGGAAAAATTATTGTTCCCTCCCCCCACAAAATATTTTAACTCTTAAATTGATTCTGGGTCTCTCAGGAATTTCGGCATAAAATTTTTTTAAGGGCTGGTATAGGTTCACTTCACAATAAGTCCTGTTTTTAAGACTGAAATACAGATATGCATATGTATGTATCCACAAGCAGATATATTCGGCAGGGACGGCTTACAATTTCATTTGGCCTGTACAAGAATATAGATGTTAATGCTCCTAAGTAAAACCATTACATTATTTATTACATAAGGGTCTCAGATTGACATGGCAGTCCCACTCATCAGGGAAAACTCCTTCCTTCCACTCACTATCTGCAGTGTAGCAAAAGCTTAACCAGCAGATTGTTAAAGTCCTCTTGACCGTAACGAAACGCTCCCTAGTTTCAATGAGGTGTATGGGTCCATAAAGAAAATGCCTCTGGTAATTCAAGTTTTGAAACTAGAAATAATACATAAAAGACTCTTAAGAAAATCTTGAGGGCACGAGCCATAACTTCTACAAATATATGTTAGAATCCAGAGGGCTGAGCATGTGGTAGAAACCTAAGTACCGTAAGTTTTGGACTATAGGACGCAACAGACCATGAGACACACCTAGGTTTTAGAGGAGGAAAATAGGAAAAAAAAACCCCTGCTCCATCACTGCCCCCGCTTACCCCAGCGAGCCAGGTAAGCTACATTCAGACTGTAAGACGCACCCCCATTTTCCTCCCAAATTTGGGGAGAAAAAGTACGTCTTATAGTCTGAAAAATACGGAAATACTTGAAGATTGAATTACACTGCTATAAGCAATTCTATTTCCCCAGTGATTAGAAGCACAGTTTGAAATGGTGGTCTGGCCTAAACTTTGATACTAAGTGAGTTGTAGGAATGACTATGGCCCCCCTCCCATCCTGCAAGGATCCCCTACCTTTATGTGGATATTTACAATGTTTATTGATAGAACTAAGCATTATGATATGATTAGATGCTATCAAATGGCATTCCTTGACCCAGCAACTATGTCATCAGTGTGGTGTGCTCCTTAACTACCCAATGAAGCAAAAACTGCCCCAAATCAAATCTACCTTAGAAATTCTTTCAAGGTTTATAGTGCTTCATTCTATGAAATATGATAATCTGAAACATGCAAAGTTCATTCATAAGAAATATCTATATAAAAATATTTCTGAGAACAAATTTTTAAGTGCTAAAACTCACAGTAGCTGTTAGGGGTTTTAGCATAAAAGGGATCCTGAAAATCAAAACTTTAAATTTTAGCTGAGTACTCTCAAGCTACCGTTATTAAGTGATTATAATTAGAATATTAATTAGTACCAAACTAAATTATCTTAATGGAGACCTGACCTCAAACTATATGTCTGAAAACAAATACGTAAGTAACCGCAAACATTGTTCACAGAAACTTATCTAATAATTTTATTTCCTGCTATAACAATATTCTCAATCAAGAAAATATCAGTCAATACCTTTCTTGTACATGGAATACATTTATTTTCAACTCAGTCACTGAATATGCCAAAGAAGTGTTCTCCAATTACCTCTAAAGTGCAAAATAAGTAAAATTAAAAAAAAATTAAGTAGAGATTATAGAAACAAGTTTTAGCTTCTGTGGAGACCCAGGAGATGGAAAAAGCAACCTCCTGTGAATATATGCAGTTCTTTGACCAAGACCCATAATGATTTATGATTAAAAATAAGGCTGATGGATACATCAACCTGCTTCTGAGCCTTTAACGTCTAATAGCTTGTAAGTGGTAACATAGGCATTCTTTGTAGACTTGTACGATCAGAATTCCATGTCTGTAGCTCAGAAGACTCATGTTTCTGTACAAAGTAGAAATTTATAGGTTGTACTAGATACATGTAAACTTTTATAGTAAATAATCAACTCTTTTAGGGTTTAGGATAGATACCACAATCACTTTAATCTCAAATTAATTTTCCTGCCTATACATACATACTTTTACTTCTAACAGGAGGGGAAAGTAGTATTCTTGAGGGAAAACTGCATGCCAGGGCTTTTTTTTAAGCCTTTGTATTTTTAACCAAATTCCAAGTATCATTTATTTACAAGGTATATATAAAGGTGTGCCCATGAGTCAATTTTCACTGAAATAACTTCAGCTCAGAAACATAAAAAGATGCCAATATAAAAAGCCCCAAATATATAATAAAACAAACTTTAAAATATCACTTTTAAAGTTTCTCTTTAATTTTCTGATGAAACATTTAATATATGCTATTATGTAAAGGTAAACATTTAAAATGGATATATTTGAATTCAAAACCAATTTGTTGTTTTACTTAGATATTTTAAGCATTTGACAATCTGACCACAGTATTTCACCAGTCTCAGATTATTTAATAATTCTAATGTTATAGCTAAGAAGTATATATTTTTCATCTTCTCCCTTTTGAATAATTAGTAAAATAGTACAGTATTACTTATATTGACATCCTTGATTCTGAACTGATGTGATATCTAGAAAATGGTTGTGCTCGAATTAGAAAGTGCCAACATCCACAATGGCATCTGTTGAATGCAAATAATCACTTTCAGCCATAAATAGCAGATTAACTACAAGACAGAAAGTAAAAGACAGCAGATTATTATTACACAATATTTATTGAGTACTTTCTACATGTCAGACATTAAACTACCCACTAAGAAGCGCAGTGACCAGACACACGATATCAGCAACAGGGATAATGTTTGTATTAAGAGATGGGATATATAAGAAATTTCGGCATAAAATTTTTTTTTTATTTTACATTAGTAAAATAATGTAAAGTGATTAAAATCACTTTAATGTAAAGTGATTTTACATTACTTAAGCCATATGCTAGACTTAAGTAATGTAAAATCATTTTGTTTGAGGTTGGGGTGCAAGGGGTACATCAAATGATATCACTTGAAATAACTATAAACTCACCTTCTTCTTCTGTCTAACCTCTGCGAAGTATGTTTACTTTCTATATCACTAATTGTGGAGCAATGAAATTATAACCATGAATCAGTTTTATAAAGTTAATTACAATAATTTTAACCTACATTTTTATGAGATAGCGCCCTACACTTGAAGTCTACAGAGAGTGATGACTGAAAGACCTACGGCCTCCTAACTGACGTCCGGCCAAGCTGAGCCCAGGGGAAGTGTTCTTCGATGAGGGCCTACTATTTGTGGTCTGTTACTATTTCTGACCCTGACTCCCGGGTTCATTGCCTTTGCTCAGAAAGAGTCACCCAAGAGTTTAAATCACACTGTTGCTAGACATTTTAAAGAAGGTACAAATTCACGGTTCAGTTAAGGCCATTGTTCTTTTTGATATAATCAAGGACATAAAACAACAGAGAAGTGGTCTATCATAACCTTCTTACATCAGCATACTACCGATGTCACAATTACATAAGAACCACGCCTACAGCTCAACTAATCTGCGGATATATTTAGTCCCTACTCTCAGAGGCTTTTAAAAGAGCAAATCATAACACAAAATTTGAAACTTGTTAACATGACACACTGACTGTAAGTGTCCCAACAGACTGTAATCAAGTGAACTAAAACAGTATAATTTGCCTGAGTCCATATCCACCTTAATTATAATGAATAACCTTTAGAATAAAATATCAATAATTTTCTTAATAATTTTACCTAGTCTACTTTTAGTTATTCTTTCAATTATTACCTTGATGTTATTTGGTCTTAAAATAGTACTGACATATTTAAGTCAGTATTTTCCTTTAAAAAAAAGTTATGTAGTAAGTTGTTAACATTTTAACCTTAAAAAAAAATCCCTAAGTTGCCTAGAGAGAGAATTTAAGCGATCACATTAAATTAGGACACCTAATCAAAATTCAAACTGGCAAAACACTTGGCAAAAGTTTCACAAATCTTCCCGTCTTAAGAAATGTCACTAGATTACTACTTTCATATAATCGCCAAAGGAGGAATTAAAAATAAACCAGAAATCTAGATCATAACGCAACAAGTAATTAAGTTCTGGGTATCGTCTTCCTAAGGCATCACATTATTTCCTTCACCTGGAACCGTTCACAGGGTTGGCACTTGTTACCTGAGGTCTTAAATGCACCCTCTCCCTGCTTCCCTGACCTATTTGTACTCCTGACAGAGAGCAGAGTCCCCTCCCAAACAAGGCCAGCTTTGTAACAGAGCAAGGGAAGAAAACAAACATTGCACTTGGCAACTTCCAAGCCCTTGGCGAGGGACAGCACAGTTCCTCCAACTCTATTGCGCTCGCATACAGACTTCTATTATTAAAAATGCTGTTTTAAAAACTTTTCCCTTTACAAGGAATTGTCATCCTAAAGGACATTCCTCACCCCTCATTTGGAACTAAAACAGGTGTGGAAAGGGGCCGGTGAGCATGCAAAATTCTCACCAGAAGTTTCACCGAGGTGGCAGCTACCGTCACCTGCGAAGTCCTTGCAGCTGCGAAGGCGTCACTCCAAAGGCGGAAAGCAAAGGGGGGCACGTGAAGTCTGGCCAAGTTGAGTGCAGCTTGGGGGGACAGGGGAGGGCTGCTCGGGTGGGGCGCTGGGCGGGGGAGGGCTGCTCGGACCTCTCCTCACGCGCCCCCAATTCCTCTCGCCCCCTCCGCCATGTCCCCACGTCCTTTCTCATCCCACGCCCCCAAGCCCTTCTCATTTCACCCCAGGGCCCCAAACCCTCCTGCTTCACTACGCCCCCAAATCCTCCTCTCTCTTCTTTCACACAGCCCTAGTCTTCTCTTCCCACTCCCCAAGCCCTCCTCTTCCTCAAGCTGTCTCCGAAAAACCTCTCGCCCTCTAAAACTCGCTTCCCCCTAGAAGTAGCTCCCCTCAAAAATCCCTAAATTCCCGCGCGACCGCGGGCGACGGGCCCCTGACACTCACGAGAAGAAGGGATCATCCTCAAAACCGCTGCTCAGCATCCTGAACATCCCGGCTCCGGCTCCGGCTCCGGCTCCGGCGGCGGCGGACGCGGGCAGGTGGGAAACGGTGTAACTCGCCGCAGCCGAGGCTTGAGCGCCTGCCCGCCCTCCCCGCTAGGTCCTCGCTACACTCCGGGCCGCGAAGGCGGAGCCGCCGGGAGAGGCGGAGCTGACGCACATCTGCTTTCCCATTGAACGCTGGTTTCCTTACGTCACAGCGACGAGGCGGAGACCAAAGCCGCTGCCATGACAACTGCGATCAACAAGCAGGTAGGACTGAGGCCCGGCGCCAGCCAGGCAGCCCTTTTTCGGCCTCCTGGGCGCTTAGATAGCGACTGTTCCCGCTGCAGGCACGCAAAAATTAGACCGCCCTCTGTGTGACCTTCGGCAAATCGCCCTCCGCCTGGAACCCCAAGTTTCTTTTCAGGAAAGTGGAGATGGGTCAACACATTTGGGCTTAGTGGGATCCAAGCACCCATTCACCCGCCAAGTTTTGTAACCCACTGGAGAGAGTCTAATATCCGGAATATTGTCTGTGGTAGTTGGTCAAAACTGTGCGCAAATAATGAGGAAAAAATGTGCAGAGAGTTATTGAGTATAGTTAGTAAATAGTGTACTGTTTGAAGGAAATGGGCTGGATGGCGTCTGTCAGAGTTTAACAAACTTATTTGCCTTTTGTTAGTCTAAAATGCAGAGCAGCATATCCCAGAGTGGGAAATGCTTAAGTTATATGCACACATGGTGTTTAACAACATGATGAGAAACCGCTATCTTGTCGGTCCTCATTCCAGTCTCTATTATTCAGGGGTGTCCAACCTTTTGGCGTCTCTGGGCCACCCTGGAAGAAGAATTGTTTTGGGGCACACATCAAATACATTGTGACACATAATCACAAAAAAATCTCATGTTTCAAGTAAATTTATGATTTTGTATTGGGCCGCATTCACAGCCATTCTGGGCTGCATGTGGCCCGGGGGCTGCAGGTTGGACGCCCCTACAAGTCTATTGCAAGGAGCAAGTCTCACTGATGCTGGCATGTCCTCAACACCTCTCCACCATTCTTTAACCTAGCAGAGCAGGACTCAGGCACAAGGCTTGCAGCAAGCAACCCTATCCAACTCAAATTCCATTACTATACACTTTGTGTTTTAATTATATGTAGTCTTCATGGCAAGTGAAACTGGTTTCAAATTCAAAGCACACATTAATAACTAGTCTTTAAAATTTAAGTGGAAAGTGAGCTTAAAGAAACAGTGCAGGTGGAATCTGAGTATGGTGGGGGGAGAGCTTTCATGGTGGTGCTCACTGAGTTTTGTGAAACTGCCTGTGGGCTTCCAGGAAACTAGAGGCAGGTGGAGGAGGAAAAGAGAAGACATTAAAGAAAGAATGGTAATACTGGAAGAAAAGAAAAAATGCACCTTGCACATCCAACTCTAATCCATTGGACTCCCCAACCTCTGTAGGTGCTATTCTGTGGAGATAGAGGGTCATCCACAGCTCCACGGGGCTTCCTGGGATGGAGCCAGGGAGTGGCACTCAGCCAGCGTGAAGAAGCGTGCAGGGCCTGATTTGGAGGTGGCAGCAGTACTTAGGGGTTATTTTGGGACCTGGAAATTTAATCCTTTGGACTTTTTACCTCTCCACTGTTTGCCAAGTTCTCTGGTAGCCTCCTTTTTCTGAGACTGGTGGCATGAGGTAGGGCAAACTTCACAGCCCAAGGGAAGATAGTATAGCTCTTCCAGGGGAGAGGCTATTTTCTTCTCGGGCCTCAGAAGGAAGCTCAGGAAGCACATACATATTACGAAATTTCTAAATTAGTTTCAAGAAAAAAAAGTTGTTTTAGAAGACCTGAATTATTTTCTCTTTAAAATAGTGCAACCCAAGATGTTAAAGAGGCTACATGTGAAAAAAAAAATGAGAAGGAGTAAGTTATTGGTGGTCCGTGACAACATTAAAATACAATGGAACCTTGGTTCTTGAACTTAATTCTTATTGGGAAAACGTGTGAGAAGTGATTTGCTCAAAAGCCAAATCTCCTTTGTTTGGCCCCTGAGAGACACGTGACTGATCATACAGGTATCAGCATGAAAGGGCTGTCGGGTAGAGAATCAAGACCTGAAGTTTTGTTAAACAACGGAGACATTTTTTCCATTGAACAACATGGTCGAGAAACAAATTGTTTCAGAACCAAGACCATTGAGAACTGAGGTTCGACTGTAGTTCTGGATTAAGGTCAAGTAAAGCAACTTGTGAGAAAATTTCCCCTGTTGTTCCCACAAGGATTTATCTTAGAATCACATGGTTAAAACATGAAACCTTTAGTGGCACATGTTAATCAGGGAGTTACCTGGAGCTTTTAAAAGCAGTTTGGGCCTAATGGCAAATGCTTTAAAAAAGTTAGTGGAGGAAATGGAGTTGAAGCTGAAGAGACCTCATCCATTTCAGGTGTGATGGTTAAGACGTGGGAGATAACAGAAGGGGTCAGCCGGGAGAGGACGAATACCCAAGCAGTGGAGAATGGAGATGCAGGGCAGGACTAAAGGGGAGAGCCCTGGACTTGTCAGTACACAGAATCACAATAGCCAGTATTTACTGAGTATGTGCCAGGCACCGTTGTAGGCACTTCATGCACATTAAGTCATTGAATCTTCAAAAGATTTGTATGGAGTAGGGATGGTTTTTATCCCCATTTACAGATGATGCAACTGAGACACGGAAGGGCTAAGTAAATTGCCAAGGTTCACACAGCTAGCGATGGGGCTGGGCTGGCTGCCTGGAGTTCTGCCTCACGGGGGCTGGTTGCATGGAATGTGGATGATGGGCCACACTTAGAGATTCAGCATAAAAGCAGGTAATCATTGCTCAAAACCATGCTGACACACTAAATAATGGGCCCAAGCTAAAAAGTATAAAATTCAGTAAGAATATATTCAAATCAATTCAATTTTTACCAATAGTGAGTGCCTAACCTATGTTAGGCCCTGATCTAGACCCTGTGGCATTGGTGAACAAAACAAATAAAATCCCCCGTTCCTGTCATTCATATTCTGGTGAGGGCAGAATGAAAATAGAGGACGCAGGAAGCAGCATGTTAAAAGGTGGTAGGTGTGAGGGGAAATCTGAGTAGGTGCAGGGAGATGGAGGTGTGCAGTTATAAGCAGGGCATTCTGGGTAGGCCTCATTAAGAAGGTGAGTTTGAGCAGACTTACTGCAGGAAGCAGACGTCTATTGGAAGAGCATTCCAGGCCAGTGCAAAGGTGCTGAGGTAGCATGTGCTTGGTGTATATAATGTACGGTCTACTCATATGTCCTAAAACTTGTCTTCAGAGGAATGAGATAAGCCAAGTAAAGAGAAAATTAAATACTAGGATAATAGTCCTGCCTACACTTCCTCGTTCCAGGCATGGCATGAAGGGCCTTACATACATTTTCTCATTAAGTCCTTGTAACAACCTTGTATATTACTTTATTCCCATATTACATATGAAAACACTGAGACCCAGAGAAATTTGGTGATTGTCCACTCAAATTCAAAAGTCAGTTCAAATCCAGATTAGTCCTACTCTAAATTTTATATTCTTTCCACTACCAAACTTTGCCTCCCTATGAAACATGAACCATTTACTGAGCACCTCTATGTACTAGGCACTTTTACATATACAAGGTCCATCCAGAAGGTATCCAGCCATGTAATGTGAAAAATAGAGACATTTATTGAAGAAGATATAAGATATAAGAAACATTGACTATGGGACAATGATGCTTCAGTCCCCTTCAAAGTAGGAGCCTTGGGACCTCACACAGTTCTTCCAATCGCCATTACCTGCCCCATCGTATTTTCCTGAATCTCACTGATGGTCTGAAATCTCTTTTCTGTCAAAGGTGATTTTATTTTTGGGAAAAGCCAGAAGTAGCAGGGTGCCAAATCTGGGCTGTAAGGGGGCTGAGTCACCTGGGTGATTTGATGTTTCACCAAAAAACTCTGCATGAGATGCAATGCGTGAGCGGGCGGGGATGAAGCTGCAATCACCAGTTGCCCATAGCTGCGGCCTTCTGAATCATCCAAATAGTTTCTGCAGAGCAACATTCAGGCTTCACGCAAAATTTGATGCAGATTCGTTGCTCTACTCACTCAGTCATTTTGAACGTGATGGCTACACATACACCTACTTACTCACCAGTGTCTACTGCCCCCTCTGACTAGTACAGTGAAGTCATCATTGTTCAAGTCCATTCCCCCTTTACATCGATGTTGAGCAAACCATTCTCCTTACATTAACAATGGCTGGACTTTTTCTGGACAGACTTTGTATGTATATTCTATAACTGCATTATGACTTACAGTTTATTTGGAAGGTCACTTGATGCAGATCCTGGCCAGCAGGATCCATTGTGGCTGCTATATTCAAACACACATACACACGGACTACAGAAATCCTGTGGAGAAAAGGGGGCTGCGTGGCCCTCTCCAAGTCAAAGAGAGGGCCCCTGACCCCCGCCTGGACAGGCTTTTATTGTTTTTCTGGGCACATTACATTGAGGGCGATCCTCATTTACCATGCACAGGTTCACCATAGGTGATTACCTTTTAAGGAGGACAAAGGACAGGACACTGCTAATTACTTCAAAGAAAAGGATGTTACAGCTCAAGGGGGAAGTTGCTCACACTCCATACTTGGGTGGTTTAGCACAGACTTTAGGAAGATGAAGATACTCAGTAAACATTTGCTGCCTCAGTTCAGGGTGAGGGAGTTTCAGCAAGAGCAAGTCTCATAGCAGTCTGGGTACAATGCAGGCCTGATTTCCCACTGGAGAACCTATCCATGGACGTGGGTCCTGCCCACCAACCTCGCTCCCCACTGGCTTTTCCAAGTGGGGGCAGAGCCACATTTCCCACGCTTGGAACGGTTCCCCACAGTCACTGACCTCTTTGAGAGAACAGAGAAAAGTGTGAAACCCAAGCCAACCCTACAGTTCTATTAAAAACACCAAGAATTCGAAATGTCAATGAGTCCTCTTTTATTTCATTCATTAATTTAAATATTTACTAAGGGCTAATTATATCCCAAGCACTCTTCTAGGTATCGAGAACACAAAACTCTCTGGCCTCTTGGAGTTTACATTCTACTGGCCAGCTCTTTCACCTGTCAGTTCTGTGGTTACCCTTGTTACAGCCCTTCAGAATTTTCCAAATGCTTCTGAGGACATTATCTCAAGTGCCCGAGGAGAAATAAACAGGCTCTTGAGTTCTGGGCTTTCAGACTTAATTATAGTTCTACAGAGGCAGGGGTGTCAGGCCATTATAAACATCTGCACTTCAGTTCATTTCAACGCCTCTAGGTTTTCATTGTCCTGATTCCTTTGCCTTAAACTGCACGGAGGTGGTCTGCAAGTGAGACGTCACAACAAATTCACAAGCAGCACCACGACACATTTAAAATTTTTGAAAGAAATAGAGAAACTTGACATCTGTTGGCCATTGTGCAAACTCCTAGCTTGCCATGGTTCACACATTTCAACATTAGATTGTGCTACATTCCTTCAGATGATGTCCTATCTTTGGGAAGCTAGGTGTTTAAAAGTTGACATCGTGAAAGGGAGGTAGCTTGTGAAAATCAGTGTGGAACAGGAAACACTCGTGGCAGAGTTCAGTCTGTTTACAGAGTTTGAGAGGTTGAGCTGTGCTAGGCCTGCACACATCCATCAGTGCGATTATGTAAGAATGATACATATTTTATTCACTTACCTGTATTATTTCTTACAAGGCTACTACTACTGAGTTTTTAGAACATAAATACTTAAGTTGTTTGGACCTTCCTACATAATAAACACAACTATTCAGTCTTTCTTTGGTCCTAGGGGCACCATGGAAATATTACTGAGACACTAATAGTTTGGGGGCCCCTGTCCTAATCCCACAATCTATTTTTCAATTTTTAAAAAAATTTAAAGTTGTATCATGAATCCATTTTCTCTAAAAGATATGATTCATTTTCTTTTCTGTGTTTACCTTTTCTTCACCTATCTACCTTACCATTCCCCTAACAAGGCTGCATTGTACCTTTAGGACAGATGGGGAAAAGGGCCGAGCAGTTACATGACTTATTGGTGAGAGCACAGGTCCCAGGGTCTTCAAACCTCTGTCAGGGCTGCCTCTAGTCCACATGGCATCTTTGTTCACCTAGGAGCAGGTGCCTTTTTCACAATGCCTTCATCCATGGGAATATTTGTCTAATAAATACACAAATCAGCAATGTGTAGGATACGCCTAGGGCCCTCTCAGGTCTTGCACACTCGTCCATGGCAGCCTCACTCTCAAGCCAGAATTCTTCCCACTAACAGAAGGGTGTGAGTGCCAAAATTACATCCAAACTCATGTGCAAATATGTACTTTTATTTTCCTGCTAATGAACTTAATTAATATTCTTGGCTCCCATTCCATTGGGAGTGACACCTCCCCCTCCAACAATGTCAAGGTGTAGTTGGTTGTCAATGACACTGCATCCCTGGAGGCCTCTTTATTCTCCTCACTGGGTGGTGGAGCCAAGGACCCTGAGCATCTCACAGTGTGGGGCGCCAGCTGGCACAGTGAAGAACTGTCTTGTTCTAAATGCCAACAGCACCCCCTCCCTTGAGAAGTGCACTCTCTAGAGCATGTTTTCCTCCAGTGATGTAAAACTTCAAAGCAAATCTGAGTTCACAGAGAGAAGTGTCTAATGTTAAATTCTCCTTTGTGTGCCTGATACTGAGGTGAAGGCCAGGAGTTTTGTTCTCACCAAACTGTGAACAAGCAGCAGACTTTTTCAGCTGTGTTGACTTTTATAGCTCATTTTCTGTGTGACTGAGTATATTCATGGCTGGGAGTTGATTTTGCACAAACTGTAATTGGGTCATATTTTATTTGGAAACATATCAGAAAATGTCACCTTCTGGGGTGTGGTGATGAGATGACCTTTGTGGAAAGATGCTCTAGGCAGCCTCTAGGGGGCAGACACTGAGGCTTTGGTCCCTCTGGTGGGGTCTTAGAAGACCAGAGAGGATGGGGATGCTAGAAAAACCTGAGGAGGAAGCCAGGACCCACTGTAGGGATGGGGCTGAGCCAAAGATTATATTATGGTTAATAAATGTGGTCCAAAAGTTTTTGCCTTTCCCACATTTCTTAGATGTAAGTAAATCTTTGAAGCTTGGACACTGGAGCACACGTCATAATCTTTTTTAAAATAAAGATGTGGATACATGCTTATAGGAGACTGTTCTGCGTGGCATGGACTCAGCTCCCATTCGGAAAAGCCGGTGGGGAGAGGGGTCTAGCACACAGGACCCACACCCACAGATAGGTTCTCTCATGGGGAATCAGGCCTGCATTGTACCTACATCCTATGAGGCTTGCTTTTGCTAAAACTCCCCACCCTGAATTGAGGCAGCAAATGTTTGCTGCGTATCTTTAAAGTAACTTCCTAAAATTTATGCTAAACCTTCCAAGGACGAGTGTCACCAGTTCAACCACTTTTCCCTTTGCATTTGCAAATATCCTTCTTTTTGGATGTAATTAGCAACACCCTCTCCTTTGTTTTCTGTAAAAGGTAACCAGAACCAGTGCATAGTAAATGAGGACCATCCTCAATGTAATGTGCCCAGAAAAGCAATAAACGCCTGTCCAGGCAGGGGTCAGGGCGCTGTTCCCTGAGAGAGAGGCCAGCCTTCCCTTTTCCTCCACAGGACTCCCTAGTCCGTGTGAATTTGCCCACTGCTGCCACAGCACACGGATCCCATGGGCCGGGACCCGCATCACATGCTCACTTCCATTTAGTAATAATTTCCATTTAAAAAGTGTCTACCAAGATTCTTACAAACGTTATCCCCACTGACTCTCTTCAGTAACTTTCCATTGTACAGGTGAGAACCCAGAGACTGATGGAGGCGGACTGATCTATTCCCCAGGGGCCTCTAGCTGGTGACTAGTAGAACAGGAGGACCTGGCCATGATCTAGCCCCGACGCTGGCAGGGTCGTTGTTGTCTCAGTATGCCCGTTTTTGCCATTTTGTCTCAGCACGCCTGTGGTGAGCTCTCACAACGAGAAAGGACTGGACGGTGTGCAGTCCCGGAGGCTTGAAGCCGTAGGGGCCGACCAAACGTGGACGCGGAATGTTTGGTTTAAATACAAGAGGAGGTTTTTGAGTTTTCCTGAAAAAGAACAACAACGTTCTTTAATGACTAAAATCACGGCTATTACTCCAAAGACAAAGAGTTTGAGTGACCACGTAAAATGCAAATGTGCTATACTAACTTTCTTTTAGCAACAAAACTCAGACTTTCCACAGAACCCGTAATGGGGCCAGGTGTAGTTGAAAATCCACAGCTAAGGCCTGATTAGTTTTTAAATTTATTTTTAAGCTGAGTTATAATTTAAATATGGTAAAGCCCACTCACCTTCAGTGTATAATGTAATACATTTTTACAGACAAATAAACTTATGTAAACAGTGCCCAGTTGAAGATATAAAGTATTTCCAAAATATCCCAGAAATTCCCTCTGGCTTGCTCCCAGTCAGTCTCTCTCAAAAGTGACCAGTATTCTGAGACTTGCTTCTTTTGCTTAAATTATGTGCACAAAATTCACTCACATTGTTGCACGTAGCGGTAGTTTATTCTCTTTGATTCCTAGCAGTATTATGTTGTATGAATTTACCCCAACTAATTTGCCCAACTACAGGGGATAGACTTTTGGATTTATTTATTTATTTATTTTGCTTTCAATACTAAAGCTCTGTGACCATTCTTGTGTGTATCTTGATTAGTTTTTAAAGTCAGTCTAACATTCAGCTATTTTAAAATCTTTATTGCCAGTAAGATTGGAAAAGCTTTTTTTCTATAGACAATTTCATAAAGAGGATTCTCTCATCGAGTCAACACTTTGATGTTTGCGATTGTCTATATTGCTTTTATGTATGAAATAGAAGAAACACTTTGTTGCTTCTTTTAAAAAAATGATTAACTTTAGAACCATAGAGCCTAAAACAAGTTGAATAGTAGAAAGCGTTCTTGAAGAAATAACTGTTGAGGTCATCTGTCTCAGGAACTATTTGATGTGACGGTCTAAGGCATTATTTTAAAGGTTATTTTTAAATCTCTGATAAGATTTGGAAAGAATTCAAGCTGTGGGTGGATATCCCACTTCGAAGGCAACCATTTGAGAAGCCTGTGCAGGGAATGAGAAAATTATTTTGGAAAACATTAAGAACTCGAAGCGCTTTCATCCTTTGTCATATGCGTAGATGCTTTCACTATTTGAAATGGCAGGGAAAATCTGCTTCCATCCTGGAAGAATTGTTCTTAATTTCAAGGGCATGCAAGTTTTAATACTATCTGGGGCATATATTTTGGGTTAACAAAGGGGCAACAGGGAGAGAATAATGAGTGGCTTCAAGCTATACCTGGTTTCCTTCTAATTCATTTCTCCCTCAGACCTGGAAACCCCCCAGGGACACGGCCTCGGGCAAGACTCATACCACTGAATGGCGCTGGCAGCCAAGGCCTAGGGTTGCTGGTTCGCAGGAGAAGGCTGTCGTCTGCTGTGTGTTGTTAATAAGAAGCAGCTAAAATGTACTATGTGCTAGGCATGTTGACTCACAACAACCTTGTTACTATTTCACGGAAATAAACACAGGCTTCAGAGAGTCGTTATTTGTCTAAGGACATATGTGTAGGAAGTAGAAGAGTCGGGTTTGGAAGCCAGGCTGTCTGGCTATAGATTCTCGGCTACTCATCAATGCACCTAGTCTAACCCCTGCCACCTCACTGCACACAGGAGACCAGAGGTCTCCTCTACCTCCCCCTGGGGGTGGGGCTTTACTTAGAGCCAGAGTCAAAAACACAAATGGCACACAGGTAATAAAGGTGAGGGAAATAGGATAGGTAAGAGGATAAGGAATCATAATAATCAAAATATCAAACATGTACTGAGTTTCCTTGTGAGGGGCACGTGCCTTGCATGTTTTAACTCCCTTAATCCCCCAAACAACCTGATGAGATTGCTGCCGTTATTATGCCCATTTGACAGGAGAGGAAGCTAAAGGTCAGAGAAGAGACACCTCTGGTTCAAGGTCACACACTCCAGGAGTCTGGCGGAGAACCTGCTCCGTTAACCCTATTCTGTCTGTACAGACACAGGCCCCTGGAAGGGTGGGCGCTCTGGGGCACTGGAGGGGGCCTGACTCCAGCAAAGGGAGGCAACTGCTATTCAGCTCCGGTGATTGCCCTGCAGAAGTTCATGTTCACTGGTAATATGGGATTTCACATAATAACTTCCAATTTTTTTAAGTGAGCAATTGATTTAAAACAAAATATCTGAGCAGGACAAACAAAACAAGCTTCTGGGCTGAATCTGGCCCACGTGTGATCTAGTTACTGAGAGCGTGAGTTCTCCCAGCCTGAGAAGATACCTGAGCCTGGTAGCATCCACATACTGGCTTCTGAATGTAATTCAAAACTGGGTTGATGGCGAATCTGAGCAGAAGGGCCTTGTGAGCGGACACCAGTCACTACCTCACTAGTGGCCGTCCCTACCTTAAAATAAGAGGGCCATTGGGCAGTAGTTTCATTTTTGCAGGCTATTTAGGTTACGGACTATTGTTTGCATCTGATTTGCAGTTTGGCACAAGTTTATCTGGTTCTGGGTATTACATTACCTTCCCCATTCTGTTCAGCCTTAAAGTGGGTCTGAAATCGCCTCGCCTGAGCTCTAGAATGCCGGCCTCCCCGATTTGTGTTTATTGAGCACTGCCCTCCCTGCGCGGCTTTGGAAATAGTAGACTCTTCCTGTACGCAATAAACTATCGAAAGCCTATTTACCCATATAAAAACAATCTATTACTCTTAAGGTGACCGCATGCTTCCCAGATTGTTTTGTTCCCTCTTAATATTTGTCACTTGTTTACTTGCTACGTGTTTTGTCACCAGCCAGCAAGCAAGCACAGGAGAGCCATAGGTTTTAAACAAAAAGTTACCAGGCAACATTTTCAGAATGTTATTTCTTTTCCTTCCTTGTTTCCCTTCCAAACCTTTATGTTTATACTGGCCACGTGCTCTAGGTCCTTAGCAAAATATGTTTTAGTGTTATGTTAGTGTCTTGAGGCTGTTATAACAGTGCCGCGGAATGGGGGCTTTAAGGACAGAACTGTACTCTCTCAGTTCTGGAGGCTGGAAGTTGAGCTGCCTGCAGGGCCGCGCTCTTTCTCTGAAGACTCCAGGCATCCTTGCCTCTTCCTAGCAGACAGTCTTCAGTGCTCATTGGCTGGTCCCTGTATCCCTCCAACCTCTGCCTCTGTCATCAGACATCCCACAGCCGTCTCCCCTGTGTGCCCCTGAGTACAAATCTCCTTCTCCTGTAAGAACACTAGTCACTGGATTGGGGCCCACTCCAATCCAGTTTGACCTCATCTTAACTAGATTACATCGGCAAGGATCCTGCCCAATAAGGTCACGGTCAGTGGTTCCAGGGAGACATGAACTTTGGGGGGTACACGATTCACCCACTGGATACATCTATTAGTAACAGGTACAAAAATAGTAAAATAGAACAGGACAAAATTTTCAGAATTATGAACCAAAAATCAGATGGCAAGCTAGGAAGCGTGTAACTTTATAGAACTTTATGTTACACACTTTGGATATTAACCCCATTTCTTGGAACTTCTTCCTACCTCTCTCCTGTCATTCTCTCCTTTGCCCTGTTTTCTTCATTGACTTGTTGAAATTTCTCTTTTATGGGGTCATATGCCATGAATATGTGTTTATAAAACACTTGATACTTTCCTGGAACAAAGAATGGTGGGAAGAAATAAAACCATAAAATAACCACTGTTAATTTGAGGGTAGCATTGAGATGTCAGCCTCCATTGGGGAACAAGCTCATTACGAGGTGCTTTCTAACGTGATAAAATGCCCGTGTAGATCTCAGAGTGCTGCATCTAATTGCCTAGACCTTTTTACATTAGGTACCTGCATGCGTTGTAACGCTTTTGTGAAGATAAAAAGGCTGCTGCAAGAAATTGCCCCGGCGCTGGGAGGGCCGCGGGACTGGAGGGCATCACAAATGAGATTAATGATGTCTGCCTTAATATCAGAGAAGATTCAGCATAACCAAGATTATGGATTCTATGGAAACCTGCCAACACTCATTTATTTGGAATAAATATTATTTTTAATTAAAGTCCTAAGGTGGGTTATTCCTGAACTAATGAGATCTACAGTGATTTCCTTTAGGAATTAATTTTCTTTCTTAATTCTCAGTCACTTTAATGATTACAGCTCATTCAATCTTACTCACGGCAGTCGGCTTTATAGGGCATGCCAATTGCTGGCTAAAGGCACTAAATAATCCTGTATTTGTTTTTACATGGCACCCTCACTTCCTAATTATATTTGTCATTTAACCCAAACACTTTTATAGATTTGTCTGTCCAACTTACCTATATTTGGTGTGCTGGCTTTGTAAAATAAGATCACTCACACGAGTGTGTATGTATATATATATATATATATATATATATATATATATATATATATTTGTAGCATAATGTCATGCAGCCTCTCTATCCACGGCAGCAGTCCCCCAGCTTTCAGAAGAACTCCAATAAACATTAGTGTTTATCAGTATGTGGTTCAAACAATTTTCAGTGACTCAGTAGGGTTGGTGTTCTGGTCACTATTGCTGTGTACCAAACACCCCAAACTTTGTGCTATAAAAGAACCATTTTCTTAGGCTCATAGATTCTGTGGGTAAGGATTTTAGACAGGGAAATGGAGATGGTTATCTCTAAGGGCCTCAGCTAGGGAGGCTCTGCGGCTGGAGGAGCCTCTGCTCACATGCTGGTTGACTGGAACCTCAGATGGGGCTGCCAGCCAGAACACCGCCATGCAGACTCTCCACTTCGCAGGGGTTTTCTTAGAATAGGACCGCCCCTCCCTAGTTGGTCACTGTATATGGCAGTTTAGGGCCCCAGGGGTATCCCCAGAGAACTAGGCATAAGCCTTTTCTGAATTAGCCTTGGAAGTTATGATGTGCTGCTTCTGGTGCATTCTGTTGGTTATAAGCAAGTCAGTAAGAATGGCCCAGATTCAAGGAAGGGCACAGCGACCCTACCTCTCAATGGGAGAAGTATTAAAGAATTTGTAGACATGCAAATCACAGTGGGCAACAAACACCCTACTACATAGTTTCTTGTGGCTTATGTTGGAGTGGGAGTTCTTATTTATATCCCTTGTGGGACCCTGCCTGCCAGCTCACTTGGTTCCCAGAATTATAAGCATGCCCAGGCAAATGTGCCTCTACCACCAGTTGGGGCTCCTGCTCTCATTTCTAGCTGAGCTGCTACCTTGATAAATTAGCAGACTCCTTTCAACCTTTCCTTCTAAAGACCAAGAGAGCCAGAATATGCCTATCATTTACCTTAGATGATTTCTCTTGGTTTTTCAGGAACAAGAGCAGGCTGAAAAAATTCAAATTTATTGCTTCACTCGCATGAGATCATGCACTTGGCTAAATCAATCTTCAGTAAATTAAAATACTTGTTGACAGGAAGACCCTGATGGTGGAGACAGAAATCATTGATCAAGGTAGGTTGACAAATGTAGAATTATAATTGAATCGAGCATTTTCCATGTGCTTACAATATACGATCAATGAAAGGTGGGGTTTTTTTTAACCTTTAAAGGATAAAAAGTTGAACAAAGACATGGAAACTACTTAAATGGAAGAGCAGGTGATGAGGCACCAGAGTTAAATTGATGATTTGGTGCCTCCTTTCCCCTGGAGCCTTCCCCCAAGATATACCATTATGACATAAAGACAAGCTGAAACATTCATGCCAGACCTGCCCGAATGTGATACGTTCAGGGTCAGAGAACACCCTTAACTGATTAGTATGGGCCTGGAAGAGAGAGCTGAGGCGCAATGGTGATTAGGAATTCTCAGGGTCTCAATGCCACTCACGCCACCCGAAACGTTTGCGCATACGGCTGCCGTGGCTATTCCTTCAAAGAGCCTCGTGGAAACGGCGCTTGTCTCAGCCCTCTGGGGGCTGAGGAAGGGCCGATGCCACCCAGCAGTATTCCATGAAATGGTTTTCAGAATTAATGAAAATTTGAATGGGTAGATGTGCTATATAGCTAGTTTTCTTCAGGATTTGACTTTACTTTTAAAGGAAATAATATCTTATGATTCACAATTAACAGGATGGTTTCTGCTGTGACAAGCTGAAATACTGCATTTCCCACTCTCTCTTGCAACAGGGGAATAGTCATTTGACTAAGTTCTAGTCTGTGAAGTACAGACTTCCAAGTATCCTTTAATTTTAATGTCTGAGTCTTAAAAGGGAGTCCATCCTTCATGCAGCCTGGACTGTGGGTGTGAGGGCTACCGCTTCAACAGCCATCCCCCACCACTCGGTGGGAGCCACCTACCGAGGACGGTGGAACCAGAGCCTGTGTTCCTGACATGTGGACCCACTGTACCTGCCTTTAAATGACTCTCGTGAGAAACAAACATTTTAAAAATTTAGGCCACTGTTCACTGTTGCTGCTATTGCCACTATTTACGAAAAAACGAACTGGTATACTTAATTAACCCTAACTGATACACCGAAGGTAATTTTATCAGCTCTGTCCTGGCAGTAGGCGATGACATAGTCAAAAGGTTAATGAAAGCACTGCACACAGAGATGTGGACAGGGCTAAGGGAAGCAGTCAGGGACTAGCAGTTACCAGAAACTGTTCCAGCCTCCAGGTCAGAAGGGGCAGGAGGGAGCTGCTACTATAATGCGGTGAGAGCTGTATCTGGGGGAGGCGCCAGCCCCCAGGACTGGTGGCCTCAGGAAAGCGGCCACATGGGAGATGTGGCCCAGCACGGGTACAGATGCCCAATTCCCTCCCCTCTGCTTTGCGGCCAGAGCTTCCCATCAGCTGGACCTAACCAGAAGCCCAGGGCAAGGAGAGATGGGCGATGGCCTCTGTTCAGCCTCCTGGAACACTACAGAGAGAAAAGAAAGTGGAGAACGATGATGAAGGGCGACGGAGAGAACTAGCTACAGACAATATACACTAATTAGAAAATGACCTTTTAGCTTTTAAATGATTTGAAGAGGTTGATACAATCTTACTTTGCATGAAATCATCTATTTGAAAGTTTACTTATCGTTGCTGTTACTTACTAGTTTACGTGTGAAAGGCACACACCCCATAGCTCAGCAGTTCCACTCTCAGGACTCCATCCGGCCATTACGAAGAGTAAAGCGCCATTCGGAGAGTTATCCAAGGCTTACGTTCAGGGAAAAACGTTAACGGCACACCGACGTGTTTTCGTGGTCTCGACAGACAGCCATTATCCCCAGAGCTGTGTGTGTTTAAACACAGGGAGAGGTCGGGAAGGACAGTGGTCAGGCGGCACCGAAGGACAGAGCAGCAGAACACGAGGGGCAGGCACTTCTTTGTACTCACAGATTGGTTGCATATGAGTCAATTTACTTTCCTTCTGTGTTTTTAGTATTTTCCAATGAAAAAATAAAATGCAAATCACAAAATTATGAAACCAACACATAGAAAGCTTAATTCTTGATATAACTTTTATTTCGTGTATTCTTTAATCAGGTTGCCTGTGTTCATACAAGGTTGGCAAATGAGCAGATTTAATAAACTGTACGTGACCATTCACTGCCGTGTTTATGTAATTTCTAGAAAATGTGTACATGAATATTGAAAAGAATGTGAAAGTGATTAGCAGAAAGAGAATTAGTAAATGGTGGCCATTCATATTTATTTTAAAAAATTGCACATCTGGACTGGAATCCAATATTCAAACCCTCACTGACATTTAAATTATATTGATTTTTTTAACTCCAAAAGTAAAAATACATCTCAAATCCATGCTGCCTTTGTTAGTAAAAGAACAGATTTTTTGTCATAGATTGTGAGAATTCTAACATGGGTTTTTCAAAAAACAAGAAAAAAAGCACAATATTTTTATAACTCACAGCTTCCTAAGGTCTCTGTAAATGCCTTTCAAAGGGATTTAGAAATTAATTGAACAATGTCTGTTGGGAATTGTATAGCAAGATAAAATACTTAGTGGGATGTGGAGTTAAGGGCCCCAAGTAGAAACTGCGTCTCTGGTATTTTCTGGGCTGTGGTGAACGCCAATCTACTTACCAATCACGTGTCACCTTTTCTTATTAATTATAAAGCAAGTGAAATAAAAGTCTCCGAGCACCCGTGCTGAAAACAGCACACATGGTCTTCGAAAGGTGTGGTCGTTGGAGCACAAGTGTTAACGTGAAAATGGTTTTCTCCTTGAAGGCTCAAGTGTTTCTGGTGGAACAACTATTGAGTGACATGGCCTGGGCTGCTAATTATGCTCTACGGTAGATGTATAAATATTTTTTTAATGAAATATTTCAACAGAGATAAGTACATTTATCAGAGAGTATAACTTTGGATGACTTTCCATTTTTATGTCATATAATGAGATTGCAGCTGATTCCAATACACAGGATTTCAAAACAAAAACTATTTTTCCCCAAACTATTAATAAATGAGTATCACGAGTTATCTTCTGCAGGTCAGTTAGACTTACCATAGCAGGAAGAGGAAAGAGAAAAACTCCAATGGGGCTACATAAGTAATCCAGGTATAGAATCTGTTTTTTAAAAAATTTACCCAGTCATTAATATAGTCATCCAATCTGTGGTGCTGGTGTTTGGAAAACACTGGTTTCTCAAATATATATGTTTTCCATTTGGTTTTAAGTTTATGGCAATTTTTGTGGAACATACACAGGTAGACAGACTGTAGTTATGGGTTTTGTTTAGGACATGGGATTTTAGCTGTTCGTTTTAAATGATCACGAAGGTGGTGCGCGCTACACTAGGTTTTTTACATGGTGGGGTTGAAGCCTGAGGACCATGTTACGAGATGCTAATAAGAGAGGGTCAGTTCAGTTCATCACTCTGAGAACTGCAGCAGGATCATTTTGCCATTCCTTTTCAAGACCTAAAAATAAAATGGTACATTGTTGAGTTTGAAGTGTTGTCTTACAATATTGGTAGCCTTTATTTCCTGAAAATTGACCTATGGCTTGCAAGGGAGAACCACCTCCTACAGGAGACAGTACGTGGACCCTGAATGACCACATCCACATCATTTGAAATAGTATTTACACAGTAAGAAAATCGGGCCCGAAAGAAAGTTTGGCAAGTACGGCACTAGCAAAGTCTAGCCCCTGTCGTTAGTCCCTAATGTAAGAGAGAAGGCACGACGTCCTCTGCACTTCTCCTTGACGTCCAAAGGTCACTGTCCCCTCCGAGACATTTGGAGATAGAAATCAGAGAAACCACAACAAATTGGGTTATAAAACTCATCTATTTATTTTATATATGTGTACGTAGATTTACATCTATTTATTGTGGTAAAATACACATGGAATTTTCCATCTTGACCATTTTTAAATGTACAGTTCAGTGTATTAAATATTCACACTGTTGAGAAGCCACCCACGACTCTTTCCTCTTGTAAAGCTGAAACTCTGTCCCCGTTAAACAGGAACTCCCCCTTTCTCCTCCCCCAGCCCCTGGCAACCTCCATTCATTATACTTTCTGTCTCTACGATTTTGACTACTTCAAGTAAGTCATACTGGATTATTTCACTTGGCATAATGTCCTAAAGGTTCATCCGTATTGCAGCATAATTTCCCTCCTCTACAAGGCAGAATAATATTTCACTGTAGGTATGTACCACATTTTACTCACCCATTCATCTATCCGTGGACATTTGGGTTGCTTCCATGTTTTAGCTATTATGGATAATGCTGTTTTGGACATAGGTGTAGAAATATCTTTGCAAGACCCTGCTTTCAATTATTTTGTGTATACACCCTGACACCTATTTATTTTTGCACTGGCTCCAAATAACGTGAGTAACTTAAATAACCAGACTGTTAAACAGACTGCCCATTTGGGATAAACAAATCCACTCTTCTTTCACTGAAAAATATTTATTGAAAATCTTGTGTCAGGCATGGGCTAGATTCTGGGGATACAAGAATAGCAAAAATAACTTAAAAATATTCTGACAGAACATTTTCTCTGATTTAGGAAAAAACCCACCAAAAAGGCTGAACACACTGACCAACGTCCATCCCTGTGAGGAAAGATGAAGATGACCTGAGAACTCAGTGTTCTTTCTCACCTTGTTTTTATTCCCGTTCTGCTGCAAAGACTCAGACACTTCTTATCAAGATGGTTTGTTTTTCCATTTATTCCACAAGAGAGTTCTGAAGAGTAAGGCTTACATTTAAAGGATGGCATTTAGATACTTTCTAAACAGTTTGAGCACTGTATCAATTGAGTAACGGCCAAGAGTTGGTTTAAAATCTCTTCTGTAATACTGACCAGGAATATGGGGGTTGGGAAATGGGGGGACAAAGGAGTAACATGGGTATAAGAATTCTAGATCAATTCACCCATGGTTTGGGGACCAAAAATGTCCCATGTCTTGTTTCATTCCTACCTTTTGTTCCTATCTCATTTGCTCACTTAATGATTTTCACTGATGGACATTTACGGAGGGATCTCACCACAGGTAAGTGAACTGTGTCCTTCAGCTCCAAACTGATGATTTGTGTAACACAGTAGAAAACCAGAGTGCCAGGGAACATGCAGTGGTCCAGTGGCTGTGCAAGGCCTTACTGGCGGATGTGACTCTTTCCTAGAGCTACTGAAAATCTCCTTTGACTACCGTTACACAGCTCGGCTCATGTCATCTTGGCGGACAAGCAGTAGTGATCCAAAGCCTGTTGATGCTAGTGGCCAAATGAAGGGCTGGCTTATTCAGCCAGTTCTCCACTGGAAGGAAGAAGTGAACAGGGAATGCCAGAGAGTGACCAGGAACCTAAATTGTTTCCTGGATTTTTAATAAGATTGAGAGGGAAGGGCCACTTGGGTCTTTTATGAAAGGGACTCTTCCCTGGGTAGAACTGCCAGCGTTCCCAGCCGCCTTCTTCTCCTTTCGAGTCTTCATTCCGTTGTGGTTCCTCCATTCAGCCCACCTTAATTTGGTAACTTGGAGTAATTTCTTTCCTCTTTGCAATCTTGCCCTGTCCTCTGCCACTAGATATTTTCTCTCTTACATCACATATATGCTGGGGGCATCACAATGAAGCCTCTGTATACCCAACTGCCCTTGTTTGTGCCTAGAACAAGCTAGGTATTAAAAAAAAAGTTTGAAAAGTGGGTAAATCGGACCGAAGAAGACCTGAGACTCCTCAAGTCAGTTAGGGCAGTAACTGCAGAGCAAGCAGGGTTTCTTGTGGTCTTGGCAGGCAAGGGGATCAGGGACGGCTGGGGACAGCGGGAAGGGGCCTACGGGGCCCCCCATTCAAACACACGCAAGGGGAGTGCACTGCACTGAAGCTGGGGTACAGCCTTTTCCGTTGTTTTCTGTGCAACTAGTTGTTCCATGTCTCATTAAGATGGTTACCAAGCCAAGATGTCACACCGGCATAAATGGTAAACTTTTTCTATGAAGGGCTTTCTTTTAGGTTATTTTACTGAAAAGTCAAAGTAGGCAAGTCCACAATCAGTATCCTCATTTCACACGCGGGGATGCTGAAGGGAAGTAGACTAATGGCTCTAGGTGTTCTGTCCTTAGATACTTCTGTATCCCTCCCTTTAACTAGGGAGAGCCAGAAAAAAAGTGCTCTTACTCATTTTCCCTGAGAATGGACTCACTTCAGGAATGAAAATCCAACTTGTGTACTTAGTACTCGTCATTGTACACAAAGTCAACATTTCGAAAAACACTTGGAGGTCTCATTTAGGTCCAAATTATTATCATTATTCAAGTGACATGAAAGGTATTGTTCTGTTCTACAGGCTCATTCTGTTAGGGAACTAAAGGCATGTTAGGGTACTGCATCACCTCGCCTGAGTTTGGGGATATGTTTGATAGTGTTGTCTGAAGTCTTTCTCATTAAATTTGATTTGGCTTGTGTGGTAATGCTATAGTTCCTGTCTTCAACAGGAACGTAGGTAAATGCAGCTAATAATGCATTAGAATGAATCATATTAGAAAGGAGTCAGGAAGAAGGGGGAACAGTCATTGAGTTCCTGCAGGGAGGAAAGTTTAGTTATTAAAAAGAAAACGGATTCTCTATCTTCATGAAAAATTTAGCTTTAAAATACAAATCTATTGCAGTTCAAGCTGCTGTATTTTGAGCAACTTGCCACAGAAGAACACTGGCATTACTCGCAATTAAAGTAGATTACAATATTTCCACTATTTCACAGGTGAGGGACATCAGTCACACTGAGGAAAAATGCCTAGTCCAGGTTCTTCGGAGAATCTTTCGTGGGCCCAATGACAGCCCGTATTCTTGCCACTAAAATGTACTTTCCAGAAGGGGACAGTGCTTTTACTGTTCACAAATTATGGAAAGAATGAAATACAAAATATTTCAGAAACTGTAATCCTTTTTTAAAGTCACTAAAAATGTATATATGTGGATTAAAACCCATACAACCCTGAGTTCATACCGGGCACTTACAGCCGAGGAAAAAAGGGCACTGGCATCTATTTAACATGTGGAAACCTCTGTCTGAAAACGTGTGTTATCACCAGTCTCTCTTCCATACCCTTTGCAATTAAGTGTACGGTCTTTATAGTGTTCATTTTTAACAGGAATTAGACTTTTAATAGTTTCAGAAACATAAAAAAAGATATCATTCGATATCCTATAGATTGGTCATCCTATCCCCCAAACTCTTCATGTTTATCTTATGTCCTGAGGTACAGTCTTCACAGAGACTAACTTAGAGTGAGACCAGGCAACAGAACAAAATAGGAAAGGGAAACATTGATGTCAGCTGGTGAACACTAGTTTTGTAACACAAGGCCCAAAGGTCCTTATCTCTGGCATGTTCAGGATGGCATGTGTTGTTGATTTTCATTCAGCTACTGGAGAAAGGCATTCTACAGTGACAGGCTTCTCAGAATTACAGTAGCTGGCTTCCTCCACAGGGAACAGCAGATGGTGAAGTGAGACCGAAGCGAGAACTCTTACCTGTTTCCTCAGACACGACTTCCCTATCACGGGTATTTGGCCAAGTGGTCAGGTCTAGCAGGAACACGCGATTTCTAAAAGGATGAACTGAGCTCTGCTAACATGTTGAAAAGAAGCGCTTAGTAAAACCTGATCTCTAAGCCATATATTATCAATGTATTTAATTTTCTACACAGTTTTTCATTAAATATATTATTCTTTTAATATTAACACGCTCATTCTGCTTAGATTGTTCAGAGTGCTTTTTAATGGGCCTAAAATTTTCCAGTAACGTAAAATATAAGATTCAAAATGGTTTCATAATACATGGAAGATGAAATCTCGTATTTATAGCATAGAGTTTGATTCTTATATATGATTAATCAAAACTATGTCGTTAAATGACAACTTGATATTTTAAAAACTGTACTCAGAAACACTACTGTGTGCTATTTATTAAGATTGATATTTTTAGGATTAGCTTTATTAACAGTAGGACAATTTCATGCATTCCTCAACTTATACTAGTTTTAATATTCACAATGTTTAAGTTCAAATAAACAAATATTTAAGCCCACATGAGAAAAGAATGATATGAGATTACCTTCTTATATAATTGGGTCAATTCTTTCTATGAGTAAAAAGTTAAATTGGGATTTAAAAGCCTAAATTTTCAATGTTACTGTTAATTCAACCACATATATTATTTAGGCCACGGGACTGCCCATTAACCTTTCTTGTCGAAGAGCAATTAATCTCTTGAACCACTTTTCCTCCGCATCAGCTTTCTCAATAAATAGCTGAAATTCAAAAAAAAGAAAGAAAAAATGTTATTGTCTGCCAATAACTTGGATTTGACCTCATATACTGCAAATCGCCTTTATAAAATAGTCTTTCAGTATGAGATTTGGATACTGTTTTAACTCTTGATGACTTCTTAACTGAAGATCATCTATTTGGAATTAATAATGATCAGATAGTTTTGGAGTAAAAGGACTAATATCAACATCTTTTGATTTACAACTTTACACCTTATTTTGTGAAGTTTATCTCCTACAATCTTTCTGAGAGACAGAGTGAAGTGGCATCATTTTACAGAAGTCGCAAAATATGTCAGTGACATGCTCGTAGCCAATGAATCCACTAGAGCTGAGCGTGAATTAGATCTTTTAGTGGCAGATACAAAACTCTTCTTTTTGACACTTCTTCTGAACCATAGAAAGACTACTTGTAAAAGTCAGGCAACATGTGTTGGACATACCATATTCAAATACATGCACCAGCTCTACGGGCTGGGGGTCAGCTGCCTATGGTTTTTATTATTGCATTACAGTGTCCCAAATTTTCCCCCTTCGCCCTCCTCCACCCCCCCACACCCCGCCCCCACAGTCAATCAATCCCCACACTATTGTCCATGTCCATGGGTCATTCAGACATGTTCTTTGACTAGTGCCTTCCCCTTCTTTCCACCATTCTCCCTCTCCTCCCCACCCTCTGGCTTATCTGCCTGTTTTTAGTAAATCAGAACACACGAATCCATTTCCTTCAACAGTCTTCCTGTCCCCAACGCAAAAGGACAACAGTGTGAATTAGTTTCAGTCAACTAGACTTCAATGAACAGTCTTAAGGTTTAAGGATCTTACATTCGGATGAGCCAGAGAATTGTCGTCTTGATATTTGATAGCAGTTGGGATGCTGTTAGGGTCTATTTCTTTTTCACTACTGGGTAGATCAGCAACCCCGGATGCTGGTCCTGATGCTGCAGTTGCATGCTTCACTTCACTGGGTTCTGCTGACTGAAACATAAAATGCATTTAATTGCATCATGATAAACAGAATTTCACATTAATAATATTTCTGATTTTGAATAACAATTACATAATAGTTTCATCTGAGATGATACTAATCATGAAAAAGCCTTAGATTACTGAAGAAGAAATAATTATTCCTAAAAAGAAGCAAAAAAACCTCCAAAAAACACTGGGAAAATGTTTATTATTTCTTATGATCAGCATAACTTTCTTAAGAAATTGGTACTTATGAGTCTATACTATTGAAAAAATACTTCATATGTGTAAATTCTGTTACAAAATAAGCTTGTAACAAATCTCTAGCACTTAGTTGGCCTCTTTAGGTATAAAAGGCAAATTCATAGGTTATTTTTTAAAAAATAGCAGTCTTACTGGGATCTAATTCACATATTACAATTGCGGAGTTTTTAGCCTAATCATAGTTTTGTAACAATGACCACAAGCAACTTCCGAACACTTCCATCATCTTCCCCCAAACTCCATATTCATTAGAAGTCACTGCTCCCATTTCCCCCCAACCCTCCCATCCCCAGGCAACCACTAATCTGCTGTCTCTACGGATGTCTATTCTGGACATTCATACGTGAGAAATCATATAATATGTGTGTTTTTTGTGACTGGCTTCTTTCATCTAGCACAGTGTTTTCAAGGTCCATCCATGTTATGTCGTGTATCAGTACGGCATTCGTTTTATTGCTGGTAATAAGTACCAGGCACTATGTTAAGTGCTGGGGACAAAAGGACTAGTAAATCCTACTTCCTGTCTGGAAGGAGCCAGCAGTATGTGCTAACCCGGGCCACTTCCACTATTTCCTTCCTAAGAAGGGAAAAAGCCAGGGAAGTGGCTGATTAACAGAAAATTTTCAGGGATAATATATAATGGATTAGATGAGAAGTTGAAATTAAAAATGAAAATAAAAACCCAAGACGATTGGGAGATTAATTCAATGTATTAGCTTTTTTTCTATACCTATTATTTTTCAATTTCCATTTTCTTTTTGACTTCTACTTCTGAACATTCACTTCTCTGAATGAAGTGCAAAACAGATTTCCCTGAGAAAATCATCTAGAAAGTGAAATATGCATGAATGAGTTAATCCTTTCTTGGAATAACTTACCTTAGAAATAGAGATCCATCTATTTAATCAGTATTTACTGAGCACTACTAATTGCTAAACACTAGGTACACAAGGGAGAATGAAATACTTGTTTCCTGCTCCAATTGGAGTTTGCATTTTGCTAATGGGACTGACAGATTGCTAACAAATAAATACATAATCACAGGTTGTAACAAGTGACATAAAAATATTTAAAGAAATATTTGTTAAATTTGATTTGGCAGCATTACTCTGATATTTTGGAGCAATACTCCCCCCTCCCCCCACCCCCCTCGCCAAGTGTCAAACATTTCTACGCCTCCAGCATACTGGGCCCAGAAGACTCACAGCCCTTACGTAAGTGATATCACGCTGGCTCTTCATAAAACTGAGGACATATAACAGGAAAGCCCGATGTTCTGCATAGGGAAAGATGGGAAATGCTCTAATCCAGTGGGGTCCAGGGCATCTTTTGGCAGCCTGTTGCTGTGCAGAAGTATAAGAGCACATCATTATGCGTGTCTCAGCTGTTCTTTGACAGGACTTAGCTAGGAGACTGGCTGTCTGTGTAGAACCGCCTTGAAGAATTGTGGGCTGCTGTTATTCTAGTTGCCAAATGTATGGCAGGGATAACATTTTATTATAAAAACCAACCAATCTCATTATATTTTTACCTACACAGTCCCTACTTCTTTGAGAAGTGCTTACGCACACATGAGTGAAGTTCTCAGAGGTCTGAATCAGACCATGGAAGTTATTCAATAATATGTAATTTAAAATGTGTGAGGAGAATCACTAACTGCTTCTTTAAGTGAGGAAAACTGTTCGAGAAAATCTGACTGTTAGAAACCCTTCAACAGGGTCACTATCATGTATCTGGCTTTGAGTAGTACAGCCACCTGGTGGTTCAGTTTAGAAAAGATTGTTTTCAAATTGTACTTCCAAGTTAAAGAACAAATTGCCCTTTTTTTAAACATAGGTGGATATCTGCCAGATATAACAGTTTTAGGGCTGAATAATTGGAAATAAGCTTATTAGGGAGAGCAGTTTGAAAACCGGCTGCATCTTGGTTCCTGAGGTTGCTGCTGTGGCAGGAGCTCTCAGATGATCTACTCACAAGAGAAATATGATTGCAGAGGGGGAAGCTAGTTAAAGCGATAGGTGTTGCACACGACACAATGTCTAGCATGTCATTAGTAACAGCCACTTTTCTGGTAACAGCTCCCTAGCTTAATTAGTGGAATTAACACAGATAAAGAAAGACTCTATCACCTGAAGGGGTGGCTAGTATAGAAAAGCCTTTATCAGAGATACACACTTTATACCCACGAGTGCAGAACTCTCCAGGAGAGAAGGATGTTGAAATCTGGGTCACGGGTAACCTAGTCCTCAAGAGGGTCTTTGCTATGTGTCAGGGAGAGCCCAGCTCGTCTGCCCATGATCTGGATGAAACAGTCTTCCAGATAATTTACCTCCCTGTGCTAAGTAATCTCCTAATAAATAATTCAGCTTCCTGGGCATTCTGAATTCCTACCTTACACTGTAGACACAGACTTTAGAAACTGGAAAAGGGTATCACTTTCTAAACTAATAAATTGGCTCTGTGTTTCATGTTTCAGTGGAGTGTGAATTTACTCATTGTTGGCCCATCACTGCTCTCCCGATCTTTGGGAAATGCAGTGACTAAGAGAAGTCAATGTTTAATGAAGTGACATAGTTTAGGGATGCACAGCCAGTAAATGGTGGAATCAGAATGCAGTTCCACGTGTGTCTTACTCTACATTTCATGCTTTCCACCACTGCTTCCCCATTGCTAAACCCTAGGTTTTTCTAATTCGGTTGTGATTTTAGAGGAAAGTAACAAAAATGCTGGTAAAATATTTTAACTAAATACATTTATAACTGGCTCAACTCACAGTGCTGAATTAATAATGTTTCCAGGCAGTTTCTGCTTCTCTGTCATACTTATCCAACCTAAAACTAGCTAATTCCAGGCTTTCCAGATTGATGTTATTACTTTCTATGATTTATAGACATAAAATGTTTTTGAATAATTTGTAACTCTACTATGTCTTTGTTATACGTATGTTACTAAGAATTACATGTATTTCATGTAGAATGCTTCTTCCTACCAAAGGGAAACACAGCCCTAATGATGACTGAAAGAATAAACAAAATATTTAACAGAAAACAAATGCCGGTGAAAGCCCCCTTTACTAGAGTTGAGTAAGTGAGACCCATCTGGGCCAGAGTGTGGACATATGTTATGATACTATTTGGATTATAATTTTATTGTTAAAGCCCCTTTCTAATTTTTCTCTACCAACGTCAATTCAAAAAGTAGGTATGTACACCTGAAAAGGAAACCATGTATGTACGTTCATGAAACGTGTGTTACTGTTACAGAACTCCTGTGCTGACATTTTACTTTGCAGTGAATTTTAAAATAAAAATGGCATCGGATACATTTCTACAGTACATTTTTGACAAGTTAAACTTAAACTGATTCTCACTGGTTCATTCTCTCTCTCTCAATAACACGCTGACATGCTCTCACCCCACTTCATCTGTCTATTAGAAGCAGCACTTCCATTTAAGCGAAATCCATTAATAAAACATCTCTTCAGTTGGAATCTAAAGGCTTGTTCATAATGCCTGGATGAAAACTTACCTTTTTGACTTCTTTACTTGATCTGAATGTCTGCTGAACAAAAGAATCACTTTCAATGGCTTCAATTTCTTTTACTCTTTTTACTTGTTCTACCAGGGTGGTTTGGTCTAAAAAAAAAGTACAATGTCAGTGTATGTTGGCATAAAAGCTTGTTAACGCCACTATACCTAAGCAGTGTTCTTTCTTTCTATGAAGTAATTTTGGCCTTACAAAATTTAACTGGATGAAAAGACAAATATAACTGGATGAAAAGCTATAGTTATGGTTAAGCTACACCAAGAAACTTTTCTTCCCCTAAGATCTGCAAATGTAACGTCCCTGCACAGAAGACTCTCACCTGAAACCTACACCACTGCTGAGAAGGCGCTGCTGCAATGACCTCAGCTGATCTGGGCCAATCTGGCGGGGGGACTTAAAGAAAAAACAACAAGCAGCCCCCTCCCCCTTATTTTGAAAATACACATAAAAGGACTAAGAGCACAATAAATCTACCTGCAGTCATCTTCCAGTTCTATAGTCATTAACTTTCTGTTATTCTTAATCAACCTATCCACCCCCATTTCGGTTTTTTTGGGTAGACCTGGAGTATTTAAAAGTAAATCCCAGATATCATACCACGTTTATCCCTAAATATTTCAGTAGACATCTCAGACAGGGCTTAAGAAAAAAGAGAAAAACCAGCAACATAACTACAATACCATCTTCACATCCAGCATTACCAACAATTCCCTTAATATCACCTTCTATATGTCGTGTTTTATTTGCACCGATTGTCCGAAAACATGTCTATTTACAGTTGGTTTGCTTCAAACAGGATCTAAACCAGGTCTACACGTTGCGCTTGGTTAATAAGTATCTCAAATCCCGTGCTTCCAGTCCACTGTAATTCCTTTCATTGCCATTTATTTATTGACAAAACAACTGGATCGTTTATCCTTTAAAAAGTTGCACCTTCTGGATTTGGCTTCTTTTCATTCTCGTGGTGTCATTTAACGTGTTCCTCTATCCCTCATAGTTTGCGTAAACCAGTAGTTAGATCTAGAGGCTCGATAAGATTGAGTTTCAACTTCTTTGATCAGAATACGGCACAGGTGCCGCTGTGTAACTCCCATCGCATGACAGCAGGGTACGCGGCTCCCACTTGCAGCGAGGTTGAGCTTGAACAGTGGGTCCAGGGTGACGTCCGTCTGAAACTTCTATTATGAAGTTCTCCGTCCACCTCTCACTTACACGTTTCAGCAGCCACTAATATTTGTTGCTTAGATCTATCATTTCATTAGAGGTTGCAAAATGGCGATTTTCTAGTTCTACTATTCTTCCTGCGTTTATTAGCTCTGATTCCTCTATAACGAAGAACTTCCCTCATTGATATTTGGTGACTGTAAAATATAGTCTATACAAGAAAAGGCAGAATATATGTTTAATTCATTCCCTCAATCAGTTTTGGCCCAAAGATGACTAATATGAGTTAATAAATGTTTAGATAGTTAATGCACTTCAGTCCATGGTAGTCATTTTCATGGTTTGATGCTCCAATTATCCTAACTTTGGGTGGTGGGAACCTCTTCAAGTTGGTTCCGGCATCCTTCTGATATGACCCCTAGTAGTTGAGGTGTGGTAACACGTTCCAGGCTCATCTAATAGTTCCCATCCCAGACTTGAGATTAGCCATTTCTCTAACGAGCTTGGACTCCTTTTAGTGAGGAATGGTGTTAGAGACAATAACCTGGGCAGTAGGGGTGCTCATCAATACTGGGTTGTCACTGTTTCTCAGCCTTTTCAGTGGGTGGGATAGGACATACATGTATTCCCCCTGCTTTTCCAAAGTTTCCATTACGCCACTTCACGTTTACAAAAGACCTACCTTAGTACATGCTTTTAGTAACTGAAAAATCTGAAGAGGATTTTCACTTTTATGGAAAAAAGGCAAAAGGCGAAAACAGCTTTCAGCGTTTGCTTTGCAGCGAGTCATTTTAGAGGCAGCAGGAGCGGAGCAGCGAGTGGCACTTCTTTTACTGCATGTTGGTATTATTATAGGCTACTTGGTATGATTTGTAGCTTATATTTTGAGTGTGGGAATGCTCAAAAATTTTCCATATAAATTAATGGTAGTTGCTTCTTTGCTTTATGGCATTTTGACTTATGAAAGGTTTTGTAAGAATGCTTTTTCTTTTGGGTATCAGAAAAACTTGTACATATTTTTAGAAGACAAAAATTATTATGAGTTCATGCTGATACTACCCACCAAATTTAAGATCACAGAACTTTTAAAGTCTTTGGTTTTATATTTATATATCAGTCCTCTGTCTTGAAAAAACTTAGGCCTTAAATGATAATGATCAAAAGCATATAATTGTTTTTCCTATATATGTGAATTGAGTATGTATTAATTTCAAAATTATAAGGCAAACATTACTATTACCAACAAGATGAATTAATACAATTAAAAATTTCTTTATGGTTCTTTTTAATCTTAGAATTTATTCCACTGATGAACTGTCAAAACACTGTACTTTTAAAGTCACTTGAAATAATTCTCCATGTGATTATAGTAATTATGCTACCAACCTGATATACAGTTAGGTTAGCTTGTTTCAGTTCATTTTTGACTTTTAGGTCTTGCTTTATTGATTTTGCAATTAATATTTGTTTTTTTAAATTGCATAAAATGCATAGTTCTAGAGTAAAAACTTAAAACAACATCAGAGAAGTGTAGATTTCCTTTCCATTTCTGTTCTCCTAGTTTTCTCCCCAAGCCACAGGTAATCATTTTTATTAAGTTTTGGGTTTTATCCTTCAATTGTTTATTTCTGAAAATAGAACTATACATATTCTCTTCTTTCTTACACAAAATAGCATACTACATATCCCTATGTATATTCTTTCACTTAATATGTCTTCACTATCACTCCACAGCAACATAGAGACTTTCTCATTCTATTTCATGGCTGTAGCAATCTCTTCTAAGGATTTATGATAGTTTTCCCCACCAACGCCCTATTGTTGGCCATTTGAGTAGTTTCCAGTCTTTTGCATTTACAATTAGTGCTTTAATAAATAGCCACATGCATGTGCCGTTTCATTTTTTTTCCCATATAGTAGCTGGGCAGGAAAACTGCAACATTATGGTTCACACTCTTGCTGTTTAAACCCTTCTTCTAAGCTAAAATGAACAAAAAGCAAAATTAGGAGCTACTGTATACTCAGCTAAGGCATCCAAAAATGCCGGGATTTTAGACTATGGTTAGCAGCTGGATTTGCTTTCTAAGAAACAACTGTAATAACTGGTAACTAGAAGGTGGAATTATTTGCATCAAAGTAATATTTACATGCCAGCAGATATAAGCTGAAGAGGTTAAATGTTATAGACAGTATGAAAAAATTTGATTTCATTGGTTCAGTAAAAATGAACATTTTATGAAAAATCTTTTTCTCGACTTTGGCTAATCACAAATTATAATTATATAGTCTTGTGCAAGTTCCAGTTTACTTAAGAGAAACACAGTGCTCCCAAAGATGCATCCCTGGCAGCTGTAACGAGCCTTCTCTCCTGTGAGAAATCATGCATGGAATGTTTGAAAGCAACAGCCGCCAGAGCCAACACTCCCATCTTCCGAAGCATGTACTTTCCTACTTAAAAGCAAGCGCCGTTAGAGTGTCATGGAAGAGCTAATAGTTCCACATGCTGCAGAATACAAGCTCCTGTGGATTTTAATTATGCAGCGTACTAATTGAGCATATAAAATGAGAGGAGATTCTTTGCCCAGCTAATTTATTAATATTAACACATCTCATGCCAGTGGATACTATTTTTATTAGTGTTAATATAGCAGAGAAAAATTATACTGTATACTGTACCACATGGTCCAGCTTTAATTTATCAATATGAAAATTCGTTTGCACAGGCCTTAATTAGCTCACTATTATTTCGCAAGCAAAAGTCAAATATTTCTGATTTCAGGATGATGTCTCATCTGTATCAACTGTTTGGCCCTTTGGAATTTTTCTTTAACATATTCTCTCATTTGGATTTACAAAGCATGTCGTTAGTAGTAAATGTCAGAGGTGAGCTCACAAACCGTACTTGATGTATAAGCTCACAGTGTTCAGAGCTTTAAATATGGACATGCAGCCACTAGTCTCTTAACAAAATAGCACTGGAGAAATTACAAAGAAAGGGAGATTAGAGAAAAACAGAACATTATCTTTGTGTCTTGTTACAATCACCCTACAAAGTGACGAGGCAGATGGGGAAAGCCGGCTGCCTGACCTATAATCTGAAAATAAATCAACAGCTTTTACCTTTCAACGTGGGAACTGTTTTACTGGTGATATTTGAATTAAGGAGCATAATATTTAAATTAAAGAGCAAAAGTGATGTTTAAATTAAAATTTGAGAGATTCACGGGAGATTTACACCTTCAGCCTCCTAAGAGGTCAGCCCCACCCTGTGTGGCAACAGCAGGCATAAGCCTGCCGTGCTCTGCTCCACACTCAAAACTCTACCATCAGTGCCCTCAAGTGCGTGTCGTGAGTGTAACCCTGTCCTTTCGGGAAGCACAGTAAAACACATGAGTAATGCGTACTCAACTGTTTTAAATACAGGTTAAGTTATACATGCCACTTTGTCATTTAAAAATTCTCTACCAATTTTAAGACTGAGAAAAATGTGAATGAAAACTAGTCATTGTTTATATACTTGGCATGAATGCCTAGAATACAAAGTACCTTGTATTCATCCAATATGAGGTAAAAATATAACTGACAAAGTTACTTGGAGAATTAAAAAGATGGGATTCAAAAATATTAATGTGGGAAACACAAAGGAATATCTACTAGCACTTGGTAAACACACTGCTGGTCGGTAAAATGACTTGCCCAGGGGTTGTAAGGTGCTGTAGAAGGGAGACACTTCAGGGCAGTGAAATAAGAAAAAGACAGCGTCAGAAAGGCAAGTCAGTACAGACTGAAACAATCGACACTATCTCAGTGCATGGAAAATCATTTTGTTACTTTTGTGGCGGAAAGTTAAAATCAAATGTTTTATTAGTTAGTGCTGATGTTGTATTATGAAAATTAGGCTCATCTGCTACTTCACGTTCTATGTTTGACAATCAATTTCACATGATACATTTACAGAACTTTCTTTTAAGATATTATCAAATAATACACAAACTTAAAGCTATAAATAAAAAATACAAACTCCAATATAAACCTTTTATTTGAACAGACAGAATTTTAATCTGTACACCATTTATAAACATAAACAGATCTCTAAACTGGCAGCAATACTAGGCTGAGAACAGCAGGTGGCACTATTACCCAAGACGTAATCATGGTATAAGCGAATGGGAGCTTCAATCTCACCCATGAAAATCTCATTTTCAAGTGACTCCTTTTGAATATTAATATTTTATGAATTTACCCAAAGTTAAAATGCATTTTATGTTGCAAAGAGTTTGGGTTTGTTGGTTTCACAGTTATTGAGGTAGTTATGCTACTCTTCCATGAAAAAAATATTTATGCACTAATAGTACTGCTACAAATACATGAATAATACAAAAGAATATCTTACTTTCAGTTTAAATTGACTCAAATTTTCATCAAGAATGGAAATATCTGTGAAATCCTTTTTCAGAGTCCAACATAGATACTGAAAACAAAACGTTCGGATACTGAAACGTGAAGCATTCTCATTTGCTTTATAAGAATCAGAAAATGCAAACAGCAGCAAAGTGGCTATTTAATAAATAAACAGACAAAACTGCTCAATAAAATTTATAAACAAGTAAAACATACCATAAAACTGACCTGAAATTCTAAAGTTTTAAAAATAATTGGTTATGAACCTGAACTTGAACCAAACACAGCCACTGCTTTCCCTTTCGAAACAAAGCGTACAGAGCTCAGACGAGAAACCCATCCTACCCCAACACTGTGAGGTCGTGTTCCTACATCCCATATTCCTGGACGTAAATTTTCAGAGCTGCTACCCACGAATAATTTGAAAGATGAGAATGCTTCTTAAGGAGAATGTGGCTTGTTTGTTAGTCTTCAGGAAGCTTATGCTACAGCACCAAGTTATACATGTCAATGGGGCTCCTGAAGTGTCTCCTGTAACAACCCCCCTTGGATGGACTCCAAGACAGAGTCATCTTACATTAAAGTGCTTTCCATATCAAATTAAGTTACAGGAATAACTTTATTGTGAATGTACCAGTGAAGAATTTCTGATAAACATTTTAATAAGTGCAAGTGAACTAGGTATCAGGCTAGGCATTCTTAAAAACAAAATCCACACGGAATACCTCATTTAGCTCCTCTTACTCAGAATGCTCTCGATTTTTCTGAACCCTTCCTGTCATTTAAGGCCATGCCCAACATCCACCTTTTGGTGATGCTGTCCCTTGCCACCTGTGAGAATGGAGTCTCTTCCATAATTCGTGGGGCTCTCACAGTACGTTGCCTTGCACTGACATTAATCTCTTCACTTCTCCAGCTAGATGGGACATACCCTTTTGCGTCAACTCTAGGACCTGGTATAGTGTGCTTTATTATTTAGTAAGCTGTCAGTAAACATTTGTTGAAAAACTAAACAGAGGAATTAAGTAAAACTAAAAAATAAAACTTCATGGGGAAGAAATGTCAAATTATTAGAAGTTTCTGTAACTGAAAAAATTAGATGCCTCTGCATAGGAAAAAAAGTCAACAATGTAATAACTATGTATGGTGCCCGTTGGGTCCCGGAAGTATCAAGGGACCACTTTGTAAAGTAGATGACTGTCTGATAACCACTATGCTGCACACCTGGAACTAAAACGAAATAGCAGTGAATGTAAACTGTACTTGAAAACAATTAAAAATAATAAAAAATTAAATGTCTTTAAGTGGTCAGTTTTAACAGCTATAGGTTTAGACTATCTAGGTTAAACCCGGTCTCTGCCGCTTACTCGCTGTGTGACCTTGGCACAAGGTTCAAGCAGTGGTGGGCTCAGCTGTCTCCTCTGAGGCCTGGGGTCAACAGCTAAACAGGACAGGAGAGTTGAGAGGTTGACTCCCTCCCTCCCTCCCTCCCTCCTGCCCTTTCAAATATTTAATGTACTAGGCATTGTTTGACATATTAGGGTTTGGAAACAAATAATAAACTTGTAAATAAACTATATAATATCAAGGAAGACAGAGCAGGGCAGAGGGCTAGAATGGAGGAAGGGGGCAATTCCAGATGGGGTCACCAGGGACGAACTCTCTGACATGATGATAGAGCAGAGAGAACAATCTTGTACAGGAGCTGGTTGTGAAAATCTGGGAAATGATATCTGTGCTCAGTACAAGGCTAAGGACGCATTGAAAGCTCTTAGTAAATGACTGATATTACTATAATAGTACAAGCATGCTAACTTAGTAATTGTAGTGAAGGTATGGAAGCTGGCTAAAAAGTTGGCCTATCAGTTCCATTTCTGACCGTATGGTTTGAAGGCGGCAACCTTTATCTGAGTTCAGCTGGTAGTAACTAGCTTCAGCTCACAGCTCTTGTGGCATCACCTGTGGTGTGGCAGCCTTGTGGGAATGATAGGAAGAGGGGACAGGCCTGGGCACATCTCTGAGAAGGCACAAAAGGCCAGCTGAATTTCATCACCCACCGAGACTCTGGAGTCCACGCTGACTCGCTGAATGCTGCAGGGTGAGTGGGGAAGCAGCGCTTTGCTGGCACATGGCCTCCCAGGCTCCACTGACTCAAGAGATGGGAGGTCCTGTTACTTCCTAATGGATGTCTAGTAACACGAACTGTCCAAAATGGTAGCAGTGTGGTAGACATCATGTTAAAAGGCAAACGTGTTTTAGTTTAGTGTCTGTAGGTCTACAGACACTTTGTTTTGATCATCAATATTTGGAATGCCTTTCTAGTGAGGAAAGTCACAGAGGCTAATTTTTCATTTAAATGGTTGTTAAAAAGGCCAGATGAGCCGTGTTGGTAGCAGAAGTAGTAACTGCAGCAGTAACTAAAGCTTACCTTCGCGGCACTCTGCTGAGCTAAGCAGTTCACACGCACTACCTCGTTTAACTATCATACCCATGAGAGATAAAACTATTAAAATTCTCAGATGGATGAGAAACTGAGGCTAAATAACCTTGGTCAAGGTCACATGACTAGTTAGCCATAGAAAAGGGGTACGGTCTCTGAATTGTGATCCAGTCATTATTTCCTGGTCAAATAAATTCTTTACCCACACCTGCCAAAACAAATTATTTTTTGCCTCCTTCCCATCCATTTCCAAGAAATAGTAAATGTTCCTGGTGTTGTTTTTATTCTGCATTTTAATGCTTATTCATTCAGTAAAAGGCAATGTAGCTTTATTTGTAGAGGAGATGCCGTATATATTATCTTGGTCTTTGGGCATTATCTTGAGTTAGATTACAGAAGTATATTTTCAGAATCGTTCACATTTGAAAAAGTTTTTAAAGGAATTATATGTCACATCCAAAAACCTCTATTCACAAATATGAAAACCTGGCATTCTTCATTTAGTCCTGAAAACAACCCAAGTAGTAAATCAGCACTCAGAGCTGTTCTGTGTCTATTGGATAAAACTGTTGTTACAAAAATCAAGAACGGCGTTTGTGAGTTTGGCTAAGCCAATAACCACTATACAGTCCAACTACAGAGACTACTGCCTTATGTGTGTTTCAAATGAAATAAATAAGGGTAGTCAAATCTACTTTGGTGGAGAAGTAAGAAATAATCACTCTAACAAAGCGAAAGCTATTGGAAGTTTTCTTATTTTAATGGGATAGAAGAAAGAAATGTAATTTGAGGTTTACCAGATTAATAGGGCAGAATACGAACTCTGAAGCGGCCATTTGCTGTCCATTTTAATCCTAGAATTCTTATTGACTCTAATTAAAATTCTGTAGATGGAAGAGTTGTGTGTTTCCAAGGAACTGGCAGTGAATGCTGCCTGCCAGCCATCTCCGAACACCCCATAACCACACACCACTCGCCTGTCAGGAGAGCTAATGCAGACATCGCAGGGCACACCACATTTGTCACTGTGGCTAATATCAGAGATACGCAGCTCTTTTTTCTTAGCACACAAAAGCAAGATATGTAATTCAATGCTCAATTTACCCTTGTCTCGCAGGAGATTTTTCCCCGCTAATTGATAGAAATTAAGCCATTAATCAAGCCACTAGCCATCATTCAAACCAGAGAAGATGAATACAAACTTTCATCATAACCACCTTCCCCATTTTAGTGTTCATTAGCATTAATTTTTAATGCAATTATGCTATTCTTTTACGCTGAGCTCATAAATTACTGCTCTTTTGTTGCTGGCTGGCCTTGTAAAATCCAAACTAATGCTTTGTGCTCTGATCTTAAAGGCAATTACTAGGTTCTTCTATCTTTTATATCTTTGCATCCCCAATAACCTTTATATATAACGAACACCATGACTGACTGTGCCTGTTTGTTATTTTAATGCCTTCATATAAATCTCTGTGAAGGTATAAATGTTATATGTACAATACACATATATGTATGTATATACATATATACATTTACCCCCCCACATAGATGCACCATATACATCACAAAATATGGATGCTAATATAAAAAAAGAATCTCACAAATCCATATTGTAGTTTATGTTCAAATATAAAGACTTCATGATAGCTTATGATTAAAACACAGTGTATTATATTAGAGTTATAATTTTTATAACAAAGGAGAAAACAGGAATAGTGACTGGCTATTCTAAACATTTGTAAGGGTCAAATAACTACTAAAAACAGAAAGAATAACTATGAGATATCAAAATACCTTAGTTCTCTACCTAGGGTTACTGTTTCATGTTTAAATCCTTACTTTAAAAAAATAACTGTTGAAACCTGAAAATTAATGAGATGAAAATGAAGAGTACTGGAAAATAAAAAGAACCATTTATCGAAAAGTGTGTTTATAAGCACACATAATAAGTCCATATATTCTTGTATTTTGCAAAGTGGATGCATCAGTTTATTAGAGGGTAATAGTAAAATGAAAAGATAAAATTCCAGAAACAAATACTGAACCAAGAGGCAACATATGCCCTCAGTCCTCCATCCCGGAGAAGGTAGAAAAGGTGGAGTCTCCCTATAGTGCCCCGAAAGCAACCGTTGTGCTCACTCTTGGGTGCAGAGAAGATAAAAACCCACAACTCTCTTTTTGTATCATCCCAGTAACGCCTTTGCATTTGGTTGCAAGTTGTTCTGCTCTGGCCAACAGCTGGGTAGAGAAAGGCTGCATGTGTGGCATTAAGATTCGTGAAGTAAAACCCAATGGGGGGGTGTCAGCAGCACTGGTGGCCCTGCTGTCCCAGTCACCTTTTGGAGATGTGGAGCGGCTGCCTACCCCTAACACTACAGGGTAAGGTAGGGAGTGCAGAATATATTCAGGAATCGTGTACCAAAAAAAAAAGTTTTGAACCATTAACTTAGTAAGATATAAAGATGGTGATGATTGGCTTGATTTCATTGTATGCTTCCTCTCATGGCTAATTCTTTATTAGATTTCATCTTTAATAGGAAGTTATACCTGGGTTCCAAGTTATATACAGGGAGCTGATTCTCTGAGCCAGGGGACTTGTTGTGTCAGGACAACCGGACAGCCTAAACCCAAGACTTTTGTGATTGTTCCTTTGTGACGTCAGAAGCAAACAGGCATCGAACACATATGTATCTGAGCGTTAAAGTTGTTGGTATAAGTTTGGTATATGGTGAGTTCTAAAACCTCTCCTTACAATACAAGCATTTTGTGTTTTGGGCTCAGAAGCTTAGAGAAGACAGCCCATGGCTCCACGTGCCTTTATTTCCCTGACCATATTGAAGAAAATGTCAGGGTTCAGAAAGAGGAATTGAAATTAATTCACCCAACATGTATTTCGCTTACTTATGGCAGGTGCTTGAGATTTCTGGTTGAAAATGACTAACTTTTTGCTCTCACAGAGTCCATGGACAAAACAGAACTTTTATTTAGAAATTTTACTTGTAAGTAGTTATAAGCTGGTAACAACAGGGGTTTGTTGTGTTTACAAAGCGCCTTTGCATCTATTATTTTACTCGATACTGCAACAGACATGACTTTTGGTAATAAATTACACCCCCATTTTTCAAATCAAATATTTAATACTCTCATGACTTAGGAGATCTGTGAGAGGCAGGGTCAGGATACCAAACCAAGCCTTTATCCTTCCAACTCTGCGTGCTTCTCACTGCATGAGGGGGCTTCTCTGCCTTTGAATCTCTGTTAGCCTTACAGGAAGAAGAGTTATGATTGTTTACACTTATTTCAAATGCTTACCAAATTTATATAATTTTTATCTTTTGAACAGAGATGGGGTAGGGAGGATGACAGTAGATGATAGGAGATATTAATTTCTCTTAAAAGCAGAGTATAGGGTTTGAAGGAACCACTAAATACTTCAAATTGCAATTTAAAAAATTAGCTTTCTTGAGGTATGATTTATATATAATAACTACACTCACAGCATACAATTCAGTAAGTTTTGATATATGTATATACCTGTATAACTAACAGCACAATCCATATATAGAATATCTCTATTACCACCAAAAATTTCTTGACGCCTCTCTGCGGTCAATCTCTATCTGTACCCTGAACCCAGGCAATCACATGCATGCTTTCTGCCAGAGTGTATCAGTCTGCGTTTTTTTTTTTTTTTTCTTTTTATCCATCAAACATTTATTGGTTACCTATTATATGCCAGGTACCATGAGTTATGCAAATTAGGCTTTGCATGTACAATGGCAAATAACATGTTGTTTCTACTCTAAAACCTTCCTATCTAGAAGGGGATGCAGAAAAGTGCATGAGCAAATGTCACAGAGGCTCAGTCTGCGTTTTTCAGAATTTCATATAAATGGCACGCTCTTTCATGTCTGATGCCTTACACTCAGCATATTTTTGTGATAGCTCCATGTTGCTGGTTTTATCTGTTGTCTGTTCTATTACTGGTAGAATTCTATTAAATGAATATCCATAAATTGTTTATCCATTAACATGCTGATGGACATTTGGGTTGTTTCCAGTTTCTGGCTTTTGAGAATGAAGTTGTTGTAATATTTATGTGGATGTTTTTGTGTGGACAATGTTTTCCCTTCTTTTGGGTAAATATGTAACACTGGAATGGCAGCGTTGTATATAGTAGGCCTGCATTTCTCTGATGATTAATGATATCGAGCATTTGTTAATGCACTATTGCCCATTCACTTCTTTTTAAAGTGTGTTCAAATCTTTTGTTCATTATTTAATTAGGCTGTTTGTATTCTTATTTTGTGTATATGGAATGTACATCCTCTGACAATATGTTATTGCCAATCTTTTCTCCCATTCTGGGACTTGCCTTTTTGTTCTTAATGAAGTCTATCAAAAAGCAAAAACTTTTTTATATTTAAAAAGTCCATCTTATCATTTAAAAAATGGTTTGTGCTTTTTGTGTCTATCAAAGAAATATTTGCCTACCTCAAGGCTGCAAAGATTTTTTCCTATATTTTTCTCCCAGGAGTTTTATAGTTCTAGCATTTATATTTAGGTCTACAATACATTTCAAGCTAATTCTTATGTATGGTATAAGATAAGGGTCAATGTTTATTTTTCCCCATAAGGCTATCCAGTGTTTTCAGCACCATTTATTGAGAATAGTTTCTTCTCCTTGAATTGCCTTGGTAGTTTTGCTGAAAATTAATTGGCCATATATGTGAGGGTTGATTTCTGGTCCCTGCAGTCTTTCCATTTATCTGTATGTCTATCCTTACAGTAATCCACAGTCCTGATTGCTGTAGCTTTATATAAGTGTCGAAATCAGGGAATAGAAATCATCTTTCTATTTCTATTTTTTATTTTCTAATAACAACATCTTTGTTGTTTTTAAAAATTGCTTTGAACAGTCCATACTATTTGCACTTTATATTTAATAGGTTCTTAGTAGAAACTTTGCTCCTAACAATTGACATTAAGTTTTACCATTACAACGCCAAGTATAATTAATATATAATAAAATTTAGTTTCAGGGGTAAGTTGAAACACAAATGATTAATAAAATTAGTCACTCTCCAAATATTAGTTTGTTAGGTACAACACTTAAAATAAGAAAAGAAACCACTGCCAATTAATCAAATCAACTTTAAAAATAGTTTTTGAAACTGATCAAGTTGTAAAAATGTTACTACAAATAAATACTGTTATTGTGAATTTTATAATCTTCTAGTTTTAGAGTCAAAACTTGAGCCACGTTCATGTTACCTTATAAAGGAGTTGCCACATAAGATAATAACAGTTTTGTTTTGGTCAATGAATGTAGTTTAGAAAATATAAACTACAGCTGTCACTGATGAAAGGAAAGCCAGGAGGAAGAACAAAGGATGACAGACTGCCAGGGGTGACCAGCCTTTAGGTGTGTCTGGGCCACACTGGAAGAAGAATTGTCTTGGGCCACACATTAAATAGATTGAGACACATTATCACAAAAATAATCTCATAATGTTTTAAGTAAATTTACGATTTTGTGTTGGGCTGCATTCATAGCCATTCTGGGACGCATGTGGCCCACGGGCCGCAGGTTGGACATCTCTGGTAAAAGCAGCAATTTTTTAGGGATTGTCAAGAACCAAGAATGAATGTATATGTTTAAGAGTCTGAACTACCTGGAGAAATTCTAACTGTGCTGGGAACAGAACTGGAATCCCAAATCGAGTGGATGAATAATCTCTATTCCTCAAACTATCATTTAAGAAACCACATACATACACATCCTAAATTGAACTCAGAAGTCTGTAATTAGAATCTCCATTCTATTTGGTCAATCATCTTGCTAATACTTTATCCTCATTACAGTTGTTCCTGTCAAGAAGTGCAAATAAGATTTTGGCTTTTAATCAAGAACAGCCCTAAATGCCACAGTATCTACGTTATTGAAGTAGGGTGGGCTCTGTGTGTTTCTGTATGTTGAAATAGTTGGTAAAGCTGCAGAGAGAGATATATATATGATTCTCATTTGGTTTAATTTATTGCTGCTAACTTTGGACTGGTCTGACATCTTCTCTACAATGTTATGAAAATTACATGATAGTCACAGCTACGAATTATATGCATAACTGCATAATTTTTTCAATTAAAATATTCTGGTGAGATTGCCCAATGATTTGATATTTTAAATTCTACTTTAAGAAAAAGAGGGTAGCAAACATTTAAGTTGCAAATCTCGCATCAATAACAATCATACCCCTTATAAAAATGGAGAAAGTTTCCATAATTTTAGCCTGTTTCCAGCACATTGTGATATCAATAAAGCAAATCATATCCGATTCCCACATTTGCCACATTAAACTGAGACATAAGTAGAGCCATTCAGCTATGATAAGGAACAGAGCATAAACAAAGAAATAAAAGAATGAACAAATAGAAAATGAGATACATAATTTAGTCCATTCCTCCATGATTGTGAGAGAAATCAGCTATAAGAAAAAATATTAACCATTTATCTGCTCCTAATAGTGTTTTTCACGCACACACAATGCTTTAAGTCACAAAGGTGCACATAACAGGCAAGTCCAGCTCTGCTTAAAGGTGAAGTAAGTGACTGAAAATTACTATGCTAAGTTGTAGCTTCACGATTAACTATACTATGTAAGCAAGTCTTCCCACTAAATTTCTATCTTCTCCTCTGAGTTAAGATATGGAATCCACTAACGTGCAAATGTGATCCCTGGATGGAGGAAGCATTTAGCGGAGGTGAATTTGTTGTTCCATAGAAGAGCACAGGGCCCTGTAGGACTGATGAATGTAGAGGAAGAAGAAATCCGGGAGATAAGGAACTGACGATGGAAAGATCAGGATTCTGTGGGAGCTAAACCCTGAAGATAAGGTAGGACAAGGGATTCTGAAGATGTGAGTACAGGGGGCAGGACATAAAAAGGGAAGTGAGATAGTGACAGAACATTTATAGTAGTTCTGAGCTTCAAATACACACCTGCCAATGACAGCCCAGTGTGGGAAGACAGTGGCTCTAGGCACAATCTCTAACCATAGGAACGTAACTTCTGAGCAATCTGTTCTTCACAGGTTGTAATTCTTGTGGGTCCTCATCATTTACCAATATGTGATGGGTATTTTAAAGGTGTGTGATCTTAGGGAATGGGGAGATGGTAGTGCTAGTGACAATCATTTTGTACTATGTCAAAATCTGGGCAGAAAAACCTATAATGGATCCACACAAGTGGGGAAATTTAGAAACCTCTTACGGTATATTTGACAGCTTGTAGCACCTGTAACTGAAATAACGAGGAAATATTAGTCATGTTAGATATAAACGAACTTTGAGTAAAAAATGTAAAAAATTCTAATCCATGAACACTAAGACTGACTACAAATCTAAATTTTAAACACACACACATACACATACATGCATAAACACTTCTGGGCCTACTTAAACTCATTTAATAAACCCAAACTGATATCACATAGAAATATTAGCACTAAAAATAAACCTTTGAAAATGAAACCATTGCAAATCCACAATTAACTTTAAACATTTCAAGAGTTTTTACAGACTGACTCAGGGCTTGATCTTGGCAGCCGGATGGACAGAGGGGGTCAATGATCCAGAAGCAGTGAGTCAGTAATCAGTGAGACAGCAAAACAAGTCCCTGGAAGCAATTACTGTCCAACACGTCAGGAAGCTATTGGACCGAAATACTCAGAAAATGGATTTAGAAGTTTCAGTGTCTCCCTGCTGCCCCCTTTCTAAAAATACTGTTGAGTAAACACATTCATAAAGCCAGTTACTACCTCGAACAATAATTACTGCCTTGTTCGAAAGTGATGATTGAAGGAAGGTTCTTCTAAACAAGACAGGTTTGCTGATTGCCAAGGAGAACATATTTATTTCTTTGTGTTTGTCCAGTCTGAGACATTGCAAAGCTGTAAGCTCTAAAACAATATGATCTGGTTCAAAAAGTTATCCACCATTCTGCAATTTCTCCTACAAAACAGCAGTGGGTCAAACCAGCAAGAACGAGCGAGTCAAACGTGTGGCAGTCTAATGGGAATCGCGATTGGATCACACAGAGCGTTCCCAAAGAAATCGAGGAGGTATTACTATCTGCTGAATGATGAATGGAACACAGGCTCCTGCTGCTAGAAGAACGTGGCATTCCTTTATTGGGAAGGGAGGCTCCTTGAAGATTCTCTCTTTTGGGAAGTATGGCAGATACTTGCTTATTGCTGTGAAGAATTGCTTAAGAGTACCTGAAAGCTACCTTTCATTCTGAAAAGAAAGTCAGTGGAATGGAGGAAATATTTACAAATGATATATTTGACAATAGTTGACTATCCCAAACATATAAAGAAAAAAAAAACTCCTATACTAAATAATAAAGACAAATAGCCCAGTTAAAAAGTGAGCAAAGGATTTGAAAAGACGTTTTTCCAAAGAAGATATACAAATGGCCAACAAGTAGCCCTGAGCAGTGTGGCTCAGTTGGTTGGGCATTATTCCACAAGGTGAAAGGTCACCAGTTTGACTTCCCGTCAGGGCACGTGCCAGGGTTGCAGGTTTGGTCCCTGGTTGGGGCATGTACGAGGGGCAACAGATTGATGTTTCTCACATCAATGTTTCTCTCCCACTCTTTCTTCCTCCCTTCCCCTCTCTCTAAAAATAAATAAATATTTTAAAAAACGGCCAACAAGTGTACAAAAATGTGTTCAACATCATTAGCCATCAGGGTTTTGAAAGTCAAAAATCACAAGATGCCACCTAACCCACACGAGGATATCTGTAATCAAAAAGACAGAACAGGCTTTGTTGAGGATACGGAAAAATTGGAACTTCATACGTTGCTGGTGGGAATATTAAATGGTGCAGACACTTTGGGAAATAGTCTGGCACTCCTATCAGAGGTAAACATAGAGTTACTACATGATCCAGCAATTCTATTCCTGGGCACATACCCAGGAGAAACAAAGCCTTGTATCTGCACAAAAACTTTTAGATGAATGTTCATGGCAGACATATTAATAATTGGCAAAGAGAGAAACACTTAAATGTCTATCCAATGATGACTGGATAAATGAAATGTGGTAGATTCACACAATGGAATACTATTCAGCCATAAAAAGGAATGAAAAACTGATACATGCTACAATGTGGCTGAACCTTGAAAACATGTAAGTGAAGCCAGTCACAAACACCATATGCTGATGGACTTCATTTCCATGAAAAGTCCAGAATGGGCAAATTGTACAGGCAGAAAGCAGACTAGTGGCTGCCTCCTGCTTGGGTGACAATGGGATGAGGAATGATTGCTAACAGGTTCACGGTTTCTTTTTCAGATGACAAAAATGTTCTAAAAACGACTAAGTGATGGTTGCACAACCCTTTAAACACAACTATTGAACTGTATACTTTAAATGAATCACTTGTGTGGTACATAAATTGTATCTCAATAAAGCTGGTATATTTTCAAAAAAGTAAACGAGAGGTAAAGTAGTGGAAACCACATGTATGGAAAGAATCTGGGTGTGAAGGCAAACAAAGAAACAGGATGATGATTGTGGGTTCAAGGGCGGTTACTTTAAGATGGGAGAGCCTAGAGCAAGCTTGTCCCGTTACTAAATGATACAGAAGACAGGAGAGAGCGATGATACTGGAGGGAAAGGTGATCATTAAAGTAGGAAAGTACTTGATAAAGCGAGAACAGCATTAGAGGAAATGATAAGACCCCTAATGAAGTTTTTAAAAAACTTTTATTCATTGATTTGAGAGAGAGAGAGAGAGGAAACAGGGAGAGGGAGAGGGGAGGGAGGCAGGTAAAGGGAGAGAGAGAGAGAGAGAGAGAGAGAGAGAGACATACACACACACACACACCTGCTCTTTACACATCTGTGCATTCATTGGTTGATCCCTGCACATGCCCCTACTGGAACTGAACTTGTGGCCTTGGAGTATGCGCAGGATGCTCCAATCAATTGAGCTACCTGGCCAGGGTCAATAATACCCTTAATAAAAGAGCGAGAAAGAAAAGGATGGGAGCAAATTCCAGTTGGTTTATCATTGTGAAGAGGTCCCTGTTTGATGGATTCCATTTTGTCAGTGAAGTATGAGGTTGCTCTCCGGTGGAGCATGAGCAAAAAGAAGAGGGTGTGGTGGGTTTGCAGAGAAAAGAGTTGATCTAGTTGACTTGGGACAGTGAGCCTACCGGAGAAATAAAGTGGGACGGATGTGTAGTTTGACACGTCTACTTGAGGTTCATGACGATGAAAATAAAAGAGAAACCCATCAGTGAGTAAACGGCAGAGCTAGGAGTTGTAGGCGGATCTCTCCGACTCTGCATGTTGTACCTACTCTAACACACTGCCGGGACAGAGGGTCAGCGCTATATTGAAGAATCAGTTCTGAGTCTCATGTGATGGAATATCAGAATCGTTTTCTCCATGAGTACTTAACTAAAGTATCTGACAATTATTTGATGCTATCAAAGACACCATCCAAAATGAACAGTGTTTTACACAAATACAGGGTCCGGCAGAACTAAGGCTCGCTTGAGTGTGTTTGTTAGGGTACGTGGATGTCTCCCACGAGATGGACAGCAACTTGAACACTTCACCTAGAATGTCACATGGTGTGCGTGAGAGTGACTGTGGTGTTATAGAACTGCATGCTTATGAGTTTGTAATAAAACGGGGGCGTCATTTGTGCCAGACCCAGTAGTTCTTGTTTTTAGTATAGTGCATTGATATCAGATTACTTTGTAACATCAATTGGCAAAATATGGTCTTCTTAACATGTTACTAAAGGTGAGTGAGTGTGGTGTGCAGCAATGAGGTGGTAATGCCTGTGATGAGAACTGGACAGCCAAGCGAACATCTCTGAGGTAAATGTCAGCTCACAGATGATGCCTCTGCCTACAGAACGTTATAGAGTGAAAAAATCAAGTAGAAGACTGTACTTCCTCCATGAAGCCTTCCCAGATTGTTTTAATAATATCTTCTATGTCATAGGGACCCTAGGGAAATATCCCAACCCAACCTCTGCTAAAAGCAGCTGCAGACACTGATAGCAAGCAACTGAAGATGAATTGAAACTCCCTCCTCACCTACTGTGTACGTTACTCAATGAGAAAGGATCAGTTATTTTTTCAGTTAAATGTCATTGACCCATAGGGGGAAAAATAGAATATATAAGTAAGCAAATCACCTATGTTTACATATATGAAAAATAGAACACATCTGTATAAAATATCCCAGCTATCGATATATATAGATGGATAGAATATCCCATCTATTGATACTTATATGTTTTAAAAGAAGAGGAAAACAAAGTGACATTTACTAATTTATAACAAATAAAACAGAGACTTTAGTTATATATTGGGGAGAGTGGAGTAAGAAGAATAGGGGCGGGGGACAAACAGATACAGGAAGAGAGACGGTAGGGGGGCAAATGTGACATAAACAGACACACCAAAAGGTCATGAAAAAGGAAGGCGAAAGAGAAAGGAAAAAGATAAAGGAGAGAAGGAAAATAAGCAGGCTCTGGAGAGACAGGGACGGCCTCTGGCCTTGTCACCGGGTGCCAGGTGACTGGGCCACGCACAGTGTGGTTATCATAGCCTTGCAGTTGGCTACAGCTCTCAGAAGCAAAGTCCAAACCGACTTAATACCCCTCACTAAAAAGGCCAATATTTAAAACAAACAAAACACAATGCCCTGACACCCCCAAATCTTTAATACCCCAGGTTAAGAACTAAGATAGTATAAGAATTCTTATTAAAAGTTTTTGGTTAAAATTTGAAGACCCTCGCATTCCTGCAATTTTTTTTTTTCTGGATAGAGAATAATCCTAAGCCTGCTACAAAGCAAAGACTGTGACATGTTATCTCATCACAAAAAAGGCCACCTACTTTCCGTCCAGCAACATGACTCTTTCACGGCCTTTCAAGGTGTTGCTACCGAATGCTGTTCCCAGAACAACAGACATTCATGGCATCCCCTATAAAAATCTTCTCTCTGAGTCAATCTCTAGCCTTAACCCATTTCTAGAGAGTTTTTCTTTGTTAAGGACGGTTTGTAAATCTCTGCAAAAGGCCTGTATACTCGGAGGGCATCACTACCTTACACACATACATCACTTGCTTTCAGCAGCTCTAAAATCCATTCAGTTCTCAGTTATTGGAGAAACCATGTTCTCTCGCGTCTAGGTTTCACAAATGTTGTGCTCTCTACCTGAACACTTTATCCTCTCCCCTTTTTATCTAGATAACCCTTATTTGTTCTTTAACCCTCAGCTGGGAATTTACCTTCTACAGAAATTATCCCTTGACCTCTGAGCCCGATTAGGAACTCTTCCATGAACTTTTACAGCCCACAATACTTCTTTTCGAGTTCTCTCAGGCCGGATGTCTATCATCTAGCCATCACAATGTGAATTTACTTCTGCAAAATTCAGCTCAAATGCCACTCTAAAAGGCTTCCCAAATTCCTGCTTGAATGCCCAACATGGAATTTATTTCATTCTCCTTATATTACAGTTTTATACATCCCCACCAACTAGCTGATATACTACAAAACAGCTAGGGTCTGTGTACTCCCATAGTACTTAGCGCATAGGAGGGATTCAGTGAGTGTAAGCTGGCTGAGTGAATGGACTAGATGAGATTAATCTTATGTTGGAAGCTGACTTGAGAGTTAGAGACCCTGCTTAAACCAAGATAGGACTAATCTAGGAATGATACCTCCTAGGTGGGAGGCGCTTCCCATTGAGTGGAAAGACCACAGATTATAAGCAATATGAATCCTATAAGACAAAAGATTGCTTCATTAAAAAGTGCTGTAGTAGCTGTATGTAGTCATAAATAAAATAGTGTATTATAAAAATTTTGTGGTAATAGATTTTGACTGAATTGATTACTCACTGACAGTACTCAACATAGTCCTGCAAATGCATCAACTATGTAATGAACAGCTATTAAGTTTATTGATTTTCTGATTTCCATTGATAGCCAAGAGGCCAAAGCTGCACATCAATATTTGTGTTAGCAATACCCAAGAGCTAACAATTTTGACAGATGAAAACCTCAAAAGTCTAACCAGGCCAAATTAATGGAAATTTGAAGGCCAAACCTCAGAATTTAAATGAAATACCTAACAAATGAATCTAATACATTCAATAACTCACTTAAGTCAGTGTTGATAATTTTTCCCCCCCAACAAACTTTTAAGGTTTCCTTTTTCCTAATGATGGGATTGCTTCCTAATAGGTATGCTCTCTACTTCCTCCCACAATCAGGATTTTGAAGTTACATAGTCTCCAGCTAACACCTGGATGAACTTAGCAAAGCACTTTATGATTGGTTCTCACGAAATTCCTGTGAGATAGGCATTGCCTCCTTCCTTTTTACACAAAGCACTGAAACTCAGTGTGACTAAGTGATACAGCCAGGGCCGCTCAACCAGGAAGCAGGAAGGGCAGTGTGTGCATGCAGGTCTTTCAATTAAGAAAGAATATAAAATAGTGAAGGACCATTTGGTCCTTCCACTTTTAACACAATTTCCCCTGCATTATTACCATACGTTTGTTGACTGTCCAATTACTAATTTTTACTGTGTGTATTGTAGTTTATATTCTGTTTTCCCGTCCCTGCTTATTTAACAAATCCATTAATGCCACAGCACCGCTCTCGGAAAGGGCGGCGCATTTTCAGAAGACTCAGGCTAGTCTCAGTGAATGCTGTGCGGGGGCCTGCAACCACTCTGTCATCATCAAGGTCTGTTCCAGCGGCTCTCGGCGTGTGGTCCCCAGACCGAAGCATCATCATTACCTGGAAATCTGTTACAAATGCAATTACCACTCCTCAGGTGATATCAAGACACGCTAAACTATACTTTGTCTGTATACCTTTGTGGAGATACATGGTGTGTATACATGGATAATTACATTTTGTATCACATCTGTAATTATGTCATGGAATTAGAATTACTTTCTTATGATGTTGATTTAAGCCCAGGGTCAGCAAACATTTTCTATAAAGAGCCAGACAGTCAATACGTTAGGCTTTGCAGGCCATGCTGCCCCTGTTGTAACTAGTATGTTCTGCTGTTGTAGCAGGAAAGCAGCACAGACAGTATGTAAACAATGAGTGTGGCTTTTGTTGCAACAGGACTTTATTTACAAACCAGGTGGCGGGCTGGATGTGGCAGGTCAGCTGTAGTGTGCTGACCCCTGATTTAAGCCGTCATTAAAACACATTTCCATTACCTGAGCTTCCTGAGTGACTGACGGCAGTGTGTGCGTAATCAGGAACCAAGCGTTTCATGAATAATTCACACTGGAGATACTGCTTCATAGGAAAAAAATACAGATAATGTGATAAATTAAGATTGTGTATATTCTTTTAAAGGCATCCACAGAATTAAATTTCAAAGTTAAAGTATTTTGAAGGGAAAAATCTTAGCAGTGCCTGTTTGTACCTAATAAGGTGTTATATACTTAATAAGTATTCATTAAATACGTATCTGTCGTTGTAACGACTAGTGGGCTTTGCGACAATAGAAATGGTATACTTTATCAACTGTTCTTGTTTAGAGCCAAGTTCATTCTTTTTTAGGAACTGAGAAAATATATTAAAAAAATCAAGGGTTTGGGATATGTAAACTGAGTTTGAATCCTAGTTCTTATCATGTTAGTATGACTATTGGAAAATGATTCAACTGCTCTTCTGTTTGCTAAGTAAACTGTAAGAATATAAAATATTCCAATTTTTCCCCTAACTGCATTCAAGATAAAAGGGAGAATATTACAAAATTGAAATGAAAACAGTTTCAAGAATTCCATTGCTAAACCTTACAAGAAGCCCCTACTTTTTTCTTTTTACAACCTCAAGTATTATTTTCATTCTAGGCTTAAATATTTATAATACAATTGTTCTGGCTAGATAAAAATATCTATTTTCTCTAGTTTTGTCCACACATGGAGCATTTCTTTAAAAAGGAGAGTTGTTTTTGAAGTACCTCCAAAAGAGAAGGATGGGACAAAAAATATTTCCTATATTCTCTGCTTAGACTTCTCGTTCCCTTTCCATCTCCCAGCAGAAAACAACCTGAAAGTCAACCTGCATCCAGGGCCCGAGTACAACTGCTGGAAAGGCTGCTACTCCTGGGTTGGGAGAATGACAGTTTACTGGCGCCTCCAGTGCGAGGTACCCACTCGGCAATTGCCTGGTTGTGAACAATGACCTACTGCTTCAGCTCAGTAGGTGATGATTAGGGCTTCTTGTAGCATTTGTTAAAAGGGATTTAACAAGTCTTACTCTACTTCAATCTGCTTCTCAGAATTCCCCGACTCGCTGAAGATAAATGAAGGTGTACACTATTGTAAACCCCCCAGAGTCAGGTCAGGAACCACTGAGTAGAGTGAATTAACATAAAATACTAACCTGCCTCTTTCTGCCTTTTTCTGTAGCAAGGCTTGTCCTTCCAGAACGAGTTTTCCTGATAGAAATGGCCACTTTCTTTCTTTCTCTCTCTCTCTTTTTAAAGCAGGGTGACATTTAGAGCTTCTTTCTCTAAACCATAGTCTTAGAAATATTTTCCTCCCTTTGACCTGTTTTTGCTTTTTCCCCTTTACCACACTGCACACTTCTGATGAGTCAGAGGCAGGGAGGTGCGGTGGTATGGGGTTGAGGTGGAGGTGAAGGAGATGGGGGGAAATTCTTAGTTAGAAAGACAGCAATGAGTCCACTAAATTACGTATGACCTTTAAGATTCCTCACAGATCTATCATTTCAGGACTTATTTCTGATGAGAATGAGGAAAACAAAATGGCATTTAGGAAGGAAATAAAATATTAAAAAGTATCTGAGACAGAAGTCATTTCATCAGAACTTACTGGCAATGTCTTTACAGAAAAAATAAAAGAATGGAAAAATAACAAGAGAACTTAGCCACCCCCCGCCTCTCTCTGGAGAACGTCCTGGAGCAGGACACACTCCGATCAATTTCCTATCCCACCTGCACTTGTCTAGAGAGCATCATGCAACAGAAGCAGCCTAGCAGAAGCTGTGGCTGGATTGGTTCAAAATTATCTAATTTCAGAATGAGAGTACTATTTGACTGAAAATATGTCATGACTTCAAAAGCTGTCTTAAGTTATTCGCGAACACTGTTAGAACAGGCTTATATTGAAATGCATACAACTTAGAAGTTTAACAAAAAACTCAATTTTTCAAGATATGAAAAATTAACTTCAACAAAAGAAAACTGCACCCTTGTTTTCGTATTCTACATAGAAGGCAAAACTTCTGGATAAAGAATGTAAGAACAGTCTACTGAGACTGTTCCAACCGGTACCACTAGATGTCAAAAGTACTAGAGGTGTTCACTGATGCTGTGTTCTGTGCCCATACATGAAAATTACATTGAGTTACTTTCACATTTACTATTTTGGCACAATAATATTAAATTGTTATATATCAAAATGGTTAACCAAGTCTAACTAAAAATTTGAGTTCAAGTCCACCTAGCAGTTAAAATTATAGAATTTTAACAAGGTCAATTATACTGAAATCCTTAACATTCTTTGTTTGGAATCTAAAGGGCCACACTTACTCAGGCACTGCTCTCCCCCTGCTGCCGGGGGGTCGGGGGGATCCTGGTGCTTCCATTATCCTGGGTAACTTTGGAACTGACCGAATTGGCTGGCTGTAAAAGCCAGTTTAAGTTTACATCCTTCCACAAATAGGGTGCTATGATCTATACTCTATACACCTACTTAATGTAGATATACACCTACTTAATGTACATTAACACTTGTCATTTTTATACCTGCCAAATTAAGGAAAAAAATGTCTTTAATGGGCAAAGTTTTCAGTAATAGTGCTTTTATAGCTAGTATTTTATTTCTTTTAGAGTTCTTCTGGCCTATTTCCTAGTAGACAACAGGAAATGAGATCTCTATTATATAAATCACATAACTGGGAAAACCATGATAAAATTACCAGTTTCAGTTGACCTCTAAATAGGGCAGCAAAATATAATAATTGAAAAGCAAAAGTTTTATATAATTTAACACACTGACCTCACTTAAGTATCAGAATAATTAATGATGTCTCCACTCCCTGCACAAATTATTAGAGAGGTTTGTCTTCAACCGCTAAAATTACACTTACTGAATCCGTTTCATTAAATTAGTGCTTGATGCTGCTGTTAATCTTTGTCCCATTAAGTTATGAAAGCAATGCATTTAATAGCTGCACAAACATCACAATCTCAGCTGTACATGTACATGAACACTAATCAAGATCACTCAGCAGGTCAGCAGATTAAGATCGGAGTCAGTCTCCATCTCCTGGGCTCCAGGCTGAAATTTCTCTCGGTTCACCTACAGATCTATTACATGTGATCTCGACAGTGTCCCATACCATAAGTAAATATATGCATTATGTCTACTTTGTCTAAATTAAATAGACACAACTCACAGCTCTACCATATTTGATAATTCATTCTTAATTTTCTTCTAATAAAAACATTAAATACTACTCCAGGGAATGACTACATAAATATACCAACAAAAGAACAGCACTTCATGTTACTACACATTGTTTTTATTTTCTGCACAAAGTGACCATTTTGCTTCATTCTGAATACACAGAATAGTTGGAAGAATTACACTAAAAATAATTTCAGTTTTGTTGTGTTTATTTAAAAAATTTTAAGGTAATAAAGAAACAGATTTTCAATTTAAAACAATTCATAGAACTTTCGTTTTCATTATTACTAGTTCAGGTATAGTTACCCAATAAATCCTTTTACTTTTTTTTCAGGACATAATGGATAATGTTGTTGGTTTTTCTGTGATAAGAAAACACTTTCATACAGTATTTTAATATTTCCTAGTTCATAAACTCAACTACATTATTTTTCAGAAAGTTAATAAGGTATCAATCCCTTTTCCTGTTTACTATCAAATCATCCTAAGTGTTTTAACCTATTAAAAAATGATATTAAAAAGCTACAACAGTTTAATAGCAGAAGAAATATGTAATTTCTTTGTAAGGATTATTGGCATTTGATGCAAGATAAATAGCTCAACCAACAACATTCCCCCCATCATATCTTTTAGATCATATACATTCACACTACATTCTAAAAGAAATTAATTTGACATATTTATTGATCTTCTTTTACTGGTTCGTTTCTTCTACATTATGTAAACTACTGTGGCATATCAAATCCACAACAGCTTTATTTTATATTGCTCCATACACCTTCCTAATTTGTCCCACATTCTTTTTCTTATAAAATGTCAATAAAAAGATTAAGCATACGTATACAAGGATCATAGCTAATGCCAGATGTTGAGAGAGTCTCTCGTGACGAGCGACTCCACACCAGGTGGTTGAGCCGGCCTAATGAAGCAACACATGCCCATGAGGGACACAGAGGGTGGACTTGGAGGGACCTGCTCTCATTTAGTTATTTATGAAAGTAGAGAGAAGGATTAGAAATCAAGGTAAAAATGAAATTAAATCCAAGGCTTGCCATTTATAAAGCAGAGTATTTTCTTGTTAAAGGTTTTAAAATTTGTCTTCAAAATTAAAGCTAAAGAAAAAATCTTCTACGTATACATTCGTGACATGATATTAAATATATTTCTAACTCCTCTACTGAGTGGTAAACATGAAAATAAACAATTTTTCTTTAAGTGGATTAAAATACAAACATAATTTCTTAGGACTTAATATGTTTCTTATATCAAAGGACTTAAAAATGTGAGTTCAGGTTAGTAAATGGACCGGCCATAAAGCATGACCTTAGGCAATAACTAATGAACCTGAGAGCATTTTAATATATTTTCTTATCACCAAGTGAAGCACTTTAAGTTATTACAGCTAGGCTGTATGACCTCATACAATTGAATCATGCCAGAGCCAAATAGGCTAATGTCTCTGATAGCAATTAGATAAAGGCAGGATGTTAACTTTTACTTTAAGAAGTGTTAAACAAAGAGACTCAACTCCTGGCTTAACTTAGTTAGAAATAAGTTACTCATTTAACAGTGAAGGTTGATGTGGGAATGGCCTCTTTCACCTGTCAAAAAGGAAATTAATTTTTTAAAAAAACTATCAGGGAATTTTAGTTCTATAACAGACACTTTGCCAGAGCTTCTGAAGTTTCTAATAATACCTGGATACACTCTAACATCTAAACACTTCCTCTTTAATGTCTAAAGTTTCCAATATATTCAGCATTGGCTGAGAAAAGTCCTCTTGTCAGTCATCATTACGGAGAATGGCTTATCTCAGCTGAACACGGCAGGTCACAACAGAGGCACTAAATGATAAAACTGTACAATAAAATAATGTGATACAGGTACTAATATCGCATTTCATCAAATCTAAGACGCCACTGGTTGCAACACACAATTCTTTTATACATTGGTAAGGAAGAAAAAGCTGTCAAACTATGGCTCAGTGCTTTCTTATCACCTAGAATTTTTTTTCTCTTATTAGAAGAGCTCTTTTAGACTGAAAACAGATTTTTAAAAATTATGTCTCACTCTTACACATAAGACAAAGAAAAACAAATTGCCTAGGGTATTTCTAAAACTTCTTCACATTCAAAATCTTACTTTTCGGAATCTTTCAAGTTAGGCTTGTCGGTGTCTATGTTTTCGCTCATAACAATACTCTCCTTGCCATCAAGACTATTTGTGAGGCAGCCTTTCTCAAAAGGGTGCTCTCCCCTATCGTCCCTGGGGTTTTCTGCCAAGCTTCTGATACCCATTCTTCAAGTTTTTATAGCAAATTAAAAAAATCTAAGTCTGGTTAAAAATTTTGGCACTTATAAAATCATACCATTGAATAAATAATCAGTGACTGCTTAAAAAGTGAAATATGGCTACATATGAATACACGACTACATATTCATTCTTGTGGTAAATCACGACTGTAACTGATTAGTTCAACCGCTCGGAGCTGAGTTTCCAAGTGTTTGTCTGGGCATCAGTGCTGGCTAAAATTCAGAATCGGTGGAGGAACTTTAAGAAAATATATAGGTTCCTGGGTCGACTCCCTCAAAATGCTAAAAAACATAAGGTGTTTGGAACATAAATATTTAAAAAACCACCCGCAGGTGATTCTGATGTAAGCCAGGTTTGGGAAGCACTATATAGTTTAGACCACCTTGCTGTGGAAGGCAAGATCAAGGTCCAATCGCCATGCGGGCTAGTTAGCTGCAACATAGTAAAACAGAGCTCTGAATATAAAATTAGAACATAAATTTTCAAGTTCCAGCTCTACTATTTATTAGTTGGATGACCTTGAGTAAGCCACTTAAATTGTCGAATTTCCTTATTTACAAAACGAGAACGCGTCATTCGTAGGGTTGTCGTGGGGCTGAAATTAGGTGACCTATGTTTAGGCACTAGCACTGGTGAAAACACTTGGTATAAACTTAAAAACTGTTCTCTCACCTCCCCCAGCCACCTACATGTTTACTCCAGGCTTGTTCATACTGACAGATTTGAAAAATGTAAGCAATTTCCTCAAGGCATTCCCCAATTCTCTCAGCTGCAAGTAATCTCCCACCTTTTCACAGGCAGTCTACCTGTATTTCCTTACTGGAGCTTATTTCTACTCTGTTAATACTTATTTATGCACATTATATATCCTTCCCTGCCAAAGGCTGAAAACTTTTTTAGAGCAAGAACTTTGACTAATTCATCTTCAGAGCCCTCACATTTAACACAGACACGGGTTTGCTAATGGAAGGATATGAATGAAAGAGCAAGGCAGAGATCCCGTTTCCACACTGACCTCTCCAGCTAAACCACCATTTAGAGTAAGAGGTCACTTACTGCTCAGCCAACACTGAAAGTCAGGTAAGGGGCACCACAATTCGACTTATCAATTAGTCATTAGATCAGCTAACATTTTACTTAAAGACTGGTACAGGGAAGGATAATTAAAGAGTAATATACAGTATGTGCATTTTCTTAGTCTGCAAATATCTGTAAAGCTTCTGGGGAAGGGATGAGAATGTGGCACAGTACTGCTTAATATATGAGGAAATATAATCAGCATGGCTGTTACACAGTAACATAAGCATAGCTGATGAAACAAAACAATTTTTTCTTTGATGCTTGTAAACAAACCTTTAAGATCATCTAAGTTTAAGTACTCAATGGGAATATTATATACATATGGACTACACATTAACCCAGGTAGAAAACTCTTTAATTAGATTTTTTTCTGTAATTAAACAAACTAAATGGTAGTTGGCATACATTATATTAGTTTCAGGTGTGCGATACAGTGACTTGACATTTACTCTGTATTTTTTATTGTTTTAGGGGAAAGTGCCTTTGAATAAAAACTTAATGTCAGTGAAAATCATGCCCATCTAATCCAGCCTATACTGGAAAATGATAAGCTCATGTGAATCTACCATATGACTAAAAATAACTCACGAATCTTTCTAAATATAACTATGTGGTGGCAGAGTCACCAGTTGCAAAACATAGCCAGATAGTTACTGTCAGATGTGAGAAAAAAAAAAAAACCCACAGAACTTCAGAGCTCAGACAATGATGAAGGGGAAAAGGGATCCTGAATGGAAAGCGCAATCTAATTCTAGCCACATGGGTTTTAATTCACAGGAAAAGGCTTGATTAGAGGCAGAACTCTGGTGTTACACATGGCTAGGGTGCTTAGTGAGACAACAGATGCTATTAATGATCTAAATATATTCGTATTATATCCTTTGTGGAAAGTTTAAATAGATACATTAGAATCAGAATAAGCTAGCTTAATGTATGTAATAAAATATTTGCTTTTAGCACCATTGATTCAAATGGGATTTAAATGTTTATCTTTTCTGGATATAAAAACATTTGAGTATTTAAAATATGGAATCATTTCAGTTACCTGCCGAAGGTACAACCTACAATTGTCTTCAGGTAGTGACTGATGACACGGCCCAGTGGGCTGTTCAGTAAACAGGACACACACAGTGGCTACGATCTTCACTTTCAGGTCACCAGGGAAAAACAATTAGAATTTTCCCGAATCATTTGATAAAGGTACAGTAACATGGATCGCTAATGAATAAATATTGAGGAATCATACAGAAAAATAATGAAATCAGTTGAAAAATGGGCTCTGTAGATTTAGGACTCGTTTTAATCTGTTCAACATTCTGCTAAAATGTTTTGCTTTCAAATACAGATCGAGAAAAACCACCACACACCTTCTCTTTTATATTTTAGCAAATATATTTGTCTGTTATAACTGGAAAAAGCTCGAACACTCCCACTTTATATACGGATTACTGGAAATATCCAACCAAGTGCCTGGCGCGCTTCCCTACCATCCGGGATTTAAAGCCTCCCACCAATGCCTATTTATTTATCCATCCTCCTAGTTACAACTAGTAGTTCTAAACTTCTGTAAAATAGTATTACTTCCAAATACTTATTAAAGCATTTTATACGTTGTTTGGAAGCAGCATTGAGTTATTTGATTCAAAAATTCCTACCTTTGAAAAGCACAAAAATATACTGCTGCTAGAGAACTGCCTGAAGAGATTAGAATGCATATATTTTTAAAACTAGCATGCACAGCCTAATCATGATTTTCTTACATGACAGGCTATTTATTTTTAAATTTTACAGACCAGCAAATCTTCATAATGGTATATGTGGATTTCACTCTGTTTTGAACATCTTTTTATACTAATGGTTTATTTTCATGTAAAAATGATAGTGAAATTCCCTTAATAACCAATAACATCTTTCCTATTTGTACTCATTCTTTCTGCCCACGTGGGCCTCACTTCTAAGCTCATTCAAAATGATGTTTTCCAAGCCTGTGCCACATGACTTGTTCATATAAATGTAGCAAATTAAACTGTCTCCACATATATCCTATCACATTTGTAGCCCTGATTTCTCTCTTTAACACGTGGCCAAGACACCGTATTATCTGCCTGCAGAGGTTGACCTCAGGATATTAGATTCTGCCACATAGCTCTCTTGTACTAAACCGAGGGGAAACACTTAATCACCCCTGCCTTTTCAGGAAAAAATCAACTTTAAATTTGCCATGATGAAAAATCAATAAACCAGTAATTGCTTGGCTTATCATTGCGTGGAGGAACAAATTGGGAAGCGAAGCTTAGCGTCCACACAGATTTCAGTGAGACACATGGAGTTTCAGGATCACTAAGCTAGAAAAGGAAAAGGTCTCAGAGTGATAATTAAATCTACTCATGCTGATTTTCTGCCAAATTTATTTCCCAAGAGTATATAAAAATGTTTCACTGCTTACTAGTCAGGCATAACTAATCAAATCAATGTTACGCAAACATATACAAGGGACAAAAAAATGCAAATTCAAGACTGTAGGCATCAGAATAATATATTCTTGAGAGTGAATATTAATGGAAAGTTACTTTTAAAATAAACTTACTTAAATTTGTCTTAAGATCTAAAGTTTATCTCTTTGCTGTGTAAATGCCCCATAATTTTTTTTTATTTCATTAGCCAATACAATATTTTAATTACTTTATAACCTTCCAATTCAGAACTGGAAAAGTTTTCAATTAAGTAGCAATATTTAAAAATAAATCTCAAGCTATAAAACATTAAATATTTTTAATTCTCAGAATGATCTTTCTAGGTCCTTTTACTTGAGTTCTGTATGCTTTGTTGACGCAAGTACACGCTATCACATCTAAATTAGTCCATTATTTCCATATATTTTTACCACACTGAATGTGAACTACTAGACCTGTTATCTAAGTTAGGCTTTACAAATAAACAGATCTATTGTCCATACAATCAAATGAGAAATATACATCTCTCCTATAAGGAAAACACATACCAACTGACAATATTACTATACATGTTGAGTGGTTTAAAAATTATTCCTACTAATAGACCTAATTTAATGCAGCAAATTAGTATAGTTCCAATGGAAGTGAAAATCTAATCACACCCCAACATTCACATTAACAGGAGGAAGGAAGACTAAGCTTTTTCTTTTTCTTTTGTTAAAAAATGATTTTATGTGTGTCCTTCAACTGGCTACTGGGACTATGATAATTAAAACATTTAAAACAGCACAAGCCCCCCAGTCTCTAATCTGAAGCTCAGGTCAGCTGTCTGTAGATTCTAATTTGTCCTCCATTTGTATTCATGACAAGAAAATACTGAATATTTAACAGCAAACCAGCAGGAGGGGGTACCGTGGGCTTAGAGGTTAAATAATTTGATTTCTGTGCAGATTACATGTAACATCCAACATCTAATCTCACACCTGATTTGGCAATACAATTACAATAAAAATAATGTAGGGAAACTATAACTGTAAAGTAGAGAACAAAAACTTTATTCCGATGGGCTGAGAAACAATTTTATTTAAAGTATTACATTTGTTTACTGTATTTCTAAGGTCTAACTTTTCAATAATAAAGGTGAAAATTCCTTTACAGATCATGATAATTCAGGAGAAAGGTGTAATTTCTACCATCTTTAATGGATACTGTGGGTTCCATCCATTTTAGCTTATTAAAAAGCAGTGAGATTTGCTAACAAAACATAGGGATGCGAAGGGAGGGGACTTTAAGAAGTTTTCTAGTCCATTCTCCTGCCTTTAGGCAAGACTATGTGAAACAGAAGCTTTGTTTTGATCTAAGATAACTTCCATTTGTTGAAAAATCCAAGAGCTGTTTTAGAAGAACTGACTGTTTCTTAATGTTAGATAAGAGAATAATTAAATGGAAAACTAGAAGTTGAAAAACTCAAATTCTTTATAACATCATAGACTTGACTATAAAGTTTACATTAAAAGCTAAATTAAAATATTTGCTTAAGATTTATGTTACACAGGTAAAACAAAGATTATTAGGCTTATTAATTGTATGAAAATATGCAGAAATACAAATATACTTTGATTTTGTAGTTTTCAATCTGTTGTTTTGATTTATCTTTTTGGATAAGACCCTCAGCACCTATTTCAAACTATTTCTTCTACTACTGAGTAGAAGCTTTCTCTTCATAAATGTAAAGTTTATCATCACACTAATTTGTAATTCAGTATAAAAAAATAATTTCTTCCAATAAAACTGAGGATAAAAACAAAGGCAAACACATTCAGACCATAAATAGGAAATATAACACTAAGAGTATTTTATTAAGCTGAATTTCTAGATTGATAAGATCCAGTGTCACATTTTTAAAATGAACTCTTCACTTTCTGAGTTTTTAGAATTCTTTGGGGAGTCTTCATTTTTAATTATTACACTAATTGCCCAGTGCTGGGCATACCCAAAGTCAACACACAAGCATGGTCTCTGCTCTCTTGCAACTCACATTCCAGGATGCAGTTATTATTATTATTATTACTATCATCATCATCATCATCATCATCTTCTGGGGAACTGATCCAATTATAAAATGGAAAGAGTATAAAAAGAAAAACAGGACCCTCTCCATATTTTCAAGAAGCTTTCAACATTTGCTTGTATATAAATCCACATTCAAAATAATTTCAATTAGTTTTTGTATTACTTTTGCTTGATTCCTGTCTTTCTTTAGTTTGTGACATAGCAGTTTTGTGGGCTGCTTTGCTCTTCCTCTCTTAAAGACTGGCAACTTCAATGTGGCTGATATGGTTACAGAACCCCCCCCCCCCAAACTACAATGCTATTGACCAATCTGAATTCCAAACTCATGGGCTTCCCTAATCATTATGCATAGTTTCTGTGTAAACAATACAACCATTTGGGACTCCAGTTCCCCAAGTGTAAGATGGGAGGGGTGGGCTAGAAAATCACTGAAGTTTATTATTCAATGAGCAAATTTTAATGAGTGCCTATGAGTCACCTTTTCGTGTTTCGCTCTGTGAGCAAAGCAGTACAGGGTGAGCTGCATGCACAGAGCAGAACCACCAATTCTAGCCTGATGGGTATGAGGAAGTGGTGGGAACCATAAGATAGCTTTATCTGATACCTAGCATTACTTAGATATATGTTCAACAAAGAGCAATCTATGATGATCAAGGAAATTGTGAAAACTTTCTCTGGGGCTGAGTCAGAGGATAATAGAAATGACACTGCTTTCTAATAGCCCACAAACCAGCCTACAAGAATAAAGTTCAAATGCGTAATGTGGCTTTCTCTTTCTAGGGCTCAGAACTGTCTTTCCTTCTAAATTTTTTTATATGCAAATATTAATTTTGTTGAATTAATTCAAATTAGCAGTTTCGAGGGTCTCTAATTTCATTTCCTCGGAGAGTCACTGAGCTTCCGTCTAAATTCACTGATCACTGAGCCGTGATAATAAACTTTGGATCATGCAGATTACAGCACTCCTAGACAGTCACTTCATCATATGAGTTGATCCATGTTTAAAAGCACATTGATATAGTTCTGTAATCAGTCACAGACTTTAAATATCATCTAAGAATGTTTTAAAAAGTGCACAAAAATTTTGTTTTATTTTGCAGTGGGAGTGGAATTAAGATGGTATTCTTCCAAAACAAAACCAAAAAACCAATTCACATGCATTTACAGTTTTTGTGATAGTCATATTTCAAGGTAAAATAGTTCAAAGACCAATTAATGTAAAATGCACACATTTAATATGGTTTTACTACACTGCAATTATGACCAAATGTTAGTTACTGATAAGCAGGCTACGGTGTTTATAATTTGCCTAATTTCCATCTAAGAGACTGTAACATAAAAATTAGGAAAAAACAAACCAGAGGACTTTCAACTATAGTGCATACATTTTTTTTTCTCCAAATATCTCCATAGGTATTTCAGTAATAAAAGGAAAGTATTTTATCTTGTAAACTTTAAATACATTAAATTCTAAAGTAAATGACCAGGCTAATTAAGGGCTAAATTAATCTAGAGAGAATAAAACATCTTTAAAATGTACAAATGCTTATCTCAACTTTAGGGCTTTTTATTCTTTTAAAATAAATCCAAAATAAATATTTATATATGATATATCTCTTATCTTCCAAAGTGATTGATTCCAAAGCTTCTAAAATAACACAGATTTCTTTAAATTATAGTTAGAATTTTATTTCATCCAGATATACTATCAGATGAACAACTTTAATTTTTAGGGAAAAAATCTCATTTCCTATTTGTATAATTTCTTATCTTTTCTTCCCATATAGTTTTGTATGCTAGGGGCATTCTGCCCAGTTCCACAGGTGGACAGTAAGCAAACACATGTGAAAGATGAACCTGAACTGCTAAATAGTTACCCTTGACTTGCACTAAGAAAAACATCGAAAGCAAGAAAGCAAGAGCTGTAATTTTAAAAATGAAGAGAAAATGAGGGGTAATCAGGATTTCTAGGACAGCATTTGAGACCTATTGGCTCAAATACCTGTTAGTAGCAAGGCCAATGTTAAGGGTGGGATGGATTAGTTTAAGTCATTTTACAGTGATATCAACCAGCTAACTGCCCTAACAAATCTGTGTGGTTTATCACAAAACATCACAGTAAAAGGCTTATCAGTTTAGCGGAGAGACATCATTAATGGGAAAATATTATCAGCAAACATGAGGAGTGACTATTCTTAGTAAGGTACTGTGCAAACGAGATTACAAAAAAGTACGAATCACATGGTTTCTGTATGTAAGGTTCTATAATTCTGCTCAGGAGATAGATTTAAAATAATGTGACTGACTTCAAAAGACAAACCAGTACACTAAGTGTTTTCCTTCAAACATCACTTATTTAAATGATGTGGACATTGCTTATTTTTTTTTAAGACTTTATTTTTAGAAAGAGGGGGGCAGAGAGGGAGAGAAACATCAATGTGTGGTTGCCTCTCATGCACCCCCCACTGGGGACCTGGCCCACAACCCAGGCATGGGCCACGACTGGGAATTGAACCAGTGACCCTTCAGTTCACAGGCTGGCACTCAATCCACTGAGCCACACCAGCCAGGGCTGGACATTGCTTTAATACTTTGATTTTCATAGCCTACCTTACAACCACAATAGGATTTTCACAGCTTAGTTAACAATCTTTTGAATAATCTAAATGTTGTCAAACACTCAATCCTTGGAGGCTGGATTTTATCTCTGTCAGTATTGTTAGACATTTGGAGTTGTATCTGGCGAACAAAGTAGGATATCAAACTTGGTTAAACTGTTTTCAGTAAGGCAAAAACAAAATCAAAGTTGGGTGATGCTAGAAGGTCACAAGACTTAGCTCACTGTATGTCTTGAAAACTGCTTTCACTGAAGGAGACAACAATAACTTGCACGCATTAAAGCCAATCTCATTTGTAAAAGACATAATATACCAATTCATATTATTATTAGCTACAAAATTGAGTGGTTGAGAGCAGTGGTTCAAAAATGCCAACCTAAGGCCTGGCGTTGGTTGGCTGGTTAATTAACACCCGCTGGGTCTGTCCTGATTCTTTTAGTCTGAGGCGAGGCCTGGGAATCCACATACTACATTTAAAAAGCTCTCAAAGATATTCTGATGGCTGTGCCCACAAAGCAATTACTTCTATTATTTGTTTGATACTCTTTCATTAATCCAGTGGATTTATAAAATTTATTATAATTAGTAATTCCAAAAATAAGGACCCTCATGAAACTTAATCCAGTAATAAAATGCCATATGATGCCGATTATCTTCCATAAATTTGTTTTCTTTTTGTTAATGTTTCTTCTGCTTAGTTTTTCCCTTTTAGCCAACAACCTTCTACATATTAAATAATGAAAACAATAGCGTTCTCCATTTTCAATCTCTTTCCCTAGATACAGTTCTTTCAGAAAATAACTGTTGAGGACTTCATATATTAAAATTGAAAAGAATTTCTAGGATAAAACAGACCATATTTCTGATTCATAATCATTTCTACTAACTAGCTTTCCTTTACTTCACGTCAGAAATTTACCCAGGTTTTGACTTTATTAGTTTAAGCTACTGCTGAAAAAAAAACCAAAAACTGGTGGGAAGGGGTGAGGAAGTTACAGAAGTGATATCCTACCTCTGTAGATACACAAGACTGCCCTTACCCACAAAAAAAAGAACCCTCAATAGGTAACATATGGCTCTCTACAGATACAACAACAAAGCAGGTAGCTCGATAACTTAAGGTAAGGGTGAAGAGAAAGTAGTCAGAATTGTGTTTTTGTATGATGCTGAAGACAGTTTCAATTTCATTATGTCAGAAAGTTTAATTTTTCTCATTTTAGCAAATTAGGCTCTTTTCTCACTCTCTGCCATCTCTACAAGAGAAATTACTACCATTTTGTTTTTTATAAGTTCATAGATAAGGGATAGAATTTGGCAATTATGTAAAATAATTCTGACATTCCGGAGAAGATGCTAATATTTTTAACTTGCCAAAGTGGTTGGAGTGGTAAGACGCTACGTAACACAAATTTACAAATGTTAGTTGGCAGGTGATTATAACCCCATATTTACATTTTCGCATCTCTTATTTTGAAGAATGATCAAACACACACAACATCGGACAATCCAAATTTTAGGAATATTGATTTACAAGAGTGGGATTTACCAGGAAAAAGAGGAAACCAAGAATGCATTACTTGAAAGGTATATATATTCTTCATTCAAAACTTTGCTCAAACATCACATTATTATAGACCCTTCCTGAATATACTACATAAAAAACAACATCCTTACCCCAACCCGTCACCATGTGCTATTGTTCTCACTACCAGTTACCATTTTTTCTTATATTATACATTTACTTATTTGCTTATTATATAACTCTCCCCACTAGCATGTGCTCCATGTTTTGTTTTCTCCTGTAGCCCAGGACTGGAATAGTGTACTTGTTGAATCATAAGTGATTAACAATTGAAATAAATACTATGAAAAGACAGCATGAGGCGCTAGAAGAGAGTATCATTAAGAAAACTTGATTAAATTGAGAGGTAAGGATATAGTTCCTCTGAAGATACAACATTTAAGATGACACCGTAAGTATTGGGATTTATTAGCCAGACAAAGAAGAGGGAAAGCTTTCCAGTTTTCCAGGTCTAGGGAATTGCACCGGTGAAGAGCCTAAATGAGGAGTTCCTTTTTTTGTTGTTGTTGTTTTGTTTTGAACAAGGGAAGAGACCAACTGAAGCTCAGTAAACATTCCCTGTTCCTGCCTCTGGCATGATTTCTAGACATTTGCTTCTATAGACATTTCACATAAACGGAACCATGTAATATACAGTTGTTTTTCAGTCTTGTTCATGTTGTAACGTGTACCATGCATCGGTATATTCCTTCTTATTGTTGAATAGTATTCTATTACATGGATATACCACATCTTGGTGATGGATAGTTTTGTCTCTACTTCTTGGCTATTGTGAATAATGCCTTTGAATAGGCACGTGTTTAACAACTCCATTATTTTGATCCTCTGTGTATCTATTCCTACTGACTGTTGTTTCTCTTGTTCTCTTTTTCATGATTTTTCCTCTTGTCTTGTTTTCTCATATGCCTGGTTACTTTTTAATGGATGTCATATAAAAACAACTGTAAAGATAATCCAAGGCTTAAGATAGTGCTACTTTCTTTCATAAAGAATTTATATCTGCTCTGGTAATTGACTAGGGGCACTAGCAATCTTGAGTCATCTTAATTCAATTACAAATTGAGATTCTAAGCTCGGCTCCAGTCCCTACAGGGGCCTATTTCTCATTCATTCTTACTTTTAGGGAGTAATCCGTTAAGAGTCCCTACCCAAAGCCTCCTGGTGGTATCACAGTCTCCCCTTCCTTGAATGGCCTGGAACTCTGATTGTTTTCGCCATAGCTCCAGGAGTCTCTCAAATGGTCTACCCAGATTCATAACCTTTCAGTGACCTCTTCGAGAATGGCAGACAGATGCCATCACTGGAATTATCTTCAAGGGAAAGGGGACTCCAAATATTGAGCTCAACCTTCTTTTCTGGAACTGGGACCCATACTTCTCCACTGCCTTAGTAACTCTCTGATGCCTTCAAATGTACATTTTAATATTTTGGCCAGTGTTTTTATCTGTTCTCAGAAGGAGGGTGAGTTCAAATAAGCTAATCTCACCACATTATCTTCTTCCTGTAAGTGATATACGTTTTTATATTTTCTACTCTGATTTTCTGTTTTACCTATGAATCACTGAAGAGTGCTAAAGTATTTTTAAAATAAATAATAATAAAAGAACAATCACTAATATTTTATAACGTCTATAAAATGGTTTCAAATCTACTGTATCACTATAAAAAAGGTTCTTTGGTTTGTTAAAAAGTTAGTTAAAAATGAATTAGTACACATGTACTGGAAACTTCAAAATTGAGGAATAAATAATATATAATATGATGTGATACATAAAACTGTATGAAAGAAAGATTAAAACTATTTAAAAATCAAATTCTTGCAGACTTGGAATCAAGGGGACTCTAAAAGACAAGTCACTGCTGCGGGAAATAAGACAGATGGCCAGGCTAAATGACTGCTGCTGAGTGATGTTTGGCTAAATAAGAACTTGAGGAAAAAATATGGACTGAAGCAATGGACTCAAACTAAGCAGATTAATTTACTTAAAGGAAACAGCTCTCCAACATTAAAGCTAATGTTGTTAAAACACTATTCAGATATTTAAAAAAATACCACATTATGAAAGATGTAGGACTACTAAATCTCATACATGGGAACACAAATTTCCTAAAGGGATATTTTAAATCTTGGAACAGAACTACCTAATACAATAAGACAAAGAGGGGAGAGAGGTAAATTTTCGAATATTTAAACTTAACAAGGAAATAGTATTGCAATGGGTAGCCAATTCAGGACAAGACAAAAAAAGGACAATCCTTACTTCTGTCTAACCTACTTCCGTCAACTTGCCAACTGAACACAGTGACTGCTAAATGATAACTCTACACCTACTAACTGCACTCTAACCTTCTTGATAAAGGGTCTCCAGGAGGACTAAAGGACACTACAGAACCCCAAACTTTCACCTTCTTCTCTGGTCTCAGGCAGGGAACTAAATGGAGGGAACAAAGGGATTGTAACAGTTCTCTCCCAAGTGTAGCTAAGACTTGGTACCAAGTGTGCTTTGTAAGCACTAGGAGAGCCAGGGTCTCGGAGAAAGGAACCTAAGAAACCAGATGTTTAGGTCTGGCTCTGAAGGCTGGTGTGGATTTGACAAGTGAATATCTTACACAGACAAGCCAGTCACTAGGGAGAAGAAAAAGATAGGGATTATGAAAAAGGACACAGACACTTTGAAAAATGTGCTTCTGACTGGGGTACCTCACCTGTCGGGTGTCTCAGAAACCCAAGTGATGCAACCTAATGTGTATACAGATCTGAGGACATGAAAAATAAAGTAAACAAATGCTTAAGGGCTAGAGGGCAAGATCCAGAGAAGAAGGCAAAGGACAGAGGAAGACTGAATCGAATCACACTTATCTGAACACTGATTATAAGGGTTGTGACCTGTGTAGACTGTTTAAAGATGGGGAATGTATATTGGAGTCATACTGCCTGGGTTTGTGTACTGGCTTCACTTATGGGCTATACAGCAAGTTATCAAGCCCTCTGTGCCTTAGTTTCCTATCCTCCCTACAGTACAGGGATAATAACGGCACAAACCTCAGAGAGCTCATGAGGATTAAGAAAGTTAAAATATGTAAAGTACTTAGAACATTGCTTGGCACCTCTTTTTTCTTTCAGCTACTAGTAATTTTACCCCACCTTTGCCAAAAGATTACCAACAACAAAAAAGATAAAATAAGGCTAATCTATTTTCCCTCCTGTCAATTAGATGTGGCAAAAGGTTTGATGAATTTCAGCTTAAATGAGACTTGAACCACCTCATATTATGTTCATATTATCACTGTCCACCATTTCCATGCATAATTTAGAGTTGGTTGCCTAACACTTTTGGAAACAAAAATATTTGAAGTAGAAAACTAACAGATGGGTAGAGCTATTTTGAATAAACACAAGGGGAGAAAGAATTAAAAAGCTACTATACTTATGCAACAAATAAGAAATTCATATTAGAAGTCAAAGTGCAAAGAAAGACTATTGTCCCCATAACTGGATTTAAAACATAAATAGAACCCTTAATGCATAAAATATTAAATATAAAATCAGAAAACCTAAGCAGTTATGCTAAAGCATTCAATAATACAAAAATAAATCAAAAGGATAAAAATGGAAACAATTGTTAATTCTATGTAGTCTGAACATTTTCAAATACATACAGAGAAAAAGTGTAAGTAGAAGTCAACTGTTGAGTAGGTCAAAGAATAGGAAAGAAAACAGAATAGATAGATTTAATACTATCCATTATTCCTAAAATATAATCTAGAGTTAGAAAAAAGTGTTTAGTTTTAAAGAAGAAAGCTATAAACTTAAATTTTCAGTTGACTTCTACTTCTAAATAACGTGGCCTTTACATAATACAACTAAAGCGGAAAGAGTTATAAAGTAAATGGTTCGAGAAAGAGGGCCCGCACTACCATACTAGTAATACTCAGTAAGTGGACAAGCTACTGAGCTGCGTAAGGGCCGTGAGGAGCATTGAATGGGGACCCACTGTTTAAAAGGTAGAAGGCAAAGTAGTTACCCTGGACAAGTTTTGATGAGTAATCTGACTTTTGTCTTGGATACAATACTTGCAAATATAATTATGATACTGGTTTAAGAACACTCAAAGGAAGGGACTACATAATAGAAGTATTTGCAAGGCACAGATCTTGCTATGCTAACACAACAGCTCTTTTGAGATAACAGAGTGGATAAAGGGAGCTGGGTAGATAACATCTATCTACATTTTAACAATGCTTTCAGCCCTCTGCTGCATATCACTGTGCTGAGAAATTAAGAGATGAACTGTATTAATGATGTGATAGAGTTAATTACTAGTGGCTTCTAGATTGGGAATAAAAGGTTATTATTTTTTCAGATGCAGAAGAATATACACATACACATACAGATGTATCTCAGGTTTCAATTGCAGCTAGATTAATTACATAAAGCAAAATAAATGTAGCTTATACATTAATCATTTTCAGAAAGGTTAATTTGATAGCATACAAGTCTCTAGGCAACCCATAAGAAAAAAATTTTAGAGGCAAACAACAAATATACCTAGTGTTTTACTTTTATGTTTTCCTACAAAAGTATAAGCAAAGGAAAACTACTGAATAAAAGACATGTTTTATCTTTTAATATTTGTGTCATTAGATTATTTTACCAGTAGAATTTTCTTTCAACGTTTGTGGTAACAATTTTCTTTTCTTTCTTTTTTCTTTTTTTTTTTTTTTGGATGCACAAAAAATTCTGAACTCAGGTAAAGACTTGATAAATTCATACTAGCAAATATTGTAGTTACTTTGCAATTCCTTGGTTTCTTTTTCAATGGCTGTAATTCTTTTGAGAAATACATTAATGGGTGAGGTCCTGTCTTAGAAAAGGGTTACACTTTCAATTAGGTTATTTGGAATCAATTGCAAGGTAAGATAATTTACTTAAGCATGGATTTGAAAGGATGAAGGGTAAACTGGTCATTCATTCATTCATTCATTCATGCAATAATCAAGATACTAAGTATCTACTAAATGCTAGGCATTGTGGATACTAAACCTATGCAATCCTAGGTATATATACTAGTTAGGATGACAGCCTTATAGGGATGCTAATTAAAACAGCTATGATTAGAGGGAAGAGCTTTTCCAACAATTCACAGATATTGAAATACAAAAGTTTACTGTAAATCACAGACCAAGTACAAGGTCAGTATGACTTAGTGAAAGGCTAAATGAAATAATACTTTCAAAAGAAATTACAAAATAACAAAATATTGATAGTTACTTAGCTTCTTAACAAAATATCCTTTTAAAGGTGTTTAGAACCAATTAAATAAAAAAAGAGTATCAGTTGTCACCATGTAAATGAGGGATTCTGAGGTGTTTATACAGTTTCTTTCACTAGGGCATGCATTCATATCATATACTTTTCAAAATAATAAAGCACATAGAAATTTTAATATCTGTAGTTATCATATCAGTGCCATCCTTTTTTTAACTGATTATGACTCCAATTAAGATTTGAATTAATGGGATTAGACTAATAACTACTGCAAGATATATTCATTGTGTCGGTTGGTAATAAGTACCACACTTGTAATTTATAGTACCAGTTTTTTTTATAAGGGCTATTATGTTATTAATTAGTTACATTGGTCAGAATACCACACAACACAGGCACACTCTACTGTTATAATTTGCTTAGATTATTTTGCATCTAGTATTATATCTATCTGTACTACGGGTGACCATACGCATAACCGAAATCAGATACTTGCTTCCAATCACAATGCCAAAATGTACACTTCAGAAAGCCAAAAGAAGAAACTTCTACTTAGGATTTTTGCCATTGGAATTCACTTGTTTTCTACATTTATGATAGAGTAAGGACTTATGGGGGTCAAATAAGGTAAGAACACTATATACATTTATATCTATAAATTAGTCCACATTTAGTGAATCTCCTCATTTGTAGTATTCTCCACTGAAATCTCTACAGGTTTTTTCTTTCTCTTCTTAATTTGCTCTGGGGGCACGGCTCTCACAGAATACTGCTTTTAATCATTCTAACCAATCATACTCCAATATTTTAGGTTCTAGTGGGTCTCAGATCACAACTGGAAGTTGGGAATGAAAGAAAAAGAAATTTTTTTTCTGGCTGTCATAGAGAAGTTATCTCTATGGCAAAAATTTCAATTTTCAGATTTAGGATAGCACTCAAAACCAATATTTGGAACACATTATCAAGCTCCAACTTCTTGAAAGCTCACAGAGGAAATAGTTACTCTGCTAATTAGCCAGCAAAGTGACACAATTGCCAGTACAAGTGAATCATCAACTTAACTGACTGAGAAAGATTTGCCTGGATCTTGCTTTAAGCACTGTAATTTAGAAGAGCATGTATAAAGCTTCTGTGAAGGAAAAAACACAAAATTTTCACTCACATAAATCACAGCAAACAAAAGGGGAAATACAAATTTTTAGGGGAGATAAAAACATGTTAGATTTCTTTGCATAATATCTTTGGGTGGGGGCTTCACTATTATTAAAAAATATTTAATTGACTTTAATAATTTGTTAACTATAAAGATAAAAGTCAGAAGGAAACAAACCAATACCAGCTATACTTCATAATTTTGTATCTCCCTACTTTCCCCAGAATATATACTAGGATGCTTATAAACTAATGTTTATGTTAGCAAACATTAATTAGTGTACAAGACATTGAATGTAATGTGAAAATGATGTCATAGTTTAGGTTCAGGAAATAGCATAAGGTACCCCCTTATTTGATTAGATTCTGTGGTTAATTCAGGGAATGAAGACAATCATGCCAAACAATGACCCCTCACTGTAGTGAATGCTTTGAAACAAAATGAACATATGCCTTTACCTTCCTCCTTTCTTCTCTTTGCTTCTTCTTCATTTTTTTCCTTGGCTTTCAGTGCTTCATCAGCTTTCGCTGAAACAAAAATAATAAAATTTCTGCACTTATTTTGTGTCTATATCAAAAGTGAAAATATTGGGGAAAGGGAAAAGAAATTCCTTACATATTTTTTGTGAAGTAGACAAAAGAAAAAAACAAAGTGGCTGAAAATCTGCAACAAACCATTTACGATCCTTATTCAGTATGTTAGAATATTTATTTAGAGTCTTTGAAGCTTAGTTCAAGCTACTCTCTGCACAAAAAAGAAAAATGAATTTAAGCAGCATAAGTTTAAACAATGGCACATGAACCGCGGAAAGCTGTCGGTCATCTGATTTGTCAGTGCAAAGCATGTTTTAAACTTCAGAGAAAAGTTCTTAAGATACAATTCACATTTTAAATATGCGAACAGGATCAACATCTCTGGAGCAGTATCAAATTAGGTAGCGTATAATTTTTTCTTCATTGCATATCGTGGTAGCAGTTCTTTATTCATGTTATGACAGCATTTGGTAAAAAGAATCTTTTTCCCTCTAGAAACCTCTTCCCTTATTACTTAATTATCTACTAGTTGCTCAACTGCAGGGGTTTTCAAACACTTTACTACAGATGTTAAAGAAGATTAAAAATATACAGCGCAGTAACAAGGGACTATCAATATACTCTGTAAATTAATTAAATTTCTGTTCTAGCACATCATTTATTCCAAAGCATTAACGTCTCAAAGGAGCGATTCTCCTTTATTGCCGTCTCACTGCCTGATGAGTGAACTAAGTGAAAATAAGTCTCTAATAGCATTATAGTTGATGAAATATTAAGTTAAAAAAGTATTGCCTCGTCAAAAGAAAAAGAATCAAACTGTGCCAGCATTAAACTTTGGATGAGCCTTTATTATAGTAATAACAGTATTGCAAACTGTAATTTAAAAAAAATAAACACACTTGCTCCTCAGTTTTTGCTTGCAAGTATTTTTCCTATGCAAAATCAACACACCCTTTAGAAGCATAAAACCTGGTTTAAATGGGGAATTTAAAGAAAATACAAACCACAGACATAACTATTTTTCTTAAAAGTTTATTTTTCTTCACCATTAATATTGACACTTCTAAAAAATATAAAACATAATGGTGTTGTGAAGTGCTATATCCAATTACACAGACATCTGTTTCCATTTACAAGCTTTAATACATACTTAGGCTGCATTTAAAGTCATGAAATATTAAAACTTTTATGCCACTCTGTATCACTGCAAGAATCTATTAAATTAGATAATAAAAACAAACCACCAGTAACTCTAAAGACTTTTACTTCATTTACACTTTATTCTCCCTGGTAGAAGGACAAGGATAATAGAAATTCCATTTAAATTCAATTTTGGTTATATGTGTAATTGTAGATATACCCCTTGAGTCATGTAAAATGCTCAGCTTATGTTTCTTTCAAATTATCCCGCTCAGATTCACATTCTACTCCTTACAACCCTCTTCAATATGTATTAGCAGAGCTCATTAGACTGAAATTTAATAATGCAAACATCAGGTGGATTTCAAGAACCTCCATTAACAACGTAAGATGGATTGCTTATATATAGCTCTTGGGCCAACTGGGCACAATTTAAATTCAATAAACTACCCTGCCTAAATCTGATTTATCTATTTCACTATGCTGGTTTATCCTTTCTTACTGATTTGCTGTTATACATAGACAATTCATTGGAATATTGTTGTTGTTTTTTTTTAAACTGCAAATGGCTCTTGTGCTGTGGTTAAATATTTTATGTAATTACACTTCATGCTGTCAATCAAGATTCACAAGTATGTATATATGTGTATATATAAATAAAAAAGTCTGGATTACATCAAAATAGTATAGGTAATTTAAAAAGCACACATTTGAAAATATTATTAATAATCTGTGTGTTCTCTACAAAGAATCTAAATGAATTCACTTGAAGGAAATTCATTTATTCAAATGGAGACATTAGGATAAGCTCCTCATCTATGATTAAGGGAATTAGGAAGAAACTTTTTTTTCTGTTTTATGATATTATTATTTAAATGTGAATAGGGAAGAATGTATGGTCATTCATACATGATTCAATTTATTGTAATGTTTTTTATATTCTCTAAAAAGTGAACATCCCATTTTACAGATGGTGATATTAAATCTCATTAGACAAATCACAAAATATGATACCAAAGAATACTTAACTGGCAAATGGTAAGGCCTATTCTTATTTTTGTACAGGATTCATGATGATTCCCTTATAGGATTTTATAGCAGGACCTACTATAAAGCACATCATTTACCAAAAGTAGTTACATCTCCCACTAACCTTGTTCATAACTTCCAATCCCTTGGCTCTTCCAAAGTCCCCCAGGCTAACAGTACCCTCCAGGGTTTGCTTCTTTCCCTTCCCCACTGACAACTATTTCAATTCCACACTTATAAAGTCCTCATCTCCCCGATTCCTTTGTTGTTTTGCCAAGCAGTTATCAACGCATCTTGACCATTTTTTCTATTTTTGCTGAAGAGGCTCCCTACAAAATGGTATATAAATGTTATTAGCTTTACTAAAAACCAATGATTTAGAAGTTAACCTGGATCCTTCCATGTTGTTCCTCCTTAGTCAGCATCCATAGTTGGTTTCCTTTCCCATTTCCTACCACTCACTATGCTTTCTACACTACAAGTGCCCACACCAGTTTCCTGAACTCCCTTGTATTTTCTCAGCCTCACTCCCATTCATCTCCACACTTTGATCAATTCTTACTTCTTTTTTGCCTTGATTAAGAAAGTAAATCCATCCTCCTGGGCTTTAGAACCTATTCCTTTCCATTTCCTTTAGGGTTCTTTATGCATCTTAAGGTTCAAACTTACTCTTGTTTATCTTTAGACTATAAATACATTCAAGTCTCACAAGTCCTGTACAATATTAACTCTTCTTGCAACCAAGTTACTGCCTTTTCTTGTTCCTGATGGATTTTGCCCTCACAGGTTTTCTACGAGTCCTAAAAACTCTGTAATAGCCAAATTTAACAGTTATCTGTTTTATCTTGTTATGTATACTCTCTCCTTAAAAAAAACAAACAAACAGCTAAGCAACCACATCTTTATCAAAATGTTCTCATAATTCTAATAATTCTTTTTCAAACTTGTTGGGCTGCTGTTTCTTTTACCTACCTTTTCCTTCTGCGGTTTGTTCTTAGTCTAAAGAAGTCTAAAATACAACCCATACGTTTATCTATCATAGCTCCAGTCTGGCCCCTCTGCTGATCATAGAACTCAGTTTCCAATTACTTCCTGGATACCTCCACACAGAGGTTTCAAAATCAGGTCCAGGTTGGAACTCATAATCTTTCCCTCAAACTTGATCCTCTTCCCTTGGTATTTCCCTATTATCTCTCAGGTTGGAGACCTTTGTGTCCCTTTCCTCCCAATCTTATCTTCATGCAGTACATCTGATTGACTAGGAGCTCGTCCAATTCTACTAAACAGTTTATCTCTAAACCCATCCAGTCCTTTCCATTTTCATTGCCAATATTCCTGTTCAGGGCTCATCTCTCTTCATTAGGAGTAAGAAAGGAGCTCCTATTTGGCCTCTGTATTTTTGATCCAGTTCTCTCCAATGAACCCTCTATATTGCTACCAGAGCAAGGAATGTCTTCCTTATTTTGTATCCCTAGCAGCAAGCATAGTATCTAGAAAACGGGTTCCTCCATAATTGTTAAATGAATGAATGTGCTATTCTTAAACACAAAAACTACCTCTGAAGGCAATGTGATGCCTTTCGTGATATATACAAATCCAATCTCTTTAGAGCCACCTAAAGCCCTTCACAGTCTGACTTCAATGTCTGACTTTCTAGCTTCATCATTCACTGCTCCTCCTTCAATACCTCAGGGATGTGAGGTTTTGCTGGGCCATACTGCCTTTCGTTTGTATTGTCATGCCTTTGTTCTTGCTGGGGTCCCTACCTCACTTTCTCACCAGAAAATTTTAGTTCCAATGTTACCTTCTTCTTTGCAACCTTTGCTGACCAACACCCCTTGTCCCCAAGTAGATCTAACTGCTCCCTCCTTGCTTCTTAGGCACTTTAACACCTTCCTTAGGAAATGTACAATATTTTATTCCTTCATTAGAGAAAATGTCCATCTCCTTGAGAGTTGAGCACATAGTATATGTAACAGGAATTGTTAGCATTCTCCTCCTCCTGAGTGTTTAGCCAGATTGTACTTTCTTATCTCCTTGAAGTTAAGTGTGGCCATTTACCTGAGTTGACACCAATGGGATGTGAACATAAGTGATGTTTAGCGTGTTTCCACACCTGGCTTATAAAACACTACCACATAATCTTCATTTTCTTTCCCTATCCATTGGCTGAACAGAGGACCCATGAGATAAAAAAAACCCTGAGTCATGGAATTTCTGGAAGGAGCAGCAATGCTTTCCTGATGCCCTGTACTATGACACAGTGATGCAAACAGAAAGCGTCTATGCTGTCTTAGAGTACTGAAATTTGGGGGTTAACAGTGAGAGCTCCATGAATGTTTCCTAAAAATGAATAAAAAGGATTTGGAAAGTTAACACAGGTATTATGTTCTTCCTTCTAAAGTGAAGTCTGCTTTCGGAAAAGAACCCCTCTGTGGCTGTTTTCCTTGAATGATGGTGATCAGCAGACCAGCTGCAGAGCTGTATGCGGCTAAGTAGGGGACTATTCAGTGTGTATAGTCAAGGGTGTATCTCCAGCATTTATACTGATCTTTACTGGTTGATTGAAGTAAATAAATTACTGAGAAATAATTTATTGAAAAATTCCATAGATGGACTTTTTTTTTTTATTATTGCAACTATTTGCTTAAGTTAGATTTTAAGTGATTTGGGGAACAACTTTGCATATCCTATGAGAGAAAGTCAATTGAGTCAAGAATTGAAAAAGACTGACAGGGTATCCGACTCATCCCCTACTTGTAGAAAGGGCTGTATTAATATTCCCAGAGAAAAATTTTTATAAGGGTTTAACTTTTCTCCTCTGTGTAAATCTCATCTGGAGTTCTTTTCTATATGTAGCCCAGTCTCTGAAATTGTACCACCATGAATAGACCAGAAATGTTGAAGAATTCTTAAAAAACAGAAAGCAGATGGGCTCAGATCTATGGGGAAACGATTAGAGGAAATCACAGCCCAACCATATTCAGAGGACTTATATGGATATGGGAGAAGCTCCAGGAGCACTTTAACTTTAGAGTCAGCAGACACCAAGTATTGGAGTTAGGCCCACCTGGGGCAAATGTCAAATGAGGACTTACGATTGGAGCAGCTGAACAATGGCATCCCCCCTATATGACGCGAGTAAGAGTACAGGTATTCCTTGACGACAGGTTAAAGTAGTGAGCACAGGAGGTATTACTCAGCCCACTGAAGGCATCAGCTGGTCACTACTAATGCCTAAAGGGATGCCTACCAATGTGCCCTTAACAGCAACATACCTTGTCTCCTGATACAATCAATGGAGACTGGATATAATGAACTGAAATGGCAGGATTACAGGGATTGTCAAAAACAAAGATGAATAGCCAACCTAGATTAACAGACACTCAAGGAAAACCAATCTGATGAAAGATAAAGCAAAAACACAAATGATAACTAATACTCTAGAACAACAAAGCAGAGGAATGAGAGTTCAAACAGAGTGTTTTTTAGAAATGGTGTAAATGTCTTTACATTGATTTAAGAAAATATTAATTGCATCTTGGAAATTAAATTGTGATCATCAATGTAAAATTCCACGAATGAACTGAAGAGCAGGACGAATATAGCTGGAGATGAAATGAGTGTGTTAGAAGATCTTACCAAGACCTTTTCCCTGAAGACGGTGAAAAAGTACAAAGGGATTTACACATGGAGAAAAGAGACAACATCATCATCATCGTTATAAAAGTTAACAATTACTGAAGACTTATGTGTTTTTGTGTTTGTATATGTGTGTCTAACTCACTTAGTTCTCACATTGGCTCTATCCCCAATTTTATAGATGAGGAAACTGAAGCACAGAAATATTAAGTAACTTTATCAAGACTCCTGAGTTAGAAGTAAAAGAAAGATCCATATGTTCCAACATTTTTCTAAGATATTGTGAAATACTATAAAGCCATTAAAAGAATGAGATAGACTTTTGTGTATTGACAATATTGAAATATCTTCAAGAGAAATATTAAGTAAAAAAAATTGGTTGAATAACAATACATAGCATGATCCCTACTAAGTAAAACAAAGAATATAAGTATATATTTAAGTGCATAGAAAGTAAACAGGAAGTCTGTATGGAAAACCTCTAATTTACTTGCCTAAGCTCAAATGTGGCAGACAGTATTTCTACCCAAATCCAATTGGCATGTTCTTTACTTTATTATGTTACCTTTATTTAAAAAATATACATATATTCTAATATTGAAACTAAAAAGTTAAAGAAAAAAATTATTCTCGAGATATTGAAGTTTTATAATGCTCTAATATAAATTTTGGAGCCTAGAGAGAAATGTACTAGTAAACTACACAAAAACATCCAGCAAAAATATGTATTTCTCTTTATTTCAGTTTATTATAATAAGAGTGCTTTTCACATTAACGCTAAGAAAATGATCAAGACACTGGGGCATTTCACAGGCATTGCTGGGTCAAAATATTTTCAGCAGTGATTGCAAAACAGGGCGATCTGTAATCAGAGCGCCGCATTATGTCCAGCACTGCCCAGCCCATCCTCCACACGTATATGGGCTTTGTTGGATTAGTCATCAAAATACATTTGAGAAAATTTCGGATATTTTATTCTTTCCCACATGAATGACACTTTTATTCAGTTTAATTGTTGTCATATGCTTTAAAAAACTAGTGTGAGTAAAAGTGATGTAATATAAAGTGGCATTTTTCAAAGAATTCTAAGTATGGGTATTTTATCTAGGTAAGTTATCTCTGTTCATATTTTATTGATGAGGCAATAAAGGCTAAATAATTAAGTTAAATAATTATTTAAGTTAAATAATTAGTCAAAAGTTAAATAATTAGTCAAAAGTCAGAATAGCCAAGATACAGAGCCTGTAAATTCTAGTTTAATGTTTTTTATTTTTTTTATAGACTCTTTCTTACCTATTCATTCACTTGGAAGCAGACAGTAACCAAAATTAGAGAATAATGAACTGCTTCCATGCATATGTTACTGTTTATGGAGAAACTTCTATCCACATACTTCATTCCACATGGAAAATCTGAAGAGGCCTCTTGCTTTGTAACAACCATTAACATACGCTTATTTGTTTCATATATTTAAGGTAGCACGAGTGAATGCATCTAGAGAGTTTCTCTTTGTAACTCTGCTAAATTCCATAAACATTTGGGTCTGGAGAAAATTTCAGTAATTCTGAGATTCCTCCTCCTCCATTTTCCAAAATCCCTGAAGTGGCTCACTTAAAGTGGTGCAGTGACCAGTGCTTCTATTCAGTGTAATTTTGATTCCAAACACTGCAGCACCGTGCTTCAGTAGTTCCCGTGTCTCGGAAAGGTACCGCTGCAGTGAGCGAGGGCTCTAGGTCAGCAAGAGCCTGAGTGAAGGCATTACCAATCTGTGTGCTCTGTGTTGGTGAGGGGATAATCAGAAAAGGGCGAAAGGTGGTATTTACGTTAAGAATTTGACTTCCTTCGAATTTTTATGTTGACGGTTAATGCAGCTTTCACTTTAACCTAAAGAAGAAAAATCAGGTGATATTTTCAATGCCTCAGCAGAAAAAAATGTCTTTGTTAGTAGGGAGAAAACAACTTTTAGTTATTGTCACTTAAAAAAAAAAAGTGGCGGTCTGTGTTATACGGGGAGAAATTTATAAAGAAATGTGGCAAGTGATATAATTTTGGATCAAGGAGTGACATGCATGCCTCGAAATAAATAACTATAGATTTAAAAACTTGGTTGCTAAATCATAAGAATTTTGAATTCAAGGAAATGAAATTACTAGGAACATCAAAAATGCAAAATTTTCCTTTATTATTTAAAAATGGCAAACTCCAGAGATTTCCAAAGGTCTAAATATAAACTTAAAAATAACCTCTACCATTAATAAATACTAACAATTCAAATGTGCACGTAAAAACGTTTAGTCATGCCTCAAACACCATAAAAGGCCGACAGGAACTACAACTGAAAAACTATTTACAAATGTGGAATTGTAGTTATTTCAAAGCCACTGGGGGAAAAAAAGAAAGTTCCTGTTCATTATCAATAAATGCTCTAAAAACATTAATTTTTGCTGGATCTCCTAGAAAACGGCTCTTTTTTCATTAGTTCCTTTCATCTGTCTATTCAAAACAGATTTACAAAACAGATAAATCAGATGACAGAGAAAATTTTCCAGCAACACTATACCCAAATTTCTGAGCTAAGTGCTGAGGACTGAGAGATAACATAAGTTCACAGACTACAAGGGGAAATGTAAAAACGAAGAAACAAACACATGTATACAGGTACTTTGGAAGTAATGAAGGAAGAGGATACAGTCAGGGCCTGGAGGAGGTGATGCTTGAGCTGTCTCTTCTGAGATAACTGTTAGCCAGGAGGGGGCAAGCCAATTATTTGGTTTATGAAATTCTCAATGGTCCAGCTCAATTGGATTTTATGTTTTATTTTACGGGTATAATCTGGTCCACATGGGCCCTCAAATAAACAGGAGTAGAAAGCCAGGAGGTATATTGCCATAGAATTCAAGGGACATTTGGCCAGGCACATGCTATGTGCTCGAAGGGTGCAGTCTACTGCTAAGGACACACTATCAATTAAAAATGATCACAAGTTGAGAATAAGGTTGCAGCTCTGGCTGGTGTAGCTCGGTGGACTGAGTACTAGCCTGCAAACCAAAGGGTCGCTGGTTCCAGTCCTGGTCAGGGAACATGCTTGGGTTGCAGGCCAGGCCCCCAGCATGGGGCACGTGAGAGGCAACCACACATTGATGCTTCTCTCTCTCTTTCTCCTACCCTTTCCCTCTATCTAAAAATAAATACGTGAAATCCTTAAAAAAGAAGAATAAGGTTGCAACACAAATCATATACAGTGCAGTCAAATTATCAGAATATCATAAATGTGTGGGGCTAGAAGGAGAACCTTGGAGATTCTCTGGCCCACTATTACACATAGCATGACCCATGGAATACTACTAAGTCCTCCTGATTCTCCACTTAAATAAGGCTCTAGAGAAATAAGGGTGGGCAACACAACACTGAGTGCCCCCTCATGGAACATCATGATACCTGTCAAGTGACTTAAAGCTCTCACATATTCTGTGGTTAAAAAAACAAACAAACCTATTTCACTTCATTTTGCCTGTGTTTCCCAATTTTATTTTACTGAAGAACCATTCTTTTCCTGTAGGAGCTTTCTTAAAGTGTAATAAAGAATACACTTTAAGAAATGTTAATCTAGTCTAATGCTTTCACCAACTTATTTTAATTTTTTTCCCCTAACTTGGATTCTAAGAGGTATAAAGGTGTTTCATCATTTAAAAATTTTCTTTCTTTAAAAAGAAAGAAAGAAAGAAAAAACACTCCCATTTGGATATTTGGAGATAAAAAAAGATTACTTCCAAAGCATAATTTTTTCCTGAAGTCTAGAAATGACTTTATAGCATCTCATGGTTTAAGTTATATGTAACTAATAGGATCATTTACATTTATTTCTGCAAATTATTGAAATAGTAATAAATGGTGCTAATATTGAAAATTGTGGATTCAGTGAGAATGACAAATGGAAAACCACAAAATGATATGGTATCTTTTAATTATTTCCTACTTTTTTAGCACCGATGAGTATAAATATTTGAAACATATTAAATGACTGGTTTGCTTTTACACACAATTCCCTTTTATATACTCTGGAATAGTACCCAGAGTAAAAGCTTTTTCTTTCACTATATCCTACGTCATACCTTCTGGATTTTCTCTGAATACTTATATCCCCAAAGATGGCTTAAAGAGTATCCAAACTTGCAAGGGTTTACTTTATGTGCCCCTTCTTTTCATTCTTTCGGAAAACTTTCTGTGTCATTTATTAGGAAAGCTTTCATAATCAATTTCACTGCTGACTGACACACTAAGTATGTCCAACAGATGTGCTGGTCTCATGCAGCTGTACGTGGGGTACCCTAACGCTCTTCACTTAAACAGGCATTTTTACTCCCAACACTCCTGCTGGAGTCCATGAGCATTCCAATGGCAAGGAAGGAGTCAAATAGATTTAATTACAATTTAAGATGAAAAAGTGGAGAACTAGCAGTTAAAAAAAAAAAGTTCTGTAGCCTTCCACCATGCTTATATTCTCTTCTCCAATTGTGTTGATATCTGATGCTAACCCAACTTCCCCTTCTATAACCTGAATAAACTGCTTAGTCACAGTAATTAGGATGTCATTTACCAGAATCTAAACACGAAAGTTTACAGAAAACTGAAAACAATCCAATAATAACAACATGGGGATACAGACTGCTGTGATGTCTTTCCTCTCAATGAAAAGCAGTACTAGATTGTTTTTTCTTTTTTACAGAATGCTGATATGGAAAATAAAAATAACTTCATCATTCTGTGTTCCTTTGGCTTATTGCACATCCATCAAATGGATGTCAGTTTGAAGTCAGCTGGCCACCATTATAACTCCCCCCGCCCCCATTCCAAGAAAGATGTTTCAGCATTTCAGAAAAACTCTGGGGTTTGGAGCTTCAGAATTACACCCTTTGACAGGAATCATATCCTAGAGTCCACTAAATGACTTACAAATACTTATTCTTTTCAGTGACTCCAAACACCCTATCAATACATATTTTAAAAGAGTAACTAAAGGTAAATGATTCCTTTAAAAATAATCATCAAAGTCCAGAATTGTTCACCTGAAACCTGTACAATTTTGTAAACCAGTGTCACCCCCCAAAATTCAATAAACAAGGGGAAAAAACAACCAATATCTGGAAATGGCCATGTTTAACTATGTATGTCAAAAATAAGGATGAGATGCAATAGTTTCCCATATCAACAAAACTATGCCAATTATTTCCCTAATTTTTACTATATTCTTACACCAAAATGGGTGTTTCTTTTTTAAAAAATAGAATTCTATATATTTATTTGTATCATTTATTTTCATGGATTCAATTTCTGAAGAGAAATAAAAACTGATGCAGGCCTACTATGTGTCAGTCACTGGCTTAAGTATTTTAAGATACACCTATTTCATACAATCCTCAAAAGTTTCAGAGAGACTTAATAATTTGCTCAAGATTAAATACTAATAAATGGGTGAGTCAAGAATTATAAACAGGTGTGTATGTTCTTTTCATTATGCTATGACTTTAAAAACTGTATGGAAATAATGTATAAAACAAACATAATTCTTTTGTATTAGTGCTTCTAAACGAAGGATGAGACATCCCTTTTTAGTTAAAATTTAATTTTTTAGTCAGAAAGATCACGTATGAAATGCCACTGTAAGATAAGTATGAAAGCAAAAAATTTGGGGTGAAATTTCCACATTATTAATAAGAATTTTGAAGTTGTTTTCTTTCAGGAATGCAAAATGCTCAATATTTAAGTGCATACAATGATTTTGGTTCCCTCACCTTGAGAGACTCATCATTTACGCCAGAGGCCAATCGCTGGATTTCAGTGCTTTAACACATACATCTCTACACTAAAAATGCTAACGCCTCTGATAAAATGCAGACTTCCACTGCTGAGTCCACAAATTTTCCCCACAGGAGCTTTATGCCATGTCCTGATTTAATCCCGTTAAAAGTATATTTTAAATGAACCCTTAATACACCACATTCTGATAGACAGAGTTGTATCATCGCCCTACTAATTGGAATGCCCCTACTACACTAAACAAACTGCACATACAATTCAGAATAACGCAGGCTTTGTTAGATGACAACCGGAAGCACTTGGAGGTATGGCCTGGTTTGGGAACTACCTCTGAGATTTCTACTCCCCCAGATCTGTGAAAATTAGGCACATAATGAATCTGTTGCATCTACTCTCGGGGTAAACTGTAAACTGGACCAATGTAGGAACTTTTACCAGCCCATTAATGAAAAGGCATCTTCTTTGCTCTCATACGATGGGTGAATTAAACAATAGCAGTGACAGCTTAAGGTAGAAGAGATAAGGAAAGAAAATTGGTATCCCTTAAAAATCATAGTCACGATCTATACCAATGGTCAGGCCTAGTTTTTGCAATTTTAAATCGACATAATTTTTATTTGGAAACATAGAATTTTAAACTCATTTTATCAGTGTGATCTTGTGTGTGTGTATGGACGCATGAGTCACTTAGATGAATGTTTTAAAATTTGCAAATTATTTGGTGTTCTTTACTTACACCGAGGTCTAATTTAATTTCATTCTGATCAAAGAATATAGTGTATACAATAACCTTTGATTAATGTTTAGATTTGCTTTATTAGCTGATATATGGTCAATTTTGTAAATGTTTAATCAGTACTTGAAAAAAAAATTCCCTAAGACTCGAGTTCAGGGTCTTTTATGTGTTCACTAGACCAAATCTGTTGGCTTGTTGTTGTTTTAATATATTTCCCATTATGGTGATAAGACTCAAAGTTTATTCTTGCAATTGTGTCAATATTTGCTTCATAGATTTTGAGGCAATATTATCAGATACAATCAATTGATGTAAATCAGATACTGACACAGTGTACTGTAAAGACGGAACTGAACAGTCTAATGAAGAAAACATATGAAATAAAACACATTAAAATGACCCACACACGGAAAATATATTTTTACAAAAAAACTGGGGCATGCTGAATTAGGGTTCAAGAAGCCACATTCTCATGCCAATTAAACAATTGTCCTAATTAAGTAAATTTGAAGATGTGCTTGAGTAACACAATTGCAAAATGTAAATAATGTCAATCTTTCTCTTCCTTTTAGGCAAGGTATGAAAGGATTCCAATGCAGCCTAGATAAAGAACAAGATTTCTTTTTATTCTGTTAAAATAAGATTACAGGTCTTCAAAAACATTTCTGATGGACATTGTCTCACCAGTTCATCACTTTAACCCTAGCACTCAATACACTGCCATAGAGTCGATGCTCAATAAATACATGACCCAATGAATATTGCCTCGAAGCCAAGAAATATATTCCTCATATCCCAAATTTACAGAAGAGACTTATAGAGAACAGTTTACTGATTAAAACTTAAATCAAATAATTTGGGTTGGTTTAGGGAAGGCACTGTACCGCTTCCTTCTCCTTGTCTAAAATTCCCCTGGGGACTGGAAGCTAAGGAAAGATATCCAGACTACTTTTCTGAGAGGTATTTGACTTCGGAACAGTATTGCTTTTGTGATGTAGGCTCCGCGGAATCCACCATCTTCCCAAGAAAGAGCTCTGAAAAAATGGTCAGAAAACCTCATTTTCCTTAGCGTGATCCACAAGATCCTCCACCAAGTGATCCCAACCCACATTTCCCAGTGAGCCACCACTGCACCTCGTAGTCTTTATACTCCAAACACGAAGAACTTACTTTCTTTCAGTTTAGTAATTACACCGTGCTCTTTCACAATCCTGTGCATTTACTGTACCCTAAGTTTGCAAGGCCTTGCTTACGCTTCACATGCTACATTTATGAAAATTCCTTCCTTACTTTAGACAGTCACTCTTGTATCTCTTATTCTGTCATTAACTGTATTATGTTATAATCATTTGTTTAATATGTCCATCTTATTCATCTTTGTATCCTTAAAACTCAGTTCAGTGCCAATGAATGTTTATTGAGTTAAGCTTTATCAAACTGTTTTTAGTATTTGAAAAAAGGAAAGAAAATACTGGTTAGAAAATGATCTACAGTAGCTGAAAACATTTATATATTCAAAATAGCAAAATAGCAATTATTTATACTGATGTCCAGTTACATAGAACACACTACCCTGGAAGTTTGGTATTATAATAATTTATCAGATGCCCATCCAAAAGCTTTAGGAATTATAAAATAAATAAAAAACATTTATTAGAGTATGATATCTTCTATAGCATTATTTATTCATAAAATTGTTTTAATCAGGACTTAATGAATTACTGAGAGGTATTGTAGCAGAGAGGTTAAAGGAATGGATTCTGAAGCCAGACTGCCTGTATTTGAATCTTGGGTCTACCCATTACTAGCTATACATTACTACCCATTACTAACACAATCATCTTAATTAACTTCTCAGTCTCAGTTAATTCATCTGAAAATAGCACTGATGACAGTACCTTCATCATAAGCCATAGCATTGGTGCAAGGATTAAATGAGTTAAGACACTCCATGCATGCAGAGCAGTACATATCCCTGGTATCACAGAAGGGATAGCTATTACATTTACGTGGAATATACAGTATTAGCTATATGATCTTACTGATATTAGTATTTACCTATAGTAATACTAACATAAAACCACAGGTACCTGTGCTGTTTATAAAATAATTTATACATTTTTAACCTATTTACAAGTTTTTAGTAGCGAATCCTTCCCTTGAAACAAATTTTCCTTTAAAGAAATATGTAATGCGATCTCTGATATTCTGGGAAATTGTATGGAATACAAAGTAGACTTACTTTAAACTGAGAGAATAAATAAACATACGCACATACGCTTTTAAGTCTCAGTTGGAAATTTAGCTCTGTGCTTCACATTTGCTCCATCTACATTCCCAGTTTAAACTACAAACTATTCAACTGTCATGTAACCACCACCTTCACGGTGCTTCAGCCTGTTACCTTAGTCCGCATTCATTCATCGTCATAGGTCTGAGGCCTGTTATTTGTTTTGTGTAGCCAGTTGGACACATAACTTTCCTCCACACTAGCCTGCCAGCTCCTTGAGTTCAGACATCACTGATTTTAGTATAGCGCAATATCACACATGGTTCATTAGCTCCTAAACAAAACTGTTCATTGAACTAAACTGAAAATTGTCAGATAATGACTGAAATACAGTAATTACAGAGTTAAAGATTTAATTCTGTTCATGTTACTTAAATATTTTAGAAACATCTATGACAAAAAGGATATTCTGAGATTTACCAGTCTATCGGAAAATTACATTAATTAGCACATTGTATTCTAGCCATATGAATATTAATATTCCAAATATAAAATATGGCATAATTCCTCAAAAGTTCTCATTTTAAGATATTAATCTGATGTATGTTTATTTATGTTGGCACATCCATATAAATAAGCCTATCCACAAGTTTTTAAGAGTGAACCCTTCTCTTACCAAAAAATTCATTTAGGGTATGATGTAATATTTAGGCTTATATACTTTGATTTAAGAGAATTATTATGAACTTGAATTTAAAATTTTCACAGTAATAAATGTCAAATCAAATAAAAAGCTTCAGAACTATAATTATAGCCACCAAAAGTTCTTTATCCTTCCTCATACACAACAAATTTAGATCTAGAGAAAATTTTTCTCCCATTTGAATGAGTTACTTTCCCAGATTTTTTACAATACAAACTGAATATTTTATCAACAAAACAGTGACACTGACAACAGTATTTTTATTTTACCATATGCCAGTATTTTGAAAGCATGACCTTGATATTTGATATTAAAATTAACACATACATATGAAATAGATGAATGCTTATGTAGCATTAGGAGAAAAAAAATATAAACCATGCAAGAGTTTTCACTTCAAACACTTGAAACACAATTTTTAAAAACAGATACTTTAACATGGTGTTATTACACATTGCAAATCAGTACACCCAGCATTTTTATATATAATGCAATTTTAATTTCAAATGCACGTGTGCACAAATTATTTTGTAAATATTTTTGATTTATGCTAAAATAATTTCATTTAAAAATCAATATATTTTATCACAAATCCTAAATAGCTTGAGATGTTTAAAATGTTTTATGCAAAATCTTCAGTCTGATTTCACACCATCTATTTTCAGTATTTTGAACTTTTCTCTAGAACATATCATCATCTTGTAAAATCTTAGAATTAAATGGAAAAAGCATAATTTCTAAAACTTTACCAATATTGTGTTTGTTGAAGGTAATGCCTTCAGAGATTGAGCACAAGTATTTATATTTTTGCTAATAATATTTGTCTTGAATGTTTTGTAAACCAAAATATGAGGGATAAATCAGTATCGTGGACTTAAGATTTTTAGATTCTTTTCCCCTGTGAATTTCTTATCAGCAAATTATAGTTATAACAAATGGGAGCTGAGTGTGTACCCTACCAAAAATTAAACGTACTACAGTAAATATACAGCACCTGAATTTCACTAGGTGGCGCAACAAGAATAATTTATCTTTCTGTTTCTCCTGGTCTGTTGGAATGTTAAATGGAATGACGAAGTACTCAACATCACTGTTGGCGGAATTCTTACCTAAGCTAGAATAGTGTTAATTATCTATGCTAGAATTTAACTCCTTTACAACAATGAAAATAATTTTAGCATAAGGGAAACTTGAGCACAATGGATGGTTTTTTATTTTTCCACTGGCTGTTTTGAACAGTGAAACAACGTTAGGCTTTTAGAGGAGGTACTATGTAAAAAATAAATGGAACTACTTTATTAAAACCCTTTGTGAAGGAATCATCTAACTTATAAATGAAAGCTGTTAGCAAATTACTTCTTATAGCTATGAATGTGTAATATGTGATTTTATAATATATAACATTTGAGAAGTTCTCATATTAAGATTTTTAAGGATCCCAGAGTAGAGCTGAAAGGGAACAATCTAGGAATCAGAACTGGATTCTAGTTCTAGCTTAGCAAAGATCTAATTTGGGACCTGGGCTGCAGATTCCCAGTCCTCTAACAGAGTTGGGTAAACAGCTTTAAGGTCCTTTGGAGTTTCAGAAAAATCATTCTAAGCACTCTAAGAATGAGTGACAATATAGTATGCCAGAGGATAACTTCGTTTTATTTTACATTTTTGTAAAAAAAAAGCTTAAATGTATGTTCTGCATTAATGGGGTCAAACCAAAGATTAAAATCTGAATTAACAGATATAAGAGCCAGCAGTATAAAAAAATATGGTTAAGATCATTAATCCATTTAGCAAAAACTATATTTAGAGATATATTTGTTCTCATTGGGATAGGGTAACTTAAAGAATATCTTTTAAATATTTAGATATATTTTAGATAATTTAAATTTCAAACTGTTAGTATTCAATCTAGGTTTTATAAATGTAATGCTGTAAGTGTGACACATTCAGAGCTTCCCAATCACTGGGCACAAATAAGTTATGGGTGTGCTAAAATATTGATCCTCTTGGCCCTCAGGGCAACCAGGCAGGCTCTGAGGTGCTTGGAGTTTGAGAGCCAGTAGCCTCTGGACAAGAAGAGCAGCCTCATCAGTCCAGCCTCCTGTGCCAACCGAATGTAAGCCTTTTGCATGTCTCACATAAGAAAGACCGAGAAGCACTGTAATATAGTATCTGTTTTCTCTTCATTTTATCTGCAACGTTAAAATGTCTCCTTTAAACTTTCTCCACAGTTAACTTGAAGACTCTTACAAAGTTTTCAATAATGACACAATTTCTAGTTGAAACTAATTTCACAAAACAGTATGAATAGCAATGACTAATAATTAAGAAGGTGTTTTAACAAAGGAAAAAAATATGTAGAGTTCCTGTGTTAAATAAGCTAATTTATCTAAAACCTATTTAATAGTAAACAAACACATCATTATTTATGTCATATACTATGTTCTTGGCTCATCAATTTAATAGTAAATTAAATTGCTACAGATATTTTTGTGATTTTTTTCTATGCTTCTAATATAGAAGACTAAATATAACCTGTAAGTATAAAGGTATATAATAATTTCAAAAGTTATGAAATTAATTTGTGAAGCACCATATGGACATATAATTACCCAGGTTTTTTTATTGTTATTTTGAAAATATATTTTATAAGTAACCAAAGTGTATACACACACACACAGTTGTGTGTGTGTGTTATTTCCAGGAAAATGTTCTTATTAATTCCTAAGATTAAGGCTGAGATCACTGCCGCAAAGGATATAAAAGATATGATGCCTGAAATTATGAAATGTGTGATATGCAATATCTTAGGCTAGTATATATTTTATGGATAATAGCAACACATATAGAAACAGTATGTGAAAAAAAATTTTAACCTAAAATCATAAAAAAGCCTCAGTTCTGCAAAACTATGATAGCTAATCTCAATTCAAAATGAGTTAAATATTAAACAAACTTCTCTAGAGGAAGAGACTGCAGATAGCTTTGTCAGTATTATCAGAAAGATTAACATTCTAGTCATAGATCTTTAGGAAAAAAAAAGGACACCAAGGAGGGACACTGGCTGCTGGGAAGCAAAGGTAAAAACTGACAGATAAAATGCAGTAATAGCAATCAGGGCAAACCTCCCCAAAGACCCTCTTATGTCCTGGTTACTGCCTACTGTATTAAGACTGCCTTTCTCATCACTTAATGCTTATTTTCATCACTTTGCTTAAAATATTGATAATCAATTAGGGCTACGTCTGTTTTGCCACAGAATCTGTGTCACAGTCTATCAGACTGTCAGGGCCAATTCAATCCTCATTCAAAGTTAATTTTTTCTTCATAAATCTGCCTTTGGAGGAGTCATTAGGCGCAGAACATAGCCGGAGGTGCAATCACCTATTCTCTTTCATTAGTGGCAGGCAGAGAAGGTGAGGGAGATTATTAGAACTTTGGAATGATCACAAAGCAGCGTGCTGCCTGTCAGATCCCCCCAACATTTAATTCATCTAGCCAACTCACCAGCACTCTTTGCCAACAGTTTTAAATGGACATTATTCATGAACATCTGTGACATGCTGAATATTCGGAACTGGAAATGATGAAAAAGCAATGCCCCTTTTGACTTTAAAATTAATTCTATGGTCAAAACAATTAAGAATATAACAAACATGTTTTGTGATGTTATTTTAAGTTATCTAAGATGCATTTCAGAAGCAAAACAATTTACTAGAGCTAATAATAATCAAATATATAAGGGAAAATTCATACATAACATAAAAATTCTCAGTGTTAAGCAATTTTTAAAAGAAGACTATTTTACCTACATTAGGGATGACTAGGATTTTTTCCCCAAAAGTGGGTTTAAAATTCACATTAAAATTAAAAATTTTATTTTATGTGAATATCTTGTTAAGCAACATACCATAAAATACTTGTAAAATGATTCAAAAAGGATTTATATATGGCCAATTTAGATAAGAAATATTCTATTTGAAAATTTGATAGCTACCATATTGTTTTATACTACAAATGCCTTAGAGAGGTGTATCATGGGTTAGAATCTTGGTAGATAAACAGTGTAATAAAATAGGCCAAATAACTAAGTAAAAAAAAAACTTTTAAACAACTCATTTTTATTTTAAAAACTATCATGAATTTACATTTTTTCAATAAAAAGAAAATCTGGATTTTGAAAAATGCTCTGTTCTTTAGAGTGTTCCACCTTTTATAACCTGGAATACAGAAATTATGTTAGTTGCTTACACAGAGACTGAAGAAAGGCCTTGCTAGATATACATATTTTGTGGACATACATCTGTAAGTTATTTAAACATTTACTCAGAATACCAAGCTGATGACAGAAAGATTTTAATGCTATTATCAAAGTCACAATGTTCTAGCATCATAAAATAATTATTAGAGATTAGCCTCAGGAAATAACTGGAGCAGCATTTCCTAAACTGTGTCCCACACAACGAGGTACTGAAAAGGTTCTTCATTCAAACATCTTTGAAAAACATTTGGTTAAACAAAATTAAACTATTTCTTTACTGCAGAACTCATCAGAATCTATAATATGTTAATGTGCCTTGCTTCTCTCTCTCTATTTCTCTATAAGAGAAATATAATGTCGTGATTCCCAAACTTATTTGATCACGGAACCATTTTTTTTGACATCATTAGAATATCAACACAAGGTTTTCCTAATCTTCCCATTTTAACTATTTATCTTCTGTCCACACTAGATCTGATACTCCGTATCTTATTTATTTAAAAAATGTCTATTGAGCATATATGAGGTCTGTCTGGAAAAAGTCCAGCCATTGTTAATATCAACAAGAACGGTTTGTGCCACATTGATGTAACCTGACACCCATGGAGAGTGAACTCGAATGCCCATGATTGAGAGAGTAGAGTAATGAGTCTGCATTAAATTGTGATTAAGCTTGAACATTCCTCTGCAGAAACTATTCAGATGATTCAGAAGGGCGCAGCTATGGACAACTGGTTATTGGCAGCTTCATCACAAGAATGCACCTGCTTATGCATCACATCTCGTGCAGTTTTTTGGCACAACATCAAATTACCCAGGTGACTCAGCCTCCCTACAGCCAGATTTGGTGCCCTGTAACTTCTGGCTTTTCCCAAAACTCAGATCACCTTTGAAAGGGAAGAGATTTCAGACTGTTGATGAGATTCTTGAAGGGGACTAAGGTGTCATTGTCCTATGTACAATGTTTCTTGCATCTTATATCTTCTTGAGTAAATGTCTTATTTTTTGTATTGCATGGCTGGATACGTTCTGTATAGACTTCATATACGATATGTTCTTGGGAAGATTCAATATTATGATCATTTTAATTTTCTCCAAATTAATGCATTACTCTTGCACAGGTATACAAAATCCCAACAGAGTTGTTGTTTATAGAAGTATTTTTTTTTCCTGGGAGGGGGCATTAAACAAAAATAGTACTAAAGTTGACTCAGAAGAATAATGCCATGAGTATTTAGCACCCCCAAAATTTATAGTCAAAATAAGGATGTTGATTTGTCTTGACCAAGTGTAGGAATCACCAGTCTGGTTAGTGAAGCATAAGAGTTCAGAAAGAGATCAAATTATTTATGGAAATGTAATATATAGGAAGTGATTTTTTTGTATTTCTTCCTGTTTCTTTACTCATTTTTATATCACATAAATGTATATTTTCTCCTTTTTTCACATTTTTTTATTGTTATTCAAGTACAGTTGTCTCTATTTTCCCCAAATCACTCCCCTGACCCCAGCCATTCCCACTTCTACTACCGCTTGATCCTGCCCCCCTTTTATTTTGTCCATGTGTCCTATATACATGTTCCTAAAAACCATTCCCCCGCCCCCCCCCTTTCCTCTCCCACCTCCCCTCTGGTTACCGTCAGTTTGTTCTTTATTTCAATGTCTCTGGTTATTATTTTGCTTGCTTGTTTGTTTTGTTGATTAGTTCCACTTATAGGTGAGATCATATGGTATTTGTCTTTCACCACCTGGCTTATTTCACTTAGCATAAAGCTCTCCAGTTCCATTCATGCTGTTTGTTGTGTAGCGTATGAGTTCCTTCTTTCTCTCTGCTGCATAGTATTCCATTGTGTAAATGTACCCCAGTTTTTTGATCCACTCATTTACTCATGGGCACTTAGGTTGCTTCCAACACTTAGCTACTGTAAATTGTGCTGCTATGACCATTGGGGTGTATAGGTTCTTTTGAGTCAGTGTTTCAGGATTCTTAGGGTATAATCCAACACTGGAATTGCTGAGTCAAAGGCAGTTCCATTTTTAGTTTTTGAGGAAATTCCATACTGTTTTCCACAGTGGCTGCACCTGTCTGCATTCACACCAACAGTGCATTAGGGTTCCCTTTTCTTCATAACCTCGCCAGCACTTGTTTATTGATTTGGTTATGATGGCATTCTGACTGGTGTGAAGTGGTATGTCATTGTGGTTTTAATTTGCATCTCTCTGATGGCTAGGGATGCTGAGAATCCTTTCATATGTCTCTGGGCGCTCTGTATGTCCTCCTTGGAGAAGTGTCTGTTCAGGTCCTTTGCCCATTTTTTAATTGGGCTGTTTGTCTTCTTGGAGTGGAGTCATGTGAATTCGTTATATATTTTGGAGATCAAACCCTTGTCCAAGGTGTCATGGCAAATATATTTTCCCACAGTTAGTTCCTTTTTCATTTTGCTGGTGTTTTCTTTAGCTGTGCAGAAGCTTTTTATTTTGATGAATTCCAATTTGATTATTCTTTCTTTTATGCCCTTTACTCTAGGGGACATATTGCTGTGTGGAATACCTGAGATTTATTTTTATATATGGGTTTATTGAGTTTATTTTTGTATATGGTGTAAGTTGGTGGTAGGGTTGCCTGCCTGCCTGCCTGCCTGCCTGCATGTAGCTGTTCACATCTCCCAACACCATTAGTTGAAGAGGCTATTTTTACTCCATTTTATGCTTCTTCCCCCTTTGGGTTGGGACCTTCTTGAGGAAATCTGGTTCACTGGTAGTGGTTTGAATCAAGTTATTAGCAACTGCAGCACCATGTTCCTTCTGTTCTGGGAGCACAAAACATGGAATAAATTTTGCCACAACACGTTTCATGCCAAGATCCTGGGTCAAAATCACAGATACACAGTAGTTCTTGGAATCGCCGGATCAGATCCTAGTTCTCGCACTGTCAGTCACTGATCTTTATTGATTGCTGCCTGTACACGTTCAACATTTTCAGTTGTTCTGCTTGCTGCAGGCCTTCCAGAATGTGGATCATTTTCAACAGATTCTTGACCATATTTGAAGCATTTGTACCACATTTTTATTTGTGCTGCACTCACTGCATTGTCCTCAAAAGCCTTTTGAATCATCTGAATAGTTTCTGTGGAGGAGTGTTCAAGCTTAACACAAAATTTGATGCAGATTCGTTGCTCTACGCACTCAATCATTTTGAATGCAATGACCACACAGTACACATGCTCACTCAATGGCACCTACCTCTGCCACTGACTAGTACAGTGAGGTTGTCATTATTCACGCATATGCATTCCAGTCCCAGTCCACTCTCCTTGGCTACCAGGTTACATCGATGTCACGCAAGCTGTTCTCCTTATAAACGTACTTTCATCTATTCACTTCTCCCATCTTTACTGACATTACCCTAGTCCATCATCATCTTTCACTTTAATTACTGCAAAAATGTTAACTAATCTTTCTAAAACTAGCTTTGTTATGATCTTATCACCACTACCATTACAGCATTTACCATCACCACCAAATCCACTTTTCTTGCTACAGGCAGATGATATTTTTAAGAATGAATTCTAATCATGCCATGCCCTTCAATGGTTTCCCACTTATGAAAAAAAGGTAAAACCCTAAAATCAACATCACTCATAATGCCATGAATCATCTATTCCTTGACCACCTTACCAGCTTCACTCAAGCTATCTGAACCACCTCATTCCGTCTTCTTTGTTTTTAAAAGGTACCATGGTCCTGTGTGGGCAACACTACAGTTTGTCTGGGACTTTGCGTGGTTTGAACACTCAAAGTCTCACATCTTGAGAAAACCCTCCTGAGTCCCAGGCAAATTGTACTTAAATTGTTGTTAAATGGAGGAAAAATAAATGATTTTTCTTAGCCTTGGCTGTTCTATGCTCTCCTGTTAATCTACCCTTTAACTTCATTATATTTATCAAAATTAATACTGAATTTTATTAATTGTGCAAATAACTATCTCCTGTTTGCTTTCCCCACTACAACAAAGTTCCATGAAAGCAGGCACACAGTAAGTGCTCAGAAAAATGTTTTAAATTAAGTAATGAAGTTTATTTTTGTTATTTTATAGTTTTGTTGATACACAAATGATGATTTTTATTATAATTTATAATAGATAATTGCATGTACACAGAAAAAACCATGTATATAATTTTATACCATTAAGAAAATTAGGAATTTCATTTATATTGGGTTTGTGCCTTTAGTTAGTCATACACTCTCAAGATATGAAAAGGATCTTAGGGACCATCTAGTTCATTTCTCTCATTTTTATAGATAAGAAAATTGAGGCCCAGACGTGTTAAGTGACTTGTTCAAAGTGACACAGCTAATTAGTGGCAGAACCAAGACCTTATTCCTCTCAGAACAGTAATCTTTCCACTCTGCTAATTAGGGATGATCACAGTTCCTAAGGCTACCACAGAGTTGTAGGATTTGGACTTAGACTCTTGCCTATTTGGCTAATTTACTGTGTCTCAAGGCAAGTCACTTTAAATCTTTTCATGAGCTTTGTACTTTCAATGAAATTTGTTTCCTTATTCATAGAGAGTGTGCCACCACTTAATCCTCTAAATGCAGGGCAGTGTTCAGGTTATTTTGTTTACCTCAGTGCCTACCACTATACCTAGCACATAGGAGATAATGGCATTTCTTGAAGTAATTTACGTGACTCAATTTGCTTCATGCATAAGCACACATGCCAGAACACATGACACAGGCAAACAGGGAAATTCTTCAAGCATTTGTATGATAAGGCTTTTTGGGTCTTGCCAGTCAATGAGAAGGAAAGGAATAAGAAAAGGAGAAAGGGAAGGAGGGAGGAAAGGGAAAGAATGAGTGTGTGTGTTTGAATAACCTGCACCTATTTAATAGAATTATTGATGTAAGACAAGTTACAGTAAAACTCACTGCTAATATGAAGAGCTACACTTTGAGTGTGTTGCATTCGTGTTTTTTTTTGCTAGCTTTAAAGTGTCATACATGTATCTTTGGGTTTTTAGAAGACATAAATCTACTTTGTGAGGGGTTAGGTACTAGAGCAAAGTAGTATATCTGCAAATCTATTAAGGCAGCACAAAAGAAGGGGACATCACCACCTGCTCAACCCAAATGTGAAGCAGGCAAAGACCCAAACTGCAAGTGTCATTGCTTCAATAAAAATCATAAATCGCATGATTTCAGAGTTGGAAAATAGCTTCTATGGACTTCATGGTCATCAGGAAAAGTGATCTGCTTGGATAACTCAAAGTGGATCAGCACTATAACTCTCTCTTTCACTTCTTTTAGAAGAATAAAAATCATAAATAAAACAGGACTGATGTTTTTAGTTACAAATTAATTGTCAGCTAGGACAGCAAAGAATTATTTGCCTGAATTAGCTCCATAACTGGCTGTTATCTATTACTATATTGGTTTGTGATCCTATGACCATATCTGAGAACCAAATCATCAGTTTTCTCTTGGATGGAGAAAAAATGATAAGAACACGTGTGAGGTCATAGCAGTAAGTACTATTAAGTGAGGTCCCTGGATTTCACACTAAATTCATGAGAAATCATTGTAAAAGTCTACAGATTAAATATTTCATTCACTATGTTTATATTAATTATAATGACATTCTAACAACTGCAAAAATTTGACAGAAATATAATTAACACAATTCAAAGATACTTGTAATGGCACTCATTAAAATGTGACCAAAGCAAATTCAATTGTGTACTTAATAGCAAGTCATCTTCTCTTTTTTAAAAAATATATTTTATTGATGTTATTACTGTTGTCCCATTTATTTTCTCCCCTTTATTCCCTCCGCCCTGTACCCCATCTCCCGCCAGCATTCCCCTACATTAGTTCATGTCCATGGATCGTACATATAAGTTCTTTAGCTTCTCCATTTCCCATATTCTTGACCTCCCCCTGTCTATTTTGTACCTACCATTTATGTTTCTTAATTCCTGTACCTTTTCCCCCATTATTCTCCCTCCCACTGATAACCCTCCATGTGATCTCCATTTCTGTGATTCTGTTCCTGTTGTAGTTGTTTGCTTAGCTTTTTTTTTTTTTTTTTTTTTAGGTTCAGTTGATAGTTGTGAGTTTGTTGTCATTTTACTGTTCATATTTTTGATCATCTTCTTTTTCTTAGATAAGTCCCTTTAACATGACATATAATAAGGGCTTGGTGATGATGAACTCCTTTAACTTGACCTTATCTGGGAAACACTTTACCTGCCCTTCCATTCTAAATGAGAGCTTTGCTGGATAGAGTCATCTTGGGTGTAGGTCCTTGACTTTCATGACTTGGAATACTTCTTTCTAGCCCCTTCTTGCCTGTAAGACTTCTTTTGAGAAATCAGCTGATAGACTAATAGAAACTCCCTTGTAGGTTACTGTCTCCTTTTCTCTTGCTGCTTCTAAGATTCTCTCCTTATCTTTAATCTTGGGTAATGTAATTATGATGTGCCTTGGTGTGTTCCTCCTTGGGTCCAGCTTCTTTGGGACTCTCTGAGCTTCCTGGACTTCCTGGAAGTCTATTTCCTTTGCCAGATTAGGGAAGTTCTCCTTCACTATGTTTTCAAATAAGTTTTCAATTTCTTGCTCTTCCTCTTCTCCTTCTGGCACCTCTATGATTCAGATGTGGGAATGTTTAAAGTTGTCCTGGAGGTTCCTAAGCCTCTCCTCATTTTTTTGAATTCTTGTTTCTTCATTCTGTTCTGGTGACTATTTTTTCCTTCTGCTCCAAACCATTGATTTGAGTCCCAGTTTCCTTCCCTTCAATGTTGGTTTCCTGTGTGTTTTTCTTTATTTCACTTTCTATAGCCTTTACTTCTTCCTCTATATTGTGACCATACTCAGCCATTTCTGTAAGCATCCTGATTACCTGTGTTTTGAACTCTGCATCTGATAGATTGGCTATCTCTTTATTGCTTAGTTGTATTTTTTCTGGAGCTTTGATCTAATTCATTTGGGCCGTATTTTTTTTGTCTAGGTGTGCCTGTTACGTAGTAAGGGGTGGAGCCTTAGGTATCTGCCAGGGCAAAGGAACCCATGTTGCAGCATTGTGGAGCTGTATGTGGGGGAGGGGCATGAGAGGGAACATTGCTGCTTGCTTGGCTCTCAGCTGGCTTTCAGTCACTTCCCCTGCTACTCACAAGCCAAATTGGGCCCTTCTGGTGCTGATTTCTGGGTGGGTGGGTTTGTATATGTTCTAGGACCCTGTTGGTCTCTCCAATGAACTCTCCTGTGAGGCTGGGAGTTTCTCCCACTGCCACAACCCCCACAAGGTTTTACAACCAGAGGTTTTGAAGCTTTATTTTCCCATAGTGGAACCCCAGGTTGTGAGGTCTGTCTCGCTCCCCAGTTGTTCCTCCTGGCTTATCTGCATGCAGATGTGGGACTGCCTGGTCCACCAGCTGCCACCTCGTCCACCCTGGTCCTCCAGCTGGTGCCTTGCCATGGATCTTCTCCTCCTGGTTGCCCATCTCTGCCCCTCCTACTGGTCTGGATGAATATTTCCTCTTTAACTCCTTGATTGTCAGACTTCCATACAGTTCAATCATCTGGCAGTTTGGGTTATTTTTTGTTTTTAAATTTGCTGTTGTCCTTCTTTTGGTTGTGCGAGGAGGCACAGTGTATCTACCTACATTTCCATCCTGGCCGGAAGTCCTTTTATTTTCTTGTTAATAGCAAGTTTTCATCAAAGAGTTAATTAGCAAAATTTAAAGATTTTATGCTGAGTACTTTCAAGGTAAACCTTATTCTTGTCACTTAAAAATATCAAGACATAGACTCTTGTTGATACCTACAATGCTTACTGTTCTTTCAGCTCGTTAGTGCTAGAAGAATAGTCTTGAATGTCAAAAATCCTCATTGGAACCCAGAAATATCTCCTTATAAAGTTCACTTGATGAAAAACTTCAATTGTCTGTTTTAAAGGTAGGGCAAACCATATTTTGAATCTATCTAGGTGAGATTACTTACTTGAAATTAATTATGATAAACTAGTTGGTGAGAACAGAACTTACACGTGAAAGAGGCTTTGAACAGTTTTGATGGCTGAAAAGTATCACTTGGTGTTTGATTTAATCTCAAAATTTTAATGAAGTGAATAAATTAATCTTGGTCACTTCTCCAGGAAGATACTTTTCTCAAATTTGACATTTGATGGCAACACCAGCAAGAATATGTTTAGGATCATAGTGAGAAATGGGTAAGATGAAGATGAAGTGATACAGAAATTTCTGCCGTGCTCAAGAGTGGAAAAATTTGGGAACTGCTTTTCCATATCCTTCTTGTTCTTATCCTTCCTGTGGAGATATGTGGCTACTATCTAGGAGGGAGTACTCATTAGGTTCCTGGGTTTCCATAAAAGAACATCAATTTAGCACCTGTTTATTTAATCTCTGAATTTTAAGAATAACTCCTGAATCAACCACAGAGTATCTGCATTTCAGATACTTCTAAGTACTGAGAACAAAATGGCTCCTATCCAACTACTCTAGGAGCCTAGCTGAACATTCCCATAGGAAGAATTATTGTAAAAACAAGCATCCTCTCTGTTTCTCCACATACACTGGGTTGCAATTAGATTTAAGCAGATTCACCAGAAGGCTATATTCTTGGACCATATTTTCCTAACAAACTAAATTTCACTATGGTGTTTTGATATGGTTTTTACTGATGGACATTAAAAGGGGTACTATAAATGAAAACTATTATTTCATTTCTTGCAATTATGACATTAAGGATATTACATACTATATGACATAGGGATAATTACAATGATAAAAAGATAGTAAAAATTACATAAAATAGCACTTAAGTGTTCACAATATTTCATTTAATATGAAAATCTCCTACATGAAGCCCCATGTGAGAATTTACTTTTAGGAAGAGTTTTTGGTGAAACCTGTAGTTCTAAATAATCTGCTTTTGGCTTTGGCTATTGGGAAACCTAGAACAAAAGACATTAACTCTACAGGCTCTTCTGATGTGTAAACTTTGTTCTATATTTCTCCTGCTTTTGACTGATATGTGTGTTACTTGCTGTTGAATCCACTCTGACTCCGTGGACACTATGAATGAGGGATGTCCACCATGTCCTGTCCTCAACGGCCCTGCTCAGGTCCTGTAGACTCACGCCTATGGCTTCTTTTATGGAGTCAATCCATCTCATATTTGGTCTTCCTCTTCTTCTGCTGCCTTCTATTTTCCCCGAGCATTACCGTCTTTTCCGAAGAACTCTGTCTTCTCATGATGAGCCCAAAGTAGGACAGCTTCAGTTTTGTTGTTTTTGCCTCCAGGGTCTTCAGGCTTAATTTACTCTAGGACCCACTTGTTCATCAGAAATTTCTGGCAGTCCAGGGTATCTGTAGAGCTCTCCTACAGAACTATATTTCAAATCAATCAATTTTTTTTCTATAAGCCTCTTCACTGTCCAACTTTCACACCTGTACATAGTAATTGGGAATATAAGGGTGTGGATGATTTTAACCTTGGTCTCTAATGACAAGCTTTGCTCTTGGGGATTTTCTTAAGTCTTTCATTGCTACCCTTCTGAGTCTCAGCTTTCCCTTGAGTTCCTGGCTGCAATCTCCATTTAAACTGATGACTAAACTACGGTAAGTGAAATCTTTAACAATTTCAATGTCTTTACTGTCCATGTTAAAGTTATGTATTTTTATAGTCATGATTTTTGTCTTCTTGATGTTCAAATGCATCCTGTTTTGGCACTTTAGTCATTCATTTTCATCAGAAATCATTTCAAATCATTATTACTTTCTTCCAGGAAGATGGTGTCATCTCCACATCTTAAATTACTGATATTTCTTTCACCAATTTTCACTCCTCCTTCCCCTGAGTCAAGCCCAGTATTTCTCATGTGACATGTTCTGTGTACAGATTAAACAAATAGGGAGATAAATGCAGCCTTGTCTGACAACTTTGCCTGCAAGAAACCACTATGTCTTCCCATATTCTGTCCTGACAGTGGCTTCCTGCCTACGACACAGATTATGCACCAATATGAATAAATGCTGAGGCACGTCCTTTTCTTTCAGAGCAACCCATAGTTTTTCATGGTCCACACAGTCACAGGCTTTATCATAATCTATAAAGCATAGGCTAGCCTTCTTCTGAAATTCTTTGGAACACTCCAATCGCCAATTAGATCCTGAAAGTCTTTCTGTTAGTTTACTATTGGCATATAAAAATGCAACTGATTTCTGGATACTAATTTTGTATCTTGCTACTTCGTTGAATTAATTTATCAGTTCTAGTAGTTTCTTGGCGGAATCTTTGGGGCTCTCTGTGTACAGTATCATGCCAGCTGCAAATAAAGAGTTTTGCTTCCTCCTTTCTAATTTAGATGTCTTTTATATTTGCTTCTTGTCTGATTGCTATGGCTAGGACTTCAAGTACTATGTTGAATAAGAGAGGTTAAAGTAGACATCCCTGTCTTGTTCCTGATCTTAAGGGGAACACTTACAGTTTTTGCTAGTTGAGTATGACGCTGGCAATGGGTTTGTCATATATGACCTTTATTATGTTTAGAAATGTCCCCTCCATTCCCACTATGGTGAGAGTTTTTGTCATAAATAGGTGTTGGATTTTATCAAATGCTTCTTTGTCATTTGTTGGTATGATCATGCAGTTTTTTATCCTTCATTTTGTTTATATGGGGAATAACATTTATTGATTTGCAACTGTTGTACCAACCTTGCATTCATGGAATGAATTCCATTTGATCATGATGTATGATCGTTTTGATGCACTACTATATTGGGTTTGTTAATACTTGTTGAGGATTTTGGCATCTATGTTCATCAGGGATGTTGGCCTGTAATTTTCTTTTTCTGAATGTCTTTATCTGGTTTTGGAATTAAGGTAATGCTGCCTCATAAAATGAACTTGGCAGCTTTTCCTCCTCTTGAATTTTAGTTTGAGAAGGAGAGGTTCTTCTCTGAATGCTTGGTAAAATTCACCTGTTAAGCCATTTGGTTCAGGGCTTTCATTTGTTGGGAGTTTTTTGTTTGTTTGTTTGTTTGTTTTTTGATCTTTTGTGACTGAAGTCCTTTTTTAATATAATATTTCAAGATTCATTCATGTTGAAGTATGTATTGAAATTAGCACTTCATTCCTTTTTGTAGTGAACAGTAAGTATTCAATTGTATATGGATATACCACATTTTGTTTATCCATTATCAGTTGATGAACATCTGAGTTGCTTCCCTTTTTTTGCTATTATGAATAATGCTGCTGTGAACATTTGTTTACATATTTTTGTTTGGATATGTGTGTGTGTGTTTGTTTCTCTCTTGGGTATATATGTAGGAGTAGAATTGCTGTTGGGAGTTTTTTGATTACTGCTTCAATTTCACTAGGTGTAATCTGTCTGTTCAGATTCCCTGATTCTTCCTGATTTAGTTATAGAATATTGTATGTTTACAAATTTATCCATTTCATCCAGGTTATATAATTTGTTGGCATATAGTTGTTCATAACATTATCTAACAATCCTTTGTATTTCTTTGGTGTCAGTTGTTATTTCTCCTCTTTCATTTCTGGTTTTATTTATTTGGGTCCTTTCTCTTATTTTCTTGATGAGTCTAGTTAAAGGTTTGTCAATCTTGTTTATCTTCTCAAAGAACAAGCTTTTGGATTCATCGATATTTTGTATCATTTTTTTAGACTATTTCACTGATTTCTGTTCTGATCTTTATTATTTCCTTCCTTCTACTCACTTTAGGCTTTGTTTGTTGTTCTTTTTCAAGTTCCTTTAAGTGTAAAGTTACAGTGTTTATTTGAGCTTTTTCTTGTTTTTTGAGGTGGGCCTGTAGTGCTATCAATTTCCCTCTTGGGATTGCTTTTCTGAATCCAATCTGACCATCCAGCATTTCTAGCTCCATGTAAGGTGAAGCCTTTGTTGCATCACCTTGAGCATCACTTTACTTGTGTGGGAAATCTGAGCAATGTTCCTACAGTTACTGTACTCCTTGGCATCTACTTTCTTGAAAATTTCTTGAACATTTCCAGGCTGTAGGCCACTGAATTTGTTTTCCCTATTTGCTGACATATTCTTGCTAAAATTTTGTCAGATTCAATTCCTGTGACTTGAATAATTCTATCAATATCCCTTATATCTATTGAGATTTATTTCTTCCCAATACTTTCAGAGCAGTTCTTACTTTAATATCTATTTTTCCTTCTTCTGATTTTTAAAAATTTACACATCACCATTTTATTACTTTGCTATAGAATACTTCAAATAATTTATAGAAAAGGAATTTATAAATAAGAAAAATGATTAATAAATCTTTATAAATGAAAAAACTTGAATAGTAATACCTCAATTAAGTTCCTAATCATTCTCTTCAGATGTACTATAAAATTTTATAAATCACCTCATCACTCATGTACTTCTCATCTTTTTTTCCATAGTGAGAACTGTTTTATAGGGTATTATAATCGTTTTGCCCACCCGCTACACTGCCCCCCCCTTAGGGAAATCTCAGAGAGTTTTCTCTCCAAGAGGTAGGTAACTTTTGACTCAGAGAAAAGCTACAGGAGACATTAAAGGAGGGAAAAAGGATAAAAACTGTGTGTGAAGCAGAGACCTCTCAAAAATAAATGAAATGCCTTTAGGTAGGCAGAGTGATGGTGGCATCAAGTTAGTTTGGGGAGTTTAAAGGCAAAGTTGGGAAGGGGAGAGAATTATTCCTGGCAGTAATATTATATGTACAATTTAAAAATATTAACAACAATAAAAATGAATAAATAAAAAATATTTATAAGAGATTTAATGAACTATAGGACTCATCTCAGATGTCCACTCCAACGGCACTGGTAGTAACAGTATGAGGCTCTATGCTGAGAACTGTGAAGTTACATCTGGACTCAGCACGAAAAAGTACACTGATTAACGAGCAACACGTTGTACGCAAAGCCTAAAGGAGAGGGCTCAATGCTCCGTATTTGCCACCCTGCTCTATACAAAATAAGGCAATAATAACAATAGTGATGTGATGACAATGTTAGGTAGCAGCTAGAAATGAGCAGCCAGAGGGGAAACAAAGGCAGGTCCCTCGCCATTATCATCTAACAAAGAACTTAATAAAGGAGGCAGGAACAAAAGGAAGACTTGTCTCACAGACTGACTCAGCAGTCCTACGCTTGGCTTGGTAAGATTGCTGGGTGCCCTGAGCATTACAAGCAACATAGCATAGGAGGAGGGAAGAGTTCTTGAGACTGTGCTGAGAAAAGGGGCTTCCATATACTTCTTAGATTAGCTAAGTACCCACTTTAGCTTGGCTCAAGTGTATAGAACAAACACACTAACTTACTAACAAACTCACTAACAACATTCCTTTATACATGAGGCATTTGGACTTGCCGGGTGCCTGCTTGCATCTTTGTGCTTTTATGCGTTTCACACATAAACTTGTTATCTCATTCCCATTACATGTGTGTCTCTCACTTGAGTTCATGTCTTGCGAGCGAGACAAGAACCCAAGGCGGGGAAGGGAGGCCTCTTGAGTCAGGTCTCTCTCTCCCCATTTGTAAGAATAAGACAATCTGTATTTATTACAGCCAGTGAAAGTACATGAAACATACACATATTCAAAGAGAAGAAAAAAGTGATGAAATTCTTTTTCTGCTTTACTTATATATATTCACACACCTTTAAAATTTTTTTCATAGACATTCTAGAGTTTATTCCTCTGCTGGCAACACCAAATGGCTTTCAAGGTCAAATTCTGGTAACTATTTTCAATGATATTTACTATCTTAAAAATGTTTACCCTTATATGTCAGTGATCTTTGCTGTGAAATGCACCACCTCACACTCTTGGTTCAAATAACCACAACCATTAACTGTGCTTATGAATTTGCATTTGGGCAGGCTTCAGTCAGAGTAGCTTGAATGGAGCATCATCTGGGGCAATACAAGGGCTGGGACTGGCTTGACAGCTGGGGCTGATTTTCTCTGAATTCTTGCTCACTTGTGTCCCCGATGGTTGTTGCTAGCTGTTGGCCAGGAATTCAGCTGAAGTTGCCAGTCAGACACTTAGATGAGGCCTTGCTGTGAGGCTCTTGGGCTTCCTCACAGCTGGTCTCCATGTGCAATGTTCCAGGAGACAGGAAGTGGACCTGCCAGGTTCCTAAGGTCTAGACCTGGAAACTGGAATCACTCTGTTGTACTGTAATGGTCAGGCAGTCACAAAGTCCAGATTCAAAGGGAGAGGACACAGACACTCCTCGAAGGAAGAAGTGTAAGAGAATTCTGTGTTCATGTTTTAGAACTGACACACACTGAAACTATAAAAATGGCTGAGTAAGGTTCAAGAAAAGAAAGAGAAAAAAGGATACTAGAAAATAAAGGAAGTCATTCTATAGAGCATGGTAATTCAAGGTATGAAGTGACTACGCAGAGGAAGCATTAACTTTGAAAGCACAAGTAAAATAGGTGACAAGCATGTGTGATATATACCCAGTAATCTTCAGGATAAAAGATTTCGCCATATGTTTTGAACACTTAAAACAGTTTGTGACATAATAAAGGAAAACTTTAGATATATCACATCTCAAATTGCATGAAGCTTTAAAATATAGGGCTGATGAGAAATCTAATAATGTAGAAACAACTTAGGAATAGTTTATCAGTGCAAATCTATGCAAATTATATATTTGAAGACAAATATTATATTAATGAAGCATACCATGAACCAATTATAATAATTTGTTTTAATATAACTCAAAATATTAGTCTTGTCAGGCTCTTCATCTTATCTAAGAAGCAAAGATGTAAAATTATTATATCTGTCTGAGATAACAAATAACCAATAGTTTTTATTCTCTTTCTATACTGAGTTCTAGTTCAATCAACTCATATAACACTATTAGTTAATAAAATTGAAAGCCAATATTTCCTGAGTTATTATGTTTTAGCAATTATTCTAACTGCTTTACAGGTATTAACTTATTTAATGCTCAACATTAATATTCCATTTTTGCTAGTGACAAAACTGAAGCAGAGAATTTCAATGATTGTCTAAAGCCACTCAGCTGGTAAATGATAAAGCCAAACCAGAGGCAGTGTGACTCCAGAGCTCCAAATCAAACACACTACACTCTGTGAAAGGGAAAGAGTATCAATACCCATGATTGAAAAAGCATTCCTGGGGTGGATTGGGGAGGAAAGTGCATACATTCAGGTCAAAAATAGAATACGTCCAGACTCCCCTCCCCTATCCACCTTCCTCCCTGCGCTTGTTACCAATTACCACACCCATCAGGCCTTCTAGGGGTAACCAGTATCCTGAGTTTTATGGCAATTCTGGTTTGCTTTTATTTATAACTGGACTGGCTATGTATCTACCTTTTTTAAAATTTAGGTATAGTTGGTATACAGTACTATATTAGTTTCAAGTGTATAACATACTGATTCTACACTTATATGTTAAAATCTACTATGTGATTATCACACTACTTCTAACAACCATTTGTCATTGTGCAAATTGTCACACTGCTATTGACTATATTCCCCTTTGACTTTTCACCTATACCAACACACACTCCCACTCCCCTCTGGACTCTGGAGATCATCAGTTTGTTCTTTGTTTCCATGGGTCTTTTTGTTGTTGTTACTTGTTTTGATTTTCCAAAAAGTCCACTATGAGTGAAATTGCACTGTATTTGTTTTTCTCTGTCTGGCTTATTTAACTTAGCATGATGCCCTCTAGATCCACCCATGTTGTCACAACTGGCAAGATTTTAATTTGGGGGGTGGTGAGTGACATCCCATTGTGTATGTATACCACATCTTTTTCCACTCCTCTACTGACGGACACTTGGGTTGCTTCCATATATTGGCTATTGTAAGTAGTGCTGCAATGGAGAGATGCATCCATCTTCTTGAATTAGTGTTTTTGTTTTCTTTAGGAAAAAAAGAAAAAGCATTCTTCATTTCCATGAAAACAATAGTTTCCATATATTTGGTAAAATCAAGCTGGATCACTTCATTAAAAAAATGAGTTAAATAATGGAATGAAATAAAATGACTATTTCTCAAACCCCATCTCTTTTGAAAGAGGAAGCAGGCTACAGAAGTATAAATCTAAAGAAAAGAGGTGAAAATAAGATAAACATTGTAACATATAGAGCTTTCCTGTCTCATACTGCCTTCAAATAAACAAAATAAGAGTCATTGTTTGTCCAGGATCAAATATGGAGACTATGGAGGACACAATACTTTTAACTAAAAATGAAACCATAAATGATACCCAACAAAACTTCTATTGAATGTGGTTACAAAGGATCCATTTGTAGTTCTCAAAGGGTTAAACCTGAACAAAATTTAATTTTATCCCACTTAATAAATATCAAAGTTAATTATTCTTAGACAAGGGATCTGCTTGCAAGAAAATGATAAACATTCAAGATTCACAGTCTGCTTTTTGTTTAACATGATCAAATATCAGAAAACCTAAATAAAAAGAAATTTTTTAGGGATAGGTTTTTAAATGCAAATCAGAGAGAAATTAACTATAAGTTGTCAATTGTAAGAATGTTCCTATATAATTAATCCTCCAGTTCAGTAATGGAAAATTCTAAACCTTTAACTTAACCCTTTAAGGCAGAGATTTTCAACCTTTTTCATCTCTTGGCAGACAAACTAATAACTAAAATTGTGCAGGACACCAACAGATATATAATTTTTGCCGACCTGACAAAAAAAGTAATTATTACTTTGATTCATTCACACTGGATGGCAATTGTGTTGGCTGTTGTCATTTTTTTATTTGAGAATCTAAGAGAAAAGAGGTCAGTGCCCCTGACTTAATAGTCAGGTACTGCATATTTTAAAAATTCTTGCAACACACAGGTTGAAAATCGCTGCTTTAAGGGGATGATTACTTGGAGTAGGGAGTGCCAAGGAAGTCATGGCCTCTCTATCCCCATTAACTATTTTCTTCAAAGACGACTTAATATATGCACTATTCTAGGTGGTAAAGATAGAGAGAGATGATCTACAGAAGTTTTAAAGAAACGCAGTCCAGTAGAGAAGGCAGATAAGAACACCCAATTTTATCACAGTGCAGTAGTAAGTTCTATAACACAGGTATGCAAAGGGAATACAGCGTATTAACTCAGTCTTATGGAAGATAAGTAAGACTTCCAAGAAAAGGTGACAACTGAAATGACTCTTAAGGAATCAGTAAAATTTAGCTGAAAAAAAGAACAAAATACAATGGTTCTGAAATAATAATTTTGACCACTTATATTTTACGTTCTAGCAGAGCTCATCACAGTTTCATGAATGTGGTCGAGAACTATCAGGTAAAAGTCAAAAGAATGTAAATCACATGATTCTCAACCTTCCTTCCTATTTTCTCCTTCCCTGTATTTTTTTTCCCCAGCAAACATTCAAAGTATCTTTTATGACCTAGATACCCTTTCAAGCATAAAAATAAATTTAAAAACATAAAACTAAATTTAAAAAAACTCTTTATAATGTCTCTCAGAAAGTTGGAAATCAACTTTTTTCTTATAAACATAAAAATTATCTTTTACAGGTTTACCTGTCATTTTGAATTATCTTCAGGATAAAATGGTGGATAACAAAAAAAAAGATAATTAAACAATGGCTCACACCTGAAAGCAGAAATATATCCTCAAACTCCAGTGACTGAGAAGGAAGAGGTAAGGGGGTTGGGAGTAGCTATGTTTAGTCATTCATAAATATTCACTGAGTGTAATCAAACAATTTATATCCAGAATATATTATGATATGTCAGTTATATCATGATTCCTTCAAATCATTAAGAAAAATACAACAATCAGGAAATGGAGTAAACACTTAAGTAGACAGACACTTCACAAAATAAGAAATTCAGGTGGCTAATAAATGAAAAGCTATAAAATTCTTCTGGTAATTAGAAAAACGCAAATCAAAAGTAAAATAATTTAAGTTTGTCTAAAATTAAAAAGTCTCACAATATCAAGTATCGGTAAGAAGACAGAGCAATGGGAACGCATACACTACTGGTGGGAAAAGAAATTGGTACGATCGCTTTGGAAAAGCTGCACATTGCCTGGTGAATCTGAAGTTATATGCACCTGATGACCCAGCAATTCTGCCCTTAGGAACGCAGTTCAGAGAAGATCATGTACAAGCACACCAGGATACAGACTTTTACAAGAATGTTTGGAACAGCCTAGCAGAAAGGTTTAAATAAAACTGCAGTACGTTCATGTAATAAAATATTATATACACAAAATCAACACACTACAGCTACATGCAAATCGATGAATCTTAAGAACAATGTTGAGAAAATGAAGACTTAAGAAAACATACACTCCACGATTCTAGTTCAAAACAGACAAAATTTAACTACAGTGCTTAGCAAGGTGGTAAAATTATTAAGAAAAGCAAGGAAGTAATCACCATAAAAAAGAGGAAGGAGGTAGTTATGATAGAAAGGAGAATATGAAAGCTTCTGAGGTGCTGGCAAAGTGCTGCTTCTTGATCTGGGTGGTGTAACAGGTATATGCTTCATAATAACTTGGTGATTAGTACTATATTTCATATTCTAAAAGGTCAAGAAGAAAAATACTAAGGGGAATTGTGAAATGCTGAACAGTTACCAATAAAAATGAGATGAATGATTTAAAAAAGATAGTCATTTATTGCACACCTTCAATATGCCAGGAGCTATGCTAGGCATTGGATACATGGTTTACAAAAGAGACACAGACTGACTGTCTGAGAGGGCGATGTCAAATAATCTTGAAAATCATATTTCGTTAAAAACTGACTGACTGCTATGATGGAAAAGTTCACAGTGATTCAAGAGATGACGCACTATAATGTTAGGCAACAGGGAGGCTTCCTTGAGATACAAGATATAAGCTGAAACCTTAATGAGTCGAAGTGAATAATCAGTGTAACTTACATGTTTCAGGTAGCAGTAGTACCTGCAAACCAAGGAACTAAAAGCAGGCTCTTGTGGTTTAGACTTTAGTAAAGAGTGGTCCAAGATGAGGCTGCAGAAGTAGACATGGAAAAATCAGGAAACAACTTAGCCACATTTAAATTTGATCCTGAGGGGAAATGGAAGGCATTGTAGAATTTTGTGCAGGCGACTGACTGACAGGTCCCCATTTACAGTTTAAGATCATTGTGGATACTCTTTCAGGAATGGATTACAGGGGCCAGTACTGTGGACAGATGAGCTAGAAAGCTATTGCAATGGTACAGGCAAGAAACGACTTGCACAGAGTAAAGGCAGTGAAAATGGGATTAGAGGAAAGATTAAAATGTATTTTAGAAAGCTACAGAGTGTACTGATAAAAGAGATGTGGCAGCTGAGGAACTTGCCAAACTGCTGTTTTGAGCAACCAGAGTGACATAATGGAGGAACAATAAAAGAAAAGGAGCAGAATGAGGATGGAGGCAGAAGATAAAAGAATTCAGGACAATCTTGCTTGCTTGACATTTAAGTAGAGATGGCAGGAAGTGAGCTACGAAAGTCTCAAGTCCAGAAGGGTTGGAATTAGGAGTTGTTGCACACAGATAACACCGGAGTCCTGGGAATGCATGACATCACTCAGGACGAAAATACAGAGAGGGAAAAATGTGAGAACAGAAACATTCCACAAGGAACACTTAGGAATCAGGTACAGAAGGAGACTGAGAAGCAGCTTATTCACTGAAGAATGAGTAACAACAATATGTGGCATGGAGAACAATTATCTGGTTAACGAACCTAGCCTCTCAATGCAGTGTAAGTATGGAAGATAGTCTTAGTTAGTAAAATGGTCACATATGGGAAATACTGACAACTTATTTTCGGAATATGGATTATGTAAACTTCATACTTTTATGCAAGAGGCAAACAATATCCAAAATGAAATTTACCCTCCCTCACCCCTGTTTATTAGTTTATGCTTTCTCTACCTTGTTTAATATTACCTATACAGCTTTACTTCTCCTATATTCATTTTCGTAACCTATATGTTTGTAAATTCATAAAAAATATTTTTCCTTTGTTCTGCATTATTTTTTATTATGACTGTAGTTCTAGTTCTCACTACCTAAAGCACAGTTCAGATCACATTATTTGGTTTGTGGATACAGGCAATATCTTCAGGAAGCCTATGAGCCTTAACGAGCACCTATCAGGTGCTACTCAGTTATAAAAGGAGAGATACGTTATTAAACAAACAGGCAAAACTCCTGTTCTTATGGAGCTCACTTACGGAGTCTGATGCTAAACCACTAATTGGGCATAAAATATGTTATGAGAATAATGAATGCTATGAAGAAAAATAAAGTAAATGAATTATGAAGAAAGAATAATAAAACATGTCCCCCTACCTTCAACTATGCCTCCATCAAGTCTCATGTATAGCTGTATTTGTTACTTCTTCTGCATTGTATTATATAGTACTTTCTTCTGGGCTGTAAACTCTGGGAGGCAGGGATACTACTATTTGTATCCCTCTCTCACCTTGCATATACAAGGACTGTCCAGAAGGTATTCAGCCATGTAATATGAAAAATAGAGACATTTATTTAAGAAGATAAAGATAGAAGAAACATTGTACATGGGACAATCATGCCTCAGCCCCCTTCAAAGTAAGCACCTTGGGACCTCACACAGTTCTCCCAATCACCTCCAACTGCCCTGTTGTATTTTGCTGAATCTCATCGACGGTCTGAAATCTCTTTCCTTTCAAAGGTGATTTTAGTTTTGGAAAAACCAAAAGTCACAGGGTGCCAAATCTGGGCTGTAGAGGGGCTGAGTTAGCCGAGTGATTTGATGTTTCACTAAAATCTCTGCACAAGATGTGATGCATGAGTGGATGTGTTGTCCAGATGAAGCTGCCATTCACCAGTTGCCCATAGCTACAGCATTCCAAATAGTTTCCATGGAGGAATGTTTGAGCTTAACAAATCTGCAAAATTTGCAATGAATCTGCAAAATTTGATGCAGATTTGTTGCTCTACTCACTCATTTTGATTACAACAGCCACACAGTACACATGGTCACTCAATAGCATTTACTGCCCCCACTGACTAGTACTGTGAAGTCATCACTGTTCATGAATGTGCATTCCAGTCCAGTCTCCTTGGCTGCCACATTACACGGATGTCATGCAAACTGTTCTTGTTATATTAACAATGGCTGGACTTTTTCTGGACAGACCTGGTATTTAATTCAAATGAACCATTTTTTACTAGTCATCAATGCTCCTAAAATACAAAATCTTAATTCACTCTAAATTACTGGCAATAATTAAAATGTAAACAAACTCTCTAATTTGCTGATTTTTTCCTGCAATGGCTATTTTCCTCTGATTATTCCTTAACTATGATACATGGTCTTAGTAATGCTTATGAATTAGTTAACATTTTTCAAGGTAGCAAATCACACTGTGTCTGCATCACCACTTTGGTTGTCTGGCTAGATGGGCTGTCATCTTTATCAGGAGGTACATTCTGTCAGTATTGGCTAAATTTAGCAAGGTAATAAATTGTGCTAATGCTTACTCTTGGATTTCTAACTATAACTGCTATATTTTTAACGTGCATTTGATGGCTGAAAGTCCCTAAAAGTGACAGTTAAGTAAATAAATTGTAAGAATGAGAAAGTAAATTTTAATACTGGCACAATTAAGCAGCTGCTCAAAGCATCTCGAGTCAGTCTCAGCGTGCGGAAAGAGGGCCTGGTGGGATGCTATTTTGAAAAAGCTCATTGGAATATTGTTATCCTTCCCTGGCCAATCGCGACCTTTGATGAAATCTCATTTCACTGATGAGAAAGCTGCAACACAGAGTGATTATTTAACATGTAAAAAATTATATGGGCAATGAGAGGCAACTCTAGGATTAGAATTCAGGACAGGTGTCTATTGTCCTGCCAGGATTCTTTTCATGACCTCTTGCATTTCTGAAACTGGGCCTCCACAAAATCTATAACATAGGGCATTAAGACCGAACGATGTTTTGGTAAGCAAAATTACAGAGGATCACTTCAGGATTTCTTAAAATTGAAAAGTATGCTGATATATGTTGAGATTCTCTAGAAGTAGGATGTAGGATTTTCAAACATTTTTGCTGGTGGTTCTGTCACACCCTCTCACACACAGAACTCTTAACAAAACAACAGAGAAATTAGTTTGGGAACTTAAATCTGCCTCCTTTATTTTCAACTTATTTGACTTCATTAAAGCCCTAAGAAGAGGCCCAGGATGCAGAATTTACGTATCATAAATAATCTCTGAATGATTTTACTTATCTATCAAATAATGTAAGTTGTGAGGCAATTATTAATTTCTAGTTAGTGGTAGGTCAGGTCCTATGTGGTATTTTGAAAACTTAATAATATTAGTCATTGCATCTGCTTTTCTACACATACAAAAATAAACTCTATGTGTTTAATTAGTCATAAAATAAGGCAAATTAATAGCATATTTTAAAATAGATCTTAGTGAGTCTTTAAAAACATCCACATTCCTAAAATTAATGTTTTATTCCCATTTCATGATGAAGGCAACTGAAATCTGCATTTCTGGCTAATATGTTTAAATTTTAATTCTTCCTTTGACAACAGGAATATTTGATTTCAATTGCTTTAAAACAAACTCTAAAAATCAGTAACAAAAAGGACAAAGTAGTTTTGAGACTGTGTTAAAAATAGGTACTAAAATGCTACTGGTTATACAGGATCTGTTGTGAATAGGTCAGCTCAAGGTCCCAGGTAAACATCTTGTTTGTGTCCTAAAGCCTTGTTTTCTGCACGCCTCATACTCTCAGTAGGGTCCTCCTACTCCGCTCTAAACATCGGGCCACTGCACCCTATCGATCTTCTTTAAATCTCCAGAATAATAAATTTCAAGGCAACACAGCAGAAGCCGACTAAAGCCCTTTAATTACATCACTGCTGAAAGGAAATCATTGATCAATGGCATTATGGGAAAATAAACTGCCCCCCAAACCAGATCAAAGTCAATAAACTAGCTGACTAGCTGCCCCATTTGGGACTCTGCTAGATTAGTGCTCATGGACAAGCAAAAGAGCTGATTCTAACACATGCTGCTTACTGTCTTTTTGAAGCTCTCCCTGGCAGGTGTCATGCTCTGAGCATGGTTTTTGATTATTCTAATTAAATATAATATTATCAACAGATCTTCATATTGATCCTTAAAATCACCCCTTCTAAATGAAAAATTAAAAGCCTAGAGTGAGGGCCTCATAGGGTACCAGGTTATTTTAATGATTTTACTCCTTTATCAATTTCTTCACTTAGTATTATTCAGTATTTATCAATATCAAGGCACCAATTAGCTTAGGAATTTTAAATAATATACAAAATGATAATTTTGTAATTTGCTCTTCCTGAATTATTATAATGACTAATTTTTCGTTTACATGATGTTACATTCCTTGGTTAAATTCTAAATAAACATTTTTTCCTATTAAGTGCTGCTAACTGTGCTGGTACTATCCTTTATTGGTGGTATTATGTAAGTACATGTAAATACAAACATTTACCGTAATATGGCAAAGAATTCTTTTCTCTTAGGTAATTAGTTAAGAAAACTATGAAAACATTTTAAGAAAATAATTTTGTAACAGCTTATAAACTTCTGTTTATAGTTTTCAAATAGGCAAGATTATTTAAATATTAAAATCCTATTAATTCTGCATGTAGATTTCAAAATATTTTCTTCTTCTTGATTAGGGATAACAATGTGCAAACAAATTTGAAAGCCTCAAATCTCTTTTTAAGAAAGAAAGTATAAATTTATAACGTAAATAGTTACAAACTTATTGGCACTTCAGTTCTCGTGTAAGTTTTAGGCACTTTAATATATAATAATAAAATGTAATGTTATCTTTTGAGAATTTTGAGACTAATGTAAATTTAAGAACGTACAAGGGGAAACCTAAAATATCATATACAATGACTTATTTATGGGTATTATTTTAGCCACTCTACCCAGTAAAAGCTAATAGCCATGCCTTCTTCCCATTCTACATTTCTTCTTATTCACTCCCTATTCCCTCAGGTGGTTCTCATTGCTAATGCCCAAATGGCATCAACCTGTTGTTTAGCACATCTATGAAAAGGCTAGCCTGCTGGCTAATTTACCAAGGGATTAAAGCCCTGAAACCACTTCAATCTGCTACTTTGTTTCCATGTAAAAGCCTCACCCATGACACTGGTTCCCTCATGTTAAAATTGAAAATCTCTTAAAAAAAAAAAGAAAAACTCAACTAAGAACTGTTTAAGAGAGAAATTGTATGCCACAAATAATACTCTGCACCCGTGAACAGTGGTATAAAGTTGCATGCAGTTGGTCAAGTACTGCATTATACATTAAAAAGAATTTCAGGTTAAATGTTTACAACTGCATAACATTAACAGACTGAACACAGGCACCAATGGTGGCATGGAGGGGATGAGGATTAATGTGAGACTGTGGATAGAGTTCATCCCTGAAGCATCACATTTAATTTAAACTCACATTTGTGGGCATTCTGTTGAATGACAAAAGACTACGGTAACTGCATTAATTCACCCTGGAAAATGAAGGTTCCAAAAATCAAGTAACTCTCTGAGTTTCTGATTTAATAATAATAAAAATCTAAAAATTCATTCATTATTCTATAATAATAAAAATTGATAAGTACACATAGCAATTAATTTTTCTATATGACAAAATCTGCTAGTTCTATTTTTTAATTAGAATAAGGTTTAAGTTGATATGTTTATGCAAAAAAAATGTTTTCCTGTTCTTTTAAAATTAATCCTTTATAGTCCAGTAATAATGGCAGTGATATCTCCCTTAAATGATTTCTTTACTCCATGAAAACTATTACTATAGCACAAAATCTGTGCTAAGGGGCCATTAAGAGAGTGGAAAAGAAAACCTTATGTTTTTAAGGGTATTTATTACCCTAGTTGAGTAAGAGCAAAGAAATGGAGTGAACCTATATTTATGTCTTACTGAAGAATAAATGATTAAAATGCAAGTACATATTCATTACATCCTTGCTATACTTCAGTAACTCTGTTTTACCAGTAACTTCTGGGGTATCAGAATTAAAGCAGAACTGTAGATTAAAGAAGGTAAGTTTCCATTTTAAAGTAATCTCACTTTTTTTAAAAAACTTTTCCCAGTCCGGTCAAGAACAAATTCAGTAAATTTACAGACAACCCATTATTTCACATTATTTCACTGATGTTTATTTATTATAACACTGAGAAGTGAGGGAGAAAAAGCACAATGACAAAGCAATCGACACAATAAGAGCTAAATTATAAAGTTTATAGCTTATAGTACTGACCTGGGATAGGTCATTCGGAGTAGAAGACAAATATTGTCTCTCTTTCCATTTCTTTACTATCATGACTAGTGTCCCTTGTATCTATTGGTGCCAACAGCACAGACTTGCTGGAATGAAAAACAATGCCAGCAATGGATGTGTCAGTGCCAAAGGCTTAAGAGAAAATAAATGTGCTCAAAGGTAGGATCTGTGTGATATTCAAATTCAAAGCACTTCACGTAAGGACAGGACACTCAAGGTCCCATTTCAATCACGATTTTATTATAGGGACAAATATGAAATTCTGACTGCCAATAAAAATACTGAATTTGATGCACTTCTCTGCAGAATTCATGGCCTTGAAAGATATTCTGCAAGCTGTCACCCCCAAGGACCATAATGGATTTGTCTTTAGAGAAAAATGTTTAGAGTACGAATTACCATATATTTTATATAAGTTTTTGCATTTTAAATCAAGAAATAAATTATTATTCTTAGCTGACATTTATTGACAAAACTCACATTAAGTGGAATTTCGAGAAGCCCTCTAATTGTTTTATAATAATTAAATATATTTTAAGCACTTCTTTTCTACCAAAACTAATATAAATTTCTTTCTTACACTGCATTTAACAGGTTGGTATGTTAAATTTTATGAGGTCCAAATTAACAATTGAACAAAAATCTCTTAAATTTCTCATAAAATACAAACATATGTAATCAATACTATTAAAACAATAACTTCAATTTTAGCCTTCAAGCAATAGAGAAAATTATTTATTGATTTTTCCTTTATTTTAAATAAGTCAAGCAAAAATATTAAGTAGAAAAACAGGATGGTTTTCTAAGTTTATATTTCTATTGGAGTGTATGACCTAAAAAGAAAATTCTTGAGGTATCAAGCAACTGCTAAATTTTATTTCTGATTAAAATAAAGTTTGAAGTAAACAGATACATTACTGATCATGTCCTTCTTACCTTCACAATAATACCCACTCCTTTTATTTTTTCTACTTAGAGAAAAAAAATCAAGTATAAGGAATACAATGGAGAAAAATTTCAACCAACCCCCATAATTCACCAAACCCAGGCTGCTTCTGTGTCTCTAAAAAAGGAGGCAAGACATTGGATGCAAAGCTTCAAGGAACTATTATTACACGCTTTTCCAGTCCATTAAAAGAAAGTAATTTAATCAGTTTATAGTTTCTCAGGAAAATCTCATTCAGAGAAATTTTATTGCCAGCTATCTAAATAGTAAATACCTATTATCCTCTCAAAATGAGTTTTTGCTTGCCAAGGGCAAACCCATTGCTGTTATTGTAGAGCTCTGTCAGAGAAACAAGAAGTTAAAAAGGTTATAAAGATACCATTAACGTCATGGGACTGTCTTGTCAGGACTCAAAAATGCTTAGTAATTGAGGGTTTTATTCAAAGTGTGTTAGCACCCATATAAACAGCATAGTTAATATAATGCTTTAGGCTTTGTTTTGTTATAGCCCAGCAAAATCACCCACAAACAGCTGAATACTGCAAATGTATCTGCTGGAGCTTTATCATGGGGTTCTAGCTTGAGTCTTTGAAGAAAATGTCAATAACATACACACGGCTTAAAGGCAAATCTAGATCCAACCAATGAGAAAAACAGAAAAAAGTATAAATGGGGACTAACTGGTCCTGACAGCCTGTGACTTCGATAAAGGTAGGAGGGTAAGCCAAGGGCGAATGCTCTTTATTTAATTTATATAGTCTAATGTAAAAAGAAACTTCCTATGACATAGCTTATATTAATGTTCATTAATACACAAAATTACGATTACATTGAAATAATAATATAAAATAATTCTACTTCTATCATATTACTTGCTAACCCATTGATGATTTACAGAAATAAAATCACCTTCTGTGCTAATTTTCTGATTTTGGAGCTACTGGACTAATTACATAGGAAATAGTCTAGTAAATTTTTTTTAATTTAGGAAATACATTAATACAACTCTTGAAGTTATTCAAGAAGTTACTCAACTTATTCTTGAAGTTATGGTTGTTAGAACCTGTCACTTCTAACAATCATATAAACGATAAACATTTTAAAGAAAATCTTTAAAGATTTACTTGCCTTAAATTTTTGAGTATTGATTATACTGTGCCTATACTTCCTTGTCTTCAAATCATTGTCAGCATAAATATGAATTCATGAATATATACAGCTTATAAAAAGTAGCCTGATGAGGGACTGATGTCCTGCTTTCAATTAATCAACTAGGAGCAGAGAAGTAGAGGGAGAAACTCTCAGTAAGGTATTTTCTGACTGGGGAAGAAACTGGATGGTCAATTTTTTTTCTTTTTTAAAAAAAAAATATTTTTGACTATACTATTACGGTTGTCCCATTCCCTCCTGCTTTATTCCCTTCTGCCCATCACCCCCTCCCACCACATCCCTCTCACCCCAGTTCATGTCCATGGGTCATACATACAAGTTCTTTGGCTTCTCTATTACCCCTACTATTCTTAACCTCCCCTGTCTATTTTGTACCTACCATTTATGCTTCTTATTCCCCGTACCCTTTCCCCCATTCTCTCTCCCACCCCTCTCTACTCATAACTCTCCATGTTATCTCCATTTCTGTGATTCCGTTCCCGTTCTTAGTTGTTTGCTTAGTTTGTTTCTGGTTTTTTTTTTAGGTTCAGTTGTGAGTTTGTCATTTTACTGTTCATATTTTTGATCATCTACATTTCCTTAGAGAAGTCCCTCTAACATTTCATTAACTCCTTGGTTATCGGACTGCCATACAGTTCAAATTTTCTGGCAGTTCCAGTTATTTTTTGCTTTTAAATTTGTCGTTGTCCTTCTTATGGTTGTTCCAGGAGGCAAAGTGTATCTGCCTACGCCTCCATCTTGGGCGGAAGTCCCCAGAATGATCAAACTTTAAGAGCAGCATATGTCAAGTAAATAATGGAAGCACAGAAATAATTAAACCAGCTACAGTTACTCAAGGTAGATTCCTTTAATACAAACAAGCCTGCTGGGCAATTCCCTTCTGCCTTCAAAGCCCAGATTTGGTGTCATCTCCGTTCATTTTTCCTAGACTACTTCCACTATTCTTTTTCTTCTACGCCTATATAAAATTCTGTTATAGTGAGTGTTTTCAGATGGGGAGTGTAAACTATTCATTTCCATATACGTAGTACCTGTCATGTTATCTATACATATGGTAAAGTTTCAAAAGTGTTCATTAAATTGGCAGTTAAACCATGATATTATTTGAACAGAAATTCAAGGTGATTTGTTCTGATGACCTGGTCAAAGACCTTATCACATAGCTTTCAGTGGATCACCACACCTCTATTTATTATATACAACTATTAAACATGAACATCTTACATATCACAACTTACATACTAAGTATATTACTGGCAGGAAAATCTGCATATAGTCAACAGTATTCTAGTAACAATGTATGGTATGAGATGGGTACGAGATTTATCAGGATAATCACTTAGTACCGGTAAGTTATGTTATGTCTAATAACTGGGGTGTACACCTGAAACTAATATATTATTATATGTCAACTGTAACTGAAAAATAAAAAATGATAAAATAAAAATAATAAAGTGATGCTTCTGAAATCTGTACACTTAGTTAACTTTATTAAATATCTTATTTGCTAATAGGAAAAACAGTTGCAGATATTGATCTTACAAGTAACTACAGAAATGATTAATCGTTTAGTTTAGGTAGTAAAGCGAATACTCAGAACATGCCATTTATTAACCAGTTTATTTTACTTCTCACATGCAATCTAATTTCCACCCAGACATTCTCCTTTCCTATTTCAAACCATAAGTAAATAAGTAAATGAATAAACAAACAAACAAACAAGAAATACATGGTGAGGGGAGCTGTTTTATGGTGCCAGTTTGGAAAAACATATTTCTCTACCAGGGAGGCTGAGGGGCTGTTGTAGGTACACAGGCGAAGGGCTCTCTATCTGACGATACTCCTTTTCTCCAAAAATTCGATCAGAGAGCAATCACGAGACATCTTCGCCAATTATAACTTTCTTATACACCTTTATAAAAGAATACCAAATTCTAGTATTTGCTGGCAAATCTGATGAAATATCTTTTTGAAGTTCCATCAGTTAGAATAAGGTTAGTAAATTATGAGGGGGGCCCCCCAAAAACTGGAACTTATTTATAAAAAATGTGTATTTATTCTTACACATTTAAACTTCAGTCACCTTCAAAGTACTCTCCATTTGATGAAATATACATATCCATACGTTTTTTTCCCACTGCTCCCAACAGGTTTTGAACTCATGGATTTTGATGCCTTTTAGTGCTTCTCCTGTTTTTTTGTTTCTCTTCTTCCACATTGGCAAAATGTTTCCCTTTGAGGACTTTTTTTCATTCAGGGAAATGAAAAAGAGTCACTTGGGGTGAGATCAGGTAAATACAGCTGATCGGGCATGGGACTTATGTGTTTTCGGTTAAAAAGTGCTGAACACTCAGTATAGTATAGGCAGGTGCGCTTATAACTCACTCATCATGAAATGGGCAAAGGTGTTGAAAGAGTCTTCAAAAAAAATTTACTGAAGCCGACCACAGCCTCTCACAACAACGCCAGCTGGTATTGATACAGATGGTTCCCAAAACACTCACCTTGCAGGAGAAGCCTGTACTACAAGGGGCCTGCCCTCTAGAAGATCATTCTGATTTTTTCTGGGTCCCCGCCTAGTAACTGTGGACATCCTTTATCAATGTTTTATCTTTTTTCTTATTATTCTATTTTTGAAAGAAGACTGTTTGACTATCTAGTTTTTTTAACTTATTCTTCCCCAATTTCTCCAGTTAGAACTAATCATTCTTTCTATAACCCTTTGTCCTTACCCATCATTTGTACAATACCTCTGGCTTATATATAGTTCTATGTCTGTTCCTCCAATCTGGCCACAAACCTCCAGGGTAAGGATCATATTGAAGACAAATTTTGTCTTCCATAATTCCTGGTAAGTTGTCAAAATATATCTATACTTTTATTATTGAGTCCCAGTTATGTTGCCATTTTTAATCAATGAGACCTTTGACAAATCCTCTAACTTCTCTAAGCCTCATTTCCTCATGTTTAAAAATGAGGATATTAATATCTGCACTCCTTATTTCATGACAGTATGTGAGAAACATGACAATATACGGGGAGGCATTTTGAAAATGATAACAGAATACCAAAATGTAGAGTTATATTACGCTAATATATCAAAGATTACTTTTCTATTCCAGTACAAATATGTTAAAGTTCATTATATTGTTTGAAGTGATTTCATTATGTATAGGAATATATTTTTAAAGACAAAATAATTTATCTATAATTTTAATGAAAACCAGAGAGAAATTAATGCATATAAGAAACTTTTACATTAATGTTTGATAAAATACATCTATTCAAGTAAGTACAGGAAGCTTCAATAGCACTCAGCTAATGTCTGACAAATATTAACTGGATTATTGTGCTAGGTGAATACCACTTCCCAATATAGTTATTTACTTCACTGATGACGTCTTCATACTTATTTGGCACTTCAAGTCCATTAAACAAAACTCCTTAGCCTGCCAAAATGATAGATTATGCTTCTGTGCATTCTTTTTATCATCATGGCTATTTTCAGTGTGTGCATGTGTGTGTATTAATGTCTTTGAGATGTCTTAAGATCCTCTAGTGAGGACACATAGTCATCTCATTTTGAGAAGGCTCATTTCACAAAACATCCTATATGTCAAATCAAGATTTTTTTAAAACATAGTTTTTTAAAGATTTGCTCTCCAACTAAATCCTTATCTTTATTTTTGCTCACATGCTAAAAGGGTTTCTTAACATTTTGTCTGGATTTAGAATATATGCAATGCCAATACATTACAGTATTTTCTGAAATTGAAAACATATAGCTTTGTCTCTCCCCATTTCACAGTAATTTAAATGATGAACAAAGACATTAGGGCATCCTGTCCAGTGACAAACTATGAAATTTTAAATCTAAACACTATAATCCTGGCTGGTGTGGCTCAGTGGATTGAATGCCGGCCTGTATACCAAAGGGTTGCTGGTTCGATTCCGGGTCAGGGCACATGCCTGGTTTACAAGCCAGGTCCCCAGTAGGGGATGCATGAGAGGCAACCACACATTGGTGTTTCTCTCCCTCTCTTTCTCCCTTCCTTCCCCTCTCTCTAAAAATAAATAAATAAAATCTTATAAAAAATGTTTTATAATTAAATGTGACAGAATGGTATTTAATTGCCTATGGAATTACTCATTGAACGAGACAGGTTTATCCGAGATAATCCTGATATTTTATTTGAGATATATGTAGCTATTTCCCTAATTACTCAGAGTTCATATTTGGATAATAATTCAGTTGATATAGTATAAATTATCCTTAACAGTTAATCTTAGAAATATAATAACACTATATGAGAAAATCTTGTTTAATTCTAAAAATCTGTAAATATATATCTGTAATTTAGCGACCATTCACTACACGTGCCCCAAAATACTCAACTGGGGTAAGGAACAGAAAGTTTGAAAAGCAAGAAACAAAATTTTCTTTTTTAAAGACTTCTGTGATTCACCAATTTAGTCTCAGTGTAATCTGGGATATGAAATTCTCACACTATTTCTTTTTCTGATACCACCAGTTTTAGAAAAAGCATTGTAATTTATGACTGTATCTCATTACAAAGCTATAAATATGACAATAAATTCTTTTAGTCTACTTTACAGCCAGGACTATTGTCATTTCTGCCTATTTTCTTAATGTTGGTACAAACTAAACAAAATACTGCATTTAAAAAAAAATTAAAAACTCACCAACAGATGTAATTTCACATGTGAGTTGGGTTATATATAGATAATATTCAAGACAAAAGGAAGAACACTTTCACAGTAGGATTAAGGGAGCACTCAGTGGGAAGAAGAAGTACTCCTAACTTCCCTCCTTTGAACCCTAAATTCTATAGATAAAGAAAGAAAGGGTCTGTAAATGACCAGCAAATTAAAAGACAGGGAGATTAACCGACTAGGCTATAACAACAATGAATATGCAGAGAACTGGGACCATTTACATTTTAGGGGGGAAAAAAAAGAACAGAAGAGTTGGAACTCAAATCCCAATTTTTATATTTCTAAAATCAAGGAAAGAAAAGTTGGTGATGGATAACTCCAAGATTATAAAAATGTGGTGATAATTCCACTCATGAAACACAAAATTTAATTGGTTATTTATTTTAGACTAGACCACTAATGAAAAATGACAGCAAAACAGGAAAGTCACTCCAATAAAGCAACATTTTTCTAATACTATATAAATGGACTTAAAATATCTCTATATAGATAAACATATCTATTTTCAGATAAGAAGTCTCAAGACTGTCTCAACAGGTAATTCTTAGTAATAATGCAAAATTAATATACTATTAATTAAGCACACAAATCTATAGGAAAAATCCCCGCTCCATAAGATGAATGGAAAAAACATTAACAGGATTCACCCACCACTACTACCACCTATATAGTCAATATGAACCTATCTGTGCTGTTCTACTGACTGATTTTTTAAATCACACTGGGCCTAAACTCTCACTTTTTCCTTCCAAAGATAATGTCAATATACACACCTGATAAAATGCAGTAACAAGTACTTCATAACCTATAAAGAAGACTTATCTGCAATTATTTATATGATGATTAAAATTCCAGTTTTCAGTATTCAATATTCCTTTAATATTTCTAAGTATTAAAACCGTATTTTGCTTAGTGTTATAATTTTTTTAATATTTTAAAAAATCTGAAATGTGACTTGTGTTTTGAGATCTTTTCAGAAAGTTATGTTTTGCAAAAGGCCCAACAAAAGAAAGCAATTTGGCCACAGACAAACCTACTCTCCTCATTTCCATTTTATAACCCTAGTAAGGTATTATTTCAAGTCTCATTTCCCAGGTAGGTGGAGCAATATGAATTTCTTCCAGAGCCACTCTGGGTCTCATTTACTTCCAAAGATTTCTAAAGAAGTCATTTTAGGATTGAAGGGGGAGTTGGGATCCTTAGGGAAAAGTGTTAAGAGGTGTGTATGGGGTGCCTTAGCTTGGGTTGCTGTAACAAGATACCAGAGATTGGGTGTAAACAACAGAAATATATTTTCTCAGAGTTATGAAGACTAGAAGTCCAAGATCAAGGTGCCAGCATGGTTGGTTTCTGGCAAGAGCTCTCTTCCTGCTTTGGAGACAGCCATCTTCTGTCTTTGTCCTCACATGGGTGGGGCAGGTGGGGGAAAGTTTGCTGGTATCTCTTGGAATAAGGACCCTAATCCCATCAAGAGGGCCCCACCCTTAATACACCATCTAAAACTAATTGTCTCTTAAAGTTTCCATTTCCACATATCATTACATTGGGGATCAGGGCTTCAACATAAGGATTTTAGGGTCGGGGGACACAATTGAGTCAATAGCAAGAGGAAGAAGAAAAACAAGGGCAGAGGGAGGCTGTAGGCATAGTCCCAGCCCTTCCCTGGACCAGACCACTTTCCTTCCTCCAGTGCTAGACTTCCACCGCTCCCCTCCCTTTTTTCTTTTCCAGGGTCAAATCCACTTTCTTACGGCCTGACCTCTCCTTCTTCAAGAGAATGTATTTTAACCAGGACCTCCTGCCCCAATCATCCCATAGATGAAATGCATCTGAGGACTAATTAGAGCTAACAGTCTCACTATAAAAAGAAAATAGTTAATAAAACTGGTATTTCAAAATTGTACAAAAAGATATACACATATTGTTAATGCCAATAACAATATTTGCTCATCACTCAATTACTTAATTTTGTGCTACATTAATTTCAACTTAATTTTAGGTACACAGCGGGCACTAAAAAATGAGTTCCCTCTCCTCCTTCTTTCCCTCCATTATATTTTGCTTCATTCCTTCAGACTAACTTCGCTAAATGGCTCTTTGGTATTCTTTCTTGGAGCTAAAACCTACCAGTAAGTACTTATCTGTTGTTACTGATTCCTCTGTATCTACATAACTATGTTGGCTCTGCAGTGCATTCCTAACTAAACAGAAGTAAATGTTCATGTATGAATTTAAGATGTACCTAGACCTCCCCTGACTCAACTACTTAAGGAGTTGTGTGACTCTGGGGAAGTTATAGCACCTTTCTAAGCCTCAGATTTTTTAATTACAAAATAAAGGCACAACAGTTCCTCCTTTAGAGGGTTGTCATTAGGAGTCATAGATAAGGCACTTACTACAATTCTTTGCACATAGCAAATAATCAGTACATGTTAGTTTTATGAAAGCCCCTTAAGGTAATCCTAATTAATGATATTTTATATATTAACGAGAATAAATAGGATTAATAAAGTTTATAACAGCTCCCCTCCCCCCAAAATATCCCAAGAGGAAGAAAATGCAACTCCTGAAGAATCTCCTGCTCAAAGTCTCCTTGTTTGGAAACAACAATGACTTCTTCTATATGCTCCTATTAGATAATGAAATGCAGCATCTTAATTTCAAAAACAAAGTAAGAAGATTGTGCTTTACCTCACACAAATCTTCAACAAATGCAAAGACTTACATTAACGTAACCCAGGCACACCCTCAGATCTCAGCCATGGGTTGCAAACAAATCCCTCTACATCTGCCCTATTGCTCAAATGATGTATCAGCTCAGCGGTCCTCAACTGCATGGTCAGCAAGGATTCCTGTTTTTGGCAAAGTCTGGAAGCAGTATCTTAGCACTGCTTTATACAGAAGTAACGATCAGTAAAAATCTTCTAACTGACCTTTTCCTCTGATGTCCCAAATCATTAGACTTTTAAGAGTAAATAAATCAAAGGTCTAGCTTAACAGGAAAATCACTCCTAATTTGGGCAGATTTTAGAGCTTTAGGAAAATGAAAAGAAAATGGCTCCTTGTGGGAGTGGAAAACTCTCCTTGCTCTATTCTAATTATCATGATTATATTCTGCTCCAAGTTAAATGAAATTACGTATGTAATAACATAGTATCTGGTGTTAGTTTGCTTTATTTTCCTAATAAAATCAGGAAGTTCATGAGAGGAAAAATTGGTGGATCACCATAATTTGCATGGGAAAGGAAATCAGGGAGATTTCCCCCAAATCATTTTTTTTAAAGTCAGCAGCTACTTTTTTCCTTTCTAATTTAAGAAGCAAATACGTCAATCTACTTCAAAACAAAGACTAAAAAGCCTACATATCTGGTTTGTAAACTCTGTTAATCAGATGGATTCAGATAAACTTTAAAATCCACCCCAAATTAAACACATTCCACCCCAAAATTAAACAACTTGGCCATATTTGAAATCCTCAGTTTCTTCTTAGTGTGTTGGTTATGTAACATAGCCTCAAACAGGTATCTTACTATAAGGACCATGTTAACAGTGGTTTAGCTGTATTAGTCTGTTAAAGAGCTTTTTTGAAGGTGTAACTCTTATTCAAACTTTATAATGAGAATAAATTGAATAAGCAGAGATTTGCTTTACTGGAGAAATTGAAATGTATTAAATAAGTAAGGACTACATGCAAGTTTAAAATACATATTTAAAATTACTGATTTAAGTAAAATGTTAGAAATTTATACAGTATACTTTTCCTATTATTTCTTTTTTAATAAATAAGTTCTAGTTTTAAAAATCTAGATAATGGCTCCTTACCCCAAAAGAGAAAGATTATGTTCACAAAGTTAAAAGCTTTTTTAAAAAATTGCCTTTCAAAAGCATATAGTCTATGCTTTTTAAAACATATAATTCTTTAAAAAACTTATCCACTCAATGCCTTGTAATCATCTCCAAAGCTAATGGGACATAAGCGCATTTCATCAGAGATGAAATTCTTCAATGACTGCTAAAATGAGAATCAAAAAATTATTATAATCTAGTAGTTTGGCTTGCAGCAAGCATTAATCAGAAGTCATAATAAATCCACATGGTTCTTTAGACAGCACATTAGTCAAACAGTTTTCTATGATAACGACATTGACTAATGGGCTCTGAGTTAGAAGGGTCAATCATAAACTCATCAAATGCTTCATTTAATTTCTTAATTTGGACAAACACAATTTGTTTATGGGAAAGATATCAGGTGTTCGTGAATGAATAATGGCTATGAAACCAAACTCCATTAATCAGCTCATGATTACAAATGACTTAGAGATTGTTTATTCTAATTTCATTCATTTGGGTCAACAAAGAAAACATGAGCAAATGAAACCATTTGGAAAAAAATGGCACACTTATTTCTCCATATTTAATAAGGCAATGATAAATATTCTTTCAATAACTGTATCAAAAGGGCTTTATTATTCAGGTTGATAGGATTCCTTTTTATAACTGAGTTTTAATACTTATGATTTATAAGGAGACCAGGTAAGAAAACACTAAAAACACAAAACTGTAAACTCTTCAATGCTATCAAAGGTACGCTCATTTTATAAGACTTCTCTCTGATTTCTCAGGAGGAGGTAGTTTCTCCCATGTTTCCACTGCACTCTGTATCTTTGTACTTTGCGTGACACATAGTAGGTTGTCAGATACCTGCAAGACATTGGGTTGGCCAAAAGTCTGTTAAGTTTTTTTTCCATAAAAGACAAGACACGCTTTTCATTTCACCAATAACTTTATTGATTTGGATATTTTGAGGTTGTAAATCTCATGAGAACCCTTAGAGCTTAGAAGAAAGAAAGCAAAGATACACATATGAGGAAGAAGAGGGGAGAAGGTACAGGTGTGCTCAAAAGAGAACGTGCACTGGGTCCTTTGTCCTAAGGGTTTTTACCTGTTTTCTAAAGATGGGAATTTTAGGGGAGGCCTCAGGGAAGGATCTCAATAAAATATTCATCAGCTTTCCAGGTGTGTCCTTTAGTATGCTGATTCATCAAAATGAGTGTATAGTGGGGTCAGGGTCATTCTCTGGTCAGTTTCACCTTCAAAGAATATCATCTGAGAGGGACTGGGACCCGGGCAAGTCTGCCCTGCATAGTCTGGAAGGTGTAAAGCATTTGTTCCTATGTGTCCTTGGTTAGGGAAGATGAGATCCTGAGATTTATTAGGTGGCTGTAACCTGTTTGACCCAGCTCTTCAGCTATCTGTCTCAGTTTCCTCATTCTACTTGCTAAGGAATTTTCCTAGCTCTTTACTTACCTGCTTCAGAGTCAGTTAGCTTAATCTTGGCCTATCTTGTTTTATCCCAGCACGCTGATCCCCACCACTGTCTCAAGAAATTTAAACTTTGTTTAGTTAACTCTATGGTAATTGTTTTTATTCCTGACTTTGTAATAGGACCCCTAATCATGTGCTAGTGATGAGTTGTTGAAGAAAGTTTCGTGATGTGTTATCTATTTCTGACTCCTTCTCTGGTTCCCTCATTTGAACTCTTAGTGCTGACCTGTTGAGTCCCAGGTTTCTAGATTAAGAAAAATAAAAAATTACTTTCACTAACGTAAAATAAAATCCTAATAAGTAGAAGCCTATAGTGTACTCATAAAGAAACTAGTACATAAATAAATCTTTATAATAAAATATATAAGATACAATTTATGGCCTCTTTTATTTAAAAACCATTAATGCTTCTCAGTTATAAAACCCTTTTCATAAAGTCTCTTCAAATACTAAATATATTGTAAATTAAAACAAAGAAAGGAAAATCCCAGGTACCTGTACCTTTAAGGAATGGAGTTTCATGATTGAACACTCCAGAGCTAACTGACCTATTTAACTTCTAACATGTAAATTATTTGTTTATATTGATTTCTACAATGCATTATAAACTTGTATACCATCTTTAAAGTTTTCAGTTATAGAAGAAATACAAGCTATTTTATTTTAAATAAAAGGACTACAGAAGTAGGAAATAAAGGTACACTATCACTACTGTTACCCTCCTCCTTTTCACAATTTGGTGGGTATTTTCCCAGGGCTTTTTCTATGCGTTTTAAACACACACACAATGTAAAAAATACATACATGTCATCATCCTATAATTATGCTTATACATGGTACTTTTATCCCCTTAATGATTTCTTAGACGTTTTTTCTCGTTAGTCAACACATAAAGAATTTTGCTTGATCTTCATGTCTTCTTAGACAGAATTGGGCAGAACTTCATTCTTTCCTTGATACCACAGAGCATCATTATAAATATCAAAACATCAAGTAAAGTTTGGCTTGTAAAACAGCAGTGTTCTTAAGATACCATGCACAGAGATACTGCCGGTCAGTAGACTCACTCTGATATGTTTGGAGATCTCTTGTCTGCTATTTATAATCTCACTGTCTTGCTTGTCAGGAATTACAGGCCTAACTTGAGTACTTTCTACTATTATTTTCTAATTTACTCTAATTAATAAATAGAAGTTTAAAAACTAGGTATCCAGAATAAATAAGCCATCAACATCAATAAAAAAAAAAAAAGAATTATTTAACAATTGGTGCAGGAACCTGTTAGTTCTTTGCAGAAAAAATAATCCATCTCTAGCATCCACACTAAATTCCATAAAATTCAAGAGTTAATGATAGAATATTCATAAAAATATAAAAACAATGGCAGAAAGAAAATACTGAGTTTTATTTAATAGCTGAAATAGAAAGACTTTTGTAGAGTAAAGAATTAGATCTGGCCCAAAGAGAGGTAAGGCCTGTCTACATACAGCTACTGAAAAGCCAGAGTGATTACAGTGTCTTTATTATTCATGCTGGGCCATTCACACCAAGTCAGATATTTATGCACTGGAGGTGACTATCGGAATGGGGCTACCCAAGACCAAAAGACCAGCTATTTAGATTAGAGGTTTAGGGCTTTTTACCACATGATACCCACCCAGTCTCCAGAAATAGGGTAGGGCTGGAGACTGACTTCAAAGAAATAAGCAATTGGTGAATCAAAATGCCTAAGTAATGATGTCTGGATAAAATCTCTGGACACTGAAGGTTAGGTGAGCTTCCTGGGTTGGCAATACCCCGGGACTACTTACTGTCACACATTGATGTCGGGGGTTGGCACCTCCTGAGGAAGATACGAACTTCCTTTGGAACACCCCTAGATTCAGCCCTAAATGTATTTACATAGTCTTCCTATACTAAATGTGACCATGAGAAAGTAATTTTCAGTGATATCTCTGAGTCTTTCTGGTGAAGCATCCTGAATCTGAGGGTGGTTTGGGCAAAGCTCTGTACTTGTAGTTGGGATCAGAAGTCTAAGACAGACTTATCAGTCTGGAGGAGTGTGCCCCTGACCTCACAATTGGCTTTCTAAGGTAGCCTTCTAAGCTTAAACACAATTAAAGATAGATGAAACGAATATGGTTAAGGAAATGATTGAGTTGACTAAATAAAAATTTTCGAATTCTGTATGTCAAAATTAGCCAATAAGATGAAAAAGAAACACCATCCTAGGAATAACACCCAAAACCAAGATGACAGACACAAATATTGACAAGATATTAAGAACAGAAAAATTAATAAAAATACTAAGTGCTTACAAAGAATTAACACTGAAAAGACATAGCTTACAAAATAATTACTGGGAAAACACAATGAACTAATTACAAAATGATATGATAGAGCTTACACTATACGTATTATTCAAATCAATAAATGTTAACAGGCTTAATTAACCTATTGAACAGATTTTCAAATTTGAAAACACAAGACCTAACTGTCAGTTGCACAAAAAAGACACACCTAAAACAAAATAATTCAAACAGTCTAAAAATAAAGGAGATGCGCAAATGGAAACAATATGGCAGGATTTGGGATCCTGACATCAAAGGATCCCAAATCCTTTGGGATAGTTTTAATACTGCAAAAATTATTGCAGAGCATAGAAAGGAAACTACCAAACTGTTTTTATGAAGCAAGTATAACACTGGTATCTAAACCAGATAAAGCTAACAGATGCAAAAAAAGAAAATTACTGCCCAGTAGCACATATGAATATTAATACAAACACTAAATAAAATATTACAGTACAGAATGCAACATTACATTAAAAATAAAATACCATTAAGAACCCTGAAACACCAGTTCAAATGAACCTATGCACACCTATGTTCATAGCAGCATTATTTACAATAGCCAAGTGCTGGAAACAGCCTCAGTGCCCATCAGTAAATCAGTGGATCAAAAAACTGTGGTACATTTATACAATGGAATACTACACAGCAGAAGGAAAGGAGGAATTCCTACCCTTCATGACAGCATGGCTGGAACTGGAGAGCATTATGCTAATTGAAATAAGCCAGGGGGTGAAAGACAAATACCATATGATCTCACCTATAAGTGGAACCTAGTCAACAAAAAAAAAGAGTGAGCAAAATGGAACCTGAGACATGGAAATAAAGAAGAAACTGACAATGACCAGAGGGGAGTGGGGAGGAACATGATGGGGGAAAGAAAGGGAAGGGTCAAGTCAAGGAAGATGTATAAAGGACCCATGGACAAGGAAAATGGTGGGGGGAGGACTGAATGTGGAGCAGTGGGGAGGGCAGGGGAAAAAGGAGGACAACTGTAATTGAAAAACAATATAGTAAAAATAAATTTTAGTAAAAAATACACCATTAACAAATAGGATTCATTATAAGTAAGGGTGGTTAAATATTTTTAAAAATATATTTATTGGTTATGTTATTACAGTTGTCCCATTTCCCCCCCCTCACTCCACTCCATCCTGCCCACCCCCTCCCTCCCACATTCCCCCCCTATAGTTCATGTCCATGGGTCATACTTATAAGTTCTTTGCCTTCTACATTTCCTACACTATTCTTACCCTCCCCCTGTCTATTTTCCACCTATCATTTATGCTACTTATTCTCTGTACCTTTTCCCTCTCTCTCCCCCTCCCAATCCCCTATTGATAGCCCTCCATGTGATCTCCATTTCTGTGGTTCTGTTCCTGTTCTAGTTGTTTGCCTAGTTTGCTTTTGTTTTTGTTTTAGGTGTGGTTGTTAATAACTGTGAGTTTGCTGCCATTTTTACTGTTCCTATTTTTGATCTTCTTTTTCTTAGGTAACTCCCTTTAACATTTCATATAATAAGGGCTTGGTGGTGATGAACTTCTTTAACTTGACCTTATCTGAGAAGCACTTTATCTTCCCTTCCATTCTAAATGATAGCTTTGCTGGATACAGTAATCTTGGATGTAGGTCCTTGCCTTTCATGACTTGGAATACTTCTTGCCAGCCCCTTCTTGCCTGTAAGGTCTCTTTGGAGAAATCAGCTGACAGTCTTATGGGAAGTCCTTTGTAGGTAACTGTGTCTTTTCTCTTGCTGCTTCTAAGATTCTCTCCTTCTGCTTCATCTTGGGTAATGTAATTATGATGTGCCTTGGTGTGTTCCTCCTTGGGTCCAGCTTCTTTGGGACTCTCTGAGCTTCCTGGACTTCCTGGAAGTCTATTTCCTTTGCCAGATGAGTGAAGTTCTCCTTCATTATTTGTTCAAATAAGTTTTCAATTTTTTGTTCTTCCTCTTCTCCTTCTGGCACCCCTATAATTCGGATGTTGGAACATTTCAAGATGTCCTGGAGGATCCTAAGCCTCTCCTCATTTTTCTGAATTCTTGTTTCTTCATTCTTTTCTGGTTGGATGTTTCTTTCTTCCTTCTGGTCCACACTGTTGATTTGAGTCCCAGTTTCCTTCGCCTCACCATTGGTTCCCTGTACATTTTGCTTTGTTTCTCTTGGTATAGCCTTCATTTTTTCATCTAGTTTTCGACCAAATTCAACCAATTCTATGAGCGTCCTTATTACCAGCGTTTTGAACTGTGCATCCGATAGGTTGGCTATCTCTTCGCTGCTTAGTTGAATTATTTCTGGAGCTTTGAGTGATCTGTCATTTGGGCCATTTTTTTCTTTTTTGTCTTGGCGCGTATGTTACTTTAAGGGGCGGAGCCTTAGGTGTTCACCGGGGCAGGGTAACGCAGGTCGCTGCCCTGTGACGCTGTACATGGGGGAGGGGCCGAGAGGGAGCAATGGCGCCGCTCCACTCTCCACCGGACTCCAGTCTTTCACTCCCCTACCCACAATCAAACTGGGCCCCTCTGGTGCTGGTTCCCGAGTGGGTGGGCTTGTGCACGCTCTAGGCCCCTGTGGGTCTCCCCAACGACCTCTCCTGTGAGGCTGGGAGTTTCTCCTGCTGCTGCCCCAACCCCCACGGGTGTTTTCAATCAGAGGTTTGAGGCTTTATTTCCCCGCACTGGAACCCTGGGTTACCGGGTCTGCTTTGCTCCCCGCTGTTTGTCCGGTTTATCTGTGCAGCAATGTGGGGCCGCAGGGTCTGCTAGTGGTCAGACTGCCTGCCCTGTTCGTCCCACACTCTGCCAGTCTCGGTCCCACCACGGCCATGTGAGTCCTCTCTGCTCTGGCTGCCCGTCTCCGCCCCTCCTACCAGTCTGGATGAAAGTTTATTTTTTATCTCCTTGGTGTTGGATTTCCTTGTCGTTCTATTTTCCGTCAGTTTTGGCTGTGCGAGGAGGCGCAGTGTGTCTACCTACGCCGCCATCTTGGTTCTCCTCAGGTGGTTAAATATTGGGAAATCCTTAAATATGACATAGTGTATTAAAAGATCTAATGATCACATGAACTGATGTTGAAGAATCAACTGAAAAAAATCCAACACCCATTCATGATAAAAACCGTCACTGAACTAATAGAGGGGAACTTCCTCAACTTGATAAAGAATGTCTACATAAAGCCTACAGCTAATATCATACTTAATGATGAGAACTTGAAGCTTCTCTGCTAAGATCAGGTATGAGGTAATTATGCCCCCTTTTACCATTCCTTCTCAAAATCATACTAGAAGCCCTAGCAAATGCAATAAGAAAAGGAAATAAAAATTATATAGATTGGGACAAAATAAAACTGTCTTTGTTCCAAGATAACATGATCATCTATGTAGAAAATCTGAAAAGCTGACAAAAATACTCCTGGAACTAATAAGCAAATTATAGCAAGGTTGTAGGATACTATAAGTTTAATGAACAAATCAATCACTCTCCAATAGAACAGCAATAAACAAGTAGAATTTGAAATTTAAAACACAATTAACATTTACTTAGCACCCTGAAACACAAAATACTTAGGGATAAATCTAACAAAATATGCACAAGATTTACATGAGAAAAACTACAAAATTCTTATGAACAAAGTAAAAGAAGAACTAAATAATTGGAGAGATATTCCACATGTATAACAGGAAGACTCAATATTTTCAAAATGTAAGTTCTTCCCACCATGATCTGTAGATTCAATGCAATCCCAATCAAAACCCAACAAGTTATTTCAACAAGTTGATTCTAAAGTTTTATAAGGATAAATAAAAGACCCTGAACAGCTAACACAATATGGGAGGAGAACGAGTTGGAAGACTGACACAACTTGACTTCGAGGTTTTTTATGAAGCAACAGTAATCACAACAGTGTGGTACTGGTGGAAGAATAGACAAATAGATCAATAAAACAGAATAGAAAGCCCAGAAATAGACGTACATGATACAGTTAACTGACATTTAACAAAGGACCAAAGGCAATACAATGGAGAGAAAAGTCTTTTCAATAAATGGTACTAGAACAGTTGGATATCTACATGAAAAGATAATTAATGTAGCCACAGACCTTGCACCCTCCACAAAAATTAACTCCAAATAGATCACAGACCTGAACGTAAAACACAAAACAGAACTCTACAGGACAACATAGGAGAATACCTAGATGACGTTCAGTACAGCAATAACTTTTTAGTTAACACCACCAAAGGCAGGATCCATGGAAGAAATGAATGATAATATGGACTTCATTAAAATTAAAAACTTTTCTCTGTGAAGGACAATGTCAAAGGAATGAAAATACCAGTCACAGACTAGGTATAAATATTTGCAAAAGAAACACCTAATAATGGACTGTTATCCAAAATATACAAAGAACATTTAAAATTTGACAACAAAAAAACAAACAACCCAATTAAAAAATGGGCCCAAAACTTTAGCAGATACCTCATCAAAGAAGATATACAGATGGCAAAAAATATATAAAAAGAGGTTCAACAATGTCATTTAAAAAATTACAAATAAAAAGAATGGGATACCATTATACATCTATTAGGATGGCCAAAATCCAGAACACCGACAACACCAAATGCTGGTGAGGATGTGGAACAACAGGAACTCACAATCACTGCTGCTAGGAATTGCAAAAATGGTATAGCCACTTTGTAAGATAGTCTGGTGGTTACTCACAAAACTAAACATACTCTTACCATATGATTCAGCAACTGTACTCCTTGGTATTTACCCCAAGGAATTGAAAACATATCTATACAAAAACCGGCATATGGAACTAGAATAACCAAAGCATTCTGAAAAACAAGAACAAAAGTGAAGAACACACTAACTGTTTTCAAGACTTACTATTGAGCTACAGTAATCACGGTAGCATGGTACTGCCAAAAGGATAGACAGGCACACAGATCAACGGAACAGAATAAGGGATTCATAACAGACCTAAGTCATCCAAAATTGGAAGCAACCTGAATACTTGCAATTAATTAATCCACATAATGAAATGCTACTCAGTAGTAAAAGAATAAAATACTGATACATGCAACAACATGAATAAATCTCAAAAACATTATGCTAGGTCAAGGCCAGACTCAAAAAGCTACATGTTATATGATTCCATTTTACAAGACATATTGGAAAAGTCGAAACTGTAGGAACAAAACACTGATCAGTGGTTTCCAGGAACTAGGAGTGGTGGGAGAGGTTCACGACAAAAGTAATGGGGAAATCTTGAGGAATGACAAGATTGTTTTGTATCTTGATGCTGGTGTTGTTACATACTGTTTGCATGTTTCAAAAATCAAAGAACTCTCACTAAAAAGTGTATTTTACTGTATATAAGTTATTAACTTAAAAAACATTGTTTAGAAAGTAAACAGGCAAGGCATAAACAAGGAGAAAATATTTATAAAGTACATATCTGACTTGAATTCAGAATATATAAAGAACCCTACAAGTCAATAATATAAACAATTCCTTTAAAACGAACAACAGATACTACTTCACAAAGTACACAGATGACATATGATTGCATGAGAAGATGAGTTATCACAGGAATGCACATTAGAGTCAAATGAAATATAACACATTCTAAAAGAATTGCTGAAATTAAACAGCAGAGTACTGACAACACCAAGTGAAGTTAAGGATATGGAACAAATAGGACTTTCATAGATTGCTGTGAAAACACAAAATGTTACAGCCACTTTGGAAAACAGTTTGGCAGTTTCTTAGAAATTTACAATGACATAACTATATAAGCAATCAATCCTGTTCCTAAGTGTTTATTCAAGAAAAATGAAAATACATGTTTACAAAGACTTGTACTCAAATGTTCACATAAGTTTTCATCATAAAAACCATGAATTGGAAACAACCCACCTGTCCACCAATTGCTGAATGAATAAATAGGCCATACAATGTGATACTATTCGCCAATAACAAGAAGTGATACTCACAACAATGCAGACAAATTTGAAAAGCATTATGCCAAGTGAAAGACCACAGACAAAAGTCTACATACTCTATGATTCCATTTATATGGCATTCTGAAAATAGCAAAATGACAGTGACATAAAGCAGATTAATGGTTGCTAAGGTCTGAAATGGGGAGACAGAATTGACTTCAAAGAAGTACAAGGGCACTTTTGGGGGTAATGTACATATTCTTTATAAAAAAATTTGGTTGTATTTACATGAATACATACATTTTAAAAACTCATCAAATTTCATACTAAATATTGGGGAATTTTATCACATTTAAATTAAATGGTGCTGGAACAGTTGGACATCTTTTTCTATACCTCCATAGGTCCATTTACATAACTATAAAAAAATCGGAAAATAAAAACAAGCAAAAAAATTTTAATAACCTTAAATCCCACCCCCAGGGACAATAACCACTATTAGCATTTTAATATAAAACACCCAGGATATTTTTCAATGTAAATATAAACTTTTGGTCAAAACTAAAATAGAACCATTCTTTACTTCACACTCTTCAGGAAATTCCTTTTTCTGAATTCCAAAATAGGTCACAAATATTTTCTATTTCAGTAAATACACTGTGTACATTAAAAAAGAAAGACAGACTATACTGTAATTGTCTTATTTGTAAGTAAACACTAAGAATTCCTACTGTGAAATGTCTTTTGCTGCCATTAATTATTTCAACATTTACCAAACTTGCTTTTATTAACATAGAATTCAATTTAATTCACAAGTCTTGGAGTTCTGAAGAAATGTATTTTCTAGTTTTGCTAAATAAAATTCATTAAATCCTTTAAAAATTAGAACAAAATCTTACTTTTATGGGAAGACAGACCAATTAAAATAATAGTAAACACTAAATAAACATTAATTCAATAATTTTTTAGAAGAGAGAAAGGATGATTTGTTGATTTGTAAATGTAGGAGATGTTGCACTCATACACAAAAAGGGCCACTCTATTTAAACAGTTTTTTTTTCATTATTATGAAAGAAAAAAAGAAACCCCAGGGTCTAAAATGTAATGAGTGATCCTATTAGTTCCACCAGACTAAAATCATACAGTCTACGTATGTGGTCTTTTCAGCCACATCTGTCATGAACCATTTTTACATCACAAAATGCAAAATACTAAGCACTGATTTACTAGATAGGACCTGGAAAAGTATTCATCATTTGCTTTCCCCCCAAAAGAAAAATTGGCTCATAGGAAGACAGGTGACTGTTTTTTGAGAGCACACTCAAAACTTACACAGTTTAGAATCAAATCTTAATATAATCCGAGCAACAAAGCAAAAACTATAATGAAGGATTAAATAAAATTTTTCTAAAAAGAAGAAATCCCAATTGTGGCTTCCTTAAAATCCAAACAGTTTACTTAACTAGAAAACACAGATCAATTAATTATTTAAAATATGTATAATATGTAAAACATAAAAAAGTGTTTACTACATAGTAGATGCTCAATAAATGACACTTAATATTTAAACATTGAACAGAACACATTTTTATTAAGCATTTTATATACTGATTTGAAATTCCTCCTTGAAAAGTTCTGTTACATAAAGGGAAATTTTACTTAATATAAAAATACATAATACAGAGGAGTTTTGAGTTAATTATTTCCTTGACTTATCTGAAATCTATATCACTTTTTGGTAAATTTATTTACATAGTATTATTTTCTTTTACAAAAAAACAGAACTGTAATTTTCCTTGTAGGAAAAGGTTGGTTATCATTCAAATATTTTTAATGGCTTAAATTAAGAAATATGAAAAGGTGATTAATAAAAACTCATTACATAATTCTGTTTTAAATACATTATTGACAATGATTCTAAAACCACTGAAAAAGAAAATGCAAACTTGATATATAAACAAACATCCAAATCTTATACACTTGTCAGTCTTTCAATAATGAAGTCTGGGGGAAAATAAATTCACAGACACCCAAGTGAATTGGCAACTGTAAGTGACAGAAGCCCTTCTAAATCCTCTGTTTACACTGGGGATTAGTGGAGTAGATTTTGAGTTGCAAACTGAACAGTCCATGGTCAAGGGAACCTGCTCCCTGTCAGCCCGCAGGGCATAAGGACAAAGCATGGTCCTGGTAGGAAGTGACCCATAAACGTATTCCTACCCAGGATTTATACAAAGCCAGTCTGCCTCACAGAAACTCCATATGACCATTAACTGGCCTGCAAGGCCTGCCAGGAGGCCTAATTACAGGTCTACAGAGCCCAATAACAAAAGCTGAAGGGCTTTAGCCTAGGGATGATCTGCTTTATACTGACTTGAGAGAGTCCATATAGAGGACCCAAAAGAAAGAGGTTTAGCTTTAAAATTCTCCCCAGAGATCCAGCATTGTACTCGAGTCTAGAAAGCCCACATGCAACATACTTCAGCTAGGCTTAAACATACCAGCCTCTCAAAATTAACATTCAACTACTGTCTGCTTAACATCTGCTCAAACATGGCAAGTCGCTGTGGTATTGTTAGACTCTAGCGGATAGATTTCTTCTTACTAAATATTATTAGGTATAAATAATGGTCATTCAAATATAAATGTGTAACTGATGCTAAAACAACTATACTTTTTAAAAAGCAATTTACTTAATGATACTCCTTAGGAAACACTACTATATCTTTTTGGCTCAACACAGAGCCAAAAATCTAGTTCATAATTGGAAACTTAAAGTTAAATTAACATTATTAATTTCATTTTGTATTAAGGCTATTACATTTCATGTAGAATTTCTGAAGTTTGCAGAAACCATATTTGATGACAAAAGTTTTAACCAATGCCCAAGTCAATCAAACTACTTAAGGTTTCATTAGTTTCATTTAAAAAGCACTATTCTCAATTCTTGATAACTTCTAACTGTATACACACGCTGGTATGAGAAGGATGTCTGGCTCTCTATCTCTTCTTTTGTTACCTGATAAGGCCACTCCAGTGATGCCATAAACACTACTCTGACTCCTACTAGCTCATATTTATAGCACACTCAGCTGCTGTTAGGTGCTGCCTTAAATACTTTATTACATTAATTTATTTATCATTAAAATTCTAAAGATGCACATTGTCATCACTCCCATTTTATAAATGAAAAAAAAAGATACTCAGCAAGCTTTAACAACTTATCCATAATTTTATCAGTAAATAATGGAGCTGGATGTGGCATCCAGGCCATCTGACTTGAGAACTTAACCACAGTAGTATATTGTGTTTCAGAGTAATTGCTAACATTTACTCAATACTATCTACCAGGTACTGTTCTAAGTGTTTTTGCAAATGTTAACTCATTTAAACTGTGTAACGACACCATCATTAGTTATGTGCTATCAGTATCTCCATTTTACAGATGAGGAAAGTGAAACAGAGTAAAGGAGAAGTGTAATGTCCACGCTCACAAAGCCAGTGAAGCGGGTGTGAATCTAGACTGCCAACACCCAGTCAAGCAGAAACCTGCATGAGGAAAAAAGAAGGCTAAAAGCTACTTACTTGTATAAAATAGAAATTAATTTTTCAATCATTTGCTGTTTTTTTTAGGTTTGCCCTACATGAAAGTCTCTCACAATAAATCAGGCTATTTCTTGGACCCACAGATCAGAGGTTAGAAACCTACAGAGCAAAACCTCTGTCAGCTTTAAATCAGGGTAGCAGAATGGCTTCCTCCACTCTCTGAAAACAGTAGAGCATTATCACGGCAATCTCATTTGAAGTTCTCAGAATAACAAGTATTTAAAGTCAGGCTGAACTTTAGATAGTATTGAGACTTCCAAAAGCACATGGCTATAAAGAGAAAGGGACAGAACTTGGCTTCTAGGTGCTTAATAGGTAACTATTTAGAATAAAATCTAAGTTTAACATGCTGCAGAAGATGGAATGACGTACATCTGGCTTATTACAAAGCATAGCTTCGGACCTGGATATAATGTGCAAGGGTGTGTGCCTCATCTGTTTGGAACAATACTTAACCAGCTTCTACACTACGGGCAAGGGTCTCTGAAATACATGTTCCTAATTAGATTGATGACAAAAACAATGAGTCATAAAACATTACCCTAGATTTTTCAAAGTTTTCAAAAATCTAACTATTATGAGTATTAGGTTAAGGAAAAGAATGTTTTGACTGCAACTTTAATCCTTTTCAATTAGAAATAACTCATTGCAGAATCAAAGGCTTGCTTGAAGATAGAAATTATTTTATTGTAAGATAATTGTACCATTACACCTAACAAACCCAGGTATGTACTTGGCGATATTTTCTATCATCCTTCTTTCTGCCCAACATAACTCAAGGACTTAACATATGAACACAAACAGCTCAAGGGTCAGAAATCACTGGATTTGAGTCCTGGTTCTGCCACTTACTAGCTGTGCAATCTTTTACAAGTCATTTACACTTTTAGGATATTTGTAAAATTAAGCTAATGAGCTCTCCATGCAGTGCTGTGAGTCAAATGATAAAAAAGATTTATGAAAATCCTTTAAAACCTATAAAGCACAATACAAAGTGTTATAGACATGAATCAGAAAAAAAATCACAGGTTTTATGATAAAGGTGAGTTACCATACATGCACCAAAACATTTCTATTTTTTCTTATAACACGAGAGATACAATTTTAAAGGTTGCATGTGCCAGTAATTTTATTAAAAGTAAAATATTAAGGGCAGTTTAGAGAAAATTATATCTTGAAACCATGTTGTGAAAAGTGTCCTCTTATTATGCTAATAAAAATATTTCTATTTGAGAAAAATCTCTCTAAATTCTTCTAACCCATGAACATACTTGGCATAAGATAATATTGTGTTTTTGTGGAGAACCAAAATCATGTTTGGAAAGGTGCTAAAACGTCAAACAACAGTGAGAGTAAAAGTGACGGAGACAAATCTTTAAGTAAACTTATTATTCCTTCTTCCTCCTTTGTGATAATCATGTTTTATTAAATTCTCTGTCATATGCTACCTTAAAATTTAAGATTAAAAAGTCATATTACTGTCATTTATCTTTTTGAAGCCAGAAAACTTTTTTGTACATTTACTATCAAATCCATCAAACAGTGATTACAATGAGCACACTAGCATTTAAAGGTTTAATTTTCAATTACCCAGGTCATTTGTTTCTCCACAATGACTTATTCACCAAAGATTAATAGCTGGAGTTTTATTTGGTATAGTTCTGCTCATTATAGGTGCTGTGTTGCTGAGAAAGATTTAAAGTTTTAGATATGATTCTTGACCTTCAGAAATTTATCATTTCATTGGGAAAGTAAGTCCAGCACTCATGAAACAATTAAATACTAATATCAACAGCATGTGAGTAAACAGAGCGGCATAAAGAATGCGCACAGACAGGTACAAAAGGAATTCAAAGGAGAGAAAGATCATGTGCCGAAATGGTCAGGAAAATCACATGGAAATTTTATTTGAGATGCATCCTGAGTGTTTGAAGAGGAAAAGAGAATGGAGGAAGACATTTCTAGAAGGGATAAAATCCTGCGCAAAGAGTCCCAGATAGAAACGAACATGACTAACTCAAATAACAATGTGAAAAAGTACAGAAATAAATTCTAAGAAATAAAGATAGTGAAGCCTGTCGATCCACCATACAGAACATTGGAACCTTAAGCATAGAAGTACAAAATTGATTTTGTAAGCAACTGAGAGCCAGTGAGTAATATTTTCTTTTTATTGAATATACTGGGGTGACACTAGGTAACAAAGTTACACAGGTTTCAGGCCCACGATTCCACAACACATGATCTGTGCACTGTACCGTGTGCCCACCACCCCAGGTGAAGTCTCAGTCCATCACAATCTATCCCCTTATACCGTCTCCTCTACCTCCTCCAGCCCCCTCCCCCTGGCAATCACCACACCACTGTCCACCTCCATGACCTGGGAGCCAATCAATAATTCTGAGCAAAGGAGTGGCATGTCCAAATAGTGGCTGAGAAAGAATCATCTAGCAGAGGTATTCACAAAAAACAATATGAAATCAACATATTTTGGTGGCTACCATTTGCTAGGGTCGAGACCAGGCACTTCATGTATTATAACATTATAATACATATCTTCACAACAACCCTATAAGGTAATTATTTACCTTCCCCCATACAGACGAGGATATTTTGGAACAGAGAAGTAAGTCCCTAATCCTACTTTCAAACAGGTACCTTAAATGTGTGGCATGGTCAAGTTGAGACATTAGGGACTGTACTCATATATTCCTGGTGAGAAACTAATGTGGTTTAGTTGCTATGGAAGAGTTTGGTGGTTTCTCCAAAAGTTAAACATAAAATTACCAAATAACCCCACAAATACAACCCTAGGCATATACCCCCCAAATTACAAAAAAGTACATGTTCATAGCAATGCTATTCATAATAACCAATGGGTGAAAATGACCGATATTTTCATCAATATATAAATGAATAAACAAATGTTATATATAAATACAATGGAGTATCACTCAGCCATCAACAGAAAGAAAGCACTCACCCCGCTACAACATGGCTAAATCTCCAAAATATTACACTAAGTGAAAGAAGCCAAACACACAAGGTCACATGCTGTATGATTCCATTTATATAAAGTACCCAGGATAGATAAATTCACAGAGAAAGAGGGCCAACTGGTGGTCGCCAGGACCTGGGAGGAAGGGGAGTGGAGAGAAAACTGCTTAATAGTAAGAGGTTTTACTTTGGAGTAACGCAAATGTTTTAGAACTAGATAGAGGTGGTGGTTATAAAGCATTGCAAATTTATTTAATTCCATTTTAAATGCACAGATAAAATACATACATAATTGTTCACTTTAAACAATTATGACTGATTTTTTTATCATGTAAATTTTACCTCAATAAATTACTTTTTAAAAAATAGAGAACTATAGTAAACTAGAAGATATATACAGCTGTCACACGCTTTTACAAAACCCTGTGTGGGCGAACCACATTGCTCAAGGTCACAGAGTAAGTGGGATGCAGATTTAGAACCCTTCTGCCATTCACTGCCACCTCTCTGGAGAACTGAAGAGACCCACTGGGAGGTAAGGGATTAGCCTTTGGGTGAAACGTTTGGTGTCTGGACTACGGAGATGGTAGTGGAACAGATAATAAAGGGATAAACACAAAAATATTCAAAATAAAAGTCTATACAGATTGACTGTACAGAAGTCAAAAAAACGACAAGGTTTTGAATCTTAAATAGGAGAATGATAAAAATATTTTTTAAAAGGAAAGGAAGAAATCATGGAAGAAACAGTTTGTGATTGGATTTACTCAGTATCATAGAATAAATCATTAGCTGAGGTTACAACTTAGATTCACTTTTAAAAATTTATACAATTTTGCAACCTTCTGTGTCCTATTGCATTTTGAAGATTTAAAAAGCAACCTTAGATATAACCTTAACTGTGAAACGAGAGACATAAAATTTGGTTTCTATTGCAATTTGGCAGTGAACCTAAAAAAAGTCTGCCTAAATCTGAAGATTTAGCATAACAAATTATAAAGTGTAATAGTTTAGTGCATGTAAAAGGTAATTATAAATACAATAAAATCTGATTTCAAATTCATGTTTGGTACAATATGCATGATACGCTAATTATATTTTGCTTAATGTTATTTTATTCTTTCAAAATCATGTAACTACTAATTGTTGCCAAATGATCTATAAATATATTTTACTTCCAAATCAGTAGTATTATTAACATTCACTAATAAATCAATAACAATGCAATGGTTATATATAAAACTTTCTTCTGGGACCCACAGTTAGAGTAAAAGACTAAGCCTAGTCACCAGGATTCTATATATGAACCCTATAGACCAGCATACAGCCTTAAGTCTTTCCTCATACCCAAGAATCCAGCTTACAGCCTTAAGTCTTCCCCTATATCCAATTTAAGGGCCCAAAGTCGAAAGTGTTTTCCCTAGGAACTCAAGTAAACTCCAGTATGACAGAATGGGGACTTCCAAACCTTCCTGTCCACCCATCTCCAACTTAGGACTAGGCTAGACTTTGACTGCACGCCTTGCCAGACTGAGCTCCAGTTCTTTCTGTACTTGTTTACTTTTAATAACACAATGAACACCTTGAATTCATCGCTGAAACAGATCTGGAACTCTGACAGTAAGTTCTGTATTTGCTTATATGCTCTCCCCTATCCATTCATCTGCTTCCCCTCTCCAGGCCACAAGTTCTCATTAAAAGCAGTACTGAATATTTTTCAAAGGGGTATAATATATTATATCATATTATAAAGCAATATATTCATGGAACTGGCATCAAAAAGCAAAGTCTGGTAAAAATGGTTACTTAACCAGTGGCACTGAGAAGTAGCACAGTTCTTTTGTAGAACAATTTAGCGAAAATATATAAAAAGGCACTCTAAAGATTAATACCCTCTAACCTCATAAACTCATTTCTATAGCGGCCAATCCTGAGAAAATAATCTAAAATAAGGAAAATACAATTTTTAACAGGATGTACATGACAGTATTATTGATAAAAGGGGAAAGCTGGAGAAAACATATTCAATAAGGAGAAATTAATAAATAATGCTACATCTTGCTAAGGTCTGTCTTTGCTTATCCAAGCCAATATACATTTTTTAATTTGAAAACTGTCATAGTATTTTGAAAATTTCTCAAATACACAGAACCTAGTTCTTTATCCTTAATAGAATTTACAATGTAAAATTTTTAAAAATGAGGGATAACAGCCTGGACTGACATAAACAAGTCACACACTTGTGAGGTCTGGACTGCCAGGTTTGTTTTATAATGTGCTTCAAAATCGTATTAAAAGATTGAGAAATGAAAGAAAACTATATAAAACTATGAAATAAAATTTCTTATATTGATAGAAACAAATATTTTCTGGACTAAGCACCATAAATATTTTCCTTTAAATTATGAGTTTGTCAATACTCAAATTCTGAACAAAAAAAATATATTTCAAAGCAAAATAATGCCACTAAAAAATGAATGTATATTATGTAAATGATAGAGAATCACACTAACTAGCTTTATCCTATAGTATAAAACACTGTAACAAAATTTTAATGTATCGTATTTTCTACATAACTAAAGGATAAAATACATAAAATGTAAGTGACATTTAAAGTAATATGGAGGAGTATAGAGACTCAGGCAAAATACTTAGAAATTTTTATCCCTTTACAGTAAGTAATTTCTGTAAATGATTTATGAAGCTAGTATATCATTTATATTGGAGTTCCTGATCTTTAGTCTGTGGATATTTTGAGTCAGAGTGCAAGAAGCAAATGTAAGAAATTCTTAAATCATGTGCACTACATATTTTCTCAATCAAGGAATACAAAAAGTACAACTAATGTCATTTGGTAGTATGAAATTAGTTTTGATGGTAAAACAGAATTCTTATTTTACAACTGGAAATTATGACCTGCTTATAGACCTTTAAAAAGTGTAATTTTTAAAAATATGTAATACTCTGGTGATATTATTCTAACCCTACCTCACACTTGACCTTGATAACTTATTACTTGAGTAAGTTACATACATTTTTGAAGAGTACATTAAGGTTCAGAGTAAAATATCAGTACTTAGAAAAGATGACATGGATCTTTATATTTTTATTTTTATTTTTTTTGATCTTTATATTTTTAAAAAGGTAAAGTATTTAATGTCTACAGGAATCTGGGTATTATGTCTAAAATCAAAGTCGTAGCATTATTGTATCACTGAGAAATAAAACATATAGATAGCATTTAAGATTAGGTGGTATCCAGAACAAAAGGACCAATGAATTGGTTGGAGGAATTATAAAATAGCATTTACCTTGCTTCCTTTGGCTCAATGAAAACCTCAAAACCTCAACTTAAAGCTCGTATCTTATACTGAATCAAATAGATCACAGACTTAAATCTAAAAAATGTTAAGACTATAAAACTTTTAGAAAAATGCAGGGGAAAATCTTTAAGATATGAGGTTAGGCAAAAACATTCTTAACTGTGTCAGCAAAAGTACCATCCACAAAAGATAAAGATTAATAATTGGACTTCATCAAAATTAAAACCAAAATGAAGTCAATTTCATAAATAGACAAAGACTGACTTTTTAGTATTATACTGCAACAATAAATAGTTAAGGTAAAATATGACTGTATATATATAATCTAGATCTCATAAATTTGTGAGGATATAGGAAAAATAGGTGTTTTTCTTTTTGACCCACTTGTAACCACACTAGGATTTATTTCAAACTTTTTCATTTAAATAAAGTTAATTACCAATACTTACCAGCAGCTTCAAGAACCAACTGTAGTCTGGCTTTGGCCTGTTCAGCTGGTGGCTAAAAATTAACCATAAAAGACAATTACAGATCAGTTTTAATAGATTGATCTTTAAATTAATGCACTGTTACGTGAATATCAGAAAATTGAGAGAACTTTATCATAATCAATATTAACATCTATTCACATTTTAACAAAATTCCATCACAGTAGCTCTACTATCTGCTCTCTCACCTCAGTAACTGAATCATACTTTTCATTAATTACGATGTAAGAATTTTTCTCATTTTTTTACTGAAAAAGGTTTTGTTTACTCCCCATTGTACCAATCAACAATAGCCTAAATAACCGCAAATGAATGAGGCAAAACCCACACATTTAACAACATATTCTCAGTATGTTATCTCTTTGCATATGAGAACATGTGAAGTGACCTATTAGAATTTAAATAGCAATTTGAAGTCCAATACTTCAGGCAAGTGATATACTAAAACCAAATTACTTTGTTTTCTTAACTGTATTGGAAAGGAGCGATTGTGATGAGGACAGGACACAATGTGAGTTAACATGCTTGCAATTCCTACTAACAACCCTAAAATTGTTCTCTCAATAAACCTTGATCCAATACAGTTGATAATGCTGAAACTAAACTGCTTTCCTACCACTGACCTTGTTGAGATTTTTGGATAATGTGTTGATAGTATTCAAATTAGAACATGAATTGCATCAAGGGTATAATTTTATGAAAGACCTGTTAAAAATTACAACTTCACAACACATTTATAAAAATGTCAGCAAGTGGCTAAACAACCTCATATTTATATATGAGACCATCATTTGAAAAATAACATTTAACAAAATATATTAGAATATTTCACTATTTGTGAAAAAAGTTTAAATGAAAAGAATTAAATAATTGGATATAGAAAGATGTTCTCAGGAAAGTTTAAGAATTTAAATAGCGTTCTTGAATAAACTGCAAGAAACAGGATGGGAGATGACACGGGAGGGAAGAGGGGGAGAGCTGTTTACATCACAGAACAGGGGATAACAAACTGTAACCGCAGAACCAGGGCTATTTTATGATTAAGTTCTATTGGAACACAGCCATGCCCATTGTGTATATGTTGTCTATGGTCACTTTTGTGCTCAACTCAACAACAGCAGAGTCAACTATTCATGGCAGGAAACTTATGCCGGCAAAGCCTAAAGTATTTACCATCTGGACCTTTAAGAAAAGTTTACCGACCCGTGCCATAGAAGATGGAGAGACTTAGAAGAATCTGACCAGTAGGGTGATGAGATGATCTCTGTACTGTGATACATCATTCTAGCAATACCCTTGAGGATGAACTGAAAGGGATGTGCTTGGAGGCAAGGAGTGCAATTAGGTCGCAATTGAAGAATTCCAGACCAGAGTCAATGACGGCCTGAGGTGGAGCAGTAGCAATAAGGTTGGACAGGAAGAACTAGATTTGAGAAATAGTAATTGGTAACATGTTTGGATATGAGAACAGGAGGAGCTGACAAACAAAAGAAGTACTTTATGTCATGCCGGTAGAGAAAGTCTGTGTAAGTGTGCTTTATAAAGTATTGAAAATATGTGACATCAAGTAAAAATATCAATAGAAGACTGTGACATCTACTAAATATAATTTCTCTAACAGCTATAAACTAAACTGCCTATAGGGGCCAAAGAGTTAATACAAACATCTGTGATGATAAAAGGCAAATGGCATTGGACATCAGTATCAGGGAGCACGGAGACTGTAGACAACCCTGGAGCACATGGTCCAGCCAAAGGATGCAGCTGATACTCAGCACCAGCTAGCTATGGTCACACAGAGATGCAAGCCCAGGGTTACAAAATTGCTTAATTTTTCATGAGACTTTTTTAAAATAAAGCTTTTATTTATTTATTTTTAGAGAGAGGGAAAGAGAGTGAGAGAAACATCAGTGTGTGGTTGCCTCCTGCACACCCTCTACTGGGGACCTGGCTTGCAACACAGGCATGTGCCCTGACCAGGAATCAAACTGGTAACTCTTTGGTTCACAGCCCGCACTCAATCCACTGAGCTACACCAGCCAGGGAGACTTTAAGTCATCATGAAGTCCAATACTGTGTGGAACAAACACTACTTCTAAGACAGGTTCAATCCCAAGAGAGTTTGTTCATAATTTTGATCTTGTTTTTCTTAAATAAGTCTCTTTAACCTTTCATATAATAATGGCTTGGTGATGAAGAACTCCTGTAGCTTTACCTTGTCTGGGAGGCACTTTACCTGTCCTTCCATTCTAAATGATAGCTTTGCTGGATAGAGTAATCTAGGTTGTAGGTCCTTGCTTTTCATCACTTTGAATACCTCTTGCCAGTCCCTTCTTGCCTTCAAAGTTTAATTTGAGAAATCAGCTGATAGCCTTATGGGAACTCCTTTGTAGGTAACACTCTGCTTTTCTCTTGCTGCTTTTAAGATTCTCTGTTCATCTTTAACCTCTGGCATTTTCTTTTTTTATTTTTTTATTTTTTAAATATTTTATTTATTTAGTTTTAGAGAGAGTGGAAGGGAAAGAGACAGACAGGGAGAGAAACATTGCTGTGAGAGAAACAGTTGACTCTCACATGCCCTTAACCGGGGACCTGGCCTGCAACCCAGGTATGTGTCCTGACTGGGAATCGAACTGGCGACCTTACAGTTTGCAGGCCAGTGCTCAATCCACTGAGCCACACCAGCCAGGGTGGCATTTTCATTATGATGTGTGTTGGTGTGGACATCTTTGGGTCCAACTTGTTTGGGACTCTCTGTGCTTCCTGGACTTGTACGTCTATTTCCTTCACCAATTAGGGACGTTTTCTTTCATTTTTTTTTTTCCAAAAAAGTTTTCAATTTCTTGCTATTCTTCTTCTGGTATCCCTATGATTCAGATGTTAGCACTTTTGGAGATGTCCCAGAGTCTTCTTATATTCTCTTCATTTTTTCTGAATTCTTATTTCTTCATTCTGTTCTGGTTGAATGTTTATTTTTTCCTTATGTTCCAAATCATTGATTTGAACCCTGGCTTCCTTCCCTCCACTTTGGTTCCCTGTGCATTTTTCTTTATTTCACGTACTATAGCCTTCATTTCTTCCCTTATGCTTTTGCCATATTCAGTGGGTTCTCTGAGCATCCTAACCACCAGTGTTTTGAACTCTACATCTGACAGGTTGGCTATCTCCATTCTGTTTATTAGTTCTTTTCCTGGGGTTTTGTTCTGTTCTTTCACTTGGGCCATATTTCTTTGTCTCTTCAATTTTACAGCCTCCTTGTGTTTGGTTCTGTGTATTAGGTAGAGCTGCTTTGGCTCCCTTAGTGCACCTGTTAAGTTGGATGCAGTGGAGCCTTAGATATTCACCAGGGTGAGTCAACCCATTTCACCTCTTAGTGTCTCTGTATGCGGGGGAAGGTCGGAGAAGGGACAAGGCTGCTGCCTGGTTGCTGGAGGTTTGCTCCACAGTCATCCCATATCTAGTTGCTTCACCCACTTCATGTATGCAACTGGCACCCTTCCAGCTGTTGCGCTGGTGGTTCCCAGAGTGTGTGGATTTGTGTATGTGCTAGACATGTGGGCCTTTTAAACAGTCTCTCCTGAGAGACTAGCAAGTTTCTTCTGCTGCCCCAACCCAGGTTTTTACCACCAGAATTTATGAGACTTTATTTCCCTGGTGCTGGAACCCTGGGCTGCACAATCTGGCCTAGGGCTGGGATCGCTTGCTCCCAAGGTATCCCTCCCAATTTTCATCCACCACATATGAATATGGGACCGCCCATTCCACTGCTTCGCTTCCACCATACCCATCCTCTCTGCCCGTCCTACCCATCTGGATGAATATGGCTTCTTTAAAACCTTGGTTGTCAGACTTCCACACATTTTGATTTTCTGGCAGTTCTGGTTGTTTTTTCTTTTGAGGTTAGTTGTGATCCTTCCTATGGTTATGCAAGGAGTTGTAGTGTGTCTACCTATGCCTCCATCTTGACTGGTCTGGTATAATTAATATTTTTTTAACCAACCTATTTGATTACAGAATGACATTCTTAAAATGATCACATGAGCTCCAAAAATGTATATGACAACTTTTATGTGCCCTATCTCTTCCAGACAGCATGACAGATATTCCCATGTAAGAGCATAAGCTACCTGAAAAAAAAAATATCTTTTTTGAAAAAATACAATAGCTATTATTCATTGTATGCTCTAATGTCCCAGATGCTGTGCTAAGTACTTTATATACATTTCATTTGACAAAATTCTCATAACAATCCTGACAAGGCAGGCATTCTTAATGCTATCTTTTACATGAAGAATAAATTACCTAAAATCACAAAAATTTTAAGGTTGCAGAACTTGAATTTTAATCCAGAGGATAAAATCTTTGTTCTTAAATACTATACTACCTCACAGACTGAGCTACATTTTGTTTATTAACTTTCATTGGGGAGGAAAAGGAGTCAAATCAGTTCTGAATGCCAGAAAAGATTGTACAAAATTAAAACTAAATTTTCTTTAGTCTTTTTGATGTGACCACTAATGATCATAAAGGTCGTGAGTGCCATCTTAAAAGCTCATTTTAATCAAGCTTCTTCAGATGAATAACTTTAAAATATTAAACATATTCGCAGTATAGGTACTATGCCATCTCCTTCAAAGTAAAATGCAATCTCACTATGACAGAAACACATATCAACAGCTTATCATATTTCTGGCTACATTTCATTTTAACAGTTACTATAATTCTATCTCTTAGGATCAAGGTCTAAGCTAGAAATATTACAAGTAGCTCAAAAGTAGATTTATCTTGCCTCTAGAACTTAGTACCAAGTTGGTTTAAATAAAGACTAAAAAAAAAAAAAGAATTAAACCTACAACATATATTCCATTTTCAATAGCAAATTCCTCTTATCAAGTTTTAGCAAACATTCTCTCTAAAGAGCTTAAGGGGTTTGGAAAAAGTTAATATAATAGCTTCTTTATTATAAACCAGAAAAAGATGCCATTTTATAGATGTCTTTTATAGATGAGAAAGTTAAAGAGGTGAATCGGAACCCAGGGTTGTAACACCCTTTAGAACTGTTTGAGGTACCCATACTCATGACCCTACTAAATGATGCTGCTCAGAGAGTCCACAAACACACAGTCATGCTTCTTTGTTTACAAACTGTCTATGGCAGCAAGCAGCAGGGCTGAGTAGTTGTGGTCAAGTATGTATGCTCACAAAGCCTAAAATATTTATATGGCTCTTTATAGAAAAGCCTAGCTCCCAACCTAGATTCCTTTCTACTTATCTTTGCTATCCTACATATAGTTGCTAAAGTTATCTTCACAAATCAAAGTTCAAATTAAGTTCTGCTTAAAAAATGCCTTAGTGACTCTCCATTGCTTCCAGGGTTAAGCACAAACTTATTGCTTAATTTTCAATACTATCAACAATAGCCTAAGCTATTCTTCTATCCTTATTTGCCAACCATGTCTGTATTCATATGCAACATTTCAACAACACATGGCCTCTCACTTTTTCAACTACTTCGTGTAAAACCCTCTTCTTGGAATTTCCGTTTCACCAGTTATCCTCAGTTGTGGAAATGCTGAAATGCCACTATCTCTGTCCAGCCCCACCTAGTTGGATGGATACTGGACTATTTTACAGGTCATACAGCACTAAAAATCTTTGTGACAATTCTACAGACTATCTCTCCATTCTTTTAAAATAGGAGACTCTCCAGTCCTTAGTTTCCTTCATTTCTAGCCCTAGCTATGAAACCTCACCATTTAAAACACCTTGAAAGAGAACTTAGGAAGAAGGCTTCGATCTGGAAAGGAAGTAGCTTTATGAAAGCTACATAGATGAAGTAGAAATTCCCTCTCCCCTGTGGAGCCAAGGTAGGCAGGGAGACAGGAAGAGAAGTTTGATTATTTTAATGCAAGTTTAGAAGCATAAAACAAACAAAAATGGAAGAAACAGCAAACTCAAACTATCATTTATTTGTGATGGCTACATAATTGTGCCACTAACTAGGAATGTTTTCTTAATGTGCCCCTGTAAGAACTCTTTTTGACAGCTAAACCGAAAGATTCTTCCACAGAATCTTTTGTAGGAAATGAGGGCTTTTTACATGCATCAGTTATTTGTATGGTAGGCCTCTCAGAAATTCTAAAATAATTCCATATGAAATGAGTTATTTTTACCAATACTTCTACACATGGCACTGAGGTTAGAGTAAAATTAGACTCAATAATACAGTTGTTTACATTTTGAAAGGTCAAATAATTTTAGTTTCCTAATTTTTTTCTAAAATGAAAGAGTATGTGGTGATATGTAAGGATAAACATTCATATAGTTTTAAACTCTGTTTTAGTATATTCTTTCTTTTAACATCTTTATAGCCATCTACTTTTGCTACCACAGTTTTAAGTATCAGCATATCTTTTAGTCCATAAATATTAACATTTCAGGATGGCCTATAAAACATTATTTTAAACTATTACATAAATGTCTTTCCTGATCTTTTTAGAATGCAGTTTAAAATAATACCTCCTATTTTTAAAATCTTTTGTAGCATTACAACAGCTATTTCTAAGAAACTTATTCCCTATGACTACTTTTCTTTCTGCTTTTTGACTTTGTCTCTCTCCCTTTGTGTCATCTCAAGACTGCTGAGAAGGGAATGGTGTTCTCTGCAGTACCATTTACCTGGAATAGTCTACCTATTTCTTTTTGCTTTATAGACTTCACACAAGGTTTTAAATGTCTTGACAAAAACGTTTCTGTTTTATTCCAAGTTATAATTTCTACGTTTGAATGCAGTGACTTTACTTTTGCCTCTAACATCTCTTCCAAATTACTCTTTTTGAAGTATTTTCCCCACTAAAGGACAATACTAGAAAGTTTTTTAAAACATGGATTTTTCCCCTCTCCGAAAACCCTTTAAATATGCAGTTGTCTGAACCATCGTTTTCACACTGAAATGATGCAGATAAACCCACAAAAAGTCAAGTAGATATGTTACTTATTTGTTTCCATAAACATGTTGTAAGAAATTATTCATTTGACTTGAATGATTTTATTTGAAAATGTCTTTAAAAGACATTTTCTAGATGAAATATCTGCAATCAGGGTATGTTTCACACATGCCCAACAGGTACATAGAGATGAAAGCAAAAGGCAAGTATCAGAACACCTGTATTTTAGTCTTCACTTTGTAATCCCAATGGGCTTTAGTTTTCTCATCCATGAAAGTGTGCTCATGACACTGTATTTGAAAAATAGAAGAGTATGCCCAGTACAAGAACCGTTAAATAAATTATGGTCTGACCCCATGATAGAAGCAGCACAGCAGTAAATTTTTCAAATGTTTTAAAGAAATGAATAATATGGAGAAATGCTAACATAACATTTTTAGAAGGCTACAAAACTGTGTATGTTAAATAATCCAGATTTGTAAAAAATAATAAAATGCATATTTTAGAAAGAACTTGAAAATATATAGCAAAATCGTAACAATTTCCATTTTCTTCTCTATCCTTAATTCTACCTGTGTTTTCCAAGTAGGATTCCATTGGATGGACCAGGGAAAATGGGTATTATGAGAAAAAGAAAATTCTTTAAAGATAAATTAAAGAATAAATTAAAAATTTTGAGGACTGTTAATTTTTTTACAGTTCATGATAAAGTATATTTATGTCACTTGAAAGTAATTTGAAAAATGTGAAAAGAGCCATAAATGTACTCATATTCTTTGGGAAAATATTTCCAACTTTGGGCCTTGAGGAAAATATTTAAAATATGAAAGAGCTACGATCATTCAGGCATTTCAGATATTTTCTTTTAAAAGGTGAAGACCAGGAAATAAATGAAAATCCAACAATAAAGAACAAGTTAGGTAAATCTACTTAATGAGATACAGTAATTTTATTAAAAATAATTAACAATGTTAAAATTGAGAGTATGCAAAATTGCCTACCAACCAGAAAATGGCATCATACATATTAAGTACAGAAAATATTCGTACCCTTTGACATACCATTTCATTTCAACAACCTAGTTTAGAGCCTGAATCATTCAGAATTGAAGAAGAGATAGTTTCCTGGAGAAGCAAAACCTAAAAAATTTCATCACCATTAAACCAGCTTTACAAGATATGTTAAAGGGTATTCTTTAAACAGAAAAGGAAAGCCCATAACCAGAAATAAGAAAACATTAGAAAGAAAAAAATCTCACATAAAAAGCCAAATACAGAGTCCAGAACAAATTATGCCCCCTTTTTTATTACAAAATCTTTTATTACAAAATGATAAGCATGCAATTCTGTAACATAACAATATCACACTCAAGCATACCATATGACACTTTAGGTGAAATGTTCAAATTAAAACTATAAATTATTACACCCATATTATTACCCTACCAACCACACTCAAGCAGGCCTTACTTCTGCCAGACCCTGTATTTAACAAAAACAGTAAATCAGACATGTTAAATGCTACTCTTTAAAGTACATAGTTTTCTAACCACTTTGCTATGCTTCTGAAACTAATACAGAATATTAAATATAAACTGTAACTGATAGATTAAAATAAATAAAATTAAAAATAAAATTCTACTGTGAAAGTAAAAAGAAAAAGTAACTCAACTCCAACTACAGGTAGTAGTTAGAAGATACGCAGCACAAAAAGATTAAAACATGACATCATTAACATATAGCACACAGGGTGGAATAAAAATGTGGTTCTTACAGATTGCATCCAAACTTAAAAACCTATCAGCTTAAAATAAACTGCTACAGATACAGAATGGTATACATAAACCTTAAAGTAACCGAGAGAGAGAGAGAGAGAGAGAGAGAGAGAGAGAGAGAGAAATACAAAAACAAAGAAAACTAAAGCCAAACAAAACACTAAAGAAAAACAGCAAACTACTAGGGAGGCAATCAAAAGAAGAAAAAAGCAGAGGAGAACTATAAAAGCAACCAAAAAAATGAACAAAATGGCAATAAATACATACTTATCAATAATTACTTTGCATGAAAATACATCAGATGCTCCAATAAAAGATGTAGGGTGGCTGGATGAATTAAAAAATATAACCAGTCTAGCCCTGGCCAGGTAGCGCCGTTGTTTAGAGCATCACCCTGATACATCGACATTGCGGGTATGATCCCCGGGTCAGGGCACGTGGAAGAATCAACCAGTAGATGCATAAATAAGTGGAACGACAAATCTATGTTTCTCTTTTTCCTCTCTCCCCTCTTCCTCTCTCTCTAAAAAATCAATAAATAAAAATTTTAAATAATATGTAGCTTACAGGATACTCGCTTCAAATCAAAAGAAACATACAGACTGAAAGTAAAGGGATTAAAAAAGATATACCATGCAAGTAGAAACAAAAAGAAAACTGGGGTACTGATGCTCCTATCAAACAAAATACACTTAAAAAAATGACAAAGGACATTACATAATTATAAAGGAGTCAATCCAAGAAGAAGATAAAACAATTATAAATATCTTTGTACCCAATATAGGAGCACCTAAATATATAAAGCAATTATTAATAGACATAAAGGAAGAAATCCACAGTAATAACATAATAGTAGGGGATTTTAATACCTTATTAATATGTATGAATAGATCATCTAGATAGAAAATTAATAAGGAAATAATGGCTTTAAATGTCACATTAGACCACATTAATTAATAGATATCCACAGGATATTTCATCCAAAAATTGCAGAATGCACTTTTTTTAAGTGCATGTAGAACATACGCAAGTATAGATAACATTAGGCAATGAAACAAGCATTCATAAATTCAAGAAGACTGAAATCATGTCAACTATCTTTTCCACCCACATGGCAGGAAAACAAGAAATCAATGACAGGAAGAAAACCGGAAAAAACCCCAAATATGTGTTGACTAAACACCACACCACCTAAACAACCAATGGATCAAAGAGGATATCAACAAGGTATCAAAAACTATCTTGAAACAAATGAAAGTGAAAACACAACCTTTTAAAATTTACAGGATGCAGCAAAAGCAGTTCTAACAGGGAAGTTCATAGCTACATAGTTCTACCTCAACAAACAAGAAAAATCCCAAATAAACAATCTACCTCTACACCTATAGGAACTGGAAAAAGAACAACAACAACAAGAAAACCCCGAAGGAAACAGTCCAAGGAAGGGAAGAGAGTAGGAATAAACAAAATGGAAATTTAAAAAAGGTGAGGAGATCAATAAAACTAAGAACTGGCTCTTTGAAAAGAAAAAAATTGGCAAACCTCTAGCCACATTCATCAAAAAAATAAAAGAGTACCAAAATAAATAAAAATCATAAATGAAATAAAAGTACTTACAAATGTTACTACACAATCATTTAATTATACTATGAACAATTACTTGCCAACAAATTTGACAACCTAGAAGAAATGGATAAATTTCTACAAGTATATAACCTTCCAAGAATGAACCAGGAGGAAACACAAAATCTAAACAAACCTATTACTAGCAATTAAATTGAAGCAGTAATCAAAAAACTCCCACCAAATAAAAGTAAAAGAATTAAAGGCAAATATGCCTTTAAAGAATCAGTAAATATAAAGACATATCAATAAAAATTATCTAGGCCAAAAGTTAAAAAAAAAGGAAGGCAAAAATCAACTGAGCCTTAGTGATCTGTGAGACAATATCAAACATCCTAACATAAATGTAACTAAGACCTAGAAGGAGAAATAGAAAGGGGCAGAAAATTTGAAGAAATAATGGCCCCCAAATACCAAATGTGGTACAAAACTTCCACACAAAGCTCAGCGAATCTCAAGTGGACAAATGCAAAAATTACCAAATGGTCAAAATCCTAAAAGCCAAAGGCAAAGAGAATCTTGAAAGCAGCAAGAGAAAAACACCACAACACATACAAGGAAAAACTACGACTAATGGTTGTCTTTTCATCAGAAATAATGCAGACCAGAAGGTAATGAAATGACACAGTTAGAGTGCGGGTGGAAAGACACCTCTCAGTCTATCAAGAATTCTAAATCCAAAAAAAATAAAGACAAAATTAGAACATTCACAAATGAAAACTGAGATAATTCATTGCTAGTGGACCTACCCTAACAAGAAATACAGAGGAAAGTCCTTTGGGCTAAAAGGAAAGAAATGGTAACTCAGAACCAAAGGATGAAATGAAGCTCGTTGAGAATAATAAGTATGTGAGCAAATACAAGAGATATTTTATTTTCTTCTCTTAATTTTTTAAAAGACATATGCTTGCTAAAAGCAAAGATTCTACCACTGTATTCTTTATAATTTATATAGATATAATATGCACGATAGTAATAATACAAAAGAGAGGGAAATGAGGATAAAGTTGGTACAAATGGAGGCAAACTAGTATATTTTGTTGGAAGTAAATGAGTATTAACTTGAAGTATTTTAGACTGTGATAAATTAAAGATGCATATTGTAATCCCTACAGAAACGCCTAAAAAAGTTTCTACAATGTCTTTGAAAACATCTATAGTCAAAATGCCACTTGAACACAATAGTATAAATATATACTGTTTAAAAAAGACTAGAAAGAAGTACACCAAAATGGTAATAAATCAAAATAGTAGCATTATACATGAGTTTTTCCTTTTCTCTGTTGTTTCTGGATTGTGTATGAAGAGATAATATATTTTTAAATAACATATTTTAATAAAATGTAAACCATCCAAAATATACTGTAATAAATATATGAAAAGCTCAGGAGGTACTGAAGACATTTTTAATACATACACATGGGCACCAGGGAGTCTATGATATAACCCCCTGATATAATGCACTTCAATTGTCCTGGACAGATACTCTGCAGCTTTCATCAGATTCCCAAAGTGATCTAGGTGCCCCAAAATGTTAAGAACTACTTTTCTAAAGTATTAATACATGGTTTGTCAAATCCTATTCATTTGGAGTGTGGTTTCCAATGCATCCTTACCTAATTATTGACTTTTAAAATGATGACTCACTAATTTAAGTTAGTTCATAACTCTTGAATTTCTTATTCTTATTTTAGAGACTCAGCTCTGGGTGACAGGAAGAGATAGGGTAAGGAAAATGAACTCTGGACTGCAAAGGCAGACAATAGCATGATGACTCTATGAACTGGAAGTCCCCTACTCATGAAGCAAGGTACTTAGTATGTAATTTTTGCTATTATTTTTCACATAAGTCTTCAGGATAGAACCTACTGAATTTATGATTTTTGTGTGTTTTCTCCACTTTTTTATTACTTTTTAAAAATTAAATTTATTAGGGTGAGTTTATGATTTTTAAAGATTTCTCAGGTAATTTGATGAATAGCTGGACTGGAATTTACAGCTCTGAGTTAACAGTGAAGTCCTGAGACCGATGTGGTTTGTAATCATTTCTGTACCCCTAGCACTCCGAGATTGCCCAGAACAGAGAAGATTCTTAATAAACAACTTGTTGAATACATAAATGAGTCTTCTTTTTCATAGTATGTGAATAAAAAGTAAAATCAGGCAAGATCAGATGACCATATCCTACACATAAAAATATTCAGATAAGAAAATGTCTACCTTTCTTAGGGAATAAGTTACTGGTTATACTGGATTTGTGTTTGGATTATTAGTGCTGAAGTATCCCACATTCCTGTCCCTGATATCCTTGCTGTTCTCACTGGTCAAAGTTAACATAACTTCTCATTAAGATGATTTCCTAAGGTAAGCAAGTCTTATTAAGTCAGCAATAGCTCTTGGGCTCTTGAGTAACTGTATCAAGAGACATTTACCTAAATTAAGAAAAACTTGTTTCCCTTTTCAAAGAAGAGAAAAGAATTGGTTATCAAATGAAAAAACATTTCGGATCACCTCCAGATCCAAAGCTAATCTTTCCATGTATTTGCTTAACACGTGACAATTCTTGCTACACTAGAAAAAGCCTTTTGCAGCTGTAAACTTAAACATATAAACATCATAGATTAAAAGCATAAAAGGCAGCTTTAACACTATAGGCAGATAAGGTTAAGTGACCAAGTTTCACAGAATGGAGAACCCTCTCCTTTGTAAACCGGGACCCCATTTACCCTATTTCATCTTGAATATGTGCAGGGTCCCAATCTTATGGGAAGATAAGCTAGGCTCCCACCCTGGCCCGTCCTCTACCTTGGGTCTATGCGTCCCACTTATTACCAAGCAATTCGATGCATGTTCAAGCGCAGGATGATTTGTGTTTGTGCTCACAATCAATTTTGGCTCCATGTGATCTCCTGAAGTGCTTGCTTTTAACGTATCCTTAAGGATGCCCAACTGCTGCTGCGGAGGCCTGTCCAAAAGTCAAATGGCAGCAATAGCCTCACATCCATTGCCGTTCTCATGTTAAATTTTCTGGCAGTTGTAAAGACGAACTGATTATTATTGAAGTTATAATTTGCAACTAAGACATTTTCACAAAACAATGAATCTTCAATTTTTTTGAGTTACATACTAAATTAAGCCTGTGATTTTTAGGAAGGTAAATCAAAGTACTATTCGATTTAGCACCGGAAGTATTATCCTGGGCTAATGAGAAAAAAATTGGGCACTTTGTTTGTATCAAGAACAGGCCACATATTGGCACAGCACTCTTGTACAATAGTGAGGGAATCTGCAGTAGACTGAACAGAGAAGCCTAGTGGGCACAATGAGGCATATCACATGAAACAGACTAGGGCAGCATACTGAGACAGACCAAACTCCAAAACCCTGAGCTGTAGCATCACTTGCTGTGTTCATCATTTACGCTGACGCTCTGCTAATCTTTGCATACACCAACCTGCAACGATCAACAGCGGTGGGAGTGGAGGAAAACTAAATAAGAATTATTTTGTTAAAAAGATTTTTTAAAATTCTCAGCATTTTACTACTTTGGGTTGCATTATGAATGACTAAATCATCAAAAGAATGGCTCAGTGATTAAAATAAGCTTTACCCAAATGAAAAATTAAAATAATTGCACTGGCAAATCTCAAAATCATTCAGGCAACATATGAAACATAGAACATGTGAGTAAATCTGTCTATTAATAAACCAAACATTGGAAATTCGATGTAAGTAAAACAGTGCTATCTGTATTAAGATTGTTTACTTATATTAAATTGGTTAATTCTATTTTCATTGATCTTGAAACTTTATTTTTAATTTGCAAATTTAGCTAGTAAATTTGTATTAGTATCTAAATTTCTTTGAGAGCTACCTAAGTGTGTAAAAAGCATGTGCTCTGGAGCCCAGACTGCCTACGTCTAAGTTCCAGAGCTGATATTCATTTGCTGTGGGATCCTGAACAAGTCATTTAGACAATCTATACCTCAGTTTCCTTATCTATAAAATGCAGATAATAATAGTACTGTAAAATACTGCCACAATGTTGTATGTGGGATTAAAAAAAAGGTACGAGCTCTGGAGCCAGACCACCTAGATTTTATAGCTCAATTTCCCTTCTTCTGGGGTGTATTATTACAGGGTTTTATTGGCTACCTCATAGGGTTATTGTAAAGGTTAGATGAGTTTGTGTATACATTATCTATCTATTGATCTACCTGTCCATCTATCCATCCATCCATCCATCCATCCATCTAGCTAAAGTGCCTAGCACAAAGGAGTCATATGTGTTACTTAAGATTATCATTGTTCCTATAATTTCATGATTAATATTAGTATAATGGCTGTATAGTTTTATGTACACTGTAACTGTAAGGAGTTTAAATCTACTTTTACATATATATATTATGCAACATTGTGATATATTATCAAAGTCTGTAAAGTGAGAGGGTAATAAGAATTTTTTTTTCTTTAAAGAGAGGACTCCATATATTACTAAAATTTAAGAAACTATTTTTTTAAATTGTATGTCCACTATCCTGTGTGTATCTCCACTATTTGTTTTAACAAGAATGGAAATGTTATTTCTGAAACTCTTAAGGGCGGTGGCAATGCAGCAACACAGGAAGGCTCACTAATATTTTGGCGGCCTACTCCCACCTTAAATCATCTTTTCTATTCACTAAACACTGTGGTGACTACGCATGCCCACATTATGGCAGCTACTAGTCGAGCAACTGCTTCACATCAGCCAAATCAAGTATGGTCTTATTTCTGCTGATTAAATTTAAGTGTTAGATTGGTGAATGAAGTAAATAATGATCACAGTGAACTTTTAGAAATTTTTCAACAATGTACCACAAATACTTAGAATAAAACCACCACCTTTTGTACAAGGACTGTGGTACCTTTCGTACCACTAAAACACAACTGTCCATAGATTAGAGACTGACTTATTACGAGAATTTTTTTTACTTCTATGTTTCTACGAAAACTTTAAAAGTATTTAGAAACAAAATGCTACCTAAATCACAAGGTATCAGGTTTGTTTTTAAAGAAGGATTAAGAATCAATGTTCGTATGAATTTTGGATTAGATGGTCTTTTTATATCAAATAATTATAGGCATTTTAGGAATGAGCTGGCAGATTAATAAACAATATATTAATGGTACACATTCTCTGTTACTATGTCAGAACACAATACCATTCTCTTTTGCTGGGATACCTGACTAAATTCCTTCATCATCTGCTTCTGCCATACATGTGATGGTTAGTTTTATTCTTGTCCAGATTCACAAGAAAATTTTCCACAGGTGAGCTTTCCTAAAAATTAGTGCTTTATGCTGCATCTTGAATAGTGGATACAATTTGGATAATAGCCAATAGATGGCACTGTTCTCACTAGGTAGCAAACACCTCACAATGGTTTCATTACCAGCACAAATTATTAAGACCAAGTATCAGCTCAAATCAGTGAATGTGATATATTTTTTGTGATGGGGAAGTATAACATGAAAATGTTATACATTTAAAAATTTACACTTAGTAATTCCAAAATATGGAGATCAATTGAAGGCAAACATTTATTTATTCACCTAAAACTATTTATTGAGTATGTATGTTGACTAGGCAGTAGGAATACAAAAGTTAAGATATTTTCTGTCTTAGATAATCATACAATAATGTGTAAGTAAAATAATTAATGGAGATACGCACAGAGGAGCATGGGGGCTCATTCTGAGGATGGCATGGACCAGTGAAAGATTTTTGCAAAAATGATGCCTGAGCTGGTCACAAAGGATTTGAGGTGGGGGTGTGTGGGGGGCGGGGAGGGGGTTGTTAGTACAAGGAGAAAAACAACCGCAAGAACAAGAGGGTAAGAAATGGTGCAAAAAGAATGAATCAGAATGCAGCAAGATAAAAACCTAGAAGAAGAGGTCGGTAGCACTCAAGAGAGTTTGCAATCTTAAGAAATTTGGACTCCGACCTTTGATATCGGGATATTCCCCAGAGTAATGGGGAATATCATGATCAGATTTATATTTTGGAGAGATCTCTGCAGGAGCTATGCGAGCCTGCATCTGAATAGGATGGAGATGGAAATCTCCCACTGTGGCTTTTCAGGTAGTGCAGAGAACAAGCAACAAGCCTTACCCAGAGCACTGGCAACAATGGGTAGAGTCCGGAAGAGTAGGTTTTGAGAAATATTTAAGGGTATGTGTCAGCAGGAAATGGCATTTAAATAGGTGTGGGAGATGAGAAAGGAGGAATTAAGGGTAACAATCAAGACATTATATTTCACAGGTCCTTTTGAGGTGCCACAGATAACATTTTACTGATGCTGCAGGCTTTTAATTGCTTTTAATGTGAAGTATAAGTTGCTGTCTTCCTCTTATCCATCCAATCTTTACTCTTTGATACTTCAAAACCTTTATAAGAATTACCACAAAATATGCTTATTATGTATTTGTTTGTCTCTTGTACTTATTAAATTGTACTGCATGAGGACAGGTCATCTCTCCTGATCTAGGTCACCATTCCATACCAAGCACCTGATCTGGTACATAGTTGATGCTCAACAAATATTTGTTGAAGAAACACACATTTCTAAAGTTTTAAGCTCTACTCCCATTCTGCTTGGCTGATTACTTTCCATCAGGCTCAAACGTTAGCCCCGATTCAGTAAAGCACAGCCACAAGAGATGCTCTCTATTCCCTGAGTACTTGAGCTTTTTTTCAATGAAAGCTTTTCTCACCAGGGCAGGACAGTTCGGAGCTATTTTCCAGGGTAACTGGTGTTCTCTGGTCAGGTCAGCTTGCTCCATCAGGCTCAACAACTAAAACACCACTCTATAAAAAACAATAAGTTTCTTGGGGTGGGGTGGAGGGATGGGGAGAAAAGGCATACAACTGTAATTGAATAACAATAAAAATTAAAAAACAAAAACAAACAAACAAAAAAACCAATAAGTTTCTGCCTTCATCTTCAGAGACTTGCCAGGGTTTTCACTGTATCTCCTTGTATCTCCTTTTCACGGATATTGATTTATTCATAT